>NC_134589.1:27357839-28557839 GCF_037038515.1 Microtus pennsylvanicus | reverse complement strand
CTTCAACCCATATGTGAGATGTAAAGTCATGTTTAGGAGGATGTTGTATAGCTTTTCCATGTAGGAACTCATGGCTGGAAGCATAAAGAACCCCACCCTTCTAAATCTTCAGCCCCGGGAGCCTAGACAGTTTCTGCTCTGCTCGTGTGTGTGTGTGTGTGTGTGTGTGTGTGTGTGTGTGTGTGTGTGTGTGCTCTTATGTGTACAGGTATACATGCATACATACATGTGAATGCCAGAGGAGAACCTCACGTGTTGTTCCTCAGGCACTGTACATCTGTTTTTGTTTTTGGTTGTTGTTTTGTTTTGTTTTTTTAATAGACAAGCTGCTCCCAGAGGCTTAGAGTTCAGTAAGTAGGCTATGCTGACTGACCACAGAGCACTAGGGTGCACACACTGACTGGCCACAGACACTAGGGTGCACACACTGACTGTTCACAGACACTAGGGTGCACACACTGCCTGGGCACAGAGCACTGGGGATTCACTTGTCTCTGCTTCCTTAACACTGGGATTACAAGTACAAACCACCACCGCCTCCATATTTACTTTTAGTTGTAGATTCTGGGGCTCATACTCAGGCCGCCATGATTGTACAGCAAACACGTTACTGATGTGGCCATTTCCCCAGACCCTACTCCTTTTTTTTAAATATTTATTTATTTATTATGTATACATTATTCTGTCTGTATGTAATGGAGTCTGGTACCCTACTCCTTTTAATGAGATTTCGTTTCATTATTTTCAACTTATACTTTTAAATATTTTAAGGCAGCATAAATCCTTCTGGGAATCCTGAAAAAATAATTAACCAAAGAATCCTAATTTTCTTTCCAAACAGAGAATACCTTGTCTAGGTTAGGTACGGGGATGTGCACCTCAGCACTGAGGTCTAGGAATATACAAACATAAATAAGCATTTGGATCTCACAGTGGCAAATTGATACTAAAGATGAGATTTTAAAGATATTTGTTGTAGGGGGTTCCCGGCTGCTCAGCCCCGAAATAGCCACACAGAAACTGTATTAATTAAATCACTGCTTGGCCCATTAGCTGTAGCTTCTTATTGGCTAACTCTTACATCTTAATTTAACCCATTTCTATTCATCTGTGTATCGCCATGTGGCTGTGGCTCACCGAGTAAAGTTCCGTCCAGCATCTATCTCTGACAGGGCTACCTGGCTTCTCTCTGATTCTGCCTCCTTTCTCCCAGCATTCTTTAAATCTCATCTAAATGATGCACTGAAGGTATTAGGCGCTAGAGGGCGCCATCATGTGCTAGCGATTACTCTTGGTCAACAGACACCCAAATTAAATGCGTGGAGCACCGGCTGTCCCACAGCACAGTCTGAGAACACCTTTGAAAACGTCTTTGGATGGTGGCTGCTCTCATAAGAAGTGAGTTTGGGGTCTCAAGAAAATGACCATGCAGTTCAAAATATTTCACAAAGCAGAAGTCTTACATCTGCAGATGCCCGTGCACCGTGGCCCAGTCTGCACTCTATGCACTAGACCCCAGTTCGCGAGCTTCGGGAAAGGGGCTGGAGGTTGAGAACACAGACGCAGAGACAGACTGACACGCAGACCTTTAAACACTGATACCAAAAGCCTCAAGAATGTTCCCTTTATTGTGTTCAGGGGCAGATTATATAGAGATAGCCACGCCCCAGCCAAACCCACCAGAAACCACTCTCCTGCCATCAGGAACTCCTGAAGGCCTCCTGCTCAGAGCAGCTGTAGGCACTCAGATCGGGGAAAACAAGTTATTTACAAGAAATTCAGGATCTGGGGTCTCACTGCTCCCAACATGCAGAAGGGTGCATAACCTCACTTGGCAAGCAAGCTAGCTAGCACACCCACCAAAGCTCTGCTGGGTCTTCAGCCCTAACAAAAGAGACCTGTGCCTTACTCTGAGTGATGGGAGCTCAGGCTCACATTCTTATGCCATTGGTTCCTAGGGAGAAGTGAAACCAGAACGCGTATTTTGATTTTGAGAACTGGCCCTGGCTGACTTTGCATTTCAGACACATGGCTTTTTAAGCTCCCCCGCCCCCATGGAGTTTTCTTTTATCTAACCTTTTGATAGGAAAGAGTATATTTTGTTTGCGTGTCCAGCACTCTCAAGTTTCTTGCATCAACTGATAGGAAGCACTTTTCCTGCTTATTTAATCTTCAATAAACGCCGGAAAGGAAGGCGGGAAAGAGGGGCAGGCTACACAGGCATTAATTTCATGAGCCTCCCCATTTGCAACCCTCTTTCATCCCCATTGTCTCATCCCATCCATGCAAGGACTCAGGAGCTGCTGAAGCATCACTTTTATCGTCACTTTACAGATGACAACACTGAGAGACTGGCAGGGTTTTGTTGGCCTAGCACTGATGGACTTCAGAGCTGTAGCCCAGGTCCTCGGACACCAGTCCCACAGTTCCGTTTGCTCTGCTGTACTGACTCTGGAATCTCTGAGGAGCCCACATGCAAAGCAGAGAGCAGCCTCCAGCAAATCTCATCCGAGCCCTAATTGGATTTGTCATTTCTACAGAGACAGCAGGAAGTCATATAGATGCAGAGGTCAGACAAGACCAGCCTCCATGCCTATAACTTGGGGTTGCTGAATTATGGTTTAATGAAGTGTTTCCCAAACTAACCTGGTTATTAGAAACCCCTAATGCAATGGTTAAACAAAAAATTACAAATTTTCATGTTGTTCCAGACCGCGGGCTCAGTAGTTTTGAGAGTGAAGCAAAGATCACCCTGATCTGTGACCAGCACACCTGGTGCTTTGTATAAATGGACAAACTTGGGAAATAACCAGTCATAAAAGCTTTGTGTGACGTGAATGGGATGTACCTGTCAGCCTGGCCTTGCTCAGCCCATCTTCATCCTGGCTGTCTGTTCTCCCCACTTTGATGGGAAGGGGTTGTCTTTTCATTCAATTATTCCCAATTATTGTTGTTCATCTTCCACAGAGCTAGAAAACTTTCCCAAAGAGAACAGGGTCTTGGCTGGGATGGGGCCAGCCTTTGGGTGGCATCAGTAAATGCTGATTTAAGGATTAATCCAATGAGTTTCTTGAATTCCCCTGCATTGAGCCACTGTATTTCATTGTGCCCTTTGACCTTTGACCAGGAAGCAGAACTACCTAGTCCGATGCCTTGATTTTTACAATGTGCCTTCTGTCTAGAGCTCTGAATGTATTACACTTATATAAACAACACATGATCAGTCTCATCAACCAAACAGTGTCCCCTGAGATGTCCCCAAACTTCCCCATAGTGGCAAGGGAGACTTTTATTTAGGTGATGGGCTCAGCTATGCCATGGCCCAGCTTTCAGAAGAAACACCACGTAAGTCTACCCAGCTTATCATCTTATCAGTTCAGCTTCCCAGTCACATAGTTTCAGAGATCCTACAGCACCCTCATTCAGAAAGTTGGGGCTCTCTGTCTGCCAGATGGCCAGAGTCTTCAGAACCTTCTTCTCTTGGTACAACTCTGCAAAATGTAGGCTGTGGGTTTGGCAAGATGTCTCAGTGGGTTAAAAAAAATGCTGGGAAGATGGCTCAGTCAGTAAAATGCTGGGAAGATGGCTCAGTCAGTAAAATGCTGGGAAGATGGCTCAGTCGGTAAAATGCTGGGAAGATGGCTCAGTTGGTAAAATGCTGGGAAGATGGCTCAGTAGGTAAAATGCTAGGAAAATGGCTCAGTTGGTAAAATGCTTGCCATATGAGCATGAGGACGTCAGTTTGGATCCCCAGTGCCTATGTAAGGCTGGGCGCAGGAGCATTCATCTAAAGTTCTAGGACTTCCATGGCAAGGTGGGCAGTGGAGACAGGAGAGTCTCCAGTGGCTCATAGGCCGGCTAACCTAGACAATGAGAGTATGTCTCAGACAAGGTGGAAGGTAAAGACAATACCCAAGATTGTTTTCTGACATGTGCATTCATGTGTACTCACATACATATGCAAGAGCATGCATGCACAAACACACATACATATTATACACACACATGATAGATAGAAAGAGAGAGGGTAAGGGGGGAAGGAAGGAGAGAGGGAGAGAGAGAAGACAGACAGAGAGAAGCGAGTGACAGAAAGAGAGAGAGAGAGAGAGAGAGAGAGAGAGAGAGAGAGAGAGAAGGAAAGAAAGAAAGAAAGAAAGAAAGAAAGAAAGAAAGAAAGAAAGAAAGAAAGGAAGGAAGAAAGGAAGGAAGGAAGGAAGAAAGAAGCAGGCTCTCCACCTCTGAAGAACAGGAGCTGTGTCTCCCTTCAATCTGTCCCAGGACCCAGTGTCATCCCTGGCATTGAGTGAAAACCTCATACGTTGTGCTGCCTACAGGTCACAGAATTGGGAAGTTTATAGTTTGAGATTTTTCTTAAACAAAGAACAAAGCAATTTCACATTTTACCCTTCATCCAAAGAAGCTTCTGCTTATTTTTCTCCCATTATAAGCCCAGAGCTCCTCGGTCAAGGGTAATATTGCCCTAGCAGACACTTGGCAGCAGCTAAAGACAGTCTGAGTTGCAGTGATTAGGGATAGTGGAGAGTGCTGCTGGCATCTACTGAGTAGGTACCAACGATGCCATCAAAGGTCCTGCAGCACACAAGATAGCAGCCACCACTAAGATCTCACACACACCCAAATATCAACAGGGCCAAGGTTGAGAATACCCACTTAGCGAAACCATTGCCACACTTGGCTAAAATTGGTTCCTTTTAAATCTCTGAGCTGGTCTAATCAGAAGTCACTTTGTGTTCACTGATGCAAAGAGAAAATGGCACACTTCTTGACAACACTATGAGTTTCACACACATGATCACAACCCGTCCTTATAGCAGTCCTTCATTACAATTGCTTTTGCAAGCTACACAGTGAAAGTTAAGAGTACGTCAATAACGTGTCCGTGTTACTCAGCAAGGAAGAAACATGGCTGAAGTCATATCCAGCTCTTCCTGACTTCAAAATTGGTCATTTAGCTACTGTGCAGATTAAAACTGGGAAGTGTTCAAGAGTAAATGATAGTCAATATCACACATACACACACACACACACACACACACACACACGCTGACTTTCATAGACATAATTATCTCCAAACATAGATTCTCTTTGTAGTTGCTCAGTACGCTGGTACATATGCATAGGCTTCTTGAGAGGTGGAAGAAAAACAAGAGTCTTTTCAAATTTAAGTCAGCCTTGCACGCCATTATGTTGCCTTGCTTGTCTCCATTCCTCAGTGTCAAAATGGCTTTTATTCTTCAGATCTTTTAATTCTTCAATTCCTGGTAATTGTGTATCACCAAAGCTTATGTGTTCCCACCATAAGCTTGTTAATGGAGGTACTGTTGGCGTCTAAGAAAGACCATTCAACCCTAAGCAGCACTACAGCCTTCAGTATCTCACGGCAAATCTCTCAGCATCCCTGACCCCTGACCTGTAGTTATCAGGAGACTTTCCTCTACGACAGTGACAACACATAATACCCTGATATGTCCCCAGAGAGCAGTGCCACTTCCTGATATGTCCCCAGAGAGCAGTGCCATTTCCTGATATGTCCCCAGAGAGCAGTGCCACTTCCTGATATGTCCCCAGAGAGCAGTGCCACTTCCTGATATGTCCCCAGAGAGCAGTGCCACTTCCTGATATGTTCCCAGAGAGCAGTGCCTCTTCCTGATATGTCCCCAGAGAGCAGTGCCACTTCCTGATATGTTCCCAGAGAGCAGTGCCACTTCCTGATATGTCCCCAGAGAGCAGTGCCACTTCCTGATATGTTCCCAGAGAGCAGTGCCACTTCCTGATATGTCCCCAGAGAGCAGTGCCATTTCCTGATATGTCCCCAGAGAGCAGTGCCACTTCCTGATATGTCCCCAGAGAGCAGTGCCATTTCCTGATATGTCCCCAGAGAGCAGTGCCACTTCCTGATATGTCCCCAGAGAGCAGTGCCATTTCCTGATATGTCCCCAGAGAGCAGTGCCACTTCCTGATATGTCCCCAGAGAGCAGTGCCATTTCCTGATATGTCCCCAGAGAGCAGTGCCACTTCCTGATATGTCCCCAGAGAGCAGTGCCATTTCCTGATATGTCCCCAGAGAGCAGTGCCATTTCCTGATATGTCCCCAGAGAGCAGTGCCACTTCCTGATATGTCCCCAGAGAGCAGTGCCATTTCCTGATATGTCCCCAGAGAGCAGTGCCATTTCCTGATATGTCCCCAGAGAGCAGTGCCACTTCCTGATATGTCCCCAGAGAGCAGTGCCATTTCCTGATATGTCCCCAGAGAGCAGTGCCATTTCCTGATATGTCCCCAGAGAGCAGTGCCACTTCCTGATATGTCCCCGGAGAACAGTGCTTACACTTTTTGTACATATTCTTTCATTCAATCCTGGTCTCTCTGCCCAAAACTCCTAATTTCTGGCCAATACATTATAAAGGGCAGGGTTTACTATAATTGCTAATAAAAACAGAGAGAGAAATAAGAACTCTAGGAAAGATAAGATCATCCTGGATTATCTCATATGAAAGAATCATCTGTTTTATGCTCTGTACCGGCCTCTCAAGAAAGCTTACTTGTATCTTTTCCTTTATATTTCTCTTCTTGTCATATTCAGCCATTCCAGTGCTATGGTTTCTTTTGACTGTTGGAGAACACAGAGGGTTTGTTGGTGATAGGGAATTCTATGGGAGTCTTATCGCTGCAGGTTGACTTGGGTACTAAGCCCATGCCTGAAAATTACTGAAAAAAAAAATTCTAGTTCATTCATCAATAATGATCTGAGAGCCTTTGGCATGATGTTGCACAGAGGCTGCTGTCTGCGCAACACTTCCTGGACTTGTAAATGTCACCTCTGTAGGCAAACTGGTGTCACACATATTCCCAAAAGAAAGGCATGCTGCACAAGATGCATTTTCTTGAAGTTATAGCAGATTTGAGTCCTCTGAAGACAGTATCTTTCCCTCACTTTGTGGCTGGAGGGTTTTCTGAGTTGAACAGAGCAGGAGACTACACTCAGAACCAGCCCAGAACTCTGCAAGCTTTGATGAGCCTCGGGAACGCTGGGAGATCTTAAAAACAAGCCCCTAGAAGGGCTGATGCAGTCAGCCAGGGCCCTGGAATCTCCAGTTCCAGTCAGCTCCCGAGTGACATCGAAGCTGACATCAAGGTGGGGTAGAGAGAGTGATGGCCAGGGACTGCACCAGAAAGACAACTGTGCAGCCTCCCACAGACTCCCTGAACCTCTTCTGTCCCTCTGGCATCCTCCTACCTCTGAAAATGTGGTATCCACACACATTGTGGGTTTTAACACAGTGTCCATCATGGGTAAATGTTCGGTTTACAAACACAGGAAAACATTACAGTGGTGTTCAAGATGTTAAATATGAAATTAAAATGATCCAGAAAGTCTCCTCACAGACATTTCCCCAAAAATAACTGAAAAGAAGTACTCAGACCAGAACCTGTACGTGAGTGTTCATACACTGAGCAGTCTCAGCCACTTGTTTATACTTAAACCCTCCATACCCAGGCCCAGATACTGACTGACTTAACCATTAAGAACTAGGTAACCACCAATGATCGAGTCTTTTGCAAAAGCAGAATGTTCCCACGTGAGTCTGTCCACCACATCTCATCAGGTGTCCAGGTAGAAGAAGGTTTTAGAAGCACTGGTGCAGAAGATGAGGAGAGTCACCGCCCCCATTGGCATTGCTCAGGCCACACCAATGTAGTAGTGGGTATACTAATTCCTCCTGCCAGCCGCCAGGGCAGGTCCAAGAACTGGGCTGACAATGGGAACCGAAGCCAGGTGCTGCTCCTCCTTCTGTAGGCCGTGTGTTCTACAGAACTCCATATATCACCCTCCTGCCTCTTCAGAGTCCGTGTTTTAGGAAGGAGCTCACAGCCTCCTGGAGATGGGGCTCTGTTTATTTAAGGCAACTGGGGGGCAAAAGGCTATGCGCTGAAGACGAAATGGGAGCCGTGTTAATTCCGTGTTAATGACAGCCGAGCAATTTTCCTACAGGAAATAACTAGTTACCTTAATCATTTTAAGTAGTTATTACCATCAGCCTGGAAAGGATAGCTCTGCTTATCGCAATCCACGCACAAAGGAAATGAAGACATGAATAACCGGACCTTAAACACATTTCTGGCATCTTCCTACTGGGTGGTATTAAACGGTATTAATCTTTTTAACCGACTTCAATCCTGAGACCACAGCCGTGTGATAAAACGCTAAGGGAAGCGCTGGAAATAGAGGTGGCCTCACCAGATTTATTGTGCCAATTTACCCACAGCAAAGGCCCGCCGCGTTGCCGTGAGGAAGCCCATAGAAAAGGAAGACTGACAGGGAGATGTATGGGTTAATTAATAAAATGCAGATAATAGCATCGGCCCGATACTAATACTTCTTCAGAGGCTGCTCTGGATACATCTCTGGGAATAAACAAAGCAGCAGTGTATTGTTGCTACCGTCTCCTGTACCCCCCACACATGTAGCAGATAAGGATCGGAGGTGGGAAACGAGAGAAGTGCGAGCAACTTCATCCAGGCTCCAGCTGGACAATAAAGAAGAAAAAGGAACTGCCAAGCAAGAGTAAGCAGCTCATTGGAGGGTTTTACAGTTTTAAGAGACAGGAAGTCATTTTTTCCCCGAAGTAAGAGGACTGTTTTTCTCCCCTGGGGTGGCTGTGCTTTGTGGAAGAAATCAGCATTGTCATCTGTGTCAACAAAGTGTGTTTAGGACTTAGGATGTGTCGCGGGCTTTAGGGCGAAGGTCCTGGGGAAAGGGTTTCCAAAAGCCGCAGTACCGCTCTTGAGCGGCAATCCTTCTGTTGGGGAGATAGATGATCCTGTAAGACAGAATTCACCAGATGACACACAGATAAAGGACCTTTCAAGCGGTAGCAAAGACTGATTCAAAAATACAGAAGCACAGGTGGACAGGTCTAGCCAGGAAGCCACGGCACGGCTGATGTATGTTGTAGGATAAAGGTCATGAAGGGCCCTCAAAGCCAAGGGAAAGGCCTAGATGTTTTTCCTCAGGAGACTGAGGTGTCCCAGGAAGGGCCTCCAAGTCAGGAAGTGAAATGGTTGGACTTAACCAACCCAGGGATAATTATGGGGAGAAAGGCTCAGGGGAACAGGAAGTTGGAAGCATCCAGGCCAGGTGGGAAGCTATGCAATAAGGCAGATGAGATTAACTGAAGCGGTGCAGGAAAGAGGCCAGGCACAGGTGCAAGCCCTGCTGGCTACTGTGGTAAAAGCCACAGGACATCACGACTAGCGGAATCACATGAAGAGTCTCCCTCAGTACCTCTGTTTACAACACACAGCAGAGCTCTGGGTTGCAGAACTAAGAGTTTGGTCTGGTCAGGCGAAGATGTGGTATATAAAATGTAATGGGGCCCGGCGGTGGTGGCACATGTCTTTAATCCCAGCACTCGGGAGGCAGAGGCAGGCGAAACTCTGTGACTTCAAGGCCAGCTCTGGTCTGTAAGACCGAGTTCCAGGACAGGCTCCAAAGCTACAGAGAAACCCTGTCTCAAAAAAGAAAAAAAAAATTAATGGGTGTTCCTAGGTCTTCCTGACCAAGACAGAGTGATCTGCCCCACCGTCAATGCAGCTACGGACGGTTGCTTTGACCTGGCTGGGATCAGGGGTCCTTCTTCACTATCACAGGAAAAGGAACACAAGAGGCTCAAGGCTAGAACTAAGGTTTAGGTTTTGTTCTGTTTTCATACTTGGTCAATACAATTATAAATCTAAGGACCCAGAAAGCAAAGAATGTCTCATTCTGGTGTCCATTCCGTTCCATAGACCTTAAAGCCACAACACTGTTGACCTCAGAAAGGCCGAGAGAGATGTGTGCTTGGTTTGAGCCTAGAAGAGACATAAGTCTGTGCCTCTCAGACAGGACTGAGGTTAAACCAGTCCGACCTCAGATGCTGCGGTCCCCCTTCCAGTCTGAATTCTTCTTCCACACCTCCCATCCCGCAAAGGTCTCTGGAAGTTCCCACCACCAAACATTTAGACCTTGGAGAATTTATTTTAACTGTTTGTGGAGAAGAGAGGGAGGGTAAAGGACCCAACCCAAAGAAATTCTTTTCAGTTCAGATCTTCTGGACAAAACAGGGCAGGTAGCTCTGACATGGGAGTCATACAATGGATGGTTCTTTGTCTTCCTGTTTTCCTTGAGACTCTTTAGTCCTTCCTGGAACACTGAAGAGGACTCCAGAAGCAGGGACCCTGGATATCTCTTCCTTTGTAGCTTCTACTGAAAAGTTCAGCTCTGGAAGCAGGCTTTCAGCATTCAGACCCAGTTTTTTAATTTTTTACTGGAAAAAAAAATGAAGAAGTGAGACAAGGGGATGATGGAAAGGTTATTATGGGGAGCAATGGGGAAGCAGACACAGGGGGATCCCTTGGGAAGCACTGGGGAACCAGACACAGGAGGATCCCTTGGGGAGCACTGGGGAACCAGACACAGGAGGATCCCTTGGGGAGCACTGGGGAAGCAGACTTAGGGGGATCCCTTGGGAGCACTTGGGAAGCAGACACAGGAGGATCCCTTGAGCGCAGGAGTTAGAGATCACCCAGTGAGACCTCCCATGTCCAAACATTCGTTTGGGATGTTAGTTACTCTGATTTGATCATTACATATTGTGTACCTGTATTCTATTGTTACCATGTTCTATAAATATGTATGCCAATATTTTTAAATGTTATAAATTTAAATGTAACCTTAATTTTCATGTAACCTTAATTTTTAAATGTAACCTTTAAAAGTAACCTTAAAAGTATTAAATGGGTGAAATAAGATAATTTTTATAAAATACTAAATACAATGGCTGGCAGAACTCAGTGGGGGTTAGCAATCCCATTCTTTTTTATTTAAGGTAGCTGTCCCTACCCAAGAATTAGCTACCAGTCTGTAAAATACTGAATAAAACAGCATATAGCTAATGACCCTCATAGCTCTGCTGTGATCCCATGTACCCGAGGGGAGGGGTGGTTGTGGTGATGGTGGTGGTGTCATGGTGGTGGTGGTGGTGACGGTGATGGTGGTCATGGTGGTCGTGGTGATGGTGGTCACGATGGTGGTGGTGATGGTAGTGCTGAATGTGTTCGTATGAGAAATTTGAATGAACTTTCTTGGAGAGAGGCATAATAAGGAATGTAGGGCAAAGAATAACTTGAGATACTTGAGTACCTGCCATCCAGTGTGTGCTGGTTGCTTCGTGTGTAATAATTTGCATAATCCCTACAGCTTGCAGTTTGAAAGGAAGAAAAGAATAGACTCAAAAGAGCAACCCAGAAAGCCAGTCTGGAGAAGATGGCAATTTTGGAGTTTTTGGTGAGCAGAGATCACTAGTAAAGAAAAGAGTGGTCATCCCAGGTAGAGACAAAAAGCACATACGAAGTTATAAGGCGGGCACAGAGAGGAACAAGGAGCCTTGTCCCTACTCCAGGCAACAGGCTGCCAGTCTAGGGCATGGAGACTGTAGATAGGAAGGAGATGGCATCACTGGGAAAAACAAGAGGTTGGCTCCTGGCCAGACTTCAAGGCAGCATTAGTACATACGTGTCGTAGCAACTACACCAGACAAACAAAACACGATGCTCACCACTGACCCTTGTGCCAAGCCAGTTCCTGCCTCAGAAGGTTCATCAAAGACTGGGATTTAAGTCTGCCCTAGGCAGCATACTGAGACCCTGTCTCAAAAAAAAAATTAAACAAATAAAATGAAATATATTCCTTTGACTCTTTGCTTAATAGGATCCCTGTCAGATGTTGCTGAGGAGAGGGCCTTCTGCCTTTTCCCCACAGCCGTTACGAACTAAAGCCCTGCAGTGCAAGAGGCTTCATTTCACAGGGTTGTGTGTCTTTGGCCTCTGCCTCAAGTCTGATGACAGTCCTGAATCTCAGAGCATATACAATTACAGGGAGAAGATATTGCTTATCAATTAACCCTTTGTCTCTGGCATCAGGCATGTGACCTGTGTATTTATAGCTTTGTCACTTAGATGCCTTACTTAACATCTTCATGCTTCCATTTCCCTATCTGTAAATTAAAAGTGGTGACAATATTATCATACATAGGCCTTTGTGAGTATTAAGTGAAAATGCTTACATGATGTGAATTGGCCCAGTCCTGGCTTACATTGTTGGTTCAATAATATTGGGTAGTGCTGCTGCTGCTCCTGCTGCTGCTGCTGATAATGATGATGATGATGATGATGATGATGATGATGATGATGATGATGATGGTGGTGGTGGTGGTGGTGGTGGTGGTGGTGGTGGTGGTGGTGATGTTCAGTGTGGATGTGAGATCAACTCTGGAGACTTCTGAGTAACATGGGCAGGACAGAGCCAGAGAAAAGTGCAGCTGGGATGGAGATGAGATCCTTCAACCTCTTCACCAGCACTTAGCAAGGACAAATGACTCTTCAAAGTTCACACAGTTGAACTGGTACCCCAAAAATTCAGGAAGAAAAGGAAACGTGACCTGGAATGACGTAGCGGTTCTCGGCAATCCCTGGTATGTGGGGAATGCAGTCATCTCCCCTCCCTAGCTTCAGGGTTCACAGCTGTATCATGGGGATGACAATGTCTGCCCACACATCAGTTGTGAGAACTGGATGAGATGACACCTGGAGAGTGTTTGGAACCCCACTAGCACATGAGAAACTCTTAATACTTGGAGGCCATTATGACCTCTCTAAGTGGAAGGTAAGATGAGGAGACACAAGGAGGGAAGGCACACCATACGCAAACACCAACCTCAACACAAGTCTTAAGATAGGAGAGAACTCTGAGAAGAGACCTGGGTTCAAGTCTAGGATCTGTTGCTTACCAACTGAGTCAGCATGGGTCCTCCATTTCTCCTGTTTGCTAGGTTTCAATGCTTTGTGACCTCACCTGCAGCAGGGTTCTTGTGCGGTCCCAAAGAAGTTTCGGAGGAAGCCTCATATTTCAAAGCCCTCCAATATGAACTGGTCTCTCCATCCAGGACTAGGAACTGCTTGCGGCCAAAGCTGGTGCCCCATATCGGAACTGCTATTCCCTGACACAGCACTTGCTGCAGAAGAGATGTTGCTGCTTCTCTGCAGATGACAGCCACAGTCCCCTCCCACCTTGGGAATGCCCGGGACTCTCACTATAGAAAGGAGAGAGACCTTTGCTGCTGACCCTACCCATCCCTGGCTGACCCTCTTCTGCCGGAAGCAGCCTTCTCCTTGGGAAATGACAGGAGTCCCAGAGTCATGGCATTTGGGGAAAACCCTTGCTGAATGCTTGGGTCTCAATCACAGGGAAAGGATGAGAAGACAACACATTGCGATCTGCCCCCGGAGAGATTATGCCCAGTGGTTTCCAAGTAACACCACAGAGCTGTTTCATGCTCACAGACAGGCTTGGAAGGATGCTGAAGTCTTAATATAGACTGTCCACACGCCTCTTCCCAAATGCTGTCAGCAGAATGCTATCTCCACTCCTCTCCCAGGGAATATTTTGGGAGCCTGAGACAAGGGCACCATCTGGGCTTCCCTGAAGAGTGGTGAAAATAATTTGGCTTTCTTGCCTCTGTCTCCTTTCACTGCAGTCAACCCCTACTCACCTCTTAGAAGCAAACAAAACAAAATTCACCGGAACCAGCCACAGCCTCTACTGAGTTGGCATCAGTGATAATCAGAACACATGGCAATACAACTGTAAGGACATTCCCACCCAGGGTCATCTGGCTCGGGTCTGTGTGAAAATGTAGAAGACAAATGTATATGCAGGGAACTCTACCGCTCCTATAATGTACAGATACAGAAACTGGCTTTCCTAGCTAGATGGGACCACCATACACACACACACAGACCCCACACCACACACATACATACACACACACACAGACCCCACACCACACACACACACACACACATCTCACAAGGACTTGAATTCTTATGGATATCATATGATTTTTGTCACCATGATGGGACAACTATAGATAGTTATTGGGAGGGGCATACAATTCAAAGGCCTTATAGTGCATGGAACAGTCACACACCTCCCCTGGATTAGCCCATTATGCATTTATGGAAATGAAATCCAAAACCCCCTCCTCCTTCCATGATGCTCCCTCCCTCCTATGTATTGTATCACAGACCCCATTGTTCTTTAGCCCCTGGCTTCATGTCTAATGCCCACATAGACCATAGTTCAGGTGACCATCCCTGGGTGGATCAAATGGGTTTCTGGATTACTGCCTTTGTCCTTTTCCATGTGCCTAGAAGGCTTTTCTTGGTGATTTTTGACATTTGTTTTCCAATAATTGGATGCTCCACATCACATTTCTTGGAATAAGCTAATAATTTCCCTTTTTTTTCCCAGAAGCCTGGTTGGGCATCTCCCATTTCTCAAAATCTATGTTACTCTTTTATTAAGAAAAATATCCCTAAATGAATTATGATCCGGGCCTGGAGATACAGTTCACTTGGTGGACATACACAAATCCCTGAATTTAATCCCCTACATTACTTAAAACATACCTGTAACTTCCAGCCTTGGTAGGTAGCGTTAGAAGAATCAGGAATTCAGAGTCATCTTCAACTATGTAGTGAGTTCAAGACCCTGCCTCAAAAGTAAGCATGGGATCTCTTTGATTATTAAAACACTAAAACACTTTAGCAGATACTCATATTGCTTTTAATTTGTCAAGCACATGGCATGAGATATGTCATTATATTTAGGTTATTTGACTCTGTGGTTTGTGGGCAAGCTTTGGAAGGGAAGCTTGGCAGTAGTCAGCCATGTGATCGCTGGAAGAATTAGATACCATAGTGAGAAATACTTGAAAGTGGGTCACTATTCACTGTAGATTTTAGCTCAGTGATCTATATCAAAAACAAGCTGATGCCTCATCACACACACACACATACACACACACACACACACACCTCCACATCCTCACTGTTAATTTTCCATTGTTCTTAAAATTAAGGCCATATTATCATTGGGATATTTAAGACTGAGTGTAGTCTGTCCCTGTGTTTTTGTCCTGAGTCACCAAGCCCTAATTAATGACCCCCTAACTTCTGGTGTCTGACACTTCTTCTGTTCCATCATGCCCCAGGGCTTAGCACCTCCTCTGGCTGTTTAGATTTTTCCTCTCTCAGCTCTGTATGCCCAGCACTTTGCTTGGCACACAGCAAACACACGTGGGTATTGCGGAGAGGGCAAATGAAAGGCTTGGGTGGTGGCAGCCCTCAGGACAGGGATAATTATTTTTATTTGGTTTTGGTCTGATTTGAGCTAGTCACTCTCAAATGAGGAAGACAGAGGTCACAAAGCAGAAGTCGGGAGAACTGAGGCTGCTCTTGATCTACACACATACATCACTGGATCACAGTCCCATCCCTAGCCTCCGTCTCTGTTGATAAGTCCAGTCTGATGCCACTCAACCCGTGTACAGCCCCGGCATAAGTATGCTACCTACTGGGACTTTGACTTATACAGCCCAATTCTATCTTCTTTGAGGGATGCTCAGCAGACAGCATCCTAAACTTCCTGAGATGTGTTTATATTTTAGAAGAATATGAAAACTTGCTCCCAACATCTCCACATTTTCTACACAAAGACCTTAATGTCTTAAAGGACTTTGGCTTATCAACATGACCCATTGACCAATGGCAGACACATCATTTACATCCTGGTACCTAAGGAGGTGGAGTAGCACATGCTTATTACCTCACTTACCCAGAAAGCTAAGGAGAGAGGTCCACTGAAGCCTAGGAATTAGGTTCAGGCTAAGCAATATAGTGAGACCCCGTTCCAAGGGAAAAAATAATGAAATAGAATATGTCTCAGACTTTGTGCTTCGCACTCTAGTCTTCTTTAGAGCCAACCTACGTGAATGGATTGTGTCTGTTTAGTGGCTGTGAAACTGGCTGGTGTGTGTTCCTAAGTATTAAATATCACATTTCTGGCAATTAAGGTTTATAGTGAAGCCTGGCTTTGTGAATGCTTTATCCAAATTGTTCTGCAGCTTGACTTGGTTGAGGGATGATGTTCCTGATGCCCCACTGACAGGCATTAGGAAGCGAGTCTTCTAAACTAACTACAGAATGGACAAGTGAGGGGCATGGCAAGCTGAAGGGCAGGATTTAATCCCTCCTTCTTCCATGATGGAGACTGAAGGCCAGGCACAAATAAGGCAGGTAGTCTTGGTCTTGCCTTCGGTATTCATATTCTATGAGCATCGATAGTCCCTGTTCTTCACCAAGTTGTGTCTCTTTCAAGTTCAATTGCATCTAAAATAACAAATCCATGAGCCCATATAAATAACCTCAAGAGGGCAAAGCCTTGTATCAAAGTCCCTGGGGTGGCTTCACAGTGACTCGGGCTGTCACATTGCTGAACCTTTCAAAGCCAGAGAGGTAGCAACAGTTTCCCCTGTATTTGAGGGGTGCAGAAACTCAGTTCCCTCAAAAAAGCAAACTCCTAAGACAAGTTCTTCCCCAGGAGTGGGAATAACCAAAAATAAGCGGTCCCACTGAGATGATAATGGCTCTCTTTTCTGTTTCATTCAACCAGTACACTAAATTTCATTGGCATAGTTCTCCAATAATGATGGGCTTTAATTCCTGATATGCACCCTACTTGATTGCAATGATTATTTTAATATAATATTACAATCGGCTAATGTTAATATAAGCTTTTTGTATGTAATTATGAGAGACAGTGGCCTGTCTGGCCCTCAAAAGTCTCTTGGAAACGTACTTGTAAAGTTACCTTGCTCTTGACTTTTTGTAAGTAGAAGCAGGGAAATGATTCTTGACGTAACTCAGACTCTACTTTAATTAAAACCAAGTGAGCCTTCATTAATGCTAACTCCTTGAGCTCTGAAATATCTATCAATATCTATCTGACATACATGATCTGGCCATGCCAAAAAGATGGTTTTCCTCCAGAGACAATCTCTTCTGTGGCAATGATAATGAGCTGAAGAGAGACGGGGCCCTGAGACTATGTGTGCTGGTACCACTGCGGTTTTTATAATACCAACTACAGAAAGAAGCTATTAGCAACATCATCTTGGTGGTCAGGTGGTAATACGGCAAAATAGGAGATAAAAATAGGTTTTTATAATACCAACTACAGAAAGAAGCTATTAGCAACATCATCTTGGTGGTCAGGTGGTAATAAGGCAAAATAGGAGATAAAAAATAAATCATCTATAGACACTTCCCTAAAAAAAAAATGCAATCTAAACATGTCGATCACCTGACTTTTTTCTAAGTAACTTTGAAGTGGCTAAACTCCTCGTTTTCCTCGTCTGAGCTTCGGCAGCCAGGCGTTTCTAATAAGAATCATCACAGCACCCATTTAATGAGTGTGTACTCTGGACCAGATGCTGTGTTTGAAGCTCGCTTTATCTCGTTCATACATTTGATCTCATTTGCAAGCTGTGCTATTTAATCAGCCCAGCCGATCCTTGGGCGGCCATGCTGCAATCACGTTTTGCATGTGAAGAAATTGAACTGCAAAGAGCCTAACTAACCTAGGACTCGAACCCAGGGTATTCAACTCTAGAACAATGAGATGTCTTTCCTCACACCTGGGGCTAGGATGAAGTCTTGGGGGTATAGTGGCGGGGAGGGAGGAAAATAAGTGAATACAGAGGAAAGGATGGGAATAAGGAGTCTCTAGCTACAGGATGCCACTCTGGGAAACTCACAATAAAATCAGACGAGGTTCAAAAAGGAGCTCTCATACCTCACCGTTTAATCCTAGTTGGTACCAGCCTCAGCCCAGATGATACGTCTGGAAGGATGTAGATGGACCCCTTTACAGGAAGCACATCCTGCTTTGGCTTTCAGCAGCTTTGCTATTGAGAAACAGAAGGGATATAGATGCTTTGGGGAAAGGACCACAGAAGGAAAGTTAGGCTTCTAAAGGCAGCTATTTTAGAATAGGGGTGAGCACCAGGGGAGCGCACTAATTCTTCCATGGTAGCACCCCATCTGTGGTGATTGTTTGCCTAGACCCTGCCTGGATCCTGAAGAGGATGTTGGTAATTTTTCCTGTTTCATTCTTGTGACGATGCTCAGATACATCCTCATTCTTCTAAGAAAGAAGCCGTGGCACAGAGGGACCAGGTAGCTAGCCTGGGGTTACTCAGACAGAAGAGCATCTGGATAAGCCAAGCCTCAAATTTTCTTGCTCCATCCTGCACCCAAGGGTCATACCCTGCATTTGTTCAAACTTTAGAACAACTCACTAAAAAAAATGTCATGCCTTAAAAATCCAAGTAGTGATCCCTCCTTCAGTCTAGGGTCTCCAGTCATGGAAGTGATGGACGCTTCATGTCCTTTGCAGCTTAATTGCATTCACATGTCTTAGGATACAGGAAGCCATCGTCACCAGGCAGCCCCGTGATAATTGCCAAGGCTGAGGGTGAGAATGTGGCGGTTGGTAAATATCAAGCCGTGCTCTTCTCTGCAGAGTCTGTGCTCTTACACAGAAAGACAAACTTGCTAATGACTTCTATAAATAAGTTCTCGCGTATAACTGTTGTTCCAGCAAAAAGCTGCTGAAATGTAATCTCCCCTTCAAGTATAAAACACCTTCCTTCTCTCTTTACTGTTTTATGGGGAGGTGAGGTAGACCCGAATCGCTGTCACTGGCTGTGTGACCTCTCTGTGCCTTCTCTTTTTTTTTTATCCTTTGTCTATTTCGGGAACAAATGAGTGTGCCATGTGAGCGCCTTGAGGATACGGGATCTATAGGCTGCATCTCTGGACTCCTGGGGTCCAGCTCAGGGTGGGCACCTGGGACCTCAGGGCTGACAGAAGTAAGCTCATTTGAATTGATGGTGCTTTGGAAAGTCTAAAGGCCCCTAGGAACATAAGAATGGCCATTTCACGAGGCGGGGGCAGACTCATGCTTACTTCCTCTCAGCATGTACTCTCTCCCCTCTGTACACAGTCACTGGAAAATGAATGCTTTGCAAGTTCTTTGCCCAGCTCTCAACTTAAGCAAGCCATAGTGGGCGAACTATAACCACAAACCCAACCCGGCCCACGGTGTGCTGCATAGAAAGTTCTCTTGGAATCTAGCCACACCCGTTCTTTCCTGTTTTCTCTTTGACCACTTTAATACTAGGAAAACCGAGTGAAGTCACAGTGGCAGAAGCCCCACAAGTCCCACGGATGGAAGAGTCACTGTCTCGCTCATGGCTTTAAATGCCAGTTGCCTGCTAAATTACCTTCAGAGCCACTAGGAACATGTTCCTCCCTAAAGCTCTCACTTCATCCAGAGCAGGGAACCATGCACCGAATTCTCCCCCAGTAGGTAGTATTCTCCCCTGGGTCCTCAGGAAGACACACTCAAAGACAGGATGCAGAAGAGGAAACTGTACGCGTCTAAGCCTCATTTCTACAGGAGCCCAAGGCTCTGTTATCTACTGCAACAGTAAACATAGAACAACAGCAAGCATGGTAACAGATGGCTACTGAGTGTCTAGTGCATGCCAGGCCCTGGGCTAAATGCTTTTCTCCAAGCCCATGAAGTCATAAATGGATATAGGAAGTAGGCAGCTTTACAATCCTTACGTAAAGATGAGAGCCTGCATGACCCAGGTGCTCAGGGATGAAGCTAGGCTATGACATCTGCATAGTCTTATGAGGATACTAAAGGTCTTTTTCTATGTAAATAGCATTTTTTCATTTATTTTCCATACCAACCAGTTTCTCCCCCCTCTTCTCCTTCCATCCCCTCCTTTTTCCTATCTAACCCCCCCCATTCCCTCCTCCTCTATCTCCATTCAGAAAGGACAAGCCTTTTATGGGCTTGCTCAAAGCAGGGCACATCACGATGAGACATGACCGAGCTCCTCCCCTTACATCGAGGCGGGGCCAGGTAATCCAGATACTAAGGGCCTTAACTCCCTTTGGGGATACACGTCTGGAATTCAGACTGTTTCCCCAGTTCAGCCAAGCAACCCTCTCTCCTTGCTTCTCACGACATCACATTTTGTCTTCTGACCATGGCCTGCCTTGCTTCCTCTATCCATTTTACAGTTATTCCTACCTTGCCATTGCTGCTATGGACAGATACGGTGCTGAGTTCTAGGACGCTGGCGTGGTTCTTTGCCAGACGAAGCTTAGAGTCTAGCCAAAGATGTGAAGAACGAAGCATTCTCACCACAAATGTGGAAGCCAAACTGTGATGCGTGTTCCAAGCTAACAGGACCGTGAAAATGACTTCTCAGAGGGTGACCCTTGAGCCAAGTTCTAAAGGGGCTCACAAATAAAAGTCAGATAAAAAGGGGGAGGAAAAGATATATGAAACAGAAATAACAGAGTAAGCACAGGCTGTAGAGAAAGAAAGAAGTGCGGTGTGTGAGGTGAAAAAAACCTGCTAGTCCATGCTAACCACTGAGACTTTTAGAAAAAGTCAGGGCCCAGCCAAGGGCTGGGCTCACATTCAGGCCCTTACCTTCTGGGTGGTGGAAGTCACTGAGTTATTACAGAGGTTAATGTGGTAGCCTTGTCATGAGTGCCGTCACAAGGTGACTCTTTCAGGTTTAATAAGGGACAGAGAAAGGTCAACTGGAGCATGTGCATCAGGCCTGAGAGATGCATAGTCACTCTCCCAAATCTTGAGTGAGAAGCACTGGTCACATACTGGTCACAGGCTTGTCACACACTCCTGGAAAAGGAAATTGTGTTCCATGCCAGAGACTGCTCACAGCTGGACCAATGACGGGGCTAACTCAGAAGCCTGCTCACGGCAAGTGTTCATTCAGCAAAGACAAATACTTGGGACCTAGTTCTAAAGCTGAATTTCAGCATGGAACTTGGAGAAAGTGATTACTTTGGTCTCCAGAAAATTCTGCAATGTGAAGGTAGCTCTGCATCTGATTGTATGACTCTCAGGTGCAAGACCAACAGCCTGGAAACCATAGGCGTGAGACCCTAGCCACCTGAGCCTCTGAGGCTCTCCATGGACTGCTGCTATCCTGCCCAGCTTCTCCTCTACCACGCTTCCGATGAAGTATAAATCACCATACTGTGATAAGCAAGACATAGACCCCCTCTGACCCGAAGTTTCTTTGTGTTTAATAGAAATGAGCTAGTCTTGGTTTTATCTAAGGCCCCTTCTAGAGCTCAGACTCTGAGCAGTAGAATGATTCATTCAGCAAGCATTTGCCAAGCTTCACACTGGGCCAAATTCCATGGCAAACATTAGGAGCAAGATGATGAATAGCATCCATTCCCGGAGATGTTTACCTAAAGATGGGAACAGACACAAAGCCAATAGTCTAGAAGTAACATGCTGTTCGAGTGTGAACTCGAACCATAAGACCTGGGCACCGTTTGCCACCCGATACTTCCTTGATCAAGTGGTAAAGCAGAATTGTGGTGTCCCTGTAAATCAAAAGCAGATCATGAGATGGAGTTTTGAGAATTAAATGAGATGATATTACAGCTAACATTTCTCTATGCCTATGTCCAATTTATAAATGCTATATGTATAAATCTCAGCTCAAGGCGAATCTCTGGAGAAGGATGCCCAAATCCATTCCCCAAGCTCCCAACACACCATCCCTTGCAACATGCATCACAGTTGGATTCCTGCATGTACTGTAGATGATCAGCGCTCAACCAGTGTTAATGGTGATCATCAATAAAGCGTGGTGTTGGCAGTGATGATGTTGGTGACAACTAGTTCTGACAGTGATGTTCAGCTCCCACATGCCTGTACCAGGTATCGATGGTTTGTATCTATTCTGATCACCAGTGCCCTGTAGGCTCTAAGATACTTTGAATTTTCAATCGTCATGAGGTTCCTAAGAAGTTGAACCAGCAGAATACATTGAGATATTTATAAATGGAGATTCATTACAGCATCTGGTCCACCTGACTACAGCGGGGGAGAAGTCTCACCACATGGCATCTTCAAGCTGAAGAACCAAGGATTCATTGGCATGATCTCACTCAGTCCAGGTCCAAAGTCTGTAGACCCATAGACATTTAAGTGGTGTTTGCAGTATGAATCCTAGGTCCTGCAACCAGGATTTGTGATTTCCAAGGACAGATAAAGATGGATGTTCCAGCCCAAGAAGAATGAATTCACCCTTCTTCTGTCTCTTTATATACAATGAGTTCTTAACAGATACAAAACCATGTTTGAAAGGCTACATATATTCTACTCAGTTTATTAATGTAAATGCTGATCTGTTCCAGAAACATCTTTACAAACATACCCAGAAACATTAGCAGCTATTTGGACACCCCTTAGCCCTGTGGAACTGGCACATCAAATCAATCATTGCAAGCTAATTTATAATCACAATAAATTCTGGTTAAGAACACTATAGAAACAGAGATGGGCAACATCACCAGTGTCCTAGAAAAGACGGGGTGATGGATGAATGTGACATAAAGAAGAGTAGGCAAGACCCCCTCTTGTCTCTATCATGACCCTCTAGGTGTCCAAAGAGATCTTTCAAAACTGTGTCTGGGTCAGTTTATTTATTTATGCCTTAATGCCAGTAAATTCCTGCTTCAAAGACCCTCAGCAAGGTCTGCAAAGTCCTGTGTGAGTTGGTCCCACCCTGGGCCACTTTTACCCACCCCAACCATCTGCATTGTTTGCCACTGCCTCAGACCCCTTGTATCCTCTCTCTCTGTGTGACTGACAGGCCTCCTTCCAGTCTCTCCGGGCCTTGTTCTTCTTCATCACCAGATCTCAGCTCAAATATCTTCTCTGCAGAGAGCCTTCCACCAGCTACACTAACAGATGCTGCCCATGCTTCTGTGCGTGCACTCTTCTTTCCACTGCTAGCTTTGTCTTTGTAACTTAAAATTGTAAGCCTGGTAGAGGACTGCACAGACAAAGGAATGGTCCTCCAGCCCCTGCCTGTGGTTGCCTTTCCGGCGGCAAACTAGCTGCAGTGTAACCATCTGTCTCCACTGGCAAAATATATAAGAAGTTAAAAAGCAAATGAGGAATGTCAAAAGCATGATACTGTGTGCCCCTCTATGACATGTTCCATGGACTCGGGTGTTCAGATCAGTGGTACCCTCTGAGGGGGCACTGCTGGGTTACCGGTGCCCATTGACACTCCACTGGTTTGCAATTCCAGTGGATCTCTAGCCAGAAAGCTTTTAACAAACACAGGACCCGCTTCCTTCCCAAAATAGTCAGAACTGGACTGGGACAAGCAGGCACTGGAGAGTTTCAAAACACCAGGTGACCTGGATGCCCAGCAACACTTGCATACCACAAGAATAAATGTGCTGGTTGTTTTCAAAACACAAGGGCAAGTTTCCTTCTAGTTCATTGTCTTTCTTTGAAAACTACACCACACCACACATACAACTTTAATGCAAAATGGGATTCTAGCAGGAATGAAAGTCATCTTGTACTTTCAGAGTCCCAAGTCACTTCCCAGGCGCTACCTGGTTAGGTTTTCAAACCAGCCAGCGAAGAGCACTAACCCCATTAGAGAGAGAGATCTATGATACTTGCACTGTGACAGTGTTGCAAGAAGGTGAACAGTGGAAAGCCATGAAAGGCGTGGGATGGCTCAGCATGTTACGGAGTATTCACGCAGGGAGGAGACTATTGCCGCCAAGAGAACTACGGGTAGACTTATAGATATTGACTTGAATGAACAGGCAGTCAGAAATCAACTTTAGAATGGCGCTTGTAAATTTTTCCATGTTACTGTTTCTGTTGGTGTTGCTGTTATTGTTTCTAAGATATGTCTCGTGTATTCCAAGATGGCTTTTATCTCACTAAGTAGCCGAAGATGATTTTGAACCCCAACCCTCTCCCCTCTACCTCCTAAATGTTAGACTTACAAAACTCCGTTTATGTGGTGCTAAAACTGGAACCCAGCAGAAGAAGAACACTGCCAACTGAGCTGTGGCCACGCCCCTCTATTGTTCCTCTAAACTTTTTTTTCTTTTGTATGTGTGTAGCTATCTGCTTTATAAGCAGAGAAACCTGTCTGGGAGGGGTCTAAATGAGCTGTTCATTTTCCCATCATGTGAGCCAGGGTTAGCTAGAGATGAGAGAAATGGTGTTCACAGTTACCCTTTTCATATTGCTATAAAATATTGTTTAAAATCATAGCTATAAGATACATTTTAAAAGGGATCATCACACTCACATTTTATAGTAGGTGATTAGGTCTCAGTGAAAGGGAATAAAACTTGATCACAAGTCTGCAATGTGTTAATTTGGGTATATATGCATGCCATGTTCAACAATGGGAATTTAAAAGAATAAGGTAATAGAGGGACCCACTCCACCACAACCCAAATCTAGGCTCCTCTTGCTGCCCTCAGCCCCAGTGCTTGCTGCATAGAACTTGATAGCCAGTCACTGGTTCTGTTAGAGAAAGGGAAACAAAATTTTGCATAACCAAGTGAACTGGACAGGTTGGCCCACCATGAGACAGAGCCATCCACTCGCTCTTCCAAAGAGTCAAGCATCCTGAATACCTCCAATCTCTCCCAGTGGGGCTGGGTCAGGGTCTATCAGTTCCCTGCTCACTCCAAGACTACTGGGAAGATTTATGCACTTCCTGGGCAGCTGTTGGGGCTGCTGGGAGAGGATGTCCACACCTGAGGACTGTTGCATTTCCTAATAAGGAAAATCCACTTAGCGAACACTTTAGAGGAAATGTCCTGGGAGGGAGGAAGAGCCAGATGGACACTAATCTTATTAAAAAGGACTCTTGTTACCAGAACGTGTTTGCAAATTTGTGTAGGTCGTATGTTCATATGTGTGCATGTACATGCATTTTACATACATAGGTTCTATTTACACCCTGAAATGTCTTCAATTAAAAACATGTGCTTCCTATTGTTCTTTGGTAGGTTTGCAGTTCACCCTTGCATTGGAGGATACGCTGTGCCTCACCTCTTTTGATGTTGAATTGCTGTTCTTACTCTTGATTTTCCTTCCTGCCAGGTACAACTCATCCACTATAACCATGAGCTATACACAAATGTCACAGAAGCTGCGAAGAGTCCAAACGGATTGGTGGTAGTTTCTATATTTATAAAAGTAAGTCTTGCATTCTTTTATTCTTCTTGCCATTCCCCACACCAACCAGAATATTTGTCTACAGTCTCTGTTGGGAATAAAAATATTTAAAGAAGTAATGCCAATTAATATCTGTACCTAAGAAAGCTTCGGGATCTTATGATTTTTATAAACATGGATGCACCAAAGATTCAAAGCTATGCAAGTAAGATGAAGAAGTGATAGGTTCCATTTCAGAGCTTCAGGGCCTGAAGGTTTGCACAGCCTCTGCCCTAGAGAGAAAGCTGGTGCTAGGGACAGGCTTCAGGCCATACCTACTAGTGTGGACCAAGAGTGCAGTAGCAAAAGGAGAGGGGCTGGAGTGCTGATGGCCTCTGGGACCGAAAGACTGCCCAATATCTGCTGCCACCAAGGGAATAAGAGAAGTGTTAGATGTCCCTCTCCGGCAGACCCTGCACTATAATAAACCTCCAGGCTTCCCCACAACAGCTACAAAGTTCACCTTCCTTTCCCACTCGAATGCTGATTTGTAATCCTGGCAAGTAGAATTGAGACAAAGTCCCCATGTTGACTGTATAACCTTCAGATATCCAATAGGCAAGAACATTGTGAAATGTCCAACTGAACAAATTCTGATTTGTTTTTTGATTTTTCATAATGTTTTGACAGATATAAAGGGATGTAGATATATGATTTTTAATAAAAAAGTAAGATTTACTTTCCAGCTGTAAAAAAAGTTTTTGATTCTTTTTTGTTAAGTAAACTATGTTAGTTACAAAGTACCGCAGTGTGCTAGCTGCTGGAGATGTTTGTGCCCAAATCATTAGAGAACATTGGACCAACCAGAACTTGAAGAGTTTCAGTAGAAATTTAGCATTCACCACCAAGGAGTTGTAACAGAGCTCTTGGAGTAATGGGGTCCCCAGGGACCCCTTAGGCAATAGTTCCCCCCGAAGCAGACTCTGTGCAACAGGTACTGGTCGTCTTCCCAGACATCATGCCTTCTGCTAAATTCCTCACCTTCATTTGAGCCAGGCCCAGTTCATAGCGTTCATAACAGCCCAACCAGGAAAGACACCCAAGTCCTGCCTCGCTGTAATATTTATTAGTTATTCCCAGATCCCTACTCAACAGATCTGGGAGAGGAACTACGGATGAGAAGAGAGAAAACAACACTTAAACACCACACACTCCCAGCCATAGCCCACTGGTACCGGCAATCCGGGAGCAAATTCTTACTGCAGTCCCAGTTATGATCCAGACAACCCACGTCGTCAGCCTGGTCCACGCACATCGTGAAGCCTAGGGATATGTTACACATTGTCATGTGACCGGGAATCACTTCCTGTTGTGGTTTTCCCCATGCAAAGTCTCCCATGAGTAATATCCAGAGGTTGATGTGCCTTTCCCAAGTCTCTTGAAGAGCATCTCAGTGTCAGTCCCTGACTTTGCCGTCACTTGGCTCCAAGTTTCTAAGTCAGAGAATGCCATCCTGGAAGCTCAACTATGGCACAGCTGACAGTGACTGATGGAGTGACCGGCAGCCAACTTCCTCCATGGCAAACTGCTGGTGTTTCACAAGCTCGTGCAGGGATTTGTGCTAGACTAAGGTCCCAACCAACAGTCAAGATTGCAGGGCCTGGGTGCTCCCCTGACGTTTGGAAGGACCTTAGTTAGAACCTTAGGCCAGTAAGGGACAGTGGCCAGCTCCTGAATGTTCTCAAGGCAGTTTGAACCCTGAGGAATTTCCCCTTCTTTCCTTGAGCAAACCTGAACCTTTCTGGCTCAGTCTCAAAATAAACCATAGCATTCCCTCTTTCTTGCCCAAAATTAACACCCAGATTTCCAGCTCCACGGTGAGCTAGCTGTGCTCTGGCTTGTCATTCACTCGTCTCAAAACTCCAACTGAGCACGGGACAGAGGTCCATCCCCTGCTAGACACTGGTACCCAGAAATGAGATGGATTGAATCCTTAGTCTCTAAGGATGTACAGCCTCCGATAATCATCAGGCCTTTTTCTGATGCCCCTGCCTCCCACTTCCAGGTCCCTGTAGGTAAGGCAAGAACACAAGATGAGAAGTTCCCACATGAGTGGTTCAACTGAAGAAATGTCACCCTGACCAAATCCTGCGCCAGAGATGGCTAAGGGTTTGGTGGTAAAAGAGAGGGCTCAGCAGTTAAGGATACCCGTTGACAAGCATGATCACCTGAGTTCAATTCCTAAGATCTGGGTGGAAGGAGAGAACTGACTCCCACGAATTGGCCTCTGAGCTCTCCACTTTCACTGAGACACAAGTGTGTGCTCACACACAATCAATCAATCAATCAGTCACTAAATCAATAAGAGAGGCTTGTTTTCCCTTCCATTCCATAAGCACAGGGAGCTGAGATTTGGCTATAGTTGCTGTTCGATCACACACCATTACCTCCCACTTAGCTCACTTACATCAAGTACATATTTCATCCGCTCACCCACACCACTGCCAACGCACTTGTGCCCACAAATCATCTGTGTGCACTATGGAAATACTTCAATAATTTTTAATCACCTCCGGGGGGGGGGGGGCTGCTCTCAACAACAGTATTGTTCAGTTTGCCGGGTACCAGGAACCCAAGGCACCCGGCAACTGAGACCCATTGCAGTTTCCCATTCCACCAGACACCCTCATGGCCCTGTGTCCCAGAGCATATCAGTACAAACAGGAGAGGGCTCTGAGCTGGCCTTTCAATGCTGAAGAGTATGTCACGAGCAGAATTTGGCACTAACACTTCCAGGGAGCGGGAGTGTTCAGCTTGGGACGTTTCCCCTACTGGAGGTGGAATTTTGCCTCCATAGAGCGTCGTCACCAACCAAGCCGCAGTTAGTTGTGTGTCTCACTACAACACACCCAGGGAACCGTGCGAAAAGAAAGCCAGATGGAGACAAAATAAACAGTCTGTGCTTTCTCCAAACTCAAGTTACCTGTTGCTTATCTAATAACAATGATCATCTGCTGCGATTTTTCCCAAACCTCGGAATAAATCAGATTTAAAATGTTGATATGTCACAACACCCGATTAGCAGCTGAGATGTAAATTGCAGAGCTGTGCTGAGCAAGGTGGGAGAGAAATGACTAAGATGAACAGCGGCGCTGGGAAAAGACTGAGTCAGAAGGGGGTTGTGAAGGAAACTCCACAGCCGCACGAGGCTGCCTCACAATCAAGGGCATTTCTCTGACCCCAGCCTGCTTGTTGCTTAGCTGCTTCCCCCAGAGGAAGAATCTGGATATGTAAGAGCCTAAGTACAAAATGGAAACTCATCTCTAGTGCAGTGTTGTTTAGCCCATTATACTTGGTAAATATGTCTGGGATAGATGGGTGGGTGAGTGGATGGAAAACTGAATGTTGTAGTTTATAATATGTTTATATGATAATAAGCAGTAGAATTATAAGGTTCTCTTTTTCCTCCCTCTTCTGGGGCTCTTATTCTAGAGTCTCTTTGTACTTAGACAAATGCCCCTTTCGTGACATTGCATTCCATACTCCCTGCTCAAAACCCTTTGATGGCTCTCCATTACTGAGGAAGAATGTTGAAATATACCCTGTTGTGACAGTCAAAGTCTGACATGGGCTAGCCTCCCATCCCGTCCTTCCCAGTGCCTTTAGCTCCAACTACACTACATACTTGTGTGAGCCTTTCATGAACAGGTCGTCAGCACAGACGCTTTTCCTTCTCTCCTTGCCTTTCATTTTTTTCTATATTCTCACATTAAAATACTTCAGCTTCCATCCATCCTTCCAAACCCTAGCTCCCCTGATTCCCAGATAGTGGGTGGTCCCTCCCTAATGACGATCAGAGCTCTCCCTAATCCATACGAGGATGGTTTGTTTATCTACCTCTCTTCCTTCTTGAGATGAGGTGTCCATATAGAGTAGAGTGTGTGTCTCTGATCTCTGAATTCCCAACCTTCATAGATTTGGACCCATGGTAAGCCATCAATATGAAGGAATGAAATAATGCATGGATATGTTTGCCCTGGGAGAGTAACTGACACCCAGTCGTTAATACTTTCTCTTCCCTTATAGGTTTCTGATTCATCAAACCCATTTCTTAATCGAATGCTCAACAGAGATACTATCACAAGAATAACGTATAAAAGTAAGTTTGGCTCAATTTTCTTTCCAGCAACTGTTCTACAAAGGGCAGTCCTGTCGGAAGGCAGGAAGCCGGAACTGATGATCTCTGTGGGCTCCTTTCTGCCTCACGATCCTTTAACTCTATAGAAAGTCACTCCTGAGAGTCAGGGTTGGCTAAGAAGCAGCCCATTTCAAGCACAAGTCCCCAGAGTGCCTTTGTCATCCACGCCTGTCTAAGGCAATAATGATTATGATGATGTGGTCATCGTTATCCTGCGGGTTGGTAATGAGCTCGGGGATTCTACCGGCTGACTGACTCCACCACGTCAGCTGTCTGTGTAGCTGGGGCTTTGCCAACTATGTGATGAAAAAAAAAGCCACCTACCAGGTACTTTGGACCCAATATCGACCTTTTCAGAACCACACCTGAACCAAGTCTGATCTCCTTCCCGAAGGAGGCTGGGCATACCTCATGGATCTGTAGGGTTCTGCCTTCCTCCCAGGATTTCAGATTGCTTCATCCTAAACTTCTTAGTCAGAAAGGAAGGAAGCGTGCTGAGGTGAAGGGGGAAGGACAGAGAGGGTAAACCTAGAAGTCACAGGACTTGGAGGAACTGTGTGAGGCAGCACATATCAAGAGATGTAAAGGCAAGATGGGGAAATCGCAGGGGCATCTAGTTAAGAAGAGGCGGGAAGCTGTAATTCAAGCCTTGGCTTTGACCTCTGTTGAGGAGGCCTCTCACTTTAATGCTGCTTCTTCATTAACGAAGTGAAAAAGTTCAACCCCGGGTTTTGGAAATCTTAAAGGTCTAGATTTGTGAATCAAACAACAAGTAGATAATGATTTCCAACAATAGAAAAAAGAATATGTGGACATTGAATCTGCACATCTCCCAGCAGAGTGCTTCTTCCCTGAGCCCATAGCTCAGCTGCACCTGCTGCTTCTGCCTCCACTGTGATGTGGAAGAAGGGCAGTAAAGCGACCACTGCCCTCTCTCACTGACTGCTTTCTTCATCCCATACCTTCAGTATTCGGAATGCAAAGATGGCTGAGTTGTTGGTCCTCCAGACAAGGGGCTCACCATCAGGTCACACCCAGTGGAGAGGTTGAGCAACTGATGGGGTGACATGCTGGTGACCCTGAGATCACTCCACCTCAATACACATTCCCTACAAGACTGACTTAAATCCTCTCCACACACAGCCATGCCCTTCCTCATCAGTATTCTTACGGAGTTCTCTCTAAGCACACGCTTAGACTGCTCAGCTAAGGGAGATATTTCTGTCTTGTGTGTAAATAGCACATTTATAACTGCCTATAAAAGATTATTATTCTTTTAACTTTTTTGATTAAAAAAGCATGAAAATTAAATAAAATGCTTTCAAATAATCTTGAATTTGCAGTTTAGAGACCGTGAAAAGCCATGAAATTGCACATTAAGCCCCGAAACACAATCTGTCTGATTTCCACTGGCATAGGGGATCATTAGGGGGTCCCTTGCTCCCCTCCCCCTACAGCAGTCTGATTAATATTAAGTGAAGTGGTCACTCACACAGAAGGAAAAGCAGAGGAAGGGAGGAGAGAGGAAGAGATAGAAAAGATAGAAGAAGGAAGGGAGTGAGGGAGGAAGACAGGCAAGCTGGAAGGAGGGAGCCGAAGCATTCGAGCAGGGTGGCAGCATTGCAAAGCTTGGAGAACATTGAAGGGACTCGGAAGAGTTCAGAGAGGGGATCTGATCCCAACAACACGTCATCTCAGTTACCAGAGGAATGAAAGGTCTCCCTCAGTCACAGTAACAGGCAGCAGTGGGGGGGGGGGGGTAAGAGGCAGGAAAAGTGTTCTAGGGCCAAGTTTCTGTGTCATAGGGAGCTTATGGTGTTTCCATCCCTGAAGCAGAAACACAGAAAGAGAAAATAGATACATTCTCTCCCCCATCCATCCCCCATGCGCAACACCTCCCAAGGCCACAGAAAGAAAAGGGGGGGGGGGTTAAGCTGGACACCCTGGCCTGCATGCTGAGACATGATAATGGGTCCTATCATAGCAGATGTTCTAAGGAAGGTGTCCCACATGGTGACCTTTGTCACATACCTGAAAGGAGTTTCACCCCTGGGATAATGATGGCTTGATACACAGAACTGGCCCAGGACATTGGCAGAAAGAGATTGATTTGCTCAGCAGGAAACCACAGCTCTCTTCTCCCCAGTTTAATTTCCTACAGCTTCCTCCAGCAGGGGAAGGTTGGCCCTGTGGCAGGTAGGAAGTCTTAAAGGATCAACTTCAAGCATACAACCTAGGCATCTCCCCACCCCCAAGCCTCTGTAAGAGGTAGCAGGTTTACTGGTATGAGCCACAAACTCAGGTCAAGATGAGGATTATGCTACCTGCTTGGGGCACCTATTATACTACCCTGTTCCCATACTCTTATAGGAGACAGGGAGAAGGAACACACACACACCATCTCAGGGCTACTCCTGCTGTGACCAAACACCATGAGCAGAGCAACTTGGGGAGGAAAAGGTTTATTTGGCTTACACTTCCTTTTCACCATTCATCATCAAAGGAAGACAGGGCAGGAGCTCAAACTGGTGGGAACCTGGAGGCAGGAGCTGATGCAGAGACCATGGAGGAGTTCTGCTTACTGGCTTGCTCACAATGGCTTCCTTAGCCTGCTTTCTTATAGAACCCAGGACTAACAGCCCAAGGATGGCACCACCCACAGTGAGCTGGGACCTCCCCTATTAAGCACTAACTAAGAAAATGGCCTACATCTAGATCTTATGGAAGCATTTTCTCAACTGAGGTTCCCTTTGCTCAGATAACTCTAGCTCTTATCAAATTGATATACAACTCTCCAGCAACTCCTCATTCTCTTCTGTTTCAAGCACACTACCCAGGAACACCCAAATACATCTCTCCCTGATTTCTCAGCCACCCATTCCACTACAGAGCTCCCATCTGCCCTGCTTGCTTGGATGGAGTATCCACTCTGCACTGTAGTGAGCATCAAGCATTTAGAGGTGATGTGGAATGGGTACTCTGCACACCCCAGGACCAGTGCTGTGCATGTAGCACTTTAACTGTGTGGTGCTCACACAAGCTTTCTACATGGGTATGTTTTCTATCCCCAGCTCACACATCAGACCAAGGATACACAGTAGTAGTACTTAGTAGGTGCCTAGGTAGTCAGCGACTTCTATATAATAAACAAGCGCTGAGCAGTGAGTGTTGACTGCTCACTGCTATATGGGCAGTTTAGTCAAGATGTCTGTGCCTGCAGGCAGAGGTCCCCAGGTCAGTTAAGGAAGACAGATCCACATGGCTCTCATCTTTCCAGCATCAGAGGAACACCCAACAAGTATCTTTGCCCTCGGCCCATGAATTCATGTAATACTATTCAAGACTTGGTCTTTAAATATGCTCACACTACTGCTTGTTTCCCACTCCCTGGCACCTGTCTGATGTGGGATTTCCCTCTGTATGCCATGAATATGTTTTATTGCCATTGGTTAATAAAGAAGCTGCTTTCAGCCAATGGCTTAAGAGAATATAGCCAGGCTGGAAGAGATATACATAGAGAGAGTAAGCAGAGTCAGGAAGAAGCCGTGTAGCCACCACAGGAGACAGACACTGGATGCCGAATGGAAACTTTCCAGTAGGCCACAGCCACGTGGCGATACACAGATTAATAGAAATTGGTTAATTTAAGATATAAGAGCTAGCTAGAAATATGCATGAGCTAATAGGCCAAGCAGTGTTTAATTAATACAGTTTCTGGCTGGTTATTTCAGGTCTGGGTAGCTGGGAAACGAACAAGCAGCCTACACCAATACCTGTCATATGACCAAGATGGTCAATGTCACAATCCTTCCACAGAGATGGGGATGGGGGAAAAAGGAACTTCCTGAACTACAACCCATTCTTCTATACACATGGGTCCCCCTGGACATGGTTGCTTTATCATTTCCTTTCTCTCATACTTCCTTCCTATGGAGCAAGGAAAGACAAACTCTGAGGTCTTAACTAGTTATAATTCTGGTGTTTTGACATAATACAAAACCCTTCAGCATGCTTTTCTTTTAATTGCAGCTTGGGCTTGGGTTGACAAGCAATCACATTGCTTATCACATTGCTCCTTACACTTGCTTCCACTTAGAAGGGGCATCAACTAACCAGAGAACTAGCACAGTAACATATGGCCAGCTCAGGCTGACCCTGGCCTAAGCTATCTCCAACTCCTACATGCGTGTGACTTTACATAGGGACCTCCTGTGGAAATCAGTAGCCTTCAGAGGACACTGCCACACTGTCAGGATTGGCATACCTAGTAACCAGACATGGCACCACAGGCTGGAAGTCTAATCCAAGCCTTCAAGCAGAGTGACATCATCTTCTGTCAGGAGGAGCACTCTAGGCTAGGTAAATGGTTCAGGCAGGAGAAGTACTTGCTGAGCAAGCATGAGGACCTGAGTTTGAACCCTCAGCTTCTATAAAAATAGCCAGGCATGTCTGCATTTGCAATCATAACCCCATCACCATGAGGGACAGAGACAAAAGAACCACTGAAGTTTGCTGGCTGTCAGCCTCACTCCAAGTTCAGTGGCAGACCCAGTCTCGAGGGAATAAGACAGAGTGTAATAGAGCAAGACACTCAGTGTCCTTTTATGGCCTTCTCATGCATGCTCATAGACTATCTCACACCTGCATACACAACACACACACACACACACACACACACACACACACACACTATATATATATATATATATATATATATATATCATACATATAGAGAAAATATGTAATGTGATTATTTGATTTAAAAATAAAATAGGCTAGAGAAAGGCTGGAGAGATGGCTCAGTGGCTAAGAGCACTTGGTCCTCTTGCAGAAGACCCTGGTTCAATTCTCAGAGCCCACGTGGTGGCTCACAGTCATCCATAACTCCAGCTCCAGGGAATTCAAAGTCCTCTTTTGACTTATTTTTGAAGCCACCAGGTGTACATGTGGATTTCCATACATACATGCAGGTAAAACTTTCATACATATAAAATAAAATGGCTAAGTCTAAAATTTTTTAAACAGACTACAGTGTGGCAAGGGTGAAATCAGAAAGTGGCTACAGCCATTCAATGGCATTAATGGTGACCAGGTCAATGGGGAGAGGATGGTGATAAGTGATTGGATATATTTTAAAGGGACAGAAGGAGATTTCTTGGTAAATAAGACGTTTAATGTGTAAAAGGAAACAGAACCAAGGATTCCCAAGAAATTTTTAGTCCAAGCCGCTGGAAGGAAGCTATTTCCATCCCGGAGATGGGAAAGACTCAGATGAAGCGTGCCTGTGGGTGGGGAAGGGATTGCAGTTCTTGAACACGTCGTGCTTGGGCTTTCTATTAAGCATTCAAGAGGAGGGGTGGTGTAGGCAGTCCAATAGATGAGTCTGGATTTCAGGAGAGAGAACCAGAGTCGCAAATGTGGAAGGTATCAGCATCCAGATGGCATTTAAACTTGGGTGAAGTCACAGAAGTAAGAATAAATACAGGAGAGAGGCGGGACAAGTCCTCACTTCTGAAAGGGCAGCTCAAATCTTCATGACTTGGAATTGAAACCACGTCTAAATATATATCCTTGAGGCCCCATTATGGAAAAGACTCCTATGTGGCCATCTTACCAGTCAGCTGAGGAAGTGCAGGGAGGAAGGAGCAATCACAGAAGTCAGTTGGCACAAGATGGCAGTTATAGAGATAGTCCACTCACCTGAGTACAGTATTGAGGACATGCCTGTCGAAACCAGCTCCTGGATGTTGGAAGGCAAGTCACTGTGCCAACAACAGTTTACTCTGAAGGCAAGCACAGCACAGGGCATGAAGGCAGTGATGGAATATGTTCACTTTCAAAGAACACACTTGACTGTTGTTGGATACAGGTAGTGCACACAAGGGCTTCGTGAGATGTTACTGCTTTCCATGAGAACTTGAATTTTGGGTTTTTTTTAAATTATTGTTTTGTGTGTATGGGCATTTTGTCTTCATGTACGTCTCTGTACCATGTGAGGACAGTGCCCCCAGAGGTCAGAAGAGGGTGTCAGACCCCTTGGAACTGGAGGTACAAAGCCACCAGGTCTTCTGGAGGAGCAGCAAGTACCCATCGCTGCTGAGTCATTGCTCCAGCCCCAGGAGCTTAAATTTCATACATCTGAATAAAACTTGTAGAATATTCTCACTAACCAGGACCGACAATAAAAAAAGACCAGCCTGAATTAATTTCAGGCTGAATTTAAAATGTCTTCTAAAGAAAATCCATTTTATTAAAGTCAAATTCTGCTTCAACAAAGTGAGGGTCAAGACTGGGAGCCTGACATTGAAAAATGGATTGTCGGAAAGGGTTTTCTTGAGGAGATATTGGTAATTTAGCCTGAAGTATTTTAATTTTTAATGCACTGTACTGGGATGATATTTATATGCCTCTATTTTCCTTGCTAATTAGTTAGCAGACATTGCACCTCAATTACATAAAAGGTAACATTTGTATCATCTTAGTACCACTTGATTTTATTGAACCAGCACTTTTTTTATACAGTATCTTCAATAGGCAAAACTAATGATTAATGGATTGCAAAGAACCTTCTAGAATGGATAACAAGGAATGGTTATCAGAGCGTTGCTACAAACGAACACTTGCTTCTCAAACCCTCAGGCTGTGTGTTATTCTGCAGGCTTTATCTTCCTTCATTTGCCTGTCCACATTGTTATGACTTAGATGTCAAATCCCCACAGACCTGAACGTGTGTGTATTTCATCCCCACCTAGAAGTGTTGTTTAAGAAGGTGGTGGCATTGTCAGCACTGGGGCCTCAGTGGAAGAATTAGGTCACTAAAAATTATTGCCCAGCCCTTGTGCAACCCTGACCTCTCTGTGTCTTGATGGTTGAGGCAGTGAACCCCACCACATCACATTCCTTGCTATCCCAACTGTGGCCACTCCCACTGCCGTGTCTTTCCTCCTGTGATGGCCTGTAGCCCCTCAAATTGTGAGCTAAAAGAAATTCTTTCTGCCTTAAGTTTTTTTCTCCCAGGTATGGAGTCACAGTGAGGGAAAGTCACTAATACAACACTCAAGTCATAGATAGAAAATACAAATGAGAGATTCGATCTCAAAAAAGAATGCTAAGGGCCACCAGGTCCAAATATGAAGCCATCAGCTTTCTGTGTTAACATGGCTCCTCCAAGGCAATAGAGACACATCAACTGGAGGCATTTAGAGGAGAGCTTATAAACACGGCATTCAGCACACAGAACAAGCTCTTAAAGGTCTTTTAATTAGCCTATTTATAATTTCAGGTTAGTCAAACCACTCCCCCCCCAAATTCCCTAGTAAAATACACAAACACAGACCAGCCTGTAAATGCCTTCGTCTTCACAGCTCTCAGGGAAAGTTCTCAGCGCAGCTCCCCCGGGGAGACTCAGTATTAAGCGTGTTGATGGATCACAAAGGAGCATAAACGCATTGCTCCAGGTGCCTTTCTCTAGGCTTAATTGAACATGTACTCTCATTGCAGAGGAACAGACTTGGGAGTGTGTTCGCATAATGGAAAATGTTGCACACCACTTCCCATGCTGTTGTCTCGGTAGCTCCTCGTGGCAGTGAGGAACGGGTGAGGTGCAGCTTGCCTCCAAGAAAGTGGTTCTCCAGGGCCCTTTTCTTCATTGGTTGTTTGTGTAAACCAAAAAATTATATGACTTTATTCTATTGCAATTGCCTTTTTCTGTTTCGGTTGAATTTGCCTCAGATTACAAGGGGGTATAATAGTATCCAATATACTCAAATTGCCTCGTAGTTCCATATTGATCAAAGCCAGTATTGATCTTTGGAAGTATGAGACTATTTTCTCAGTGGTATGGTCTGCTTTGAATGGGGACCATATAAGCGAGAAGCAGATGACGTTGCCTATCAACAATGGTGTGTGTAAGGCAGCCCCATGCACTGGTTAAAGCACCCAGTGGAAGTTCAGACTAAAGAAAGAGTCCCCATTGTGCCATCTGAAACAATGCATCACAATGCGTTTTACTTGAACAAAAAATAAGAACTCAACTGGAGACTTCTTACTTATAACTATGAGAACTCCACATGAGATAAATCCGAGATTCAACATAGTGTGCCACAAAACCAAAGGCACAACTGTCAACTTCAGATCAGCAGAATTCTATACCTGTTGATTATCCAATGGTGATCTTCCTGTCCTTGTAAATCTATGGCTGACACATTAACAATGCAATGTTTTCATGCCACAACCTTGACTTACTAAAGATAAATTTGGCTGAATAAGTTTGTTGATGTTGAGAGATGTTTCGTGATCTATGGAATGTTTTCACCTGAAGAAAGCCTTAGAAATTATCCGCAACTGCCCATTGTTCCAAGTAAGAAGAGGTTATGCAGGTTACCCATGAAGAAATAGTAAGCTACTGGCAAAAACATAATTAGAACTTCCACTTGAATTATGACTCCTAACGCGAAGTTTGAGGCTTGCCTGCTATAAACCATTTTGTCATAAGAGAAATCATGAAAAATATTCCCGATGCTGGGGCTGAAAATGTCTGACTTACCTCTAGTTTTTCTGGAGTCATAGTTCCTTTGTCTTAGTTACCTTTCTATGGCTGTGATTAAACACCATGTGCAAGGTGACTTATGGAAGAAAGAGCTTATTTGGGGCTTACAGTTTCAGAGGGTTAGAATCCATGACCCACGTGATGCGGAGCTTGGCAGTGGGCAGGCAAGCATAGCACTGGAGCAGCAGCTAAGAGCTGGCATCTTGAGATAAAGCACCAAGGCAGAGAGAGCTATCTGGAATTAGAGTGGGCTCTTGAATCCTCAAGTTCTCCCCTCAGTGACACACCTCCCCCACCAAGGCTTCACCTCCTAAGCCTTCTTTAACAGCTTCACAAACTCAGGACCAAATGTTTAAATCTATGAGCCCCTTCTCACTCAAACCAGCACAGCTGTTGAACTCCCCAAGCATCTCCCATGGAGGGAGAAGGTATGTGCAGAAGCACAGCCTATCATCCTCAAATTCCAAAACCTAGAAGAAGGAGAACTGCTTCCATGTCAGTCCTTGAGGCAGAGTGGCCCCAGTCATGAGGGCAATGTTAACGTAAATTCACGGCAGTTTCAGCAGTGGAATTATGAGAGTACATGGAGCTTTGAGGTGGAAACATGACATCACCATGGAGCTAGAAACAAGGCCAACAGTCTAATCCCAAAGTCTTGTGTGTCATGTATGGGGGATGGTAGGTGTGCTGCGGTAAAGTTAGCGGTGCAAGCTGAAGGGACACTTCCCCACCACCTGGTCAGTGCTGGCTATTCCTTGCTTGGTCTCTGCTCAGCACTATCACCATTACATCCGGTTGTTTAGTCTTGTGTTTACTGAACATTCTTTGATATGGTGGACCTTCAGAATGGGATCCACAATAAAAGAAGAAAACCCTTCCCCCTGAGGCTCACAGTTTGGTGGGAAGAGTCAGGTAGCTAAATCATTCCTGGCAAGTAAATTCATCTGGGAAAGTCAGAGTTCTGGGTGTGACAGGGAGTTTGCCAGGGAAGCTGAGCGAGCACACTGTAAGTCACAAAGGGGACACAAATGTTACCCAGAATGGCTGAGTACTTACCTGGAGTGAGCCTTGTGCTAGATGATACTTGTAAAGCCTGCTCCTATTTGTTCACCTAAACACCTGTGACACAAGTACTGTATATGGCAGAAGTGGGAAAGGAGGCTCTTATCACCTGTGGCTCCAAGGTCATACAGGTACAAGCAGCAACGTCATTCGAACTTGGGCCCCAAGCACCAGATTCTTCTAACTGGATATTTTCAAGTTCTGTAGGAGGAAATTAAAAGATGAAAAAGATTGGTAGAAGGAGCACAGTAGCAGCTGATGATCCCAGGAGGGTGACCACTGAGTGTGGTCATTGCATCTGACAGAGAGGTGGCCAAAAAGAACTTGCCCACCAGGACCCTAGAGGTTGGAGTATCAACACTGTGGTGTTTTGTAAATGTGCTGATACTCCATGAGGAAGATAAACACATAAACATTGCTCTTTTTTCTCTTGCTTCTAGCTTGTACCCTTTCCTCAAATATGGCGGCTGCATAGAGCTGGTCTAGTTTCAGGGAAATATAAATGTCCTTTATCTTGGCTCCAGTTGTGCCTGGACTATCACTCATCTCTACTGCATCCATCCTTCCCTCCTCCCTACTGCCCCAAATAAAAATAAAATGCAGTAATAGCAGCATGCTAGAGTACCCAATACGCTCCTCGTACAAGCTTGGTTAAACAAATCACCTTGACCTTTAATAGGAATGTGCTGAATGCTTCCTTCTCTCATTCAGTATGTCAATCTTCAGGCCAAACTGCCATCAGAGACAGCCTCATTATGTACAACTCTGATCAGGCCATCCCTGGCTCCAAAATGCCTCCAGGCTGAAGCCCAAACTCTCAACCGTGTAGACAAGGGGCCCGCAGATGTGGCCTGTATTGACCCTGCTGGCCTCATTTCCCACGATACCCCTCCACCTACATTGTGTCCACACTCAGGTTGTTCCTAAGTACATAGCCCTCTAAACTCCCTCAACCCTGACTCCAGCACACCTCTGTCAGCGGTACCCTTGACACCTCACCCTGTGTCAGTCACAAACTGGTTACTTCCTGTCATTTAAGATACAGTTCAGGGCACCTCCTTCATTCATTCTTTCCCAAATCCCCCTGACCCAGATAAAGCTGACAGCCCCTCTCTGGGCCTGCACATCACTGACTGTGATTCCTACTTATATTCGCCTAATTATGCCCGGCTTGTCTGCTCCACACTTGGTGGTGGCACGTGCCCAGGGCCTAGGAAGGGTTACAGCCATGATGAGATGGATACCAAGCATAAGCTTATTATGTTAGTGACTGATGAAACTCAGGAGGACCAACAGGTGAGTGTGTGGTGTGGACATGGTGACTTTGTTATAGGAACTTCTGATATCTCAGGCCACAGTACAGACTCGGTCTAGGCAGATTCCAGTTGCTCCTTCCCTCTTTGGCTTGTCCTGGGGCCGTAGTGTTTCCATGGAAAGTGTTAGTTTCTTTTTAAATGGAAAGTTTTTTAAAGTGGTCAAGCATGATGGTATATACCTGATGAATGCCAATAAACACTTGAGAGGTGGATGATTAGTGGGTCAAAATCAAAATCGCTCCAGGCTGCATCACGTTATGTCTAAGACAGAGGAGGAGGAAGAGGAGGAGGAGGAGGAGGAGGAGGAGAAGAGGAGGAGGAGGAGGAGGAGGAGGAGAAGAGGAGGAGGAGGAAGAGGAGGAGGAGGAGAAGAAGAAGAAGAAGAAGAAGAAGAAGAAGAAGAAGAAGAAGAAGAAGAAGAAGAAGAAGAAGAAGAAGAAGAAGAAGAAGAAGAAGAAGAAGAAGAAGACTAGAAACAGTTAAGAGTATTTGCTGCTCTTGTTGAGGACCCAGGTTCAAGTTCATTCCCAGAAATCTCATCAGGTGGCTCACAGCTGCTTATAACTCTAGATTCAGGGGACCTGACGCCCTCTTCTGGCCTACATGCACATCTGCACACATATGTATGTGAACACAGACACATAAGTGAAACTAAAATATTTTTAAGAAGGGAGAGAGAAGGGGAAGGAAGAAAGAAGAGTGGAAAGAAAAGAGATAAAGAGGAAGAGAGGGAAGGAGAAATACTTCACCTTAGGGTCAGTGAAGTTTCTTTCCAAGCCTAGGTTGCCTGATCTCTCTTCAAGCATTGATGGAGCCCTAGAGGGATTCTTGTACCACAGTAGAGTGGGAAGGTTTTAGGTGGAGCAGGTAAATGGTAGATTTGTTTAGATTATTTCAAACTACTAGCTTGATTGATCTTCTCACATATCACAGTCAAGGGACACTAAAACTAAAACTCCCTGGCAACATCTATGTTCAGAAAAGTTTGAACAACTCCTAAAAGGAAAATGGAGGAGTGTCTTTACCTATAAAAATAGATCGACAGCATGAATGCCCACAGCAGTAGACAGTGCAATCATCACCCTGGCTCTGTCACCTCCATATGAATATTGCCATGTGAATATTGTCTTGGTCTTCAACTGGAATGAGGCAGGCACTGTATCTCCCCTGTCCATTGCTGTAAAATAGGGGCCTAACAGTGGGCCCGGCTCAAATAGGTGGTTTAGTGACTATCTGGTGAATTAATGAATGGCTGTGGCTTGCAAGTCAGGAAAACTGGGTTTCAGTTCCTACTCTGCAAGCACCAGCTTCTTCTACGGCTGTGAACTTTGTCTCTCTGGTCTTTATTCTTCCTATCAGTGTGGATGTTTTACTATATCCCTGACTGATGTGGAACGCCCCTCTATATGCTGTGAATATGTTTTATTATCATTGGTTAATAAATAAACTGCTTTGGCCTATGGCGGGACAGACTATAACTAAGTGGGAAATCCAAGCAGAGGTACATGGAGAAACAGGGCAGGATCAAAAAAGATACCAGCAGCCACCGGAGAAGCAAGATATGAGCTAACACCATGGCCATATGGCAATACATAGATTGATAGAAATGGGTTAATTTAGTTGTAAGAGCTAGATAGTAATAAGTCTGAGCCATCAGCTCACTTTTATAATTAATATTAAGCCTCAGAGTGTTTATTCAGGAACTGGGGGGTGGGAAAGAAACCTCCAGTTACACTTGACGCATCTGTCTGAGTATGAGATTCCAGCTATGTGGATACAATTTCCCTTACACGGTACTGCACTTAAATGATGACATCAACCACTATAGCGTTAGTCCTTTCCCACTGGGTCTTGGATTCATCCAGAGAGACTCTGGGAGTGTGGCAGTCCCATCTCTCTGCCAGCCAGGCTTTGGTGCCCTACTGAGTACTCTCCAGGCTCCTAGACCGACCACATAGTGGGTGCTTACAGCACGCTGGGACATTTACCACCTCTGGAGACAGATCTACAGTTCCTGGGGCATAGAAGCCACAGTAAGATGGGATCAGGGGCTGAGAAAGACAGGAGGCTTGGACAGGTGGTCAGGGAACACATCATTGAGAGACAGAAGCAAATAAAAGGTTAGGAAGCCAGAGGAGCTACAGAACCTAAGACAGCGACGCCAGAAAAATAAGATGAACTGCAACATTTGGAAGCTGAGAGAAGAAAACAATAGTATTCAACAAAGAAAGAGAAGTTATTATAGGGAGAAAGGAAAGGTAGCATATATCAAAAATTTTAGATCCTAATATATTATCATTTTCTAAAATGTCAACCAATACACTAAATAAAAGTATTAGAAAAAACACCAAAATGCTAATAGTAATTGCGTGAAATGATTAGAATTATATTTTTTTCTCTTTTATCCTCATAGTCTTAATATGTACGCATGTTAGTTTTAAAATGTAAAAACTATTTACTAACAAAAATGTGATACGTAAGAGATCAGAGCATCCGCATGGTCTACAGAAGGGTGGGGGGTGCACGAAACAGGTCAGTTGCTGGACTTGAGCTTTGAACCCCGTGGTAGAATTTGGTCTGGTTAATTTCTTCCTAGAGGTATTTTCTTAATGTACTTTTAATCAAGCAGTATTTATAAATAAGAATGGCAGCTGGACAACATTTCAACAGGCCCTGAAGCCTTGACTTGCTCCTTTTGTTGTGGCTGCAATTCCCGTGTGTCTTTGTTGTTGATTTTGGCTCGTGGCTTCAGAAGGTTAGTCTATCATCACAGAGAAGGCACGGATGGCAGAGAGGGCAGCTCCATCCATGATGGCAGGAGCGTGAGGTGGAGCTTACAGCAGCAGACACGGGCAGAGCCGCCTGGAACTAGGGGCTGGTTTGACATCAAAGGCCCACCCTTAATGACCCACTTCGGTTAGCCAGCCAGGCCTCAAACATTAAAGGCTCCACAGCCTTCGAAATAGCATGGCAAGCTGCAGACTGAGCATTCAGACATGCGCCTGGGTGTACTGCTAATGTAATGGTGCCCAGAGTTGCCTTCTAAAATGGGAGCTGTGCGGGGACGTTTCAGGTTCAAACCATCATACAGTGCAGTCAGATGTTGGGGAACCCGTGGTTCTGCAGACAGTCCTATGGTAACCAGCTATGTTATTTCAACTCACCAGTGTTCAGAGTCCCACCTTTCTTTCTTCCCTAAATCCCTGACATAGCTGTAGTCACGTGACTTCTTTGATGTGAGCAGATGTGAGTGACATGTACTACTTCTGGAATGGAACAATTTTAGAGTCACCATCTTTCACCAGGCTTGTTTTTCATTCTGTCGCTGTGATCTCCAAGCCACAGTGCAGCCATCGGGGTCTATTCTAAGACAAAGAATAAACAACAGTGACCTGGAGGAGAGCAGTCAGCCACCTGGACTGTTTGTAAACCATAAACAAAATTCTGTAGTTTAAAAGAAAAAAAGAATAAGACACCAGCTAGGTGAGGAGAATAGCAATGGGATTGTTTGTTGCTGAAGATACTGAGAGATACAGTCTTCTGAAAACCTGTGCACATTTTAATATCATAGACATAAAGATGTATCGGCAATACTTCATCAAGATACTAAGTTTTGTTTCTATTGCCTTCCTTTCTAGATGATGCATATTTACTACAGGGACTTAATATAGAGGAACTGTATCCAGAGACCTCTAGTTTCATCACTTACGACGGGTCAATGACTATCCCGCCCTGCTATGAGACAGCGAGTTGGATAATAATGAACAAGCCTGTGTACATAACCAGAATGCAGGTGAGCTTAACTTTGCTGCTTTAGCTAAGGGGGAGAAAGTGCGAGGACTGACTGAGTAGGGTCTGAGGTGGCAGTGTTGGTATAAGTAGGATTTGTGCAGCCATAAAGCCCCAAAGCACAACCAACAGAAGCCTGTTTGCCTCACAGTTCTGGGGGACAGAGACCCAGATGAAGGAATGGGAAGGCTTGGGTACTTCTGAGGAATGTGAGAATCTGCTCCATGCCTGGTCCCTAGCTTCTGTGGTTTTCCAAAAATCTTGGGTCTTCCCTGATTCCAGGTGTACTACCTCAGTCTCCGCCTTCATGGTTACTTGGTGTTCTCTGTGTGATTGCCTCTCTGTCCCAACCCACCCTTTAAAAAAACCTTAGCCATTCTGAATTAAAGAGCTAACCTCAGTTACTTCATATTAATGGAGCTGATTGCATCAGAAGTAACCCTACTTCCAGGTAAGGTCACATCCTGAGTACTACAGATTGTCAATACCTTCAATGTATGAGTTTGGGGAGACACAATTAAATCCACAATGCCTGTGTTTAGAGAGTCAGCATCTAAAATGGACTAATCTGAACTGTGAAGACACTCCACTTGCCTGAGGGAAGTAAGGCTGGAGAATTGGTTCCATAATCACACTCTACAGATAGTGTTCAGTGTTCAGATAGAGGTGCAAATGGATACAAATGCAATGGCTTACTCCTGCAACCCCGGCACTTGAGAAGCTGAGACAGAAGGATCACCACAAGTTCTAGGCCCGCCCCGGCTACTGAGTGGGGACCTATCTCAAAAACTTGATTTTTAAGCTAATGTTTTAAACCTAAATAAGTTAAAGTGACCCTTAGTGGCAGAGTGTTTGCCCTACAAGGACGAGGCCCTCGGTTCATTCTCCAGCACTAGCAACGGTAAAAAGAAAAACTTACATGGATTTCAATACGAAGGGACTTCTCTGATCTTTCAAACTTAATGCGTGTGTCAGTCTCCAAGCAGAGGTATCATGGTGCACAGCATCTCACAAACGAGCTTTGAATATGGGAGTTTTTAAATATCGTCTCACATAGTCTATCCCTCGGCCCTGCGCAGGGACCAGCCTGGGCCAGCTTTGCTTAGTGGCTCATTGCTCACTCCAGGCTTGCCACCCTCCGCCGCTTCCCCGTGATGAGGGTAGATTGCATGCATCTGTTCCCGCTCCAGCACCGGATCGTCCATATGTAGGAAGCCTGAGGGAAGATGAGCAAGGGCAGCAGAGCCCCATCTCCTTGGCAATATCTATGTTCACGATCAGACAACAGGAAGCTTCCAGTCCCTGGTCCTGCTAGGACTTGTTGCATGACAAATAACAACTCCCTCCGGGTCACTCACTTAGGAAAGGGGCATGTTCAAGAGATACCGGAGGATCTCAGAGAGTTCAAGACCAGAAACTAATAAAGGAGGGGGGCTCACTAGAGTTAGAATGCCAGAAGTTCCCTCCACTCTTCCCCCTTTATCTTTTTTCTCCACCCCTTCCTCATTCTCCTCTCCTTCCTCTCCCCTTCTTCTCCCATCCCTCTTCTTCCCCTCCTCTTCCTGTTCTGTCTCATCCTCCTTCTCCTCTCTTCTCCTTCTCATCCATCTTCTGGTACTTTTGCTTTCCCCTTTTTTGCTTCACAATCTTACGGTAAAACTGTCTAGGTATCCCCAAGAAAAAAATTGCATTGCTCCAGCTTACAGCTGTGGACCAACCACTATAGTCCCGGTAGTAACCATGTATGGTCAAGGCGTCAGAGAAAGCAGGCGCTACTGCCTGGGTACATTTGAGGATGAGAATCAATGGCTTGTTTAAAGCCCATGAGCTAGTGAGTTAGATAAAAGCGTACTTCATGTCTGAAGGCATCAGTGGCCCTTCACCTCAGTTCGGCTGGGAAAAGGGGCTCTGAAGACTCATGACCTTTCCCAGATAGCTGATGCTCTGTGGCCAGACAGCAGCCTGCATGGCTTTTCCTCCCTAGCACATCCACGGAGTGACTGGATCTCACAACTGTTTCTCTCCTTAGATGCATTCCCTGCGCCTCCTCAGCCAGAATCAGCCATCGCAGATCTTTCTGAGCATGAGCGACAACTTCAGGCCCGTGCAGCCCCTCAACAACCGCTGTATCCGCACCAACATCAACTTCAGTTTACAGGGGAAGGACTGTCCTAACAACAGGGCCCAGAAGCTGCAGTACAGAGGTGAGTACAGCGGTCGCTGGAACAGCGCCCAGGCCAGAGGTCCGTCTTTTAGCCTAGGCCTATCTCTCACCGTAGGAACTCCGAGAGAAAAGTCACTGCCACAGCCGTTTTCAAGGTTTCTGTCTGTCGTACATAGATGGTGGAGATAAAGGCTTAATTTTGATGTGTATAGATATTTAATGTCACATGTATCAGACCTTTGCATCTCCTTCGGTTCAGGCAAAATAGTCCTTTCTATTGACAGTTTGGTCAGAGAGCTCAGAAAACCTGATTTCCCCAAGGCTATGTTAGAACAGAGCAGTAAGAAGGGTTGGAGGTTTTAGCTATGTGTCCCCTTAAAAGGGATGGGATGCCCTAGATGACACTATGTGCTAGGGGCCAATGAGGGAGTAGTCATATCTTTGTCCAGTGCCATGTCCCTATAAGCAGTTATTATTCCCACTAAAGGGGGCACTTAAGATGGCATCTGTCTCCAGTGACTGGCTGGTCCACACTCAGGCTTCTGTCTTTTCTTCTACACACTGACTGAACATCCATCAACCATCATAGTGAACTCTCAGTGTGGAAAGGGAGGTCACACAGGACAGAGTTTCATAGATGTCCCAGACTAACAAGCCATGCAACTCCAATCTGGAGTTTTTCCACTGTTCCTAATCTTTTCCTGGAAGTCTTAACAGTCACCATAGCTTGTGCCTGCATGGAAAATCCTTTATAACAATGGTATGGTCCCCAAATACAAGGGCTATAGTCATTTCCAGAAAACTCTAGAAGGCAGATACCACTGCTGCCCCTCAACCCCAGCTGCATTGGTCCTCTTCCCTCTGGGTCCCTTTTATCCTTTTATCTCTCTTAGACACTCACAGGATGCCTGTACACAGGAGTCCTTGCTCCTTGTCAGTCACAGCTAGCAGACAAACACCCAGTTCTGTCATTGACCCTTCTCTGTATGCCTCACTGATTTATTGGGCAGCTGCTATGTATCAAGCACTTGGGCAATAGTGGTGGTACAGTGGTCATGAAGATAGATATGACCCTAAGCACGGAGAGATTGGGATCTGAACCAGGGCTTGGCACTTTGGGCATAAAGAAGCAGCAATAAGCATATCAGGCGATGTAGGTCAGGTACTCTCAGTCCCACTCTAGTGAGGTCATGTGAAGTCAGCCGTGGGGACCATGCAAATGGTGGAGCAGGACACCAGCTACAGTCAATATGCAAGCAGAGGGGGAGTGGTTAGATGAGGCTGGCAGCTAAAGTCTATGTGACAAGAAGAGTCTCTACCTGCCTCAGCCATTGCACGCTTGATGTGGGGCTAGCTTGATGACGCAAATACTTTTATTCTTTGCAGTCACTTGGCTTCACAGGAGCCACCTGAAGCTCTTGGCCAGCATTCTGGAAGGCACAAGTCTAGAAAGTCCTGGGGCATGGAATAGTTAACAAGCAGGCTCTTAGGAGATGGCCCCTCCCTTTGGACTAGGCCCCCTGCACTGTATGCACACTAACACAGTTGTGCCTTGTTTTGTGTTATGTGGTGTATGTGTGTGTTCGGTTTTGTTTCTTTCTCTCTTTCCAGTAAACGAATGGCTCCTCAAGTAGGGAACGAAGCCAAGAAGAATCCCACCTCAGTGAAATTCTACAACTGTGAATTGACGTAACCCAGAATGCCCCCTCTTTCTTCCTCCTCTTCCCTCCCCTAAGCCTTTTACTCTTTGGATTGGCCCCTTATTCATGAAAACTGTTTGCAAAAATGTGTCAGAGGAGAGCACATTTCTACACACACACACGCACACATACACACACACACAAGAGTAAACACAAGTACGCACACATCTATACCACCTCCATGATGGGAAGTCAAGTCTCAGAAACAAAGATTTGATCCTCAAAGGTCTTAGAAGAAAACAACCAGTTAACCTGATTACAATTTTGATACTGTTTCCCTAACCTAATAACTCTATCCGATGAGACTTCTCAGCCTTTGTACATACAAAAATTCTTCCAAAAGAGAGAGGGGAGAAAACATCGCTCTAAAAGCATCAAGTGGACGCTGTATCTCATCATCCCCGATGGTGTCCTAGGATACTCTGTGGATGCTGGTGACATGTGAACCAGGACAAAGCTGACCAAGGACACTTATTTCTAGATTACGATTCTTCTGTTTACTCAATGATTTAAAAAGAAAATAATAATAAAAAAGGACAGACATCAAAGAGCTCTACGTTGTGTATATATATATCACCTCAGACTGTAAGAATGGAACTCTTTTCCCCCCTTTGTCACATAACTGTACTAGGATTTGCCCGAGATCAGAATCGATCCATTCGCTGTTTCTTGTTTTCTGAAGGTCATACATTGTGTTTGGTTATTGTTAACAGCCCAATAAATGTGTTCAATGCGTTGATTTCATTTTTTCTGGCTTTGGTCTGTTCTCCATCCTGCCAGGCTCAGCCCCAGCCCCATGCCGCTACCTTCTTGGGTCTCCCATGTTCCTTCATCTCCATGTTTTGTTCATTTGCAGCCAGTTTTCCTGAGTTTGTGGCAACCAGGAATGCACTTGCTAAGCAGGTATGCCTTTAATTCCACTCCATGGCTGGTCATTCATCCCAGGTGAGCTTCGACCTGATATAGTAGGCAACAGATTCCTTGCGTTTCAAGAAACTGCCATTCCCTGCCCCCCAGCCCCTGTGATGCTCCCGAAGGAATGCACTTTGCCTTGTAAATTCCTGGGAAATTGGGGTATCTTTTCTCTCCAGGTGCAGCCAGATCTCACAAAGTACAAACGAATGCCTTTCTTTTCTTGTTTATAATGGTCACTCACTGTGTTTGGTTACTGTCAAAAAAAAAAAAAAAACAATAAATGTGTTTAACAAGTTGCCCAGTGCTCACGTCTGAGTTTATTGAGAAGGAGGATGCTCCCTGCTGAAGTTCCCTGAGTCCTGCTGGGTGCACAGAGCAATTGCATCCAGCCAGCAGGACAGTCAGAGCTGCTGGAACAGGCTGTCTGGCCAGTCCCAGACCCAGGTAATTCATACCCTGCTGAGAAAACATATAGGCTTAGCTGTTGGAAGGGACGGCTCGGATGTTCGCTTGGTTGCCAAATTAAAAATAACTTTCTTCTCTCCTTCCCGTCACAATGCCCAACAAGAGAGGAAGCACTGGCAAGGTAGGTTTGTACAAAGAGCTCTGACAAGGTAGGTGTACTGGAAACCCCACCTAGGGGCAAAGTATGTTGGTAAAGAAAAATTCAAACAATCTCATAATTAAAACACAGTGCCAAGCTGGACTTTTCTCTCCACATTTTGCATCAGAGTAGTTATAGGACAACCTGAGCCATGTGGGTATCTAGCTCTGCTTCTAAGCGGTTGCCTCTTTACAGAAAACCAATTATGCGCAAAAGGCTTCAGGTCAGCAGGAAGCGTCTTTACATTGTGTGGCTGACTGCATGCTGCTCTGTGGTCACAGACTCCCTTAATCCGTGATGGTAGCCAGTGAGGGAGAAGACACTGAAAATTAAGCAAGTCAATTGACTTCACTCTGCTCTCTGACTACTGCATGGCCCTGTGTAGGTTACTGTACACTGAAGATTCTAATACTTATTCTGTGAGTTCTGTAAGGGCAAAGAGAGAGAGAGAGAGAGAGAGAGAGAGAGAGAGAGAGAGAGAGAGAGAGAGAGAGAGAGAGAGAGAGAGAGAGAGAGAGAGAGAGAGAGAGAGAGAGACACGGAGGGAGGGAGGGAGGGAGGGAGGGAGGGAGGGAGGGAGGGAGGGAGGGAGGGAGGGAGGGAGGGACGGAGGGAGGGAGGAAGGAAGGAAGGAAGGAAGGAAGAACTATTGCCCCGAGGAGAATAAGAGTTTTTTCTGGAGTCAGATTTGAGTAGCAGATCCAGCTCACCACACGGGGGCAATTTCATCATAACAGAGCAGACAGGTGTAACTCAAGGCAAATGTAAAAGGCATTAGCGACTGTATCTGAATGGTGGTTACAGCAAGAAGAGGGAATCTCTCCTATGGGCCACAGCTATTAGCGGATGACATTCTTAGCTTTGGAGCTGGCGGAAGCTAGGGAGGTATGAAGTTAATAGATTCAAAAACAGAAAGGTGGGCAAAGAACGGCTTTCGGAGGGGGCTAAAGCTAACCCAAGCTGAGGTAACTGGGCTCTGGGGCTGCACCATTCCCACCCGTCCACGTGGCTGCAGTTTCCATCAGTGACTGTGTCTGCAGAGACAGCTTGTGAATAGTCGCTTCTGACAGCGCATTAACTGCTCTCGACTGCCCTGGGAGTGAAGCCCAGGGAGCGTTTGCAGGGCCTCCTCACCAGAAGTTTATCAAAACCGTACCATGCCCCCCTTCGCAGGAGGTGGTTAGTACTGACCACCTGGGGACACCAGAGTAGCATCAAGAGGAACAGGCATTCTGCAGACAGGATAAAGAGGTGTTGAGGAGAAAGCAGACTGGAGGACCTGAGCTCCCAGGCCCTTTTCTGTTGCCAGTCTCCTCTGTGACTTTGGGGAGGTCAGTTCATCTCCCCGGGGCGGGGGCAAGGACCAAACAACCTGCAATGACCTTCCCACAATGACATTTCCCACCCAAGCTCGCTCGCACTCTCTCTCTCTCTCTCTCTCTCTCTCTCTCTCTCTCTCTCTCTCTCTCTCTGCCCCCTTTTAGTCAAAGGTAGGGGCAGATTTAGAAAACCCAAGTGATCAGCTGTCCCCGATGTCCCTGAGCCGTGGCAGAATTTCTCCTTAACTGACTTAGCTTGAAATGGGACAAACTGATCTCTATCTTCCATCTCTGAGACCAATTCACAAAGGCCCTTCTTCAGATCCACTGGGGTTTCTAAAGTATAAGGCAGAAGAGCAGACATTCCACCTTCAAACCAAACAGGAACAATGAGATTAGCTAGACCGTGGACATAGTTCCGGTAGCAGGCTGCTTACCTAAGTATGCAGGAAGCCCTGTGTTCAATCTCCAGCACCATGTGAGCTGGACATGGTGACATGACTCATTCCTGTCATACCAGCAGTGGGGGAGGTGGAAGTAGGAGAATCATACATTTATGAGTTTGAGGCCAGTTTGAGCTACACAAAACCTTGTATGATAAAAAAAAAATGAAGAAGAGGTTGACATTTCTGCAGATGCAGTTTGGTTTGACATAGGGCCCAGGCTGACCTCAGACTCACGATTCTCCTGCTACAGCCCTCTCAGGATTATAGGCCTGAGCCACCATGCTGTTCTTCAAGAACAGGAGTGTTTGAAGTATCAAAAATCCTCTAGACCTGAGGACATCAAGAAGTAAAAGTAAGTGAACACATTTGCCATCTCGGGAGCTGAGGCTGGAGTGGGTATAGTGTGCTATGTTCTATGGAATTTGCCTGACATCTGGCTTTAATGTCAGAGCCCCTGACTGGTAATGGCTGTCCCTTTCTTCTGGGAGGGATCTGGGGCTGTGCTGACTCTCATTCCCCCCACCCATCAGATGGGGGAGGGGAGGGTAAAGATGAATGCAAGAGCAGGAGGAGAAAACTGAATGATACAAAGAGAAAACTAAAAATTTGCAGTTGTCTCCGGGGCACACATTTTCTGTTTCTAATGCCTTTGGAGGCCTTGTTCCCACCTTTCTAGGTAACAGTTTGGTTTCCATGGTGACAACAGGACAACCACGACTGGCTGCACTAAATGTCCTTGTGTGATGGTGACCTGGAGAGCTATGCATGGGCTGGAGTCTGATAGACCGTGTGGATAAAACACCACCAACACCCCTGGGGTGGGCCCTTCATTCCGAAGCCCCGAGTACTACATCCATGCCAGCGTCCTGGTTTCCCTGCTCCAGAAAGCCTAAGAGTAGGGTTTGGGGAGCCCGAACTCATTCCCATACCTTCAACAATTAGCTGCTGGAACATAAGAGAGGATCTGCCAGGACTCCAGCCAAACAAACGTTTATAAGTCACATCCAGAAAGCATAATACCTGTGGCCCAGACCCTGTGTTAAGTAAGTGTTTTCATCCATCACATCTCACCCACTCAGGGACCTGAGCCATAATCTCCAATGTTGTTTCCATATTGCAAAGGCAGAGCTGGCTTCGTAAAGACTGAGTGACCTACTCAGGGATGCGTGCTCATCAGTGGGACAGCCAGCCTCAGCTCTTTCAAAAATCTGTCTTCTCCAACCACCAGCGTCCCCTGGGACTGGTGAAGGCAGCAGTTCCTCAGCTCGCCCAAGAGCTGTTCACACTCTGAGGATGAAGCCCAGCAAGCCCAAGGGAGCCTGATGCCCACTCAAGTGTGAGAGCCAATGCCAATCAGATGTTCATTCTGGCTAACTGTTGCTCGAAAGGGACTCAATTTGCTACACGTTAGAATCGCTTAGGCATAACGCTCTCCAGCTCCATCCATGTTATAGAAGATGCTATATTTTGTTATGTTAGCATACAAAACAATGGATTTCATTATAATGCTTCCATGCGTATGCCACTATGTTTACTTCTGTTTGTTTGAGATAGGCTTTCTCTGAAGCTCTTGTAGACCAGGCTCACAGAGATCCACCTGCCTCTGTCTCCGAGTGCTGGGATTAAAGGCGTGCACAACCCCCCCCCCCCCGGGGCCACTGTGATTATTCGTAGTCATCTTTCTCCCACACTGTTCTCCCTTCCCCCTCTTATAGGTCCTCCCCAATTAGCCCCTCCCCCTGCTTTCATATCATAGGTATTCTGTAATCCTCTCTTATTCCTCAACCCCCCCCCCCATGGTTACTGAGGTCTTGTGGAGGAGGTGTGTTACTGGGGGTGAACTTTGAGGTTTCAAAAGCCCATACCACAACATTCTCTCTCCCTTCTTCCTCTCTCCTTCCTTCCCTCTTTCTCTCTCTGCCTTGTGGTTGTTGTCTCAAGATGTGAGCCCTAAGCTACAGCTCTAGTGCCATGCCTGCCTGCTGCCATATCCCCCGCCATGGTGGTCACAGCCGCTAACCCTCTACAACCACAAACCTCGCATTAAATGTTTTCATTTATAAATTGCCTTGGGCGTGGTGTTTATCACAGCAGTGGAAAACTAAAGCCCCTCTCCTTTTAGATCTCTTCCTTCTCTTTTTATTCCCCATTTCTACTAACGTGCCATGTGTGTTTGTGTGTGGGGTGTGTGCATGCACACGTGTGTTTGTGTGTACGTACCAAGCACAGAGCATCACTCCTAATTACCCAGCTTGCAATATTTCTTCAAACTGTTTTGGACAAACAAAAACAAGCTGTGAGTCGGGTGTCCGGGAAGACGAGCTCGGCACATAATTAAATAAAAGTCACAGGCAAGTTACAGACCTGCCACCTCTTACTTCATTGTGTCTTTCCCAGCAGCGCTACTTCCCCGTACTACTGCAGCCCTGTGTCAAGCCCTGTCCTATCCCCATCATCTCAGGCCCAAACTGTGGCAATATCCATCCAACAACTGCCCACTTCTAGTTCCTAGGTAAGTGCAAGTCCCTGGACACCTAGAACACAAAAACACCAACACTGCTTGAAATAAGAACCTGAGTTCACATTAAAGAGAAGTTGTAGGAAATGTAGGTGGGGCTAGGGCCTAGTAAAGAACCAAACAAAATGTTTTCTATGGGTGTGAGTACAAAACTAACCAGAAAAATCTGAGAGATTGTCCACAATGATTTGATAGTGAAAACAGATTCCAGTTACAGTACACACTCGGCCTACTGGATCTAGAGTTTAAACTGAATGAGGAGTCATCCAGTTTTCTAAAAGGGTGAAGACCTAGACATTACCAACCCACTCCCACCCCATACCTAGTGCCAATAAAGCAAAACCTTTAACATCTTCCAAGACTAACAACTTCAGTGGTCCCAGTGGTTTCTGAGCTACAGGATCAAGTTCTTTAGCAACGTTTTCCTTAATGAGCTCTCAGCAGAGGTAAATAAATGCAAGTCTGGGTCCTCTAGTGAAAGAGGCCAACAATCCCAGATTCTTGGTTGTGTTCCAGATACCTGCATTCTCCAACCACCTGGCCTCAGGTCACCACCAGCTTGGGATTTTCTTTCCAGTCTTCTTCATCTGTGAAAATGCCACACAACTTTGAAGAGACAGCCCAAATGTCATTTAAGGCTTTATTGATCTCTTGAGAAGTGCTTAGAAGAATTCTTCTATCAACTGAGCTTGTAGTATATAAATTGAATCTCTAACATCCCGATATTAGAACTATGCCTAACATATAAAGAACTACATGTGGTTCTATGTCTTTTTTCTGTTTCTGTAGCAATTTGAAGTTCCATGAAAGCAGTGGTGAGCTCTCTATCCTCTGTGTATCTCTCATTCACATGCACAGAGAAATCAATCAATCATGATCTTCTGCAGACAGTAGGTATTCCACAAATGTAGTACACAGATTTTTCCTGTAGAGAGAGAATAACAGTATTTGATCCTTTTCCGTTGAGAGCTATGAACTCCCTCTTGTTTCAAGCGCAGTGATGGCTTCTTTTACATATCATTTAAATACATAATTTTATTTGATGTACCTAGAAGGTCTGCCAAGCAGTTCTGGGTCTTATGTAACAGATAAAGAAGCTAAAGCTCAGAGAGCTAAAGATGCACACCCAAGTCCACAAAGCTAGAGGACTGGAAACCAGGAAATTACAAGGGAGGATAGTTTAGTAGGGTATCATGATACCTGCTAAGGCGGGAGAAACCTTAAGTAAATATCTTCTTGGTTGATGCTAGAATGTAAGGATTCTTTCATGTAGGGCTGTAGTTACACAGTCCATCTGAATAGACCTGCTATATCTGGATGTTTGGACCCTAAATCTAAATTATATTCTGAAATTCTGAGCTTCAAGATGATGGTGTCTGGAGTAGGACTTTTAGGAGATGGTTAGGTCATGGGTGTGGGTCTCCATGAGTGGAATTAGTGCCCCTACTTCAAAAGACGAAAACCGATTTCCCATCCTTTCCACCATGGAGGATATAGCAAGAAGGAACCATCTATATGCCAGAAAGTTGGTCTTGCCAAAACTGAATCAGCCTTGGCCTTGAACTTCCCATCCTCCCCTGACTACGGAAGATAAGTTTCCACTGTTTGTGAGGTACCCCGTGAAGGATGCTACAGTAATCCAAACAGTCAGCAAGGAGAATGAATAGGAACTGTGCCATTGGTTCACAGCCCTGCACCAATTAAATCCAAGTCTCTGAACACAAGCCATCTGTGGAATCTTTAAAGCCACTAGCGATTCCACTCGACCGTCTGCAGTGCTGGCCACCCATCTCAATCAGCCGAGACACTTGTTGTAAGTAGCACCCGGAGAGGTGTTGTTAGATATACACATTCTCTGGGTAAATCTGACATTGACCAGGGGTGGGTGAAACCCACTATTCCATACCATGATGTTTGATAATTGGATCCCAGGATGTATCCGCCACCTGAACGATCATTCCATTATAGTGACAGAATGGTGAACTGAGAAGAGAAAAAGTAATCTCTGACTCCCATGTACTGGGAGCTGCTGAGGAAACAGAACCCAAACCACAAACTCAGCCTCTTCCCCCCAGGGTTCAGACGCATCAGGAGTCTGAAGATACTGAATAGTTAATTTTAGGCAAGAGCTAAGAGGACTAAAGAGTAACCAAGCTGTCACTATGTCCAGGCAGTCGCCAAAGTGAGTGGCAGCCATCACCAGACAGCAAGACAAGATGTTCCAGCCTCCTGGTCTTCAGGTGCCTCACAAGTGAAATGGATATAATCTTTGATTTTCATATCCTAACAGGCTGTGATAACAAACCCAAAGACAAGGTGAGAAAAAGCTTAGGGAAAGTGTTAAACAATGTCGGGAAGAGCTAATAGAACGAAGCCGGATGATTCAGCTGCCGTGTAAGGAGATGCAATGCTGGGAACTGTGCACAGCTAGAGATGCTGATCCTACCGTCATCCAGGGGGCACCATGTGTGTTAGGCGCAAGCCCCATCCTTTAAGCACCAGGAATAAAAGGGCAGATGCAGTCATAGTCTATTTTAGGGCATACCTCACTGGTACAAATGTTAGAGATGAAAACCAGAGTCCTCTTAAGAAATGCTTTTGAGAGCTAGGGTCTGAGGATTAGAGAGGACAGACTATATAGGGGTTTGTAGAAGGGAAAAACCGATTCCAACAGAGGCTTCTGGGAGAGAAGGCTGCCTTGATGCGCTACCCTGAATGCACCCAATCAACTCTAACAAACTCATTTGAGCCAATAAAGCTTGAAGTGTGGTCAGGTGAATAAGAAAGAAACTGGCAATCCAAAGAGTACGCAGCCTAAAGAAACAGCAGAGGTGGTGTGCCCCAAAATGCTATAGGACCAATGTGGCTCTGGTTGCCTGTGATGCCAGCGAGCTCTGTCTGCAAGTGCTCTGGGTGTCCCTTCAGAGCTGAGGAATGACACAGCACTTCCCCCACTTTACTTCATTTGCTGGATGCTGGAGACGCAGCGCTGGACCCTGGACTAGGTACCGTGGGAGAAACTGAAGATTAAGCCACAGTTCCTGACACTGAGAAGTTTAAGGACCGTTTGGGAGAGGCTACAAATGAGCACTGAACTTCTGCCACCTATGTGACTTAGGGATGTTTAAGTCAGAATTGTTTCGGAACTGCCGGATAAGCTGGCTGCTTGTGATTGTACCAGCCTGCACACTGCGCAAAAGTGCCCAGCTGAGCGGATGACTGAGGACAGTGTTTTGCAATTCATCAGCCTACAGGGAATGAACACCTTCTTGTAACTCACCACAAAATGCCACTTGTGCTAGGTGAGGCCCTAAGCAGAGACTTTAAGAACGACAGGGAATTCAAGAATGAAGAACAAGATCTTGATTGAAAAGCTCGGTGGGGAGCTTCAGTAAAGAAAACCACCGGGTTTCAATAAGATCTGCAGGTAGCAGGATTGGAATGGGTGGGAGGCAGAATGGGAAACCAGATGAGCAGAAGAGGCAGGCTCAGAATGGAGGCTGCAACAGGCACAGCAGGTACTCTAAGGATGATGAGCACTCACCCATCTTGGTACAGTTCAGATGAAAGGTTTAAGGATAGGAGCAGGTGGCAGTGTGCAGAGCAAGAGGCGTGGTGGCTTGAAAAGCAAGGAGGGTGGCAATGTGCACACAAGGAGAGTATCAGTGTACACACAAGGAGGGTGTCAGTGTGCACACAAGGAGAGTATCAGTGTACACACAAGGAGGGTGTCAGTGTGCACACAAGGAGAGTGTCAGTGTACACACAAGGAGAGTATCAGTGTACACACAAGGAGGGTGTCAGTGTACACACAAGGAGGGTATCAGTGTACACACAAGGAGGGTGTCAGTGTGCACACAAGGAGAGTATCAGTGTACACACAAGGAGAGTATCAGTGTACACACAAGGAGGGTGTCAGTGTGCACACAAGGAGAGTATCAGTGTGCACACAAGGAGGGTGTCAGTGTGCACACAAGGAGAGTATCAGTGTACACACAAGGAGGGTGTCAGTGTGCACACAAGGAGAGTATCAGTGTACACACAAGGAGGGTGTCAGTGTGCACACAAGGAGAGTATCAGTGTACACACAAGGAGGGTGTCAGTGTGCACACAAGGAGAGTGTCAGTGTACACACAAGGAGAGTATCAGTGTGCACACAAGGAGAGTATCAGTGTACACACAAGGAGGGTGTCAGTGTGCACACAAGGAGAGTATCAGTGTGCACACAAGGAGGGTGTCAGTGTGCACACAAGGAGAGTATCAGTGTACACACAAGGAGGGTGTCAGTGTGCACACAAGGAGGGTGTCAGTGTACACACAAGGAGAGTATCAGTGTACACACAAGGAGGGTGTCAGTGTGCACACAAGGAGAGTATCAGTGTGCACACAAGGAGAGTATCAGTGTACACACAAGGAGGGTGTCAGTGTACACACAAGGAGAGTATCAGTGTACACACAAGGAGGGTGTCAGTGTGCACACAAGGAGGGTGTCAGTGTGCACACAAGGAGAGTATCAGTGTGCACACAAGGAGGGTATCAGTGTACACACAAGGAGGGTGTCAGTGTGCACACAAGGAGAGTATCAGTGTGCACACAAGGAGAGTATCAGTGTACACACAAGGAGGGTGTCAGTGTGCACACAAGGAGGGTGTCAGTGTACACACAAGGAGAGTATCAGTGTACACACAAGGAGGGTGTCAGTGTGCACACAAGGAGAGTATCAGTGTGCACACAAGGAGAGTATCAGTGTACACACAAGGAGGGTGTCAGTGTGCACACAAGGAGAGTATCAGTGTACACAAAAGGAGAGTATCAGTGTACACACAAGGAGAGTATCAGTGTACACACAAGGAGGGTGTCAGTGTGCACACAGGAGAGTATCAGTGTGCACACAAGGAGAGTATCAGTGTACACACAAGGAGGGTGTCAGTGTACACACAAGGAGAGTATCAGTGTACACACAAGGACGGTGTCAGTGTGCACACAAGGAGAGTATCAGTGTGCACACAAGGAGAGTATCAGTGTACACACAAGGAGGGTGTCAGTGTACACACAAGGAGGGTGTCAGTGTACACACAAGGAGAGTATCAGTGTACACACAAGGAGGGTGTCAGTGTGCACACAAGGAGGGTGTCAGTGTGCACACAAGGAGAGTATCAGTGTGCACACAAGGAGAGTATCAGTGTGCACACAGGAGAGTATCAGTGTACACACAAGTAGAGTGTCAGTGTACACACAAGGAGAGTATCAGTGTACACACAAGGAGAGTATCAGTGTACACACAAGGAGGGTGTCAGTGTACACACAAGGAGGGTGTCAGTGTACACACAAGGAGGGTGTCAGTGTACACACAAGGAGGGTGTCAGTGTACACACAAGGAGAGTATCAGTGTACACACAAGGAGGGTATCAGTGTACACACAAGGAGAGTGTCAGTGTACACACAAGGAGAGTATCAGTGTGCACACAAGGAGGGTGTCAGTGTGCACACAAGGAGAGTATCAGTGTGCACACAAGGAGAGTATCAGTGTGCACACAAGGAGAGTATCAGTGTGCACACAAGGAGAGTATCAGTGTGCACACAAGGAGGGTGTCAGTGTGCACACAAGGAGAGTATCAGTGTACACACAAGGAGAGTATCAGTGTACACACAAGGAGAGTATCAGTGTGCACACATGGAGGGTGTCAGTGTACACACAAGGAGGGTGTCAGTGTACACACAAGGAGGGTGTCAGTGTGCACACAAGGAGAGTATCAGTGTACACACAAGGAGAGTATCAGTGTACACACAAGGAGGGTGTCAGTGTGCACACAAGGAGAGTATCAGTGTGCACACAAGGAGAGTATCAGTGTACACACAAGGAGAGTATCAGTGTACACACAAGGAGGGTGTCAGTGTGCACACAAGGAGAGTATCAGTGTGCACACAAGGAGAGTATCAGTGTACACACAAGGAGGGTGTCAGTGTACACACAAGGAGAGTATCAGTGCACACACAAGGAGAGTATCAGTGTGCACACAAGGAGAGTGTCAGTGTACACACAAGGAGGGTGTCAGTGTACACACAAGGAGGGTGTCAGTGTACACACAAGGAGGGTGTCAGTGTACACACAAGGAGAGTATCAGTGTGCACACAAGGAGAGTATCAGTGTGCACACAAGGAGAGTATCAGTGTACACACAAGGAGGGTGTCAGTGTACACACAAGGAGAGTATCAGTGTGCACACAAGGAGAGTATCAGTGTACACACAAGGAGAGTATCAGTGTACACACAAGGAGAGTATCAGTGTGCACACAAGGAGGGTGTCAGTGTACACACAAGGAGAGTATCAGTGTACACACAAGGAGAGTATCAGTGTACACACAAGGAGGGTGTCAGTGTACACACAAGGAGGGTGTCAGTGTACACACAAGGAGAGTATCAGTGTACACACGAGGAGGGTGTCAGTGTACACACAAGGAGAGTATCAGTGTACACACAAGGAGAGTATCAGTGTGCAGACAAGGAGAGTATCAGTGTACACACAAGGAGAGTATCAGTGTACACACAAGGAGGGTGTCAGTGTACACACAAGGAGGGTGTCAGTGTACACACAAGGAGGGTGTCAGTGTACACACAAGGAGGGTGTCAGTGTGCACACAAGGAGGGTGTCAGTGTACACACAAGGAGAGTATCAGTGTACACACAAGGAGAGGATCAGTGTACACACAAGGAGAGTATCAGTGTGCACACAAGGAGAGTGTCAGTGTACACACAAGGAAGGTGTCAGTGTACACACAAGGAGAGTATCAGTGTGCACACAAGGAGCGTGTCAGTGTACACACAAGGAGAGTATCAGTGTACACACAAGGAGGGTGTCAGTGTACACACAAGGAGGGTGTCAGTGTACACACAAGGAGAGTATCAGTGTGCACACAAGGAGAGTATCAGTGTACACACAAGGAGGGTGTCAGTGTACACACAAGGAGAGTATCAGTGTACACACAAGGAGGGTGTCAGTGTGCACACAAGGAGAGTGTCAGTGTGCACACAAGGAGGGTGTCAGTGTACACACAAGGAGAGTATCAGTGTACACACAAGGAGAGTATCAGTGTACACACAAGGAGGGTGTCAGTGTACACACAAGGAGAGTATCAGTGTACACACAAGGAGGGTGTCAGTGTACACACAAGGAGAGTATCAGTGTACACACAAGGAGGGTGTCAGTGTACACAAAAGGAGAGTATCCGTGTACACACAAGGAGAGTATCAGTGTACACACAAGGAGAGTATCAGTGTACACACAAGGAGGGTGTCAGTGTACACACAAGAGGGTGTCAGTGTACACACAAGGAGGGTGTCAGTGTACACACAAGGAGGGTGTCAGTGTACACACAAGGAGGGTGTCAGTGTACACACAAGGAGAGTATCAGTGTACACACAAGGAGAGTATCAGTGTACACACAAGGAGGGTGTCAGTGTGCACACAAGGAGAGTATCAGTGTACACACAAGGAGAGTATCAGTGTACACACAAGGAGGGTGTCAGTGTACACACAAGGAGGGTGTCAGTGTACACACAAGGAGGGTGTCAGTGTACACACAAGGAGAGTATCAGTGTGCACACAAGGAGGGTGTCAGTGTACACACAAGGAGAGTATCAGTGTGCACACAAGGAGAGTATCAGTGTACACACAAGGAGGGTGTCAGTGTACACACAAGGAGGGTGTCAGTGTACACACAAGGAGGGTGTCAGTGTACACACAAGGAGGGTGTCAGTGTACACACAAGGAGAGTATCAGTGTACACACAAGGAGAGTATCAGTGTACACACAAGGAGGGTGTCAGTGTGCACACAAGGAGAGTATCAGTGTACACACAAGGAGAGTATCAGTGTACACACAAGGAGGGTGTCAGTGTGCACACAAGGAGAGTGTCAGTGTGCACACAAGGAGGGTGTCAGTGTACACACAAGGAGAGTATCAGTGTGCACACAAGGAGCGTGTCAGTGTACACACAAGGAGAGTATCAGTGTACACACAAGGAGAGTATCAGTGTGCACACAAGGAGAGTATCAGTGTGCACACAAGGAGAGTATCAGTGTGCACACAAGGAGAGTATCAGTGTGCACACAAGGAGAGTATCAGTGTGCACACAAGGAGGGTGTCAGTGTGCACACAAGGAGAGTGTCAGTGTACACACAAGGAGAGTATCAGTGTACACACAAGGAGAGTATCAGTGTGCACACAAGGAGGGTGTCAGTGTACACACAAGGAGGGTGTCAGTGTACACACAAGGAGGGTGTCAGTGTGCACACAAGGAGAGTATTAGTGTACACACAAGGAGGGTGTCAGTGTACACACAAGGAGAGTATCAGTGTACACACAAGGAGGGTGTCAGTGTGCACACAAGGAGAGTATCAGTGTACACACAAGGAGGGTTTCAGTGTACACACAAGGAGAGTATCAGTGTACACACAAGGAGGGTGTCAGTGTGCACACAAGGAGAGTATCAGTGTACACACAAGGAGGGTTTCAGTGTACACACAAGGAGAGTATCAGTGTACACACAAGGAGGGTGTCAGTGTACACACAAGGAGAGTGTCAGTGTACACACAAGGAGGGTGTCAGTGTACACACAAGGAGGGTGTCAGTGTACACACAAGGAGAGTATCAGTGTACACACAAGGAGGGTGTCAGTGTACACACAAGGAGGGTGTCAGTGTACACACAAGGAGGGTGTCAGTGCACACACAAGGAGGGTGTCAGTGTACACACAAGGAGGGTGTCAGTGTACACACAAGAGGGTGTCAGTGTACACACAAGAAGGGTGGCAGTGTGCACACAAGGAGAGTATCAGTGTACACACAAGGAGGGTGTCAGTGTACACACAAGGAGGGTGTCAGTGTACACACAAGGAGGGTGTCAGTGTACACACAAGGAGGGTGTCAGTGTACACACAAGGAGAGTATCAGTGTACACACAAGGAGGGTATCAGTGTACACACAAGGAGAGTGTCAGTGTACACACAAGGAGAGTATCAGTGTGCACACAAGGAGGGTGTCAGTGTGCACACAAGGAGAGTATCAGTGTGCACACAAGGAGAGTATCAGTGTGCACACAAGGAGAGTATCAGTGTGCACACAAGGAGAGTATCAGTGTGCACACAAGGAGGGTGTCAGTGTGCACACAAGGAGAGTATCAGTGTACACACAAGGAGAGTATCAGTGTACACACAAGGAGAGTATCAGTGTGCACACATGGAGGGTGTCAGTGTACACACAAGGAGGGTGTCAGTGTACACACAAGGAGGGTGTCAGTGTGCACACAAGGAGAGTATCAGTGTACACACAAGGAGAGTATCAGTGTACACACAAGGAGGGTGTCAGTGTGCACACAAGGAGAGTATCAGTGTGCACACAAGGAGAGTATCAGTGTACACACAAGGAGAGTATCAGTGTACACACAAGGAGGGTGTCAGTGTGCACACAAGGAGAGTATCAGTGTGCACACAAGGAGAGTATCAGTGTACACACAAGGAGGGTGTCAGTGTACACACAAGGAGAGTATCAGTGCACACACAAGGAGAGTATCAGTGTGCACACAAGGAGAGTGTCAGTGTACACACAAGGAGGGTGTCAGTGTACACACAAGGAGGGTGTCAGTGTACACACAAGGAGGGTGTCAGTGTACACACAAGGAGAGTATCAGTGTGCACACAAGGAGAGTATCAGTGTGCACACAAGGAGAGTATCAGTGTACACACAAGGAGGGTGTCAGTGTACACACAAGGAGAGTATCAGTGTGCACACAAGGAGAGTATCAGTGTACACACAAGGAGAGTATCAGTGTACACACAAGGAGAGTATCAGTGTGCACACAAGGAGGGTGTCAGTGTACACACAAGGAGAGTATCAGTGTACACACAAGGAGAGTATCAGTGTACACACAAGGAGGGTGTCAGTGTACACACAAGGAGGGTGTCAGTGTACACACAAGGAGAGTATCAGTGTACACACGAGGAGGGTGTCAGTGTACACACAAGGAGAGTATCAGTGTACACACAAGGAGAGTATCAGTGTGCAGACAAGGAGAGTATCAGTGTACACACAAGGAGAGTATCAGTGTACACACAAGGAGGGTGTCAGTGTACACACAAGGAGGGTGTCAGTGTACACACAAGGAGGGTGTCAGTGTACACACAAGGAGGGTGTCAGTGTGCACACAAGGAGGGTGTCAGTGTACACACAAGGAGAGTATCAGTGTACACACAAGGAGAGGATCAGTGTACACACAAGGAGAGTATCAGTGTGCACACAAGGAGAGTGTCAGTGTACACACAAGGAAGGTGTCAGTGTACACACAAGGAGAGTATCAGTGTGCACACAAGGAGCGTGTCAGTGTACACACAAGGAGAGTATCAGTGTACACACAAGGAGGGTGTCAGTGTACACACAAGGAGGGTGTCAGTGTACACACAAGGAGAGTATCAGTGTGCACACAAGGAGAGTATCAGTGTACACACAAGGAGGGTGTCAGTGTACACACAAGGAGAGTATCAGTGTACACACAAGGAGGGTGTCAGTGTGCACACAAGGAGAGTGTCAGTGTGCACACAAGGAGGGTGTCAGTGTACACACAAGGAGAGTATCAGTGTACACACAAGGAGAGTATCAGTGTACACACAAGGAGGGTGTCAGTGTACACACAAGGAGAGTATCAGTGTACACACAAGGAGGGTGTCAGTGTACACACAAGGAGAGTATCAGTGTACACACAAGGAGGGTGTCAGTGTACACAAAAGGAGAGTATCCGTGTACACACAAGGAGAGTATCAGTGTACACACAAGGAGAGTATCAGTGTACACACAAGGAGGGTGTCAGTGTACACACAAGAGGGTGTCAGTGTACACACAAGGAGGGTGTCAGTGTACACACAAGGAGGGTGTCAGTGTACACACAAGGAGGGTGTCAGTGTACACACAAGGAGAGTATCAGTGTACACACAAGGAGAGTATCAGTGTACACACAAGGAGGGTGTCAGTGTGCACACAAGGAGAGTATCAGTGTACACACAAGGAGAGTATCAGTGTACACACAAGGAGGGTGTCAGTGTACACACAAGGAGGGTGTCAGTGTACACACAAGGAGGGTGTCAGTGTACACACAAGGAGAGTATCAGTGTGCACACAAGGAGGGTGTCAGTGTACACACAAGGAGAGTATCAGTGTGCACACAAGGAGAGTATCAGTGTACACACAAGGAGGGTGTCAGTGTACACACAAGGAGGGTGTCAGTGTACACACAAGGAGGGTGTCAGTGTACACACAAGGAGGGTGTCAGTGTACACACAAGGAGAGTATCAGTGTACACACAAGGAGAGTATCAGTGTACACACAAGGAGGGTGTCAGTGTGCACACAAGGAGAGTATCAGTGTACACACAAGGAGAGTATCAGTGTACACACAAGGAGGGTGTCAGTGTGCACACAAGGAGAGTGTCAGTGTGCACACAAGGAGGGTGTCAGTGTACACACAAGGAGAGTATCAGTGTGCACACAAGGAGCGTGTCAGTGTACACACAAGGAGAGTATCAGTGTACACACAAGGAGAGTATCAGTGTGCACACAAGGAGAGTATCAGTGTGCACACAAGGAGAGTATCAGTGTGCACACAAGGAGAGTATCAGTGTGCACACAAGGAGAGTATCAGTGTGCACACAAGGAGGGTGTCAGTGTGCACACAAGGAGAGTGTCAGTGTACACACAAGGAGAGTATCAGTGTACACACAAGGAGAGTATCAGTGTGCACACAAGGAGGGTGTCAGTGTACACACAAGGAGGGTGTCAGTGTACACACAAGGAGGGTGTCAGTGTGCACACAAGGAGAGTATTAGTGTACACACAAGGAGGGTGTCAGTGTACACACAAGGAGAGTATCAGTGTACACACAAGGAGGGTGTCAGTGTGCACACAAGGAGAGTATCAGTGTACACACAAGGAGGGTTTCAGTGTACACACAAGGAGAGTATCAGTGTACACACAAGGAGGGTGTCAGTGTGCACACAAGGAGAGTATCAGTGTACACACAAGGAGGGTTTCAGTGTACACACAAGGAGAGTATCAGTGTACACACAAGGAGGGTGTCAGTGTACACACAAGGAGAGTGTCAGTGTACACACAAGGAGGGTGTCAGTGTACACACAAGGAGGGTGTCAGTGTACACACAAGGAGAGTATCAGTGTACACACAAGGAGGGTGTCAGTGTACACACAAGGAGGGTGTCAGTGTACACACAAGGAGGGTGTCAGTGCACACACAAGGAGGGTGTCAGTGTACACACAAGGAGGGTGTCAGTGTACACACAAGAGGGTGTCAGTGTACACACAAGAAGGGTGGCAGTGTGCACACAAGGAGAGTATCAGTGTACACACAAGGAGGGTGTCAGTGTACACACAAGGAGAGTATTAGTGTACACACAAGGGGAGTATCAGTGTACACACAAGGAGGGTGTCAGTGTACACACAAGAAGGGTGGCAGTGTGCACACAAGGAGAGTATCAGTGTACACACAAGGAGTGTATCAGTGTACACACAAGGAGAGTATCAGTGTACACACAAGGAGAGTATCAGTGTACACACAAGGAGGGTGTCAGTGTACACACAAGGAGAGTATCAGTGTACACACAAGGAGAGTATCAGTGTACACACAAGGAGGGTGTCAGTGTACACACAAGGAGAGTATCAGTGTACACACAAGGAGGGTGTCAGTGTGCACACAAGGAGAGTATCAGTGTACACACAAGGAGGGTGTCAGTGTGCACACAAGGAGAGTATCAGTGTACACACAAGGAGAATATCAGTGTACACACAAGGAGGGTGTCAGTGTACACACAAGGAGGGTGTCAGTGTACACACAAGGAGGGTGTCAGTGTACACACAAGGAGGGTGTCAGTGTACACACAAGGAGAGTATCAGTGTACACACAAGGAGAGTATCAGTGTACACACAAGGAGAGTATCAGTGTGCACACAAGGAAGGTGTCAGTGTACACACAAGGAGAGTATCAGTGTACACACAAGGAGGGTGTCAGTGTACACACAAGGAGGGTGTCAGTGTACACACAAGGAGGGTGTCAGTGTACACACAAGGAGAGTATCAGTGTACACACAAGGAGAGTATCAGTGTGCACACAAGGAGAGTGTCTGTGTGCACACAAGGAGAGTATCAGTGTACACACAAGGAGGGTGTCAGTGTACACACAAGGAGAGTATCAGTGGACACACAAGGGGAGTATCAGTGTGCACACAAGGAGAGTATCAGTGTACACACAAGGAGGGTGTCAGTGTACACACAAGGAGAGTATCAGTGTACACACAAGGAGGGTGTCAGTGTACACACAAGGAGAGTATCAGTGTACACACAAGGAGGGTGTCAGTGTGCACACAAGGAGAGTATCAGTGTACACACAAGGAGGGTGTCAGTGTACACACAAGGAGAGTATCAGTGTACACACAAGGAGGGTGTCAGTGTACACACAAGGAGAGTATCAGTGTACACACAAGGAGAGTATCAGTGTACACACAAGGAGGGTGTCAGTGTGCACACAAGGAGAGTATCAGTGTACACACAAGGAGAGTATCAGTGTACACACAAGGAGGGTGTCAGTGTACACACAAGGAGGGTGTCAGTGTACACACAAGGAGGGTGTCAGTGTACACACAAGGAGAGTATCAGTGTGCACACAAGGAGAGTATCAGTGTGCACACAAGGAGGGTGTCAGTGTACACACAAGGAGAGTATCAGTGTACACACAAGGAGGGTGTCAGTGTACACACAAGGAGAGTATCAGTGTACACACAAGGAGGGTGTCAGTGTACACACAAGGAGGGTGTCAGTGTACACACAAGGAGGGTGTCAGTGTGCACACAAGGAGAGTATCAGTGTACACACAAGGAGAGTATCAGTGTACACACAAGGAGGGTGTCAGTGTACACACAAGGAGAGTGTCAGTGTACACACATGGAGAGTATCAGTGTGCACACAAGGAGAGTATCAGTGTACACACAAGGAGAGTGTCAGTGTACACACAAGGAGAGTGTCAGTGTACACACAAGGAGAGTATCAGTGTACACACAAGGAGAGTATCAGTGTACACACAAGGAGAGTATCAGTGTACACACAAGTAGAGTGTCAGTGTACACACAAGGAGAGTATCAGTGTACACACAAGGAGAGTATCAGTGTACACACAAGGAGAGTGTCAGTGTACACACAAGGAGAGTGTCAGTGTACACACAAGGAGAGTATCAGTGTACACACAAGGAGAGTGTCAGTGTACACACAAGGAGAGTATCAGTGTACACACAAGGAGGGTGTCAGTGTACACAAAAGGAGAGTATCAGTGTACACACAAGGAGAGTATCAGTGTACACACAAGGAGGGTGTCAGTGTGCACACACGGAGAGTATCAGTGTACACACAAGGAGAGTATCAGTGTACACACAAGGAGGGTGTCAGTGTACACACAAGGAGGGTGTCAGTGTACACACAAGGAGAGTATCAGTGTGCACACAAGGAGAGTATCAGTGTGCACACAAGGAGGGTGTCAGTGTACACACAAGGAGAGTATCAGTGTACACACAAGGAGAGTATCAGTGTACACACAAGGAGAGTATCAGTGTGCACACAAGGAGAGTATCAGTGTACACACAAGGAGGGTGTCAGTGTACACACAAGGAGGGTGTCAGTGTACACACAAGGAGGGTGTCAGTGTACACACAAGGAGGGTGTCAGTGTGCACACAAGGAGAGTATCAGTGTGCACACAAGGAGAGTATCAGTGTACACACAAGGAGGGTGTCAGTGTACACACAAGGATAGTATCAGTGTACACACAAGGAGGGTATCAGTGTGCACACAAGGAGAGTATCAGTGTACACACAAGGAGAGTATCAGTGTACACACAAGGAGAGTGTCAGTGTACACACAAGGAAGGTGTCAGTGTACACACAAGGAAGGTGTCAGTGTACACACAAGGAGAGTATCAGTGTACACACAAGGAGGGTGTCAGTGTACACACAAGGAGAGTATCAGTGTACACACAAGGAGGGTATCAGTGTACACACAAGGAGGGTGTCAGTGTACACACAAGGAGAGTATCAGTGTACACACAAGGAGAGTATCAGTGTACACACAAGGAGAGTATCAGTGTACACACAAGGAGAGTATCAGTGTACACACAAGGAGAGTATCAGTGTACACACAAGGAGAGTATCAGTGTGCACACAAGGAGAGTGTCAGTGTACACACAAGGAGGGTTTCAGTGTACACACAAGGAGAGTATCAGTGTACACACAAGGAGAGTGTCAGTGTACACACAAGGAGAGTGTCAGTGTACACACAAGGAGGGTGTCAGTGTACACACAAGGAGAGTATCAGTGTACACACAAGGAGAGTATCAGTGTACACACAAGGAGGGTGTCAGTGTACACACAAGGAGGGTGTCAGTGTACACACAAGGAGGGTGTCAGTGTACACACAAGGAGAGTATCAGTGTACACACAAGGAGGGTGTCAGTGTGCACACAAGGAGGGTGTCAGTGTGCACACAAGGAGGGTGTCAGTGTACACACAAGGAGGGTGTCAGTGTACACACAAGGAGAGTATCAGTGTACACACAAGGAGAGTATCAGTGTACACACAAGGAGGGTGTCAGTGTACACACAAGGAGGGTGTCAGTGTACACACAAGGAGGGTGTCAGTGTACACACAAGGAGAGTATCAGTGTACACACAAGGAGGGTGTCAGTGTGCACACAAGGAGGGTGTCAGTGTGCACACAAGGAGGGTGTCAGTGTACACACAAGGAGAGTGTCTGTGTACACACAAGGAGGGTGTCAGTGTACACACAAGGAGGGTGTCAGTGTACACACAAGGAGGGTGTCAGTGTACACACAAGGAGAGTGTCAGTGTACACACAAGGAGGGTGTCAGTGTACACACAAGGAGAGTATCAGTGTACACACAAGGAGAGTATCAGTGTACACACAAGGAGAGTATCAGTGTGCACACAAGGAGAGTATCAGTGTACACACAAGGAGAGTATCAGTGTACACACAAAGAGAGTGTCAGTGTACACACAAGGAGGGTGTCAGTGTGCACACAAGGAGAGTATCAGTGTACACACAAGGAGAGTGTCAGTGTACACACAAGGAGGGTGTCAGTGTGCACACAAGGAGAGTATCAGTGTACACACAAGGAGAGTATCAGTGTACACACAAGGAGAGTATCAGTGTACACACAAGGAGAGTATCAGTGTACACACAAGGAGGGTGTCAGTGTACACACAAGGAGAGTATCAGTGTACACACAAGGAGGGTGTCAGTGTACACACAAGGAGAGTATCAGTGTGCACACAAGGAGAGTATCAGTGTGCACACAAGGAGAGTATCAGTGTACACACAAGGAGGGTGTCAGTGTGCACACAAGGAGGGTGTCAGTGTACACACAAGGAGGGTGTCAGTGTACACACAAGGAGGGTGTCAGTGTACACACAAGGAGGGTGTCAGTGTACACACAAGGAGGGTGTCAGTGTACACACAAGGAGAGTATCAGTGTACACACAAGGAGAGTATCAGTGTACACACAAGGAGAGTATCAGTGTACACACAAGGAGAGTATCAGTGTACACACAAGGAGAGTATCAGTGTACACACAAGGAGGGTGTCAGTGTGCACACAAGGAGGGTGTCAGTGTGCACACAAGGAGGGTGTCAGTGTTCACACAAGGAGGGTGTCAGTGTACACACAAGGAGGGTGTCAGTGTACACACAAGGAGGGTGTCAGTGTACACACAAGGAGGGTGTCAGTGTACACACAAGGAGGGTATCAGTGTACACACAAGGAGAGTATCAGTGTACACACAAGGAGAGTATCAGTGTACACACAAGGAGAGTATCAGTGTACACACAAGGAGGGTGTCAGTGTGCACACAAGGAGAGTATCAGTGTGCACACAAGGAGAGTATCAGTGTGCACACAAGGAGAGTATCAGTGTGCACACAAGGAGAGTATCAGTGTACACACAAGGAGGGTGTCAGTGTACACACAAGGAGAGTATCAGTGTACACACAAGGAGAGTATCAGTGTACACACAAGGAGGGTGTCAGTGTACACACAAGGAGGGTGTCAGTGTGCACACAAGGAGAGTATCAGTGTGCACACAAGGAGGGTGTCAGTGTACACACAAGGAGGGTGTCAGTGTACACACAAGGAGGGTGTCAGTGTACACACAAGGAGGGTGTCAGTGTGCACACAAGGAGAGTATCAGTGTGCACACAAGGAGGGTGTCAGTGTGCACACAAGGAGAGTATCAGTGTGCACACAAGGAGGGTGTCAGTGTACACACAAGGAGAGTATCAGTGTACACACAAGGAGGGTGTCAGTGTACACACAAGGAGGGTGTCAGTGTACACACAAGGAGGGTGTCAGTGTACACACAAGGAGAGTATCAGTGTACACACAAGGAGGGTGTCAGTGTACACACAAGGAGAGTATCAGTGTACACACAAGGAGAGTATCAGTGTACACACAAGGAGAGTATCAGTGTGCACACAAGGAGTGTGTCAGTGTACACACAAGGAGAGTATCAGTGTACACACAAGGAGAGTATCAGTGTGCACACAAGGAGGGTGTCAGTGTACACACAAGGAGAGTATCAGTGTACACACAAGGAGAGTATCAGTGTGCACACAAGGAGGGTGTCAGTGTGCACACAAGGAGGGTGTCAGTATGCACACAAGGAGAGTATCAGTGTGCACACAAGGAGGGTGTCAGTGTGCACACAAGGAGGGTGTCAATGTGCACACAAGAGGGTGTCAATGTGCATAGCAGGGGGAATGTTAGTGTGCACACAAGGAGGGTGTCAATGTGCACACAAGGAGGGTGTCAATGTGCACAGCAGGATGGGCGGCAGTGTGCACAGCAGGGGGAATGTTAGTGTGCACAGCAGGGGGAATGTTAGTGTGCACAGCAGGGGGAATGTTAGTGTGCACAGCAGGGGGAATGTTAGTGTGCACAGCAGGGGGAATGTTAGTGTGCACAGCAGGGGGAATGTTAGTGTGCACAGCAGGGGGAATGTTAGTGTGCACAGCAGGGGGAATGTTAGTGTGCACAGCAGGGGGAATGTTAGTGTGCACAGCAGGGGGAATGTTAGTGTGCACAGCAGGGAGGATGGCAGTGTGCACAGCAGGGAGGGTGGCAGTGTGCACAGCAGACAGGGTGACACTGTGCATAACAGACAGGGCAGGTGCTCCTAGACCTGACCATGCCAACAAATCAATAAATTCTGAGCTCCACAATGTATGTGTTTATGACACTTAGCAATTACCCTCTGCCTCTGAGTCTGATATTTCTCATTCACTAAAAATAAAAGCTGTACATGAAAACCACTGCCACAGGAACCATAGGAGTCAAATGGTAAAAACCACCCCAATGACAGACTCGTGGTTAGCCAAACCATGGTGTATCTGTGTAATGGAATATTATCAATCATAAGTAGGAATGAAGTACTAATACATGATTCAAATCTGATAAACCTCTGTGAAAACAAAAGGAAGTCCCATTAGTCAAGCCTTAATGGGGGGTGGAGGAGACAGACAGACAGAGATGAACACAGAGAAAACAGAGAAGTTAGAGATGAGGGAATTCCATACCTGTATAGCTGGCAACAAAAGCTGTTTTCAAAAGACTAACTGGAACCACAATCTTTCAAAAAGGTCACCATACCCTTACATACACACACACACAAACACACAGAGAGAGAGAGAGAGAGAGAGAGAGAGAGAGAGAGAGAGAGAGAGAGAGAGAGAGACTTCTCCAAGGACATCTGCTCAACAACAGCCTGTGCAATCTTGAAGTGATAGGTCCTTGTTATTGATCCCTGTAGTCAAAGGTTATTGCTTTATGGTTTCAAAACACCTTATGTGATTCTCCCATGATGGCCTTTAAAAACTTTCTCTTGTTTCAACCTCCTTGAATCCACTCATAGTGTATGATGCATGTGGATTTTCATTGCAATCTCTGCTGTTCTCAAATAAAGATTATGATGGCCAAAAGGGAAGCTCCCTAACCCCTCTGCAAGCAAATACTCAGAAAGGCAACAGTGAAGGAGAATTGCTTACTGCCCGGGTTCTAACAGGACAGACAATAGGAAGCTGCTGTGCGTCTTGAGCAGGAAGAGGGCATTAGCGGCACCATAGTCCGGGAAGGAATGTGCCCGGTCATTGGTGGGGGTAGGGAGGGTCTACGGGAAGAGGAAGAAAGAAGAAATTCAAAGCCAAAAGCTCTACATGAGGTTGGTGTCATCTTCATGCTTCCAAGACCCTGGTCCTCCAGACTCCTGAGACCCCTGTGTTAAAGCAGCGGTTTCTCAATGTCCTTGCCTAGAAAGAAACTTCAGCTGCCCCATGAGACCCTAAGACAATGGAGTTCCCAGGGAGACCCAGGAAGGAAGTACTGTGAGGAAGGGGTAACAAAGATTGCTGATGTTCGTCACCCCCACACTGCTTTCACAGTGACCAATTCCTTTACCTATCGTGATCTTCCTATAAGATAGGAACTATTGTCCTAGGCTCCGTTTTACAGAGACCAATCCTATTCAACTAGTAAGTAATGAAGAAGGGAATAATGCAAGCTAGAGTCCTGTACCTCACCAGTCCATCGTGGAGCCTGTCAGAAAAATGAGCTGAAAAAAAAATTAAAAACAAAAACAAGGGCAGAGTTCAGTTAAAATAACATAAGTATTCAGAAAGAGCTAAACGCAGGTGTTCAAACAAGAGCATGTGTACATATGTCCACAACCGCAGGGGCCACAGTGTCCAAAAAGTGGACAAAGCCGAGATGCCTGGCCAAGGGGTAAATAAACGGTGACATATTCATGCAATGGGTCATAAACAATGCATCCACAAACAGCAGCAGACTGCTGGCATACGGATGAACCTGAAACATGCCATTCTAATGAAAGAGACTAGACACAAAAGACCATAAATTCTATTATTCCATTAATGTGACATCACAGCATAGAAATCCATAGAGGTAGAATTCAGAAAGATAAGGTACAGGTTTTTTCTTTTGTTTTGTGTTTTAAAATAATGTAAAAGAAGTAGTTTCTTTCTGCCCTTTTCATACATAACTTTTTGTGGTTCTTCTCCTCCTCTTCTCCATTTCTTCACACACACACCCCCGCTTGCACCCTTCCAATTTCATGCTACATGTATTCTTTTACCTTCTCCGCTCTCTTCCTTAAAAATCCCCTTCCCCATGCTTGTGCCCCCCAGTTTTAGGACCTGTACCCACACTCTTTCCCACATAAATACACATATATAAAAATAATGTGGGTGACTGGAAAGACAGCCTAGTGATTAAAGTGCCACCCACGTAAGTATGAGGACCCTCATAAATGCCCTGTGGGCATGGCTGCTCACCAGTAATTCCAGCCTCAGAAGACAGATCAAGCTGGCTAGGGAGAGTTACCGTATCAGTGAGCTCTGGGTTTGATTGAGAGTCCCTGGCTCAATCAATAAGATGATAGAGGATGATCCCCAGCATCAGCCCTGGCCTCCACATGCCTGCACATGTAAATGAGCTCAGAAACACATGAACTGGACAGAAGAATGGTTGTACAATGTTGTGAACTGTTCACTTTCCAATGACGAGCTTGATGAGATGAGAACTCCACCTCAGTCTAAAATCTCGGCAGTGCTACCACGGAAGGGACCTGCTTGAGAGGAGGGAATGATAGAAGGGCATAGAACAGATCGAATCGGGCTCTAGCCTGTGGCTCACAGCTTTGCTTCAACCTGATTTTGCTATATTACTCACTTCATTAGTGGGGAATGTAGAAAGGAAAATGTCTTCTTCTCGCTGAATACATCCCATGTTCCAGGGCTTATGACATGCGCTCATGGGCACATTTATCTAACATTCCAACAGTTTTATGTGACTCAAACATAGTTGTTATCCCCAAGCACCATGAGCCAACCAGAGGTTAGGAGTGTTTGAATGACTTCCCAATAGCCTTCTCTCAATCAGTGACGGTTCTGGGGTTCAAGCTCAGAACTCGCAATCAGTTCGACACTGCAACTCGCTACCTTCATTCCGAGTCCCTCCAAACACCAGGGTTGCTTTGAGACCAGGGAAACCATGACTGTGGGCACCCAGCTTTAAGTCCTCAGGACATAGAAAGGCAAGTTCACTCTCAGGAGCAGCTGGCTTTAAAGCTCCCTGCCTGGCGGTGCAGTGAGCAAGAGCAGGCAGCTCAGATGCGCAGGTCTTCTCCATCAACCAGAGACAGACAAGGACCAGTCACTAGAGCTCAGAGCAATTGCTGGGCTGCCAGTAAATTAAAACACCTGTCAAAGCGTGGAGGCCGTTTCCAGGACTCTGGCTACAGAATTATTCAGAAAAAAGACTTGCATGATAAATACCCAGACCAATTATAGCCAGAAACTGAACATCAGAGAGAACGCAGACTCCTTCCTGCAGTGTCCAATGAATAGAAATAATGAAGGACGATGAAGGAGCTGTCAAACACCCATGGGAAGCTGAGGAGGAAAAACGGAAAATCAATCTTTACAGGAGGAAACCGGGCATCAGTAAGAGGAAATGATAGAAATAGTCCATATCCAGGGATTCACACAGCTCAACCATCGCTCGAGTGGTAAACAACCCAGGCTTGAGAGAGAGAGAGAGAGAGAGAGAGAGAGAGAGAGAGAGAGAGAGAGAGAGAATCTTAGGGATGCAGAAGAACCTACTGGGGGAGGGGATGAGAGATCTTGTGAGCCTAGAAGAAACCTCAAGAAGTAAATAGTACTACCCACAAGCCATCAGCTGCCTCAGCCCATGTTCAAGATCAAAGACACGGCCACTTCGTCTTCTTAAGGACACTACAAAAGTTAATGGTTTTGAAGAAAGGAAGAATGATTAAATCTGAGCCTTTGAAAGCAAAATACGAAAGTCTTTGAGTGGAGAGATTTGTCAAAAGCAGAAATTTGTATGCCGACACCTCACACATCAGACACATGAGTTCATATCCGAGGCTCAGGAGTCCTGAAGCTGAGATGTGTTCATAAAATTGAGGTTCTCTAGAGGAACAGAGCAAATGGAGGTGTATTAGAATGACTTCCACAAAATGGTCTGAGTAGTTCAACAATGGCTATCTTTCACTAGAGAGATTGAGACCCTCAAAAGTTTCTCAGTCCATGAGGCTGGATACCAGAGCAGTCTCAATCTGGCACTGACAGCCTAGAAGATTCTCACCTAGCCTCATCTTCATTTCACACTAGAAGCTCAGAGAAACCAGGTTCTGGTGTCAGAGACGGTTGGATGCAGCAGCAGCAGCAGCAGCAGCAGCAGCAGCAGCAATAGCAGCAGCGTAAATGGTGACAGCAATAAATAAGTAAGCAGGAAAAAAGCAAAGCCTTGCCTCTGGGTCTCCTTTTGTCTGCGCTTCCACAACTAGGTGCCACTGCATCTAGGGTCTGTCTTCCCACTTCAAATAACCTGATGGAGAAAACCCTCAGAGGTGTGCCCAGTAGTCTGTCTCTTAGCTGATTCCAGATCCAGTCAAGTTGGCAACCCAGATTGGCCATCACAGTGGGCTACGTAGAAAACTGAGCAGGAATACTTGTAGAAGACACGGGTGCAGGGTGACTACTCCATTGGAGCTCTAGACACACATGAAAGAAAAGGAATGGACTTCAAATGCGGTTCCTGTCGCAGCTCCTCATCTCACCAGCCCAGCCGTGGCTCTTCATCCCTAAGAGATCCAGGCTTCTCATTTAAAGGACAGGATACTTCCTTCCGTCCTCTTCCTAAGTTCTTTCCATAAGGAGTTTCTCTCTCTCTCTTCGGTTCCCTCATAAAAACTTATTTGTTTGTTTGTTTTTGTTGTTGTCATTGTTTGGGTTTTTTCTGTTTGTTTGGTTGGTTGGTTTTGTTTGGTTTGGTTTGGTTTGGGGCAGGGTTTCTCTATGTAGCTCTGGCTGCCCTGAAATTTGCTCTGTAGATCAGGCTGTCCTTAAATTACAGAGATTCACCTGCCTCTCCCTCTGGAGTGCTGGGGTTAAAAGCATCCACCACCACCTCCTGGCCCCCTTTAAATTCTTTACATAAAAAGAGAAATTTTTGGCCCCTCTGATGGAGGAAGGTCATTGGTTAAATAAAAAGAAACTGCTTGGTCCTCATTGGTTAGAAGATAGGTGGGAGGAGTAAACAGAAGAGAACGCTGGGAGGAAGAGGAAGTGAGCTCAGACTCCACAGCTCTCCTCTCGGGAGCAGACGCCTCAGAGAGATGCCATGCTCCCAGCTCCCCGGCAGATGCACGCTATGAAGCTCTGACCCAGGATGGACATAGGCTAGAATCTTCCCGGTAAGCGCACCTAGGGGCGCTACACAGATGATTAGAAATGGGCTAAATTAATATGTGAGAATTAGCCTAGAAGAGGCTAGATAGAAATGGGCCAAGCAGTGATTAAAAGAATACAGTTTCCATATAATTATTTTGGGGCATAAGCTTGCCGAGCAGGCAGCCGGGTGGCGGGGACACAGTCCCGCCGTTCCTATTACTACACCCCTCTTAAATTCTTTACATAAAGAGAGAGATTTTTTAAAAAGCAAAACCAAATTATACAACACACATATTAGTTAAGCCTCTGCCATGCATGAGTAACTCTACAACATTCTGTGGATTTATGACAAAGAACATATCATTGCTTCCAGAAAGGTCAGGACTCCAAACGAGGCCTGAACAAGACACATACCAAGGCCACACGGTGCAAAGAGCCTGGCCCTAACCTAGGAACTGGGAAATGCACTGGAAGGATTCCTGAGTTTTCTATAAGACAGTTGGGACCAGTAATTGCCCATCCACACCAAGCATCTCATTTCACACAGCGCCCTGTCTCTGTGCCTGATGGCCAGCTCTGCCCTGGGCAAAACAACCATCGGAGTGTAAATAACATTTTTATGCTTTTGTGTTAAAAAAAATGCAAAAAGGAAAGAGCCTTGCCTCGTGCCCTGGCTTTCTGGCTACAGAGGTAAACGCAGCTACCTGGCTAAGGGGACCTCTGCCCCTCACCGTGTAGTTCTGGAACACTGTCACCACAGGCACGTTGACACTCCTCATATGCCTTGCTCCCTTCCCCCCCGTCACTCCATGGCTCACAGTTCCAGAGATTACAACCCATAGCCAGATGAGCCTGTTGCTTTTATCAAATACAGTAGCAGGGAGTGTGTGGAAGACTGGGGCTGTCCCAATCATGGTAGCTCTGAAGTAGACTAGAGAAAGGACCCAGGGTTTCAACATCCCCTTCAAAGGTTCTCCTCCACTGACCCAGCTTGCTCCAGCTAAGCACACCTCCCCAAGTTTTCACCACCTCCCAAGAGTGTCATCAGCCGGAGTCCCTCCTTTGCGTGTGTCTATATCACAGATACTTGTGCACTAGTCTGCAATTGCTGAGCTGTCGTCTCCTAGACAGGAAAACCCATCAGGTTTATTTGTAGTCTGAGTACCAAACATAAGACCAGGTATGCAAACATTCCCACAGTAGAATACATGGACGAAATGACTGAGCAAAGGCTGAGGATCTTCTTGGAAGTCATTTGTGCATGGAATGCAGGCATGCATTCGGTCCAGTAATTGTGCAAACCCCCAGGCACTGGTAGTCCTGGGTCCGCTGAATGTGTAGAGGACGGAGCTCTGGAGATATGGAAAGAGCAGCTGGTCTGCAACTACTGCAAATCAAGATGCTTCTTAGAGACCATGTCCATAATGAATCCTTAGTGCAAGGCTGTCCTAGAGTCACAGGGTTTTACACCTTAGACATCTCACACTTCCCCTAAGGTCCCACCACGGATGATGAGCACCTGGCTTCACACCCAGGCCACATGATGTCAGATCCATGAGTTCAACCCCTTCATAGTAGCTTTCCAGCTTGTTGATGTGGCCAACACACATCGCCCCTTGGGTCCAAAAGACTTGGCTCTGTTTTTTTTTTACCAAGGCCTGGAATTATATCAGTGGTAACTTTACTTTCACTTTTACAGCCCATGCCATGACCTGACTTGCAAGATCTGGGACTCCTGTGAACCAGGAGGCCGGAGCTCCTGTAATGGAAGCCGTGGGAAGGGATGTTTGGGTCAGGAGCAATGGCCCACATAACACACAGAAGGGACCTTCGTGAGACACCCCCCCCCAAAGCTCAGGGTGAGGGACAGCCTTTGAAGAAAATACAGCTTACAGCACAAGCTGCCTGAAATAAAATGTCTCCGGAATGCCCAGGCAAAGTGTTCTTAAAACTAAAGTTCCACCAACTCACTTCAAATGCGGTCCCCAGTGCCTCTCTAGCTATCTACAGGGAGTATGTCTGAATAAGGCATCCACCAAATTAGTTATTGTTTCTCAGAAGGACTGTCACCCACGGGCTGTCAGTCTGTGCTGCAGAGAAGCCCAGACTAAAAATACCAACAGAACTCTTAGTCCTTCGGTGTTAGTTAGGCTAGCAAAAATAACAAAAAAATCTGCACTTGCTTCAAGATAAGAGCTCAATATCACTTCTCTGTAACCCTCCCCACAAAGTTAGTGTTGTTAGTTCAGTGTGTGTGTGTGTTTGTGTGTGCGTGCGTGTGTGTATAACCACCAAACCAGAAAGACTGCCTCTGATCAAAGCCATCACCGTGAATACAGCACATATATGCCTAGAGGAAGAAAAGACATGCACAATAAATGGTTACCTGCGGTCGTCCTGCTGTGTAGGTGAACACAGTTTTCTGTTCTTTGCATTGACACCTGCCTGTAATATAGTGAAATATGAGCCACCTGTCAGCATAAAGGACAAGCAAGGCTTATACTTGAATATTCTCGCATTAACAAGTTGCTCGGTTTTCCCCGTTCTTAGGCTAGGCATCCCCTTCCTGAATGGCTTGAGAACCATCAACCTTGTGTGTTTAATTCTGTCCCAGCTGCTAGAGAAAAAGAAAGCAGGAGAACCCCTAGGCCCCATAACAGGCAGTGGTCTGTGCTCATGACCTGCTAAGCTAAACTCAGGGGCTGTCAGCTGTCCCTCTGGCTGGTAGAGCCTCTGACCCATGCGAAGGGCACCCTTGGATGTCATGGATGATAACTCCTCTGAGGCTCAGCTGGGTTTTACACTTGTGGGCACTCAGAGTCCCATGTCCAGCTCAGATCTCGAACAGAAAGGGCTTCTTCTCTTTCGAGCCAATGAACACTGTCTTCCATCTGCACAGTATGGGGGCCACTGTCACCAACCTGTGCATCTGCTGAAAAAGAGTCAGAGAAATAAGATTCTCCAGCCAACACTGGGTGCTTCCAGGAACACGTGAGGTGGTTCCTTCCCTAGAAACCAACACAGAATGAGTAGAGTCTTAGAGACTGCTTTTTGAGCAGATGAGATCAGTGTAAGACCTGAAGGAATCATGTTTCCCAGAAGACGAAGGATCCATCACAAGCTGGTTGGAGAGTCATTACCAGCCCTCCTCTGCAAACCCTCCCCACAAAGTTAGTGTTGGTAGTATTCATGTCCTTCCAGTTCACGTCCAGCAAGGACGTGTGGCCAACGGTTCTATTACAGAGTAAGACTCACTCTTCATGAATCCGTCCTAGGTGTGTTAGGGTTTATTGGTTTCATTTCCTTGGGGGTTTTGTTTGGTTGGTTTTGAATAAAACTTTATTCCTAGAGAAAAATCCTACAGCATATGAATATCTTTCAATAAAATAATCCCTCACCAATTTATATACATAGACACACTTATCACATACATATATACATACATATCAGTCTGATTTATTCTTTTGAACTTTTGAGTTATTATGTTTTTGCTTTTCATTATTAACATTCATATGGAAACTGGTATCAATCAAGATTCTTGTATCAACAGCTAGGAAAACAAGATTACTTATAAATGACTTTTTAAAACTATAATATGGCTACTCTACTATATTAGTCACTTGTTCTGTTGCTCCGACAAGAAGCAATTTAAGAGAGGGAGGGTTTATCCCCGCTTATAATTTGAGGGGATGCATTCCATCATGGTGGCAAAGGCATGGTAACAAGTAGGAAAGCCATGGCAACGGGAGCAGGAAAGCAGCTAGTCATATTGCATTTGTGGTTAGGAAGCAGAGAGAGAAAGATGCCGATGCTCAGCTAGCGGTCTCCTTCTTATGAAGTCCCAGAACCCCAGCCAGTGGCATGGCACCACCCACATCTAGGAGGATGGGTTGCCCCACCTCGATTAACCTAATCTAGATCATCCCTCACACACGTGCCCAGAGGCTTATCTCTTCAGTGTTTCCAGATCCTGTCAAGTTGTCCATTAATATCATTCATCACACCTTCCCACTGTGTAAATTTACTTGTATGATTATGAGGGAAATGTCCAAACTAAGATAGAAAGACCAGGTGTGGCTTCGGCCGTCTATCCACTTCTCACCTTGGGCCACTATATAAATCTGTGTGCGGCAGAAATATGACAAGCTCAAATACTATATTAACAAGAAGATGAGGAGTTTAATGGTGCATAAATGGAAATTATTAGATAGAATATCCAAGGAAGTTATTTAAAAGGCTCCTCTTTTGCATTTAACACTTTCTATGATCTGGTCCTTGACAAGTAGATACGATGGCTAGAGATATAGCGGTCTCATCAAGATTCTGAAGAGACTTTGAAGATTTTTTTAAAAAGTATATACCAAAACTAGGAAAACAGGTGGATAGCAAGATTCTGGGTCTCTGTAGATATTATAAAGATTAAATATCAGCCTGTGTGGGATAAAACCAGACTCTCTGAACATAGCGGACAATGAGGACTACTGAGAACTCAAGAACAATGGCAATGGGTTTCTGATCCTACTGCACGCACTGGCTTTGTGGGAGCCTAGGCAGTTTGGATGCTCAACTTACTAGACCTGGATGGAGGTGGGGGTTCCTTGGACTTCCCACAGGACAGGGAACCCTGATTGCTTTTCGGGCTGGGGGGGGAGACTTAATTGGGGGAGGGGGAGGGAAATGGGAGGCGGTGGCGGGGAAGAGACAGAAATCTTTAATAAATAAATAAATTTAAAAAAAAAAGAGACCAGCAAAAAAAAAAATATCAGCCTGTGACAAATTGTGAGAAAAATAAACACCCATATCATAAGCTACTATTTAGATTTTCTATAGCATTTAGACTTCATGGTAATTCATAATCTACACTGTCATTAAGTTATTAAAAAGAAGGGCTATAGGGATGTGCTCAAGGGTTCATACTGTTCTTCTGGAGGCACCAAGTTTGGTTCCCAACATTCATGTTAGGTGGTTTACAACTACCAAGTTCCAGAGAATCCAGTGCCCTCTTCTGGATGCCATGAGCATCTGCATTCATATGTACGTACCCCACACAGACACACCCACATACGTAAAAATAATAAAATTAATCTGCTAAAAGTTTTTCAATTTTTTTAAAGAAAATTCCCTGAAGATGCAAATCCTTATACCAGCAACCAGCTGATACCAGAGTTGTAAAATGAAATTGTGTAGAATAGAAAAGTTGGTGACAAAGCAATCCTAAAAACAAGCCCATTTTCAGAAAAGGATATTGAAATCTAAAAACATAAAGTAACTCGAGTTCACCAAGTTCCTAAGCAAAATACCTGAGTTATCTCCAACCTGTAACACAGCCGACTTCCTCCAGGAAGCCTAAATGAGGGCTACCCTGTCAACGCCAGAAATCCACAGTATCATTTTTCCCCAAACTTCCTTTTCTAGACCACCCTCTCCCTCCCTCCCAAGGTGACTGCTTCAAGAATGCCAAGACATAAAATTATGCTGATCAGACTGTGACAAATGCCTGAACAAACAGCTTAGAAGGAGAAGAGATTTATCTGAATTCATAGCTTCAGCAGTCTTCGCCTGAGGTAGGCTGGCTCCATGGTTTCTAAGCCACAGCAAAATGTTATAGCAGCTGAAGTGTGTGGAAGATGCTACTCACCTTACATGACCAGGAAGTAGAGAGTGAGAGACAGGGCAAGATACCCTTACAAAGAACCCCCACCATGATCCCCTCCCACCAAGTCCTGCTTCCAGGTCATGACACCACTTTATAAAACCATCTAAGGTTTGACCCACTGAAAAAAAGCAGGTCTTGCATGGCCCAGTCCCTCCTGAGTGATTATCTCCATCAGCTGAGAACAAAGTCTTCAGTACTTTTGCACTCTGGACCGGGGAGATGACACAGGAGACAGCAGGGCTTAATGTGCAAGCCTAAATCCATGAGTTCAAATCCTTCATGCCCATGTAAAAACCCATGCCTGAAACCCCAGTGCTGTGGAAGGCAGAGGCAAGAGGATCACTTTAGCTTCCTGGCTGCCAGCCTAATTCCAGTAAGAGGGAGTGTGATAAAGCTGGACAACAGACATCCAACTGTGACCTCCAAATGTGTAGCCAGGCACATAAATCCACAAACACATGGGCATATACTGCAAACACATATACCACACACATGTACCACACTCACACACAAAGATAGATAAATAATAAACAGGCTTCAGGGGAGACTTTTATATTTAGAGCACATAACCTTACTTGAAATAAACAAGAAATAAACAAATATATAGGAAACGATAAGAAAGTAGAAGGGAAAAAACACTCTAAAATGGAAGTTAACAGACTATCAATAAAGTTTTATTGGAACAAGTCATTCTCATTCCTTTTCTTGCTGCCATTGGTTGCTTTTATGCTACAGTTGCTGAACTGAGTATCTACAATGACCACACAGCAGGAGAAACAGAAAATCCTTAAGATCTGACCCTTTACTGAAAGAGTTTGCTGACTCCTGTTGGAAAGAAGTGTTATTTCCCCTTTGGTGACCTCAATAGGAAAGTCATTAACCCATCAAAGAATTTCTCATAAGCCTCAGAGGAGGCCACTGAAAGTCACAAACCCACACAATCCCTGTCACCAACTCTCAGTTATGTAGCAGAGGGGTTAACAGATTTTCAGATACTCTCTCAAATTGTGGCCACGTGCCTAATGTTTGTAGTTGTTTTCCTTCCCTTCCTTTCTTTCTTTTTTATTTGTTTTATAACAAGAGAAAAACCACAGACCCCTAAAATTCAACTAAAGTTCACTAAGATCGCTAAGCGAGAGGACAAGGCAAGAGATGAGGGAGATGCTGTGGGAGATCACCGGGATTCCCACCCGTCCTGCAGCCTCAGTAAAGAATAGCAGGGTTGGGAAAGGGCAGGGGAGATGAGGTGGACGCTGTGAAAGAAGAAATAAGGAAGGCTGGAGAAGGCAGAGGAGTCCTAAGTGGGGCCAGGAGAGACGGATGGACTGTCACCCAGGGTAAATTGCTCTGAGGATGAGAAATGTACCAAGCACTAAGAGAAAATCAAATCCTGGTCCCACCACCCGAGATGGGGAAGGGAATAATAAAGACAAGACTGCAAAGAAAATGATGTACAAATGGTATTTTTTCCTGAAATAGACTAATAAAATGCAGATGAAACCCATCAAATTGAAAAATGCTTCTCATCACCTGAGGCACAAGCAGCTCAGTGGGCTAAAAAGTGAATGCAGCCGGAGCCAGTGAGAGAGGGTTTTGAATCCTGTGCTATCGCTTCCTAGTACATTTGTGTCGAAATTAACTTTACTAGCAACAAATTCTCTCAGCAACCCAGCTTACCTGGTGTGATTCACTGTATGCATCAGAACTTTGACTGATCCTGGTATTTTTTTTTTAATCAGCGATGACATTCAAAATATCCAGGGACAGCTATAGCTGTTGCATCAATCCCAATCACTCAGAACAGATTCCTGCTGGACAGCCATGCAGGTGTACCGCCTGCTCCAAAATGAGACACAGCAATGCCTGGGGTAGGTTTGGGAGAAACTAGTGGAGCCTCATTCTGGGAGGCTCTGCTATTCTAGGTGTGTGTGTACTAAATGTGTTGGGGGAAGAAAAGGCAGGAGTTCCCTTATCTGTGGTCCTTGGGAAGGGTCTGGGAAGACTCAGGGCTGGCTTAGGGTCCTCCTTCCTTCAGGTTTGAGAGCCGTCTTTCCTACAGACCCTCATGTTGAATCTCACCTACCCAAAGAGAAATCTTGAGGAGTCATTTTGCACCGATTTCCACAAAAGGCACCACCTTTTCCCCCACTACATTCCAATAAACACCCAGTGTCGGCTCTCCACACTCCACCAGTGGTGACTCATTCTCCCCAAAATACTAAGGTTGGTGGCACCCATCCCCACACTGTGCAGTTCTGGCTGTCCTGGAACTCACTTTGTAGACTCAGCTGGCCTCAGATTCACAGACATCCCCTGGCCTCTGCCTCCTGAATGCTGGGATTAAAGGTGTGTACCAGCACTTCCCTGCTTCTTATCTCTAATGAAAGGAGAGACACCTACTGGATGAAGCCTTAGCTGAGACTGGATGGAAACTGTATTGATAGCCTTTCTGAACCTTGGTTTCCTACCTACGTAGAATTAGTGCAACAGAAGAAATACTTGAACTTTCTGGGTGAGAATTAGTTCGTCTACCCCCAAGACATTGCCTTCATCTCTCATTTTATTGATGACAAAAACTGTTTGGGTTTGTTGCTAGGCCAACGTACTTTTGTGCCAAAAACCCAGCTGAGTAAAGCATAGCACACCTGGACTACAGGCTGATAGGGCTACAAGTTCAAGGTCAGCCTAGACTGTGTAATGAGATCCTTTCTAAGAAAGAGAAGGAAAGGGGGGAAATGGAGAAGAAGGAAGAGGGGAGACAAGATATAAAAGGAAGAGGAAGAAAAGATGAGGAGGAGAAAGAGGAGGAGGAGGAGGAGGAGGAGGAGGAGGAGGAGGAGGAGAAGAAGAAGAAGAAGAAGAAGAAGAAGAAGAAGAAGAAGAAGAAGAAGAAGAAGAAGAAGAAGAAGAAGAAGAAGAAGAAGAAGAGGGGAGAGGGAGGGGGAGGGGAGAAGGAGGAGGAGGAGGAGGAGAAGGAGAAGGAGGAGGAGAAGGAGAAGAAGAAGAAGAAGAAGAAGAAGAAGAAGAAGAAGAAGAAGAGGAAGAGGAAGAGGAAGAGGAAGAGGAAGAGGAAGAGGAAGAAGACGATGACGCAATGACGAGGAGGAGGAGGAGAAAGAAGAAGAAGAAGAAGAGGAGGAGGGGAGGGGGAGGAGGAGGAAGAGGAGGAGGGGAGGAGGAGAGGAGGAGGAAGAAGAAGAGGAGGAGGAGGAGGAGGAGGAGGAGGAGGAGGAGGAGAAGGAGAAGAAGAAGAAGAAGAAGAAGAAGAAGAAGAAGAAGAAGAAGAAGAAGAAGAAGAAGAAGAAGAAGAAGAAGAAGAAGAAGAAGAAGAAGAAGAAGAAGAAGAAGAAGAAGAAAAGAAGAAACAGAATGCCCAAGAGCCAGACCCAAGCAGACAATTCATTTCTCCATCCTGGGGTCAATTCCCATTTGTGGATTTGTGGTACCCTTGTGGTCATTGTGCTCTTTTACAAAACTCTGCTCTCCCATTTTACAGATACAAGCTCAAGTTGAAGACAAGAGCTTTGGTCGAACTTCGGGGAGATCCCTAAGGGCCCAGAAATAAGGCTGAACCCTGGAGACCTACATTCTTCCCATGGGGAAAAAAAAAACATTTCTACCTGAACAATGTTTCACCATCTGCTTATGCATTTCCTACTCGTGTGTCTGTTTTTGATAAAAAGACCATAATTTAAGGAGATAAAATGTTTGAACATCCTCATTACCATTTCATGCCTCTATAAGCTGAAAATTATTTAAATCACCTTAAAAAGTCTTTGCCGTAAAAATGAAGTACCTGGTATTAAAATCAAAAGAAAGCATCAAGGAAAATATGAAAGTATTCCATGAAAAGTAATTAAAAAATTTTCTCCCTACTTCAGAATCAAAGTGGGTAGTGAGGGCTGAGTTGGAATGGTACTGTCAATCATGGCTGTTTGTGATCCGTGCTTCTGGAATGTTCTGAACTCCTCCTCACCATGTCGTCTGGTCATTACTTATAGATAGATCTTCCAAAAGGCTCATGGCCCACCTGTGTGGGTGCAATATTAGCTTTCTGCTGCTGCTGTGATTAATTACAATAAATTTAGAGATTTGAAACAACATATATTTATATCTTATGCTTGGGAGGTCAGGAGTGCAGAAAGTGTCCCACACTGCAAAACTGAGAGGTTGGCGAAGGGATTTTTTTGGAACGGCTCACGGGAACAGTCTCTACTTCTCCCTTTCTAGCTCCTTTTCATTTGTCTGGACCTTTGTACTTTTGCTGGGTTCCCTGTGTAGCTTAAGATAATCCTTCTACCATGGGTAAACTATGGGGCTTCAGTACCACACAGCAGCGTAATCACAGTTTCTGGAAACTGGAATCTCAGGACCTTCCAGAGCAAGAAGCGGGGGAGTTAAGAAAAGGATTTTCGTTACCAGCACAGGGCAGAAGGATAAACCGAAGGGACAGATCAGGAGATAAATGTCCAGGGCTCTGGTCAAGCAAGCTGGTCACAAAACTGGAACTTTTTATAGAGGTGAGGGTAGGGAGATGAACTAGGGCCAGCATAAGAAGGCTAGAAGCAAGTGGACATGGACACTGAATCAGTGTGGCACAAGGCTGGTATTGGGCCCCTGAGTTTTAGAAGCACCAACCGCACCAGCAATGTCCCATTATCAAGCGGCTGTTCCATGCCAAATACAATCTCAAGTACTTTCCAATCCCTCTGATTGATCCTAACAGTCCTATGAGAGGGAGGGCGCCAACCTCATATTAAAGATGAGAACTAAGACAGAGACACTCGGGTTTGGAGACAGACCCATGTCAGGGTTGTCGGACCCCAAAGCCCATGAAAACCTAGAGATATCACCCTGCCCATCAGACACAGTTTCTCCCACACAACTGAGATATTTACCAGACTGGGGAAAGATCGTGCAAAAAAAAAATGCTGCTCAATAACTTCAAACTTATAACCTAAAATGAAGTTTTAGTCAGTGAGATGGCTTAGCAAGTAAAAGCATCCTACCTGCAAGACTGGTGGTACCCGGGTTTGATCTCCAGAGCCCATGGAATGTGGAAGGAAAAGAACTGGCTCCAGGAAGCGATTCTATGACCTCCACATGCACACCATGCTTTGCAGACTCACATATACACATACTATACACTCACATACACAATAAATGTATTCTTACTAGCTGGTTTCTGCATCTATGTCTCAGGAAGCATGTCAGAGGAGGGGATAAAAAAGATTGTAAGAACCAGAATAGCAGAAAGCCTGCTATGAAACTTTCTCACCTAGAAATGCTGAGATCTAATAATAAACAAGACTAGAACAATGGCAATACCAAAGGATGTGTTGATGCGGAAGAGGGGAACTTCCATAGGGTCCCGCTCCTAGATGAAAACCATAAGCAACTAACATAAGGAGGACTCAAGGGAGAGTAGCTGAATGAGGAAAGTTTTTCATTTAATATTTTAAATATTAATAATTTAATATTTTAATTAAAATCTTATTTTAATTAAAAACCTATTAATACAGTCGGGCAGTGGTGGCACATGCCTTTAATCCCAGCACTCAGGGAGGCAGAGGCAGGCAGATCTCTGTGAGTTCGAGACCAGCCTGGTCTACAAGAGCTAGTTCCAGGACAGTCAGAGCTACACAGAAAAACCCTAAAAAACAAACAAAGAAAGAAAAACCATACTAGTTCACTCATTCACACTGTACACACACAGGAGCTGGTGAAACGGCTCAGTGAGTAAAAGCAGTGCTGTCACCGAGCCTGACAATCCGAGTTTGATCCCTGGAACCCATGTGATGGAAGGAGAGAACCAGCTCTTGTAAGTTGTCCTCTGACCTCCACACCCACACATATATCACATGTACACCAAATAAATAAATAAATAAATAAACTTTTAAGAAAATGAAATTAAATTTCAGAGAGGAAAAATAAGTTTTTGTTACTTTCTGAGTCTCAATGTGTGTTTTATTATTTTTAAAGAGTTTCTAAAATTGGGATCTTGGGGGTGGGGTGGGATGGGGGTAAGGGGAGATGGGGAGAGAAAAGTGAGAAGGGGAGGATGGGGGGAACTTGGGGAAACAGAGTGATTGGGATAAAGGAAGGTTGGATAGGGGAGCACGGAAGCACAATTCTTTTTTAAAAAAATATTTATTTATTTGTTATGTATACAATATTCTGTCTGTGTGTATGCCTGCAGGCCAGAAGAGGGCACCAGACCCCATTACAGATGGTTGTGAGCCACCATGTGATTGCTGGGAATTGAACTCAGGACCTTTGAAAGAGCAGGCAATGCTCTTAACCTCTGAGCCATTTCTCCAGCCCCCCATGGAAGCACAATTCTTAGTTAAGGGAGCCACCTTAGGGTTGGCAAGAGACTTGAACCTAGAGTGGCTCCCAGGAGCCCAAGGCGATGTCCCCAGTTAGTTCCTTGGGCAGCTGAGGATAGGGAACCTGAAATGACCCTATCCTATAGCAATACTGACGAATATCTTGCATATCATCATAGAACCTTCATCTGGTGATGGATGGAGATAGAGACAGAGACCCACACTGGAGCACTGGACTGAGCTCCCAAGGTCCCAATGAGGAGCAGAAGGAGGGAGAAGATGAGCAAGGAAGTCAGGACCACGAGGGGTGCACCCACCCACTGAGACAGTGGGGCTGATCTATTGGGAGCTCACCAAGGCCAGCTGGACTGTGACTGAAAAAGCATGGGATAAAACCAGACTCTCTGAACATGGTGAACAATGAGGGCTGATGAGAAGCCAAGTACAATGGCACGGGGTTTTGATCCTTCTTCATGTTCTGGCTTTGTGGGAGCCTAGCCAGTTTGAATGTTCACCTTCCTAGACATGGACAGAGGGGGGAGGACCTTGGACTTTCCACAGGGCAGGGAACCCTGACTGGTCTTCGGACTGGAGAGGAAGGGGGAGAGGAGTGGGGGGGGAGGAGGGGGAGGAGGGGGAGGGAAATGAAAGGCTGGGAGGAGGCTGAAACTTTTTTTTCCTTTGCTCAATAAAAAAAAAGAAAAAAGAAAATCTCTAAAAAAAAAAAAAAAAAAAGAGTTTCTAACTGCTCTTTCTACTAGCTGAGACCTGATGAGCACTGTGCAGGGCAGCTTGAGCTACTTGAAAAATGTTTTCCTAACTCACAAATGGTTTGCAAACGATACACTTCTTTGGTAGAAAACATTGCCTGCATTTTCTGCATGGCCTGCATGGCTTGCATTGCCTGCATGTTGGTGCCGTGTTCCAAGCCTGCCTGGACCTTAACAGACAACCCTCTGCCTCAGGGTTCCCATCACTTCCTCTGCTCACTTCTCTCTGTCACCATCCCCCCCCCCCCCCACACACACACACACACACAGCAAAAGCTTTCTGTTCTTCCCTCCAGGCAATCGAACACTAGACAAAATGTTGGATTCACTTTCCCTGCTAGGGGACAGAGGGCCTTCGTTAATTTCATTTTGCTTTCTAGGGTTTATTGGATGAATTCAAATAGGCATCGATTCACCTCTGCAGAAAATCCACCCACAGAATGCCTTGGTGTCTGAGACAAAGGCAGACCTCCTACTGACCTGAAGAAGAAAAGGAAAACCCGCTTTGACCGTGAGCAATGGAGCCCCAACCTCATCTCTGACAGTATCTGACATTGATGCATCGCCTTCCATGCTCGGTGCTGGGTACCACTGAGAAAATCCCAGCCAAACAAGAGAATGACAAGCTATTCTCCCCGAGGGAACCCTTTCTGCATGTCTGAACAATAATAGGCTGTCAGGTCACAAGAGTTAGAGAAAATATGCTATGGAGCAAGCTTCTAAAATAAAAGCAGATCCTATCACTCTTCTCTAGGGCCCCAGGGGTCCTCGATCGCCTGTGGACTCTCTAAACTCTTACCTGGGAGAGAGACTCTTCATAAACTATCTTCTGCTGGCCTTTCCAGACTCCCAAGCCGCCTCCAATCCACAGCGAGACCTTCCACACCTTCACTCATGGTTCTCAAGTGTACGTGTCTTCCGGGATTCACGCCTGCTGTTTGTTCTGCCTGGAGAGCAAATCCTTCAGCTCAACCTCCATGCTTTTGTCAAGGCTGGTCCTTTTCCTGCAATCCTTAGCTCATAGCTAACTGTGACTCACATCCATCCGTCTATCCATTCATTTGCTATTGTCACCGTAACACTCACGTTGCACACATGCACATGCACACCCTCCTCCTCATCAACATCATCGTATACATACATGAAGCTGAGAAGGTATTCTCTTTACAGCTGCTTCGGCTTCCCTTAGTCATCCTTAAACCAATGCCTGAGCTACATTTCTCTTTGTCCATGATTTGTGTCTATGGGGGTAAAGAAATCTGCAAAAGCTAGCCTGAGTGTCTAATTTAGAGACCAGACATACTGGGTTCAAATCCTGGACCCATCCTCCGTTATTATTTTATCTTATGTAAGTTATGAGTATTCTGATCATTATTCACTTCTGCAGAACAGGGGTACTAATAGATACTTTCTAGAAATATTATACAAGTTAATATTAATAATTATTTGTTTGTTCATTTGGTTGGTTTTGGTTTTTTGAAACAGGATTTCTCTATGCAGAAATCACTTTGGAGACCAAGCTAATCTCAAACTAATAGAGATCCACCTGTTGTCTTCCAAAAGCCGGGATTAAAGGCAGGTGCCACCACCACCCAGCTAAATTTACATAATTAATGTAGGCTCACTAAGACTGTCTGACACACAATGGGTGTTCAATAAACAGCACGATGTATTTCTTATATACCCTGAAATTTGTTTTTGTTTGGGGGATTTTGTTTTATTTTTGCTTGCTTTCCTATTTTTTTCTTTCTTGGTTTTTGGGTTTGATTTTTAATAGAAGAATTTGTTGTATAGCTCAGTCTAACCTTGAACTCACAATCCTCCTGCCTCCACTCCTGTGTGTTAAGATTACAGGTATAGGCTGGGCAGCGGTGGCACAAGCCTTTAATCCCAGCAGGCAGAGGCAAGCGGATCTCTGTAAATTCAAGGCCAGTGTGGTCTGCTAGTTCCAGGATAGGCTCCAAAGCTACAGAGAAACCCTGTCTCAAAAAATAAATAAATAAACATAATAAATAAATAAATAGATTACATGTTTGTAATATCACACTTTGTTAAAACATCTTTTAAATTTGTTTGTTTGTTTGTTTGTTTCACATCCTGGTCACAGTTTCCCTGTCCCTTCTCTCCTTCCAGTCCGTTCCCCCATCCCTTTCTGCAACACATAACTGTAAGACTAAGCACCTCTCCTTGTATTTATGCTGGGCAAGGTGACCCAGTATGAGAAGCAAAGTCCCAAAAGCCAGTAAGAGTCAGAGACTTGCTTCCACCATTAGGAGTCCCACAGGAGGACCAAGCTAAACAACTGTAATAGACATGCAGAGTGCCTGGGTCAGACCCATGCAGGCTCTCTGGTTGTCCCTTCAGTCTCTGTAGCCCCTTTGAGCTCAGGTTAGTTGATTCTGTGAGTTTTCTGGTGGTGTCCTTGACCCCTCTGGCTCCTACAATCCTTTCTCCTCGTCTTCTGCAGAGTTTCCCAAACTCCGTCTAATGTTTGGTTGTTGTCCACATCTGTTTCCATCAGCTGGCTGATGCCTGTCTGATGTCAACTGGGCTGGGAACCAATCTGCTCAAGGGAGATGTCTAGTTCTGTCTACATATCTGCTAGGAGTCATCCTTGTAGATTCCTGAGAGATTCCCTTGGGTCAGGTTCTTACCTGACCCCAAAATGCGCCCCCTTTCCATTAGTCTCTGTCAGTACTCTCCCCCTCTGTGCCCCCACAACCTGGTCACTCATGTTCCCATCCCAACATTCCTTCATGATAAAAGTCTTGGAAAAATCAGGGATACAAGGGAACTACCTAAACATAATAAAAGCAATGTACAGCAAGTTGATTGCCAACATCAAGTTAAATGGGGACAAACTCAAAGCAATTCCACTGAAACCAGGAACCAGACAAGGCTGTCCACTCTCTCCATACCTATTCAATATAGTACTTGATGTTCTAGCAGGAGCAATAAGACAACTAAAGGAAACCAAGAGGATACAAACTGGAAAGGAAGAAGTCAAAGTCTCATTATTTACACATGATATGACCGTACACATAGCGACCCCAAAAACATGACCAGGGAACACATACAGCTGATAAACACCTTTACTCAAGTAGCTGGATTTAAGATTAACTCAAAAAATCAATATCCCTCCTATATATAAATGATAAACTATCTGAGAAAGAAATCAGAGAATCAACACTCTTTACAATAGCCTCAAATAATATAAAATATCTTGGGGTAACTCTAACCAAGCAAGGAAAAGACCTGTATGACAAGAACTTCAAGTCTTTGAAGAAAGAAACTAAAGAAGACATCAGAAGATGGAAAGATCTCCTATGCTCATGAATCAGTAGGATTAACATAGTAAAAATGGCTGTCTTACCAAAAGCAACCTACAGACAGAATCAGAACTTCACATTTTGACGAAGAAAAATCCATCCATCCATCCATGAGGACCCATTAGGGACTATCTCCAGGTCTTCCCGCTGATGCCAAAATCTACAGCTGTTCAAATGTATTATACAAAAAAATTAGCAGTGTTTCAATAAAACAGCTGCCTCAAAACGCCCATGTGACTTTCAGCCCTAGCACAGTGTGAATACTTTGAGGTGTTGTCTGGATAAGGTTTGAGAATGTCTCCCAGTGGTGCATGTGCTGAAAAATTGACCCCCAGCATGGCAATATTAGAGACCTTTAAAAGGTGGTACCTAGTAGGCAGGAATTAGGCCTTCAACAAGATTGAACCTTTTCCCTATTGTCATAAAAGCGGCCATTATAAGCAAATAGGCACCTCCCCTGACTCTTTTGCTTCCTGTCTTGCCATTTGGCCCCTCTTCTATGCATGGTTCCACTACTGTGACACTGTCCCAGTGAGCCCTCACCAGGGCTAAGCAGATACCAGCAGCATGATTTGAGTCTTCAGAACTATAAACTAAAAACAAACAAGCAAAACTGTCTCTTTTATTTATAAAATACCCAGTGCCAGGTATTCTGTTACTGTGTTATTAAACAGACCAAGACACTAAAAATACAGCTGTTATAATGCACTACTTAAGAAGTAGTTCCAGTGGCTGGAGAGATGGCTCAGAGGTTAAGAGCACTGGTAGGTCTTCCAGAGGACCTGGGTTCAATTCCCAGCACCCACATGGCAGCTCACGACTGTCTGTAACTCCAGTTCTAGGGGATCTGACACCTTCACACAGACATACATGCGGGCAAAACACCAATGCACATAAAATAAACATAAATATATATTTTTTAAAAAAAAGAAATAGTTCCAAGTGGTTCTTCTTGTTCTTACATGTCCTTATAGCTGCATTTATTCACAAAAGTATTTAGTTTGTGATTGTTGGACACCATGGATATGGAATTCATTTACATGAAGGATTGATTACATATACATCATGTTTCAAGATGGTCATCTCTAAGAAGTGCATCTGGGAGTGTTGAAGACACACACTCCAAAAGAAGTGGGTGGGTGGGGAAAGGGGAATCCCTGGAAAATTGGCCATTAACTGCCGCTGGAGGGTGTCTCAAAATGTCACAACTATAAAAGAGCCCCGAGATCATCCAGTTCGGCTACCAAACACTGCGCTTTTCAAAGAAAGGGAATCAAAGTCCCAGTGGTACTGCTGAGAATCCTTACAGAGTCTGGAAGCTTCAAAAGGCCAGGGTAGAAAGTAATTAAGAGAAGTTAGCTGTCTCAAATTGGCTTGGGAAGCAGGTGGAGTGTAAATAATGCATAAATAAAAAGATTAGTACTTTCTCTCTTAGCACCGGCGGAGACAGCCTGAAGTTGATAAGCCAGAAGCCAAGTGAAAAGACCTGTGGATGAGAGGCAGCCATTAGCCTTCTCTCAATCACAGGGAAGGGTAATATTCACATGAGGACAGAGCAGAGTGGAGCAGCCTTCAAAGGGAGCGCACGAGAGACAAATGCACCTTATTTATAAGCGGCAGCTAGGAATTAATGTCTCCTTTTTTAATAAAGAAAGGCTTCTACAGAGAAGCGAGTGCGAAGAGTCAATCTATTATGTCACTGCAAACAGAGAGTTCCCACACATTGCTTCTGAGAGAATCCATGCCCCCAAGGCTAGCATCTCACCCTGCAAATGATGTTAGCATGAAATATTTATTAATCCAGCAAATAGTGACTGAGCACCTGTTAGTACCAAGCACTGTTTACCCAAGCACTAGAAACGTGCCAGCGAATAAAACAAGAGAGAGCCCCGCTCAAAAAGGAGATGACGAGTAAAGCGTACTTTGTCTTCTTTCATTTGGGTTCCCAGATTTTGTATTGATAGATAAACTCACATATGCACACCGGACACAGATGTCTAGGCATATGTACCAACTGTGTATTCTTGCTGTTATAAAACACCATGAACAAAAGCAACTTAGGGAAGAGCTTATTTTGCCTTAGGGTTCCGGAAGGTGAGTCCATAATGGCGGGGAAGCATGGCATAGGCATGAGAAGCCGGAAGCTCAGGGACCACATCTTCGACAGTAAACACGAAGCAGAGAGAGCCAGTAGGGAGTGGAGCCAAGCTATAAGCCTTCAAAACCTGCTCCAAGTAACAAACTTGCCCCGAGTTCCCATCTCCTAAAGGTTCCATATTGCCCCCCAAACAGGATCAAGTGTTCAAATACTTGGTGAACTTATGGGGTACATTTCCCGTTCAAATTACCACAGGGAAAATAGAAGACTAATAAGAGAGGGGTGGTGGAATGGGGAATGAGAGATGATGAGGGTGTGGAGGGAAATATATTCAATGTACGACATCTACTTGTATGAAAATGTCCTTCTGTAACTCGGTTCTGTGTACAATGACTATGCACAATGGGAACTTAATGTCTTCCTTTTTTAATAAAGGAAGGCTTCTACATTCTTAATTAAATAAGTAAGATCATTTTCGTTAGTAATAAGTTCTCCCAGGGAAAATATCAAACAGGGTAATGAGGACAAGAGAGACCTTGGAGATTGGGATAGAGTTCCCTGGCAAGGTCATGCTAACACCGAGTAGCAAAAACTCAGTGAGGGAAGCTGAAGCTCCAGACAATGCTCTGAGCTGAAGGAGACACCAACTGCATGCAGGTAGCCATCAAGTAGGAAGGGGGTTTGCAAGGCAGAAGAAACCCAAATGCAAGAGGAGAAAGAACAAAAGAAAAGATAGGTAAAATATCAGAAACCCAGGAGGAGCACCCTGCAGCCAGAAAGAGGTAGAACTTTGTCCCTTATAATAGAAAGTCATGCAAAGTTTTACATGCAAAAGTCAGACTCTGGCTTCTAGTCCCAACATCAGGGTTTAAAAGCATTGAACATAATGGGAGTCAGCCCCTGACAGATGTTCTCAGAGGAAGATCCCAATGCCAGTAAACACCAGATGTTCCTCTAGAGTGAGGCTAAAACAGTCACCTGGAGAACATGTGTCTGTAACCCAAACAAATCCCAGGGCCCACTGGACCTGTCAATATCGTTCATTCATCCATTTCCATTCATTGGCCAAACACTTACCGAAAATTCAGTGTCATGCATCGCAAAATAAATGGAACAAAAATCTGCCTCCTGATGGATCTTACATTTTTTTAAAGGAGACAACCAATAAACAAACATAAATATTCAAAGTTTGGTGCTAAAAGAACTGTGAAGAAATGTAAAATGACAGAAGGGACTGAAAAATGTCTGGATCTATTTTGATGTATTTTTTTTTCTAAAGGAGAATTTCCTCCGAGGAACGGAATTTGAGCAGGCAGCTAAGTGGGGAACAATCCATGTAAGGGAACAGTGGACACCAAAGTTCTGAGGCCTAAGCATGCTTGCTTCATGCCACACCAAGCTGAGCTGGACTAGCAGTGGGGAGGCAAGGAAGAAGATGCCCTCAGAGGTCAGCCCTGTGTATTGGAAAGCCACTGTCCTCACCACGGCTATACAGGGTCAACCTTGTTGTCTATCCAGTGTCCACAAGCATCACAGGTCCCTGTTCTGCTGAGTTTGTGCATCACCATGTTCTGTGCCAATTCTGCTGTGTCACTCCGGATAGAGTCGGGAGATGGATACCACAACAGTAATTTTAAAGACGAAAGATTTAAATGTAACTTGTAAAACATGATCAACTATGATAAAGAATTAAAGAGAGCTCTAAGACAGACACAGCATGGCTGAGGGCTGAAGTGGTCCCTAAACTTGAAGCAAACTTGGAAGAGGGCACCTCCAGCAAAGACGCTCAGACGTCTGCATTGTTAGGTCTACCTGTGGGTTCCCAGATGCTCATGAGCACTCTCAATATTTAGATAAACAAAACGTTGAGTATACCATTTTCTGATATGAGCATCCTTACACTACACAAAGGACCTATGATGATACCAACTAGATTAAGAAGTCCCACAGCTGAGCAACAAGACTTTGTATCACTCCCATCCTCGTCGTTAAGAAAAACTGATACTTCCTACTTCCTTGGAATAATGTGAGACCTATGCCAGAAAAAAAAAAAACAGCACACAGCACAACCCAGTTCTAGGGAGAACCTAATCATGACTGATAGTGACCTGAGCTCCTATAAAGACCCGGAGCAATCCAAACTCCCAGTTGTACTAAGGAATGTTAGGGACACCTATTTGTAAGTTGCAGCCTCACCATCTCAAGCTGGACCTTCTCCCACTGTGCACTGAAAAGACTAAGATAAAGTTGCCTCCCTAGTTTATGCCTCTCTCACTTGTCCAAGATTCTAGGAATTTTAAGTAAGAAATGTGTGTGTGTGTGTGTGTGTGTGTGTGTGTGTGTGTGTGTGTGTGTATTTAGAGCTGTGTGTCTGTGTTTGTATACTTGTGTGTGCGTGCATGTATGTCTGCACATACTATATGCATAGGCCGGAAAAAGACATTGAGTGTCTTCTATTATTACGTGCCTTAATTACTTAAAAAGGGGGTCTGTCGCTGAACCAGAAGTTGTCATTTCGGCTAGGCTGGCTGACCAATGAACTCCCAAGATCCAGCCATCTCAGCCTAGGGTTATAGACTTGTGGGGCCATACCTGGTTTTTGTAAGAGTGCTGGAATTTCGACTCAGATTCTCATGCTTAGCAAGTTCTCTAACTTAACTGAGTCATCTCCTCAGACTCCCTAAGTGAGAAATCCTTAAAAACAAAACAAAACAAACAAACAAAAAAAAAACCCAGGGATTTACTATGTATCCTTGGCTAGCCTGGAACTCACTATTTAAGCCAGGCTACCCTCAAAGTCTCAGATATACAATCACTTCTGTCTCCCCAGTGCTGTTGGGATCAAAGGTGTACATCGTCATGCTCGGAGAGAAATTTCAAAATCAGCAAGATATTTTATAATCATCTTACTCTTCAGCCTCACCAATGACTTTGACTTCACACTGTTCATTTGATATATAGCTTCTCTACCCTCACCCATCAATCACCAGAACATCCATGCCACATTTAAAAATCTGTTCAACAGACCCAGCCTAATCTTGCGACACGTACTTGGACATAGAAATGAAATTCCGCCTAATAGCCGTCTCCAAAGTTACCCAAGCAACATCTTATTCACTAATTTGATCAGCCGGAGGGTTAGCAGCAACAGCAGCAGGAGCAGCATCCTCTTCCTCGCCCTCACCCTTCTTTTTATCTCCTGCCACTGTGTGGCCCCTGTTTTACTGCAAACCTTGGTCCTTTCATTCACTTTTCCTCTCGTGTGCTGCCCTCTTTAGGCTTGCACTCTGTGGCGGTTTGAAAAAAAATGGCCCCCAAAGGGAGTGGAACTATTAGGAGGTGTGGTATTACTGGAGGAAGTGTGTCACTGTGGGGGTGGGCTTTGAAGTCTCATATATGCTCAAGCCATGCCCAGTGTCTCTGTTTACTTTCTGTTGCCTGCCGATCAGTATGTAGGACTCTCAGCTCCAGCACCATGTCTGCCTGCTTGCATCCCGCCATGTTCCACCATGGTGCTAAAGGTCTGAACCTCTGAAACTGTAAGCCACCCAATTAAAATGTTTTCCTTTATAAGAGTTGCCACAGTCATGGTGTCTCTGCATAACAATAGAAACCCTAACTAAGACACACTCTTTGAGCGCACACTTTTGCCTCTCTGCTGTATACATGATCCCTTAAAAGCACCAAGTAGTAGGGTTCCCTCTCCATTTTCAACATAGGAGAAGAGCATTATACATGGTCAATCATATTAGGAATTAAGATAAAATATGATTTTTCTCAACATGGTCATCTCAAGTAACTCCCCACCTGAGTATGCAGGGTAGAGCTGAATTTCTCATAAGGTTAGCAGCCAAGTTTTAAGCGTCCTAGAAACATCCCAAGTAAGAGACTCATTATCAGTGATGGATTTCCATGAAAACGACACAAAAAGATAGGAAAAAAAAGCCTGAACAGGCACCAAGAGACAAGATCAAAGGTGACCACAGACCACAGAGCACTGCAAGGTTAAGGTATTTGGCAGAAGGGAAACTTGACAAGAGAAAAAGCAGATAACGGCAGGCTATGAATTAGAAGAAATGGTTATAGGTTTCAGTTTACAATGTTGAGCAGGGCCAATACCTGGGTTAGCCCGTGAAAAACAGCCCAACATTGTACCGTTTTTGGACTCAATCATCTTCTAACTGACCATTGGATCTCTGCATTCATCTTCTCTAAAGCTGCGCTGCCTCACAGCATGATGCACAGTAAGTGAACACACCACTAGGGAATTTTAATTTTTCCTCTGCAGTTTAATCACTGAGATGTTCGCCCATTCTCTTCTTGTCTTCACGAAGATCTTCCCACCAAAGTCTCATCAAGATGCAGTCAGCTCAGTGCTGCTGTAGGCGTGGTTGGCTAGGTGGAAGCCAATCATCTCCTCTAGTGGAGGAAGCAGAGCAGCAACGATAGCTTGGCTGTATTCTGGGATATTTGTTTTGCTAGCCAGGTTCCTGGTTTTATTTTTTACTTCTTTACTGAAGTACAAAGCAATATTCAGAGATTGGTTTGGTTCCAAAAATGAAGTCTAAAACAAAACCAGGAGCATGAAATCCTCTTGACATGCAAATGGGAACCAAAACAATCAACACTTCTACCTGCCCGTGACTGTGGAGAGAACACAGGTCTGAAGTCGCAGGAGGGGCTAACATCTAGATTTAAAATAGAAAAAAAAATATGTGTATGAAAGAAAAACTAGAAATTCTGAAGAGCAGAGACCAGACAAATTCCTTGACCGGATGGTAAAAATTAGCACCAACGAGGGGCAGGTGGACATTGGGTGCCTTCAGACATAATAGCATGAATGGGACACAGAATTGAGCATAGAGTATATTGAGATGGATAACCCAAATTGTCTATGAGAAAACATCATAAAACTCCAAAAGCAAGAAATTATTAAATATATAAAAAGGAATTGTATTTTAACATGTTAGTGTCACAAACAGCGAAGAAAGATCACAAAATATTCCAAATTAAAGGAGACTAAGAAGAAGTGGCAACCAAATGAAATGTTTGGTCTTATATTTGTCCCAGCACTGGAAGATGAGAGAGAGGCAGGGGGAGGGGGGGAGGGTACAAAAAACATGATTGAGTCACAAAATTAGAATATACATGGCTGACAAAAGAATCATGTTGGTGCTAAGTTACTGAAGCGGACATATAATTCAATACTCACGTTGTATTCTTAGGGAACACATAGACTTCAAGGAAAAGGGTGTGATGTATGAACCTAGTATCAAATGATTCAGTAAACCTTTTGAGCATGTGTGTGAGCCTACATGTGTAATTACATGGAGAGACCATACATCACAAAATGAATGGCTAAATGGTAGTAGCAACACGTCGTCTGGACATAAGGTGCTGTTGAGGGGTCTGAACTATTCTATTTCTCTAAACTCTTCTGAAACTCCAAATAAAATGAGTACTTGGGAGCTTAACGTGGAGAGAGGTTGCACTTTTCATTCATGATACCTCCATTTTCAAACCGCTTTGTCATCCTGAAGTTCTCAGGTAAGAGTCAGCCTTGGAGATCTTTGTCTAGCCCAGTAAATTTCAACATTTGGTCAAGTGTGCACACACAAAAGAAGACAGTAAGACCATAGTATCCTCTGCCCTCTTTGTCTAAAAAATGACTTTATTAACCTGAATAGTCTAGTTCACAGGGTGTCATCCTGTCCCTAGAAACCTTTGAGTTGTCTATTCTTCTACCCCTGACCAATGTGAGAGACCAATAATATTCCCCTGCTCTCTCAAACTACTGAATATTCATATGCCCACCCTAGCCTTATTGTTCCAGGGATTCCTGGGCCATGAACCTTCAGTACTAAGAAGAGTCCTGTCAGTCCCTGCATTAGGGTGCTGAGTTCTGGCTTTGCTCCCATTGCCCACACCATTTCTTTCCTCTTTATGCCTCTCTGAGCAGAACTCATCCTCCTTTTCTATGGTGACTCTCTTCCACCTGCCCCACAGTGACAATTTTCAAAGCTCTGGAGAAAGTGGCTTGTGTGTATCAGAAGATCAGAACAAACGAAATGCTTGCTTACACCCCAGCACTCGGCCTCCTGAAACCCACAGCCTCTCATTTTACTATTATACAAAATATTTTCCTCAGGGCAGGAAAAACAGCCCAGTAATTAAATGCATGTACTATTCTTGCAATGCACTTGAATTTCGTTGTCAGTGTCTGGTGTCAACTGGCCCCCAACCACCTAAGACTCTGGTTCCAGGAGGATGCAATGTCCCTGGCCTCTCTGAGCACCTGCACTTCCTCATAAACCCCCGCACAATAATCAAAGATAAAATACAAGTTTTGCAAATGCTGGTTTGTAACTCCCAAGTCTTTGTTTACATAATCCAAAACACCCCAATTTAGTCACTAAACAAAAGTCAAGTCCCGTTTTTTTTTTTTTTAACTTCAGAACCTGGATAGTGGCTTTGATGTGTCTGTGTAGTTTTTCTCTGTTGTTTTGTTTTCTTCTCTCTGTAATACTATGGACTGTTCTTTATCATAAAAGAGAATAAAATCTGCCCCCATATACTTAGAATGCTGTATTTACTCTACTTAATTCTAATTCTTTGAAACAATCAATTCTTGGTTATTGTGTGGTATGATATCATATCTACAAAATGTACACTTCAGCACACATTAAAGACCCTCCCACAACACACCCTCCATCGGTGCATCCCCACTGAGCCAGCCTCTAAGAAGTGAAGCTTTGCTTCAAGGCAAAAAAAAATTTAAATACCTTAAACAACTTTAACTGAAGCTGCAGCTTAGATAACCTGACTCACCAGAAAGCAACCGAGCTGTGTCTTTGACTCTTAGTCCCAGATTCCTGCTGTAGTCTATAACTTCAGCTTCATTCCAGGCTAACTAAGATGTCTGCGGACAGCAACAGAAAATGACTCTGTGTCACGCATTCATCAGAATGTTTACCCAAGGGGATAGCAGAACACACCTGGACCGGTGATTCAAACATCACTGACGCCGCCTTTTAGAGAAAATGCTTTTGCAAGGGGGCCCCCAGATACTGCACCACAGAGCCTTTATGTCCAAACCAGGTTCTAACTTGGCCCCAGACAGCCCATGATTGCTCTAGGCTACACTAAAGGGCACAAGGAAGCTTCCTGGAGCAGAAATTAGCACCACTCATGAGGTCTTTTGTCTCCGTGTTGGCGCCTGTTCTCCAAGCCACCACTCCCTTCTTCCGCCCCCTGCCTCTGCCCTCTGTGCCATCTCATTTACCCTCCTAAAAGGCACCCTGCTGATTTCATTGTGTGCTTATTGGTGTCCCTTGCCCTTCACTGTTAGCTTTGGTAGCCATTCACCCCTCTGGTCCTTTCAAGTAGCGGCTTCCTAGTTTTATCTGACAAGAGACAAGATTCCTTTTCACCTCTACCACTCAAACAAGACTGCCCTTCACTTCCCCCTAATAGCTTCTGTCTTCACCTCTTTTTCCTGGAGCCGGCTGGAAAAATAAGACAGAATTGCTCTGATAAAGTCTACTCCTATCTGGGTCCCTTTCTCAGGGGTCGAGTTCAGGCTTTGCGTGGGCAAATAACCAACGGCAGCTTCTGAAAATGGCTTCCGTGACAGACAGCCCAATCCAAAATCGCCACCTACTGAGCAGGTCGCTCTGCTTTTGTTCTCTGTGCTGCCTTTTTTTTTTCTTGTAAATAATGTTTTTCTGATGGATTAATTGTCGTACGTCATCATTTAGCCAAGTGCCTGGGTGAGCAGGAATCATTTTCACAAAACATGCCCCGTCTCATCACATTTTGTCACTCATAAATAGTGTTGGTAGATATTCACCGAGAGGATAAAGATGATAGAATAAACGAAGACTTGAGGTCATCAGGAATCCAGACAGATGAAAAATGCTGAGGTCTTTATTTTTCCCAAGGAATAAAACCAGATTTTCCTAAGTTTACTTTGAGTCAGAGATACTGTACACAAATAAGCCTCTAAGTGACTTTTCTTTGACAGCAACAGTGAGACCATCAGCTCCTAGTACCTAAGGTAACTGACCGTAGTGAGACTTTTCTAAAATGCAGACGAACCTCTGACATTGTCTTTGTGCTATCTGGAAGAGGGCCTGCTGGGCTGGACAAGGCAGTTGGAGTATGAAGGAACGAGTCAATTTCAAATGGCTGAAGAATCCACTGAGCTGAGAAACATGGCCTCATTTCTCACCTCTTGGGCACTAGATAGGTCTGTTTTTAATTCCTTTGGCCGCTGGCAACTTAGGTACTAAATTTTCCCATTACCACAACTATGCCCTTGTGAACTATGACCTTGTGAACCATGACCTTGGCTCTGAGCAACTGTGACATAGGGGGGAGGGATAAATTTAGTTCCACAAGAGGTAAAAGGACACATTCAGAGGAGTTCCCTATGTAATTGAAATATAAGGCTGTGAACAGAGAACAGAAATGACCTGAAGGAAGGCGTAGGGAAAGGCACAATCCAAGCTGGTGTGGGCTGTTCCCGTGTGTTGATTGGCTGTCACTAAGTCCAGATGTGGAAGAGACTCTTATGTAGGAGAACCTCAACACAGACAGCTCTGTATTACACATCAAGACACACACTGAAAACTGAAGTTTCTGACCCCAAGGACTACATGGCTCAACGGGGCAGAATATAAAACCAAATTTTGCTTATCCCTGGGATCCAGAGGAACCAGGCAAGTTATATGAATTGTAGGGAGGGTGCACCTGAAGGTTTTTCAAATTAGCATCCAAAGAGAAGAAAAAATCTCCTAATAAAGGCCCTGTGCCAGAAAGAAAGTCAGAGCTATTGATGGCCCCTTAGGTAACTGCAGAGACAATCTGGGAGTCATATGAGCCACCTGCAAATCTCTGAACCAGGTCCCAGCACCCTCCCTGACAAAACCAGATGGTTTCCCTTTTCAAAGAAGTGGTGTTTACATTTATTTCTTTTTCTTTTTCTTTAAATTTTTTAAAAATTTATTTATTTCTATATCTGTTGGTGTTTTGCTTGCACGTATATCTGTGTGAGTGTATAGGATCCCTGGGAACTGTAGTTACAGACAGGTGTGGGCTACCATGTGGATGCTGGGAATTGAACCCAGGTTCTTTAAAAGAGCAACCAGTTAGTGCTCTTAACCACTGAGCCCTCTCTCCAGCCCTTAATTATTTTTCTTTAAAAACTACTTGTTTCAAAGGAATGGTGTGTGTGGTGGTAACAGGCTACAGGAGGAGGAGATAAGTCTTTCTTAGAACCGAGAGCTTGTCACTGTCTCACGCTTTCTTTGGCGGCATCAGTCAAGTTCAGAGACACATTTTCACTGCACTCTCTGTGTTCTGCCCCCTGAACACTCTCCTCCACACTGATAACAGCAGCTAGCCATCCCCATCACGGTGGTGATCTCTGTCTCCAGCAGCAATTTTGTGAGCACAGTGTTTTCTTTTTTTCTTTTTTTTTTTTTAGATCACCAGATCCAACTTTATTGATTCCATGTTACTCTTCATGTATTTCTTAGGTTAATAAACCAGTACCGAAACTTCACAAGTCTATATTATTACAGAAATGTTATTTTCAGTAGCTTAAGAGATGTTACTTAGAAACTTGAGATGTCTGCACCACCTGAGAAACAAGATCAAGCACTCTATACTAAAAGAGCACAGTGTTTTCAACATGTCTGTACTTGGTTTATAGCCAATCACAACTCACACAAAGCAAAGCACCGAGATGACATCCATGACACCAGCCCAGCAGACTGGCCCACTTAGAGCTCACACACAAGTCCCTCCACAGGAGCCCACTGCATCAGCTACAGGTGACAGAGAAGGAACGGCACCCTGCACAGGGTGGGGCTTTGCATAATGAGAGATGCATGAGCTGCATGGAGAACTCTTGAGTAACCTGGGCATCCAAGACGAGGTGCAGACAATGAAACAGGAGAGTGGAAAATAACTCAGAAGCCAGGCTAGTTCTAGGGACCCTAGAGGCCAGACCAGATCTAGAGACCTGGTCTGCACCCCCTACCTTGAACTCCATATCCTTGTCTAAAACTTCAGAAGAAGACTTTGGCTTTACCAGAAGTCAGGCTACATCTAGGGACCCCTAGCTCCCAATCTCAGAAGGATCGTCCTACCTACAGGACCTGAAGACATGTTACTCACCAGAACCCTTGGCCATTAAGTACAAAAGACAAAAGAGGAAAGAGAAACCAAGGAACAAAACACCCATCTAACAATGATAAATGTAGGAATCAATACCTAAACCAACAATCATCCAAATCCAGATTATGATTTATAGACTGGTTTTCATTGCTTTATGTTTAAAAGCCACTTATAAATGAGTACATATGATAATTGTCTTTCTGGGTCTGGGTTACTTCACTCAATATGATGTTTTCTAGCTCCATCCATTTGCCTGCAAATTTCAAGATGTCATTATTTTTTTTCTGCTGTGTAGTACTCCATTGTGTAAATGTACCACATTTTCCTTATCCATTCTTCAATGGAGGGACATTTAGGTTGTTTCCAGGTTCTGGCTATAACAAGCAATGCTGCTATGAACATAGTTGAGCCATGTCCTTGTGGTATGATTGAGCCATACACATATATATTTGGATATATACCCAAAAGTGGTATTGCTGGGTCTTGAGGAAGGTTGCTTCCTAATTTTCTGAAAAATCACCATACTGATATCCAAAGGGGTTGTACCAATTTGCATTCCCACCAGCAATGCAGGAGTGTACCCTTTACCCCACATCCTCTCCAGCATAAGTTGTCATCAGTGTTTTCACAGGTATAAGATGGAATCTCAGAGTTGTTTTGATTTGCATTTCTCTGATGACTAAGGTATTGAGCATTTCCTTAAGTGTCTGTCAGCCATGTTAGATTTCTCTGTTGAGAGTTCTGTTTAGGTTTGTACTCCATTTTTTATTGGATTATTTGTTCTTTTGATGAACAGTTTCTTGAGTTCTTTGTATATTTTGGAGATCAGACCTCTGCCTGATGTGGGGTTGGTGAAGAGATTTTCCCATTCTGTAGAGGCTGCCATTTTGTCTTGTCAACCATATCCTTTGCTTTACAGAAGCTTTTCAGTTTCAAGAGGACCCATTTATTAATTGTTTCTCTCAGTGTCTGTGCTGCTAGGGTTATATTTAGGAAGTGGTCTCCTGTGACAATGCATTCAAGTGTATTTCCCACTTTCTCTTCTATAAGATTCAGTGTGGTTGGCTTTATGTTGCGGTCTTTGATCCATTTGGATTTGAGTTTTGTGCATGGTGGTAGACATGGATCTATTTTCATTCTTCTACATGTTGATATCCAATTATGCCAGAGGTGCTTAATCTTATTGCAACTTGATATGCCATGTTTTGTTGATACTCAAAGAGACCTGCCCTTTCCTAAACAGAAAGGAGGAGAAGTGGATTGAGGGTGGGTAAGAAAAGAGGGGTCGTGGGGAGAGGGACTGGGATGAGAGGAGGGAGGAGAAACTGTGACTGGGATATAAAAATAAAAATAAATATTTTGTTGTTTTTTGAGACAGGGTTTCTCTGTAGCCTTAAAGCTTGTCCTAGAACTAGCTCTTGTAGACCAGACTGGCCTTGAACTCACAGATATAGGCCTACCTCTGCCTCCCAAATGCTGGGATTAAAGGCGTGCACCACCACTGCCAGGATTTGTTTGGTTTGGGGTTTTTTTTGATAAATAAATAAATTTTAAAGAATAATTCTTTCATTCATCTGATGACTTGTACACACGCACGCGCGCACGTGCACACACACACACTCACATATATATATATTTAAATAATTGGGAACAAAATGAACTCTTACACATTGTACTACAAATGTTGGCAGCATTTAGGAGACAAGTACCAAGGAACTAGAATAAGAAAAAGCCTAGTATTACAGGTGCTTGCTTCTCACTGGGTAGATTTGTTACATGTTATGGAATCATGGTACCAAGTAACATACACTACCTATTTGGCATGATTATAGCATTTGTCATGGAACTAAAATTGTCTCCCTGATCCAATCAGTTACAATAAATAAAATGTCATATTTCATACAACAAGATACTTAAATGCATTTTGAAAGTACTAAATTAAAGCACAATGCCATTATAAGGAAACAAACTCTAAAAATATTGCTATTTTTACATCTCAACACATGGATCAAGATACATGATTGGCATTTGCTTCTAGTCAACTCTAGATTTTTCCAAAGATGAAGATCAAATAAAGATGTTTTGCTCAAGAAAGGAGGCTGTGGCTACAAGAAAACAGCACTTATGCTATCTGGTTTTTAGTTCAACTACTTCCATGCATTGTACACCCAACAGACACCCCTTTTTCCTTCCCTGCCCCTGCGTTTCATCTATTATGAATTCTAAGCTTTACTGATAGTGAATAATGATAATTACCATAGCACTTGGTCATCTATGAACGTCCCCTTGATACGCAAGTGCATCACTGTGACAGAATCCTTGCTATGTTGCGGGAGGTCCTCCCGCTTCTCCAACCTATAGTTGCTGAGATACTAGCCCATTGGGGCGTGGTCTCTCTCCCTTTAAAAAAGCGGCCACTTCCCTCTCCTCTCTCTCTTCACTTCCTGCTCTGCCAGCGACTAGACTCCCTTCCTGGTTGCACAGAGGGCTGGGACGGTGATCTGTAAGTTTTTTCCCCTTTAAATAAATACCACCCTATTAATCATAATTCCAAACTGGTGTGGCGTTGTTTGTGACTTAAGCCTTCATTGCTAGACTTTAATAATCAAGCTCACCAAAACTAACACAAAGACAGGTCTTGAATAATTGGAATAAACTGAAGAAAATGCGGTATGATAAAAAAAAGATTAGTGTCAAGAAATGAGAAGTGGAAAAAAATATATCTAAGAGCAAAAGTCAAAGATTTTCACCTTGCTTAGAGTTGGGTTTTGATTTTCACCTTGCTTAGAGCCAGGTTCTGCTGTTTAAAGACAATCATCTTACTTTAAAATTTTATGCATAGTTCTCTCAACTCCCAGCAAATAAAATAATATAATCAGAAAAAAATAGCAACAACTCAAAGTTACTATTGACTAACTCATAATCATACAGGTTTGATAAGATTAAATGATTGAAATCATTGGGACATGCTTAGAACAGTGCCCGACTCAGTAAAAATCCTCAATAAATTTCAAATAAATTGCTATCCTTGAGCAAAAAGAAACAGACAAAATTAATTTGGGTAGTATGTTTTAGTCAACTCAATATAGCCAAAATATTATCATTTCTATATATCTGTGTAAGTAAATACTAATAGAATAATTTATGTTCATCTTTTCCATGCTACATCTTTAAAATTCAATATTTATTTTACAGTTATATCTTATATTTTAAGTACCAGTACCTCTGTGTAATTTAGGACTATCAAAAGGACCTCACAGGTCTAGAGCAAAGAGAAATGGAAGTAGCAATAGTCAGGGTCCTATGACACATCCAGGCCAGCAAGAGGAAGACAAAAAAGCAAAATCCAAGAGTAAAGAGTAAGTTATGGGCACCTAAGCCTTGGAGCACGTTGTGGGCATCAGAGATGAGCATAGGAACAGCTGCTTCCTAAAGTCTCTCTGGGACAGGCACCACAGAAAGCACTGTACATGCATTCTCTCACTGACTTGGCAATAGCCTTAGAAAGTCAACATTCCTACCCTCGGGTTAAGAGTAAGACTTTGACAGAAAGGGGTGGGCAGAAAGACAGGTTTTCTGGTAAAAGTCTTGCCATACAAGCCTGTCAATTTGAGTTGAATTTGTGAAACCCCATGTGTTGTAATAGGAGCGGCGGGGCTGCATCCCCGGCACCTGGCCGCCCACACGGCTAGCTTATGCCCCGAAATAATTAAACAGAAACTGTATTCTTTTAAACACTGCTTGGCCCATTAGTTCCAGCCTCTTATTGGCTAGCTCTTACATGTTGATCTAACCCATTTCTAATAATCTGTTTAGCCCATGAGGTGGCTTACCAGGGAAGATCTTAACCTGCGTCTGTCTGGAGTGGGAGAATCATGGCGACTTCCTGACTCAGCTTCTTACTCCCAGCATTTTGTTCTGTCTACTCCACCTACCTAATTTTCTGTCCTATCAGGCCAAGCAGTTTTCTTTATTAGTTAACCAATGAAAGCAACAGATAAGATACAATACCCACCTGCATCACCCATGCAAAGGTGGAAGGAGAAAACTTTGACTCTACAAAGCTGTCTTCTGACTGCTACACACACATAGTGGCAGAAAAAATCTCTCTCTCTCTCTCTCTCTCTCTCTCTCATACACACAAATAACAATAATAATTTTTCATATATATTATTATTATTAATAAATACAAATATTGTGGATATATCCAAAGTCACACAGCTGGTGAGTTGGAGGTAAGGTTTGAACCTGTGGCTTTCTAGCTCCAACATCCACTCAGACTCTTCCTTATACTACAGCATATGAAACAGAGGCAATGAAATGCATAAAAGACCAGGTCCCAGGGAAGACACTAAGCAATGATGCCTCTTACATCCATTTACTTCATCCTTGCTGTTTCATTGTCTCAGTCTCTAGTTACCCCTTGCTTCAGTTAATACAGGAACATTAGCCATGGTCTTCAGTCTCCCTAGCTCTAGAATTAACTGACAAAATAATTCACTTAAAACTCAATTCTGGGTACATCTCTTTCAACTCAAAACCCTCCACTGCTTCCTCTAGGCTACAGAATAAAACCACACATTCAGGAAACATAGTTCTTAGCCTTCTGCAATGTCTTGACATATCATTCCAGACTTTGCAAAGCAAATCCTACCATGTGGACATCTTTGTCCTTGACCTCCCCTTCACATTGATGTTCTAGAATCCAGGAAGCCTCCCAAGGCTTCCCCGGAAATGACCTTTTCCCAAACACATCCTATGATCTTTCTTACATACATAAGTTCCACTATTCCTTCAACTTCAAAACATCTTTGCTTCTTCTGATCCCTCCCACATCCTTTTGTTGCTCGGATCCTGGATGTCTCAATCACATCAGTACAAGAACCTTGACTCTCCCAAACCTTGTCTATGTCTCTTCTGTAGATCTTACTATTTTCTCCTTTGTTTCATAAACATAGAAGTATGCTCTCAGCTCACCTCTCACACTGTGAGCTACTGAAAACAATGTACTGGCTCTTCCTGTCCCCAATAGACTGTGTCATAATGTTCATGGTGTTTCAGACTATGTACTCATAGCTTGCTTAATTAAAAGTAAGTTGATATTGGTTAAGTTAAATTATTCTATCACTATGCTCAAAACACCATTTAATTTATTCCTTAAGAATAGTCAAGACATCTTAATTGAAATGTACTATATTAACCTAAAGATGTGGAATTAACTAACAGTCATCTGGGTCTCCATTGTATTACCATTAACCAACAAAAGAGAATCATACAGCTCAGGTTACTGTTTTTTGCTTTGACAGATATAAAACCTCAAAACATTGTTGCTCAAGGACAAGACTATCATTAACCTAGTCTTCAAGAATTCCTCTAAACTCCTTCTTCTATTTAGCAAGTCTATGATTTGTACAGAACCACCTAAAGTAGTGTTTATTGGAAGCTGTCTAGAATTCTTTTGAAAGCTTGTGCAGAAAGAGGTGAGCATACGTCATACATAAATGATAATAGTGGGTCTGCTCGTGAGTTCTGTCATGTCCTATGCCCTGTGGTGTCTGACATGTTGAGAAGCCACAGTAAAAAGAGGAAGCTAGGTGAAGTAGACCATCATTAGAGCCACTTCCTGAAGAGAAAAATCAAACCCCACAATCCAGCAGGACACAATAATCGCAGGCTTGATTGATTGGGAGCTTCAGTGCAAGGGATTCCAAACTCAGGCTATGGGAGGTGACAGCAGGTATGACAATATGGTAGCCAAATACCAAGCCAAGAAAGGAATCCCCTAGGGAAAGAACTCATATTCATCAGACTTTATGAAAAAGAGAATCCAAATTCCAGAGAAAGGGTGGCCAAGAACTAGAAAAGGATCAAGGACCCTGTTAAAGAACAAGAATTCAGAACCAGATTCTAGCCCTAGAGAAGTGGTTCTCAACCTTCCTAATGCTATGACCCTTTAATACAGTTCTTCATAACCTGCAGCCATAAAACTATTTTTGTTGCTAATCCATAACTGTAATTTTGCTACTGTTATGAACCATAATATAAATATCTGAGATTTCTGATGGTCTAAGGTGACCCCTGTAAAAAGGTTGTTTGCTTCCCAATGGGTCATGATCCACAGGTTGAGAACCACTGCCCCAGAGTCTGGAAATAGAGAACAGGGATCCAAAGCAGAAATAACCATGAAGAATAGCAGCCATGCCGAGATTAACAGGCTAGACCTCTGCATTCCGTGGGTTCCTAGACACACAGCAAATCCTGTCCAGTGGTCAGTGAGCTGAGAGCCAACCACAAACCATAATCGTAAATGGATAGCACTTCTCTATCAGCCTAAAGACTGAAAGCCTTGATCTCTGTAGGAAAACACAATAGACAGGGAACAATTTTTTGTTTTGACAAGAAACCTAAACAGACAAGCTATGACAATTCCTCCTTCATAGGAACTAGTGGACATAAAAGTTCCAAAGTAGAGGTCCAGGGTAAAGAGAAGTTCAAAGGAAAGACAGAAACTTATCACCAGCTGCAATGATCATCACTGATTACTGTAGCATAGATAATAAAAACCCAGAGAGAGAAATCGGGGTTCAGCCCCAAAACCAGAAAAGAAAGCAGCCAAGCCATTAGAGAAGTTTTATCTCTACCAAGGCTGGGCTACTATAGACTAAACAGCCTAAGTCTCTCTCTCCTCACATTTTATATTTCCTCTACTGCTGGGATTGAAAGTACATGACTCCCTAGGACTGGATTAAAGGTGTGATTCACCACCACCTGGATTTGTTTCTGTGTTGATCTTGTCTAGCCCAGGGTGGTCTTGAACTCACAGAGATCCATCTGACTCTGTCTCCCAAATCCTGGGGTTAAATGTATGTGTCACCATCATCTGACCTTTAGTGGCTTTAGCTTTGCCTCTGGTTTTCAGGCAAGATTTATTTATCAAAATACAAATAATATACCACTACAGATTACAAGGGCAAACTTGCTTAGGAATCTTAGCCTCCTCCCACTCAAGCAGTGAGTGTTTCTATGGCAGCAGCTGTTGCTGGTTTCCTTTCTTTTTAATATTTCTGTAAAGTCAGGAAATAGAATGGGTTACTGTTGTGTAACAATATTCCTGGAGAAACATGAACAAATGTCTTCTCTCCCCAGACAAGGAATCAAAAGCAGACCAAAGTACAGATACTATCAAAGTCCAATTTGGTGAATCAATGAGCTTTATTGGAGTTAAGTACAAGAAAATGAGTGAGAGGTTATGTACAAAAGACAGCTGCATCACCAAAGCCCACTCCAACATGATGACAGCTCATGAAAGTTGAAGACCTGGAGTCCACTGCACAGCCTACAGGTAGCCCCATAGGTTGGAGGGTGTCCTTTGTAACATGAAGGGGGCCAGGCCTGCTTGTTTTTGTTTGTGTCCTGCCCAGTACCCCACAACTGTTTAGCCCCAAAGAAAATCACACATAGGTCTCCATAAATTATAAGCTGATTGGCCCATTAGCTCTAGCCTCTCAATGGCTAACTCTCACATCTTGATTAACCCATTTTTTTTGATCTATGTTAGCCATGTGGCTCAGTACCTTTTTTCAGTGGGGCAGATCACATCCTGCTGCTTCGGTGGTCTGGGCAGGAGTGGGAGGAATCAGCTTCCTCCTTCCCAGAATTCTCCTGTTCTCATTACATCATTTCTACTTTCTGTCTGGTTTTTTTGCCTATACTTTTTGTCTGGCCAATCAGCGCTTATTTAAAACATGATTGACAGATTAGAGACAATTCTCCCACACCAGTCCTTTCCCAGTGACTCAGTTAGTCTGAGCCCCTTCCCAGCAGATCAGCTAGTCTCTTCCCTCTTCCAGATTTCTTGGCTAATCTCTGTTCATCCCTGGCTGTTAGATCTGAGCCTCTTCCAAGCAGTTCAGGTGATCTGAGAGTGGTTCTCAGCAGTTATTATTGCTTACATAGCCTTGGGCAGAGCAGGGCCCCAGTGAAACTAATCAGTTTCAGGGACTTCCTGAAGCTATTCTGTGTTGTTTACTTCCTGTCTTAGTGAGCTTTCTTGAAGGATGAAATGTTTCACTCCCCATTAGAACATCCTGTTCTTTCAGCACAAAGTTGAATTTTCTGACCTAAAATATCCCCTAATTTCCCTTTCTTTTACATCCTGTGCCTTAAGAAGATTTCCTCCAAGATGGAAGGTGCTAACAATGGAGGAAGCTGCTGCATAACAGCTGCAGTCTATTGGTCCAGGAAAAGGCAAAGCTCTGTCAAGGTGATAATCTCACCATTGGGTCAAGTCAATGCTCACGAAAGTAAGCATAACAGAGAAGATGGGAAAGGGAGGAGCATTACTCCTTGCCCACTATGATGGACACCCTTTCCTTACAAAAGGCATTGTTGCCCCCATTTTACAAGTGAAGAAAGGAGATTCTCAGTGTGTTCATCTACCCTAACACCCAGCTATCAGGAGTGAATATATAAACACACTGATTTGTGAGTCCTTGCTGAACACTGTGCTATTATCCAGTAATAATAATAATAATAATAAGGACCTCACTCATCACAGTGCTGAGGTACAGTGTCTCTGAGCACTCTCTACCCTGGAGCTGGAAGTCTGGAAGGTTTAGAGAAAGAAAGTGCATGTCCTGGAGAAAGATCCCAGAGGAGGACTGCACTCACACCTAGAGGGGGAAATCCCGGTTCCTAGCATGACCCAGCACCCCAGCCCCTCGGCTCAGGGCAGTCTACATCTGGAGCTCCCTGGGCATAGGGCTCTGTCACAGAACAGAAAGGTCAAGAACATTATTCTTCACAGTTCTATGGCTGGGCTAGGCTGGCACACGGGGTTCCATTCCGGACAGATGCACTTGCTAAGAGTCCAAGATGCCTTAGGCAGGCCCTGCCTGATGTGACATTTTCTCTTTAATTGCCAGCCCATGCTTTCCACGTCTTTATGGAGCTGACTCATCTTTGCACACCAGATAGCTAGCGGTTTATGGTCCCCTGGATTCTCATACCCTGAAAGTTGTCTCAAGTACAATTTAACAGGGAAAGGCTCAAGCCTAAATCAGTCGCCTTTGACATCGATTTATTGGCTGGTGTATTTCTGTGCACAAGCAAGTACATAGGCATTGTGACAGACCCATGGCTCTTGATCCAGAGCAAAGGCTGAAATGCACACCCCCTCACCACATGCTGAACTTTCTAAAGAAACCTAGAGTGTCCTCACTCTCGGCCAACAGCCCTGGCCAATTATGCTTCTTTTGTTTTACCATTATGGTGGTAGCAATGACTGCTGAGAGATTGTGGAGGACAATAGAGACAAGATGGGTGGGAGTGTTTAAAGATGAACAAGCAAATAAAGAGCAATGTGTAGAATCTGTGGTTAAGGGGAAGAATGAGAAAGCAACCCAGTGGGATCACAATCTCTTACCTGCACAGTCCTTGGATCTATTCATCCAGTAGGTTCTGGGTGATTAGCATCCCCTCACAGCCACGGAAACCCTCTGTCCTGTGTCAGGGGTGTACACTCTGTTCTGCTGAATGGTGTTTTAATCATATGATACTGGTGGTACCACGGTTGCCATCTGGGGGTCTTGAAATGGGTTCATTCTCCTCCCTACATTAAATGACTAAAAGTCAGGAAATTTGTAGTCACAGCACTCAGCCAAAGTTTACTAAAAGACAAAGTACACAGTGCACACAGCACACAGAGGGATGTACTACCAACAAGGAGAGGGGAATCCCAGCCACAGTCCATGTTCCTTCTACAGGGTCTGGGATTTTATATGTTTGAGACATGAGGCAGATACCTTGTATATCCCTTAGGATTTGCTAGTCTGGGCTGTCCAAGGAATTGGATGATTTGGACAAAGATGAGAAAGTTTATTGGTTTTCACCAAAAGAGCCTGATTGTAAGAAACTCTAAAACCCCTACTAGGAATTCCTGAAATGGAGAAGCCAGCCAATTCTTTGTCTTAGGGGTGGGGAGAATCTGGAAGTCTTCCATTTTACGTTTTTAAAGTATAAGTACATTATTTATCTAGGACCTCTTTCCCTTTTGATCTGCCTACTAGGGAGCTTTCCAACTCCTATGGTCCCTCACCAGGAAACCCCTCAACTGCCCAAGTCTGATCCTCATATTCTTTTGATCCCACAGAGATGGGGAGGCTGATTACTCTCTTCTGAATATTCAAGAAGAGGGCCTATCATGTTCACTCTTCACTAAGTTCACAAACTCCCCTCTAAAGCTGGGTTGGATGATGATCTATACCACACCCAACTATGTCTATGTTCATAACCAACTGGTATCTCAAGGCAGTACAAGTTTCTACTTCCTTGGTATAGAAGTTTGAATATAATTGGCTCCCATAAGGTCATTGGCAGTGGCCTTATTAAAGGTATGGCTTTGTTGGTGTAGATATGGCTTTGTTGAAGGAAGTGTGTCTCTGTAGGGTTGGGCTTTGAGGTCTCATATATGCTCAAGTAACACCCAGTGTCTCAGTTCACTTCCTGTTGCTTGTGGGTTAAGATGTAGGACTCTCAGCTCCAACACCATGTCTGCCTGCACACCACGGTGTCAGTCACACCATAATGACAATGAACTAAACCTCTGAAAATGGAAGTTACCCCAATTAAATATTTGTGCTTTGTAAGAGTTGCCATGGTCACCATGACTCTTCACAACAATAAAAGCTCTAACTGAGACACCTGGGAAATTCTATCTCATGCCAAGAGCATCCCCCAGAGGTAAGGGATATGGTTCCCTTCCCTCCTCCAGTTGCTACAGGGGCTGCATTTTGGTTTTTCAATTTCAACCATTATCCTCAAAGTATGCTTCCAAAATGTCCCAACAAGAACACCAAAGATGAGGCTCCTTTAATCTAACATTCACACTTGAGTAAGTAGATTAAGCTCCTCCCTCAAAACCACACTGCATTTAAATATAGTTATATACACAGTGATGGCATTGTGTTTATGATTATATAAAGACAAACTTAGAAATGTCAGCTCTCAAAAGTGATGATAGGCAGTGTCATAATCAAATCTAGTAAAGCCAAAATGGTCAAGTGGGACACTTGGAGGACTGTCATCAGGTGTTTGAGGGATGGGCTCATTGCTAAAAGGTATAGAACCAATGGGGTGAATGGTGGGAAGATGCTAGACGTGCCTGCTAGTAAGCTACTTGCTGAGCAACCTGGAACAGAGCCAGCAACCTAAAGAGCCAATGAAATAAAGTGTTAGATAGTATGGCGAGGGCCAGCTGGTCCCCCAAATGGCGGTAGGTGTGAGGATGAAGTGTGCTTGCTCACACTGAACTAACTCAAAGACGTCTCCTTTTCATCTCTGCTCTTCCGCTTGAGCTTTGCTTCAGAACTGCCCAGACAGAAGGGAGGGCTGGGGAAGAACTGGGGTAGGGGCACTTGGGATAAGTTGGCTGCCCCTAGAGTTCACCTTGATTGATGCTAATTGAGCTCTAATTGAAACCATCTATCCAAGCCCCAAGTGCACCTGGAGGAAAATTTAATATCTGGAAGCCATACCACAGAGCCAGCAAGCGCCTCTCTCAGTGCACAAGTCTACCAAGTACATTATTTGTCTATTAAACTTTCATATACCTTTGGAGACTCAACAGACTGCCCTGCTCAAGACAAAAAGAGCACAGTCTCTATTTTGGGCTGTCCTACAAAGCTGGGGTTTGACCTGGTAAGACTATTACAGTTCATTTAGCATCACCACCATGCACCATGCTAATTAGAACCTGGGGACTCTTAAAAACCACTGGATTGAACAGTGTTTCCTCCCAAGCCGTTCTATACTGTGGTCTAAATGGTTATGAAATTTATATTCAGTGAATAAAGAAGAGGCAGGAAAGACATGGGGAGTAGAGGGGAGGAGGTCGAAGTAAATGGGAATTTTATACGGCATGAGAGGGCAAACAAGTTCTTTCTTTGGTCTCTTGTTCACACATATTTACTGGACCCCTAGTGTGTGTAAGGTAATAAATATTACAGATTCTGGGGATATAGCATACACACACCCCCAGGATCATATATTTTCCTGATAGGAAACCGAAGAAGCGAAATGGAATAAATAAAATACTTTCAGGTGCTAAGTGCAATCAAGAAAGCAAAAGAGGGTAATAAGATAGATTGGAGAAGGCGAGCCAGCCAGGGTTGATGCAAAAGAGCCTCTCTCCAAGGAGGTGACATCTGAGCCAAGAGCTGGCTGGTGAGGAAAAGATCCAGGAGAAGACCTGAGGAAGTGTGTACCAGAGGAGGAGGGCATGGCCATCACCAACAAACCAAGCAAAGAACTTTCGATGCCCTTGAGGCTCAGAAAGAAAGCCGATGTGGATGAGCAACAGAAAATAGACAGGGAGAAGAGAGAGGTGAGCACGAACTAAATGTTATGAAGTCTACTATGAAACAGAACAGAGGGCTCTGTGTGTGCGTGTGTGCGTGTGTGCGTGTGTGCGTGTGTGCATGTGTGTGTGTGTGTGTGTGTGTGTGTGTGTGTGTGTGTTCTGAAATGGAAACCACCTCAGCAGAAAAATTATTATGATCTAATGTCTCCTTGGACAATCCCTTCTAGCTGCTTTATGGAAGCAGGAGAAGGGCAGAAGTAATCATGGTGACAAAAAGTTCTTCTATTAGGAGGCAGTTGCAAGCATCCTGCAAGGGGCTGGACCTGTTAGGAGGCTGTTGCAAGTATCCTATAAGGGGCTGGACCTGTTAGGAGGCTATTGCAAGCAAGCATCCTGCAAGGGGCTGGACCTTTTAGGAGGCTGTTGCAAGCTTTCTGTAAGGGGTTGGACCTGCTAGGAGGCTGTTGCAAGCATCCTGTAAGGGGCTGGAGCCAAAGGCCAGTGGTTGAGCTCTTGCCTAGCATATGTGAGACCCTGAGTTTGGCTTCCAGGACTATGAGATGGTTTTCAGCAAAAAACAGCAATGACGTGTGCTGTCTGGCAGTTGGAGACATAGACAAACTGAAGCCAGGGTCCGCAGTTTATGCTGATGACTTGAAGGCTTGTGAAGAGCAGAGAGCAGTGAAGCGAGAGGGATGAGGCTGTCTCCTGAAAGATGCCCTCTGAGTCTTACTGTGTCGCTCTGATTCTTTCCTGCGCTCACACGCGTTCTTGTGTAGAAACGTTGTGTTGTCTGTGGCCCTCCGTTCCAACTGGGCTTGAGAAATGGCCTTGTCACAGTCACTGCTGAAGCACGGTTAATAAAAACTCAGAGACAGATCATGGGGTTCAACTGAAGACCAGCAAAGCAAAGCAACCAGCCACTGGCTCTTACCTCGACCTCAATCGGAAAAATGGTGATCCTGCCTCCAGGAATCTCAGAATGAGACTGAGAGCTGTCTCCTCCCATTTTATAATCCTCTCTAGCTCTGGGATTAAGGGCGTGTACCACTACCACCTGGTTGCTATAGCAAACTAATGTGGCTACTGGGGTTAAAGGTGTGCCATTGTGGCTACTGGGATGTAAGGCTGGCCAGTGTGACTGTTTTACTTTTCTGATCTTTAGGCAAGCTTTATTTATTAAAACACAAATGAAATGCCACTACACATTGCAGAAGCACCTTGACCTGACTCAGGACTGAGACTTCCTTACATCTTACCCTCTGGGACCTCTTTAAATGCCCTGTAGTTATCCACTTTCCTCCACCCAATTGATTTCTCTGTCAGTGAGGTCCTATCCATTAGAACACAAAGGTGAATTTGTCATTCATCTTTGCAGCAGAATGAAGACCCCATCCTCCTAGGACCCTGGCATCTTCTTCCAATTCTTACTCCATTTCCTTGTCTCTCTTCATAAGAAGACAGAGAGGTCTCTATGTACCATCCTAAGATCTTCACCTTCTCTCTTCTCATTGTTCCTCAACTGGATGATTGCCTGTTTCTCCATGGAAACTCACTATTACAAGTTAGCAAGGACATCAGCCAGCTGCAAATAAAGATTAAGTCTCAGAGATAACCTTATTAGACCTCCCAGCAGCATTTGGCTCACTCAAAATGCCAGACTCATTCCAGGTCTTTCTGCAACCAGTTGTACTCTACTTCCTCGCGTTGTCTTTATAACCATAAAGACTTTAGTTACCACAGCCCTGTGATGTCAACCCTGTTCTTAGTATGTGCTAGAAACCCTCAACTCCAGTTGAGGTGAAAAATAATTCGAAAAGATGACATTTCTCAAGCAATATGTATCCAATGGGTACTTGATACATGGCTTCCTATTCAGACCTCATCTAATCCTCGTGAGATCTCACCCTGTGAGATAATTGTAGTTCTGTTTTATTGACAGCAATACTGAGGCTTGATGAGCCTAAGACCTCCCCAAAGTCTGGGAAGCAGTGATTAGCAGAGCGACCCTCCAACCTCGCCCATTCTCCTAATTCCACAGAATCGGATACCTTTCAATATCCCCCTGCTGTGTTTATAAGTGGAGGAGGTGGGTGAGAAGGCATGGGAAAAACTCAAAGGAATCTTCATAAAGTTTTCCCAGCTATATGAATCCCTGCTCCTTCTCCTGGACCAAGTTCCTCGCTGCCTTTTTAATCCTAAATTAAAAGTTTACCCTCTAGGACATTTCTGGGTTCCTTTTCCAATCCTGTTTCTCAGTCTATATGATCTGGGGAAGGGAGCACGATCCTGTTTGCCCTGTCAGAAGTCATCAGGATGAAATATGAACGTGGCTGGTGTTCAGTAGGTGCTCATTACCGCTATGTCATTATTGTTATTATTATTGCCCAGCCTTTGTTATTATTACCATGATGAATGGGCACCGGTTCTCAGACGCGGTTTTATTTGGCCTGCTTCTCTTCATCCTACTACATAGACCACAACGGCAAAGGGAAACAATGCAGATAACACCGCTCCTACATAAGTAACCGAATCTGCGCGGTAGCCGCAATCTTGTAAAGCTCATTCATAATGCAAAGGTACAACGAATTCCATCCACATCGCGGCTTTCCATTTTCCCTAGCTCATTGCTCGAAGTCACACATTATAAATTGCCTTTTATGTTATCTCTCTATTCCAGTAAACCCTTCCCCTAATCCTTTTACCCTGCCCAGAGCCCATGCTCCAAGACTGCCTGCAACCGCCCTCCAGAACCAAATGGGTTGCTCTTTGTAAAGCTATCGATCCCTATAAACTGCTTTATTAGTGGTCATTATTATTCTGTTTCTAATCACCACTTTAATTAAAGTTTTATCATCCACATTAGAAAGGGTATACGACTTTTAATAGGCTGCATGGCTTGCTCTCAGCCATGAAGCCTTCAGACAGGATCAGCCAACAGACTCTTAGTTAGCTTCAAGGACTTTCTGTAGCCCATCTCTCTCCAGGAAACAGGTGTGTTAACAAGTGAGAGCGGAGGCCATAATTCATTGAGTCCTCTCTTTGGCAGTTTCTTTGTCTCCTGGTCTTGGGAACCTCCAGACACGAAGTGCCCAAAGTCAATGATCACACAACCTTAGCGCTCTCTGAGGCCCAGTATTGAACATGCTCGCCTCCTTCAAATAGTCTGTAAATTCACAAGGGGATATTCTGTAAATTCACAAGGAGATATTGATCGAATCTTCAGAACCTCCTTCAAGGCCACATTTCTTATAATGCCCACTTGAGTGAAATATACTTCTCTTTGGGGAGCTCTCCACTCCACAGGGACCAAAATAATAAACAGAATCCTTGGCTTCTCTGGACAAATGTAGATCCAGGAAAAAAATATCATTTGCGGTTCCTCTGCTCTGCCCCCACCTAAGCTGAGTGTTTTTAAGGAAAACCTGCCTGTATAAGTATTGTATCTGTAGCACCAAGCCCAGGGCCTAGAACACAATGAGTCTTCAGGGAATCAGATTGAAATGCCTGATAGTCGGAGAATGACACGGAATGAACATAATTCTGCCCTGCAAGGCCATCTTCTCTCCTGTCACTTTGAGAGTAAACAAGAGAGCGTTCACAGCGGCATTTTCACTAGAAGCCTGGATAAGGAAGTCACTGAGTTAACATAAATAGATGAAGTTGATACGACAGAACATAAAGATGCCCTACACTGGAAGGGAATGTGGACATGCAGATAAACGTTGACACCGTGCTAGATGGAACAGCAACAATCTAGATGCTTTTTATAAGTGGGATTATATTGTATTGCTAGTTCCACTTACAGGAGGTATCTGGAGTGGTTGGACTCACAAGAGAAGGCACAATGATAAACGCCAGGGGTCGGGATGAGGAAAGAATGGGGAAGCTGGTATTGGGTGAGCTATTGTTTGATGAGATTCTGTTTGAGTAGATGAAAACAGTCTCAAGAAGGACAACGGTAATGGTTAGATAATAACATGAATATATTCGATGTCATTGAATTGTACAAAAACATGCTTACAATGGCCAGGCTTAGGTTGTGCGTATTTTGCCACAATTTAAAATATATCAAGAAAGTATTCTTAGAACTTCGAAGGCTAGGAAGTGTTTTCTTCAGTAACCGGATCCTTTCTACATCCCCTCCTCTTTGGCTCTGAGGATGACTAGCCCCAGAGCAGGGACATGTAGGAACGGAATCCATCCTCTCATACTGCGGACAACGAGCGCCTAAGTGTACTAAGAGGCATAGCTGAGAGCTAGATTGTACCCAGGGGCCAGGGCTGCGCTTCAAAGAGGCTGCACAGCTGCTAGCCCCACAAGGCCATGATGCTCTGTCTTTGTTGTTGTCGTATGAAGTCACTGAGTTCCTTGAGTATTGGCAGCATGCCCCTTGCTCAAAGCGCTGTCACTCTTTAACACAGGGCCTAATGCCATTTTGCTTCCCCCAAACACTACTCAAACCATCCCTTAGCCTCTACTGACAGCTCAAGATAGGCCCAGAGAGCTACCTGAAGAACAAACAGCATCTCCTCCTGCAAGGCTGGACTTGGAAGTAGTTTACACAAAATTTAATAGTCAAAATAAATATTGTGTGTGTGTGTATATATATATATATAATCTTCTTATATATTAAATATTATATATATATATATACATTATATAACCCAAACCTCGTCCCCTCAGACCTTTGAGTAATTCCCCCAACAGAGAACTGGGGCCCTTCAGAAAGAACTCCTCCCCGCTCCGAATCAGCCCATCCTCAGCCCTCTAAGGATAAGGGGGTAAGGCAGCTGTTACAGACAGGATGTTTGTTTCCCCTTCCTTCCAATGTACCCGCTAAAATCTTAAGCTCCAGTGTCAGGGTGTAAGAAGACAGAGCCTTTGGGAAAGGAGAACTTCACCTCACTAATGAAACTGGTGCATAAAAAGGGATTGCTTCTACCATTGGGGAACATGGCAGGAAGTCGATGGTCCATGACCAGCAGCTATTCATGCTGCTACCCTACTTAGACTTATAGAACCAAGGGAAATAATTACCAGGTGTCCATAGGCCACCTCGTCCAAGGCACATTGTCATAGCAGCCTTCTTCCCCATACAGCTGGTCATCATCTCTGCCACTGGCCTGTAGGCACTGCACTTGCTTCTTCCATGCCTGCACCTCTGACCCTTAGCACAGCACCCAAAACAGGACGAAGTCAAAGAGCACAGTCAAACGCGCTGAATCCCCTAAGAGCCCCTGTGAGAATGCGTTCTGTGCAAACACGTTCGCTTCTGTCTCTCGTGTGAGGTGGCACAGCAGCTTTTGTAGTTTGCTTTTTACTTTTCTTCAATCCAGGCTTCTTAGCAAGCTTAAGCTGCTGCTTAATCAAATGCATTTCCCTTGCAACCTGTTCTTCACATCTCTACCGAGTGGCTTGCAGACTCTCACTTATAATTACCCCCGATTTTCAGCTCTGCCTCCTAAGCCTTCACAGTGGAGTTCATCCCCCCTCCCTCCCCCGGGTAATTTTCAGTCTGTTTTTGTGAGCTCAAACCAATCCCCCAACCAGCTCAAGACAGCCCCCAACAACCTCTCATAGGCTCGCCGCCATTCACTCTTCTGTTCCTTTAATTGGATTTTAATTTGTCTCTCTAAACCCAGATTTACCCGGAAATTCCTCACCCTGTGTTGAAATTGCAAATTGAAATGACATACTTATCACAGAAGGAAAGGGAAATGGGAGGTAGGCCCAGAAAATGACAAAAAGAAGAAACAAGGCCAAAAGACAGAGAACCAAAGAATAGCCTCTACTGTTAACTAGTAGATACTGTCACACTAGAAAAATCCACCAGAAAGCCGTTTCACCCACTAGTAAGCAGGAGCCCTCCAGTTTGCCTTGACCACCTAAGACAATAATAAAAGAATACCCATTGAACACTGTTTTGATAAGCAAATGCCTTGCCTTACAGAGTAGCCTCAGTAGACAGGAAGCATCACCAGCACCCTGGGAAATATACATCAGCCAGGAATGATCAGATCCTCAAAATGTGAGCAGTCAAACTTGGGAGATGGATCATTCAGTAAAGTGCTTGCCTCACAATCATGAGAACTTGAGTCTGAAATCTTATCACCCACACAAAAATCTGAGTATATAGTTATATATTATAACCTCAGTATTGGGGAAGTAGGGGTAAGAGATTCCTTGGGGTTGCTGGCCAATAAGGCTAGATGAATCAATGAGCTCTGGGTTCAGTGAGAGACCTTGTCTCAAAATAAAATTAAAAAGAAATAGGACAGAGAGGTATTGGAGAAGACACTTGATGTCAAGCCCTGGCCTTTCTGCACACCCATACCCAAAGTAAGCAGTGGACCGAACACCCTCCTAAGGGTGTGTCTTCAGTGTTTCATCAGGAAGAATAATGCTGGGGGGTTCTTAGACTGTGTTGAGAAGGCACCCTCTCATGGTGGCTAACTAACATATTTAGCTCTACCTGGTTTAGGGAGTATCTTAGTTAGGGTTTTATGGCTGCAAAGAGACACCATGACCATGGCAACTCTCATAAAGGAAAATATTTAATTGGGGCTGGCTTACAGTTTCAAAGGTTTAGTTCATTATCATCATGGCAAGAATCAAGGTAGCATGAGACAGATACGGTGTTGGAAAAGGAGATAAGAGTTATACATCTTGATTCACATGCAGAAGAAGGGGAACGTGTGCTCCACTAGCCATAGTTTGAGCATATGAGACCTCAAAGCCCACCCCCACAGTGGCACACTTCCTCCAACAAGTCCACACCCCCTAATAGTGCCACTCCCTATGGGTCAAGAATTCAAACACACGAGTCTAGAGGGGCCACTCTTATTCAAACCACCACAGGGAGCTTGGTTTTATTGTAATGTTTTAGGCATTGCACACTCTTGGATTTCCTGATGCTTCCACTGGCATGCCAATTAAAGAGAAGAATGAAGCAAACACCATCATTATTTATCTTTATTAATCATTATTTGGATAATTCTAGTCAATGGTTGGAAAAATAAGATAAATATCCTAGAAAGGGAAAGACTTTGTATTATATACCTAGCAGTCCCCAAACAAATTCAATGAAAACCATTGGATCTAATAAATGTTTAGTAAGCAGGGTAATTAAAATGCAAACATAGAAATTAGTGCTTGTCCTAAGTACCATGAGTGAAGCTGCTCCCAGGTTCCTCTATGAGGTAATTATTCCAGGTCACTAGGTTGTGACACTCTGTCACTCCTGGAGATAGATAATCCAGGATGCTTTCTCACTCAAGTGCTCAGCAGCCTGGGTGGCACTCATCAGAGTATAGACAGTAGAGTTGGAAGAAAATAAGTGTGCAGACAGAAGTTTCTGTCCCACCCAGTCCTGCAGCCTTTCAGTTCCAAACAAACACACAGAGGCTTATATTAATTATAAACTGTTTGGCCTATTAGCTCAGGTTTGTTTTTAACTAGCTCTAACAACTTCAATTAACCCATAATTCTTGTCTGTGTTTATCCACGTGGCTTGGTAACTTTTCTCAGTGAGGCATTCTCATCCTGATTCCTTTGCATGTGGCTGGTGACTGACTGCCTTTTCTCTTCCCTGAATTCTCCTAGTTTGGTCGCCCCGCCTTTATTTCCTGCCTGGCTACTGGCCAATCCATCTTTTATTAAACCAATATGAGTGACACATCTTTACAGTGTACAAGAGCATTGTCCCACAGCAGAAGTGGGAAGCAGTAGTGTGGGGGCAAAAGCAGCAAGGAAGAGCACTCAGAGAAAAGGACACACAGTGAGCGGAATGCATAGGACTGATAACGGGGTGGTTAGCCTGTTTTACTGGGCACTGTGCAAAGGAGTATTTCCCCCACACTACTGTGTGAGCCTTTAGGAAAGAATACAGTTAGTCTGTTTCTTCTGATGCTTTAAAATCATAGCCTGTGTTCTGCAAAGCAGGCCCCTGATGGAATCTGTAGTGTGGTGGTTGAGATTTACCTGAATGTAAGTACCAATAGTAACCAATTCAAAATGCAGCAATGTGACTGAGCATAATATTCTAGGGCCAGGAGAAATGTCTCAATAGTTAAGAGCACTGACTGTTCTCCTAGAAGATGCAGATTTTATTCCCACCACCCACATGGTAGCTCACCACTGTCTGTAGCTTCTGTTGCTGGGGATCCAACACCCTCTTCTAGCCTCTAAGAGTACCTGACATGTAGGTGGTGCATAGACAAACACCCATGCACACAAAATAAAAGTGTATTTTATTTATTATTGAAATCCTATTTCAATATTAACGCTTCAGTAATATCAATAATTAACATTAATACTAAGTCATACAAGGTCAAACAATGGAGCAAACATGCGAGATTTCTATGACACAAGCAATAGATGTTTTCTAAGGGACATACAGATTTGACAGTAGTGTGATTTATAATTGGTCTCTATGAAATCCTCAGAACCAAGGGGACAAGATCCTGTCTCTATGAATCCTCAGACTGAATCTGGTGAACTCCTGTTCCCTTTTTTTTTCCTAGAGGGTAAATGCTGAAAGATCAGAGAAGCAGAGCAGCCAGCCACTAGTTCTTACCTCTACAAAATCTTCAGACCAAATGGGGTATCCTGTCTCTACAAGCCTTCAGACTGAAAGCCTTCTCTTTGAAACCTCAGACTGAATGTGGTGCTATTTTGTCTGTTTCTGATAAATAATGGTTGCCCGGAGATCAGAAGGTGGAACTTGCCACTAGTTAACCATAGAGGCCAGGCAGTAGTGGCACACACCTTTAATCCCAGGACATGGGAGGACAAAGCAGAAAAGATCAGCAGTTCAAGACCACCCTGGACTACACGAGATTGAATCAGTCTAAAAGAGAAACAGAGCAGGGCGGTGGAGGCTCACACCTTTATTCCTAGCACTAGGGAGGTGGAAACAGGACTATAAAGCAGTGGAGATAGGATCTCAGTGCGTTCAGTCTGAGGATTTGTCGAGACAGGATCTTGCTTATTTGGTCTGAGCATTAAGAGAGCATGAACTAGTGGCTGACTGCTCTGCTTCTCTGATCTTTCAGCTTTTACCCCCAATATCTGACTCTGGGTTTTAAATGGTTAAGACCAATGAGAATTTGTGCTACATTTGAGTGAGTAAGAGTCCACAGACTCTTTGAACAACTGTCTCACAGAAGGTAAGAAGAAGACAACATGAAGATATTCGTGGCTTAGATGCCAATAGGTTTTGAAAAGGATGCTGAGTAGACACTGAAGAATCCATTGCCTTCCATGACAAGACATACACATTAGAATTAAAACCCTTGTTTGGAATAAATAATTCCCTTGGGGAAAAAATGTAAGAAAGCTTGCTGTAGGATCCAGGAAAATGGCTTAGTCATAAAATGCCAGATGTACAAGCATGAGGACCTGAGTTTGGTCCTCAAGGACCCACATAGAAAACATGCTGGCATGAACTTGTCACCATAACTATAGGGGAGTGGAGGCAAGAGGAACCCTGGGGCTTGTTGGCCAGACAGGCAAGCCAAATCTATAAGCTCCAGGCTCAGGGAGACCCTGCTTCCAAAGCAAGGTGAAAAACAAATGAAAAAGATATTCAAGGTTGCCCACTGGCTTGCATGAGCATTCACACAAATGTGTACAGTCATCTTCATACAACATATAAAGAGGAAAATTCTGCTGGAGCACCAGGGTGATCTGGGACTCAACGTCCTCAAAATGTCACTTTAGGGACCCCAGAATTAGCATTTTCAGTATCTTTTCTGAAGGTAAACATTTTGTTGGCCTTTTCTTAACTATTTCTCTTCATAAAACCACAGAGCAAAGTGCCTTTGCAGAAATGTTCATGGCACTAAAGATAAGTGACCCAAAGCTGCATGTCATACCTGTATACTAAGAGAACAGAAACTGAGTTTCCTCCCTGAACTACTCCATTGAGTAGTGCATGTATCTAGCAAGAGACGCTGTGCTTGTTGCCATATTCACTTAAAGGCTCTTTTTCAACTGGTTTTGTTTCAAATTTGATGTTGTATGAATATGAACTTGAGTAACTCAAAATTGAGGTGGGTATAATCACACAGACCCTTGGCTCTACAGCAGTGGAGCCTGTCACTGTCACCATCTCACACACAAGGAAAGCAAGTCCGAGCACGTTCTAATAAACTCCAATGCCAGCAGCCTCCCTTCTCTCCTTTTGAGATGTATTCGCATTTGTAATTATGTGGTGAGGGCGGGGGTACCATGCATATAGGTGCCCACTCAGGACAGAGGTATCAGAGCCACCTGGAACTGGAGTTACAGGTGGCTATCAACATGGATGCTGAGAACTAAGCTAGAGCCCTCTGCAAGAGCAGCAGGTACTCTTAACCGCCCGCCATTTTCCCCAGCCCCCATCTCTTCTCATTTTAACACCTTCTAAATTTCAATGTGTTATTGATTTAAAAATAACATACAAAGACCTCTTGAAAACTGATCTTCAGAGGCAACACGGAGCGATGGGACTGGAACCTCCTCCCCCAGCCCCATCAGGAACCCCTGCCTTTCGTCTTTGCACAGCGGGACTCACGGCAGAGTTCATCTGTCAGAACGACAAGAACGGTTACATAGGAGGGGAAGTTTCAGAAAAGAATTTAGTTGTCGGGAACTATAAACAGAAAAACATTTTCAAAGTAGGTCCTACTTTAAGACCCTAACTTCATTCATTTGCTTTTTGAAAAGACATATCACAAACATGTGGCTCTTTTCTGATTTTTTTATGTGTATATGTGTTTTGCCTATATGTACATATGTGTACCATGTCTGCCCATGTGCTCGGCACCCAGGGAGATCAGAAGAGGGGATCAGATCCCCTGGGACTGGAGTTACAAATGGTTGTGAGCTATATAAGTGCTGGGAATCAAACTCCGTTTCTCTGCAGAGTGTTCGCCACCACTGAGCGATCTCTCCAGCCCATATGTGCCGTTTCAAACAACACACATCACCAGGACTGAGAAGATGGCACAACTGGCAAAACACTTGCCATGCAGGTATAGAAACTAGAGTCCAGATCCCTAGCACCCATGTAAACACCAAGTGGCTGTGGGGAACATGCCTGCAGTCCCAACATGGTAGGAAGCAAAGACAGGGGTTCTCCATAACAAGTTGGCTAGTCAGTCTAGCTGAATTGAATCATTAATCTCTGGGTTCAAGAACGAGTTCCTACCTAAACAGATAAGATGAATGACGACTGAGAAAAACATCTGACCTCAATCTATGGCCTAAACATACTTGTCACAGGCACCCACACATACAAACACATCTACAAATATGTACTCACAAAGCATGCCCACAGACACACATGAAAAATAACTACATCAAAGGATAACAATATTTATATTTAGATTGTGGAAACACAAGGGGATTTTTTTTCTTTACTTTTTCTGGATATTTTTAATTTTGTGCAATGAATATCTTTAATTTTAAAAATGTAAAGCACATAAAAATGCTCAAAAGCATTAGTCATTTGGGGAATGCAAATTAAAAACACAATGAGACGGCATTTCATGCCCACTAATGGCCATAATAAAAAAAGACAGGCAATAATGAATGTTGGGAAGATGTGAAAACCCAGAGTCCCTCAGGCACTGCTGTTAGGGGATAAAATGGCACAATTAGCAAACAACTTGGAAGCTCCTTCAAAAGGAACACATGAATTTGCCAGTGAGCTAGCCATTCCACGTTTAACTGTATAAAGAAAAAGTTAAACATACATGCATGCAGACTTGCACATGAATGTTTTTAATAGATCATTCACAATAACAAAAATGGAAATACCACAAATGTTTATCAATTTGCATGGCCAGGCCAAAGTGGTACATTGTAGCTTGTGTTTGTAACACCATAAAGGGTGAGCACGATTATCTCCAGTGACTACTTACCTCCCTATAGGATGCTAGATGAAGCCTAGGTGGCTGGCCCTGCTGACCCTCACATCCCACATGGACCATGCAGATAGACTGTGGTGACATTTCTCAGTCACAATGTAACCAAAAACTTAAGCCTGCTTGCTGTAAGCCCGCAATGAAAGAAATCTGCTGGAATAAGGATTCAGACTCAGACAGGGTCTTGGCTCACTGCTCCCTCCTCTCTCTCCCTGCCTGAGTCCCCCACTCTGTGTATGTGGCCTCAGATGTTCATGCAGGCTCTAGGACCTGGAAGTTGTAAAATCTACTTCTCGCTGTCGTCTCTCCCATCATCTAGCATATCTCCCATTGTTGATAGAGTTCCCTGGGTTCTAAAGAGGTTAAATTAAAACACGCAAGGCAAGCAGCGTCCTCCAGATAATAATCAGTCGCACTACACTTGTTCGGAAGAAGCTCTCAAGAGTAATTTTGCAATTGCCCTCCATATCCACTCTTCCATTCTCATTTCAACCCTCAGACACACCTCCTCTTCTCACTCTGTAGACATTGCTCCTCCCGAGTCACCAATGACCTCCAGACTTCAAAGACTAAGGAACTTCTGGAAAATGATCCTTCTCTGTGTTCCTGGGCCCCGTGCCTACATAAAGATCATGTCATCACCTTGAATGAGATCACCTTGATAGGCATTGTGTAGAGATTATTTGTCTTTGTATCCTAAGTATCTAGAATATCTCTATGAACTTGGTAGGTACTCAGCATGCTTTTGCTTTTGTGAAGTTGTGGCAGTAGAGACAGGAAGTGTATGCGATCGGCACCTATAAGGTTGTGTTCCAAAAACAATAGCTCAAAAGGCACATTTATGTTGCTGTCTCCCTTCTGTGAGCATTTGCTTCTCCAATGATAGCTCAAAGATGTTTGCTCAGAGACAGGAAGAGAGGGAAGAGGAAGAAGGGAAGGAGGAAGGAGAGAAAGTCATCCCTTGGACCTCCTCATTCTTGGTGCTCATCAGGTCTAAAAAAGCCACCATCGCTCACTACTCAAGATGGACAGTTACATCACAGAAATCTCCAAGGAGAGGTTCTGTTCGTGTTATGTGCACATCTGCTCTTTCACACCATTGTGAAGGAGCCATCCAGGCAGCAGAGGCACAGACAGCAGCCGGATTGTGATTTTAGAACTCTGGTAATGTTTCCTGCCTGACTAAGATTCTCTTTCACCTACCAGCTAAAGCCTGGCCATCAGGCCTGACTCCCTAGACTACCTTAAGGCTTAAGGTTTGTTTTATTATTGCTTTTGTTCTGTTAGGAAAACACACTCATCTAGAAGGAACAGGGCTTTCAGCTGTGACACAGATTCGGTCCTGGTGGAAAGGACAGTCATCCCCTCAAAGGATGAGGAGCAGGAAGAGGAGCCCCCCAAGTGTGACAAGGCAGAAGGAAGCTGAGGGGTACCACTGAAAATATCCATTTGACAGGTGTGCCTAGAGTCAGCCTTGCAAGGCGCTCTGCTTGTGAAGGTTTGTTTTTCTTCCTAAATTGCTGTAAAAGGAACAGGGGGAAAAAAGAGGCTTAGAGATGAAAGAGAATTCTCACGCAGAAGAAAGCGGGCAATGGATGAAAAGGCTTGGTCACAAAGCTGCCTGGGGTCGCACAGCCAACAGGCTGAGCACCACAAAGAATACAGGCACCTGTGTTTCCCTCCGGACACTGAACTGCAGGTGTGGTCTCTGTATACAGTTTCCTAAGGGTTATAAGTTTTTTTTTTCAGGCCAGAATTCAGAGTTATTAACACGGCACTCAGGACCCCGGTAGACATTTATAGTCTCATATAGCCTGTCTTAGAGTCACATGACTGCTACTTTCTTTCTGCAATATCAGTACTTATATGAAAAAAATTGTCGGTAGAGATAGCTACAGATAGGCAGACGATGGGTAGGTGGGTAGATAGCAGATGCACAATCTGGTACCCATGCTGAAACCTTACTGATAGAGGTGGTAGAACAATCTTTTGCTTGAGTATTTGGTCTTTGACCCAAATTTCTGACAATGTTCCTAAATCGCTTGGAATTTTCTCTTGTTCTAGACCCTTTTGCTCTGGATCTGACGCTTGGATGGGTTCCCTGTAGTATTACAACGGAGCTTGTGGTGAGGAAAGCTAGCCATGCCGTGCACCTAGAAGGCTGCAGCTTAGTGCCCTACCCCATTCTTCTTTTTCTTTTTCCCCTTTAGATATTCAACAGCATCTTTGCTTGCTTGTTTTTTTGTTTTTAATTAAGATGTAATGACATCCATCCCTTCCCCCTCACCTTTCCTCTGTCCAACCTCTTCCATGCTCTAACACTCTCAAATTGATAGCCTTTTTTGTTATTAACGTTACATATATATCTGTATATATTTTCATATATATATATACATATATATTCATATATACAGATTATATTTTTTCATATATACAGATACATAAATACAACCTGCTGAGTCTATTTTCACTGCTTATGTGTACACAGCTTCAGGGATGCCCACTCTGTATTGGAAAACCAACCAGGAAATTCATCCCTGGGAGAGGCTATTTCTCCCTCTCTCAGCAGTCTTTAGTTACCTGTAGTTCTTTGTCTAGGACCCACCCTTGATGTTGAATGCCCTTGTGTATGCTGTGAATATGTTTTATTACCATTGGTTATAAACAAGCTGGCTTGGCCAACAGCCAGGCAGAATAGGGCCAGGCAGGAAATCCAAGCAAAGATAAAGGGAAAAAGAAGGTGGAGCCTGAGAAGTGCCAGCAGCCGCATGATAAGCAAGATGTGAGTTAACCAGTCACGAACCTTGTGGTAAAATAAAGTCTAATAGAAATGGGTTAATTTAAGTTTAAGAGTTAGTTAATAACGAGCCTGAGCTAATAGGTCAAAAAGTTTGCAATTAATATTAAGCCTCAGAGTGGTTATTTGGAAACAGGTGGGCGGGAAAGAAACCTCCAGTTACACACCCTCATTCTTGGCATCTAAGGAGTAGAAAAGGGCTTAATGCTAAATTGATCCCAATTAGTGATTGGTCAACTAAAAGTGATTCTGCTAATCTTGCCCATACAATGAAACTTCAGTCAGAAATCCAAAGGACTGGATCAGGAAACTTCCAAGTAACTGATTATCTGGGTGTTCCTGGAGGGTGGGAAACACAGAGGGGGTATGGGAGCTCCATCAGCCCTCCCACTTGCCTTGCCCTCCCCCTCTTTTCTATCCCGCTGATGTTCTCGCCTGTATCCTTTGCCATCAATGTATAAACTAAGTAAAGTGTCCTCTTGTGTCTGTGAGCCACACCAGAAAGTCAATGGAACCTCATGAAAGTGTCATAGGAGCCACAAAGCCTTTACTCAAATCAGAATGTAGTGGTAGAATCAATATTTTATACATTATCTCATTTGAACTAAATTTCCTATTTCCTATATGGCATATGGTTAGCAAAATTGTCTCCCGGACACAGATGAAGACCTTAGTAATACATTACCATCATTATCTTCCTACCTGACCATTATTTCTTGTGTCCTCCTCCAGCTTATAAATACAATGCATATTCACCATAGAAAATTTATCAAAAGCAGAAGTTTAAAACAGAAGGCAAAAAAAAAATCCGAAATCTCAGTCTCAATCATTACGTTGTATTCACTTCCAGTTTGTTTGTGTTCTGCTCTTTCATATCCTGATAGATCGTTTGCTTACACGTTTTAGTGATTACATAATCTTTTGTCATATGAATGGGCCACAACTTTTTTAACCACACTCCTGGCATACTGGGTTTGGTTTTCTAAATTCATACCATACATAGTCAGTTAAGCTGCAAGGGAACATCTCATGTTAAGCCTGCAGCCTTCTGCATTTCAAATTATCTTCCTAGAATAAACTGTTATAAATGGAGCTGCTGTGTGGAACAACACAACTATTTTTAAACATCTCCATACACTTGCTTTTCTCCACACTGCTTCTTGGAAAAGTTTTTACCCAAAGAAGCCATAATTATTTATGAAATCAGACAAAACACCAATCCCTGGTGACAACAGACATGCCGCCTCTCGCACAGTTTAAAAGAGGGATGTCTGTTTTTCAGCTTGTATTCAGAGTACATATTTCCTCTGTTAGAAGTGATGGTGGTACTTCCCAAGTTGGTCATATTCGATGTGACAGTCATTTGTCTCAAGGGATTCCAACAGATCCTGGGTAAGAGATAACTGGAGTTTGCAAAGTTATCAGTCTATCAATCAGGCCTTCCAAGGAATAAAAAGTTTGCACGTGTTCTTCATATCCACAGAGTTCCATAAAGGCTTACTGTGCTGGTATTCAGGGACATAGCTGTCCAAGGTCACAAACCCAGAAGGCCCTGGCTGAGTCATCGACCACAACTTAGTACTTTGCCTCTGAACTTCAGCTGCCCCTTCTTCACCATACTCTATGTAATATGTAATGGAGATATAATTTGTTCTTAAATATACTCTAGTATCTGCTGAGTTCTCCCCACCTCTTGAGATTCAAGTAAGGGCACCTAACCATGTATATTCATTATCCAGGGAATACATAATGAAATGTCACAGACTGGGTGGCTTAACCAGCAAAACATGCTTCCCACTGTCACAAAGATTAGAAGTCCAATGTCAAGATACCAGCAGGACTAGTTTGTCATAACCCGAAGGCCTTTTCTTTCTTAATGTATGTCCATGCCCCCCTGGTTCTACTTCCTTTTCCTATAAGGACACTGATCCTACTGAGTAGTGCCCCACCCTTTGATCTTATTTAATCTAAATACCTCCTGAAGGTCTTATCTCCAATGCAGTCACAATCTAAAGATGAGGGATCAGGACCACAACACATGAGTTCTAAAAACCACAGTTCAGTCGACAAAATCCCTCATCTTTCCTCCATGTGAGGCAGGAGGTGACGGGGAAGTGGTAAGAAGCGTAGAGGAGCAGTCTGTTTTCGCCTGAATTGACTTTATTATGCTCGACCCCTTCCAGTACCTACTCTCTTTTCCCCACTGCTGTTGGCATGGAGATAAGAACCAACCTGTGCATCTTCCAGGGGGAAATTATTCTCAGATGCCAAGAGAGTAGGTAATGGATTCTACTAAGAGGTCTGAGGTCAGAAAGCACAGAAGAAAAGTCTAGATGAGCAAGCTAAGTCATTCTTTTTCCCAGGAGAGCAGTTCTAGCACATTTGATTCTGACTATCTATTCTCCACCAATTAAAGCCCCAAGGGAAGACCAAATATTACCTCGTAGTTCATATTTTCAGCACCATAAAAAAAACATAGGTACAACTGCCTCCATGACTATCTCCCATAGGCAACTGGATGAAAGCTATCTGAACAGCTCTGCTGAGCCTCACACTCCCCACAAGGAGTTCAACCTGGAGCTCATGCCTGCCTGCTTGCTTTGAACTCTGTAGGAAACTCAGAATGCGGTTCCTTACTCAAACAGGGCCTGGGTCCCTAGGTCCTCTCTTCTATCTTTCCCATTTCCCTGCCTGGGTTCCTTGACCCTCTGTGTACACCCGAGGACCGTAAGTAATGAACTGCCATTCCAGCTGGCCTCTCGCATCACTGAAGGAGTGCCTCAGTGTTAAAGATCCTGAATTAGAGAACACTGGGAACGCAGTAGAGATGCTTCCCTGCGCATCTTCCTCTCACAACGCCACCTTTGTGATCCCGAGCCTAGCGCCCTCATCAGAGGGTCTTCTCTCTTACTCTCCTTTTGTTTGTTCCTCCTGGGCCACGTTCTCTAGGAACACCCCCTAGGAACTCGTCATTCTTCTCGCTTGTCACACAATCTTTCAGCTTCCCCAGCTCCCTAAGCGCAAATCATGTTCCAGGCTACCATGCCATCGCCACACCACTCCTGTTGGGGGCTCAGTGGAATGCACAGCCTTCAGGTTAAGCAACTTCATTGTCCTTTAAGGCAAGCTGCAGTGTCATTAGCGGTTGTCCTTTCGTTATTCAAATGGATCCTAATGATGTTGATATTAGTGAGGGTGGATATTAAACAGCATGGGACTGGAATAGGAATTTGCTAAATAAAGACTGAGATCAATGTCACACAAATGCTTGAGAAGTATCAGCAGGGATGAGTGACTGAGGAATATTAAGTACAAGAACCTGAGAGAAACTTATTGGGAAGCTATAGTCCTGAGACCACATTCAATGACAGTCAATCATACAGGTTTGATCTGAAGTCATTGCTTTTGACTTGGGAGTTGGGGGCTGACACAGGGGAGAAATAATTGTTCAGAGAGCAAGAAACTGACAAGGAAGAGCCATACTAGGTGATTGCCTCCCCTAACTAGTTACTGAGGCCCAGAGAAAAGGGACTTGACTCATTGCAACTGATGACTTAAAAGAAAAAATGTAACAGAAAGTCAAAGTATAGAGTTAAAAGGAAAAGGAGGAGGTGACATGTAAGAACCTTCTAGAGGACACCAACTATAATAGCTGCTTGTGTTTATTGATCACCCTCAACTATGTGCCAAGTGACCTTCTAGACTGGAAACAGCCCAAGGTTACTTAAATGGATTATAGTGCATCCAGTCAGTGGAACAGTGTTTGGTGATTAAAAGAACCAGCTTTTGTTATATGAACTTGGATGAAACTATAAAGGCATTATGCTGAATGAAAGAAGCCAGTCCCAGAAGACTGATAATTTCAGAAAGACAAAATTGTGGTGATAAGAATGGATCAGTTGTTTGCTGTGGGAACTCCTTTAGCCAATAGTCTTTAAGATACCAGCCCACTTGGGCATAGTCTCTTATACTATAAATGCAGAAGTAATTACGTGGTGTCTCTTTCTCTCAGCTGCTGGATTCGGTTCCTGTTCCCTGCTGATGCAGAGGACTGTTGATCTGTGTGTCTACCACTAAATAAAGAACCCTTTATTATGCCCCCATTCTGAGCTAGTGTGGTGATGGGGGAGTGTCATATATCAATCTGTTGATTTCCTTGGTTAAGCAATAAAGAAACTGCTAGGCCCATTGGATAGGCCCACCCTTAGGTGGGTGGAGTAAACAGAACAGAATGCCGGGAGGAAGAGGAAGTGAGGTCAGACTCCACAGCTCCGCTCTCCGGAGCAGACGCAGGAGAGACGCCATGCTACCTGCTCCAGGGAAGACGCACACCATGCCCCAGCTCCGACCCAGGATGGACTTAGGCTAGAATCTTCCCGGTAAGCGCACCTAGGGGCGCTACATAGATTATTAGAAATGGGCCAGAGCAGTGTTTAAAAGAATACAGTGTCCGTGTAATTATTTGGGGCATAAGCTAGCCGAGCCGAGCCAGGCGGCTGGGGATTTGGGGACGCAACCCTGCCGCCGCTCCCCCTATTACTACAGTGTGGGACTACTTTATCATGTCCATCTACAGTTGTTTCCATGGGCAGGAATGGGTAAGGTTTGACCATACAGAAATAGTTGATTAAGTTGTATGTATTTACATTATAGTAGTGATCACACAAATTCACAATGAGGTGCAGTGTTATGCACCTATAATCTCAGCTATTCTGGAACCTGAGGCAGGAGAATCTCTTGAGCCTACAAGTTTGAGGCTAGTCTGGGCAACATAGTAATACCCTGTCTCAAAAACTCAAACAACCCTATACATATATTAAACATATAAAACTATATGTCCTTAAACTGTCTGTCTTTCTGAACATTAATTTTTAAAATGAGTTTTCATTCATCATAAAAATTCAAATATACACAAACACAAAATACATGTGCTGTGAGTCCTCCTTAAGCTTCATTCGGTTCCTAGGTTACCCCCAGAAATGCCCCCCAAGGTGTAGCGGTAGATATATGGGAACCAAACAGGACTTCCTGTTCCCCTTAAGCTAAAAAGCTCCACTCTCCTCTGTTTTTCAAAAATAAATTTAAGAAATAGTACATATGAAAAATTAAATCTTGAACCACTGATGCAATGAACCTAGTACAAATTAGTATTCATTGAGAGCTCACTATGTGCCAAGTACTGACCAAAGCAGTCTGTATAAGCATCACACCACTTATCCCTCTGTCTGGTCTCATGAGGTATGAATTATCTTCCTTTAAAAATGAGAAGAAAGAAGATTGAGAGAAATTACTTAGCTTCTTTATAGTGGCCTAGATCATAGGCAAAACAGACTTTTGCCTATTCTCTCTCCTCTCCTGCTAGGAGGGTAATTGACCCTGATTCTATACTCTGAAATCCACCAGGGTGTTTCACAGTCCTGTGAGCATCTCCCACTCTATCTGAGCATAGCACGGAGCCTGTTTACTGTTGATGTGGGGCTCACAGGGAGGGAAACTTTGGTTCTCTGTTCCTTACTGGCATGGTTCTTTTTAGACATGACACCCTTCCTTGTTTCCTTCTGTCCCTCCCTTTTCTTCTTTTCTTTCTTCCTTTCTTCCTCCTTTTTTCCTTCCTTCCTTCCTTCCTTCCTTCCTGCTTGGGACTTCATCTCAGGGCCAGAAAAATGCCCCAGTCTGGTGACTCCCTTAGCTTTCCTATTTCCTCCCATTGCTCTTTGCTCCAGCGAACTCTTCTTGGTTCCTGCTTCTGGAAGGGCCCTCCCTGATTAGCACGTCTTCCTGAAAAAATAAAGTGCTCCCAGGTGTAACACCAGGAGAGCAACCCGAGTCTTGGAGATGATGAAGATGATACTAACTATCATAAAATCTGTAGGAATTAAACTCCCTGACAATGGAAAAATCACTGGCTACCCTGGCTTGTGATACGCATGTAGTAGTTCCTGAATAAACAGAATAAAATAAAGTTTTTGTAACCAGTATAGAGAGTAGTAGTTTATAAAGAACCAAGGAAGGAACATTGAGCTGGTTCCTCCAAATATCTAGCAGTCCCTCCTAAGTGTTCATAGGACCACATCACTATCAGACACCTCTTCCCTCCAAACCCAGCTAGACACAGGCCTCTTCCCACCCACACCAGGTTTTTACACAAAGAAGAATTTCCCAAAAGACATCACACTTGCCCCCATAGCTTCTGAAAGTCACTTCATGGCTGGAAAAAAAAAATCTCGCTCTGAAAGGATTACTCTCATAAAATACTGAGAATTGAATGCTGACCCAAAGTTGACCAGAGGAATTTTTCAATACCCACTTATATATATATAAAATTTGTAACCTTTCTCTTCTCATTGAAACTAGGTAGTATTGATTGAGTAGAAACTTCAGGAAACTGTGTTTGGGACTTAATAGGGGTGAGCCTGTGGTAATCATGGCTATCCTGCAGTTCAATTAAAATTCTTAACCAAAAGGAGAAAATAAAATCCAAATCAATATTCCCATAGGCACACAGCTTAAGGATGACATAGCGATTTAACAGAGCCTCCATTAGCCACAAGCAACTCTGCTTCTTGCCATGGGTCTGTTTCTACATCATTTGTCAATAGGAGGACAAAGAAGGAAGAACCCAGGGAGGAATAAATGGAAGGTGATTCCAACAGAGAGACAAGTCCATCAGCAGTGGGGAAAAAGGCCAGAACTAAGAACTAATCAGAAAGAAAAATAAATGTGTCTTTGTAATACCACAGCACCAAGCCTTCCCAGTCAAGTCAACAATGGGCAAGGATCTTTGTCTCCAGAATTTGTAGGAGAATTAGAAAATGTCAAATCTGGAAAGGCCCAGGAATCCCTTATGAATTGCAAATAAAACTGAGACTGAGAGCAAGAATTTGGGGAGTAGGTTTATAGCCAGGTCTCACTTTTCAGCCCATCTTACCTGGAACTCATTGTGTGTTGCTGCCTGGTCTCTAATTCATGAGTCTCCTGAATGTCAGGATTACAGATGTGTGTTACCATGCCCAGCTTAAGTTCAAGACTCTGGCTAAATATATTGACTAAACAGCTAGGGAAGAAACCATGTTCTTACTCAGGCCAAACAACCTTACTTCTTACAAGTTTCCTTGTGTGAGTTGTCCTGAAATTGCTAGGAATCTCTCTCTCTCTCTCTCTCTCTCTCTCTCTCTCTCTCTCTCTCTCTCTCTCTCTGGATTTTTCAAGATAGGATTTCTCTGTGTAGCCTTGGCTGTCCTGAAACTAGCTCTGTAGACCAAGCTGGCCCTGAACTCAGAGATCTGCCTGCCTTTGTCTCCCAGTGTTGGGACTAAAGGTGTGTGCCACTACGCCAAGCTTAGGAACTGTGTTTTCAGCTTTTAGTCTCTCATTGTCCAGGTGCCCATGAACTCACTCGTTTTTATTTCCACTGCCTGAGAGGGATTATGGATTAGTGTACAGAATATCACAAACATTCAAAAATTTGGTTAGCAATGCCCATCAAGGGTTATAATATAGAGAAGAAAGAAGGAAAGATAGGGGTTGATACTGAGAGACCCTTCTCCATAGGTTGACCCAAGAATTTAGGTGCAGCTCCATCCAGAGTTTCCAGATTCTTCAATCTATCCAAGTCAGTTTCTCCACTGTCTTGTTATACCTGATCTGGTGCAGCATAACGAAAATGCTAAAGATGGAGTTCTTCTCACACGTGTTCTGTTTGGGTTATGGCAGTCTTCCATAAAGAAAGGAGACTCAGTGAGTTGATTTCCTGGTGGTCAGAAGAACCTAATGTTTCAGAGTCAACCGCCCCACCCATGAACTTCTCTCCAGTCCCATCTCTGGAGTGTTGGAGGAATCTGATGTATATCACACAGTTCAACACTTCTCTCCTTCTCTCCAGTCCTATCTCTGGAGGGTTGGAGGTATCTGATGTATATCACACAGTTCAACACTTAGTGGGAGGCATCTGTGACTCTTAGACCTTTAAAGCTCCAGACTCCAATCCTCTGAACTTTAGATTCATATTGGTACCTATGGCCTTGGCTCCCCTAGCTCTTGAAATTTGAGATTTTGGCTGAAAACTATAACAAATAAATTCCCTATAGCTGCAGATGGATAATGGAATGCCATGGGTCATTTTGATTTTTGGGGTCCATGTGAACCAATGCCTCCTAATAAACATCTTCCTGTTTATTTGTTTTCTATGTATTTATTGGTTCTGTTTCTCTGAAGAACACTGAATAATATTTTAGCCTGCAGTGAATGAAGTCTGAGGCATATGCATGGAAGCCCTTCCTAACATGAGATTGGGATTTGGGTCAGACTATGCAGAGCTATCTCAAATCTACTTGAATAGTGCCAAAAAGGGAACATGGTGGTTCAAACACTCAAACATCTTCAGCATTTTTTAAAGTGTTAGTAGAACTTAAGTCCCAAGGAAATTTGTAGGTGTTTGGAGGCAATTTGGACTTTGAATAGTTCGTGGAATAGTATTTTGGATCAGCTGAGTCTGGATCTTAAAATAAATGGAAAAGTGCAGTTGAGTTCAAAACATAAAAAATACTGGAAATCGATGGAAATATGTGCAAAGAAGCTTCAAATGGAATATTTACCGACATTCCTTATACATGACAGACACTTGGCTAAACAGGAAGATGATGTTAATAAAAAAATGATTTTTAAATGGAAAAAAAATTTAAAAAAACTTTAATAAATATTAGTTTACTTTTCCTCATTAAGAGACTATTTATAGATTGTGTCTCTTAGTTGGCTTGTTCCCTAACCTCCAGCTCTTTAGAATAAATTTAAAACAAGAAAGTAGACAATTACCACAAAGAAAAGGATTGTCTGTTCTACTTGACTGCACACATCCAACAAATGGAAGCTCACAGTAGTCACCCATCAATTTCCAATGTGATCATGTTTTTTAAAAGCTTCTTTGGACCTGAGACAGGGAACTCCACAAGCACAGGGGAGCAACTGCTGAGTGAGTGAGTCAGAGACAGAGACCCCTGAGGGCTCCATGTGAATGTGGGACCTTCAAAGGAGTAGACCTAAGCCAGGACCCCTGTGAGCCTGGACATGAATCTAGGACTTCTGAGGAACTAGGTCTGAGCCAGGTCCCCTGCAGGTCTGGGCATGAATCTGGGACCTCCGAGTAAGTAGGCAGGAACCAGAGTCTGGGACCTCAGAGGGAGTAGGCTTGAGCCAGGACCTCTGTGGGTCTGGGCATTGGTCTGGTACATCAAAGGGAATAGGCAGGAACCAAAAACCTCTTTGAGTCCAGGTTTGAGCAAGCATGAGTCTGGGACCTCTGAGGGAGTGAGTCTAAGCCATATCCTCTGCGGATCTGGGCACACCCAAGCCTGGGAACTCCAACGGAGTAGACCAAAGTAGGAGACCTTTGTGGGACCAACTCCAAGACAGGGACCTCTGCAGGAGCAGATCCAGACCAGGATTTACAGAAACAAGTCAAAGCCAGTAACTTAGGCCAAAGTTGGCCCAAGGCAATGAACTGCACCTCAGGCTGGAGTTGGCCTGAGGCAACAAATTCTTAGGAGTGGAAATGAACCAGCTACCTAAGCCAGAGTCAGCCTGAGGAAGCAGGCTCCTTAGAAGGGGGAGTGGATCCACTTCAGGAACAACATTGGCAGATCAGGATTGAGCCAATACCTGGGCCAGAGCAGACCTGAGACAGGGAACTCCGCAGGAACAGGTACAGGGGAGTCACAGACAGAGACCCCTGCAGGAGTGGATCCAGACCATGCTTTACAGAAACAGGTCAAAGCGGACAACCTAGGCTAGAGCAGGCCTGAGACATCAAATTTCAAGGGAGTAGAGCAAAGCCCGGGAGTGCTGAGCGACCTCCAGGAACACGAATTGATCAAAAGGGTAACTAGAACCATGGCACTAACTGTACCACGAGGAACGAGCATCTGATTTTTGGATTCACTGGCACCTAAAATCAACAGAATCACCAACAGCCTCAAACACACTTATTAGAGGAAAAGATGAGTAGAAAAGGTAAGAACGCATGCAATACAAAACCAGTAAAACCTAAAAACCCTACAACAGCAAGACTTGAACAACCAAATATAGATGAAGCAGAAGAAAATTACCTAAAAAAATAACTTCAGGAGAATTTTTGAAACTCTTAAAGAGGAAATGAGAAATTCCCTCAAAGAAATGGAGGAAAAGACAAACAAAAAACTGGAAGACATCAGCAAATTCCTGAAAGAAAACAAAAAAAAAAAAAAGAAATCGAACATATGAAAGAAACTATTCAGGACTTGAAAACTGAAATAGAGACAATAAAGAAAACACAGGGCAAGGAAATTATAGAAACAGAAATCATAAGAAAATGATCAGGAACCACAAACACAAGCATGAACAGCAGAATACAAGAGATGGAAGAGAGAATCTCAAGTGCTGAAGATACAATAGAAGAAATAGACTCATTAGGCAAAGAAAACATTAAATCTAACAAAAACTTAACCCAAAATATCCAGAAAATATGGGATACCATGAAAAGGCCAAAACTAAGAATAATAGGTGTCAAAAGTCAATTAAATAAATCCAAATAATATTCTGCTATCCTCATAGATTGATGCATAGTCTAACGGTCATCAAAGAGGCTTAATCCCGCAACTAATGGAAACAAAAGCAAAGATCCACAGCCAAACATCAGGCAGAACTTGGGGAATCTTGTGAAAGAGGGGGAGAAAGGATCACAGGACCCAGTGGTGTCAAGGGCACCACAAGAAAACCCACAAAACCAACTAACTTGAGCTCATAGAGGCTCACAGATACTGAACTGACCATCAAGGAGCCTGCATAGGATTGACCTAGACCCTCTGCTTATACATTACAGTTATGTAACTTGGTCTCTATGTAGACTCCTAACAGTGAGAGCAGGGGCTGCCTCTGACTGCGTTTCCTGTTTTAGGGACCCATTCCAAGTTACCTCATCTAACATAAAATATCTCAGAGTAACTGTAACCAAACAAGTGGAAGACCTGTATGACAAAAACTTTAAATCTTTGAAGAAAGAAATTGAAGAAGACACCAGAAAATGGAAAGGTCTCCCATGCTCTTTGGTATGTAAAATTAACATAATAAAAATGACAATCTTGCCAAAAATAATCTACAGATTCAATGCAATGTCCATCAAAATCCCAGCAAAATTTGTCACAGACCTCAAAAAAAGAATACTCAACTTCATATAAAAAAACAAAAACCCCAGGATAGCCAAAACAATCCTGTACAATAAAGGAACTTCTAGAGGCATCACAATCCCTGACTTCAAATTCTACTACAGAGCTACAGTACTGAAAACAGCCTGGTATTGGCATAAAAACAGAGACGGGGGGCCAACGGAACCAAATCGAAGACCCATATATTAATCCATACACCTACAAACACATGATTTTTGACAAAGAAGCAAAAATATCAAATGGAAAATAAGAAAGCATATTCAACAAATGGTGCTGGCATAACTGAATATCAACATGTAGAAGAATGAAAATAGATCCATATTTATCACCATGCATAAAACTCAAGTCAAAATGGATCAAAGACCTCAACACAAAGTCAACCATACTGAACCTCATAGAAGAGAAAGTGGGAAGTACACTTGAATGCATTGGCACAGAAGACCACTTCCTAAATATAATCCCAGTAGCACAGACACTGAGAGAAACAGTTAATAAATGGGACCTCCTGAAACTGAAAAGCTTCTGTAAAGCAAAGGACACGGTCAACAAGACAAAACGATAGACTACAGAATGGGAAAGATCTTCACCAACTCCATATCAGACAGAGGTCTCATCTCCAAAATATACAAAGAACTCAAGAAACTGTTCATCAAAAGAACAAATAATCCAATGAAAAAAAATGAAGTACAGACCTAAAGAGAGAACTCTCAACAGAGAAATCTAAAATGGCTGACAGACACTTAAGAAAATGCTCAACATCCTTAGCCATTAGAGAAATGCAAATCAAAACAATTCTGAGATTCCATCTTACACCTGTAAGAATGGCTAAGATCAAAAACACTGATGACAACTTATGCTGGAGAGGATGTGGGGTAAAGGGTACACTCCTGCATTGCTGGTAGGGGTGCAAATTGGTACAACCCCTTTGGATATCAGTATGGTGATTTCTCAGAAAATTAGGAAATAACCTTCCTCAAGACCCAGCAATACCACTTTTGGGTAAAGGATGCTCAATCGTATCACAAGGACTTGTGCTCAACTATGTTCATAGCAGCATTGTTTGTCATAGCCAGAACCTGAAAACAACCTAAATGTCCCTTTACTAAAGAATGGATAAGGAAAATGTGGTACATTTACACAATGGAGTGCTACACAGAAGAAAAAATAATGACATCTTGAAATTTGTTGGCAAATGGATGGATCTAGAACGTATCATATTGAGTGAGGTAATCTGATGTGGGATTCCCCTCTGTATGCTGTGAATACCATTGGTTAATAAAGGACTGTCTTGGGCCTGCGCAGGGCATTGGGGCTGAGCAGCTGGGAACAAACAAGTGGCCTCCCTACTACAGTAACCCAGACCCAGAAAGACAAATATCATATGTACTCTCTTATAAGTGGCTTTTAACCATAAAGCAAAGAAACCCATCCTACAATTCACAGTCCCAGAGAACCTAGACAACAATGAGGACTCTAAGAGAGACATACATGGATCTAATCTATAGGTGAAATAGAAAAAGACAAGATCTCCTGAGTAAATTGGGAGCATGGGGACCATGGGAGAGGGTGGAAGGGGAGAGGAGAGGAAGTGAAGGGAGAAGAGAAACGTATAGCTCAATAAAATCAATTTTAAAAAAGTAAAAAAACAAAAAAAAAAGAGGAGGAGGTGCCTAGTCTCACTACAACTTGATAGATCATGGCTGACTGATATACAGGCCTGCCTGTATCTGAAAGGAAGCAGTGGAGGAAGAGTGGATGGGGAGGTGGGGGAGACTGGAAAGAGGGAAGGAATGGAAAACTTTGATTGAGATGTAAAAACAAACAACAGAAATAAATTGATTGTTTATCCCTCCAGACAGTTATGCCACTATTGTACCAGGGTTATAGCAGAACAGTCACTATCCTGAGTGAGGTAACCCAGACCCAAAAAGATGAACATGGGATGTACTCACTCATAATTGGTTTCTAGCCATAAATAAGGGTCACGGAGTCTACAATTGGTGAACCTAAAGAAGCTAAATAAGAAGGTGAACCCAAGGAAAAACATATAGTTATCCTCTTGCCTATGGGAAGTAGACAAAATTGCCGGGGAGAAAAGTGGGATCTTGGGGGTGAGGTGGGTTGGGGATAAGGGGAGATGGGGAGAGAGAACAGTCAGTTTTTAAAGGTATAGTTCATGTAACCTTTGTAAATCCTCAAGCTTCCTTCTCCTTGTCCTTTCCTTTCTCCGTCCCTCTCCACCCCCTTCCCTTTTCCCTCCTTCACCTTCTCCTTTCTCTTCTCCTTCTCCTTTTCTGCCCCTCCTTTATCTCTCCCTCTTGCCATGAGGTGGTCAGCTTCGTCCCACCTGACACCCCCATCATGATGATGATATTATGACTGATCATAACCCAAAAATAACAGAGCCAGGCAGACGCAGACTGAAATAAACCAAAATAAATACTTCGTTCATTCATTTCCTGGCTACCCAGACTTGAATAATCACAACACTACTTGGCCAATGTCTTAGCTGTATTTCTAGCTAGATCTTACATCTTAAATTAACCCATTTCTATTAATCTGTGTATTGCCATGAGGTTGTGGCTTACCAGTAAAAGTTTTGGGTGTCTTTCTCCTTCAGCAGCTACCATGGGCTTGGCTGATGTCTTAGGCATATTTCTAGATAGCTCTTACATCTTAAATTAACCCATTTCCATTAACCTGTGTATCACCACAATACATGAGCCTGTGCTTACCAATAAAGGTTCTGGGCATCTTTCTCCTTTGGCAGCTACCTGTCATCCTCTTGACACTGCCTACTCTCATTATATATCTCTGTTCAGATTTCCTGCCTGGATTTACTTCGCTAAGCCATTGGCTAAAACAGCTTCTTTATTTACCAATGGTAATAAAACATATTCACAGCAAACAGAGGGGAATACCACATCATTTACCCTTTCCTGTCTAAATAAAAGGAAGGTTTTTAACTTTAACATAGCAAAATTACATATAACAAGCTAGATATCAAGCAAGAATTATTGTTATAATATTTAGCTATAACTATATGTCTTCAACTCTTCAAAAACCCCAGAAGGATATAATTTTACCTAAGTAAACAGGACGATCATTGTAAGCAGCTTCCAAAACTCTAGAATTGACAGAGACATCTCATTGCCTAGACAGTCACCCAAAGTTTTTCTGTGATGTTGGGGCATCCATCTTAAGCCTATCAGCCCATAGTATCTGGCAAACCTTTAATCATTTATAATCAACCCTCTTTAAATGAAAACAAACATTCATAAATAATCATTTGGGGAATTTGGGCATAGTTTTCTCCAAACTGTTTCCTGCTGTTTGTTGGGAAAATTATTTTTGGGGTTCATGGAGACCTTTTAGGGGGTCTTGTTCCATCAAATCACATCGCCTGGAAGGAATCCATAGGTTCTCATCTCCTGTGGAAACAAAAACAGAATCTCTTTTCCAAAGCAACATATCCTTAGACCCAAATTTTGAAGTCAATATATTTTTATATTTTTATGTTGATTTAACTTAGTAGCCCCCAGAATCAAATATCTCTCTACAGTCAAAAATTTCAAAGAAAACACAATAATATACATAATCCAGAATCTCTGTGTCTTTTATGTCTGAATCTGTCCTATTGTGTATCTGAAATCCTTTTTTGACCAAGAGTGCCCTTTTAAAAGAAAATGCTATGTGGAAATGGCTAAGATCAAGTCCGCAGCCCTGCCTGTTGGCTCTACCCACTCAACATGGTGGAGGTATGTTCACTACCTCTGCGAGCCATGCTCACAGCCCCAGCTGCAGAGACACAGCAGGTCTATGTCACTATTAAGCAACTTATAGCTCTCTGCTCATAAACCCCATTTAAGTACTCCATAGCCAGAACTCCCAAAAGAGCCAAAACTGTTCATGCCAGTATGAACCAGGAAGCTGTCTCTTAAAGAAACCATTCAGTTTTTGCTGCTAATGCTGAGTCAGGAAGCCTTCTCTTAAAGAAGACGCATTTGCCTCTAGCAATCAGAGCCCACCAGAGAAAATGCTGCTGCCAAGAAGCCACGCTTAACTCTCTTCTTTTGTGTCTAGAATTCCTTCCCAACCTCTCACAGGTTTTATGTGGATGTAGTTGGCCCATCCTGGCACCATTTTGTAAGTGTACCAAAGAGTTCCACAATAGCCCAGAATAGAGTATAACAAATATTTATTTATTTGGGGATAAATTCACAAAAAGAGTAGCAATCTGTAGTTCTCTACATGCTTGGGAACTGGAACTGAATTCAGCAGCCAAGATGCCTACATGTGCTTTTCATTTGCATTTATAATACATGAGACCATGCCCAAAGGGGGCCAGTATCTTAAAGGCTATTGACTGAATGAGTTCCCACAACACCACTCCTTCCCTTCTCAGAAGGAAAAGAATCACTGAATTCAGTAAAGTTTCTCGTACTCACCTTCCAGGTAAACTGGACCTAAATATAAAATGAGTAATAAATATGATTGGTCCTTTTGAATTGCATTATTAGGCACTCTCATAGCTGGCATTTCCATGGCTATCATCATTTCTAGTGTCTAGTGCAGACTTCTCCCTCCTTTTATGCCCTTGGTCATTTCTATGAGATTACTCCGTGGAGCCAGGTGCTGAAATTACTCACTTGCTTTTAAGTCCCCTGTGCCTCCATCTTCCTTTCTTTTCTTCTACTCTGCCACTCAGAACAACAATCTACTGCTAAAGCATTCATTAAGGCACAGGTTAATATTTCCTCTTTAGTTGAGCACTCATAATTCAAGAATATGGAAGTAAACACATGAGAAACACCACCATTCCAGAACATGCTCTGCCTAAGAAGCAGCTTCTGCTGAGCCGTGAACTGCGCTCCATTCCTCCCAGAACAGCAGATGTCCCTGAGTCACCAGGGCTCACCGTCGGAAGTATCTAACATCTGAAAGATAAATCCAGCATTAGACAGCTGACCACATGTGTGCCTCTGAAACTATGGCAACGGAAAGTCCTATTACCTCTGTGTCCCAATTAAAAGTGGTCTGTTGGCTGTAATTGGCTGCTTGGTCTCCAAAACTAATACATCAAAGCAATCACATAAGCCTCAAATGTCACCATCATACAAATTGACATTTTCCACACAAGCAACTAATGAGTGGTCAAGAGCAAAGAGCACATGCAACGGAGGCCGCCGAGAACAACTGGGTAAGTCCACTCTTGGACACTTCTCGTCATGTCCCACCCACAGAAGATTTGACAACTGATTGAATGCTGGAGTTGGAGGAAGAAGAAGGCTAGAAATATGAAGCTAAGTATCCAAGAGGATAGAGGGACTTTCAGGACTGGGGATGCAGCTCAGTAGTTGAGTGCTATCTGGCATGTAAAGGCCCTAGGTTCAATCCCCAGTTTCCCCTCTTGCCAAGAAAAGAATTTTAAAATGGAAATTTATTTCTAAAAAAAATATTTTTTATTCTTTTATGGTTTTAAAAATCTAATTCATTATTTTTTATTTATTCAATTAAAAAATACCAATCCAAATTTCCACTCCCTCTTTTCCTCCCATTCCCTCCACATATCCTTCCACCCCACCTCCCTCTAATCCTAAGAGAGGGTAAGGCACTTTGCTTTGTAAAAAGTCCAAGGCCCTCTCTACTACATCTAGGCTGAGCAAGGTATACATTCAAAGAGAATAGGATCCCAAAAAGCCAGTACTTGCAGTAGAGATAAATCCCAGTGCCACTGCCAGTGGCCCCTCAATCTGCCCCAGCTGTACAACTGTCAACCACATTCAGAGGGACTAGTTTGGCCCTATGCTTGTTCCTTCCCAGTCCACCTGGAGTTGGTGAGCTCCCATTAGCTCAGGGAAACTGTTTCAGTGGATGAACCCTTCATTGTCTTGACCTCTTTGCTCATATTCTCATTCCTTCTACTCTTCAACTGGACCTTAGGAGCTCAGTCCAGTGCTCCAGTGTGGGTCTCTGCCTCTGTTTCCATCTGTTGTTGGATGAAGATTCTATGGTGATATTTAAGATAATCATCAGTCTGACTACAGGGCAAGGCCAGTTCGGGCACCCTCTCCTCTATTGCTTAGGGTCTTAGCTTGGGTCATCCATGTAGATTCCTGAAAATTTTAAAAAATAGAAATCTAGAAAGACTTTTAGCTGAAATGAGAAGAAAATATTTGGTGTTTCATGGAAATAAATGTACAAGGTCAGAAATGAATCTCTTCAAGTCTCCTTGGTTAGGGTGGGATGCCTGGTATTTGACAGGTCACATAACATTTGACTTCCATGTCTGGTTAAAAGGTATTAATTGGCAATAGTAATAACATGATACTTTCAAATTTGTTTTGTCCTTGGTTCTAAATCAGCAAAACATGGAACAACTTGGCTTTTAGTGTCTTTGATGTTAAGTATGAAGTGATCCATAAACAAATGATTGAAAAGACACAACCTACTGGTCACACATGTAAGTTGGAACTTAGTTCCCTGGGTCACATGGCATCTGAATTCCAGCAAAAGGAGTGCATGAGAAAACACCACATTCGCTGGAGCTCAGCTGTAAGGGAACTGTTATGGTTGATGTGTAGGTCAACGGATACAACCTACAACCCTGTGAGATGGGCCTCTGAGAACATCTGTGAGAGCTATCCTTATTACATTAATAATGTGGGGGTACTGCTCCCTGTGGGGGGCACCACTCCCTGGGCTTAGGATCCTGGACTGAATCAAAAGGATAATGCTAGCCGAGCCCTAGAACACACTATTCCATTTCTCTCTGCCCTGGACTGTGGATGCAATGCGATCAGATCTCTCATGTGCCTGCTTCTATGTGTTCTCTTCCATGATGGAGTACAGCTAGAAGTGTGAGCCAAATGCACCCTTACTTCTTTAAGTTGCTTTTGCCACCGTGTTTTAGCAGGGTGACAGGAAAAGAAAATAAGTCAGGAAGCTTCTCGATAGTTCTTCTGCATAACAGCATTGTTTTCATCGTCCTAGCCAGACGTACATCGCGCTGGTCACATTATCTGCAAAGAAATCTTTGGCATGTTAATGGCTAGCTACATCATGACCGCATAGCTGGAGTTCTGTGAATAATAAAGAAGAGACACCACCTTCATCCTCTCTCCATCCAACCCACACGTGTCTGGTATTTTTTGTGTTAACCACTAGGCAGCCTTCAATCTAGGCTTTCAAGAAACAAGCCATGCATGATCTATCATTAGAACAAAGAAACTCAAGTCAAAAGACCTGAGATCCAGCTGTGTCTCAGCCACTTGCTCTGTGACCTCCAGCAGGTAAATCTTCTACTTCTGTTTCTAATCAGCAAAATGAGAGAGTTGAAAGCAATCATTCTAAAGGGCTATTTTAGAACCTAGTAGATAGCCGAGCTCTATTGTGCTGCACTCCTGGGCCTGGGCCCTACGCTTTGTTCCTGGTAGACAGGGAACATTGTTGGAGTGACCACTTTGGGAATCTTGTTAACTCATTAAATAAAATAAAAATAGTTCCTTTTCCCATGTTAAAAAAAAAAAGGTTGGGAGGCAATGGTAGTTCTGAGTTGATATGCCTGATCCAATTCAGCAAGGTCCCTGGGCTATTCAAGATCAGTATGTCTGTGTGCTCTCAAGGTGAGAGATCACCCACGGAAGTCAAAGGTGACATGATCTATCAAGGGTGAGACACCCAACAGATGTCTCCAGGGAGTAGAAGCTTCTGCAACCATGACTGCATCCAAACTGCCAAGAAAACTCTGGGAACGAAAGGAGTAAACGCACATGGAGCAAAGGGGTCTAGAAAAGCGAACTAGGAATTCTCACTCAGATAACACTGTGAGAGTCACAGTATGAGAGGGACCGGTTAGGCTTCACAACCTGGACCTTTTTAATTAGTGACAATATTGTGGCAAACCCTGTGAAACCCGAGAATAGAGACTTTCAGGAGCTGCCTCTAGTTGGCTAATAATGACTCTCTATTATCGCTAATCCTTCTGATGCATTAACAGAGATGCTTCCTCTCTTGGAAAAGATTTGCAAGAAGATGCTGCAGATAGATGAACAATTTGTTCCCCTTTCTCATGTCCATCCCACAGGCTAGAACTGGATCCACGGAGCAGTCTGAGAGATCACTGAGGCTTCTGGAAAGAAAAGAGAATGAGATGTCAGAGGCCTACACGGGCACACCAGAGAAGAAGAAACAAAAGAAATTCAGCTGGATTCAAAAAAGGCTAACAAAGTAAAGAGGATGCAGAGTTCATATTTTTCACCAAAATAAAGCCATGAGAATTTCTTAAGAATATGTGTGAGAAAATAATAACGGCACAAAAACCAAAGAGGTATGTATTTAATAGATCGGATTTCAACACCATGATTTAATGGCAAAGCCTTGAAGATGCTCAGGCTTCCAGTCTGTCATTCTAATTAATAGGCATCATGTCAAATAAATTCAGCTATAAAATAATTATCAAAGAGACAAGGTATCTATTTCTTAAATTATTTGTATTTATAACAATAAAGCATAGACTCTGTGTATTAATTACCTTTATGCATAAAAATACTCATAATCTATTTGATAATCACTTAGAATGAGAGTAATAATAATATTGTTTCCATTTGCCATAAAAAATCTGACAGTTTGTTTTTGTTTTATATTTCTTTGAGACAGGGTCTCATCATGTAACTACAGATAGCCTAGGATTTGTACACAGACCAGGCTGGCCTGGAGCTCACAGAGATCTGCCTTTCTCTGTCTCCAGAATGCTAGAATTAAAAGTATACACCACCATATTTAGGTAACATGAGAGGCTCGCCTCTAAAATTAACCACATTTCTTAAAGTCTCCAAATCTTTGAAATAGTAAGCTGAAAGAAGAGTTACAATCTTGGAAAAAAATTAATTAAACCTCAGATAAAGACATAATCATTGAATATGTAAAGAGCATATTCAAAAAAAAAAGACCAGTAGTCTAATACAGCAAGGCAAAAATGGTCGCTCCTGACTGAAGGACTTATTTGACAATGCAAATATGCAGCAAACATGAGAGCCCTCAAATATGCACACCCCATAGGTTCTGGAAATGCAGAGACATGCACTTTTCCTTCCCTCGGCCCAACCAAGGTTTCAAAAAATCCATTTTGATATACTATCATTTTATAGAAAATTTTACCTCACATCACTGTAGGCAGAGGCTGCTCATTCATTTCCCGACTGCTCAGACCCAATCACACAGAAGCTATGTTAATTACAACACTGTTTACCCAATAGCTTATGCATATTTCTGGCTAACTCTTACATCTTAAATTAGCCCATTTCTATTAATCTGTGAATCACCACAAGGCTGTGACCCACCAGTAAGGTTCTGGCTGGCAGCTGACATCTTTCTCCTTCGGCAACTACGTGGCATCTCTCTGACTCCACCTACTTTCTCTCTATATCTCTGTTTGAATTTCCCGCCTGGCTTTGCTCTAAAAAGTCATTGGCCAAAACAGCTTCTTTAATAACCAATGGTAATAAAACATATTCATGGCATAGAGAGAGGAATTTCACATCACATCACCTTGCCCCGAATCACATACACAAATATAAAACAGATGGCTCCATTGGTAAAGTACTTGCTACGCAAGCATGAGAAACTGAGTTCGGATTCCCAATGCCCACATAGAAAACTAAGTGTTGTATTTCTCACCTGTAGTCTTAGTGCAGGGGAAGTATGAGCAGGAGGATCCCTGTAGACCACTGGCCATCTCATCCTGGTGAATTGGTGAGTTCTAGGGTCAGTGAGAGACCCTGGGTCAAATATTAGATAGAGAGCAATAGAGAAAGACATCCCGCATTGGCCTCTAGTCTTCACACACAAATAGACATGTGCATACACACACGTGTACAGAGACAAACATGCATATGCATACAACACACATATAATACATACACAAGAAAACTGTAGAGGGACCTTAAGTACCATTTGGTAAGGTTTTTAAGAAGGTCAAAAAATGCTTACCATTAGAGAGCTGTTCATTTGGGTTAGAGACTTGCCAAGAAAAAGCAAATCAATGTGTGAGAAATAATCCTGCAAGTCTGTAATTTACCTTATATAGATAAATCATGATAGCAATCTCATAGCCTCGTACTGAGTTCTGCCACTTGCAAGATACTGTGACGAAGATCTGTTTAATCTTATCAATAGCTCTTAAGATAAAAAGGAATGTGATTCAGATTTTATAGATGCAGATTTCATTAATCAAGTTCAGGTTTTTAAAACCCAAAACCTAAACATTGTTCCAGAGTCCTAGGCTGCTCATTGTCTTAAGGCAGCATTCTGGTAGTGAGGGTAGAATAAAAGAATGAGGTCATCAAAGCAAGAGAGTGTTGCAACAACATGAAATGGTAAATAAATAAAAACAAAAACCACACTGCTATACAAGAATAGTCAAGGAAACTAAAGACATTAAATGTAGAAATTACATTTAACATGTATTTAATTTTAATGTTTTTAATTTAGAAGCTAAAAAAAATAGAGATGCAGCTACATACACATTTAGTACGGCCAAAATCCACTATATCAACACTGAGAAGTGCTGGCAAAGATCTGGAATGATGGGAACTCTCATTTCCTACTGATGGGAACAAGAAATGCACAGCCACTTTGGAAAACAGTTTGGCAGGTTCTTATGAAACAAAACACATTCTTACAAATGACCCAGAAATCGCAGTCTTTGCTATTCCTCCAAATGAATTGAAAACACACCACACCACACACACACACACACACACACACACACACACACCTGTGCTTGCACATTTTAACAGTTAATGAGATTGACAGAACTCAAAAGCAACGAAGATGCCCTTCAGTAAATCAGTGAATGGATATTGTAGTAAATGCAGTCAGAGCTGTGTTATTGAGACCTAAAAGCCTCCCTAGTGGTGACAACCTCAAATTAGACAGTCATTAGTTGGCCACTCCCACAGGTTCTGCACCTCCATTACCCTAGTACGTCTTGCAGATGGGATAGATTATAGATAGAAGGTTTTGTGGCTGGGTTGGTGTTCCAGTCCCACCTCTGGAAGCCTTGCCTGGCTACAGAGGATGGTTGGTTCAGGCTCTGGATCTTCCATCACTAGGAGTCCTCACTAGGGTCACCCTTGTAGAATCCTTGCCTCCTCTGACCTTGATAGGAGGGTTTATGCCTCGTTTCAGTGAATCTTGTAAGTCCTGCTCTTTTCTGAAGGGAACAGGCAAAGAAGTGGATCTGGAGGCAGGGGGGTTGGGAGGAGGAGAGAGAGGAAACTGCAGTTGGAATGTACTGGGGGGGGGAGACCTAAAAGGAGCCTGGTAGTGATGGCACATACCTTTAATCCCAGTACTTGGGAGGCAGAGGCAGGTAGATCTCTGAGTTCAAGGACAGCCTGGTCTACAGAGCGAGTTCCAATATAGCCAGGGATACACAGAGAAATCTTGTTTCAGAAGAAATATATATAGAACAAAATGAAATGAATCAGCAAGTCAAGAAGGCGTGGGGGAGCCACCGTTCCATGCTGCTGAATGGAAGAAACCAAGGGAGTTGCCGTATGAGCCTAACTTTGTTGTCGTTGAAAAAAACCTGTGGTGATAATATTAATATATATATTGATTGTTAGCAGGAGAGTGAATAAGCAGAATACACTGGGTTTTTAGAACAATGAAACTATTCTATCTGATACTACAATGGTGGATACATGCCATCATGTGTTTGTTAATCTCACAGAATGTGTTAAAGAGAAATACCCTGTCTCAGTTCAAGTTTCTGTTGCTATGGTGAAACACCACAACCAAGACAACTTGGGGAAGAGGGGATTTATTTCAGCTTACACTTCCAGGTGACAGTCATTATCAAGGAAAGTCAGGACAAGAACTCAAACAGGGCTGGAAGCTGGAGGCAGGAGCTGCTGCAGAGGCTACAGAAGGCAGCTGCTTTCTGGCTTGCTCCCCATGATTTGCTCCATCTGCTTACAGAACCCAGGACCACAGCCCAGAGCGAGCACCACCCCTGATAGACTGGGCCCTCCCCATCAACCACCAATTAAGAAAATGCTCTACCGGCTTGACTACAGCTGGATCTTCTGGAGGCATTCTCTTAACCGAGGCTCCCTCCTCTTAGGTGACTTTAGCTTGTGTCAAGTTGACAGTAAACTCTCCAGCCCCCTAATGCAAAGGATTGACTCGGAGTGCTGATGTGTCAGTGGTGGGCCCTCTGTGAAACCAAAAGTACAGCTCCAGTACCAGACAACCATAACAGGGCCGTTGCTGATGGGGTGCTGTGGGAACAAGAAGCGGGTGGGGGTGGGATGGGAGCTCTATACACTGTGAACATAAACTACTCCACAAATCTAAAATTTATTGGTTTAAAATTAATTTACTGATCTACAGGTAAATATAGAAACATCTAGATTTATTTCTGTGCTTATCTGTACTAAACATCTAAATTTTATTTAAAGAGACCTGGCAAGACTTCCAGTGGAGGGATTGGGACACATTTGACCTACAATTTGTCCTGCCTACAAGATGTGTTGGGGTAAAGGTGGCACAGAAATTGGGGGAGTGGTCAACCGATGACTGCTCCAGCTTAAGACTGATGCCACAAGAGAGAGCCCACCCCTGACACTGCCTGGAAGGCCAGGAACCATCTAGAAGTTGAATAGCCCAGAGTCCTAGGATAGCAGCAAACCCGAAAGGCAAATAAAGTCAATGAAATGATTTCTAACTATATTCTGCTATACTCATAGACAGGAGCCTAGCATAATCTTCATCAGAGAGGTTTCATCCAGCAACTGATACAAAGAACCACAGCCAAACATTAGGCAGAGTTTGGGGAATCATGCAGAAGAGATGGAAGAAGCAAGGTTTGTAGGAACCAGAGGGGTTAAAGGACACCACAAGAAAAACCATGGAATCAACTAACTTGGGCTCATAGGGGCTCACAGAGGCTGAACTGACAATCAGGGAGCCTATATGGGACAGCTGTGTAGCTTGGTCCTCTTGAGGGACTTCTAACAGTGGGAGTAGGGACTGTCTCTGCCTCTTTTGTTTGGTTTTAGGACCCTTTTCATCCTACTGGGTTGCCTCACTCAGCTTTAATATGAGGGGAGGTGCCTAGTCTTACCGCAACTTGATATGCCATGTTTGGTTGATATCCCTGGGAGGCCTGTCCTTTTCTGAAGGGAAATGGAAAAGGAGCAGAGGGTGGGGAGATGGAGGGGCCTGGGAGGAGAGGAGAGAGAGAAAACTGCAGTTGGGATGTAAGATATGAGAGAATAATAAATTTTAAAAAATAAAAAGGAAAAAAAAAAGGCCCTAGGAATTCTGAGCATCTATTTATGGCAAGCATTTGATGTTGCCTGGGTTACTGGGCATCTCCCTATTGTGTTTTTGCCCCGACCCCTTAGTTTATGTTCCAATGATTGCATTCTCTTTTCTACAAGTTCACTTTGGCTCTTCTGCTGAGTTAAGGGTCTATTTAACTCTCAAAAGTAGTTTGTTGTTTCTATACTGGCCTGGAATCCATGCTATATTTATTTTTCATCTTGGGAGGCCCTAAGACTATACAGGTAGCACAATTTGGGATCCCGAGCATGTATAGAGAGCAGAATATAAAAGAATATGATTCTGTATACTGGAAGGCAAATTTGTCCCACCTAGAGCTCAGAAAGAGACACATAAATCTCTCTACAGCATCCCAGCCAGTATCTTTCCATCTTACCTTCTTCAAAGGAATAGTGGCCCAGCTTTTCTCAGAGGTCCCAGCTTCAGCATCCTGCCTGCCACACAGAGACCTAAGATCCACCTTCCTCTATGTGAACTGAAAACCAAAATCTCATATCTCATATTATCAAGAAAGTCTAAATTCTGTGAGCTTATTGTACCATTATCTCTGCCCTTCTGTTCCCTTTGATGACTCGTGGAATTCCCCCCCCCTAATATCTATACATTTAAAGGGATGTTTGTTCTGGTTCTATTTTGTTACTTCATATGATAATGCATAAGAATTATGAATGACATTAGTAGATAATATCTTATGAAAACTGCCAGTGAACCTATATTGGTATGTGATAAATAAGCACCAATGTTATGGCTGCTGAATATTATAGCATTCATTTGAGTTTATCCATAAGGTATGGCTACTGAACACTTCCCATGCTATTGTGAGAACAGGTGCAAAAATCAAGAATAAAATCTGTTGATGAAAAAAACAAAATACAAGACTGTTCAGACATATGGTCTATTTAGCATCTCTGGGTATTTTCTAGCATATTGGATTACTGTGTCAGTAGAAATGGGCCATTGGTCACATTATAGGCATCATTCCTTTTGTCCTTCCAACCCTAAAGAAAACCATACTCCCATTTCACAAAGGAGTCAGCTAAGATCCAAAGAAGTTAAGCAATTTTCTCAGGGTCACACACCTCATACTGTCTGACCTTGAAGGCCACTTTCTTTTATCTCTTATTACCTCTCTGAAGAGTCAGCCTGGTTCCTCTACTACAGAGAGAGAGAGAGAGAGAGAGAGAGAGAGAGAGAGAGAGAGAGAGAGAGAGAGAGAGAGCCTAGATCTACGGCTCCCTCTGAGTATCCTCCTTCCAAAGCATTCTGAAAGATCAGTACTTCTGGCAAGCTTCCATTATTAATTATAAGGGTGACTGGTGAGCCAAAGGATTATGGAGGTTGAACGTGGCTTGACATCACCTTTGGGGGCGCCATCAAGAGTCCTTGAATAATCTTGGGTCTGAGCCATTCTGAAAGGGAGCAAAGCAGACCTTCCCTCCCCGGGAAGGCAGGCTTATTTATCCAAGGGTGGGTCAGCAGAAGGTCCCAAGGACAGGCTCTGTCTGAAGTCTGCAGGAGAATATGAAGACAGGAGAGGTTAATGTTCACGCTGAGGCATCGTGAAACTAGCCACGGTGAGTTAGAAACTGGCCCAAGGCCAAATACAAAATACAGCCATAATTGGAGCCTTCCCAAGTAGAAAAAGGTTATTAGTGGAATCACATTAATCACAATGATTAATGCTGAGACCCAAGCTTTTTATTATGTAAAAGACCCAACGAAAGAGGTATATTGACAGGAGGGTAGGGTTCCAATTTTGCAAAAGAGAGTGAATCAAGGATAGTAAATATTTAGGATGCACTTTGAAAATCCAAAACCTGATATCACAGATCACACTCAAGCTGTTCATACAAAGATGTTTGCCAGAAAGCACAGGTGCTCACGGGTGCCCATCAGAAGGCAGCCCATAGTCCCCGAGTACTATAAGGGCAGCCAGGCCAAAATACAGGCTGGGAGCAGGAAAGGGGAGAATAAGCTAAGAACAGGGACCTTGCTGTTCATGATCCTCTTGGTGTTTACGGTCTATCAAGGGCAGTGCCCAAGAGGGGTTATCTGGGAACTCCAAAGCCCTTAAAATTCTCTGACTCTATTTCCTATTTAAGAGGCTGGATACTGGGAGTTTGACCATGATCCAATGAGTATATGGCAACACAAACTGGACTTGGTCTTGGTTTTTTTTTTTTTGGGGGGGGGGGGACAGGCAGGGACACAAGGATGGCAGGGTGAACCTGAGGGAATGAGAAGAAAGTGTGGTTAGGGTACGTTGTGTGAAATTTCCAAATAAGAGCAGCGGGGGCACACACTTTTAATCTCAGCACTTGGAAGGCAGAGGCAGGCAGATTTCTGTGAGTTCAAGGCCAGCCTCATCTACAGAATGAGTTCTAGGACAGTCAAAGCTACACAAAGAAACTTTGCCGCAAAAAAAAAAAAATGTGGAGAGAATGATGGTGTGGGAAGTCCTTCTGTATATGTGTTGCTTTTATTGGTTAATGAATAAAGAAGCTGCCTTGGCCTGTGACAGGGCAGAGTAGAGCTAGGTGGAGGGAGGGGGGAACAATACTAAACTGAATGTGGGGAGAAAGAAGGCAGAGTCAGGGGACACCATGTAGCCACCACCTGAAAAAGATGAGCTGGACCTTGCCCATAAGACACAGCCACATGACAATACACAGATGAATAGAAACGATTTAGTTCGGATATAAGATATAATGATTTAGAATATGAGTTAGCTAGAAATACGCTTATGACCAAACAGTATTACAAATAATATAGTTTCTGTGTGATTATTTCAGGAATCTGGGCAGCTGGGGAAATGCACAAGCAGCCTCTCCTACTACAGAACAAAAATCCCAAATAATTAATAAAAATATTACGTTGGGGAGGAAGAAATAGAAAAAATTATCCCCCACCCCATTGTGACAGAGAGACGGTGCTAACAGAAGAAGTTGGGAAACCATTATCACACTGTTGAATCGCAGTGAAAGGGCATGGACCAGAGCCTTGTCCCTGAAGCCAGCCTGGATGAGGAGTGAGACATGAAGAAGATACAGCAGTACGTAGATAGAGGAAGTGAGAAACCAAAAGATGCTCGCTCAGGAGGCTCCTGTGGCCTGACCATTGCCATAGACTGAAGAATGACCAAACATGTCCTTGCTTATTCCTCTCCACCCACTGAAGAGCTGCAGAACTGTGGCCAGATGTGGAGTTATCCAGAGTTTCTAGAAGACAAAAGAAATGAAAACAAAAGGGGAAAATACGAATTTTAGGGAAAATAGCTTGTTCCAAAAGAAAATAAAGCAGTACACTCTTGGTCCAGGAATGAAGAACACTAAAGTATATGCCAAAAACAGCAAATGTGTGTTTTTATACAGTTATATAATTCTAGAATTGTATCAAGAGGGTGCAAGAGATTTAGAATTCTCATCTCCCTGTAATAAGTCCTGTATAAAAATGATCAATGCAGAGAGACTGTAGTAGCCATTTTTCTTAGAAACCCAGAAGTAAATACAAAGAGAAAGCCATCAGAAATAGAGTGTTTCTGGGGAGATGGAGGAGAGCAATGAAGCAAGGGCAACCTGGGCATTTTTAAGTCAGTCTTCCAGCACTACTTGACTTTTTAGAAAAGTATATAAACATACCTCTTCCACAAAAGTAAAAAATACTCTTAAAAAGTCGGGCTTCTTTATAGACTCTTTTTCTACCATCAAGTAATTTTTAATGATAATAATAATAAATCTGTGCTCGATGACAGGAGCCTGAGGTATCGATGAGAAGTGAAAGTCATTATCGCCACCCCAAAGCCAATGCTGAAGACAAAATAAACCCAACAGCCTAAACAGGGAGCAAGTGGCTATTTTTCCTAATTTCTGGTGCTCAGGACAGTTTGATTATCCTGCCCCAGTTTAGAATACTCGAGAGTACAGTTGTCCGCCCTGCAGGAACCAGAACTGGAGTGTGCCAGTCTTCCCTGCGGCCAGGGGCATGAGGCATAGTGCTAACCCATGCCAGCTGATGACTGCCAATCAGAGGCAGCAAAGACCTCTTCCTTCTGCAGACCAGGGCAGCAACCGCACTGTTAGCCACACTGCACATGGGCAGAAGGGAAGGAAAGCCTTCAAGCCAAAAGGCTGGGCTCTGTCTCTGATTGTGTTGCCCAAAGCCTATCCCTACTTCTGTGGGTCTTTATACAAGCCATGATCCTTTCATAAATCGCTTTTCTGCTTAAGTCAGCAAGGATATGTGTTGTTTACGATGAAAATCCTTGACAGATATGAAAAGGGCAGCATTGCCCGGGAAGAGGATTTAGAGGAGAAACAAACAATTTGGGAATGTCAAAAATCCAGAGGAAATATCTTTGCTTCAGCCTTATTGGAAGGAAGGGGAAAGATTTCACGAGCAGGATAACTGAGGGAGTAGATGAATGAACTCTTGAAGGTGCCATAAAGAGCCTGCCTTCCTGACTCTGCCTGGGAGGAGACGCTGTCAGTAAACGGTTCCTGAGGAGCTGAGGTCAATCACCAGGACCTGTGTGAAAACAAAGCAGGGCAAGCCCAGCAGTGAGAGACAGAGACAGGCGGATCCCTGGGGCTCACAAGCCAGCCATCCCAGTCAAAGCAGCAAGCCTCAGACCAGAGAGAGACCCTGGGAAGCCAGGACGATGGGCACCTCTGGCCTCCACATATACACGGGCACACATGCACCCCACACGAACATAGGTATACACGCACGTGCGCTCCCACACACACATACACATATGCACACGTGCTATTGAGTCTTCCTGAACTCACTGAGATAACTTTTAGAACAGATAAGATGTATACCGTTTCTAAGATAAGGGCAGAATCCCAGAAAGTGAGTTTTATTATTATTGTTGCTAACCTAGGTTTTCCCCCAAATTAGTGTGTTAAGAAGTACAGACAAAACCTGAAAGGAAGTGTATGCACCACAGTCACGTTACCCTGGGCATAGCTTTCCTGGGCACAAGTCATCCAGGGGCTCCACATTGCACTGCCAAGCCCCTCCCCACCAGCCCACCCTCATCACTCCTTATGTCCTAACCACTGTCGTCATAGCTCCTCAAACCTGGCACACTTCCACTACCCCCTCTGCCCCCCCATACTAGCAGGGGCCTCTCTCTAGGACATCTTCTCTCAGAGGTCCATACACCACTCCACTCCTCTTTATCCAGAGCTTAGATGAGGTCTGCCTTAATCACCCTATTTGAATTCTACTCCTCCTAAGCACTCCCCCGGTCCCTGTACTCTGCCGTATGGTTCTCCAGAGTATCCAAAGCCATCTACCTCGCTACACAACTTGTGTATTAACTGTCTTCTTCAGGTAGACTGAGCGTGCAAGTCTCAAATGAGGAGCTTTGTGCTTTTTTTCGCTTCTGCGTCAACAAATGTTCCAGCAAAATGAAGTCTTTTCGGCATCCCCATAGTCCTCCAAACCACTCGGTTCCCTCTGCAGTATCCATTGGCCTGAGGACAGCGCAGCTGACCTTTCCACTGAGCCAAAGTCTGAAGGGTAGTCATTGTGGCAGGCATTGTGGGCCTCTGATTTAAAAAGAAGTGTGGGCTGCCAGGGCAGTGCTCTGAGGAGAATTAAGGCAGACCTCATCACCCGTTCCACACTGTGTTGCCTTGAGGAGTGTTGACGTCATTGGAAACCACAAAGCACGAGGGGTTAGTTCCCCTAAACAGGAGGGCACTTGACTGGACTTCAGGGGGTGCTGAATGAGTGTTATGGTAAGATGAGACCATCAGTGGAATGCAGGAACAAGAATAAAGAACTGCTGCTTAGTATGTAAGAAAATACCACGAGGAGGGTGGGTTATCAGTGGCAGCTAACACTAAGAAAAAAGGAACCTTCTACGGTGTGGCATCTAAGCAAGCAGGCAGAGGCCAGGGTCAGGCCATTGCTGGAGGTCTCCACTCAGACACAGGCCAGAGAGAAAAGCAAGCTAGGCAGAGCCGAGATAAGGCAGAGCCCCTAGGGTCCCATTTTTTTAAAGGGGCAAGTGCCGTTGAGGGTTTGAAGTCTCTCTGGACTCTTGGGGAGTCTCTGAAGCAGCAGCTAGCATCGTCATCACTAAAATGACTGAGGACCAGCCTGTGATGCAGGGTGAGCTCAAGGCCTTGAGGGGTGTGTGCTTGAGTTGACAGGCAAGGTTTTCTTGTTTCTGAAAGAAAATAAAAGTTGAAAATTGATTTGGGGGGTCAACAAAATAATTTTTCATAGTCACACGATGATGTGTTGATTTTTAGAGGAACTTCTTATGCTATAAATGACCCTCTGAGTGCTGCAACACAACTTTAAACATCTGAGTATTTTAACTTCTTGAAGCTAGTCAAGCAAGTGCACACAGAGGAAGGACATGTGTGCCCTGCCTGATGTTGAAAGTCATACAGAATAGGTGCACTGCCCAGAAATCACACAAAGCAGAACTGCAAGGGGAAGGAGAGCCTCTTACTTGTGCCTTTGAGGACCAATTCTTGGCTCTAATGACAATGTCATCTGCATAAAATACCTGAAGAGATAGGTAGGTAGGTAGGTAGGTAGGTAGGTAGGTAGGTAGGTAGATAGATAGATAGATAGATAGATAGATAGATAGATAGATAGATAATAGGCAGACAAATAAGATATATGACAAAAACAAATGAGATGATAAGGAGATAGATAGACAATAGACAGAGATAGGTAATAGACTAATGAGTTAGGTGATAGATACTATTGTTAACTGGCAATTATTTGTGTATATTTATGAGATGTAATGTAATATTTTGATGTATGTATACACTACATAATGATTAAATCAGTCTGATACCTACAATATCATACCCCTTTATCACCTACTTGGGTGGTTGTTGTTGATGTTCTACTATCTTAGCAATTTGAAATATCAATACATTGTCTTAACTGTCATCACCATGCTATCAATGGACCACTCAAATATATTCTAGCAGAAACTGAGTGTCTTTGGACCAACATTTTTTAATGTGAAACTTAGCGAAGACAACAAAATAATTTGCTAAGAATGCCTGAGCTCTTTCCTATATGTGGGGCTATAAAGTGGATTGCTCTGTCAGCACAGAAAACAACAGTGAACATGTAGGGGATTCATTTCCTACATTTCCTACACCATGCACGATACCAGTGGAAGTTGTCAAACAAATCTGCCCCGGATCTTTCTGTTTGTATTGGTTTGAGCAAATGCTGTTTCTTACCTACTTTTTGCCTCTGCTGCCGCTTGATATTTGATTTTTAAGTACAGAAGATTTGTCATCTGTGAGGCCTTTCAGACTTCACACTCAGTTCTGAGCATGACTAAATGATGCTAAGGGCCCACAGCACATGCAATTTTTCAGTTCCTTGGAAAACAAGTCCTTTCCAATTTTCCACAGCATCTGTGGCCTAAGTCAAGCCATCACCTTGACTAGTGGATAAACTTCCCCAAAATCCTCAAATTTGCATTTCAACGTGATTCCATCACTTGCTATCCTGTGTGTTGTTACTTTTACGAAATGACCGCAGCTGTGTTTGTGTGTGCAAGGTGACTCTCAGATGCTTCAGGTGACAATGACAAACATGAAAGACCAGCAAAGGCATCTGGGGGAGCCATGGTTCCAGTTAAGATGTCAAAGGAGTCATGGTTCCAGCTAAGATATCTGGGGAGTCAAGGGCCAGGCTAGGGGGGCTCAGTGCTAACTACAGTCAGAGAGAATGTCAAAGCCAGCCACATCTATATTCTAGGAGACTGCACCATGTATTCAATATCAAAACAATAAAGGTAATTTGTAAGACTGTTTCAGGACATTTTATAGCCCTTGTGAAATAAAAACTGCTCATTAAGTGAACAATAAGTCATTTTCGTAAGAGTCTCTTACATTTTTCAGTTACACTGATGGGGAAAGGCATTATTTTTCATGGTAGAAATTCCCATTGTTCTAGAGACTTCCCTGGGCTCAGAAAAGCATCACTCAGCTGTCTATCCTGTTAGGTCTTTATCCACTGGCCACTGGCGGCGATTTTCTTCCTCCACCCCCTCCACTGTGTGGGAGCCGTGTCTATGAGGTTATGGCTCTCTCTCTCTCCAACCCAAGGGCTTTGTGCTCACATCTCGCTGTCCATGGTCACCCTCCACATACACAGGCAGCACATGAGGCAGTCCTGAGTGGGTAGCATCTCTGCGAGCAGCTCCCTTCCGTGTTTGTATGGTGGCAACACTGGAAGACCAGAAAGTGCCTGAGACTAACCAGTGGGGACAGTCATTTCGCTTATTCACTGGAGATCATTTTTTTTCTTTTTCTTGTAGGTCCTTCAAAAATAAACAGTATGACTTTTCATCATCTTGAGAAACACACGTCTTTGTAACCTGAGCCACAGTCATTTGCCTATACGCACATGCATTATTCCTGCAGAGGGTGAAATCTTTAAGCCTGGTGAACCTAACCAAGGTGCCACCCTCCACACAGCACCACCCGTCTCCTGTCACAGTCTTTCCTCCTCCTTGACATCACTGGGAGAAGCTGCATGGCCCTTGATGCAGAGGGAGCTTAGCTCATTTGGCTCCTGGGTGATTTTATACACCTACCTTCTTTATATAACAAACCCACTTTCATTAACAATAAAAAGGATGCTGGAGAAATGCAGATAAGTACTTGATGTTCTAGCAGGAGCAATAAGACAACTAAAAGAAACCATGCGGATACAGACTGGAAAGGAAGAGGTCAAAATCTCATTATTCACACATAATATGACAGTACACATAAGTGACCCCAAAAGCACTACCACGGAACTCATACAGCTGGAAATCACCTTAGTCAAGTGGCCCTGTGACATGGAAAAGCAAACAAAAAAAGTCACCAAGAAGCTAAAGATAATTTTAAAACATGGTGTTCCTGAGAACCAATAACAAGTAAGCCATTTGCAACTGAGGTGTCTGACATTTGTCTCATAGTTTGAAAATGCCCACCATAGAAACATGAAGGCAGAAGCCCATTCGTAGAAAGTTCAGTCAGAAACTCCAGCAGAGCCCTTTGCTTCCCCAGCGGACTTCAGTGTTGGGCACTGATGTAATGATGTTCCTTCTGTTCGCCATCTCGATTCAGCTCCTCCAGTCATCTCTGCTGGGTGTCGTGAGCACCAGATTTGATGACTCTTTGCGGCCTATCCGTGGCTTCTCTCTGGCTACTGCTTGCTACTTTTCCTTTACTTTTGCTTGATATATACTTAATAAACTCATTCATTCAAAGCCAAAAGTAATGCTCCCTCGCATTCTCTGGACAGTGCAGAACGGCTTGTGTGTTGAATGTCTTCAGCCAGCGGTGCTCTCTGGAAATGGCGGAAACTTTAGGAGGTGGGATGAAGATGAAGGACCCCTCCCACTTCTTTCCATGTCCAACATGATAAGGAAAATCTCCCACGCCACACTCTCACTGCCTTGATAGTCTGCCCTAGTCCATGAAGCCAGGTAATCACAAACTGTACACCCGAAATTGTGAATTAAAGTAATTCTGTCCATTCTCAACTTGTTCTCCCAGGCGTTTGGTCACCACAACAAAGAAAAGTCTGATGGACACAGAACAATTTGTAAAATTGTATCTGTCTGAGTGGTGCTCCCTCGATAGAAATTCTTCTAGCCGCTCGCCCAAAATGCGTGCCTCTTTTAAATGCGGCTTTTTCTCTCTCAATAATTTAAAAGCACGGGTGGTCGGGTGGGGGGTTGGAACAAGGAAAGATTGAAGATAATTAGCCATAGTGCTACAGGCTCCTCTGTACCCTGGCCCAGATGGCTCTGCTACACACGGCCTCTCTTCCTACCTCTCAGCCTCCTGGCAGGAGAACATATGAACTGCTTATATTGAAGAGGTTAGCAACGTTTCAAGTGGGTCCCAAGATGGCCCTTTTCAACACCTTCCCTGTGACCTATAATTAACTGTTGCCATTGTCTGGTGGCGCTAATTTCAGAGCACGGTAAATAAACCAGAAATTCTTAGTGAGACCCTCAGCCCCAGTGCACATTTTGGTACACAGTACCAAATGCCCAAGATCCATCCGAGTCCTTGGTGCCGGTCCAGACATAGGATTATTTTCTAAAGTTCCTCCTATAATTCCCATAGGTAGCTGAGATTGAGGCCCACTGCACTTGCAAGTGAGCACAGGGGCACACTATAACCTAATCCAGATCTGACTGCAGGGGGCGGGGCAGAGAGACAGAGGTGGAGACAGAGTTCCTGTTCTCAGAGATCAGCCTGTGACCAGGGCAAGGACTGGTCTTCCTTTGGTTCTGTGACAATGCTTATGAAAGAGCACATCAGGCTACTTAGGTTTCGGGTCAGTTTTATCTCCAACACTAGGACTTTAATTGAGCCCAGTCCCTGAAGTCCATCAACACGCAGCCCGGAGAAGAAACCTATAATCAAGACTTGCTATTGGACTCAATCTTCAGATCCAATTTAATCAAAAAATTTTTCCCACAAGCTTTATAAGAGCTCCGCGCCTTCATCCTTCGGCAGCTCTGAAATAGCCTGTGAGCGACACCTGAGTCCCAAACTCTGGACACTTCCTATTAAGTCTGACTCTCGGGCTGCTGGCTACAAAGCAGGAAGGGTTTAAAAGGTAGGCAGGATCTACACACGTGCAACTCTGAGACAGGAGTGCCATGAAGTTAAAACACTTGCCAAATTGGCCTCAGCCCAAGCTTTCCGTGGACACGGGCCTTTGATTTCTAACAGCAGATTTAACATCCCTGCGCCGGATTTATGTTGGACTAGCAGCCAGCCAAGATTTCCTTTGTTGACCTGTGACTGCTGGTCTCCTTGCATTTCCTATCTCAACTCTAGCTGTCACTCAAACCACCCTCTTGTCTCAGGACCCAAACTACCTTGCATCTGCAAGCTCCCTATCTCCTGATAGTCAAGGCCGCCCACTGCGTCCACCTCTGCTCACTAGCTAAGAACTGGCTGAGAATGGATGTAAAAGCAGGCACCTTATCCTCTTGAGTGTTTGTCGTCTTTTGTTTATGAACCCATTTCCCGCCCCCCAACGAGGTTCCCTGAACTCTAACACTGGCAGAAACAAGTTTAAATTGTTCTAGATAGTTCATCATTCTGTATTAAGTACTGTCTTTCTAAACCACCGTGGCTGTGTCAATGTCTCCAACCACTGTCTTACCGGATCCTACTGCTCGTGCCCAGGACCCAAGTTCCTAAATTTCTAGTACATCCCATGAAGAGTTCTGATGTGTGGAAATCCCTCATTCTTTAGCTACGAAGAGATAGTGTATTATCCTATTACTACACCTTCTTCCCAAAAGATGAACACTAATTACACAAATAGTAAACAATAGCATTCTTAGCCCTAGAGTGGCAAGTAGTTCTTATCTCCAGTGATTCTAAGCAATTAGCAGGGGCTGCCTAGAGAACCATGTGGAGAAGATTTCCAAGACCGGGTATGAACCTACTTAGAAATCTCATCTTGGGGGCTGCAGAGATGGCTCACCCATTAGGAGTCCATGCCACACAGGTATGAGAATCTGAATTCAGATCCCAGCACCTACATAGCAAGCTGAGTGATCAGTTTCAAACGTGTCTATAACCCCAGTGCTGTCAATGAGCAGAAATGGGAGGATTGCTGGGGCTTGCTGTCTTCCAGCCTAGCTGGAAAACATGAGCTTCGGGTTCAGGAAATGATCCTGCCTCAAAGAAGCAAGACAGAGAGTAGCAGAGGAAGACACCCAGTGCCCTCCTCTGGTCTCCACATTCCCAGGCACATATACTCTCTGTGGTGGCTTGAGTAAGAACGGCCCCATAGGCTCCAAGATTTGCATGCTTGGTCACCAGGGAGTGGCACTATTAGGAGGTGTGGCCTTGTTGAAGGAAATGTGTCACTGAGGGTGGGCTTTGGGGTTTCCGATGTTCAAGCCAAGTCCAGTGTTTCTCTCTGTGTGTCCCTTCCTAACACCAGCAAATCTGGATGTAGAACTCTCAGCTCCTTCTCCAGCAATATGTCTGCCTGTTGTCACCATGCTTCCTGCCATGCTGATACTATGCTAAACCTGAGACTTAAGCGAGCCCAAATTAAATGCTTTCCTTTATAAGAACTGCTGTAGTCATAGTCTTTCTTCATAGCCATAGACCTTAGACTAAGACACCCATGTACACATAGGCACATAAACTACACACCCAAAAATTAGAAAGTTTCTAAAAAAAAAAAAAAGAAAGAAAAATAATATACCTTATCTTGTCTGCAGTGGACAGGGGTACCAAGATGTATTGCAAATCTGCAACAAAACTGAGGCTAAAACCCAGGTTCCCTGACCCTGACTTGCAATGATTTTACACAGAAAAGCACTGGGTTATTAGTAAGTTAAATGGCTGCCTTGGAGCTCGTTGGCTACCTGCCAATGTAACCTGGGTCAGTCATTAGAAGCACATACCAAATGATCATCAGAGAGAAACCAATCTAAAATCTAAGCTTGGATATGGTCATACACATGAGCGGTGAAATGAGACCCAGTTTAGAAGAATTACACTCATCCTGAGCTGTTCAAACTATTGACTCCTGAGGAGATAAACATATACCCAAGTTGCTAAGGATAAAAAAAAAAGAGGTAATACTTTATCTTTGGTTGTCTTTATAAGAAATGAAAGTGATTCTCCTGGATATATATATATCATATATATATGATTTGTGCTTAAATACTCATTTGAAAATGAAGAGGAGAAATGTACTCTGCGATGCTGTGGAAGCAGCAATGTTGCTCAAGTCGATAGACCACCCAGATACCCCGTGAAAGAGATAAGCACCCATCTTCTAGGAGAAGAAACTCCCAAGTTACATGTGACAAATAACTTTGTCAACTTGACATAGCCTAGACCCACCTGGGAAGAGAGTTTCAAAAGGGACTGTAGACACTGGGTTGACTAGTACTCCTGTCTGGGGGGGGGGGGGAGTCTTGTAACTTAATTGACACAAGAATTCGCGTAAATGTGGGCAACACCAGTCCCTAGGCAAGGGGTCCTGAATAGTATAAGAGAAAGCTAGTTGAGACGGCAAGCCAGCAAGGAAGCAAGTATGCCTACGTGCATCTAGTTCTTTCTGTTTTGACTATGACATGATGTGACTAGCTGCCTGGGTTCCCGCCTGGACTCTCCCCGGTGAGGGACTATAACCTGGCATTGTAATCTGAATACATACTTTCTCCATTAAGTGGCCTTTGTCAGGGTATTTGTCACAGCAACGGAAGTGAAATTCGAAAACTGCTCTTGTGATTATGACTGAGGGGATCATAAGGTAGGAGAAATACAGACTGAACCTGGGTCTGTAGAACTTGATGGCTATGGTGGCCAAGGAAAGAGTCTGGAAAAAATAGGGAAGGAAGGGAGTCTGGCCCTGGGGCTCAGTGAAGTACACTATAGTTGATCACCATGCTCGGGAGAGTGGCAGTGGCTACAGGACCCTGGCCCTTGAGGCCAAAGTTCTTCCTCCAGTGGTGACCAAAGACGACAGCTGCCTGTGGGCTTGCTCTCTGACTGTCTTCTTTCAATAACATGCTATGTGCTCTAATGATCTGCAGCTTGTGCTAGTTGACTCAAGCTTACAGGCCAGGGTCTGGATAACAGGCTCTTCACACTTGCTACGGTAAAGACTCAGACCATCTGCCCGCTGCTCCTAAGTAACACCTTGGAATCGATGTATGGGCTGCAGTAGCAGCGTCCTGGAAGGGTGAAAGGACCCCAACAGTAAGTGGACAGGAATCTCCCCTTCCATTATAGCAAAATATGTCTCAAAAATTAACATTTTATAAGATCCAGGGTTCAACCAATATTATACTTAGTAACTACAGGCATTGAGACTGCATTGGGATCCCTGTGTATTTACATTGAAAATCTCACTGGTTATTTTTAGACATCATCTTACTATGTACTGTCTTAGTTTGGTTTCTATTTTACTGTGCCAAAGACCATGAAGGAAAAGGTTAGCTTATCTTATAATTTACAGTCCATCACTATGGGAAGCCAGGGAAGAAGCTTGAGGCAGGAACTTGGAGGAAGAAACCAAAGCAGAACCCATGGAGGAACACTGCTCCGTGTTCATGAGCTTAGTGGCTCATTCCTCGTGGCTTACTCAGTTCACCTTTTTATACAACCCAGAACCACCTTCCCAGGGGCGGCACTATTCACAGTACGCTAGGTCCTCCCATATCAATCACTGATCAATAAAATGACGCCACAGACTCATCTGCAGGTTGATCTGATGGAGGCATTTTCTCAGTTAAGGTTCCCTTTCTTGTGTCGAGTTGACATAAAACTAACCAGCCCATGTAGCATAGGCTGTTTTTAATCTTACTATACAGCTCTGGTTGACGTTGAATTTGTGATACTCTTGTATCAGCTTCCCAGGCATGACAACACATGCAACTTGATTATATGCATATGTTTATGATCCACATGTGTGCAGGATATTGCACATACAGACATGTGTGCACATGCTTGTGCACATGTGTAAAGGCCAGAAGAAGACACCGTATATTCTACGCTGTCACCCTCAGCCTTCTTTCCTTAAGATGAGGTATCATATAGAACCTCAAGTCGGGTGGGTGTCAGCAAGCCCCAGTAAGCCTCCTGTCTCTTATCTCAATAACTGGAGGGAATTTAAAGCATACAAATGTCCACGCTTAGCCTTTTCCATGTGTGCTAGGATCCAAACTCAGTCCCTAATTTTTCATCTACTTTATTCAACTAAAAAAAATGACAAAGACAAGCATGATGATATATGACTATAATCCCAGTACTTGAGAAGTAGAGACAGGAGAATGGAGTTCAAGGTCAGCCTCAGTGACATAATGAGTTTAAGGTCGTCCAGGCTATATGTGACCTTGTCTCAAAAAAAGAAAATACAAAAAAAAGATATGTATATGTGTATCAATGATTCTTGTGGGCTGGAAATGCATGTATGCATGTATGGCAAACAGCTGCCCTTGGCAATTTTTTAACCACATAATTACAAACCCACAGAAGGATGGTGTGTAATGAAGTGACTGCTCCAACCTTAACTGGCTCCATGCTAATAGGAGTCACTGTCAACTTGCAAATTATAACCTGAAAAATGGTGGCATGCCTGGGAAACAGTGACGGGGACTCCTGAAGCTTATCACCGAGAGTCAGAGAATGCCCACGAGAAGCCATCACAGGCAGATTTATTATGACATTAGATAACATGCAGATGGCATTAATTATACCCTCCTAGTTTTGCTGGATTGCAGCCCCAGACAAGGTGTCAGGCAGTACATCCCTTCCACAGTGTCACATAGCCACTTACCACTGACATCTTTGTCACAGGCATCTTGCAGCACTAGAAAGCCCCAGGCCCCAAGGACAGAGACGCTAAGTCTTGCTTCAGTTTGGTGGGCAGTGAGGTGACCAAATGTCATGATGAGCAAGCAGGAACACTTCCCCCTCCCTCAAAAAAACCAGCATCTCAAGATTGAAGGGGAAATAGAGAAAAACTAAAAGGCTGAAATAGGACCAGAAAGAAGTTTTAAGGGTTTTTGGTTTGGGGGGATTTTTGGGGGAGGAGGGGGGTTGGTTTGGTTTGGTTTGGTTTTGGTTTTTGGCTTTTTATTTTGCTAAGACAAGAAAATGCTAGAGATAGAAATGAATAAAGAGGCGTGGGAGATGGGGTGGTCGTGTCTGTGTTTTCATCTTTGAATCATTAGCTATGGTGCCCAGGAGCAAATAAAAGTTTCACAGCTTCGACATTAGAGTTGATGTAACATCCCACCAAAAGGAACCCAGACTCCCCACTCCGTTCCTGCCACAAGCAGAAGCTGACAGCTTCCATAGCAGCCTATCCTGGGTTGGACAGCACTGATGATTAACAAATCCATTTTCCTATTGAGCTGAGGTCTGTCTCCTCGTGACTGACAGACGCTAGAGGAAACAGGGAACCTCTCCCTCTTTTCCTAGTGACAGCCTGTTAAGTGTTAGATATGTCGCCATATCCACAAGTCACATTTCCTCAAGGCAGACTAGATCTGTCCCTGGCCCACTGAAATCTCATTAGCAAGCAATAGTTTTACATATGTATAAGATACTGTACAATAATGAGATATATATGTGCAGTGTGTCAAGATCAAACCAGGGCACAGCATTTTCAGTGTGTGCAGGTGGAGACCAGAGAAAAAATGCTCAGTGTCTTCCTCTATCGCTCTCCACTTTGTTTTTTGAGACAAGGTATCTCACTAAACCTGAAGCTCACTATTTGCAGCCTGGCAGCTCCTGGGATTCATTTGTCTCTACTACCAGTGGGGTTACAAACATATAAAACCATGCCTGACCTTTGACATGAGTGCTAGAAATTTGAACACTAAGTCACCTTGATTTAATAGTAAGCATTTCTACTCACTAAGCCATCTCCCAGCCCCAGACAGTTATCATTTCTATTTCATGCATTTGAGTGTTTTGCCTACATGCATGCCTGTGCGCTATCTGAGTGCCTACTGCCTATGGAGGCCAGAAGAGGCCACAGATTCCCGGGCCCTGGGATTACATCCACTGAGTGGATGGTGAGAATCAAGCCTGAGTCCTCTGGAAGGGCAGCCAGTGCTCTTATGCACTGAGCCATCTCTCCATCTACCATTTCTACATGATGGGGATCAATATATTCTACTTATATAGCTGTTTTGAAATGTGTCGTAAATTTTCGTAGGCTATTACTTTCCTACTGTGCTACAGAACTGTTTGGTGGAATACATCAGAGTTCATCCTCTAGTGAGTGTGTTTATCTCTACCTCACTCCATCTTCTCTCTTCCACAATGTCCCCAGTCTCTAGTGGCCACTATTAAAGTAAAAATATTTTTACAGGTTAGAATTTGTTTAGACAATTAGTGTATAAAAAATACATAAATGAATTGTCTTCACTAGGGTTACTATGGCTATGATGAAATACCATGACCAAAGCAACTTGGAGAGGAAAGTGTTTATTTGGCGTATGCTTCTACATCACAGTTCATCATCAAAAGTCAGGACAGGAACTCAAGCAGAGGAAGCGACCTAGAGCAGGAGCCAATGTAGTAACCGTGGAGGAATACTGCTTACTTACTGGCTTGCTCAGCCTGCTTCCTTATAGCACCCAGGGCCACCAGTCTAAGGGTGACACCATGCATACTCGGCTGGTCCCTCCCTCATCAATCACTACTTAAGAAAATGCCCTTCAGACTTGCCTACAGCCCGATCTTATGGAGGCATTTTCTCAACTGAGGCTCTCTCCTTTCTGAGGACTCTATCTTGTATCAAGTTGACATAAAGCTAGCTATTACATGGATAAATATATCTGAACATGTTAGAAGTTTTACTTAACTCACCACCAAATGAGGGGACAAGCCAGATGTTACAGCTGGTTCAAAGGACAAAATGAAAGAACAGATACATTTACAAATAAAGAATATTAAACTAATGTGCAGACAAAACAAAGTTAGCTCTTTTCGCAGTGGGAGAGGAACTAAGCAAACATACATGCAGACAGGACAAGATGCAGATCACTTTGTATTGCTTTCAGGTATTTAGGTTTACAAGGTTTGCTTGCCCACACTGCCTTATAGTGCCATGAAATGGTGACACAGGCAGAACCCTATTGCTGCTCAGCTGTGAAGGTTCAGAATCCAAAATCAAAGTCTGGGGGTGGGAATCTGTGTTCTTGCCTCTCCACCGACTCCTGGGAACCCTTGGTGTCCCTTTGCCCTCACAGCATCTGACTTGTGCCTTCATTTTTATTTAAAAGCTTTCTCCCTATGTGTGTCTGTGTCCAAATTTCCCACCTTCATGGAAACATCAGCCATGTTGAATTAAGGGCGCTTCCTATGCCAATATAACCTCATCTCTAGTTACATCTGCAATCATGCTGTTTCCAGACCAAGTCACATGCTAAGGGGGAAATACTCAGAACTCTAACGTAGAGATACAGGGGAAGCACAATTCAATTTGTAATCGCTAAAAGAAACCCCAGAGAATCCGAATAAAACCATCTGAAAGTGTATATTCTAAACAGTGCATAAAATTTTCCACTGAAGCACAAATGCCTTCTTTACTGAGCCTTATAAAGAATGTCCATAAATTCCAAGAAGTATTATAAGAATATATGTGATAGCCTGGATCTTCGAGCTTGAAAGTGCTCTGCGAGAGTGTGCTTTCCCTCTGAGATTACAATTATTACTTGTAAATCTTTTGGGTAGATCTGGATGCTTAAAGTCAGGCATTGTGAACACTGGGGCTGTTTTAAATACTCTACCCTTCACTTGTAGAGACAGTCTATCAGCTTTTATTAAATTCCAGGTTCCGAATTGGCCCACTACGATCTGCCTCAGCTACCCGTTAGAATCAGATGAGGATGTTATTAGTCAGCTCAGTCTGTATAGCAAAGTGCCCCCGAGTAGGTAGCTTGCATAACAAATATTTTCTCAGAGGCTGCGCTGTTTCCTCTGAGGGCCTGTGTCTCTGTGGTTTGTGATGGCTGTCCTTGTTCAGTCTTTCCACGTAATCTCTGCTTCATATCTGGGTCCGAGCCACTTTTTTTGATGAAGACAACATTAACTTGGGGTCCCAGATGTGACTTCCTTCTACCCTCACGTTCTAACAGGTTAAGTGCTAGAACTTCAATATATGAATCTGGAAACATAATAAAAACTAACAATTCTGTCTAATAAAAAATCCTGCCCTAGATAAGTCTAACATTGGGATTTCTTTCTTTCTTTTTTCTTTCTTTCCTTTTTTTCTTTCTTTATTTTTCTTCTTTCCTTTTTTTTTTTCTTTTTCTTTTGAGACAGGGTTTCTCTCTGGCTGAGTTTGAGATCACTCTAAAGATCATGCTGGCCTTGAGCTTGGAGACCTGCCTACCTCTGCCTCCTGAGTGTTTAGATTAAAAGCATGCACCACTACCTCCAGGCTTTGGAATTTCTTTTAAAAGGCTCCCAGGTAGGCCAGAGAGACAGTTCAAGAAGAAACCGCATTTGGCACCAAGCCTGAGTTCAATACCCGGGACCCACATGGTAGAAGAGAACCAACCATACAAGTTGACCTCTGACCTCCACATGAGTCCTGTGGCACATAAATCCATGCAAACCATACAGATTAAATTAAAAAAAAATAAGTGTACAAAACTGAAAAATCCCCCAGGTGATTCCAGTGTGTGTCCAACATTAAGAACCATGAGGGAGGAGCTGGAGCGATGGCTCTGTAGTTAAGAACACTGGCTGGTCTTGCGGAGGACCCAGGTTCGATTCTCAGAACCTTCATGGCAACTCACTACCATCTGTAACTCTGGTTCCAGAGGCTCCAAACCCCCGTTCTGGCCTCCAAGGGCACAGGGTACAAACATGGTTCACATTCCTGCATGCAAGCAGATGTTCACACAAATAAATAAATTAATAAATAAGTGTTTTAAAGAGCACAAAGGAGACCCTCAGTGAAGAGTTTCATCCCAATTCAAGTTACAAGTATGTGCTCCACAGTTTTCCCAACTATAAAATGAACCAGGTGGAAGGAACAATTATAAAATCCCTTTCAAGCATTGAAATTTCAAGACCACCAAGGGGAGAAAATAACCCATAGCCTAATTCTTCTTCCATCCCGAACACTGCAACCTTTCATGGCATCCTGATAAGAAATGGTCCATTTGGGGTTCAAGAGGAAAAATAAAGAAACAGGAAAGTTAGCGGAGGATCAACTTCTAACCAATCCGGTGGCCCGCAGTAATACAGTTGGGCAGGATGCTCATGGCACTCTGCCTAAGTGCTTTTGCAGCTGAAAGCTATCGGGAAAACATCAAGGAGCATCGTCATTAGCGTCTGCATGCAGCTGCAATGGGACTCCTCCGAGAGCAAATTTGCACAAAGAGTATGGTATGCTAATTAAAATGGAATTCTGTGTGGACATTTTGCTGGTGGATTAGTTAAATGCAATTAGCATCTGGGGCAGAAAGGCACTCTGGGAAAGAGACTGAGCTAGGTGCATTTTGGGTGGATTGGAAGAGTTAAGATTTGGCTATGGTGCTTAAGGGAGCTGATTCTGCAACTCTCCTTTGGGGGCTCTCATCTCCCAGTGAGATGAGATTTTGCAAAGCAGTCTAAGGGAATCCCTTACATCAGGGCCACAAAACAGGCTCGCGGCTTCTTGGCCTCGCACCACCTTTCAACAGCGTGTCTTCCTCACTACCACTGGAGATAAAAATTAATAAAAGGAGAATGTTCATTGGTAGACAACCACTCATTTAAGAAAACAAGTTCTATCTTTATAGGAAATCCCTTCACAGAACCTTCCAAAATTAGGAAGGGAAGCAGGTTCCAAACTGGGAAGTAAAATGAACTCATAGCCCAGACAAGATAAATTACAAGAAAGAGAGTGTGAGCTAAAATAATTGATTTTCTTTTTCTTCTCCTAGAAACAAGATGAAGAAGTCCAGAGTTAGGAGACAAGATAAGAAATGGAGGGATAACTCAGTGGGAGAGCATTGATCCCCTGCACTGAAATCTTTCTAACTTCGAGTTAGCAGAAGATAAAGCAGGTTAGGAAAACGATAGTGGCCAAGAGTCCTGCGGATGAACAAGAGGAAGGAGAATGTAAGAGTTATCTCCCCAGAAGTTTGGGTTAAACAAGTGGACTTCTGCTATGTTTTAAATAACATAGGAAGGAGAATCTCACTGCTGCCACACATAACACAGGACAATGACACAGAGGACAACCAAGAGACAGAGAACACTGTCAACTGTGGTGGTACAAACTTTTAATCCCAGCACATGGGAAGCAGAGGCAGGTGGATCTCTATGAGTTCAAGGAAAGCCTGGTCTCCATAATGAGCTCCAGGCCAGCCAGAGCTACATAGTGAGACCCTGTCTTTAAAAACAGAAAGACCCAGAAGGTCCCCCACACTCATTGTGGGGAACACAGAAGGTAAACGTTTGGTTGACACTTGTTATGGTTCAAATATGCTAAGGACATCCCCAGAAGCCCACATGACGTGTTGGAGGCATGGTCCAAAGAGTGAGGGCTTTCAGGGATAGCAAAACCTTAAGAGGTAAGTCCTTGTGACAGTTCTTAGGACCGTTAGGGTTGTGCTATTGGAAGGGATAACTATCTCTGCTCTCATGTTTGAAATATGATCCTTTCCCCCATGTGTGCTCCTCCATCTGGTGAGAAAGCCTCCCTGGAGCAACACCACACCATTTCATCTCCATCTCCAAAACCAAGAGATGCTTGGACCTCTTTTCTTTATAAAGATTAACCTGCTTCAGGTATTTCAATACCATAAGAATAACAGACTTAAACACAGGTTTTCATGGCAAGATGTCAAACAACCCTAAAGTGGAAAATTTGAAGCACATCCTTCTCCAGACCCTAGGGATCCCCATCTCCAGCCAAAACCAAGCCTAAAATTCCCTTAAAAAAAATACACTGAAGAGACTATTAGTATATTGAACACTGTCCAGACAAGGAACAGAAACAACATGTTACTTGGACAGAAGGGAAGAGAACTATAGATAACTATAGGTAACTATAGATGCCAAGAGAACCCTAAAGCATCATGGGAGCCCTGAGCAGGGGAAGTCCTGGGGCCCAGAGAACAATTACAAGTGCTTACAGGCTTGAAGAAGGAATGTTCCACAGATCTGAACTTGGATCCATGGGGATGGGATATCATTTGATTGGTGTCACTCCCCATGTACAGGAGGAATCTGGTTATGCAATACTGAAAAAAGTACAAAGTGGGTTCTGCTGCAACACAAGGAAACACCGCTGCTGAAGAAGCATGGCTTGAGATACAGACAGACAAGGAGGCAGCCAGGAAGGACCACCCCCTCTTTCCCTCCCCCAACATTGTAATGCCTCCTGCTGGTGGAGCCAAGTGGCAATCAAAATTGTTCGGAGTCCCAGCCCCACAATCACAAGTGTAGAGCACAGAAACTTAGGATCCAAGAGACAGCAGCTTTCTGATAGCAATTGTTTGCATTTGCACCAATTAAATAAAATTAACCTTGGGTCAGGAGATTGGGTTAGCAACTAATTGACAGAAATAATCACAGAGCATCAGAGGGCATCTGGAAGAGATAGAGAGATGCACAGGAAGTGGACAGGAGGGACTTGGAGTGACATGGCTCTTTATGCGTCGGCAGAGCAAAACGTCGCGCTCTCTTACAGAGATGCCAGTAAAGAGAGAGGCCTAACTAGCTGCTACTCTGCCTCTCTGAGTTTGCAGGTTTTCACCCGGGCCTTTGAATCTCGAGTCTTATTTAAAAATAGAACAATAGAGATTTAGTTAAAATAGCGACAGGACCAGTTCCTAAGGGAACAGAATTCCCGCCAGGCTGCAGCCTGAGCGGCCAGGCCCCTGCTGGAGAAGCAGGCCAGTAACTGAGAAGACTAAGATAGTAATAGATAAGGTGCAGCCACTTTGCCAAAATTCAAACAACACATAAACATACAGATCATAGAGTAAATTAAACTTGATCAGATGGACACCATTGGTGACAGAATGAGAGAAAGACTTAAGGGACTAATGGAAATACTAATGAATTTTCACCAGGTGAGTCATGGTTTTAAAAACTGCTCTGAACACCTTTTTTTTTCTAATAATAAATCACTGAATGTCAACTGCAGATCATACGCTAGGCTAGAGACGAGAGGTATCCTGAAGTGGATAAGAGAATGTCTCCACCCTCAGGAAGTTCAATTGGAGGAAAATAGTAGCTCTTTGAGATGCTGCCATTGTGGGGAACAGGGGGAAAATGTTTTCTGAAAACAGACCTTATTAGAGTCATTCTTGATGAAGACTGGGGGCGTTGATTGCATGTGTTGAGGATTTGAATGGTAGATGAAGCCTATAGACAGCTCTTGAAACAGAAAAGGGGGGGGGGAAGAGCGAGGGAGAGAGAGAAGACTAGGATGGGTAGCGGATTGAAAGTGTGTGTCTCTGTCAATTTCATAGATTGAAATAGTGTTCAACCCAGTGTGAAGGTTGAACTTTGAGGGGTGGTGATGTCATGAGTGGGATTCACGGCCTTCTATAAAGATTTGTGAGCTTAGCCAGGCAGTGGTGGTGCACACTTTTAATCCCAGGACTTGGGAGGCAGAGGCAAGCGGAACTCGTGGAAGAGATTTCATGGAACTCTGTGAGTTTGAGGCCAGACTGGTCTATAAGAACTAGTTCCGAGACAGGCACCAAAGCTACACAGAGAAATCCTATCTTGGGAAAAGAAAAAAAAAAGATTCGTGAACTTGTTTATTTTCTCAGCTCTTTACTAAGGATATGATGAAAAGGTGACCATGTGCAACCAGAAAGTTCTGAGATCCAGTGGATTTAGCCAGGGCCACCGATGTGACTGTGGGTTCGGAACTTTCCATGAGAGACGGCCAGCAGACTGTTAAGTGATTACTCAGTAATGACAATGACTCTGTCTTCTAGAACCTATCAGTGGCTACTGGTTCAGTAGGAGGATATCAGAGCCCTGTGACGCCCCTGCCCATCCACGGTTGACTGTTGACAAGCTCACTCTTATGTAGGCTCCGTGCAGGCTGGCACAGGTGCGTGGGATTCAGGGTTGGAGTCTCACACTCAGATGGTGGAATTCTGATTTTACTTCCTTCTATTCCTTTACCCTTTGTATACGCTCTGTAGAGATATAATTACTGCCATAAGATTTTGGATTACTTAGCAACCTGTGTGGGATTGTGTCTGTCTACCCATGAATTTGATATAGTTTCTTATTCAAGTTTCTTTTGAGGATTTTAATTTCCCTTTGAAACTTTTTCACGCCTCATTTATTCACAGATATACAGAATTTTCTACTGTGAGTGGTACTTATTTCTGTTATAAGTTCTTACTGATAATTTTTGGCATAAAAGGCCCACTGATTTTTAACAATTTTTGCAATTGACAGTTTTGAAGAGTTTTCTTATTAGTTCTTAGATGTTACAGAATATTTGTTTAACTATGCAAAGAAGTGTTGCATTTGTTTAATTATATAAAGATGTGTTGCTGTTTTACCTTGCCTGCCTAAGGCACTTGATTGGTCTAATAAAAAGCTTAATGGCCAATAGCGACAGAGGAGATAAAAGCAGGACTCCTCAGGGAGAGTAAGGAAGAGGAGGAATTTCTGCTCAGGAAGAAAAGAAAAACAGCAAGGAAATGCCAGGTACCAGGCAGCCAGACACAGAGGAAGCAGGAAAGTAGGACACATAGAATGAAGGAAAAGTAAAAATCCCTGAGGTGAAACATAGATGAATAGAAACAAGATAAGTTAAAAGAGCTAGTGAGACAAGTCTAAGCTAAGACCAAGCTTTCATAATTAATAATAAGTCTCTGTCATTATTTTGGAGCTGGCTAAAGGGAGAGGGAAAGACTCATTTCTTTTTGAATGGCCTTCATTTGGGGGCCATTTATAGTTGGAAATTTCTTTGGGTCATCAACCAGTTTCCAAATAAAGATAGAGAGACAGGGGTTTAGAACACTAAATACAGGCTAGAGAGATGGCTCAGCGGTTAAGAGCATCGCCTGCTCTTCCAAAGGTCCTGAGTTCAATTCCTGGCCACCTCATGGTGGCTCACAACCATCTGTAATGAGGTCTGGTGCCCTCTTATGGCCTGCAGGCATACACGCAGACAGAATATTGTATACATAATAAATAAATAAATATTTTAAAAAGATAGAGAGACTTATTAATTATGAATGCTTGATCTTAGCTTAGACTTGTCCCATTCACTAGCTCTTATAACTTAAATTAATCCATTTATATTAATCAATGTTTTGTCTTATGACTTTTTACTTTATGACTTTTTTTTCATTCTGTATGTCTGACTCCCTTCATGTCTCATTGGCATCTGATGTGCACCTCAATTATCTTCTACTTCTTCTCTATGCCTGGAAGTCCCACCTATACCTCCTGTCTAGCTATTGGCTATTCAGCTTTTTATTACACCAATCACAGCAATACATTTTCACACAGTGTACAAATATCCCACAACATTTATGAGTTCCTGCCCCAGTTTTATACACGGAAATCTCAGCCCCCCAAGATGGTGGTATAAGGGAGGGTGTGAATGGCGGGGCAGTAATCAGATCATGTAGACAGAGCCTTTGTAAGAGGATCACTACTCTTATAATGCAGGCCCAATGGAACACGTCCTCCCCTTAAACCTTGCAAGATCACAGTGAAAACTACTGGTGTGGGAAACAGGTCCTTACCAGGCTCCAAGTCTTCTAATGCCTTGGTCTTGGACACCTCAGCCTCCATAACTGTGTTGTTCATGACTCCCCAGTCTACGACAATCTGAAGAGGGAAGAGGAAGTATGGGCATTTTCTCTCACTTTCCACCATCTTGATGTTGGATGTCTAAGCTCTGCTCTCAACCCTGAATTATTTTCAGGAACGTTAAGTTTAATGTTTTTAAAAGCCTGCAAATTGTAAGAGCCACTTGTATGAAATTGTACGGTTGACCAGTAATCGTGTCCTTAATTGATTTGGCTATTGCATTCAAATAAAGAGTTCTTGACTACCTGACTCCTCCGGAAGAGCAATTAAACCTGTTGATGAGCTGATTCCCATAAGCAGGCTCAAAGACGGAGTGAGAGGGGCGCTGGTGAATGCACGGGCATCCTTCTAGGTAGCAGCAAACACCCAGGTGTCCCTAAAAAGGTGTACCACAAACACGGTTTCCTGAGACCGTGGTGGAGGTGACCGTGTCACTCAAAGAGTTAAGCCTCTCCTTCCTCCCTGAAGTTCATGCAGACGTAAATGGGAAGTGGAGAAGTTAATGTAGCAGCTCGTGATTTCTGTCATAAATCACAGGCGTGAGCAGCAGCCTTTGGTCTGGCAATTTGGGAGCTTATTATGTACTGACTCATGTTGTCGGGGACAGCACCCGTGCAGTCTCGGCTATGATATATAAGGTGGTGACACCCTGACAGATGCCCACTCTTAGCTTCTCATCTCTGAAAGCCTAGATGTGCCCTTTCTCCCTCCAGATGCAGTAAATTTACATTGACTTAGGAGATGCCCTCCCAAAAATGTCAAGCTGTATTTAAATGTGTTTCTTTTTAGAGCACTGGGCACCATCTGAGCCCAGCTGTCTGCTCTGTCCATGTGGGGATCTGGGTGACTCAGACTTGCAGCCCCTTCTTAGCAACTGCAACCCTTGTTCTAAAGAAGCTTTAAAGTCAAAGCAGCAACCCAGATGCCAATCAGAGAAGGAGTTTTAGTGTCTTTGTTTACCCACAGGCTGTGGGGCATGAGGGAGCATCCTCTCAAAAATGTCCATGGTCAGGCTGCAGAGATAGCTCAGTCAGTAAGGTGCTCTCCCTGCAGGTATAAGGATATGACTTCCATCCCCAGAACCCACATAAAAATGCCAGGCATGGTGATGTGCACTTGAAATCCCAGTGTTTGAGAGGGAGAGGAAAAGACAGACACATCTCTGGGCTCACTGGTCAGCTGGCCTCGACCTCAACAAGCTCCAGGCCTGTGAGAAACCCTGTCTCGAAAACCAAGATGTGTGTGCCTTAAGAACAAAGCGCATGATTGACCTTTTACACACACACACACACACGGAGGGGGGTTGAAGTAGTAGAAATAAGAAATAGGGGCTAGAGAGATGGCTCAGTGGTTAAGAGCATTTGTTACCCTTGGGAGGATTTGTGTTTGGTTCCTGTGGATCAGCTTGCAACCACCTATAACTCCAATCCCAGGGAATCTGACACCCTCTTCTGGCATTCATGGCTACTAGGCACACCTAGCAACACACATCCTTACACTCATACACTGATAAACATAAATTTTAGCAAAAAAATGTGAATTTGCTTGACTTGACCATTATATATTATATGCATATATCAAAATAGAATGATGTATCTCATAAATACATACAACTATTATGTTTTGTTTTTAAAACTTTAAAGTGTCTTCTTCATAGTTTCATATGAGCACTCAATAAAACAATGTCTGGGAAGCTCCCAGTTCAGTCCAGCACAGCCTGCAATAGACGGCAGCTGTGATTATTAGGCATTCAAAAGTACTATAAACCAGAGAAAGTGCCTCATTTCTCACCCACAGCCCTCTCCAGTTGCCCCTTAAATTACCTGCTCTGCTCCATAACCACAGAGTGCTATTACCAGGGAGAGATTTTCTAAAATTCTAATAGCTAAATAAAATGTCAAAATGTAGATGTATTTATTGTGTGTGTGCAAATGCTTTACCTGCATGTATGTATGCGCACCACATTCAGGCAGTGCCCTCGGAATCCAGAATAAGGCATTAGGTCTCTGGAACTGGAGTGAGGGATGGTAGTGAACCACCACATGGGTACTAGGAACCTAACCCAGGTCCTCTGCAAGAGCAACAAGTGTTTTTAACTGTCTCTTCTGCCTCACAAATAATTTTATAAAAGAATGCATGCACTCAAAAACACTGATGCCCAGGCTGCCTCTCAGGCCAGGGCACTGGGAAACATGGCCAGGGGTGAGCATGGCTGTAACCAGAGACACGCTCTTCCTGTTGACTCTCACCTACTCAAGCCTCCCTGCCTTCCCTTGGAACTCTTGCTCTCTCTCTCCTCTCTTTAACTCCAAATGTGCTTTCCCTTCTGCTTCTTGAGCTTTGCATCAGGACCTCTCACAAAAGAATGCATCCCCAGCATCAACACAAGGTGTACACAGTCTGTATGCAAACACTACGACAATTTATGCAAGGGATTTGAGCATCCATGAATTTGGGTCCCCAGGGGGATGGGAGGGGTGCTGGAACATATCCCTGGGGAAACTGAGGGGTTGCTAGACACTGTCAAAGCACCACACGTACACAATATGAAGTTCAGAGAGCAAGTAAAAGCAGTCCCTGGGAGTTGGTCATAAAAATCAGCATCTAAGGGGCTGGAAAGATGGCTCTGCAGGTAAGAGCACTCTCTGCTTTTGTAGAGGTCTTGAGTTCAGTTCCCAGCATTGATGTTGGGCCACTCATAACTGCCTATAACTCCGGCTCAAGGAGAATCTGACATTTCTGACCTTCAAAGACACCTGAGATGCAGAGGGAGGTGGAGGGATCTTTTCTTTAAAAAAAGCAAAATCAAAATCTAGAAGCAGAACATTTCTTAAAAACTGTTGGGAAATCTCTACCGAGCTCCCAACCAGGCAAAAGCCTGCTCAGAGAAGATGAGAAGACCCAGGAGGATATGAGAATGTGGTGAATTCCCTGGCAGGAGCTACTAGACACAGGGGCAATCTCTCAAGAAAGGCAACAATGTACCGTATGGTAAGATGCACTCTAAAAATGCTGTTCACTGGCAGGGCCCTGAGGCAAAGCAACAGACTGACAGTGAGTCTCCAGGTGCCTGCTTTAGAAGCCAGCGGCTGCCGCAAAGCTTCAAATACCTTGGTCCCCATGGCCAACTGCCTAAGAGCACAGACACACACACACCTCACACCACACCATACCACACACACATCCCACACCAACACGCATACCCTACACCACACACACACACACATACACACACACACACACCACCTACAGAAAGAGAGAGAGAAAGAGCTAGAAATGCAGAGAGAATCTGGGATTTGAGACCCTGGGGCTTTGGCTGTGTGCTGCAGAAATGGGAAGCAATCTTCCATCTGTACCCTGGAGACAGCACAGGAACTCCGAGCCAGCCCCAGAGATGGTTTCACGGACAATGTCTGACCTCTGGGGTTAGGGCCCTGACACTCAGGGTTCAGGGACGTGAGATCAGCCCCTGCCTAAGGGTTCTCAGCATAGATGAGCCGTGGTCAGTGTCCCACTAATGAGATGGAAACAGAGCAGCTCTAGGCTCAGCAAGGAGAAAGCACCCAGCAGATTCCAGAAGGAGTTAAGATTGTCAGCAAGTCAGGCTTTGGAGACTTGGGGTTCCTGACAGCTGCCAGCAGGCACCCTTGGCCATGGAATCTGGGCACTCTAGAATTGGGACGACCAATTAAGCATCTGCAGCCCTGGCAACCAGAACAAGCCATTCGATGTAGCTCTCTCTTTCCTCCAGATAAAAGACTGTGTTCCCTGGCTCTTCCTGTCACTCATAAAATGTCCTTAGTCACAAGTGTTTTAAAGATTTCGTTTTTCTACATATGTGTGTATGAGTGTGGGTATATATGTATATACATGTGTATATGTTTAGGTCTGTGTCTATGTGTTATATGTCTATGTATGTGTGTATATGTGTATTTATGTGTTTATATATATGTATTGTGTACATCTCTGTATGTCTGTATATGTATATGTGTTTGTATGTGTGCATATGTATGTATGTGTATAGATATATATGTGTATGTGTTTGTATGTGTGTATTGTATATGTGTGTATATGTATATGTGTGATGTGTTTGTGTGTGTATGTATATGTGTATATGTATGTGTGTGTACATGTGTATTTGTGTGTGTGTGTGTGTGTGTGTGTGTGTCACCTGTGTGGTGCCTGGTACCTGCCGAGGCCAGAAGAGGAGAACTTCAGATTCCCTGGAGCTGGGGTTACAATGTATTGTGAACCACTGGCCATGGGTTTTTAGGATCCAAACTTGGGTCCTCTGGGAGGGCAAGAAGCACTCTTAGCCATGGAAAACGTCTCTCCATCCCCACAGAAGAGTGTTCTTAATCATTCCTCGGGGCATCCTTTGGAAGCAGGGAACATGCAGGAACATGGTGACAGGTGGGCTTCAAGGGACTTAGATAGGAGTCACGAAAGGTAGGAAGAAATTTGTGGCATTCAAACCCAGATTGTCCTCCCCGCACGTCTTCAGTCACAGCAGACTTGCCGCTGTCACCGTGCAGCAATGGTTCTCAGTTCGCCTTGTGGGACGTTAAAGCTAGGTAGCGTGTGGCCAGGTGACCTCACTCCCCGCCCTCAAGCATAAACCACTGAAACCCACACACTCAGAACACTAACACCCAAACCATTCAAGCTGAACCAACAGTTCAACAAGGATCCAAGCAGCGCCGGGATGGCAACACTTGAATCATATCAAGATGTCAGAGCCGCATCACACACAGAGCTGAATAGTTAACTCAGATGGTCTTCAATACTCCTCACAAGAGGCAGCCACTGTTCTAACACCCATTGGCCAAATCAGGAGCCTGAAGTCACACAGCAAATACCTTAAGGAAATGAGACTCCAAAAGCTATACTCTTTTCTTCTACTTTTTAAGACAGGGTCTCATGCAGCCCAGGCTGACCTCAAACTTGATATGTAGCCAAAGATGTCCTTGAACTTCTGATGCTCCTGCCTCTGCCTCCCAAGGGCTAGGACTGTAGGGATGTACTACCATACCTAGTTTATGCTGTGCCTGGGACAGAACCCGGGGCTTCATGCATACCAGTCAAGCCCTCTGTCAGCTGAGCCATATCCTCAGTCCCTAGATCGATATTTTAACTATTCCTCTGCATTGCCACTGCCTTAGCAGAAACAGAACGCAGCTGCCATGTGTGGAAAACTCTGTTAAAGCTGGGCAGACACAAGCATAAAGTCTCCTGGAGAGAGCTATGCAATGCAAATGACCACACCGTGATGCCAGGCCAATGGCTTAGGGAGCGCTCTGCCTACTGTACAGTCAATGACCTTTCTGTCTTCCCGCCTGGACTCTGAGCTCAGTCAACACCATGCGAACCCACCAGCTCCTCCAGACACTCACTTACTAAAGGGAAATTCACATACTGACCGAGTGTGTTCACTGGGGTGTAAGAATGGAGCCGAGCACACTGCAGGAGAGCAGGAAAGAGGTCAGGAGAGAGCAAGAGCAGCAAGGTAGCCTCAGCAAGGGGCTCCCCTCTCATTCAGAAGCTAGTGGAAGCACAGGTGGACGGAGCAGCAGGTGTAAGTTGGGGTCCCTGGCTAAGCTGGGCAGCTAGCAAGAGGTGCACTCAGGGAGCTAAGTTCTGGAGCCTCGCTTTCCTACTCTCTAAAACGAGAACAGTTTCATCTACTCTGCCCACCTTGTTAACTCTTGGTGAGGTTTGCAGACCTCCATGCAAACAGGGAATTCTACACCCTCGAAGGCTACTCAAAAGCCAGGAGCTACCAAAGTGCCCTTGTTTCCCATCAGATGGGCACGAAGGTCCCAGCAGGGCCGTAAGAGAAGACAGGGCTGCCTGAGACCAGTCAACTCTCTCAGCAGCACCCAACTCACGCTCACCCCAAAAGAACCCACAGTGCCCCTGCCTCGCTGGGTCCTGAGCCTCACAGATTCAGCCAACTTGAAGCATTTTCCCGTAAAGCAAGACCCAGCAGATCTTCCCAGCAGAGATGCACAGCCCGAGTTCTCATAGCAGAGAAGCTACTCCTCCTGCCTCAACGCAGGCCACTCCACGTGGTGAAAACCTTGCTCATCTGGAGCAAAGCAAATCTGAGTTCTAAGCTGGCCTTTGCCTCATCGAAGCTGTGTTTTCTGGAGGAAGCACTCACCTTGTAGGAACTCAATCCCTGTACCCATAAAATAAGGGATTTCTGGGGTCAGGCTTTCTCAGCCTAGGCCCTGTTGGCCTTCTATGTCAGGTGACTATTAGGAGAATGTGTATAGTGTTGCTCCGGCTGCCCCACTAGAAGCCAGCAGCATGTCCTCACCTTGTTATGACAACCAGAAAGTCCTCGGTAAAGAGCACTAACTAAGCTTATTCCTAAGGGCCTCCAGCCCACTTCAGCTTCTCTAACCCCAGCCCCACATCCTCCGTACCAACTCCCCATGCTGTCCCACTAGCTCTGCTCTACCAGAGGTGCCCAATGCTAGATGGCTGGATCCTTCTTTGTGCTATCAAGTATCATCAGTAATCAAAAACAGCACTCATGTCTCAAGACCCAGAGGAGGGGATGGTGGCAGGGGCCAGCAGGTCTGAAGCAGAATCCTGCCTCTTCGGGATGTCGTCTGGGATCCCTTCACGGGGTTGGCCTAAGAATTAGCTGTTAACAGAGACTGTTAGATGACTCCCTGGTGCAGGGAGGGAAAGCAGAAGCCTATTCCATGAGGGAAGCCAGGCAGTCCTAGTGAAAAATAAAACTAGCCTCTCTATCCTCAGGACAAGCCTACAGCCCTCACGAGCCTCAAATCCAGTTTGCGGGGAGACACTGATTGCTCCCACAGATGTGCCAGAAGTAAAGATGAATTCCCCTCTGACACTGACTCGGGGACAGCAGCTGAGCACGGTCTTAAAGAGCCTGTTGTTTCAAACTGAGCGACTCTGAGGGCTTGAGAACAGAAAATAGTGACCAGTGGAAGCCTGAATTCAACCTGTCACAGCCCCTCACGGAAAAGCAAGAGCCCTGTACTCCGGTACATGTTCATCCTCCCCCACTGCTCACATGTGTCTGTGGAGAGGATCTCAATGCAGGCTGTCCTCCAGCTCCCTTGCCTGCCTCCTCATGCAAACCTGACTGCATTCCCTGTCTGCCTCATCTCTATTGGCTGCACCTATCTGTGGCCATAGGCGCTAACCAGTCTCCCTCTGCCTTGGTCATAGATACCTACTCCGTGGGCAAGCTTCCCAAGAAGCCCTATTCATTGTGATGCTAGTTCTATGTCAGCTTGACACAAGCTAGGGTCATCTGAAAGGAGGCAGCCTCAATTGAGAAAATGCCTCCATAATGTCCGGCTTACATTAAGCATTTTCTTAATTAGTAATTGATAGGGGTGCTCATCAGTTGGCTCATTGTGGGTGGTGCCATCCCTAGGTTGGTTGCTGTAGGAATTCCTACCGCCAGTAGCCTTTAAGTTACCCGCTCACTTGGGCGTGGCCTCATACTATATATATCAATGTAAAGTGCGCGTCCAGCCTCTTTTCCGGCTGCGGGATTCAGTTGCTGTTCTCCATTCCAGCAGAGGATTGTGAACTGTGAGTCTACCCCTAAATAAATAACCATCTATTATTCTCAATTCTGAACTAGTGTGGGATTTCTTTTAAGCATCCTCCTTCAGCTGGTGGTCCTGGGATCTATAAGAAAGCAGGCTGAACAAGCCATGATGAGTAACCCAATAAGGAATACCTCTCCATGGTCTCTTCATCGGCTCCTGCCTCAGTCTCCATCCTTGTTTGAGTTCCTGTCCTGAGTTCTTCAGTAACAGACTACAGTGTGAACATGTAAGCCAAATAGGCCCTTTCCTTCCCAGCCTGCCTTTGGTTATGTCATTTCATCTCAGCAACAGTAATCCAAATTAGGACTCTCATCTTCAGAGCTGCAGCCAAGGTGGAGCAATTAAGTCCATCTTCACATCAGCCCAACACATCCAAAGAAGCGGGAACCACCTCCAGGGAATTCATTACCTGCTCAGTCCTCTTTTCAAACTTGCTGCATCTCCGTTCCCACCAGCCCTCCCAGACCCTTGCAGTTCAGAACAGAATGGAAGGCCCAGCAACAGGACGTGGGGCTGCCTGTCTATTTGTAATCAACACAATGAAATCTCACTTCAAGAAGAAGTCTGGAAACACAGCCGGGCTATGTGTCATGCCTACTGATGAAGCAAGGGCCTCCTTCCCTGCCTTGCAGCAACAGGGCCTTCCCAGCGATGAAGAGAGGCATGCAGAGGAAGCATGGACATTTCACAGGGTGTGTGTGATATTGGCCTGTCTGCTCAGCCTTCCCTCATCAGAATCAGACAGAAAACATCAGAGCCGAGCCAGCACTTCGAGAGATGAATTCTTCAACCGCTTTCTGCCTCGATCGTTCCCTCTATAAGCAGGGTCATAAAAGTGCTGTGCCGTGTCAGAGGGTTGTGAGGAATCAGGAAGTTACTATGGAAATCACCGAGGACAGCTCTTAAGCCAGAGTAAGCACTGGGCAAGCATACTCCACTGCTATTGCTATCATTCTCAGTTTCTGCTTCTAGTAACTTCTGGCCCCTAGAGACAGATGAAACCCAGCACAGCTCCACAATCTGAGCTTTCGTGATTGCAAACTCAGTCAAAACGCATGCTTATAGAGAACTTACGGTGTGTTGTCTTCAGCCGTTAGAGCTATTCTCTGTAGCTGCTCTTATTTTCTTCACATTATAGACCAGAAAAGAGAGGCTTAAGGAGTTTGGGGGAGTTACACAAGGACACCAATAAGCAAAAGGGCCAATTGATACCATATCTGATTTGACTGAAATATGTCCACTCCAAAGCCTAACTATCAGAGGATGTCAGGACCATCTAGAAAGATTATCAAAGAAAAAAAAAACTCCTGTCTCAAACTTACATTTACATTTAGGAGGAAATTCCTCAATATTTAGAGACTTGCTGTTGCATACAGTACAAATTTATTTCCCTACCAGAAGCTAAAGGAGATACCCATGGGAAGAAACTGATGCTCTCAGAATCAACTGGAAGTCTGACCCCCCACGCCTGGACCATGTTTAGGGGTACAAATAGGTCCTAAGAGAAGAAAGTCCAAGAATGAATGGTCTCACTTTCGAAAGAGCAGTCGGATCAAGAGCCCACCTTTAGTTTGGGGCATCACCAGACCCTTGGAGCCATTTTTATTTGCTCAGATTACAGGAAAGCAGGAGCCACCTGGTTTGGGTCACCAGTCAACTCCTTATTTATGGGAGTTCAGGACATTATCAGATTTGTCCCGGCTGAGAAGGAGATACTTCTCATCCCCAAGATGATCTTAGGGTGCTTTTAGGAAGAATTGGGGGCTGGATAGATCCAGAGCACATTTGCCACTACTAGGAGTCTTTCCAAGTTACACACACATGCACCCACACACACACACACACACACACACACACACACACACACACACACACAAGAAAGGAGTCCTGTGGTGAGAAGTGAGCCAAGCCACATTCAGAGAGTAAACACATGACTTCAGTGGTGTATTTGATGCTGGCCCATCTGTCCTGTCTTCCCTGCCCTTCCCTTAGAACATGTTTCTTTGTGCATTATTGAGGGAAACATTAATTTCTTCGACTTTGAATTGAGCCATGGAATTGTCCCATGCACCCGCCTCCTTTTCTTTCCAAAAACACAGAAACTAGAAAGTAAGTTCCCTAAACTCTCACATAAGCCTGTGCCAGTCAGAATGAAGACAGAGCTTTCTCCAGCCTCTCCAGCATGTCACACTTACATGCTAACGTTTGCTTACCACGTGTCTTAGTCACTGTTCAATTGCTGTGAAGAAACACCATGACCAAAACAATTTAAATGGGGGCTTGCTTACACTTTCAGGCATGAGCCCATAACCACCACAGCAGGGAGCTGGGGAGCAGGCAGGCGGGCATAGGGCTGGAGCAGTAGCTGAGGGCTTACATCTTACCTACAAGTTGGTGATAAAGAGAACCTAGGAATGGCATGAGCTTTTGAGACCTCAAAGTCAGTGAGCAAGGTTAGAGGGTGTGTCTTAGTTATGTTTCAATTGCTGTGACAACCACTACATTATAACCAAGGCAATTTATATGTGAATACGTTTAATTTAGGGCTCGCGGTTCCTGGAAGTAGTCCAATCATCATGGCTAGGAGCATGGCTGCAGGAAGGTAAGCGTGGCACCAGAGCAATAGCTAAGAGCTTACATCCTTCCTGTTCCAGAGTTGAGGAAGCCAGTCTTGAGTAATGTCAGTTAAGCTTGCCCAAGCATTGGTCCCACCTCAAGGCAGGTGATATCTTCCTTTCCTCATTAGAGGTTGGTTTGCCACATGGGAAGCACTGGGTAAATATAGCAAAGGCTTGGGGAATTTGTTTTGTTTCGGTGAGGTGAGGTTTTGCTCCCTGGCCAAAGCTAACCTTCCCCTCACAGCTTCAGCTTCCAGAATGTTGGGATTACAAGCCCATGACGCTTTTGCCCAGCAAGAAATTGCTTTTTTAATAGTCACTACACTCAGATGAAGAGATCAACATTTTCCCATACAAGTCACTGAAATACAAAATTTAAAAATAATTAAAACTAAGTCAATTATAGTAAGAAAATGCTCTTGAGATTTCAATGCAAATTTTAATAGATTCTTCAAATATAAAAAGCATTATCTAAAAGTGTGGGTGGAGAGGTGAGGAGGATCTTTGAGGACTTAGTGGAGGAGAAACTGATCAGAATATGTTATATGAAATTTTTCAATAGAAAATCAAAATAAAAGTATATTAATAACATAAATCTAAAATAATCTTTCAATGGAATTGAAGAGACATAGCCATTATTTAATTTTTGAAATAGGAATATGTTAAAGTATGCATATTGCATGTTAAATGTAAACATTGGATGAACATAAATTTGTATTGAGCTACCAGCTCACTGGAAGTGGGGAAAGGGCAACGAAGAAACTTCATCAGTTGAAGAAGCAGATGCAAAGACAAAGTGGGGATCTGAGAGTTAATGCAATAAATAGAACATAAGTAATTAAAAAGCAGAGACAACCCTAACGTCCTGGAGGCTAGCACAGGTGAGAGGGTCGAGTTCCATGAAAGACAAAGATCCTTAGAATGGGTTTTAAAAAGAAAGGTGCAGTTAATGACATGCTACTTGAAGAACACAAGATGACATCAGGAAGTTGAGAACTTAATTGACAAACAAGCACACATCCGACAAACGCAAACAAAAAGAGGTAGGGATGGAGACACCAGTGGCAAAAGGCAGAACGTAGACTAAAAGTGCAGACATCTTAAAGAAGAGTATTCTAGCGCCTGGTGTGGTGGGACATGCCTGCAATCCTAGCACTCAGAAGGTCAAACAAGGGGACCAAGAATTCAAGATCATCCTTGACTGTATAGCAAACATGAGGCCAACCTGGGCTACATGAGACCTCGTCTCAAAAACAAGCAAATAAACAAATGATAATTTTTATAATGCAAATGAAAAAAGATATGTTACATCAGGGCTTCTTAAACTTTTTTGACTTAGAAATTTATTCTGAGAGAAAAAATTAAGGGTCTATAAGGATATAAGACAGAAGAAGAGACCTGGTCAGTGGTCCTCATCCATTAGGCCATGAAATCCAATATGGACAAGTTCAACAGAACTGCCATATACGGGCTGCCCATACGTGCCTGCTTGTGTGTAGGCCCCTGAGAGACCAAAGGCCAGCAATTTTCGGCTAAGCCCAGCCCAGGCTCCTGATCAGGAGAAACAGGAGCACAATAAAACATTTGTTATTGTAGGTGCTAACTTTAATGTAATAACATAGCCATAGCTTCAGTGTAATGAGTGCTTATTCTTAGAGCTAGGTAAAAATGAAATTATCATTATCCCCTGTTTATGGACAAGAAAGTTAAGCCTCAAAGAGATAAAAGTCTTAGCTAAGGTCAGATAGACTGGCAGACTCTCTCAAGAGAAAGTAGAGGAAGCCAACAGTCATCTTGGCCTGCATCCAAGTTTGCCTTGGGTCACCTGCCAGGCCTCACCGACTGGGGGACACTAGGATACATAGACCATCCCTGAAATGCCTCGGTGTCACCTTAATGGTCTCCTTGGAGTCTTTGCTGCCAAGCAGAGTTGCTGTTTCAACAAGGCTCGCCCTGGCACCTGACTTTGTGCAGTAATGAGGTCCCTTGAACACATCCTGAAAGAACCCCCTCTCTTACCCAAAAGTGTGTCGTTCAGGGTCAGAGTCAGATGGATATTATGAGAAATTCCAACAGCAAACGAAGACTCAATACCAACTATAGTCTAGGCAGTGTTCACGTTACGCTCACTCAGTTCTCTGGGGTACTGCTACCTCTGCCTTCCGTTCTATGAAGGAGGAAACTGAGGCAGCCACCGGTTGGCTGATTCATTCAAAGTCATACCATTGACAAGGAGCTCATTCAAAGTCATACCATTGACAAGGAGCAGAGCCAAGACTGAATGCGAGGTAGTGTGCCTCCAGAGTTAATATAGCAACGAACCTTCCTCAAGGTTCTACCACTTAATATCCTCATAACAGCCACCAGTTGACAGCTTCTTTAGCCCATTGCCTCACTAGTTTGAAGGACAAAGTGGAAAAAATAATAATTACAACACATGAAGGGCACCTAACCTGACTCCATGAAAGACCATCACGAGCGCCCCACTTCCGTCCATATACCTTATAACCAGACATGCACACCTTGCTCCAACGCAGGCTTGTGCCTTTGCCTGTAGCAAAACTACCACTCCCTCCTCGACTCTTGCAAACGAGTTCCCTCTTTGCTTATAACCCAGCCAGCCAGTCCCATGTGTCCCTACCTACACACAGGCTCTGCCATAGAAATAGCCCTCACTCCTCTCTCCTGCCAACCGCCACGTGGTCCTTACCTCCTCTGGGGATCTTGCTTTCCCTCCATAAGGGTCAGGCTCCAAGACTCTGCCGCCTCAGCTGCCTCCCGAAGACCCGCAGCCCAGTTCTTGTGTTCTATCATCCCCAGCTCTCCCACCAGACTTGGGTTTCTGCAAGGACAGAAACCGCTTATTTGTCTTTCTCCTCCTGGCAATTAGCACAGCACCTGGTGCCTGTTAAGCCTCCAGTGTGTTGAATGCGCACAAGGCCTCTGAAGTGTAAGTCACAATGCTTGGTTACTCACTCCACTGTTTCCACTAGACAGCGCTGGGGCAGAAAGCCATACAAACACTTCACAGGAAGAGGCCCAAGAGAGAACCTAGATTAATCCGATCTCTTCTATAAGCAGACTGAAAAATGAGTTGCAAGGAGAGAATTCACCTGCCTCAGCTAGCCAAAGGCACCACGGGACACAAAGGTCTCCAGGTGTTTAAGCACCTCTTGTAAATTCTCAAAGTCATCTGTAGTCCTTTCCCATGGCAGATTATCACAAATCTGCCGCTTAAAATGACACAATTTATTATTTTATGATTCTGGATATCACACCTCTGAAATGAATCTCCCTAGCTGAAGATCAAGACGTGGCAGGGTTGCCCTTCTCTCAAGGCAGCAAGTTGATCTTTTTGCCTTTCCCACCTTCTAGAGGCCACCCGAATTCCCCATGACTCTCCAGAATCAACATGGGACATCTTCAAACGCCCCTGCTCTCCCATCTCTGTGCCTGTCACTCCGTCTCCTGACCTTTCCTCTGTACGGACCCTCATGAGCCTCTACAAAAGTCTCTTGACCACATCATTCTGTTTCTGTCCTCCACAAACCTCTGTTTCCATAGATGGTCACATGTTTATTGGTCCTGGAAGTTAGCAACGGACCATCTCTGAGGAGCTGCTTCAATACAGAATCCTCACATTCCCGATATAAAAACAGTCTGACCTGAAAACCCCTTCCATGAACAGGATGGCAAACAGAAAGAAATCTTCACCAATGTGCAAATATATTTTGTTCTTTTCCCATGTCTAGTTTTGAAGACCTGATGGATGAAAATGTTCCCAATATATTTAAATAAAATACAATTCTTCTCATCTGTATGTGTTTATATGTGCACAAAAGTGTGTTTGCATACACACGTGTATTCAAGCACATGTGTGTAAGTGCATGTGCACATGTTTGTGCATGCATGTGAAGGTCTAATATTGCTCAGTCCCTCTCCATCTTTTTCACGGAGGGAGGGTCTCTCAAGTGAACCTAGAGCTCACCATTACAGCTAGTCTAACTAGCCTGCTTGCTCAGATATCACCTTCCCTGCTTTCTGAGCACTGGAATTACAGACCTGCCACACCAACCCCGCAAGCATGTGGGCTCCAGAGATCTGAGCTTTGATCCTTACACTTGCACAGCCAGCACTTTAACACTGAACCATCTCTCCAGCCCCAAACAGTAACGTCTTTTAAGGGGCTATCATATTGGCTCATGGGGTAGAGGTACACGAAGTCATAATGGTTAAGCATGGCGGCAGGAATGGCTTGCGGCGGCTGCAAGAGCACGAGGCTGCTTGCTCACATCTCAGTGGATCAGGAAGCAGAGCAGGGATAGGAAGTAGGACAAGGTTCCACCCCCTAGAGATCCACTTCCTCCAGCTAAACTCCATCTCCCAGTTATACAACCTCCTAAAACCATGACCAGTTGGAGACTGTACTGCCCGCCTGTACTACGACGTGACAGTATGGTACCTTGCCTGTAGTGTGGTGCCTGCACCACAGGACCATTGGCATTCGCTAGCCGGGCAAGGGCCTGGAGATTTAAACACACGAAGACACACAGAGACACGGGTCATCCTTGAAACAAGAATGCCCTCTTTATTATGTACCAGAGCTGCTTATATAGGGATCCTTAACTGATAGCCACGCCCCAGCCAAACCCACCAGAAATCACTCCCCTGCCAACAGGAACTCCTGAGGCTCTCATGCTCAGAGCAGCTGCAGGCTGTCTCAGAGCAGAGGTAAACAAGTTGTTTACAAGAAATTCAGGATCTGGGGGTTCACTGCTCCCAACAGGAGACCAAGTGTTCAAGCACATAAACCTGTGAGGACGTTTTAAATCTAAACCCTAGCACACTATCCTGGTGCCTAGAGGCTCGTGGCCATCTCATAATGCAAAGTGTGTTTAATCCAACCCTGGAAGTCCCTACAGAGTCAATATTTTCAACACTGTTTAAAAGGGTAAAGTCTGAAATATCTTCAGAGACTTAAGTCATGCTCTTAAATAAGCCAATGGGGAAAAAAAACTAAAATCATACATACTTCTACCATACAGTGGTACAGAGTAAGTATTTCCATTACAAAAAAGTGGGAATGGGAGAGTGTCAAGCAAATATTGGACCAAAACAAGATCAAGACCCAGCCAACACCAAAGCTATATGCCCTGAGTCTATCTGGGCTCCAGGCCCTTCCAGCTCTGTTGCTTGTAGCACGTGTGCCTCTGTCTTGGTCAGCTCTGTTTGGCTGACACCCCATGTACTGGGTGTCTGCAGTATCCTAGGGTCTCCACTGATAGCTGGGCGTTACATTCACAGCTTCATGTCTAGCCCACTCAGGAGCTCCACGCAGGGAATCTGTTCTAACTACACACCGCTTGGCCTCAGCTGCTCTCTGAAACCTTGGCGAAAGCCTCAACGACTCACTCTCATATCTTGCGTGCCCATGAAACCAGCCCCGTGTGGACAGTGCCAAACTCTGTCGCCAGCTCCTGGCTGTTGTTTACACACTGTCTCCTGCGGGGAGATACCTGTGGTCTTCTGGTAGGGTACTGTGAGCGCTCTGTCTTTCTTACCATCTCCTGTCAAATGAATTTGCATTGCTGCAGCCTAGAGTCCCCAGGTGAAGATGCCTTGCCTTCAGCACCCCTTCCTAATGCTCTAGTGCAAATTCATGGTGTCTTTTTAGTAGCATTAATCTCCAACAATTAGATAGGTTCCGTTCCCCGCCACCCATAACTTCAGCAAGTTTAAACTCACTCAGCCTCCTTCCCTTGCCAAGCTTGCACATGATTCACATCTTTTGGCTCCAGTTTTTGTTCCCTCTCTCTGCTTCTCTCTCTCTCCCTCCCTCCCTCTCCTCATAAATGAGTGATAACCATGCTGCTACCTGAATGCTAGGCTACCTTAAAATTCCACACACACACCCACTCCGCCAAATAAATTAGTCCATTACCTCTGAATTCATCCTCACTCGAACTTTTCAGATACAGAAATACCACAGCCAGATGCTTTGCCAGGATGTAACACAAATAGCCGCTAGTCCAATACCCAATTGAGTTCCCTTTCTCTTCCGAAACTTCATGAGCACAGCCTTTAATGACTGTCCACATTTCTACTGGCATTCTGGTTCTCCAGGGTGCCCTATCAAGCTCTCCTTAGAGCATTCTGGGGCTTCTCTGGCCTGCAGTCCCAAATACTTTCACATCCTCCTGCAAACCAGCTCTAACTGTCTATGAACCACATGGTCAGGATTTTTGCAACAAGAACCCAGCTACTCGGTACTAATTTTCAATATCGGTCACTTTTCTAGTTCCTATGAGTGAAACCCTAATAAGGGACAACTTAAGGGAGCAAGGATTTATTTTGTCTTATAGTTGGAGAGAAACGGGAAAAGTAGCAAGTGTGGCTTACAGCCACGGTGGCGGGAATGTGAGGCGCTTGCTCGTGTGTCAATGGATGGGGAAGTCTAAAATATAAAAATAAGTGTTAATAGCCACCATATAGTTCTCTGTAATATTTGTATTTATGTACTACATGAGGAGAAACATCAGTGACTACCAGCATAGACCAAGCAGTTGGAGTTTCATTTCATCTTAACTCCAGGGTAACCTTCTGAGCTCACCTCGGTGAGATGGTAGCTACTAATATGTCCATTTTACTGAAGAGAACTTGCAGTTCAAACATGGCAAGTAATAATGATGACTTGCCCAGAGGAAGTAGACATTAAAGACGGGACTGTGTGACCAAATTCTACCTGTGCTAATCTCCTAGTTCGTTAATGAAGACAGTGACTCTTAAGTGAGGCAAATTACTTAGACTCATTGTGGCAGAATGGTTTGGAAGCTTGGATTTGATCGGCTGCAGAACCAAGGTCTTTCAAGTAGCTCATGTTCTTTCACGGAAAATCCAGCCCTCTTTCACCTGCCTGCTTTGTTAGTTGGAATTTTTTTAAAAAAAAGAGCGAAAGGAAGCAAGGGAGAAACACCCCAGAGAGGGAGAGCATCACAGTGCGGATGGAAACATTCTGGGAGTAAGCAGACTTGGAGGAAACCCTCTGTGAGGCAGCCAAGATGAGGTCAGTCCAAATATGAGGTGAGGTCTAGGAGAACGTTGGTTGCTAGGAAACTCCTTCCAACCACATTCCGTAGCAATCCAATTAGCAGATTTCACCTGAGTTCCAATAGTTGCTAAGGTAATTCTCAAAGGGAAAACAAACAACAACCAAAATAGCTGGGTATACTGGTGTCTACCTTCAGCCTCAGCACTGGGAAGGCAGAAGGTGGGTAGATCTCTATGAGTTTGAAACAAGCCTGGTCTGCATAGTGAGTTCCAGGACAAGCAGGAAAAGCAAGCAAACAAACAAAATCAAACCAACACAACACACACACACACACACACACACACACACACACACACAGAGGAACTTGCTCCATCTCCTCCAAGCTAATTCTGATGCCAAAGGACACAGTGGCTGTGAAAACTCCATCAAAGATTTAAAGATCTACCTCTACCTATTGCTTCCTTTTTTGTTATTTTACCACATTTACAGAGAGAGATGAGTTACGAAGAAATCTTGATAGATAAAGTGCTTGCACCACAAATGTGGGGATCAAAATTCAAACCCTTAGAATCCACAAGATGCCTGACTTCATTGCATGAGGGTCTGGAATCCCAGCACCCACCCCATGTGGAGGTAGGAGGTGAAGACAGAAGAATCTCAGAAAGCCCATGACCATCTCTGCTAAAGCCAACAAGTCTGTGCCGGGACTTCCTGCTCATGCCAACAGATTCTCCTGTCTCCATGGAGACCACCAGAGGATGGCAAGTACTCTCCTTCACTCCTCGTAACCTCAGTATTAAAGCAGGACACTAGAATAGAGATGTAAGCAGGGGGAAAAAATGAGAACCCCCTCTCCCTGTGTATTACCAAGGACTTAAATTGACTACGACAGAACTCTCAAACTTAGTCCCAGGATCTCTTTACACTTTTAAAAATCAATTAAGAAGCCGGGCGGTGGTGGCGCACGCCTTTAATCCCAGCACTCGGGAGGCAGAGGCAGGCGGATCTCTGTGAGTTCGAGGCCAGCCTGGTCTACAGAGCTAGTTCCAGGACAGGAACCAAAAGCTACGGAGAAAACCTGTCTCGAAAAATCAAAAAAAAAAATCAATTAAGATCCTAACGAGCTTTTGTTATGTAGCTTAAAGCTAATAAGACCTACATATCAGAAATTAACACCATGAAATCTCTAAAATATTTATCTAACTAATCTTTAACAACAGCAAACTTATGACACATTAATGCAAACAATTTATTTTTATGTGAAGTAACTTTAAAAACACAAAATTCAGTGGTGAGAAAGCATCATTACTATTTTTTTTTTTTTTTTGCAGACGTATTTGATGGCTGACTTCTGCATTCTGCCTGGAGTGTTACCACATGCCGGGCAGCTCCTAAAATACTTCCCTCTCTCCCGCTAGCATGCTCATGAAAGGATGAGAGTGAAATAGCAGCTCATGGTTTATTATGAGACTAGCTTTATTTCGAGGACCCTCTGAAAAGGGTTTCAGAATCCCCCACACATCTCTAGGCCACACTCTGAGAACCGCTGGCTTGAGGTAGGAGAGATTAAATGCCCAGAATGTGTTTAGAATTTAACGGTGTTCCTTCTGAGTTTTCCAGCCCACTGTTTAAGAATATTCCACCTCTTTCTTGCCTGGAGCATTTTTATGGTCTCTAGGAAGCCCAGTCTGCCTATCTTGTTTGCAATCTTTGCAAGGCATTCTGGGAGAAACAAGATACACAGGTTCTGTACTGGACAAAATAGACAAATACAGAATAAACAGGCATTGCCTCCCCTGAAACCTTTCCTCCCTGTAACTGGTGCAGAAACTTCTGGCCTTTGGGAGGGAGGGATGAGCATCAAATTCCACCCAGCCAATCAGAGCTTTCTCTCTCTCTCTCTCTCTCTCTCTCTCTCTCTCTCTCTCTCTCTCTCTCTCTCTCTCTCTCTCCTTCTTTTTCCCCTGCAGTATTAGCACATTATACTGGATCATAAAATTTTATGATGGTGGTTTAGAGCCATGCATCCTACCTTCACACTTGAACCCCACACTATAACTCCCATTAGCTGACTTATAACGGTATTTTGTGTGTCTGTCTGGGTGGGTTATGGGGTATAACTGTGTGTGTGTGTGTGTGTGTGTGTGTGTGTGTGTGTGTGTGTGTGTGTGTGTGTGTGTGTGAACATGTGCCTCATTTTCCCTTGATAAGTCTCACCTTGGTAAACCTCCTATCAAAGCCCATGGTGACTGGCTCCCCGCCCACCCGCCAACATATTTGTCTCAATCCCTTTTCCAGAACCTCAAGCCTTCTTGGCAATCAACAGAGTTGCACAGCTCGGGATGGGCACCACCGCGCAACCAAGCACTGTACTGGGGCGTGCCTTTCATCCCTGCACCAGCCATTCTCTTCGCCTGGAACTCAGTGCAACCCAACAGCACCTGCCAGAAATGTGACAGACAATATACTGAGAAGACAGAAACATGAAAGTCTTGACTCTCCAAGAACTCACACTTAGTCGGGAAGATGACATAAACAGTGAGAAAGCTAGCTAGTAAGATGTATGCATCACATAGGCATCTGGCAGCGTGAGCGACAGAACAGCCACCCAGTGCCGGCTTGAACACAAAGGAGCACTGTTGCCGCACTAAACTAGCAACTCTAACAGAACATCAAGAGCATCTTGATGCTTTTTTTATCCTTTTGTCTCCTCCACCTCTGACTGTCTATCCTTTCCTACCCTGTTTCACACCCAACAGACAGTCCTTGGTCTCCAGTTTTGACTTTGTCCATCTATGACACGCAGCTGCAGGAGATGGGAAGACACACGGGGGGAAGGTTAGAGTACTGGTTTCTCCCAAGCCCATCCCATTACCTCCTTGCCTTATACCGGACTGCCTGCATGCCCTGATGGCAGTGCACCTCCCTCATGGCTCACTGTCGCCTGTCTCTAGCAACACTGCTACCCTCCCCCAAGGCAGATCCAAGGATGCTAACAGCTCCCCACTGGTGGTGGTTACTAGGTACTTTCCTGCGTTTCCTCATTGCTTTCGTCATCTGTGAATATTCCTCACATCATCTGGTGTGGGAGGTCCTTCTGTCTATGTGTTGATTTTATTGGTTAATGAATAAAGAAAACTGGCTTGGCCTATAGCATGGGAGGAGGAAGGCGGAGTTAAGAGATGCAATGGAGCCGCTGTTGGAGATAGACATGCTGAAACTTGCTGGTAAGCCACCACCACTTGGCAATTTACAGAATAATAGAGATGGGTTATATTAATATGTAAGAGTTAGCCAATAAGAAGTTAGAGCTAGTGGGCCAAGCAGTGACTTAATTAATACAGTTCCTGTGTAATTATTTCAAGGGTCTGGGTGACAGGGAAATGAACAAGCGGCCAAACAACCTGCTGCTACAAACAGCCCTCCTTCAAGCGTGCCTTCCGCGTGTTCCATCTTGTAGCACAGCTGTTGCCTCTGGATTTAATATGTGACCAACACCATTCCGAAGCAGAAACCTTTGCCCACCATCAAGACAACAAAATGAACATAAGTAGACAGCAGAGCTGAGTCTATGGTAATGAAGCAGTTAATATTCCCTCTTGGAGAAGGGAGAGGGTCACAAAATCTTCACAAGACCTTCCCCTGAGATTCCAATCAGCTTTCCTTCCTGTCCCAGCTGCACATAACCAATGATATAAAAGGGAAACCCTTGACTTGGGAAGACAGGAGCTCTCTACAGTGCCACTGCTCTGAGTCACCTATGTCCCTGTAAGCAAATCCAATAAACCCACCTGTTCACTTAGCTGGACTTCATCAAATCGTTCTTCGTGCAGTTATCCCCTTCCCTATTTGGAGTGAAGAGACCGTTCTTTTATATTTCCCCAGGAAAATCTGGAGACACACCTGTGCTCTTCCAAGATCCTGGCACAAGCTTGATTCAGGGGCCCAATAGATGACATCAGAAACTAGTCTCTTTCTCTAGGTTGTGTGACATCTGTTGGCTCTTTTCTCAAAGAAGTTCTCCCCTCATGGCAGGAAAGCAGAAGCTGTAGGTGAAAACCTCTCGTTTTTTCCAGTGTCAAAACCAGAGGCAAGAAAGAGAGCTCTTCTCTAGAACCCTGATAAAATCTGAGGTGTGTGTCTACCAGTGAGCCAACACAAGGACTAATGGAATTCAGTGAGTCCAGTTGGGCGCTTACGACCCACCCCACTCCTCCTTCAAATCTTACAGCTGAAGCATGAGGGGAGGGTAGTAACCCAAAGGAAATCCTACATCCTGCTACCAAAAGAAACAGCTATGGGTCTGCATGACTCCCAAACACAGAATGTCTACAAGAGAGAAAAGCAGATGAAAGACCAATAGGATTAGACATGAGAGATGCCACCAGTAGTAGATTGCTCCTCTGTTGTCTGTCTTTGCAGACAGTTCTTGTTCCCCCTTTCACCCCAAAGATAATTCTCAGCTACTCGTTCTCACTAAGAGGGAGCCCAGACCATGCTCCCCTGTGATTCTCTGTAGACTTCTCTCAGTGCCGTTTACAGAAAAATGCTTGCTGTCATTGTGTTCTAAGATCATTGGCTAGACTTCCAGAGATGGCATGGGGTTGGTTACACTTAGGAACTTCTTAGCAGCTGTGGTTATCTGTACAAAACCTGCACAAGTCTGGTGATGTGGGAGTGTCATATATCAATCTGTTGATTTCATTGGCTAAGCAATAAAGGAACTGCCTTGGCCCATCTCATTGGTTAGAAGATAGGTGGGAGGAGTAGACAGAACAGAACGCTGGGAGGAAGAGGAAGTGAGGTCAGACTCCACAGCTCTCCTCTCCGGAGCAGACGCAGGAGAGACGCCATGCTACCTGCTCCAGGGAAGACGCACGCTATGAAGCTCCGACCCAGGATGGACATAGGCTAGAATCTTCCCGGTAAGCGCACCTAGGGGCGCTACACAGTTGATAAGAAATGGGCTAGTCCAGGTGTGAGAATTAGCCTAGAAGAAGCTAGATAGAAAAGGGCCAAGTGGTGTTTAAATGAATACAGTGTCTGTGTAATTATTTCGGGGCATAAGCTAGCCGAGCCAGGCGGCTGGGGTGTTGGGGATGCAGCCCCGCCGCTGCTCCTTATTACTACAGTCTGGGCAAGGCGACATTCCATCATGGACGAGGACAGGACCATAGGGTCCTAACCCTCCCTCGGGAGCTACAGGCAAGTTGGCGGATGCCAGGGAAGGGTGAGTCATCTTTCTTAGTCTTAGCTGCTAGGAAGTTGCCCTTGTTCAAGTCAATAACCCCTCACCCTTGCTTGTGCAGGAAGCCCTGATTAAATGCAGTAAGCACATAAAAAAGACAGAGTTGGAGGCGAAGCCGTTGAGATAAAGAAGGAATTCAGTGAGAGGGAGAAAAGAATAAAAAAGGAAAATGGGAGGAATATGATCAAAGTACATTTTATATACATATGAAATTGTGAAAATGAATAATTTTTTAGAATAAAAAAAAGTTCATAAGCTAACTCAAAAGTTAAGGCTTAATTACATCCAAAACTTGAGCAGAAGAAAGAGTCCTTCCAAAATGCCATAGTGTGTGAGGACATGCAGGGACTTCCAGGTAATACACTGCAGTAGAGTTTCCCTTCGTCTACTTAAATGAACACCGAAGGCTTTGTAAACGGAGATGCACTATGAACACTGCAGACATTATAAGGTCATAGTGAATGCAGGTGATGCACTTTGCCCCACTGGCATCGCCCTTTGAGGATACCTTCTTGTCCCTGTGCCCAGCACCACCATAGACAAAGCCTTCACCTCTTCTCTCCACTCACAATAACAGAACAGTCTGCTTCCATCCATACCACATCCAAAGCCTGCTCCAGAGTCTTTTCCTCTCCTGAGTCTTCCAGACTGGACCTTGACTCCCATCCCGTGTTTTAAAGATTCCCCTGGCTACAGTGTATCGCACCACTTCAAAGATACCTCCTTCTGTCTCAGAACAGCCAAATGCTCCCTTTTAAGATGCATTTTTGATTCAGGCTTGATGGTCCACATTTCTTTTTTTTAACAAATTTTATTTTTTTAAAATCTCAAAAATACATATAAATGAAAACCTGCTCTCCAAATGCAGACAGGCCTTTGCTTATAATGCAGTATTATGTTTCTCACAAAATACCATCGTATGAAAATCAGCACACAGCTCCGAAACACGCCATTTACAGGCACACATACTCTAAGTACTGAACTCCTTTCTCCTTACACAGACCCCAGGTGGGAAATTCAGAAGCTGGGCTGTCCCTTGCTTTCCCCCTCGGGAAGTAAATACAAACCCATGTCAAATATGGAACATAGATTTGGAAGGTACACAGCCTCCTTTAGACACACACACGACCACAGGCCACAGCAAGGCCAGGCTACAAAGTCAATGTCAGTGTGTTTCTCAAAAGGAGAAAAAGAGGCAACATTTGAATAAAAATGCAAAGCTGAAGAAAAGACCAGATGATCAAAACGGTTATGTCTGTGTTTCATGGGAAAACCAGGAACCCTCCCAGCACACAGCTCCACAAACCAGTGCATATGACACCAGCGCCTGTTGGTAGAAGCCATGACCTCTCTACACAGTCATGTCTGCATACATGTTGCAGAGTATCTGTTTAGCTCAGACAGTCAATAATGAGGTCATGTGGTAAATTGTCACCCCAAAAAACCGAGTGCAAAATCAACCTCTATGACTCAAGAGCTGACCCGGGCCAAAGCTTTGGTATATGCTGAAGGTTGTTTTGGTGGCCATCAAAGCTTACTAAGATTCTCCGCTCTAGGATGTGTCCCCAAAACAAACTCCTGGTCTTCAAAACTCAACGACATATAAATAAGAAACAGTATAAGAGAACAAGCCACGATCCCCTGTCCAAGGGCTTGGTTTCCTGTGCAGCGGTTCTGAAGGCACCCACTACAGCCACACACTTTGACCAAAACTTGACATGCTGTAGTTGGTGAGACTGTTGTGAAAACAAGCGCCCACAGGCAGGCAGCTGCCAAGTTCAACAAAACACGAAGTGAGAGTTCTCATACTGCAACACAAGCTGGAGAGCAACAGAGGAAAGACTTGAGGCAAGAAAAGACCTCGCTGGAGAGTCAAGCCCACAGCCTCCAGTGGGAAGGGTTTCTAAAGTGAGGAAGTACTTCTCAGTTGCTACCTGTCAGACACCATTTCCTCCTCGTCATCCTCATCTCCCTTCCTGTCTAGTTCAGAGTTGTCTGAGACTCATGGAGCAAGACATTCTCTGCTACTGAACCCAAATTTGAGAACATCTTTTTCTTTAAATTCATAGTATCCCTGTGGCTCAATATGCTTGATGTTCAAGAAGGTTCCATTGCCTGAGCCGAGATCAATGGTGTACAGCTTCAGATGGTCCACACTTCTAATCCTAACCTTTAGAAGACTGAGCCAAGAGGATCATTTGGGCTCGAGAGTCTAAGCTAGCCTGGGCAACAGAGTGAAACTCCATCTCAAAATTAAAAATAATATTAGTCCGGTGCCCTCCTGACCCTTAAGAAAGAGAGGGAACATAGATGGACATGCCTATAGTCCCAGAACCTGGAAGACAGACACAAGAGAATCAAGGTATTCTAAGCTAGCATTGGTTTCATAGTAAGTTGGAGGCCAGGAAGGGGAACTTGGGGAGAGAGAGAGAGAGAGAGAGAGAGAGAGAGAGAGAGAGAGAGAGTAGGGACTTGGGATAATGCTAAGTCTTGGCCTAGAAGAATTCATGGGCTGTTTTCCAGGGTACTCATGATGTCACATAGCGGGAAATCATGAGACACTACAACCCATAAAGAAAAGCCCTTGACCATGAGACTGCAGCTTCCATGTCCATAGGCTCAATCAGAGTGTCTAAAATTGGTAATCTCATAATAAATTAAGTCAGGACCTTCTCTGGCCAGTCTGTCACCTTTCTGCCCTCGCTCCTCACTGCCTTCAAGCAGTTCCCTTAGTCTTTTGAGCCTCTGAAGTAAAACAAGAATAACTACAATCATGCTCTGTTCCCCCTCATGGACACCTGAGGAATAAGTAACACACTGAAGAGAAGACAACAGGTCCTATCAAAAAAAAAAGTGTGTGGGTTCCCGAAAGAACATCCCCATAGGCTGTTTGGATGTTCACCTTACTAGACCTGGAAGGAGGTGGGAGGTCCTTGGACTCCCCACAGGGCAGGGAACCCAGTCTGCTCTTTGGGCTGAAGAGAGAGGGGGAGTTGATTGGGGGAGGGATATGGGAGGCGGTGGCGAGGAAGAGACAGAAATCCTAGATAGATAAATAAATAAATAAATAAATAAATAAATAAGAGAAAAATGTAAGCACAGACAAAAAATAAAATATATGTTAACACTTAAAAAAAAGTAAAAAAAAATGTAAGCTTTTATTATTTTACAACTAAAACTACTGTTGGTTCAACCCAGTGGATTAAGTTCCCCTTTTCTCCTTCTCACACAACCACAGGACACTCCTCAAACCCAGCCACTAACTCCACCCAAGACTAGGCACCTCCCTGCCCACCAGGGGGTCCATTTTCTTCTGCATCCTACTTTAAAGGATCACCACTCTGAGCTCCTCTCTCCATAGAAACCCGGAGAATAAATAGAAGCAGCAGGTTTTCCGCAGTTTCCACTCTGACTGTTTCAATTAAGTAAGCCCACAGGACTCTTTCATTAGCATGTGGGTGGAGAAGCCAGCAGTGGCACAGCGACCCTCTTTCCATGGTTCGCCAGGACCTTGCAATTATTTTCAGCCAATAAATCATCACCTTGGACTGGCGTGGTTACAAGTCACCTCTGCGTGGTCCCCGTGAAGAGATACAGTTGGGAAAAATCTACTGTCACATCTCTTTCAAGTACTGAAATGAGAAATATGTTTTTCCAAATCAAGTACTTTTCTTTTTTCTTCCGGTGAGCTCTCTCCAGTGTTTCCTGTAGTAGACTGCTCAGTAAATGAGCAAGAACACTCATATTGAAGGAGTGCTCCCAACATAAGAAGTACACTCAGGATTCCAGGGCCAGGAAAAGAAAGGGGCCCCAGAAATCAATGTGCCCTTTGAGGGAGCCACAAAATGTTCCTTAGGAATGGGGTACAAGGTTCAGAACTGTTTGTTCCCACAAGACACAGGTAGGTGGCCTGTAATCTCAACATGCAGGAGACTGAGGGAAGAGAATCATAAGTGCAAGGCATGGGGGCTACAGAAGGAGACCCTGTCTCAAAAATTTAAATAAATAGACAGACAGACAGTGATGGAGTGATGGAGAAGGGTCATCTGTCTGTGTTACTTTCATTGGTTAATAAAGAGACTGCCTTGGCCCTTTGATAGGACAGAAAATTAGGTAGGCAGAGTAAACAGAACAGAATGCTGGGAGGAAGAAGGCAGTGAGTGAGTCGCCATGATTCTCCTATCAGAGACGGATGTAGGCTAAAATCTTTCCAGGTAAGCCACCACCTCGTAGTGCTACACAGATTATTAGAAATGGGTTAGCAAGACGTGAGAGTTAGCCAATAAGAGGCTACAGATAAGGGCCAGGCAGTGTTTAAAAGAATACAGCTTCCATGTAATTATTTCGGGGCATAAGCTAGCCAGGCAGCCAGGAGCCAGGCAACAGGAATGCAGCCTGCTGTTCCTGCTACACAGGAGGAAGTTAACCTGAAAGAAACACTAACTCAGGTCAATAAAATGAAACCCCTGGTTTGAGAGTCAGTGGGAGCCTAGAATGAAATGGTTCTGCATTCCGATTCAGAATGTTTGCACATGCAGCAGAAGAAACCAGTGCCTGGGGACAGTGGGCAGGGGCCTTTAAAGAATGAATCAGACCAAGCACTGTGAAGCCATGAGGCTTCAGGTGTTCAAAAGCAGCCTGAGTGATACAATGAGAACCTGTCACAAACTATTTAAAAATACAAACATAAAAGAAAAGAATGCATCAGATATGTACAGACTATTAGGGCACAACCTCCAAAGAATGCTAGGGGAAAGTCTAACACAGTTTTTTTTTTCTAGTGCTGATGTTTGAACACAGGACCCCGTGCATGCGAGGCAAGCCCCATGGGCTGTATCACTAGTTCTAAGACAAGGTCTTAGAAACTATTGATCCCAGGCTAGTCTTGAACTCATGCTCCTCCTGCCTCAGCCTGCTAAATGCTATGATTACAAATGTGAGCCACTACACCACCTTCAGTTATAACTCATACACAGTGTCCCTTGCGTGTAGAAAAGGCAAGCATGCATGAAATAAAACTATACATAGAAATGTAGGTGTGCACATACGGTGGAAAGCCTGGCATGTTAAACACACAATCAGCAATGCAGTCCTGGGAGAAAAGTAGATTTGGGTTGAGGAGAAAAGAACTCAAATACCCCCAATCCAGACACTGGCATTGGGTTCAAGCTGAGAACAACATGAATTCTCTCCTTGGGACCCACACAGTACAAAGAGAAAACCAACTCTTGCCATATCACACGTGGCCACACACATACACACATGAACACACACGCCTGTGAAGGCACACACAACATAAATAAATACATGGATGAAATAAAAGTTCTTTAAAATAATTTCTAATTGCTCAGTGTGGGCTAAAAACATGAATCAGTAAAGCACTTGCCTAGCTTGTTCACAGCCCCAGGTTCAATCCCCAATGCTACATAAAAACCAGGTGTGGTCCACACATCTGAAATCCCAGCACTTGGAAAGTGCAGGCAGGAGGATCAGATGTTCAAAGTCATCTTCAACTACATTCAAGGCTAGCCTGGTAACATAAGACCCTATCTCCCCATCCAAAAAAAAGAAAAGTAAAAAGAAAAATTACCCAGTGTCTCTAACAGTCCCTTGCTTTCTTCATAAAAATTGAATATTTTTCCTTTTACAACTTACAGCAGTGTTCTTTGCTCTCTGCATGAGCGGGTGAGCATTGAACATACGCACTGTGTCTGCTGACATCCAGCTAGCTGGTTCTCAGACAGCTGTCTCAGTGTTCACTCCCAGACCGCTGCTTCTGAGGTCATAGCATCCTGCATCCTGCCTCGTTCTTCTGTGGTCATGTTGTCCTCAGACACCTACAGAATTATTTAAAGAGCCTCCCAAGTGATCTCCTGCCTTCATCTTTTTTTAACCTATGTTCCGCTGCAGGGAGAATTGTCTAAAGGACAGATTCAGCCACTGGAAACTCTCCAGTGACTCTCATCTCTCTCTGGACTAGTCTTCAGCTTTCAGGCTACAGCAGAATTCCTTGGGAGCTTATTTAAAATGCAGGTTCTGGTTGCCTTCTTCTAAGACTCAGATGCAGGCTCTTTGGATTTCTAACTGCCCCTGCAGGCGGTTATGATGTAAGGACAATGGAGATGGAACTTTGCCAAATCCTAATCTCGGGTTAAAGGTAACCCTGGACTGTCAGCGTATCAGGCAGGGCCCTCGTAGCCTCCCCAGCTCCTGCCCCACCTCGTTCATTTCCGTACAGGCAAGGCTCTCATTTCCACTCCCTTGTTTTCCCCTCAGAGCTGTTTTCAACTATGTAGATTGTCCTTCTTGTTCTAACATCATTCTTCTTCGTTTGGTTGATGCCTACACATTTGAAACAACCCAGGTACTGCCCCCCAGAACCCTTCTAACCACTCGTAGGCTGCACATTCCGTGTCTCTGTCTCGTGATTCTGGCAAGCAAAGTGCATGTCTGGCAAAGACCTTACCCCAGTCCGTGGATTTTCTAGGCATTGCTACTCACCTCCTTACAAGACTGAGTCATGTATTATCTTCCCCAAGAGATCCACAGAGACTGGGACACCAAGGGCAACCATACGGGGACCTTCGGATATTCTGCTGGTGGTTGGATGAGAAGCAGCAGAGGACTACTTTCCAAATGGCAGCTCCTTGAATCCACAAGGACAAACAAATTGGCCAAGCAAAGATACACATGTGTGCCCAACACTGTCTCAACCAGAAGAGGCTGCTGTTCAACACCAAGCCTGAGACTTTCCAGCATCATCTCATACCTGTGACGGTTTGGAAGAAAATGGTCCCCAAAGGGAGTAGCCCTATTAGGAGGTGTGGCCTTGCTGGAGCAGGTGTGATCTTAGAGGGAGTGTGTCACGGTGGAGGTAGGCTTGGAGGTTTCACATATGCTCAAGATATGGCCCAGTGTCTCAGACCACTCCTGCTGCCTGCAAGTCATCATGGGGGATGCTCGGCTATTTCTCCAGCACCATGTCTGCCCGTGTGCCACCATGTCCCACCATGATGACAATGAACTAAACCTCTGAAAAAAATGTAAGCCACACCAATTAAATGGGTTTTTCCTTTATAAGAGTTGCCGCGATCATGGTGTCTCTTCACAGCAATAGCAACCCTAACTAAGACAGTCCCTTCCCCCACAAACAGGTACTGCTACCCAATCCATGGAGTAGTGAGAGCAGAAGCAGTCAAAGTTTGCCTCTAAAAAGTCGGCAATCCTTGCTACTGAGAAAAATAAAATATATTACCTGCTCCTCTCATTAAAAGGACCTTTTACTGAATGAGATCCTTATGCATCCGGGTTGTTGCCATTCCGCCTACTGACCCCATCCTCAGATTCTGATACGTAATCACACAGCCCTCACTGTCTGAAAAGCAGGGGCTACACTCAGAGGCAAAGAGAAAGAATCAGCCCTCCCCTCTCTCCCGGTTCAATGGTCCTTTGTGGGAGCTTCTTCCTGGAAGATTGGCACTAGCTGGTCACAGCCCTCTTTGTCTCCAGGTCAGCAGCCTCTGACTTTCGACCCCACCCTGTCAATGGGGGACCTGCGCTGTGTTTCCTTATTATCAGCATAAAAAGTCTAAACTTCTTCCAAATATTAACTACATCCATCTTTGAATAAGACAAAGGCCTTAGAACACTTCATCTCCAATCACCCTTCCCAGCATGTGAGCTCTGATTCTCTGGCCTGCTCATGGTTCTTCAGTGGTTTATTTACCCACCATTCCTTCCTGAATCTCAAATCTTTTTCTGAACCAGTTTCTGGAAGTATGTATATCCTTTTTTAAGCTCACACAACTCTTTTTTTGTTGTTTTGTTTAAGACGGTCACCTACAGCACAGGTTAGCCTAAAGAAATTCACTTCCTCCAACTAGGCTCCACCTCCCAAGAGTTCTACAGCTCCCTAAAACAGTCCCAACAGCTGGAGACAAAATATTCAGAAACATCAGCCTCTGAGGGAAGACTTTACATCCAGACCATAACAATTCATAACCACAATAATTCTTTAATGAATGAATTCTCACACAAATGAGTTCTCCCTCTTTAGGACTCAATGATTACCACAAGAGCAAGTTGTTACAAAGTATCAATCCTTCTGAAACCACCTGTTCTCTCTTTTCACTTCCTGAGTAGATGGAGCCTGAATCTTTCACCAGACGGTTAACAGATATCCCACCCAAGGTTGGACTTCTATGCTCCAGAATCATTAGCCATAATAAACCTCTTGTCTTTACAAGTTACCCAGACTCAGGTATTCTGTCACAGCAACAGAAAACAGACTAAGACATTGCTGTAACAAATGACCACAACCTTGGTCTACCTCTTAGTTCTGGAGTGTAGACATACAAAAGGCAAGGAATCCATTTCCTTGCCTTCTACTGATTCTGGGCATCACTGCAGTCCTTGGCTTGTGGCTCCTTTCTCCATCTTCAAATCCAGTCGATTCAAAGAAAGTTAAATGGTTCTAAGGCTGCATGTCCTTCACTATTCCCACCTCTCTCTTCGGTTTTAAGGACACCTGTGAAAACACTGAGGTCACAGTCAGTGATAAGCTCCCTAATTTAAGACCTGACTAGTATCTTAATTTCTTCTACCACGAGGTGCTGAGGAGTTCCATCTGGACCAGCTACCCAACCAGAGCGGTGAGTGCCTGCCTACTGGGCAGGCCTCAAGGACCCCGAAAGGGAGCACGCGCACCTTCAGCTTTTGCGGCAGGGTGTCCTGTGTTCTACTCGTCCCCGCCCTGCCCCCCAAGTTCTCCCTTTTGTCCGCGGGTCATTGAACTACCAGACGTCTATGTTTCGGTGCTGAGGAGTTCCATCTGGAAGGGACGGTTCCTGCTTCTACACTGAAGAGATACATCCAGAGAGTCAGTCACAGCAAAGACTGGACCAAGACACCAGGCCTCTCCTGGCTCCATTTGAAGGAAGAGATGGGAAGGTGCCAATGCAAGAATTCCTCCAACAACCTGAAAGGCAACATGACATCACCAGAATCCAGGGATCCCGAAATAAGAAGAATTGTACACCCTACTCTAGAAGAATTAGAAGAAATCGACTCAAAAGTGAATTATATGAAAATAATAGAAGACCTTAAGCAGGAGGTAAAAACTGCCTTAAACAATTAGAGATCACAAAAAAAAGGTAGAGGAAATGAATAAATCACTCAAAGATACCCAAGAAAACCAAGAGAAACAAGAAAAAGCAATCAAACAGGTAAGGGAAGCGGTTCAAGACTTGAAGAATGAAATGGAAGTAATGAAGAAAACACAAACCGAGGGAAGGATGGAGATGGAAAATCTGGGTAAACGAACAGGAACTACAGAGACAAGTACTAACAACAGATTACAAGAGATAGAAGAAAGAATTTCAGACATTGAAGATACCATAGAGAAAATAAACACACTGATCAAAGAAAACCAACAAATTCTCATCACAAAACATTCAGGAAATCTGGGACACAATAAAAAGACCAAACCTAAGAATAATGGGGATAGAAGAAGGAGAAGAAGTACAGCTCAACGGTCCAGAAAATATATTTAATAAAATTATAGAAGAGAACTTTCCCAACCTAAAAAAAGATATTCCTTTGAAGGTTCAAGAAGCATACAGAACACCGAATAGACTGGACCAAAAAAAAAATCTCCTCGCCATATAATAATCAAAACACAAAACATACAGAATAAAGAAAGAATATTAAGAGCTGCAAAGGAAAAAGGCCAAGTTACTTATAAAGGTAAACCTATCAGACTTACACCTGATTTCTCTATGGAAACAATGAAAGCCAGAAGGTCCTGGATAGATGTACTGCAGAAACTAAGAGACCATGGATGCAAGCCCAGACTACTATACCCAGCCAAGCTTTCGTTCACTATAAATGGAGAAAACAAAATTTTCCAGGATAAAAACAAATTTAAACAATTTCTTCTACCACTAAAATCCCCTAGCATGCAAGGCAACATAGTCACAGGAGCCAGAGACTAGGATGAGGACATCAGGGATGTGGGGAGCCTGTTCTGACTGTCACAGCATCTTTTCTGTCTTCTTTCCGCCATGGCACCCCACTACAGTTCTCACCAAAGATGCCTGCTAGCCTCAGAGAACAAGCTGATCTTTGTGCCTGCATTTTCCTTTACCCCTGAGTCCTATCTCCTCCCTCCCCATTGTCATATCTCTCCGGTGCATTTCTGGTTGTCTGCTGAAGTCTTACTCAAATCACACTGCCTCTGTGAACTTTCCCCTGGGTCCCCAAGCACACGCAGACATGGTGCTTCTATAGTACTTGATTCGGGACACAGGGAGGACACTCGTCACACTACGCTGTAAGCAGCACTGACTGATGGATGTGCCCAGCACTAGCTGCATGCTTCGCCCTGCACACTCCTACTCCCCACAGCAGCCCCATCAGGTGAGCCTCACTGATTATCCATCTTCCTCCAGCCTCAACCAATGAGCACTTAAAGTACACAGACCCTCGGGGCCTTGCTCATCTCACATCGCCTCACTCTAGGCCCAGCACATGATTCAGGCTCTATTTATTTGGCTCGGTCTAACTGCACTGTTGGTTCTCCGAGACGAAACAGTGCTACTGGCTATTCTTTCAAGTGATGGATCAAAGGTTTCCCAAAGGTTACACTAGAGGCAGGTGACTTCTGATTGGTTCCCGTCTTGGGGTCTGAGTTTGATACGTGATAGCTCGCAGCGTAGCACAGCTGTGAGAAGGCAGTCATGCAAAGCTCACAGTGACCGAGAGAACAGCTTGCAAGGCAATTGCTGTGTCAGAAGCAGCCTCCTGCTGCAGCATCAGCAAGTCCACAGGATGTCCAGCTGGTCACATACTCACTGTAGAAGAATGAGCCGTCTATCCCCAGTCACACCTAGTGGGTGACTCAGCTCTTAAACCAGCTGTGGGAACAAATATATTTGTTGGGTATACTCCATTATGAATTAATATTAAGTAAATTCACCAATTGATAGACATACTAACATATCCCATGGCTACATAGCCCCATGCAATAAACAGCTCCAAAGGGTTTATCATTATTTCAGGCATAAAAGATGAATCAAACCAGGCTCCTGCCTGAGAGGAGCTCAGGGATCCATAGAACAACAAACTGGGGGGGGGGGGGGAGAGACAGTACAATGGACTGGTACACAATAATAAAGCCCCGGAACGTTTGCTTTATCTCATAAGCCTCAGGTTCCTCATCTTTGAGTTGGAGAGTTCTGACCTCATAAAAAGTCAGCGCATGTGAAGAGATTAGATTGCATCTGGAACTTGGAACATTCTGGCCAATGCTAGCAAGAGGCAAAGTGCTCTGGCGGCACAGGAGGGAGCATGGGCTACAAACCGCTTTCCCAGACATAGCCTAAAACAGTGAGGGAGGGTTCACATGCCTGGAAAAGCTGAGGAAAGCGACCCTATGCAAAGAAAACAACCAAGAAGAAGGTGCAAAGGTGTGAGGGATAAAGACCCCGTGTGTCTGTCCATCAGACCCTACTTCTGTTCATCACACAGCTGACCAGTTCCTGGCAACATCACACAATGAACTTGAGGCAATGAAATGGACCAGAGTGACCTAAGATCTGACGCCTACAATCTCTAAAGCTTCTCTCTGTGCTTTTTTGCCCCTTCAACCACTGGCTGGAGGACTCTGAGATAAACCTGGACTCACTTTTAGAGATAGAGGGATGGTGGATCCCTGAGTCATCACACAGAGGAGAGACACCCAGGAAGGGTACCCAACCAGAAACATCACGTCGGACTGAGTAAAACCAGCATATAACATGTCATTGCATTAAAGCCTTGAAACTTCAGGGTTTATTAATTACGGCAGCACAGTCTACTGTCACTTGTCCTATGAGAGCGTGAAATCTCAGGATAAGCTTGAACAATAACAAGCTTTTTTTTTTCACTAAAATGTATATAGATGAGAAAAAAAGGCAAAGAAGGGAAAATGGATATCGATTTACAAAGGAATTAAATTCCTCACTAAAGACTTTAGACCCTGTTCTGTAGATGACAGGAAGTTACTAAAAGGGTTTTAATGGGGAGACTAGCAGAATCATATGTGTACTTTTGAAAGATCACACCTGACCTCCTCATGTGTACCTACACACACACACACTAACACACATATACACACTGGGAGGTGTGGAATGATCATTCTGATTAACAGGAAAGAAAGCCTGGGTAGAGTGGGGCTGAAAGCAGAATCCAGTTATAAAAGGCCCTTAGTTAGTGACTCCTTAGAGGTAAGGCCCATGCCATGCTCAGTTATTGTGTCTCTGGGCTTAGTCCAATACATGGCCCATGTCAGCCATACAGTTCAGGTGGGTGATGACTGTAGGGTTGGATGGGTGGGTGGATGAGCAAATGGGTAGGCAGGTAGGCAGATGGATGGCTGGATGGGTGATGTGCAGGTGAGCACAGATTTTTACAGTAATCCTAGTCAGGTGATAAGGTATGAACTAGGATCAAGGCAGTAGAGGTGAGAAGAAAGGAACAGACTGGAAGTATATTTAAGGAGCAAGAGCAGGCAAGGCTTAGGGACCAATTGGCCGTAGAGGATGATAGATTTGCCAGTAACGTTGAGTTCCAGATCTTAAAGTCAAAGCCCAGAGGCATGGAAGACAAATAGTGGACAGAGGCCTTGTCACCAGCCGGCTTTCAGAAGGACCGTCTTGAGACCTGGCCTTTTGCCAGCTAGTCAAGGCATATTTTCTCATAATCTCTGCAAACGGCTTTGCATCCTCCACAGAGGCAAAGAAATTAAAGGGAGCAAATTTATTGATTTCCTAATACTTCCTGGCTTGTCTTTTGGGGCTATTGCCAGCTCTGTGGAAGTCTTTATTCTTCCTTTAGTTGCCCTCCTTCCTTTCCCCAAAAAGCATCATTTCGTCCCAGATCTTCTCTTCTCGAACCGCTTGGTAGTTTCCTTGTCTTTATGACTCTGTAATTCCCCACTCTGAAATTCCTCCCATCTGAGTAGGAATTAATGCTCTTCACCAGGGACCACTAAGCTTTTTCTATAAAGCCAGGCAGCCACTCTTTAGGCTTCCTAGGCCATGTGGACTTCCACAGCTACTCAGCTTAGTTTCCACAGATAATACATCAGTGGAAGGAGGTGACTGGCTGTCAAAAAAACTTTATTTTAAAAATATGGGCAGTGAACCACATTTGCCCCTGGGTTATGCTAATCAACCCCCACTCTAAACAGACACAAACGTATGTTGGAGAAAGCAGGGAACAAAACCAGAGTAGCTCTGCTGTGTCCCCATAAACAAGGACTGTGATCTCCCTGCATTATGTTGTCTTGCCTCCCTTGACATTACAGATGAACAAGAGGGAACTGCTATTCCGTGCTCAAGGCAGGAAGGTCACACCCTGTATCTTACATGATGCCTAGAGGACATCATGTTTTATTGGGTCCACTTTACAAATGAGTAAGGCAGGTTTCAGGGAGGCTAGATCGGCAGCTCACTGCCTATTGGCTAAGACAAACAGAGCTAGGCTCTGAAGATGGGCCAATTGACTCCCAAGTTCACACCCTTTCTAGCATATCACACTGTCTCCAAAGGAGAGCTGTCTTGGGAGGGGGGAGGGGAACCAACTGGCCAGCTCCCTTTGGAGAGTCCCTCAGCCTCGTCATCACATCTCTGAGAGCTCATCCTTAAAAACAGCAGGGCAGTGGTGGCACACACCTTTAATCCCAGCACTTGAGAGGCAGAGGCAGGCGGATCTCTGTGAGATCTCTGGTCTACAAGAGCTAGATAGCTACAAAGCTACATAGAGAAACCCAAGAGTTGATTGATAGAGCACTTTGGATCGGACTCCCATTAACGAAGTCCAAAAGAAACCCATTATACATGATTCCCAAAGTGATTATTTCTTGCAGACAGCGGGATGGATTTGCTTGATATGACTGCCTCCATGTTGAGTAATCCTCTACGAGAGCCCTGGAACAACCCTAGCTAGTTTCCTTGCATAGTTTCCCAACAAACCACAAATGAAACAGAGTAGTGCATAGCCTCTGGCTCTGAATATGTTCCTAATTCTTTGATGCTAGCTTAAAGCCAACCAAACTTTAAGGATTAAGCATGCCCCCTCTTTCCAACCCAAATCACTGATCCAGCTGCTACCCAGAACCAAACTTTCACTAGTAAATACTTCAACAAATTGCACTCTGTTCAGTGCTAAATCTACCTGCTTGTCCTTCCGCTGACTCGCAGCACCACAAGGCCAGTCCTACACCAAGACGAAGTTGTTCCAAGATAGGGAGCCTATTGCTCTTTACATAACTAGAGTATTCCCAACGTCAAGACACATAAAGGTCAAATTAAAATCCCAGGGAGTATGGATTTATAGCCAGGAAGCCAAAGTGAGGTCTAGATCATGATCCGTCTCTAGACACAGCAGAGCCTAGAATTCTCATGCTTCCAAATTCAAATCTTAATGGCCAGCACACTGCAGTAAATTGCAATTTTCTATTCTATCTCTCTGGCTTCTCCGTTTTCTTGGAATTGGTATTAAGTGCCTCCTTTCAAATAATTTGTTATTTTTTTCTTTAATAGATGTTTATCTGATTCCAAATTCATGTTCACTACTGAAAATTCCAAAAGTAAATGCAGTTTTAAAAAAATCTAAATCATTGTCAATCCTAGGCTAAGCATACTGAGCATTTAGAAAGATAAACATTCAAGTTGTTTTCCATATCCAACAGTGCGTGGATAACATAAATAAATACTATGCATGTGTACATATATGTACATTTATAAGAATGGCATTAAACTGTGCATATTGGTAGCCACACTAGATAATATATAGCAACTAACTTTTCACGCAACCAGATACCCTTCTTTCCTATTAATTAATGGTTGCATGGTGGCCTGTTACAAGTAGTTGCCATAATTCATTTAGCCCGTTCCCCTGCTGTAAGACTCATTCATTCTTTCACTGCGTCAATATCCACCAATTAGACTGCAGCTTGGCTTGGGAACCGCTGAGTCTCTGGGTCCCTTGACTTATTTTTATTAGTCATGCTCCCTGCCTCCCCTATCTGAGCCCATTCTTCCCTCACAGCTTGCTCTGTAGTCTAAATGAGGTGTGTGCCTTAGAGCTGTCCCTGTGATGTGGATCACGGTCCCCAAGGAAGGACCTATCCAGCCTGCCTGTGAAGAGCCTGACAGAGAGACTGAGATTAGCATCTAGGGTGAAAGATGGAAGAGCCGTGGGGTGGGAAGTGACCTCGAGTCTTTTCTCCTTGGCCTGCCCTTCCAAAACGACTCCGGAAACACACATTATAGAGTAAACAGCGGACTGGGCAGGCCAAGACCAAGGTGATTCGGAATCCAGACTGGCTCTCGAGATAACGCAATGTTCCAGTACTCAGAGCAGCTTCCCTTGGACACCCATGTGCACAGGTCCTGCCACTCATGTGCACCCGCTGCAGAGTGATGGGTTTGTCAGTGTCGAAAGGAGGGTACTCTCTTCTTCCTGTGGCTGTGGGAGAGTTGGGGGAATTTGAGCTCTGGATTCTAACTCTCCATCTTTGAGTTCCCAGCTCAAATCCTACCACATGTATGGCCTCCAGGACACCATTAAACCTCAATCTGCCTTTTTTTTCCCCAGCCATAAATTTGTGATAAAATGATATCCACTTTACAAGATGAATAAATAGAACAAAATAATGGATGGAGAGTGTTGGCATATGAGCCAGGCACATAGTAAAAGTTAAGCAGGCACAAGCTATTGCAGCAGCAGCAGCATTGCTGTTCTTATTGCTATTTGCACCAGCTACTCAAAGAACCCGAGCCTTGATAAATTCCAGCTCACCGGGGCCCATAACAACTCCATTATCATAGCCATAAACCACTGAGGGCACCTTCAGCACACTGGCTGATATAATGCTGTACTCTGGGTGACAGAGGCCAACCCGTAAATACATCAGACCAAGCCTCAAAGCCACAGCACTCAGACTCTTAAAACTCAGCGATGTGCTCTCTTCTCGATATAGACCCTCTTGCCAGAGGCAGAGTCCCATAGTCTAAAGTTCCCTACCCCACCGACACTCACACATTTAATCCCAAGAGGAGATGGGAGGAGGGGTCATGATGGAACTATAGTGTTATTGGTGGGACATGTGTCTGGGGACAGAGAGATCATAAGACAACAACTATCACAACCTTTAGAAGGTTTGGACCCGTTGCTCTTCATCTCTGGTAATGAGAATGCTCAGAAACAGACCTGAGCACAGCATGAGAGATGTGAGTTAGACCTAAAGCAGAGCAGAGGGGGAGATGAGGGAGAAAAGGCGGCGAGCACAGGTATGCAACCCATACCGCTTAGTCACATTCCCGCTCTGCTTCGGAATCAATTGCATAGCAAGTTTATGTGCCCCACCGTCAATCACAACATTAATTCCAAAGGGAGATTTATTTCCTCACTCGCACCGAAAGTCCCATATTGACACATGTCTGCTACTTGGCACCTTTGCTGTAAATTAGTGCCTCTTTCCATCGGGGTCTGCATGCGGATGAGAGCAGGTGGTTTTCAGCAGCAGAGTCAGGCTCCAGCTGCATGGTCGGAAATCACACTCTGGGGTGCAGCTGGATCCCAAGCTGTTTGCTTGCTCCAACTGACATCACACCAGCCGCCCTACTGCCGCTAAGCTTGATCTTCCTAGGCCCTACAAGGTGGAGGTGGTGTCCTTGCCCGCTCCCTCAGCCTCTTCTTCCCACACTCATCCTTTCCTGGGTGAAGGTCTTGGGAAAGGCAGAAGAAAAGGCACTGAGGACAGAAGCCTCCCAAGCTTTCTTGTAAGAGGCTGACCATAATAGCAAAGTCAGGCTTGGGGTAGCATGGAGATTTTACACCAAAGATTAGACAGACAGGGAATGCCCAAAACATGTGCAGTGAAGTCTTCCAGGCTGGAGTCATAACTTTAGTGGGAGAAGAGAGAAACCGGAAAGATCAAGGGGCTCCTGGGTGGACAGTAGATAGGAGGACAGTCAGACAGGGTCTTACAGCAGGAAGTGTGCATTGCACACTGAGGGTGGCGGGGTGGAACAGTGGAGAAATGGTTTGCTCCCTCTGGCCTCAGTGTGACTTTCCTGGGTGACAGAGGTTAAAACTTTCTTTCTGGAAATAGCCTAAGTTAACACACTACTGAAAATGTCACGGACATTGCAAGAATCTGTTCTGGGCTGAGATTGCCTGCTTTTTCCTGACAGCCCCTGAGAGCCCAAGGACAGCGCGATCACACTCATATGCATAATCATAACTGTGGCGAAGAAGTGTTTAGTCTGCTCTAAAGACTCTATTAATCTATATACGCGTCTCGTGGTCCTCTGACAAACACAGCTCGTGCCCTCATTTTACAAATGAGGAAGCTGATGAGAAGAGAAGTCATGGAGTTTGCTAAAGACTATAAAGTCACATGTGAATGAGGCTGGGATTCAGATCCAGGCATCTGGCTTTGAGGAAAGACTATGGCCATGATTAAAAGCATAGGAAGAGAATTGTGGTCAAGTCAAGGACCTTGGGGCAGGAAGGAAGATAAGGGGAAGAGGAAAGGGGCAAAGCAGAGAGTGTAAGGCTGTCTGGAACACTCTTGAGCAGTCTGGGGATTCTGTTTAGGGCATATAAAAAAAATATGGATGTGGGAGTCTCTGAAAACAACCCAGCCAGCCAAGTGTCAGTCTACGAGAGGCAAGAAGGCAGCTCTGTTCAACATAATTCAGAACCTGGTGCTGTTCAAACTTTGAGAGTCTGACTCTGAGTAACTTGTTTTAGATATATTTAAGCACAGCATAATTTGCTGGAAAATTTTCCTGGTGATAATCAATTCAATCTCATGTGCACAACAAACCTTAAGACCTGACTACATTGAAACTCTTTATAAAGTACATGTGGTATCTTCCACAAAGATAGGTTCTATAGATTAAGGAGAAAATGGGCTTCTAAGGATCTGGGGGAGGAGAAGGCAAAAAATTGACTAAGACAAACAAGTTCGAGATAAGAGTCTAGAGGAAGATGCTGGCGTGACCTGGCCACACAGATAACACAAAGGTCACCAGGCTATTAACCACGCCCATTCCTAGCCTTCTGAGCATCAAATAGGTTATACATCTCACCCTTTGAAGAGACAACCCTGTTTGTTTAGGTGTGTTTAGGGTTCTTGGTTCTCTAGCTGTGAGCACAAGGACCTCCATCCCTCCTACAATGGAGCATGGCATGTGGATGGTTTTACCTGGCATGGTGGGTCAGGAGTGGTAGTCAAACCATACACACAGAACCCACTTCCTGGGGCTTAGATTCTATAGTTTTTCACATTCCCACTTGCACCTTTCCTCACCCCCATCTGATAAATAAGAGAAGCTCTGCCAGGTGGTGATGTGCACCTTTAATCCCAGCACTCAGGAGACAGAGGCAGGTGAATCTCTGTGAGTTCGAGGCCAGCCTGGTCTACAGAGCTAGTTCCAGGACAGCCAAGACTGTTACACAAAGAAACCCTGTCTCAAAAGAAAGGAGAGAGAGAAAGGAAGATGACCCATCAACGTGTCATCAAATATTAACCAAAAGTGTCCTATGGGCTACACACTGTCCCAGGTACACGTGGCTTATAGCCTGGGACAAGGTACTACTCTTGGTCCCCTTCATCTTCCTGCATCCAAACAGACTTAGAGGAATCAGTTTGGGGCAAGAAAAGGAATAAGTGAATATGTGAACTCATTATAGGAATCTTTTGAAATTAAAGTTCAAATACTACCCAGAAACAAAGCCACATTGTGTATAGTCCTTCTGTGACTGTGTGTAGTGAATGTCAGTGTTAAGGAAACCACTTTGAATTTTCTTGCATATAGTAAGGTAAGTCTTTTAAAGTTTTGCTTGACACCAATAATTTGCCCCAGTAAACTCATCATAATACATCATTTGTAGCCTCCTTCAAGCGTTCTCCATGTAGCTTCCTTCAAGCGTTCCCCATTTAACCCTCGTATGTGAAATCAAAAACACTAAGCCCACCATTTGATATGAAGGAAATACAAGTGATGCGCTGACACCAGGACACATGCATGTTAGATGTGATGGCTTGGGGCTCCTCCATAGGTCCATACTCAACAGTGCAGAGCAAGCAAGCCTACAGGTGCCCAAGAGACTCACACAGATGTGTACGCTGCACGCTGCCCTGCCAAACTCCCAACACCTGAAGCGGACAGCATTGTGGATGTTTCTTGGGTGTGGGTGAAGGAATGGTAACAACAAAAAAGAAATGACCTTGAACTCTGACTCTTCATTTCCTGAGGTTCTACAGATTTTAAAATGATATTTGGATATGCTTTGTGAATTATAGCACTGTCCCCAAATGGTACCTAGAGTTCACAGTAATTATAGTGACAATATTTGCACGCATGCCATTCATTCCTTTACACATCCAGTAAACAATCGTGGAGGGTTTGCTTGGTGCTGACACTCATCATGCACTCTGTGCTCCCGAGGAACCACGGCATGGAGGAATGGGCAATAATAACACCACGTGATGATACATGCTTGACTCTGTGTGGGATGAGCACCCCGTATAAGAAAGAAGGAGTAAGAAAAGAATGCATAAGGAGGTTGATACTCGAAGAATGTATGACGATCAAGCACTCAAATAAAAAATATGCTCTATTACTTTTCTCACTGTTGTGATAAAATGACCAACAAAAGCAAGCTAAGAAAGAGAGGAGTTAATTTAGGTCCCAGTTTGAGGGGTACAGTCCATTATGGTGTGGAAATCATGACAGCGGGGGGTCGAGGTGGCTGGTTAAATTGCATCCACAGTTAGAACCCAGAGACAAATGCTAACGCTAGTGTTCTCATGCTTGTGCGGCCCAAGAACCCTGTCCATGAGCTAGGGCCACTTACACTCAGGATGGATCTTTCGGCTTCAGTAAACCTAACCCAGCTAATCTGGACAGATAAGCCGGGAGTCTTGTCTCTTGAGAGCTTCTGAGTCTTATCAAGCTGACAGTCAATATTAACTGCCACACGTGGTCTCGTCTAGTATGGTGGGATGCCCTTGTCATCCAAGCACCAGAGAAGCAGAGGCAGGAGGATCACAAGTTTGAGGGGAATCTGGGATATATAGTAAGACTTTATCTCAAAAACTAAAATTTTTTTTTAAAAAAAGCATGATCTGAAACCAGAGCTAGAGGGCTTACTAAGCATGTGCAAGGTAATGGGTTTAATCCTCAACACCTTGAGGGGGGAAGAGGGAAAAGAAAGAAGAATAGACCTGATCCCACTTCTAAAAGGAATAAAATCTCCAAGGTGAGAAAAATCCTCACTTGAAATCCTAGGTCATGAGTTGTGTTCGTTTCTCTCATTTATCTGAGCCTCTTAGCCAACAGATTTGTGAGGTGAGCCTAGCGACGTTTGCCTTTCATGCTCCGTTTACGGGTGACTTGTAAGTTGCCTAGCACAGTGTCCAGCACGAAGGGCACGCTTACTCCATAGAAACCAGAAGTTTGATGCTAGTAGCAAACCAGGCAACTCGTATTCCTTCAGCAGTGCAGGCGGAACCCTGAACTGAGAGGCACAACGCAGCCAGGGAAAATGCAGTCAAAACATTGCCCTATTTCCTCATTAAAGCCTGAATTTGCTTTGGACACAGGAAGCATTTTCCTCCTTCTCCCATATATTATGATTAACTAACCTACTCCAAAGCGAGAGAAGTGCTCACTCTCTCCAATAAATAATAAGGTGAAATTTCCTTACATGCTCCAGGCCACGCCTGGCCTCATCTTTGTGAGCCAGCGGGAAGCCTCTCTTGAGTGCCGAGGGTGACGGTAATTGAATCATTTTGGCATGAAATTGGGGAGTGCTCCACAATAAATCAGACCCACTTCTCATCCTGAAATAAGCGGGCACCTAAATGATCCTGAAGCCAGCGCTAGCTGGGAAGGGCCAGCTGCTGCGGCCTTGGGGGCTGCATGCATTTCTACACAGTTGTTGACAGGAAGGATACCAAAAGGGTGTCCCATCTGCACTTGTGGCTCCAGATAACCCACTAGATTCACACAGAGTCTTTGATATGGTCAAAGGTGTATCTGGGAAGCAGAACGTGGGAAAAGCAGAGGTTCTGATTATGACGGTGTTTGGCCAAATCCTTAGTCCATCTCATTATCTGTGTGGCCACACCCAGGGTGGATTTTTTTCTTTCATGTAGTCTTTAGCAATTTAATACAAGTGTACAGTGTAACTTAATTGCATCTACCCTCAACTTCCCCTTTTGGATCCCTCAGGGAGAATCTATGCACGTATACACATACAAGAAATGTGTCTGCTTGGTGATTCCCAATCCAGGCCAGCTGACAACAGAAATAAACCATCATAGATAGGAACATATTTGTGGGATCGTCACCAAACTACCAGAACTACCAAGTGACAGCAAAGATACACATGTAAAGCAGCTAACAAGCTGCCTGGCTTCTAATATCTGCTGCTGGTTTGACATTCTTATTTGTTCTTCAAGCTTCCAGGACATTTATGCCCGGAGGGATGATTTCCATGGCATGCTCTGACTTCAGCAAAGATTCATGTGAACCTGGCTCTACATATCTTCTCACTTGAACTTGTTCTTGACTCTGTGATGAGTCACCTCCGGTCTTCACGGGCCATTATTCTTGTTCGGAAATGTTGGCAAGAAAAAGAAGCCTTCTCGGGATAGATAAAAATCATTGCACAGCAAGCAACAAAGCATTCAAGGGCAGGAAAGCCAGTCAGAGATGGAGCACACTCTTATGACCCCAACACCCTCCCCCCACCCATGGCTCCCTCACCTCTGTTTCTCTCTGTTCATTCTCTTGAAGATCACTTCTTGGCAAGGCTCTAGTTGACATAACCTGCTTTTCAACATGACTGGCTGCCCTTTGAACCAATCCGTGCCCCAAATTTCACAATTGTCCCTTTTGCAACCCCATCCCAGCAAGCTAGCCTCTCTACATTTTTGTTAAAATTTATCAGTAAAGAGAATAGATTCATTCAATACATCATAGATCCTCCAGGGCTAGGTGTCCAATCTACTTCAGTCAGGTGTGTTTTAAGGGCTGAGCTCTCACAGACAAGACAAAGAGCTAGGCTCTTTGGTCCACACCTGGAGAAAAGAGAAATATCCAAAAAGGCAATTTGGTGTTGGCAGTCATTCGATGTATATTCCCCACCACCTATCTCAAAAAGAACCCAGAACTCTACTAATATTCAAAAGTAATAATCAGCACTTATAATACTCAACAATCATTAATAACAAACCACCTTCTCATTAAAAATGAGAATTTCATGACCAGATAATAGTGAATTCCCACTTTGGGCTGTTTTAGGAAGTGCAGTTATCACGTTCACCTCACTAATTCCCATTGCCTTGTACGACAGCTGGAAGCCTCGTATGGTTAAAGACACGAGGCCTGTTTAGAATCTAAGGTTACCAGATGCTGTGCCACTAGGGGCACAAAATGTCCATTTCTCTGAGTGTGTTTTGAGACAACACCTTCAGAACACCCAGAGTCTTAAAAAACAATAGGAAGTCTTCATTTCCTGGCCAGTGGGCTACACAGGGAACTTGCCCAAATCATGCAGCCACAAGCCTTACCATTGTTGGCTTGTATGCACAAAAACCATATCCTTGTTGACACACTTCAACCAGCAAGAACAGTTGTAAGCAGAGCTACAAAAGTCAAAAAGCATGGTTAGTACATTTAGGGACTGACTCAGCTAGGATTTCTATTGCTGTGGCGAAACACCATGACCAAAACCCAAGTTGGGAAGAAAAGGGTTTATTTGACTTGCAGCATTGTTGTTCATCACTAAAGGAAGTCAGGACAGGAACTCAAACAGGGCAGGATCCCGGAGGCAGGAGCTGATGGAGAGGCCAGAAAGGGGAGCTACTTACTGGCTTGCTTCTCATGCTTGATCAGCCTGTTTTCTTACAGTACCAGGCCAAGGATGGCAGCAGCCACCATGTGCTAAGCCTTCCCCGACTGATCACTAATTGATAAAATGTCTTTCAACTGGATCTCATGGCAGCATTTCCTCAACTGAGGCTCCTTCCTCTCTGTGTCAAGTTAATACACAAAATCAGTCAGGAGAGGGTTTATGGACTGTGATGGATTTGGTCTTTGGTCTTGTTTTGTCAGGCATTGGGGTCTACATGCTGGGCATTTAGGTCAGAATGGAGCCTTGGTGCCTCTAGCATGGCATCAGTTGGCTAAGGTCTGGGGGGTCTTTCATAAGGGTTCAAGTAGTCCAGCATGTACATGAAAATGTCTAACTGGAGACTCTCAGGTGTACTTCTAATTGCAATGTCTAAGACAACTCTTCAAGGCCAGAGACACAAGTTCTGTTATCTAGATTTCAATAATTACTGAAAAGCTTAGTCCCCCAAATCCAAGACTTAGAAGGCAGGCAAGAAAAAGAATCAGAACAATGAAACACTTTTACACCCTAGAATGATGGGCGTCAGGGTTATCAGGTCCCAATGCCATCAGTATGAGGTAGCTCTTGTGGATATTGTGACCTCCTGGCTGTCCTCTTGAAAAAGTGAGGACATCCATGTGTAGGTGAGCCTTTGCCACCCCAGGTTCCAGGGAAGAGGAGCCAAGTGAGTATCAGCTTACTCCCATCCAGGGCCCCTCTGGGTATCATCTATCAAACACACAAGAAAGTGAGCCATATAGGAGAATCTTCACCGGGGTAGTGGGACTCCTACCCAGGGCAAGCAGGGGAAGGAGGATCTAGGCCACAGTTGGCTGAGTTCCACTTCACTGCCGAGCCCAGTGTAACAGAACACAGAGGGGATGGGAGTGAGATTTCGTGCTGAGTATGTTTATCAGCCTGCTTCCAATTTTGTGTCTAAAATCAAACAGCTCAGGATCTGCATGCTTTGAATTTTAATCTGTCCCTTAAGGGCAGTCACAGGTTATGAATACAGAGAACTAGCTCCAGGCATGGTGAGCCAGCTTGGTACACATACTTATCCCTGGTGCTCCTCTTTGCCATCAGCCTCAGCAGAACGGTCCTACTGGTCTTATCTTAGCCAAAATTCTTGTGCCAAAAAAATAGGAGCATTTTTATTTCCATCCAATAAGACCATCTGACAGAGATCTGGAGGCCACGGGGGACCCAATGAAGTCTCATTTTCTCTCTTAAACACTCATCTACTCTGACATCTCAGACCCCGGGTGATGGTGAGGCAAGGGCTTTGTTTATCGCTGGAGCTCAGCCACCATGAAAATGAATCTTAGTTTTAAAAAAAAATCATCTCCATGGTGTCAAAAAGATGCCTAACTCTCATTCTGTGATGTCTCAAAAGTGCAATGGAAGTCAAAAATGATCATCAAAAAATAAAAAAATAAAATAAAATATTAGAACCCTGCAAGTGGCCATTGGTTTTCAATATTTCAAATCATGCATTCTTCCTTCTTCACCCTTGTTGCTCATACTGCGCTCTCTCCCAGTCTATGTGCTGTCTGCCCGTGCGAGGGGCTGAGCTCTACCTGACAAGGATTAAAGGATACACCTTATCAACAGGAAAGGATGGTGCAAGAAGCAGCTCCACAATTTTCCTATAAATCAGAGTAGCCGATGCCCAAGTTGGACTTGAGATTTGACGCTCAGCCAAGTGTAAGTGTACATATTCGACAAGTATGGAATGAATAGCTGCTGAGGATTTAATCCTGTTTAACATGCAGATGCAAAGAAAAATAAGTTGAGATAACTTTTTTGAGGCAAACTAGTTTGATTCTGCAGAATCCAATGCCAAAGCAACCACCTTTGCCCATCTCTGGCTCAGTTAGGGATGTCCTTGTGTGTCCATCAGAGGCTTCATGCTCAAAAGCATAAAAATGCATCCTGTGTTGTTCTTGTTCTTATTGTTGTTGTTGCTGTTGTTGTTTGCAAGGGTTTAGACAGGGTCTCTAGCCCAAGCTGGACTCAAACTCACTATATAGCTAAGGATGATCTTGAACTTCTGATCTCTCTGCTTCTGCCTCCTGTGTGCTGGAATTATAGGCATGTGCCACCACTCCTAGTTTAGATGGTACTGAGGATCAAACCCAAGAGGACTTTCTGAATGACAGGCAAGAATTCTACGAACCGAGCTAAATGCACCTCACCCCTGCTTTGTTTTTAAGGCTCGAGTTTCGTAAAGTCATGGGTGAACCCACAAACTTCATGGCAATTATCCTTCCTCTGGGAATGGTAACAAAAACAAAATCCTTCTATGGAGCAAAATCTGGCCATGAGCCATTTATATAAACGAGATTGCAGGGAAGAATCCCGTTTGCACAGATATCTACCTCTGTCTTTTTCCACTTTAAATCATCCTCAAGGCTAAATGAACCTCTGAAGTTCATTGATGCCTTTCTCTATTGTCTTTAAGGACAAGAGTTGCTATAAACAGAGCCATGAGGAGATCCTGCTCCACCAAACAGACTGAGAAAGCTAAGAGAGGTAGATTCTCAAAGGGGATAGACAGCAGGGCACAGTGCTGGACTGGGTGAATAATCTCAGTGGACACAGAGATACTGACAGTCAAACCCAGATACCTAATGTGCAAAAGATATATACTCCAGCCCCTCCTCTGCCTTGTTCCATGTGTTGGCTAGTTTTATGTCAACTTGACACAAGCTATAGCCAATCATCTGAAAAGAGGGAGTGTTAATTAAGAAAATGCCTCCATAAGATTGGGCTGCAGACAAGCCTGTAGGGCATTTTTTTTAATTAGTGATTTGATGTGGGAGGGCCCAGTGCATTGTGGGTGGGGCCATCCCTGGGCTGGTGGTTCTGAGTTCTATAAGAAAACAGGCTGAGCAAGCTATGGGAGCAAGTCAGAAAGCAGTATGCCCTCATGGCCCCTGCATCAGCTCCAGCCTCCAGGTTCCTTCCCTGTTTGCGCTCCTGTACTGATTTCCTTCGATAATGGACTATGATGTAGAAGTGTAAGCCAAATAAACCCTTTCCTCTCCAACTTGCTTTTGGTCATGGTGTTTCAGCACAGCAATAGTAACCCTAACCGAGACACGCTGCCTCTGAGGCCCTTGTTTAATCTCTCCTTCGTCTTTTGAAGTTGGACAGGAAGAAATGAAGAGCCTTCAAGGTCCAGTCAAATCCGCATTCCTTTCATAGACTACTCTACTCGTTGGCCTGGTGACTGGCGCCTCATGAGGGTGGATGAGAAAGGGTCTGAAAGTGACAGGAGGTTAAGAAAAAGGCTGGCATTCGTGCTATACCCCATGGGACAAGACCGCTAGACTGGGGTCTCCACCCAGGTGCTTTGTATCATGCCGTGACTTAACAAATGTCTTTCCAAACCATGCTGTTCTGTTCATGTGTCCCCTCAACATCTGTATCTAGATCCCCAAGGTCTAGAACCATATTCTATATAATATGATCTCATATGTAATAGAGCCTGGGGCATCATCAGCTCTCAGAAAATGGTAGAGTGAATAAATGCTGGCGGTCATCCTTACTAAGCAAAAAGAATAGGCTTTGGGTGGGAGGAGGGGGAGAAGGGTGGGAGGAGGGGGAGAAGGGCGGGAGGAGGGGGAGGGAAATGGGAGGCTGGGAGGAGGTGGAAACTTGTTTTTTTTTTTTCCTTTTCTCAATAAAAAAAAAAAATAGGCTTTGGTGTTCAATTCCCAGCAGCCACTTGGTGGCTCACAATCATCTGTAAAGAAATCTGGTGCCCTCTTCTGGCCTGCAGGCACACATGCAGACAGAACACTGTAAAAATAAATAAATAAATAAATAAATAAATAAATAAATAAATAAATAAATAAATCTAAAAAATAAAAAAGAAAGAAAGAAAATGCAGATGCCTGGCCTTGCCATTGAAACATGACCAAGTATTGGCGAGTATCCACGTAAGACCTTCAATTCTGAGGACCTCTGGCTGAGCCCTAGATTCTGGAGCAACAATATTCCCGTCCTTGGGAGAAATTGTTAGGTTATAAAATGAAAAGAAAAAAAAAGCAAAAGGAAAAGAATGTTGGCGTCCACTGCTCACGTGCACCCTGTGAGAGGGTTGAAGGCTGCTCACAATGGTTCTTAGGGAAGGGAACTGAGAATGAGTGTCTTCAGATTTCAGCCCTCAGATCTGCTCCCCGCCCCTGTGACTCCCCTCCCCAGCTCTCCGATCTGCAACGTCCACGCGCTCTCTCCACAACCGTTGCTGTGGTGCAAGCGTGCATGCACGCACACATGCACGTGCACATGCAATGCACACTTAGACGTTCCTTCCAGCCAGTGTCCAGCCAAACAGTCTTGATCTGTCAACTCTAGGGTGTCTCTGCTCGTCTAGGCTGAATGTGACTTCACAAGGTTTCATTTCCCCACGTGCATCTAATCCAGCTAAACCCCAAAGGAGATGCCTATGAACGATTTGGAATGAGGGAAGAAGCCATCACACTGTGGTTTTATACCCAGAGGGCTGAGGCAGGCAGTCACCAGCTGCATTGTTCTCTACATCCGGGGCTCTTTGATATCCCAAGATCCCAGAATATTTTATTATTTTGTTTTTAATCTCAGTAGATTGCCACTTACCTGGCACAGGAATAGCTTTTGAATCTGAAGCTGCCCTCACCTTTCCCTGGATTCTCTGTCACACCCTCCTACCCTTGGCCACCAACTCATCTGTTGAGGCCTGCAATGCAGGGCCCAGCTTTTCATACAAGATGCTCATATCACTGGGGTGGGAGACCATGAAGACTGAAGTGGGTTCTAGTCAGTCCTGAATTCCAATACAGGCTCATGGGTTCCATATTGCCTTTACTGTCCCCCACTTTAAGCTTGTCCTCCCCTCTCCCCTCCTGATTCCTGCCTCAAGTACTTCAAATTCTAGCATGTGACATTAAACCCAAAATAATAGCCTCTCACTGGTAAAGCTACCTGCACAATTAAGAGGCATTGAATCCTACAACATTACGGACATCTCCAGGGACTCTGGGGCTCTGACTGAATCCTATGTTCCATGTTCTCTTCGTTTGCTGTGTATGGCAACTCTTCAACATCTTAAAACAACTTTCTGGCTAGGTAGGGGTTGTTTCTCCTAGAGCAAATCAGTTTCTTAGAGACGGCAAAATGCTCAACCCTTAACACATAGCTGACAGTGCATTTACCAGTCCATAGCTATACCTTAGTCTATCTGGTCTGTAGACCCCAAAGGCAACATTCATCTACCTTAGACATCCCGGAGCCATGTACCAGGTAAACAGGTACCACCCCATGTCTTAGAACCCCTGTGTGGTTATTCAAACTAACCAATCCCTACATTTCTCCCCTGCCCTGCTTTGCTGTGCCTTGCCTTACCTATGGAAATGAGAAAAAAAGGGCGTGACTTAGGCACTCCCCTCTTTCCTGTCTCTCCTGCTAGCTAACCTTTACTCTGTTGCTTTCTCATGTGGCCCTCCATAGTTAACTTTCCTGAACTTCTACTGTGGCTTTTCTCATAGCCACACTTCATTGACCAACCCACAAAAGGACAGATAAAACTCAGATCTTAGAGACTCTGCCCTTCTGTTAACAGCTCTGCATCCACTTGGGCTTAGGCCATATGTCCTTCTTCTTTCACTTTGGTGATCATAAGGAAAAAAAAGCCAGTCAGCTTGATGGAAAAATGGAACCAAATACAGCTGAGCAGAGAGAGGTAGAGAGGATGGAAAAAATCTGAGACAGAGACAGGGTGACTGAGTCCTGTCATATACTTTTGATTTCCAGCATGACATAGCTCCATAATAATGGATGGTCTATGGCCCTTGGTATAAGTCTGTACCTCGTCACAGCTGTGAACTTTTTATATTATTTGCAGAAGACTATTTTCTAAACCACAAACTTCTCAGTATTTTAAAGGACCTCACCAACACAAAGACAAGAAAACACTATTATTTATGGGCTAAATTATGTCCCTCTGTAATTCATACACTGAAGTCCTAACCGCCTGGACTTGCGTGTGATTATACTTGGATGTAGGACCTTTAAGAGGTGTGAAGTTAAAATAAATCCTTTGGGGATTTTGCTAGTGTCCTTTAAGAAGAAATGTGGATACTCAGACTGACATCATGGATGGCTGTGGACAGAGATGGTTATGTACATGGGTGGCTATGTACAAAAGAAAGATCATGAGTGTGTGGAAGGGAGACAGTCGTCTGTGAGCCAAGGAGACAGATCTCAGTAAACACCAACCTTCCAGCACCTTGATTTCATACTTCCAGCCTCTAGAACTGTAGATAGATAGATAGATAGATAGATAGATAGATAGATAGATAGATAGATAGATAGATACATACATACATACATACATACATACATACATACATGATATAAAGAGATAAAATGTGTATTATTTGAGCCATCTAGTATGTAGCAATTTTTTCTCGTGTGTGTGTGTGTGTGTGTGTGTGTGTGTGTGTGTGTGTGTGAGTGTGTTGTGACCATGGTGTATGTTCATGTGTGGGCACATGTGTGTAGAGGTCAGAGGTTAACATCAGATGTCTCCCTCAATCACTCTCTGCCTTATTTGCTGAGTCATGATCTCTTCTGGAATGCAGTTTACCAACTCAGCTAGTCCAGCTAGCTAGCTTGCCTGGAGAGTCCCCAGTCTCTACCTCCTGAGTGCTGGGATTACATGCAGGCCTCCACACCCACCTGGCTTTTATATGGGCTTTAGAGATCTGAGCTTGGTCCCCAGCAAGCACTTTCTCCAGTAGGCCACTTCCCAGCCCAGTGGTATCTTTTGTTGCTGCCACATATGACTCACACACTGACCACAATGTCTCCGTGAAGCACCACCATGACATCAGCAAAAGGATGGCTCTGAACCAGGAACACTGGAACCATTGGGGAGGATCTGACAACCAGGTCAGGAGGAAGGTGGAGAACCACTGCTTTAGATGAACATCGTAGCTAGAAATGGATTCAGGGCACAGAAGATACATGAAAAGGCCAGGAGATAGATCAGGGGTTGAAGGTGCTTGCCACACAGTCCTGATGACCTGAGTTCAATCCTGGATACTCACAAAGTGGAAGGAGAAAACCAACTCTACAAAGTTGCCCTCCGACTTCTACACACCTCCAGTGGCACACACACCCATACACATGTCATATGTGCTTTCGAGTGTGTATGCACTCCTGTGAGTACACACACACTCATGAACACGTACACATATACATGTAAGAAATACATGTTTAAAAAATTAAAGAAGATACATTAAAGAAGACAAAAGTTGGACTAGCCAGACATTTCCAGGAATTCTGGTTCAAATTAGTTGCCATCAAATTCCTTCCACCCCCTTCTTGCCTCACAAACCAACCCAAAATAACAGAGAGAACAAGGTGCAGAAGCAAAAACTCCAAGTGGATGAGACTACCAAACCATCACCTACAAAAACAGAAGCATAGAATGAAAACGTCTATGGTAGAGCAAGGCAACAGCAGTTTGTCCAAAGAAGATCATCATGAGGAGAGAAGGAATTCAGAGCCTCAAAGAGGCCAAAGGAGCAGAGGCAGCATGTACCCAGACAGCTGGCGCTCTGAAAGTGAGAATGTTGAAGGATTGTGTTAGAGCAAAAAGGCAGGGCTGGTGATGGAACTCAACGAGGGAGCGCTTGCCTAGCACGCTCAAGAACCTGGGTTCAGTGCCCAGAGCCACAAAATACAGAATGCATAGCTTAGGTGGGCTGAGGGACAACCCCTGAGATGAACCCCAGTGAGTTCACATTTACATTGTTTCCTTAGGGTGCTACGGTCAGGCTGTGTGGCCAGCGGAATACAGAAGAATCAATGGCAGGTTACAGTTGAAACAAGGTTATAAAGCCACGATTTCTATCTAGCTGACACTCTCTCTCCCTTTCCCTCTTTCTTCCCCTTCTCTTCTCCTTCCTCTCTCATACTATCCTGAGGCTTAACCTGCTGAGTGGCCTCCCTCAGGGATGTTCTTTATACCTCTCCTGTGTTGGAAACTCCACCTTCTCAGGCTCTTAGTTCCAGGCTTTTTCTCCTGACCGAATTTGTGTTGGTGGAATAAGGCTTCTTCTAAAACAGGGATGAACACAGTAAACTTTTTCAGTCTATGAGTATGTAGAAGTGTCTTTCTTTTTTCCTCTAGAGTCACACCTGATGGATAATCTGACCAGTGAAAAACTTTTAGGCTGTGTCGAGATGTACAGGAGCTCTCAAGCTGAGGGGATAGATCATTCAATAAGTACAAAGACCTGAGTTTGATCCCCAGGACAAAATGTGAATGTTTATAATCCCAGCACTGAGGCGGCAGTGGGCCCAGGGGCTCACCTGCTCACACGTGTGTATACACACACGCACACACACACACAAAATTATAAGACTTCTCGTGAAGCAAGGAACTCAGGACCGTGAGGGGTGCACCCACACACTGAGACAATGGGGATGTTCTATCAGGAACTCACCAAGGCCAGCTGGCCTGGGTCTGAAAAAGCATGGGATAAAACTGGACTCGCTGAACACAGCGGACAATGAGGACTACTGAGAACTCAAGAACAATGGCAATGGGTTTTTGATCCTACTGCACATACTGGCTTTGTGGGAGCCTAGGCAGTTTGGATGCTCACCTTACTAGACCTGGATGGAGGTGGGTGGTCCTTGGACTTCCCACAGGGCAGGGAACCCTGATTGCTCTTCAGGCCGATGAGGGAGGGGGACCTGATCGGGGAGGGGGAGAGAAATGGGAGGTGGTGGAGGGGAGGAGGCAGAAATCTTTAATAAATAAATAAATAAATAAATAAAAGATTAAGTAAAAAAAAAGACTTCTCGTGAGCAACACTGGAAGCTAAAAGAAAAAGAAAGGAATGAAGCAACTAATTAAAATTCTGACTGAAAATTATTCGGTCTAAAAGTTTTTCACTGGCCAAATTAACCATCAGGCATAACTCTAAGGGAAAGAAAGGAAGATACATCCACACTCTCACAGACTGAAGAAGCTTACCTGCATGGATCCCTGTTTTAGGAGACAGGCGGAAGCCATACTCCACCAACATAAACAACTTGGTCAGGAGAAAAAGCACGGAACTAAGAAACTGTAAAGGCAGGGTTTCCAACACAAAGAGGTGTAAAGAACAGCTCTGAGTGAGGCCACTCAGCAGGTTCAGCACAAGGACAGTGGAGAGGAGCACAGAAGGTCACAGAAAGATCTCCAGGGCAGTGCAAAGAAACATCTACCTACGTGGACATGTGTACCACAAACTGTATGCCAGATAGGAGGAGACTTAGCCAGAAATACGAGAAACAGAAAATCTAATAAAATGTCAGAATATCATTCTAGGGGAGCTGATCCCCCACCCAAAAAATATCATCATGCATTCAAAAGTGACCAGCAGTAGGACAGTTATGACAATTAAACAGAAATATTGGCCAACGCATGTGACGCAACTAGATTGGGAAGATATGAGAATGGAAAGGGTTGAACAAAGTGGGGGAACTTCTCGTCTTCCACCTAAGAGTTAAACACAGAATTCTGAAGCAAAGAAGTCAGGAGAGAGCTGTGAGCACATATTATTTATGAGCCTGGGGAAACAGCTTTTTAAAAATGGAAAGGGATGGTTCTGAGAAGAGAAGGAGTGAAGGAGGGGGAGGGAGCAGCCTGGTTGCTCATTTTTGCTATAAGACTTCAAGTACTATTTGTCCTTCATGGATCAATAGCCCAATAAGAAGGACATGTCAGGAACAATGATAGGGATGGTACCAAATCCTCCCACCCCAAGACCTTGGCATAACATAAGACTCCTAGAATCTGAACCACCACAGGGGAGAGAAAGGAGGTTCCCAAGAGTGTAAAGTACCTCTCACTTAGAATAATAAGAGTTTGAAATAAATACGAAATTCAGTTATAAAAAATGAAAATCATACTTCCTGATCACCTAAGTGAATGTATGGTCACATCTTCTGAGAACTTTCTAGAATTGGCCAGTGAGGTGGCTCAGTGGATAAAGGTGCTTGGCACCAAGCTTGCAACCTGAGTTTGATCTCTGGGACCAACATGGTGGAAAGAGATAAGCAATGCTAACAGGTTGTCCTCCGATTTGCACATACACATGCATCTACACACACACACAAGCGCATACATGTACACACACACCAAATAAAAATATTTAAGAATAACTTTAATGTTCTGTGTGACCTGATGCAGTGACAGCAAAGAGGCAGCAAAGGGAAGAGCTGAAGACTTTCAAGGGCTACCACAGACAGCAGCGAGAGCAGACACTGATGCCACCTTCACCAACCTGCAAGAAGCCGAGGTGGCATGTATGAGTGAGTCCCAGTTGTTTGGGAGAAACAACTCAACAGAATGGTAGATAGGATGTGGGAAAAAATAGAAAGAGTGACAAAGGCAAATGCTGAGGAGACCATGAGATGGGAAAAGATCATGAATTGCTCCCTTCAGGGATGTCCTCCATGAAGACCATAATCTGAACACTGGGCTCCATTCTCTACCCAATCCTGGAAGAAGCAGAGAAGTAGGGCTCCATTCTTTCAGCTCCCGATGGTCCTCCAAGGGCCTCAGCACCTGCTTGAAGCTCCTTCTGCACCTTAGAAGGGCCAGCTTCCTCTCCCTCCCCTCTCCCAACTACCCTCTTGCCACTCCAACTCCAGCCTAGGTTTCACACTGGTCCATACCTTAGAGCCAGCAGTGAGTGACATCCCTTCATCTCCCATCTCCTCCTTCATGAGCCTGTCTTGTGCTTTCCAAAACAAAGACTTCATGCTTGAGACAGGGATGGAGGCTCAGAGTGAGGCACTGGTGCAGAGTGGGCTGGATTCAGAGTCCAGGCACCTCAGCTTCCAGGATGAGAGTGTGATTGGATAGATGAGGAAGAGCCGCCATCCTGGAGTCCACAATGGATAGAGCTGAGTGAAAACAGAAGCCAGGACCAGTGAATGGGGAGGAGGCCACAGACACAACAGCCCTTGGTGGCAGGGGAGGGGGTTCTTAGGAAGTCCTCAGTTGGGGGAATATGCACAACTCGGAAGAAAGAGTTCTGAGCTGGAATAGGGATGCTAACACAGTCTCAGAAAAACACCCCCAGATTAACTTGGCAAAGCCAGGATGTTCTGTACTGTAGGCACTGTACCCCTAAAGCCTCTCGGCAATGGGCAGCATAGCCTCTGCATCTGAGGCCTGAATGAGCTCAGCATGTTTGGGACTCTAGAGATACCCATCCCAGTTCTTTCAGGCCCAGCCAGTCCACAGGCACAGTGGTGACCCCAAAGAACCCCAGGGTTCTCCACAGAACTTTAGTGTCTTTTGACACATCACTTCCCAAACCCATTGAGCAGTGGATCTCTCAGATAGATAGATAGATAGATAGATAGATAGATAGATAGATAGATAGATAGATAGATAGATAGATAGATAGATATAGATATAGATACTCTTTCCGCCTAGAACACAATCCCCTTCTGAGTGGCTACCTTAATGGAGCCCTAGAATTTAAGAAATTCTGAAGAGTCAGTGTGAGCACTCCCTGGGGCATGGAGACCTTGGCCTGTGGGAAGCAGAAGTAGAATACATAAGTGTTGGAGAGGGGATTCTTTTTTGAGAAATTAGCAAGAGTGGGCTGATTCTACTGCAGTGAGGGGAAGATGGGCCTGCTAGAACAGCAGCTCCTGTGCTCTGACAATAGCCCTTGTATACACTATCCAAGGTAGCATGAACCAAAGCCTGCCTACAGCCTAGGTTTCCCATGAGACCCAAACAGTACAGGCCTCAACAAAAGTGTCACCTTCTCCACAGGATCTCCCAGAACCCAAGATCTGGGTAAAATCTCCTGGTATATAGCCATTCAAGGTCCTATGCATCTCTCTCTCTCTCTCTCTCTCTCTCTCTCTCTCTCTCTCTCTCTCTCTCTCTCTCTCTCTCTCTTTCTCTCTCTCTCTCTCCACAGCTGTGACTGCACAGCTGTAACAACTTTCTCTTAGTTACCAATCTCTGCATTGGATGGAACAACAACGAGACCAGGGACCAAATCTGGCTTGCCCACTGTCGCATATCCAGAACCTGATAAATCATAATATATAGGTAGGGACTTCCTCTAGTCAATAAAGGTATGTAGAGTATGTAGCTAGTAGGTAGAGGACTCACGAAAGCCTGGATTCAGTCTCCAGTACAGCATAAACCAGGCATGGCAGAATCCCAGCAAGATTTAAGAGGTAGAAGCAGGGTGACCAGAAGGTCAAGGTTATCACAGCTACATAGCAAGTTTGAGGCTAGCCTGGGCTGCATGAGATCTGGCTTCAAGTTTTTTTTAATTTAAATTTGTTATTTACTTAGGTATACGCATCAGACACATTTATGCCACAGCACATGTGGAAGTCAGAAGACCACCCTCAGAAATCAGTTTTCTCCTTCCACTATGTGAGCTCCAGAAATCAAAGTCAGGACTGGCAGCAAGGGTCTTATCCCCTGAGCCATCTCAAATAAGACATTTTTACAGCTGAGTGGTAATGGTGCACGCCTTTTATCCTAGCACTCAAGAGGCAGAGGCAGGCAGAATTTTGTGAATTCAAGACCAACCAGGTCTACAGAGATAGTTTCAGGACAACCAGGGACACACAGAGAAACCCTGTCTTGAACCCCACCCCCCGCAAAAAAAAAGCACTTTTTTAAAAAAGGAGGACTAAGTTCTTTTCTCAGGAATACACTTGTGCTAACCACTGCCCTCCAGTAGCAGGGACCTCACTGAGAAGCTGACAGGAGCTCAAAGGCAGCTACAGCCTCCATGGTTCTGCAAGCAGGAATAAAAGCAAAGCAAGTCAGTGTGTGTGTGCCTGATATCCCTGAAATGGGCCAAGCTAGGGTACCGCACACACATGAGCATCCTAAGGCGAGACAAAGGTCAGGATCTGAATTCTTTCCATTGCAGGCTAAATGAGTGTGTGCTAAAGGGCTTCAGACAGATGTGTATTAAAGGGGAGGCTCACAGGCAGATGTGTATTAAAGGGGAGGTTCACAGCGACAATATTGCCTACCCTTTCATGCTGCCACGTGTCATGACAGCATTCATTGTCTTCTCTCCTGACTTAAATCACTTCCTCAGCCACTTGTTCAACATCTGACATACAGCTATCTGAGAGAATAACAGGCTCTCGCTGCTTCAACCTTGAGCCCTAAAATACGATAATAATTCTTCCAACACCTCAGAGAACATTCCATCAGTTGGTCAAAAATGAATGAAGGCAACCAAATATATATCCGGGACTTAGCAGGAGTTGAGTTTAGCACATTTGCTTTTGTAAGAGGGGGGTGGAGATGGCTGATTCTTAAACCCAGAGAAGTCATGGATTTACTACTTGACTGCAGGCTAAAACCATATTAATTTTATTTTAAATGTATGTATCCAAGCTAAAAGAGGTTGACATGAAAGGTTTAACTCTTAAATCAAATGTTCTTTCCAATAAGGTCATTAGTGACAGGCTGAAATGTTGCAAGGGGTGTATTACATGATGAATGCTTGTCATTTATTCAAAGGAAAATGCTACAGTGAGCCTAAAGGGTCATTTCCTCCAACTACAAGGTAGTGACAGGAGGCAGAGCTCCAAATGCTAAAGTCCAAAGTGCTCTCCTCCCCTCCGCCATGTTAATCACTCTTGAACTTTGCAAGGACAAAGCACTTTCCACACTGCCTAAGCAACTCGGAGACAGCATAGCTGGTCACCAATCTGAGAAAGGGAGAAGGGAAATACACCTAGCTGTTCCTGAGCATGGTGCTAGGGACACTGTTAGATTCTTCTGTGTAGGAATAACCAAGGATAGCGCTAAGCCAGAAGTGGATGTGGATTCAAGTTCCTCCAGATTGGACGAGACTGTTAAGTAATAACACCATTCTAGACTCCCAGCATCCTCACAGTGATCCACAGTAGTCACTTTGAACAATCTAAAGGTGCACAGAATCGAGTTCAATGTCATTGAGTAATGTGTTCACCTGGGTGTAGCTGGGTTAAAGCTTACCCCTCTGCTTCCTGAAGGGTGACCACATATAAAATGTGGGCGAAGGAGATGAAGAGGCAGCTCAACAATCTAGAACACTCACTGCTCTTACAAAGGACCCAGGTTTGGCTCCCAGCACCCACACTGTAGCTTCATGTCCATCTGATGTGGGATTCCCCTCTGTAGGCTGTGAATACCATTGGTTAATAAAGGACTGCTTTGGACCTATAGCAGGGCAGAACTTAGCTAGGCAGGGAAAACTAAACTGAATGCTGGGAGAAAGGAGGCAGAGTCAGGGAGAAGCCATGGAGCTGCTGCCAAAGACAGACGTGCTGAAACTTTGCTGGTAGGCCATGACGTCATGGTGATGCACAGGTTAATGGAGATGGGTTAAACTGAGATGCAAGAGTTAGCAAATAAGAAGCTAGAGCTAATGGGCCAAGCAGTGATTTAAATAACATAGTTCCTGCGTGATAATTTCAGGAGTCTGGGCAGCCGGGGTATGAAACAAGTGGTCTCCCACAACATCCATCTGTATCTCTAATGCCAGAGATCCAGGCATGCACACGGTGAACATACTTACATGCAGGCAAGCACTCATACACTGAATTCTTTTAAATAAATCTTTTCCTAAATTTATAACAAAGTAAAAACCCTGCCCTTAGTACACATCCCCCAGCACTAGTGGCTTGTGTGTCTTCATTGATCATTGTTTTTTATTAACTATAATAACTGATCAGCAACCATTGTCACAATGACAAGACTATTTCTCTATAATGCTCACAAGCATTTTAAACTCACATTGTATCAACCCTCTTCCTGGTAATCCTGCATAGGAGAAAAAGCATACAGGGACACTTTCCTATGTTACAAACCAAAAAGTTGACACTTGGGGATAAAAACAGTCCAAACTCACCCAGCTCCAAGTGAGATGTGCCAGGATTGAGCCTGGGAGCTCCCATCTCCTGATCCACTGTTCTCTCCTCAACATAGTGCCAACCTTCTCACTTAGCACCCATCAGTAACTGCAGGCTGCTCAGCACACATACAAGTATATAATCACGCCACTGCGTACTCCAAGAGATCTGCCGGAAGCCTGAGGTTACAGAGGAAAATGATGGACCATCATTTCCCGGGGGGGGGGGGGGAACCCCTCCTGCCTAGATGTCAACAGAGCCTGCAGCAGATACCACAAACAATCTAAGATGCTAAAGCCATTCTCCTGACCATTTCTCAGAAGGCACCTCTCTCGAATAGCATAGCTGGGGTTAGGAGTCTCCATTATTAACCCGTCGCTATCATACCTTAGCCTCTTTCCTCTGACTTTAAGACATCAGTCAATTTTCAAGGCTGTTCTTGTCAGGAAAGCAGAAAAGCATCTCCTGAGACAGGAAATGGGGTAAAGATCTAAGAGGGGCATGAGATTCAAATCCACGTGACCCCCAACTGGCACAAATGCCCTCCCAACCACCTGCCTCCCTTAAACCCTGGGCACCAATGCTTCAGAAGCCTACTCACTCAGAGGAATGGCAGATTGCCTCTGCGTGCTGGGGGGAAAGGAAAGCAATTGATTTTGTTTGGAAGAATTTTATGTTAGTCCTTTTTATTATCTCAAGAAGGGCCATGAAATCCTCTAAAGCAAAATCAATTACAGCCACGCTCGGGGAGGCCAGAGCAGCCCTCTGGCTTATGAGCAACAGGCAGGTCTCCAGAGGAGATGCCCTAGGCTTGGAGTTGCTGCTGCTTCCACTCCCTGCTGGCTTAGATCCATGTCGTCCTCTACTGCTCTCCATACAGCTCCTTCATCAGCTTCCACAGAACCCAGCCCTGAGACCACAGTGTGGGCAGGGGTCGACACCAGTCAGGCTGGACCAATTGATTTACTCTCCTAGAAGTTGGGAAGTGGGGGCGAGGGCCAGTTAGCCCCTGAATGTGGGAAGAACACAAGGTGCATATCTATGCTGCTTAAGGAAAAGGAATTTGTGCCATGCATTCTGAAACAATGGAAAATTCCATCTGAGAAGAGAAGAAGCAGACAGCAGGCAGAAACAAGTAGCAGCGGAAGACTGATTTCTGGTAAGTTTGCAAAACCTGGTACCAGACTTCCTAATGGGGCATGGCTTCTAGGAAAGAAGGCAGGTAGATTCATAGCGTTTCTTTTCTCAGTCAAGTTAGCCCAACCTGGCATTGTGTGTAGTTTGCAATCAAGTATTAGGGGCTTGGTGTGTGGTTTTTCTGTTTGTGGACAAGTGCAAGAAGAAATACCCACTGGATTTAATTGCTTTCATTAAGGAATAGCATGGTTGGTTTTTTGTTTGTTTTTTTTTAATCACTGAGCCAACTTTCCATACCCCTATGGAGTAACTTTTTAAAGAAACCATTATTCTGGGGATGATTGAAGATGCCCACTACAATAGTAATAACAATCCTGTATATCTTTTCCTGATTTCTCCTTTGGCAGCATCTTGTGATACTGTAGGACAAAAGGAGAAAAATGGCAATTACACAAACCACCCATCTCAGTCAAACGACAACTTTACACATTTAGTCAGATGTTGCCTAATTAACATCGAGATGAGAAGTTCTTTAATAATTTGTCATTGTGCGACATGGAGTATTCTTACATAATAGAGATAATTTAGCCTACTGCACACCTTAGCTGTATTATAACACACATGACATATGTGCACTCCTGGGCTATGTATGTTCCCTGGGGCAGGGGTGGACACCAGGCAAGCTGGACCAATTGATTTACTCTCCCAGAAGTTGGGAAGTGGGACCCAGGGCCAGTTAGCCTCTGAATGTGGGAAGAACACAAGATACATCTCCATGCTGATTAAATCATAAAGGCAGAAAGCATCCTGGCGGTTGCCAGGACATCAGGAAGAGAGAAATAAAGGCCAACTGCCTGAGAGCTTGAGGGTTTTCTTGGAGATTATGAAAATGTCTTGCGAATTGAAGTAAGTGTCATTTATAAAGCAGTGTGAACACATCAAATACTATCGAATCGTGTATCTGTAGATAGTTTGTTTAAGTTACGTGAATTTCACCTCAATTTAAAAAATGATGTCACCCCTATAAACATCAGGGAGCTCCAGTAGCTGTGTAGAAATTACTAGTTAGTGTGCTAAAGCATCTAATGTATTTGTTCATCGGCAGAAACATACACATGCACACGTGTGTATGAGCTCATACACACACACACACACACATACACACTGTGCTGAAGATAGTAGAGTGAACAAGAAAAACAGTTCTTGTCTTAGAAAGCTGAAAGTGGACAGTTAACACTGAAATACTACAGCAGGTATCCATTGCTGCCGTTCTCCGACATCCACTCCGACCTTCTAACACAGACTAAACTCTGTGCTTCAGAAAGGAGGCCAAGGCTACCCACTCCCTTCTAGAGGTCAATCTCATCCTCCTAAAAGGTCAAAATGAACCAATGAGGGGTTTAAGGTAGTGGTAGTCATTAGTTACTGGAGAGAGAGAGAGAGAGAGAGAGAGAGAGAGAGAGAGAGAGAAACAAACTCAAGAGTTCTAGTCAAGAAATTACCCTCTCTTTCGTTTAAGCTTCTTTGAAGTCTGATGTTGATTCTACTTCCTGTGGTATGAGATTCTTTCACTCCGAGGACCAAGTGCCAAGTACCATGAACGTCTGTAGCAAGCGCGCCTATTAGAAGATGTCAGGTTCTATAATATAACTGTAATTTTATTATTAAGTAGTATGAGATCTCAATGGTGAGTGACTATGGGACATTTATATCAAAATTATTGTTGCTGAATCATGAATCATGGTTTCTAAAATGTGTCATAATCATTGCTTAGGAAATATTACAATGCACAACCCTGTCTTAAAGCCCTTAGAGGATAGTCAATACGATACAGGAGACATTCCTGAGGCTTCTACTTCCAGAACCCCAGAGGGAAAAGCAGATTGTTGGTACCCAGTGGTGGTATTTGAGCTGGTTAATCCCCAGTAGTTGACAACTCACATAAGTCTGAATTGCTTGTGTACATTTGGCATCCTGCATCTCCTCCTTCATCCCTGAAAGCCTGCAGCTGGTTCCCTAGCACCTCTGTTCTCTCTCTGTCCACCCACCCAGAACTGCTGTCTCTCCTTTGCCCGTAGGCTATGGGATCACTCCCTGATGGTTGGATTCTCCTCCCTTTTCCACCCATCAAGAAGGGAGTTCCCAGTCCTCACATATACCGTTTTCTCAGAGGCCACAGTAAAAGCATGCTACCACATAGCCTTGTTCCATCAGATGTCCAGTGCTGCCCTGTGAGACAGGAATTATTCTCTCCATTTTATAGATGAGGAAACTGAAGCACAGAAAGTCTAGGTAAGTTGTCCGTAGTCATATGACTAGTAAATTAAAGAACTACAGTAGAAGAGTTTAAAAAAATTACCTTAAACCATGAGATTGCTACCCACATGAACACTCATAAGCCAGACACTTATGTTTGTGGACTTTACCATACCATCCTATGCTCAATTTCAGTAACACTAAGCTGCCAGAGAAAGAGAGAGATGTTGACATTAGATGTCTTCCTCAACCACTCTCCATCTTGTCTCTTGAGGCTGGGTCTACCACCGAATGTAGACCTTGCCAGCTCAGCTGGACTGGTTGACCAGCAGTTCTCTGAGATCCCCCTGTCTCAACCTTCTCAGCTCTGGGGTGACAGGAATGCTCCTCTGTGTCCAGCTACTTGTATAGGTGCTGGGAACCAAACCCAGGTCCTCACCCTTGCTCAGCAAGCACGTTACTGACCGAGCCATCTCCCCAGTCCCACGCTTTCTGTTTTAACTGGTAGGAGCTCTGATTCTGTTTCATCTTTCCTGGATGCAACTTCTACACAGAGCCCACACTCTTGAGAATGACTAGCCTCTCCTGCTCCGCTTATCATCCATCTCAGGAGACTACATGGTCGGATGGTCAACTTTGTCGACTTGACCATACCTCAATTTGCCTGAAGCATCCCAAAGAAAACTTGTCTACATTGGCTTGGCTTAAGTGCATGTCTTGGGGGAGGGTGTCTTAATTATGTTCACTGAAGTTCCCTAACCTACTGTGGGCAGCACCATTCCCTATACAGGAGGTCCTCAACTGTATAAGAGAAAAAAATCAAGCTGAACACTACCAAATAAGTGACCATGCATACATTCGTTTCTCTCTGCTCTTGGCTGCAGAGGTGATGTGACTAACTGCTTCAATTTCCTACTGCCTTACCTTTTCTGAAGGATGGGTTGTAACCCAGAACCGGGAGTCAAATAAATCTTTTTGCCCTAAGTTGCTTGTCCTGGTATTTTATCATAGCAGCAGAAATGAAACAAAACACAGGGTCATAAGCGTAGAACGGTGGTTAAAAAGCATTGACTCCAAGAGGTCTATTGACAATCAGTAGGTTTAAGCATCCCGCAGATGATTATTATTGATATATAATGTGACAACAATGATGTTTAGTCAAAAGAATTCAGAGTGTGGCTTATAACTTTAAAACTAATTTGTATTTGGACATGATCCCCGTAGAACTCTGCCCTAGCTTTCTGGGGTGTACCAAGGAATCTTCTGGGGCAAACAGGCACTGAGAAGATGCTCTAGGGTAAGGTACTGAGCAAAGCAGGAGACAGTGGCAACTCCTTCAGTTCAGTTTTAAAACCCTTTTTTAAAAAAAGACTCTAGAAGATACTCTTTCAAAGCCAGCTCGTTCACAGCAGTTGTCTGTGACAAGCCTGGCCGCAGTAAGCAAGGTCGCCAGCCCCTGACAACAGTGTCTGTGCACAGCACTGTGTTTTTGCACCTTGCCTCTCAGTGTGTGTGGCTAGCTTTAGGGCTGTAACATAGTCCTGTTTTGTAAGCCCAAAGCAGCGAGGCATTGACCACATCATTTGATTCGCCCTAATGTTTTGAAAACCTGGAAATTCCATATTCATGAAAGATGTATTCTCCGACCTTCGCTGAAAATGTGTGTCTCAAAATCGACCAGCTCTACAAAAGAAGCATTCGGATTGCAGGCGAGAGGAAGACACGGGACCTGAGAGAACCCGCGCTTGCTCTGAGTACAGCCAGCTCCGGGCAGCTCCTTGGGCAGGCTCACCCTGTGACTATCGATGGTGTCATCTGCTGGAACCATGTCACTCCTTTGTGCTCTGCCCTGAACCTGTTAGCCTCATTTCCTGGAAAGATAATCCTGCTCTCCAGCTCTGTTTGCCTGTGGATGTAAGCACTTCTCCCTTCTGCCTGCCCCTCGACCCCAGCTTCCCAGGCTGAAGTGTCTTTCCCTTCCTGCTCCATGATCCTCTTTTCTCCCCAGCTCCCTTGCGAGGCTCCCGCTCAGCCACAAATCCAGGCAGAATGGCTTCCACATATGATTTTTTTTTAATGTCTAGGAAATGCATTACCAGGGAGAGGCTGAGGCTGAATGATCTTGTTTGAGACCTGAGGAGAGATAGGCTTAGAAGTCAGGTGTGATGGCACATGCCTGTATTCCCAACACTCAGGAGGCTGAGGCGGGAGGCCAGGTTAGGCTACATAGTGAGTTCTGGGCCAACCTTGGCTACAGTGTGAAATGTTATCTCAAAAACAGAACAGAACAAGATAGTGCAAACCTTGAGAGAGAACATGGCAAGAACAGAGTTGGCAAGAACAAGGATGGAAAGACACTGATAAGCTACCTACATGAGATTGAAGGCTCTGATCCACCCCAGGCAGCCTTCTCCAGGAAAAACATCCTTCAGAAACCAACCTTACGACTGGCAGAACAGCCCTGGGTAGGCAAATGCTGTGACTCATGGGAGGAAAGCAGAGGGAAGGGGTGGAAAGCAGAGACAAGGCGCTAGGGTGCTGTACCTCTCCACTGTTTACAAAGTGCCTGACCAAACCCAAGCCCTCCCTTTGCTGGTGCTGCGTACAGTGCCATGTTTGTTACCTCTTTTACCTAAAATAACAATGTGTTGTTCATCTGAAATTTGAATTTAACTAGTAGCTTATGTTTTAGGATTGCCGAGTCTTGGAAAAATGAAAGAAGCTCCAAGAAGAATGACAGCGCCAATTTCCCAGCCTGTGATGTCAACTATCCTGTCTCCTCAAATAGGATAACAGCAAGGCCAAGAAATGATCCCAGTCAAGTACAGCTTGGTAAACCTGGGGCAAGGGTTACTCACGGGAGCATAAATGATTGACACAGCAGCAGCATCAAAAAACTCAACCCTTCTAATGAAAGAGCTGCATTCCTGGACTCCCCCTGCTCAACTTGCAGGCAACTCCACTAAAGAGTCTCCCCCCTTCCCAGCAATTGCTCACTGCTTCACTGCTGCTGATAGACCGAAGAGAGGAGGCCTCGTGAGCCCAGGAACTTTCTGAGCTTCCTGTATGGTTTTGTTTGTATTAGTTTGGTTTGTTTTTGTTGTTGTTTCTTGCATTGATGGTAGAAGTGGGGTATGGTGTGTGTGTGTGTGTGTGTGTGTACATGTGTGTGTGTGTACATGTGTGTGTGTACATGTGTGTGTACATGTGTGTGTGTATGTATGTGTGTGTGTTGAGACAGAATCTTAATATGTAACCTTAACTGTCCTAGAACTTGCTGTCGCAGACCAGGCTGGCCTCAATCTAATGCCTGTTTTTGTCTCCCCAGAGGAATGCCTTCATCCCTTTGCTGGGATGAAAGGTGTGTGTCACCACACTCATCTAGGCTTCTGTATCTTATGAGTCCTATGAGCCACCCTCCTTCTTTCAGAGAAAATGTTTCCATTTAAAGGGGAGGGCTACCCTACACCTGTCAGCATGGAGAAGAGACATGCTTACACCCGCCTCCATGAGCATTGCCAGAAACCCTCTCTGCTGGACCCGTGAGCCCCCCACATCCAGTTTGTCTCAGTTCCCAGACAAGGACCTGAGCATAAGCTAGGGAAGCAGCTCCCTTGGCACTGCCCATCCCTGCCAGGGACTGCCCTATTCTCAATTCAGAATTATTTTCTGTCCCTACAACAACCTTGTTTAAGTATGGCTTTTTCTTTTCATCTTGACTGCACACGATAGCTGTAAATGATTATGCAAATGATTCACTGTAGAAGAGCTGGAAATGGAGAAAAAAATTGAATAAAAGAGCATGACAGGACCCTATCATGCTGAGATGCTCCCTTACAGTCTTTCCATGGTGTTATGAACTTCTCACATAGTGGCCATCATCTTGTGGGTTCACTTTTTTCTTGCTTTTCTCATTCTTGGTTTTACATTGACATAATTGAGCTGGATTCAACTTGAGCTAATAAATATTTACCAAGCGCTTACGCTGGATCCCACACTGTGTATGGAACAGTAGACAAGGCCGACACAGCTTCTGCCCTGTGATGCTGTAGTTCAGGGTGGAAGTCAGGCATTGACCCAGGGAGATAAGAAGTGAATTAAACAGTCGCCAACAAAGTCTGCGGTATAATTCAATCACAGACTCTGCTTTTGGGGAAATGTGTTTCTAGAAATACAGAGAGACTATTTCATAGGGTTATATTTAAAATAAATGTGTTGTGTATGATTCTTGGTGGTAGGATATTTCAGTGAAAATAGATAATGCCTCTTTGTTCAATAAAATTCTTGGTTCACATAAACACTGGAATTGCCTGTGATTACAATTAATAAAGCAGTTTAATAAATAATAAAAACACTAGATGCCTTAATAGAGTACAATCATGACTTAATAAAGTACCATAGTGACTTAATAAAGCATCACAGTGACTTAATAAAACACCATGGTGACTTAATAAAGCACCACAATGTCTTAATAAAAGGCAGTGATATCTCAATAACGCACAGTGGTGACTTAATAAAGCATCAGAGTGATTTAATAAAGCATGTTGACAATAAAACAATAAAGATTACTCAATAGCATACCATGATGACTTAATAATGCCATGGTGACTTAGTAATATAAAAGTGATGACTTAATTCTATAAAACAATTCCTTACTAAAACACCATGATGACTATGAAGTCAAAACATTCTTCTACCACACAATTTTTGGTAGCTGTGTAGTATGCCTTTAAATGAATAGACCATATATATAGTCTTTAATCAGTCATTACTAAGCATTTGATTCTAAATATTGGTTTTGATAATAGCAGCACTGAAGAAGGCCTTTGTGCATGAACACAGAAGGGCAAGCAAATCTGATTTCTTTGGGATAAGCTCCATGGTTGACTTAAATGATGAGTCTGCTGTTACACAAAAGTTATTTCCTCATACTCCCCTTAGGCACATACTAAACTACATTTCCCAGCCTCCTTTGTAGTTAGATGAGACCTTACTACTCACCTCTGGCCTGTGGAACCAAGTGGGCCTTGCTCAGCAAACCTCCTATATGTGCTTCTACTTTTGTGTTCCTTCTCAGAGTCTTCCTAAGCTACAGGTTAAAAAAAAATGGAGGAGACCCTAAGGAAAGGGTTGTACCTGAGCTGCCCTGTGGAAAGGAACATGCTTCTTACTGTATCAGGTCATCCAGTATGAGTATTAGCGAAGGAACTAATGAACTATGATGTAGCCACTTCTTCTACTACAGCAGCCAGTGGTGAGTGATGCAGGAGCTCCTCCCTCAGCTCTCTACTGAGCAGACTGGGTGGTACAAAGGCAGTTAAGAACCCTAGAGTCCCACCCCCTTCATCCTTAACCTCCAAAATTTCCCCACAACAGCCAGAGCCATGCCTTATTCCTGACTGGCCTTCATCCCTGGGAGTTCAGTCCAAACACTAGGCCCCAGTTAAAGCTGTCCTGCTCAGCAACTCATCTAGAAACACCCCAAGGAAAGCTTCCTGTTGCCCTTCCTGGATTTATCTTATGGTCTTTGCAACTGGAAAGCCAACACCAATTTCTTCCCATGCAGCAAAACAAATCAACACAAGTCAACAGCAGCTTCATAGATCACAAATAAACCCTTTTCCAGGCACTCTGCCTCTCATCCTTTGCTTGGGATCTTCTGCAGCCTTTTGTCTCTGTCTTCCTTCAGGAAAAACATAGGCAATGCCACCCTGGTCTAAGAACAGCCATGGGTCATCCAAATGCAAAGATCCGAATATGACCATCCAACTGCCTAAGCTTTGGATCAGGAGGGGATGTAGGTTTGGGGATATTCTAAAAGCCCCTTCTTGCCCTGAAATACTGGAGAAGCTTCTCGACATTTGGGAGACAGATGCTCAATATCCCTTCACGAGAGGATGCAGACTGATTCATCATTGTGCTCTGATTGCCATCTTGTGGCAGAGATGGAGCAAAGCAGCAGGCATCTCTGGTAGGCACTTTAAGAACTCCACAGCGTATTATCCAAAGTACTGCAAGAACTCCATCATGTGATAAGTTCCTGAAACACGCCATGAGATGACAGTCAAAGTCTAATCACTTCCTTCCACTGCTTCTCCAAGTTCTTTCCTTTGCCCACAAAAAAAAAAATAATTAAATTAAAAGCCACTGCTTGATGTTTTGCATGATGCAAATTTTATGCTTCAGAGGTTGTATGAAGGAGAGCTTTTATTTCATTATAAAAATGGTACGTGTAAGTTGTCTAAAAATTAAAACACAATTGAAAACTTTAAATAAGAGTAAGTTACCCAAATCCAGGAACTCTGAACCAGTCAGTCTTCATAAATACTTAGTCACTGCAATACTGGGGCAAAGTCACTCGGTGCCACCCACAAGCTGAGGTGCAATGTTGGTTCTGGTACCATGGCATTAGATTCCTTTTTTTGAGACAGGGTTTCTCTATGTAGTCCTGGCTGTCCTACAACTTGCTCTGTAAACCAGGCTGGCCTCAAACTCACAGAGATCCATCTGCCTTTGCCTCCCGAGTGTTGGAATTGAAGGCATATGCTGACATTAGGGTCCTTTCTGGCTCTTCACTTCTTAGTTGACCTGAGACAAGGTATGACTCCAAAAATATGAGTTTTCTAATCTCAGAAATGGAGAGGGGAGAGAGATAAGAATAATACAGGCACTCCTCTCATAATGCCATGAGGAAGAATTCATTTATAAGACTGCTTAATGCCCAGTACATGAGAATCCTTTGTTCCTACATATGTTCCCCATGAATTTTCATCCCACTGTGATGATGAATGAGTGAATAGGCATTTTATAGAAAGGATATTTAAGTATGCTTGTTACTTTTTTTAAAAAGCATTTGTGGCTGGGCATGGTAGTGCACACCTTTAATCCCAGCACTCAGGAGGCAGAAGGAGGTGAATCTCTGTCAGTTAGAAGCCAGCCTAGTCTACAGAGTGAGTTCCAGGACATCCAGGGCTACACAGTGAAACCCTGTCTTGAAAAACAAAAACAAACAAAAGTATTCATAAAAAGGAAAGGAAGAAGGAATCCATAGTTGTAGAGAGGCAAGACTGAGTGGGTGGATCCTTCTGGATTCCCAGGTGATCAGTAGTATGTTTCTTGAATGGTTCTGACCTCCTATCTGTTTTACTCCTGCCACCAGAATGCTCCCAGGGAGCCCACCTCCAGCTGTTCTCCTAGAGTCCCACCCAGGGGGAGCAAGGACACTAACTGCCCACATAAAGAAATTGAATAAGAAGAAAAACCTTATACTGCTGAGTACAGATCACTCTCAGAGAGACAGTGATGACTTTCGCAACACACGGTCATAGCTCCTCTTTCTCATCTGGCGTCTGTAGGTACTGAACCACATATACCAAAGAAGGTGAACAGTGGGTGGGGCTGAAAGGCCAGATCCAGAGAACCACTCCCAGCAGATGCTTATACTGGGAAACCAGCAAGGAAAAAGTCCTGGTACTCTCAACGGATGTGGTCCACAATAAAGCACTTGCTCCTTTGATCACGCCCACAGGAAGTATCTTAGGTAGGCCTGTCACGGCATCTTCTACGTAGGTGCCATCATCGCCATTTTGCAATTAGGCAAACTAAGGTTTGGGAAGATAAACACTTTACCTAGGGACATTTAGCTAAAGCAACTGAGCTGGGGTTTAGAGTCTAGTTTCAGGATATGACCAAAGTTCCTTGAAGTCTTCACAGCAAACACAAGACAACAATTAAATAATTGGCTACTTGCTTGTTACTTCCAAAACCCTTCAAGAAAACTTCACATCTTGCCTTAACCCTCATTCACTCTAGCCAAGAAATCCCAGACAGAAATAAGAAGCCTGAAGTTTACTCTAGAATGTCTACATTCTATAATAGGCACCAAGTAGAAACTCTTGACCATCTGGAATCCTCATGAAACTGGGAGTAAGGGGGTAGTAGGTAAGATGGTAGGGTGACTGTTGGGTCAGTCAGTTGGTCAGTTGACCCTAAAAAGGCAACTCAGTTTTCCCAAAGAGTCATATTTCGAAACCATCCTCCCAGATCATCCAGGAAGTAAAAAGATGCAAGAGTGGATGAGAGCATGATTCCTTCCCTCTGGCCTCTTCTCCTCTGTCAGCGCAGCCTCCACAGTCTGAACTTAAATAAGCGGACCCTTAGCCTGAATCTTTCTCTACTTAAAGTAACAAGTACAGCCTGCGACTGTACACAAACAAAAATGAATCTCAGCTTAGGAGTTCCCTCTCTTGCAACGAATAGACAAGTTTCAGTGAGTTACAAGCAGCCAAGCGTTAGCCAGTCGCTAGCAGCCAATTGATCCAACAAGGCCTGTCATAGCCAATCAGATTCTCTCTCTAATGTGCTTCCACAATTAGCTCATAGAAGCTCACTCTTCACACTGCTGGACAGAGCCCTGAGTGGCTTCTGGATCTGAGTGCGGTCCAGTTTATGAGTAGTTCTTTGATCAAATAACTTCTATTAAGTTTGATTTTCCTCAAGTCTTGCTTTGAAGTGACTAACGCCTCTAAAACAGAGCCAGCCCTGACTGCTTTCTCCCCTACCACACTCCTGTGGCACTCGGTCAGCAGAGAAAGGCGGTTAAAGCTGCCAACCTAGCACATAACGAACGGCCCGACAGTCAACCTTCAGCCACTCTTCCTCAGAATAAGGCCACACCATTTCCATTTTCTCAGGTCAAGAATTTGTTGAGAATCCTGGCAAGGTGAGTCATAACAGCAATTTCAGTCCTGTGGAGGCTAAGGTTGGAGGATCACCACAAGAAGGAAGGTAACCTGAGTTATGTACTATGGCCAGTCTGGTTTATAGAGTTAGGCACTATATCAAGACAAAATGAAAAAGGTTAAGAAGGATTGGAATGATGACTCGTTGATTAAGAGAGCTCAGTTCCCAACATTCATGTCAATAGCTCACCACTGCATGTAGCTCCTGCTCCAAGGGATCAGACCCCTGCCCCCGGCCTCCACAGGGAAAAACATTCACGTGAACATACTCATACATATGCACACATAATTAACAATCAAACAAATCTTTTAATTTTTTTCTAAAAATCTAGGGAGATGACTCAGGAAGTCAAGTGCTTGTTATACGAGCATGAGGTCTAGAGTTCAAATCCCCAACACCCACTTAAAAGTTAATACAGTGGCACACATCTGAAATCCAAACATTGGAGGGGAGAGTGATAAAGACAAGAGGATCCCTGGAACTCATTGGCCAGCCAGCCAGCCTGGAAGTCCCTGCCCAGCCAGCTTTGCCAATGAATCTAGGTTCAGTGAGAGACCTGACTATAAAAAATCAATGAAGATCTAGTAACAACTGGTGCCGACCTCTGGCCATACACATACATACATACACACACACACACACACACACACACACACACAATTTCCTTTAAAAGAAGCATGCCTGTAATCCTAGCATTTAGGGGACTAAGGCAGGAGGATCAGAAGTTTTTTTCTTTTACCTCCCTGGGGATTCTAATAGCATCAGAGTCAGGAAATGGTAGCCTAGGTGCAGAGCTGGGGGAAACAGGGAATCAGGCAAGACACCAAGATGCTCATCATTCCGCCTTCCCTGAGAAGTCAGTTCTGGAGTCAAGTATAGGTTGGTTACTTTTCCTACTGCTGGCATCAATCCCCAAGACCCAACCCATCACCCAAGGACCTGTCTTGTGGTATCATGAGAGGTCAATGACAGGAACCATCACCTTGGGTGGCCATCTTCCCTCCTTCAGTGGTACAAGCCTAACCTCTAGATACAAAGTCTATCACATAAATCCAACTTTCCTTCTCTGTCTCCCCCACAGAGAAGAAAGAAAGCAATAAATCAGACAAGGTCTAAGACTGACTACCTTTTCATTCTCTGTTTAACTCTCCTTACATTCTATAACTGCAGGAAAGCAGGGGTCATCTTTCAGCCAAGTACCAGCAATTTCACCCATTCAGAAGCATGACATTCATGAAGGTATAGATGGGTAGTCAGGTAAATTAGCTAATCAATGGGTGGGTGAATTGCCAATAAATAATGCTGTAAGGAGAGGTATACAGAGAGTGGTTTTCAACAGTCAACAGCGAGGTCAGCCTTTGAACAAACACCGCCAGGAAGAAGGGTGTGGCTTCTGATAGCCTGCCCACCTGGGTGTGCAGTGAAGAATGTCCAAACCACTGGAAGGAAAAGCAACGGCAAACATAACAGTCACCCAGGTACAAAGGGGCGAAGAGAATATTGATGAGCTTCAGTAATGAGAAACAGGAGAGAAAATGAAATGAAAAGAGAGACCCATGAGGAACCTGAGCACCTCTGTCTGCTACCAGGTTCAAGGTAAAGTTCAAAGCAATCAGCAAAACTCTTGAGAGGAGCCTGCAGATGCAACAAATCCTGTCTAGGTCACTGAGTCCCTGTCCTGCCTGCTAGAGGCTGAGCTGTTCCCAGCCCGCCTCCTCTACATTGAGGATCTCCATGGCTTGGGTCCCAGGGACCAACTGCTACAGCTTAGAGAAATGAACTTGGGGGCTAGGGAGTGGTCTGATGGTTCTTTTAACTTCTCTTGTCCAGTTAAGCATTGCCCAAAGGAAGATCAGTTGCAACTGTGAGATCCAGTAGCTCCACCCTTAGTCTGGGAAGGAGCTCCAGTGTGCCCTTGAACTTCCACCTCCTCATCTTCCAAAAGAGATAGGAGTATATCTTTGGATATTGTTTTGAGATTAAAGATGATCATAAAAGAGTATGTCCTACAAATAATAAGGTTGGCACTGAGTCGCTAGACCCTTCCTGGCTCCTAACTCTGTGCCTTGTTCTGGTTCTACCCAAAGCTGAGACCACAGATTCCACGTGTAGGCTCGGTTTCTGCTTTGACCCTCCAAAGCAAAGGCAGCTGCAGACTGCAGTTGTGAACTCCACCTTCCTCGCTACTGTTCCCACCCCAATTGAGGTGTTCTAGCATCAGAGGTGGTCTTTGCCACGGTATCTGCTTCTAATGTCTTGTTCTTAGAAACAGGTCAATTGTCTTAGTAAGCATTTGCTAAGCATCTGCCAGCTCAGGTTTGCCTGACTCTTGCTGGTTGTCTCCTAGGGACTAGAGCCTGGCTCCAAGCCCCACCTGGATGACAGATGTTCCATTATCCCAAGAGAGACCTCCTCCCCAACAGAAATCCAAGCACCCCCTTACCAGGGTCTCTCCTGTTGGAATCTGCCCTCTTGAGACCCTACCATGTCCTTTCAGCCCCACCTCTGTTATAGGCTGCCTGTTAGATGTTTACAGACACCTCCAACCTTTCTGCCAAGTCATTCTCCCTCTGAAGTGTGTGATTTAGTGAAGCGAGCGCAGTAATAGAACGACTTTCCTGTACATCTTCTGTGTGACCTTGGGGAAGATTCTTCACCTCTCTGAGCCACGTCTACAAAATGAGAGTAACAATAACCCCACACAGGAAACTCAAGGGATAAAGTGTGTCGTGAGCCAAACACAGTGCCTGGCATCCAACATAGCCCCACCCCCCACTCCCAAGGAGCCCAATCTCTGTGCCTCCTCCCAGCCCAGATGGCTTACAACTGAATCCAGCAACATGACAGTGGTCATTAAAACAAATTTGTCACTTGGTTCTATAGCCAGGTGGCACATGACAGCCATTAATTTTTCACATGAAAAATGGCTCTGCTAATTGAAAAACATCAAAAAGATTGAGGTTTACACAAATGTTCAGCTCTGTTTACTTTTTCTAATTTACTTTTCAGCAGTCAGTAAGAACTTAATGAGCTCTCATTTATGGCTTCCTCCCTATTTATAGATATCAGCGCCTGTGGTGGTGTAGATGTATGGATTGAGAGCATTCAGCCTGGGCTGTGTGGTCAGCAGGGAAAAGTTAACCCAACCAGGTGGATGCCAGACGGGAATTATCACTCCTCGGGCAGTCACAGTGTTCACTAGGACTTTGGCTAGTACAGTATGTCAACTGTATTTTGTTGTCTCTTCTGGGGACAGATTCCTCTAACTTAAAGGTTGGGGCTTTTGTTTCTGTTTGTTTTCTTTTGGTATGCAGTGAAAAGAGGTCCCACTCAGTGAGTAACTCCCCAGTTCTGGGCCCTGAGCTACGCACTTTCCGTAGGTGATTCTGTTTAATGATCAGGACACGAGAAGGGACATCACATGACCACCATTTCCAGATGAGAGGAGTGAGGAGTAAAGAAATGAAAAACGTGGAAAGTGGGTCAGGATGTGAGTCCATCCCCAGAACCAGCATTAAAAAGGCCAGGTCCAGCCATCCAGTGGTGGTGCGCACCTTTCATCCCAGCACTCTGGAGGAGGCAAGCGAATCTCTGTGAGTTCAACGCCAGCCTGGTCTACAGAGTGAGTTCCAGGACAATCCTCTGGCCAAGAGGAAACAAGTGAGAGTCAAGGGGAAAGAACTGAAGAGTGCCACAGCCTTTCTCTGAGCAGCAGACAGGAGCAAAAGCAACCTTACTGCAAGCCAAGAGGAAGGAAACTCTGGAGAAGAGAAGAGAAAGATCCCCGCCCCCCCTCCCCCGAGTCCTTCACCTGTGAAATAAGGGGCTGGAGGTGACCCAGGAAAACTAAACAGGTGTGTCCATCCAGTGGTCCACAGTCTGTGTGCATCCCAGGAGAGCTCTAAATGAAAATCAAGACATTTGTAGAAGACAACACAATGTCATGATATCAAATGGTTCGTCACCCCTGACAGCGATGGCTGCAGCCACAGAAAGGTAATAGATTCCATAAATGTGACTACACCTGTACAGTTTCTGTTTGAAGAACAGATGATGACTTCCTGGCATACCACCCCTGTCTTATTCACTCTGTATCCCTGGCACTCTGCACAGATGGGCGCCTTGCTCAAGGCCGGTCTCAATCAACATCTGTTGAATGGATGGAAGACTGACGAGAAGGCTATGACTTGGCATCACCCTGAGAGTGCAGGCTCCCGGGACGGCTCTGAGCCTTGATTATGAAGCCTGATGGTGCTTCAGGGTTGTTAGCTCGTGTTATACCCCTTCATTCTGACTTGTAATCACATAACTAACAGTCAAGGTGGTGGCAGCTTCTATAATAGCCTTTGCAGTAGACCATAGAAATAGAAATGGCTTACTTAAGAAATCAGCATCTTGCGGTCCTGCATAATTACAGACCACAGGCCTTGGGAATATGTTTGACATGTAACCTGAGCTACTGATCCTCATTCCGAGGCACTTCCCTACATGATAGAATGGGGCAGAGGCTGCTGTAGAGGCAGAGCTCCACTCTGCATGGGACTCCATGAGGATCACAGCTCCAGCCTAAGTGAATGGGTCCATTAACCTCTCCTAATGCAAATGCCAGGATCACACACAAAGGCACAAGCAAGTACCCTCTCAGGCTCATTCTGGAAATTAAACCAATGCATTCATGCAACCAGTAAGTTCCTGGGTCCTGAGGTGTGGACCCTCAGGACCAAGCACAGGGACAGTGTTTGAGATGTGGCCTCTTTAAGGATGTGATGTTCAAATTGAGCTCCGAAAGATGAGTAGGTGCAAGTCAATTCAGGGAAGAGGAGTGGGTGGAAGACCCTTTGGGGAAAGAAACCAACACTTCCAAGTCCTTGATGTGACGGAATCCACAGTTTTTTCATCAAATTCCACTGCCTCTCAAAACCCCATTTCATGAATGAAAAGTAGACCTCGGCAAAACAATGCTACAGGGTCACTTCAATAGAAAGGTCATGTCAATCAAGAGGAGAGAAGGGAAGGAAAGGAAGGGAAAAGCAAAGAAGAGTGGAGAAAAGGTGGAAAGGGGTTAAAAATGGGCTGTAGGACAAAAGATCAAACTCTCCCTTTTCCAGTATTCTAATGCCTTTTGCACGAGATCACCAACCCTAGAAGATACTTCATAAAACCAAATCTGGTGAATGCCACATCCTCCTCTTGGCAATTTACATAGCTCGTTAACAACATAAAGACCTTGAAAAGTCCTACAGTAAGGAACAGGAGTCCCCCAAGTTACCTGACCACTTTTTCCATCAGCATCTACTTAGCATTCAACAGAACATGCATCAGGGAAAGGCTCCCATAAATTAAGTTCAGCATCTACAAAGCAAGCACCAACTCCAGCATCAACCCCAGGGAGCAAAAGCTCTTTAATATGACAGTCTATTGTTCCCCGTGCTCCTTGCGGTCCCATGAGCATCACAAATACCCTCGTTAAGGCCTGGGTTAAGGCAACCACCCCCAAGACAAGGAGCAGGTGGACTGGAACACACGCTCATCATTTGATCCCTAAGAAAAAAAGCAATGGAGGCATGACTGGGGCTGGCTTAGCAGAGATTTACTTCCCAGGCATCCTTTGGAATGGATATCCTGCATGATTGAGCCGAGCTTTGTTCAATTCTCAAAGCAATTTGCCAGGAGTGAGAAAGGGGCGCTTAGTAAAGCAAGTTGGTCAGTCCTGGGTGATTACTTCTTATTCCAAAACAATTACTATAAAGGTAAAATGGGTTATATTGCTGTAAAAAAAAATATGACTTTCTCCAAACAGTAGCACATGAATTCCCAACCAGAGCTATGAGGACCCGGCCAAGTGCAGGCCAGACACAGGACCTGTGGGAAAGATGCTTCTGTGCTCGGTTAAAATAGAATTAAAACAAGCTAGACAAATGGGAGGCGGAGACGGGAGAGTGAGGAAATGCTCGGAGACAAGAACCTATTTATCAACGGAAGCCCATCTCTAAGGAGTCTATGTACGGGGTGACAGTAAGGACACCCAGCTGGCATCTTCCATCTGGACTCCACACCCATCAAACCGACTAAAAGCTCAGTAGGATTGTTCAACCGTAGCAACAGTGACATCATGCATCTGGTAAATCTTTGTGGTAAGGGGATATCCTGTTCATCATACATAGGACAGTTAGCAGCAGCCCTGTTTACTACCCTTGGAAGGATGATTGAAATCCTTCCTCCTCACCAAGTTGTAGCAACTCAAATTGTTCCCAGACATTGTGAAATGTCCTCAACCCTAGGAAGTGGGGATGAGAAATCAACACTGGTTGAGAACCACTGGACAAAAGCAACATAGAAGTGGGAGAAAGGGTCCATCAGGTCTCCGGATCCATCCTGTCTCCAAGAAAAAAATTCTTGAGACTGACCTCTTGTAGAGAGCAGGGAAAGGTCTTAAGAGACTTGGGTCACTGATCCTTTCAGGCTACTGTAGGATCAGAACCAATCTGAGTCCCTGGTCATGCTGGCGCATGGCTAGGACCATAGCCTGCTCTGTGGAGGAGTCAGCATGGAAGACATGGAAGCGAATAGACACCAGAAAACATTCCTCCAAAACAAGGAAGCCATTGCCCTTCCCACTGCCTAACTACTATCCTTTCCACACCCTTTGTAGAAGTCAAGTACAAATCGGAAGGGATCATTCCAGGCTCAGGGTTTCCCTGTGGGAAGAGCCTGAGAACTCTTTCACCAGCTGAAGATGTTCTCTGGTTCTCCAGCACACAGTGCAGACATGCAACAGCCTGTATCTGGTGTGGCATTCCCCTCTGTATGCTGTAAATGTGTTTGGAAGCTGCTTGGGCCTATCACAGAGCAGAATAGAGTAAGGCAGGAATTCCAAGCAAAGATAGAGGAGAAAGTAGGCAGGGTCAGTGAGAACCATACAGCCAGAGGAGAGAGATGCCTGTACACTGGTACTGGTAAACCACGAGCATTGTGGTAAAATATAAAATAATAGGAATGGGTTCATTTAATTTATAAGAGCTAGCCAATAAAAAGCGTGAGCAAATAGGCCAAGCAGTGTTGTAATAATACAGTTTTTGTCTGATTATTTTGGGTCTGGGCAACCAGGAAACGAAGGAGCAGCCTCTGCCAAGATGGATCCAAGTGCCGCAATGTATGAATAAGCATCACTTGATATCTCCACCTGGGTGACAGCAGGAGTGACTCAGTTTGGGTTTGGATGCTGTGAGAGGGTCCTCCCACTGCCTCTGATCTGATTGTTGGCATACAAAAGAGTTCCACAATTGGGCTGAAGAGATGGCTCAGCTGTTAAAGGCTAGGCTCACAACCAAAACTATAAGAGTTCCACAATAGCCTGGAATGGAGTTTCACAAAGGTTTATTTATTTGGGGATAAACTCACAGAAAGGGTAGCCATCCACAGTCCTCTGCATGCACTGAGAACTGGAGCCGAATCCAGCAGCCAAGAGGGCCAAGCACGCTTTACATCTGCATTTATAGTACATGAGACCATGCCCAAAGTGAACCGATATCTTAAAGGATATTGGCTTAAGGAGTTCCCACAGCACCTCCCCCTTTTGTCTAAATAAGAGAATTCTAGGTCTAATACAAAACTGTATACAATAAGAACAAATATCAAGCAAGTATTATCCAGAGAAAAGAAGAGGCAAAAACATACATAAAAATTAGAACAACATCAAACAAGAAACATATGCTAAATGTTTCAATAGTTATCCTATCCTAAGGAGTCTAAGTCTGATATTAAAAATGGTCACTTCATTTCAGCCAAACTAGTGAGCTGACCAGCCCCAAAATGACAGAAACGGCAGCCCTCATTTTACCAAGTTGCTGCAAGATTCAAATGAGGAATTGAAAGTCTGTGAAAGTACTTTGCAAATATAGAGCACCAGGCAGCTGTCGGCTGTTTTTATTAACTCAAGAGGCATCATGAAAGTCAAAAAGCAAATCAATTTTAATTTGCTTAAAAGAAGACACCAGGCAACCATTTGCAGAGAAGCAGACGGGGGAAGACTGTCTGCTGTAGGTGCGGGCAGGAAGAAGAGTTAAGATGAGAGAAGAAACAGACAGGTTTTGAGATGTAAGGAGTGGACAGGGCTGGGGAGATGGCTCAGTGATGAAGAGCATTTGTTGCTCCTGTAGAGGACCCAAGTTTGGTTCCAAGCATCTATGTCAGGTTGGTCAGAGCTGCCCGTAACCCAAGCTCCAGATCTGGTACCTTCTTTTGGCCTTTGAAGGCGTCTGCATTCATGGGCACAGACCCATAAATAGACATACTTATGTATGCATAAATAAATATAAAGTCTTTTTTTAAAAGATGTAAGGAACAGCTATACACACCTCAAAACTCTAAAAGCTACAAAGACACTAAACAGCATTTCTTTTCAAAGTGATTCTTTGTGAGTCCCGTTTTTCACTTTCAAGATGTTTATTCTCCACGCCAGCCCCCATTTCCCTCCTTCCCTTGGTCACCCTGGCCTCTGAAGTGCACTTAATTGTCATCATCAGCCTGATCCAACACCACTGTGAAGCAAGGAACTGCTCCTGGCGCCACCTCAGCTACTGGAGGTGGAGGAGAGGAGGAAGGTGGGAGGGAGAAAACGCACAAGAAGACAGGGAGGGAGGGAGCGGAATAAGAAGGACCACCCCCACACACACTAGTCTGAGACTTTAAAATCTCAGCCTGTATTCACAAATCTGGAATTGGAGCGGGGAGAATTTTGACCAGGCACCCAGCAAGTGCTGGGGGCTATGCTGATATATATGCACACAGGTGATTGCATCAAGCCCTTGCAATGCTCCTAAGTGTGGCAGGCTTTCCCAGAGTCTGGGATCTGCCACTCAAGTTCTCCTTGATACTTTTCCCCAGCCAATACTTGCTTTGCTGTCTGGGTGTTTCAGACACTTACTTAGGTATTAATAGGAGCAAATATTTATACAGTGCCCATTATTTGCCAGTTTTGATATACGTTGATTCAATCATGACAATCTTAGAAGAAAGTTATCATAACGTTACAGCAGCTGAGAAAAGTAAAGTTAGGACCACATGACCTCTGACCCCTGTCGGCTGGTAGCTACACCCTAATCCCTTCCCTTTGGGTGTGAGCTGGCCCACTGGCCACTTCTGGCCAGTTGAATATGACAAAAGTGAGAGGTTGCCGCTCTTATTAAGCTGCATAGAAGCATGACTTCTGAGTGGCCAAAAAAAGCTCAATAGGTAAAAGTACTACCAAGGATCCGAGTTCGAGTCCCAGCACCAACACTCCTACAACAAGATGGGAAGAATGAAGAGAATATCCAGGAACTTCTCGGGAGCACACAGCACATCAGAAACAAGAAACTAAAGATCATCATAATAATAATTTTAATTAAAAAAGTAATAAAAGAGTATGACTTTCATCCTATTAGCAAATTCCCTCTTCCTGGCTTTAATGGAGTGAGCTACTGGAAGGACCCACGTAGCAAAAACAAAGAAGGTTCTGTCAACAGCCCTCAGGCATTACCCACAATGGGCTTTATGCTGACACTGTAGTCGGTTCAGGAACAGACACTGGCTAGTTCAAAACCGCAGGCGAGACCAAAGCCTGGATACTCAGTCACTAACACCTTCTGAGAGACACTAAAATGAAGGCCCAAATCAGCTCTCCTGATTCCAAACCAACAGGAGTTTCCAAATAGCAAAGAGTCCTTATTCCTCAAGCACTACGTATGTGGCCATTTGCTACACAACATAATTTATGATGTTCTTTATGGCAATAGCAATTAATATCTAACACAATACCAAGTGGAAAACTGGGGTTTGTATGAAAGTTGTCTGTTGTGGGAGGTGCCGCTTGCTTGGTATCCAGCCACCCGGCTAGCTTAGATGCAAAATAATCACACAGAAACTATATGATTTAAAACACTGCTTGGCCTATTAGCTCTAACTTCTTATCAGCTAGCTCTCACATTTTAATTTAAACCATTTCTATTAATCTGTGTATCACCACAAGGTTGTGACCTACCAGAAAATTTCAGCAGCTCCATAGTGGCTCCCTGACTCCGCCCTCCTCCTCCCATGCTATAAGCCAAGCCAGTTCTTTATTCATTAATCAATAAAAGCAACACATAGACAGAAAGACTTCCCACACCAGTTGTCTGCTCCCAAACCTGTATCCTTAACCACTAGATAATACCATCTTTCATATCTCAATAGATACTCTGTTTGGGGGTGGGAGGGGGACATGAGTTTGGAAATATTAAAGATTCATGTTGTAAGAAGCCAATCCTGTAGTTAAAAAAAAATATTTTGAAATGGCTCAGTGAATAAACACACCTGCTATCAAGCCTGATGACCTGAGTCCTAATCCAGGGCCCACAGGGTAGAAGGAGAAAACTGACTCTTTCAAGATGTTCTCTAACCTACATATGAATGCAAGCAGGCAGGCAGGTGTGCAAGCATGCACACACACACATGCACACACACAAAGATAGAACACATTGGTCTATAGCATAATTTTTTAAACAAAAATTAAAATAAGTATCTTTCTCCTTGCCTGACCCCCTGTTACCCATCCTTATCTGACCATGTAGCAATTCGTGAGGCATCCTCCAACCCAGGACTCCACAGAAAATATGTTGGGGAGTGAGTGTCGGTGTAACTTCTTACCTTATTCTAAATCCTAACATGCACAGGGCCCTGAGTTCAATCCCCAATTCTTCAAGAAACAAAATCATCACATATGAAGGTCTGAACACGCAATGGTAGAGCACTAGCCTAGCATGTGTAGACCCTGCATTCAAACTCCAGACTGAAAAATAGAAAAATCACATATGAAAGTACTGAGCCTGAAACGGTGGCTCTCCAGGAGGTTCATGCTCCATGCTTCTCCCATAAATCTACTTTCAAAGTTAAGGACAGACACGGTAACCTGGAAAGTAGGGTCGAAATTACCTGACATTGCTCAGGCCTTAGCCACTCAAAAAAAGCCAACCCCACACCTGGAGGCTCTCAGTGATCAGAGGATGTTACCTGCACACCAGGAGAGATTGTGTACCTGATGCAGCCACCAACTGCAAAATGACCAGCTGAGAAGTGGCACAAGGTGTAGCCAGGTGAGCTAGTGACAGCCCACCTGAGACCCGTGTCCAGGGCATTTGCAAACCCCCTTCCTTTATGCCTTGCTTTTCTTAGACAGACAGTTGCCAAGCCCTTAAAGTGCTGCCTCCATGTGACCTCGAGACTTGCTGTCATCATTCTCATGATCGTCTACAGTGATTGGGTTGAGAAAGCTTAGCTTTATCATGCCTAATTAACTCACCCTTTAAACAGACCTCTGAGAAAATAACAGGAAGGAGGGAGGGACATTGCCAAGCGACTCTACTGCTCCAGGCCAGATGCTGAGCCAACACGGCAGCATTCCATTCTAGCAACCCTCTGAGGCAGCGGCTTCCCTCCCACTTTGAAGATGGCTAGAACAGAGAGAGAGATTTCAAAAGACTAGCTGTCTCTTCCAGGTGAGTAAATGTCAAAGCCATGGGCATCTGGCTCCAAAGTCCAGGATTCATTTAAATTCGACTTAGGAGAGACAGCAGTGTGGTAGGAACCTCCCCATCCTGTCTACCTTTCACACAAAGGTGATGCAAGTTAGCTTCATCGGGACCTTCTAGAGACCAGACTATGTGTGCAGAAGACTCCATCTGTTCACACAGGGAGCATCCAGACCTTTCCATGTCTCTGTGTGCTATGGACAATGCTAAACAGGATTGCATTACCTCATGTGTAGACAAATATAAGAAACACCCTCAGGGGAAGCCCAGAATGTGAGGCTGGGGGTTCCTTTCGACGGCCGTTTCTATAAACGAAGTGCCAGGAGCTGCGCGTCCTGACACAGCAACAGAGGGAGTGTTTTGTCATTCAGGACGTCTGGGGATCTGCGTGGCTCAGACAAAGCCAGAGTCTTTTGGCAACAGAGGTTCTGCCTTATACAAAGCCGCATTTTGGCACACTACTGGCGTACCAAGTCAGGCGTGAGCCCAAGGAGCCCCAGGTACAGACAGGCTGTGAAAGCAGATGTCTTACTTAATATTCTTCAGGGCTACTCCCGGGCTCACATTTTCTCCTGAGAAAGAGAGAGAGAGACAATGCTTTGTAAAATTCAATCCCTCCTTGACGTGCAAATAACTGAATGGCTCCATCAGTCCACAAACAGACAGCACAGGAAACCTGCCTACGGCGAATTCACCCCACACTGTTCTGGGCACTGGACATGCATTACCCGGTGGGATTACCAACTTTTGAGCTGGGCCCTTTCCCACCACTAGATCCAGTGTATGGCTGGCAAAAGAGAAGATCTGAGAGGCTAAGGGACTTGGAGAAGACTCCATAACTGATACGTGGCGGAGGAGGGATTTGACCCCGGTCAGTCTGGCTGGAAATCACATGCCTGTCTTTTGTACCATACTACTTCCTAAAGGAGAGACAGGAGAAAAGAGAAGCAAATACTAATGGCTCCACACTGGATGCCCAGGGTCTGTTCTGGCTATCTCACACGTCCAGTTCTTACAGAAATCCTTCCAGGTAGGTCTTACTACACGGCTTCACAAATGCGATCATGAGGGCTCAAAGAAGTGGAGTAAATTACTAGAGTCAGTTGTGATCGAAACCCAAGCATGCCTGACTCCAGATGCCCGGGTCCTTCCACCACACCATCTATGCATGGTGACACAACTTCTCCCTTCACGTCATCCGCCCAACCGTGCTCTGGAAACAAAGACAGGGATGTAGGAGCAGGAATGGGAGCACACAGAGTGGGTGCTGGTCTCAGCCTGCGGTGGCTGGTCTCAGCCTGCGGGTGCTGGTCTCAGCCTGCGGTGGCTGGTCTCAGCCTGCGGGTGCTGGTCTCAGCCTGCGGGTGCTGGTCTCAGCCTGCGGGTGCTGGTCTCAGCCTGCGGGTGCTGGTCTCAGCCTGCGGGTGCTGGTCTCAGCCTGCGGTGGCTAATAAGCGGGTGAGGACAGATGGCAGCTAAAAGGCAGAGTGTGGAGCACATGTGTGCCCTGGGTGGAAGATGGCGCTGTGCCTATACGCTTGAGACAGGGTTACTGGATGCACCACAACCTCACCATTTTGGCCAAGGTGGAAGCCATATAGCTTTTGGTATCCACCTGTCTCTTCCCTCTGACCCAGGCTGGGGTTACAGGGTACATGCAGCCATTCCCAGCCTTTTATATGTGTGTACTAGAAACTCAAACTCAGGTCCCCGTGCTTGCAGAACAAGTGCTCTCAGCCATGGCTGTAATAAAACACCATGACCAGAAGCAGCCTGGGAAGGAAAGAGTTTATTACACACCCTGATCACGGTTCATCTTGAAGGAAGTCAGTAGAACTCGAGGCAGGAACTAAAGTAGAAGCCATGGAGGAAGATGCTTACTGGCTTGCTCCTCATGGTTTGCTCATCCTACTTTCTTATGGTACCCAGGACCACCAGCCCAGAGATGGCATTACCCACAATGGGCTGGGCCCTGCCACATCAATCATTAATCAAGAAAATGTCCCCAAAGACTTGCCCACAGGTCAACCTGATGGGAGCATTTTCTCAACTGAAGTTCCCTCTTCAGAGGAGTTGATAACTCTAGTCTGTGTCAAGTTGACAAAAAACTAGCCATACATTCTCTGAGCCATCTCCCCAGCTACTAGAAGGTATTTCTCAATTAAGTAATTCAAAACTGAATCTACATGCTCTTGCAGGAGGCAAGAGGTCTCAACCAGGCATTCTATCTTTCTCTGTGTTTCCTTCAACACATACCCAACAGTAATTATTCCTTGCCATTTATTCATTAAGTCCTCCATTCACTAAAATGAATTTATTTATTCACTCACTTACCAGCTACCAAGTTATAGGTTGTCTTAGTTGCTTAGGAAACATGGTTATGGATGAGCAAAAAATAGACACCGTCCTTTTCCTCATGGAATTTAGAGCCTGGTGAGCAGAAGGAAATTAATCTATCAGTCACGTGCAAGAATTGCATCATTTAAACCATGATTATTGCTTGGAAAGAATAGTATATGATGCTTTGAGAGTAAATAACAGAAGGGTTTGATCTGATTGGAAAAAAAATATATATAGTGGGAGTAAGATGTAAAGAATGAGGCAGAAGTTGGGGCTTGGAGTCATATTGAATCTGTATTTTTAAAAGGTCTCTGGATACAATATGGAGAAGAATATAAAACAGGAGGAAACAGCTCTCAGACACAGTCTCATTCTGAGATTCCTGGAGGCAGGATCACCATTTCGAACTGAGGTAGAGGTAAGAGCCAGTGGCTGGTTGTTTTATTTTTCTGACCTTCAGATTGAGCACCAATTTCTGTCTCTGGGTTTTTATTAATCATGCTACACATAAATCTCTCCATCCCTCACATTAACTTCTCCTGACATGTTTCTCTGCCTATAGTGCTTTGGTATGCCTACTTCCCCAAGGGCCACCAAGATACTGCTTCTCTTCTAACTCATCCATAAGAGAAAGGAGAGATGCACTCAGCTCAGGTGGGGGACTGTTTTCTTTGACAGGGCCCCATAGCCTTATCCATCCATCCATTCAATAACTATTTAGGAAGAATCAGTTTTGGGGTAGGCATGGTTTTGAATACTGAGGATATAGAAATGAAATGGTGAGACAGAGCCTCTTGTGGTTGACCCTCATAAACCTAGCAGACAAGAGGTTCCGGGTTTTATCTTCAGTATCACATAAACCATGAGTGGGAATGCCATGTGCCCATAATACCAGTACTTGAAAAGTGAGGCAGGAGGATGCTGGGAATATAGACATTAAAAGCAAAGACAGAGCCGGGCGATGGTGGCGCACGCCTTTAATCCCAGCACTCGGGAGGCAGAGGCAGGCGGATCTCTGTGAGTTCGAGACCAGCCTGGTCTACAGAGCGAGTTCCAGGACAGGCTCCAAAAGCCACAGAGAAACCCTGTCTCGAAAAACCAAAAAAAAAAAGCAAAGACAGCTCTCACAGACAGAAATGGCTACGTAGACAGACGAGTGTCCTGGGTCGAGACACAACCTGAAGATTGGGTGACTGGGTAGGCACTTAAATTTGATGGGAAGACCACCATGAGGAGAAAGACTCAGCCATGAGTTCAAGAAGTTCACACCACAAAGCCTGATGGGAACATGGGACAAATCCACTGACCCTGTAACATCCCAGGGATCATGAACAAAAGATGCTGTTGAGGACAGGGAGCCTTTTCAGGATCAAACAGAATACTGAAAAATAGAATCTTCCCCTTCTGCCGCTCTCTGAGTAGTTTCCGGTCAGGTCAGAGAATTGTCATCACAGAAAATCAAATATTCTTGAATTGGAAATTGATACAGCTTGTTTGTGTGTGTGTATCCCATCAAAAGGACATTTCGATAAAACCAGTGGCCTAGCCACCATCCACACAGGCTGTCTTCTTTCTTCCTTTGCTTTTGTTTATCTGAACTGAACAAACACAATCTATTCCACAATCAAGAAGTCAAATGTCCCCAGATTCTAAGCTGAGCAACCCTGGGGATAGTCAGCATTTTTCCTCCCTTTTACAGTAATTATGTGCATGATAATCAAGGGACAAAGAAATTAGCAAGCTATTCAAGAATATCCAAAACCCTATCCTTGGTGTTTACTTGAAAATATTAAGTACCTGTGAGGCAAATCGTTGATGTGGCTGAACAATCTCTCCTGCAGTGCTGAGCAATGCTTAAAAATGCCAACACCCTGAGGGACCATTCCTGACTGGTGGTGGAACAGAATTTGATGTTTCTAAAATTATGTATATTAATTATATCTAACAAAGTTGTTTATCAATAAAATGTGTATGCACGTCTGAACTCGGCCCTCTTCTCCTGTCATTCAGGAGAACTAGGTATTAGCTCGAATAAACTTTTCCTCTAAAAGTCTGCAAATAAATATTTAGGTTTTCTTCCCATAGTGTCTCTGCTGCAACTATTCAGCTCTAGATAACCTGTACAATGGAGCAAAACCCAGCCCTAGATAACCTGTATATGAATGGGCAGGTCTGTGTCTCTCAATCAAACTCTACTAACAGATAACACAAAACTTGAGTTTCGTATCGTCACACATCATGAAATCTAATTGTTACTTTAATTCTCTAAACCACTAAATCGGTGGAGAAAACAAACCCATAAAGAGGGAGTGGGCGGATTTAGCCTAGCAGCCATAATTCACTGAGCCCCGATTTTGAGTGATGTCGTTGGTAGGTGTTAGAACCGTAGGAGAACATGAAATTTACCTTCTCACAATCCTTAATCTTGCCAGCCAGGCAAGTTCCTTAACCTTAAAGGGTCTCTCTCTCTCTTCTTTCACCTCAAAAATAAAGATAATCACAGAACCCATGTTTAGGCTAAAATGTGGAGTAAGGATACATAACGGGGGTGATGAGTAGGACACACAGAAGTTCTGACAGAATCCAGATGGACTGAATTCAGGAAAGACCCAAGTGCTCCATCAACACCATCTTTCCCTCAACTCCTCTATAGTTGTGCTGTAGGAGGTCGCTTGTTCATTTCCCAACTGTCCAGGCTCCTGAAATAATCAGACAGAAACTATATTATGTGCAATATTGTTTGGCCAATAGCTTAAGTGTATTGCTAGCTAGCTCTTACATCTAGAATTAACCTATTTCCATTATTTTATATTGGTTCCAGCTGCCAGCTCTGTGTCTTTCCCCTCTGGTGGCTACACAGCGGCTCCCTGACTCTGCCTCCTTTCTCCCAGCATTCAGTTTCGTTTTCCCCACCTAGCTCTATTCTACCCTATCACAGGCCCAAATCAGCTTCTTTATTCATTAACCAATAAAAGCAACACATATACAGAAGGACTTGCTACATCACAGTTGCCTTACCACTTCTGGGTTTTGCTTGTTTCTCTTTTTGTTTACTCTTCCCATGTTGGAACTGATAATGGAGCATGAGAAGGGACCTGTTCCAGACAGAAGGAAAAAGTGATTCCTCCTCTCCTGATCACCTTGTGGTGTGAACCCTCCTGGTCTGACCCTTCTCCTCCCAGTGCAGCTGACTTAAGCTGGCTTCTGGAGGGCTTGGGAGTCAGGAATTATTAATACCATAGAGAGACCAATGAAGCCACGATTGATTCTCCAAGCTGGGTGCCATCTCCCTGTGGTGTCCCACAAGAGCCAAAGATCTCTTAAGGGATTTAGAGCAGCCGTAAATGGCAACGGCAATTACATTCATCTCATCTCTCTTAGTTGAACTGCCACCTAGTCTCGTCCTCCCACGAGCACCCCAAGGTTTATTACACAAACTTCATAGATCACAGCACCTTCACCAAGCTCATCAGCCCCCCAGGCTGATGGTGGGCAGGTAGCACACCTCTCTATCATGGGAAGAAAAGTGAGTGATGGGAACCAGGAAGAAATGAGACCTGAGCTTCCTGAGAACTGAGGAATGGACTTAGAGGGGGTCTTCAGAACCACCCAAAAGAATCCTCTCCAACTTTGAAAATACCCAGACGTTGCTGAAAAGAAGGATCTTTCTCCAAACTTCAAAGATGATACACGCTGTAATTTATTGTAACATGAAGAACAGGACCTAGACTTCTCATAGTAAGTACTTGGTATCATAGCTTTAAATGGTCCAAAGAAGTCTATTCCCTTGGCTGGTATGCCAAAGCTGGCAGGAGCCATCAGAAGGAGCTGGCGTACTGCACAGAGATGATGGAGATTGGTATACAGGAACCAATGCCCAAATCTACACTTTCTGCCTTGAAACCTTACCTCTCCCGGCCTCACTATCCAAGTCTCCACAGGTGGGGAGGACCTGTTGGGGGATCCCACGAGATGTGTTAGGAAGACAGCTGCTGTGCTTCTCGCAAGCCAAGAGTTTGGCTTTTGCAGTGCTGAGGGCTGAACCTAGGGCCCTACACATGCTAGGGAAACCCCCCACCACTGCAAACCCAGCCCAATTCCGACCATCTGTGGTTCTCAGTAAGCATTTCTAGCACTCCTGCATATATGTTTAGAACCTACTTAATGAAAAAGTCAATAACCAGTGTGTGTGGTTTGCCAGGGCTGTCTCTGAAAAATACCAGACTGGAAGGGTCAAACAACAGCATTTCTTTTTCTCATAGTTCTGGATAGTGGCAGTCAGTCAAGGTGACAGCAGGATTGATATCTTCTGAGGTCTCCCTTCGTGACTGTGTCTCATAAGATCTTCTCTGCCTGTGTGTCTGTGTTCAAATCTTTTCTTATATAACAACAATCATTAGCACCCACCCACACAATCTCATTTAATTATAATTTTAAAGAACTGATGTCCAAACACATTCACGTTCCAAGGTTCTAGGGATTAAGGCCTTGCCTGTGTTTTTTCATGGGTCCAGTGCTTAGACTCACTGCTCTTGGTGAGAACAGAAGACGTAGCAAGTTCAGAATAAACAGGGAATAAGGGAAATTCTACAAGTCAGGTCCAACCCCACACAAGTACGAGTCTTCATTTCTGATATCATCTCACTCTCTCTGAGTCATTGTGGACCTACTGTGCCCCACCCCCAAATTCACATGCTGAAGTCCTAACCCCCAAGGTGGTACACTAAGAGAGAGGGTCCCTGCGAGTCCTGTGGGTAGAGCTATCACAAATGACATGGGTCCTTAAAGGACACTTTAAGGGGATTCTGGGACTATAGCTCGGTGGTTGGATGCTTGTCAAATACACATGAGACTCTGGGATTATCTCTAGCACAACAGATTTTTCTTTTTTTATTGAGAATTGATTCTTTTCTCATATAATATATCCTGATTATTGTTTCCCCACCCTCTACTCCTCCTGCTTCCTCCCTACCTCTTCTCCCTCAGGATTCACTCCCTTTTCTGTCTCTCATTAGAAAAGAACAGGCTCCTAAGAGATAACAACCAAACCTGACAAAATAAAATGTAATAAAATGAAACATATTTTCGTATTGAAGTTGGACATGCAACTCAACAGGAGAAAGAGTCCCAAGAGAAGGCAAAAGAGTCAGAGACCCACTCATTTTCATAGTCAGAAGCCTCTTAAAAATACTAAACTAATAGCAGAGGACCTAGTGTAGACCCAGGTAGGCCCTGTTGCTTTGCTTAGTTGATTCAGAGGGCCGTATTCTCCTAGAATCCTCCACCGCCTCTTGTTATCTCTTAGCTCTTTATACCTCCTCTATCTTGGAATTCTCTAAGTTCGAAGAGCAGGGATTGGATGGAGACCTCCAATGTAGACTCTCCATGCATAAAGTCTGGCCATGGGTCTCTGCCTCTGTTCCCATCTGCTGCCAGAGGAAGCCTCTCTTGTTGGTGGAGACTGCTCATTCGTTTCCTGCTGCCCAGACCCGAATAATCATACAGAAATTATATTAGTTATAATACTGTTTGGCCCATGACTCAGGTGTATTTTTAGCTAGCTCTTACATCTTAAATTTGTTACCTCTTGCTTCTTGGGCAGCTCCATGGCATCTGCCTCCTTTGGCAGCTACGTGACATCTCTGTGACTCCGCCTTCTTTTTCCCTCTATCTGCTTGGGATTTTCGCCTTATTCTATTTTTCCCTGCCATAGGCCAAAGCAGCTTTATTCATTGACCAATAAAAGCAGCACATATACAGAAGGACTTCCCAAACTGCTCTCATGATGACAGGATAAGGCACTGATCTATGAGTACAGCAGAACATCATTAGGAATCATTTTATTGATTTTCTTTTGACCGGTTGTGCTTGGTTTTACCCTAGGTCTCTAGGCTGTCTAGTCTCTTGTTCTTGGTCACCCAAGCAGTGTTGGGCATGGGCTCCTTCTCATGGAGTGGGCCTTAAGTCAAATCAGACATTGGTTGGCTATTCCCATAAGTTCTATGCTGCCATTGCCCTCGCATATTTTGCAGGCAGAACAGATTGTAGGTCAGAGGTTTTGTGGCTAAGTTGGTGTCCACATTTCTCTTTCAGCAGCCTGCAGAGTACCTTCCTGCACCACAGAGATCAGAACATATGGGTGAGGGCTCCATGTCAGCACCAACTCGACTTCTCCATGTTGAGTTGTGTGGGTATTGTTCTCGGCAATCCTCATACACACACACACCACTGTCAGTTTGCAGAGAGCAACCCTCTGTCCTAGCATCAGCCTGGGTTGTTTGGGGATCTCCACAGCCAACAACTACTCAATTGCATGCAACCCATTCCCTCTATTGGAAGACTTGCCTGTCTACAAGAGTTGGCCAATTGATACTCTATATCCCCCAATACTAGGAGTCTTCACTGGGATAGCCTTCACAGATTCCAGGAAGTTTCCACAGCACTCCCCCAAAGCTCCTTCCAGCCATCTCTCCCAGCACTCACTCCAATCCACTCCCCCCACACCTGATCCTTCCTGTTCCTGTCCCCACCCACCTGAAGTCCACTGTAAAATCCATTCAATTTCCTCTTCCCAGGGAGATCCATACATTCCCACTAAACCCCTCCTCTTTACCAAATTCTCTGGCTCTACAGATTGTAGCTTGGTTATCCCATGGCTAATGTCCACTTATACGTGAATGAATACATACTATATTTGTCTTTCTAGGTCTGGGATACCTCACTCAGGGTTTTTTAAAGGGAGATATTTAACCCCAATGCTTGGGAAGCTGAAACAAAAAGATTGCCTCCAACACAAGGCCAGCCTGAGCTACACAGTAACGCTCTGTGTGTGTCTGTCTGTCTCTCTGTGTTATGTGTATGTTAGCACCCACCAATCTGTATTCGACTAACTCATGTGTTCGTCATCCCTATGCTAGATGTGGGCCTCACTTTGTATTCAGAATTCATCTCAAATCTGGCATGTTAAATGAAGAAGGAATGAAGGCGGGGATGAGCAAATAAATGAGATAACAAGATTCCTGAAGTGCAGGACTTTCTTTATCCTAGATTTTTCTCCTTCCTCTGGCTCTCACACTCCAATAAAGGACAATTCTGAAGGGCCTTCCCAGTCCCAGCTTCTCCAGGGCTGGCTGAGATTTTTATTAAGCTCCATCAGCTAGTTCCATCCCCAAGTGCGGATCCCCAGCACACTCACAGACCCTAATCTCCACCCCAGAGCCTGCTTTCAGGAACCTGCAGGATACATACATTTTGGACATTCTCAACACCCCTAATATGGATCCTTCGACTTACTCCTACCGTGACCTTGACAAAAACTGCTCAACGTCTCAGCACCCTCATCTGCAGTAACACTTAACTGATTGTGCTGTGGGAGACAGATGAAATGCCATCTGAAACACAGCACAGCGCCTAGGATATTCATTAGTAAGTGCTCAATAAAAGTTTATTTGCATGATCATCAGCTGCACATGACCCAAAGATTAGGGAAAGACCCTGGGGTACAATGAGGCCTTTAAATGAACTACCTGCCTCCAAGAGAGGCGAGTAGAAGTCTATGATGACGTGTAGGTGTGCACCACATACAAATGCAGATAGGCCTACAAATGTAGAGTGGAGATATACAAGCTGTGACCGCAGCAGTGACTAAGTGTAAGTCCTGCTGTTGGTGAAATTTCAAAAGGAAATCTAGGAAGTAAGTACTTCTCCAGCCCTCAAGGAAGCTCCAGGCACCAAAGAGGAAGTAGAATTTCATCAGCAACTAAAGAAAATGTACATTTTCCCAATGGCACAAATGATGCTCCCCTAGAAGGATGAGACTCTGATGCTGTCTGAACTTGAGAAGGAGGTACTGCTGTTCTGGCCGGGGCACTGGGGACCCAAGCATGTACACAGAGAGAGGCATGCTTTGAGGACATTAAACTTAGTTCAATCTCATCTCTTAGTCTTAGAAGCTGTAACCGAAGGATTCCTTTTGTCTTTAAACTCTCAAGCAACACAGAAAGGATTGTCCCTTGTTAAAGGTGCTGGGCTCATATGTGGATCTATGGAAAGAGCTGAGGGTTGCCTCCTAGGATCTGGCCCCACAGTGGGAAAAAGACAATATATCAGAAAATTGCATCCATAAAACAAAATGCCTGTTTCAAACCAAGCTGATACATGTTCTTATAACCACAAAACCCAAAAGAATATAAATCAAAATTAAAAAAACCTCAGAAGAGAGGTGACAGAACCTGGAAAAAAAATTGAAAAGAAGAGAATATTTCAGATATAAAACCTAAGCTAGGAAAAGGTTCAAATACCTTCCTTAGGAGAAATTAAAGGTTAAAAAAAGGATGAGAGATAAACAAAAATAAATGCATCAAGAGATCGAAAGATTCAGCAAAAACTGACGAAGAGTGACACCATAGAAGACATTGTACACATTAATGGAATCCCAAGGAAGCCAGGCTGGGGTGTGACTCAGAGGGAGTGTGCGCCTAGCCCAGGCAAGGACCTGTCCAAGTTTTAGCACAACAAAGAGAAACCAAAACAAGGGAAGAGAACAGTGGTAACTCAAGAAAATTTCCCTGCTGTAAGACCTGTGCAAAATGAAAGAAGGGGGGAGGGGCTGGAGAGATGGCTCAGCGGTTAAGAGCACTGACTGCCCTTCCAGAGGTCCTGAGTTCAATTCCCAGCAACCACGTGGTGGCTCACAACCACCTATAATGAGATCTGGTGCCCTCTTCTGGCCTACAGGCAGGATACTGTATAAATAAATAAATAAATAAATCTAGAAGAAGAAGAAGAAGAAGAAGAAGAAGAAGAAGAAGAAGAAGAAGAAGAAGAAGAAGAAGAAGAAGAAGAAGAAGAAGAAGAAGAAGAAGAAGAAGAAGAAGAAGAAGAAGAAGAAGAAGAAGAAGAAGGCAGCATGAGGGTACGATGGGGACTTATGGGAGGAAGGGAGTTGGCCAAGTAGGACGGGCATAAGAGAGCAGAAGAGGTGAGTGCAATCACAGAACATTCTGTATATATGTGAAATTGTCAAAGAAAACTTCCCTGAAATTAAAAAAACGATTTGAAACTTTGTATTGAAAGAAGAGACCTATATCTGAGACTGTTGATCAACGACCAAGAGATAAATCAATGGTTCCCAACCTGTGGATTATGACGCTTCAAGGTTCCTTATAGATATTTACAATTCATAGCAGTAGAAGAATTATAGTTATGAAGTGGCAATGAAATAATTTTTTGATTGGGGGTCACCACAACATGAGAGACCGTATTAAAGAATTGTAGCATTAGGAAGGTTGAAAACCACTGAAATAACTGGTGACATATTCCTGTAAACCCAGTACTCAAGAGATGGAAACAAGAGAATCAGAAGTTCAAGGTCACCAATAGTGTTATAGTGAGTTTGAGGCGATATATCCTACAGTACATGAGACCCACTCTCAAAAAAAAAATCCACTTCTTTTGCAAATGGGAAGATTACACAATAGTATCCTGGGTATTCATCTGGATTTTCTTAAAACTGGTTTTTGTTTGGTTGACTAGATGAGTGGATGGGTGAGTAGCTTTTGTCTTGTTTTATTTTGTTGATCTTTTAGAAGATCTTGAGCACACAGCAGTTCTCCTGCCTCAACCTCCCAAGTACTGGGATTATAAGCATGAGCCACCACAGCTGGCTTCCAGAAACTCTGAAAAGCCACAAAGAGCATACAGGAAGTCAGAATTGTAATCACTTATAGGGAAAGGAAAGGGATTGTATGTGTTCAACACACATTATATACCTGTATGAAAATATCCTTATGCAACATAGTGCTGTGTACAATAAGTACATCCGATAAAATTCTTTTTTAATAGTCACTGGACTGGGACAGGGTTTGTGGCCAGTTTCAAGAGTGAGTAACAAGCCGGGTGGTGGTGGCGCACGCCTTTAATCCCAGCACTTGGGAGGCAGAGGCAGGCGGATCTTTGTGAGTTCGAGACCAGCCTGGTCTACAAGAGCTAGTTCCAGGACAGGCTCCAAAGCCACAGAGAAACCCTGTCTCGAAAAACCAAAAAAAAAAAAAAAAAAGAGTGAGTAACAAAGTCATTTCCTCAGTTTGGGTTCAAGACAATCCAGTAACCTATACAAATGCCATGTGTTGGGCTTTATATTTTTTTTTCAATTTAAAATGGTAAGGTATGCTTAAGAAATGCTATGAACCATCGGGGTGCTCTGCACAGAGCTGATGAGAATAGAAACTGGTAAGAGTTTATGTCAGCCAAGTTAGCCATATCTATCTACATTTTAAACTATACCTGGTCATATGTCACACAGGTTAAAGAATAGATAAAATAAGAAATGTGACTATGGATGGATAAGTATGAAGGACTCTAGAAACACGATAATTAAAAATGGTTTTTCAAGGGCTATCTAGCAACTCTTGCCAACATATGCAAGGCCCAAGGTACAATCCCCAACACCTCAAAATAAATGATAAAGTCAGGCTGTCAAAGCATTTACCAAAGGTCAGGGGACCATATTATGCATCTCAGTGAGTTCCTTATACATATGAGATAATTATCATCATATCAGATGTAGTGGCTGAGACTCAAAAGTATACCCATAGCCACCCAGCCAATCAGACAAAAGAGCCCTTCACTTCAGAAACTAATATTCCAGAGAGAAGAAAATAAGAAACTAGCAACTATTGGCCATCCACTAGACAGCAAAGAGAATGAAACTCTGTGTTTTTGTTGAACAAAATGGGATATTCTTGGTAACATATGAAAGCAAGAAACTCGGAGGCCATGCATGAGAAGTTATCTTTTGTATTGAGCTCAATCGTGCAAAACCTTATTAATATCTTTTCAAAAGTATTGTATACGTTATAAAACCTTTTATAAAATTAATCATCCTTCAGTTTTCAAATGCATAGATATGACTGATTTTAGTGCAAACTGAAGGGATTCAAAGTTAATTCCATTCAATAGACAACTAAGATAACTTCCGTTTGGAGGTTCGACACAGCATGAACAGAACCCACCAGGTCTGCAATGGCTGAGTGGCGTCCCTGAGCCTTGCTGGCAGGCCTGTTCATGTCCTGGCCTCACAGCAACAGGCAGAGGTTTCTGTAGACTAAGACGATGCAGAATTCTGACAAAAGGAGCTACAGCTGGAAGGAGAAAGAATTCACAAACATGAAAGGCAGGCAGGTCCTCGAGGGGAATAGCATTCATTTCAGAGACGGCAGAGAGGGGGGAAAGGATCACTGGATCAGAGGCCACCTGGGGTCCTGACTGCCATTTGCTGGATTTGTGACCTCAAATCAAGTCATTCAACATTTCTGGAATTTGTAGCTCCCAGGGGTATAAAAGGGTTAATAGCATCTGCCCCCTCCCACTCCCAAGGCTGCAATAATAATTGGAAGAGCAACTAATAAGAGCTGGCAGACACCAAACGCTTGCTATGTGCCAATCAGTGGGCTGCATGGTTTACAAGGTATCTCTTAACCCTCTACCACCCTGCTGAAGTAGCCTCTATTGTTCTCCCACTCTCCAGGGGAAAAAGCTTGGCTTGTAGAGATTAAATTATTTCCCCAAATTAAGGCTGATGTGAAATCTAAGTCAAATGTCTCCAGATTCGGTGTCGTTAGCTCTGGTATTCCTCCTGGAGCTCATCTCTAGAATAACCCTATGTATATACTAAAAATTACATATGCAGTAGGTACCAACTGATACCTGGAGCACAATTCTCCCATAGGCAAAGCAAATGGGATGCTTCAAGAACACCTCCAAGGACTGAGAGATGTAGAAAGACCCATGGGTATAGGTCTGTATTAGTCAGGGTTCTCTACAGTACCAGAACTGACAGATTATGTGTGTGTGTGTGTGTGTATGTGTGTGTGTGAGAGAGAGAGAGAGAGACAGAGACAGAGACAGAGAGAGGATGTATGCTAAGTAGTCTAACAATGGCATTTGATCAGTTATCAAGACTGTGTATCTCAGCACTCACTTCCATTCTGGTGCTGAAGGCCTAGAAGATTCCTGGAGGGCACTGGTCTGCAGTCTATGTTGGAAACCTGAAGAAGCTGCTTCTAATATCAGAGAAAGAATATCACAACAACCAGATACATGAACTTGTCGGCAAGAGTTAATGCAAGCAGGCAAAAGGCAAGGTTTCTTCCTTTCTCCGTGTTTATGAGATGACGTCATCATAGGCTATAGTTGAGACGCAGTGTCATACTTGGTTGGGTTTTATTGGTGGTGGCCGTGGGTTTTATTTGTTTGTTTTTTTACAGATAATGGTGATAATTGTTATAATTAAACACCTGAAAAGTGCTTTTGGAAATAAATGTTTTTGAGGGCCAAGCTTAACCGTCTTGTTTGAGGAGTCTTTCAGAAGCCCTCAGGCCCATCAAACTCCCTTGCTCCATGTTCTCAAAGAGTTCTGCCCTTCATGATTTCCCATACTCATCCAATTTATACTCTGTCTAACAGGTTCCTCCTCCAACAAGTGCTTGGGACCATGGAAAACACAGTGCCTGGCATAAAAGGTGCTCAATAGATGCTCACTGGGTAGACGGGTGGGTGGGTGGGTGGACGGATAGATGGATGGATGGATGGATGGATGGATGGATGGATGGATGGATGGATGGATGGATGAATGGGTGGGTGGATGAATGGGTGGGTGGGTGGGTGGATGGTGGATGGATGGTCTGAAAATTCAGGTAAGAGCACAAGACAGAAGACACTGCATTAAAGAAAACACAAGCATGCATAAAAATAACAGCAAACAACCTCAATAGAATTACTGGGAATTTGGTTTTACTATGCCAAATCCATATAAGCTTCCTAAAAAAGAGGCAGGTCCAACAATGAGGAAACTTTACTGCTGCCTGAATGTCAATAAGAAAAGGCATTTGCCAGCTGCTGGCTGACTCAGAGTTTCATAGTTTTATTTTGAGCTTATCCTCTATTTTTAAAATTGACTTGAGTTTTGCCTCTGGCTAGCTACAATGCATCTCTTCTTAAGCCTCAACATTCCTTCTTAAGCTCCTCTCTACAGCCTAACCCTTAAACTAGTCCCAGTCCCTGTCACTCCAGCTTGCTGTCTGTATAAACCATTAAACGCCTCAAAGGCTGCACTGCTTCCACACTCAAGTCACATGGCCAAGAGATAGCATTCACATCTGCAAGTAAAACAAAACTCCTGTGTCAGCCAAGATTCTCGATTCAGAAAACGTGACCTTATACCTGTCTTTTGCTCTCTATATAAAAATACAATTTTTGAGCTCATAAAATTAAATATTTGACATATGGAGCAAGTATATAGAGCTAGATGCTTGAGAAGCAAAGTTGAATAAAATTCTAACAAAACAGAAATATATGGAAGAGGTGAGGGATTGTGCTAGCCTAGCAAATGCAAGACCCCAGGTTCAGTGCTCAGCTCTGGCGGCGGGGGAGTAAATGCAGAGATAAATATGTTAAAACCACAACCTCAACATGGGGCGACAGGTTCCTGCTTTCCCTGGGGAACCAGTATAAACTTCTTTACTTTTATTTTAATTATGCAGTGGGAAGTTGAGATGCCTTGGAGGCCAGAGGTGTTAGATCCACGGAGCTGGTGTCATGAGAGGCCAGCCACAGGTGGTTGGAACTGAATTTGGGTCCTTTGCGAGAGCAGTAGGTTCTCTTCGTCACTGAGCCATCCCTCCAATCCTGGGTATAAACTTCTTATATACAGCATGAATCATATCTTTTGTCCTTTTTTCAATAGAAAGAATCAAACTCACAGCTCAGACAGACAAGAACACTACATACCACTTTTTACTCTTTTGATTATGAACAATAACATCTAGTGGTAACCAACAAGTACAATAAAAGGTAGTGTACTATAACAGCAAATATCCATCTGTTTATCGTTTGAACAAAATGGTAGGGTGAGGAGCCCCTACTGAGTTTTTCTGGATGGGTATTTGAGAAGCAGGTAAAGAACGTGTCAGAATACTTGAACAATAGCAAAGACACAGGGGGAAGCTCAGCTAGGCTTCTGGGAGATTAAAAATACCTCAAGACTTGTGGAGCAGAAAGAAAGCCGGGTAGGAAAAGACCTAAGTCGCAGGGCCTTCTCCCAAACTAAGGAGCTGACCTTCATCTTGCAGCTGACTATACCATTATAGGGATGGTGGCTAACATTCACTGAGAATGGTCCAAGCATTGGTCTAATGCTTGCACAGCACAGAATCACTGCAGGGCTTGTGAACTGTGTTTCTTTATACTCTTTCCAGGGGGAAACTAAAGGCTATGGAAGAGATGAGCTGTTGAAGGGTTCTGGGTGAGAGTACTGTGTATATATGTATAAATAATATTTCCCTGAAAGTCTCCCTGTGTAGCTGTGTCACCCAAGTTGGCCCCAAATCCTCAATCCTCCTAACTCAGCCTCCTGAGTGTGAGATTACAGGCATGCACCACCACCCCCATCTTGAGATTTATATTTTTTTAAAACACATCTCTGCACATACTGATTACGTAGTGATGGAATAGTTTTCCCTTGGCTTCAAATTAGCCAGTCCAATTGATGTGAGCCACTAATTACCAAAGCTGAGTGATGCATACATGTCCCTGATCTTTTCTGCATGTTTCAAGTTTCCCACCATAAACATATTTTCTTACATCTCTGGCTGCAATGTGGAGAGCTGATGGAAGAATGTGAAATAGGAAAAGATGTAATAGCATCTCAAGTTCAACTTGAGAGCAGGTGAGAACTGGGAAAGTGGCAATAGATGGGAGAGGATATTTTAAGAAGGAAAAAGGCTTGGTAACTAGGTGTGACAGAGAGAGAAAAATCTCAAGTTCAAAGTCAGTCTTACTGCTGGGTGGTGGTGGCACATGCCTTTAATCCCAGCACTAGGGAGGCAGAGGCCAGTGGATCTCTGAGCTAGAGGCCAGCCTGGCCTTCAGAGCAAGTTTCAGGAGAGTCAGGACTGTTACACAGAGAAATCCTGTCTTGGGGGCAGGGGGCGTCTTACTACCTAGCTCAAGAGCCTGCAGCAATACAGCTGTTAAGGATAAGGATACTGAGAATTTGAGAGAGGAGGGCAGGGCACAGAATTGTGTTTGGAGTGGCTATACGCGGTCAGCAGTTGTTTTTTAAGTAAGGCATATTAAATGCAACCCCAGTGTTAACATATGTATACAAATTATCTACACAATTTACAGTACAAATGCATTATGAAACAAATCCTTTAGCAGAGCACATAAGCTCTAGTGTTTCAATTGCTCACACTCGGGCTATGCATTCCCTGCTCACTGGTCTGTGTAGACAATGGGTATGGCACTGGGTGTGCAACTGCTGGAAGCTTCCATCTACTGTCCTTTAAAATCAGAGTGCCACTGTGAATCACAAGAAATCCAGTATATATATGGATGTCAGTTGGCACAGCTCCGGAGTTCTCACCCCACGTTCTACCTTTTCCCTACACCTGCTCAGCATCACTTCCTCCCGTTTAGAGTAACAAGGTTTTGTTCGTGTGATGAAGACATGGAGATGCAGTTGAGTTGGTGGCCTCAGAGTTCTCTGGAGGTTTGTGCAAGCATTCACACTTGCCTCTATCCCGAGCTGAAGCCACAAAGGGACAGAAATGCATGTCACAGCCCCTGCAGCTCATCCAGTCATTCTATGCAGCTTGGATGGGGTTACCTATCCTCATCAAAAGCACATTAAACAACCATACACTTCCTTTCTAGTAAGGCACACAACTTTCACCTAGAATTTAAGAACAGGACATTTCTTTAAAAGACCAGTCATTCTATACAACAAATCACTACTTTACAGCTAATGATGGTTGTCTCCAAAGCAGGAACTAAGTTGCAGTTATGCTAGCAATAGCAACTGCAAATACAGACCAGTGTGAAGGAATTTTAAGTTTCTCTCCAGTCTCCTTGAACAATTAGCTTGGTTCTGGTGATAAGGAAAAGCAATGAGAGCCTGACTCAATGCCCAATGTCCACTGAAGGAAAGAAAATGTTAAAGGCAAGAAACAGGTTCAATAGTACGCCTGTAGAACAAACAGCACCTCTCTGCCTTGGAGGTTAAAACAGAGATTTTTTTTTTCACTCTCTTAGTAGAGTACAAAATCGATCCAGAGGTTTTAATGAAGTACAGTTAAAATTTAAACTCTACTTCCATCGTTAGTCTATAAAAATAAATTCCTGTACATCTTGAAACTCCTGGTACCTGAAAACCACACGCACAAAATAAGCACATACACAGCTTGGTGCTCATTTCTAAAACAAGTCGTAATTTAACCGAACAAAGTGACAGCGAAAGGCTATAAAAATGCCTTGCCTTTCAAGACACACACAACCCACTGCTGCGCCCTGGCGGCTAAAGGAAAAATAACACAAGCCATAGGCTTCAAGAATTCGAAGTTTTAGCTTACTATGAAGTTCTTTGAAAAAGGAGAGTGGGGAGAAAGCTCATCACAACCAGATAACAACTCATCTTCCCAGAACATGTAGTTTGAGAAAGATGCTGGAAGCCAGAGAAGATTCTAGAAAGAGAAGCTGAAACTGCAGTTCAGTGAACCATGCTTACTTAGCCTGCTTAAGGCCCCTAGTACTAGTTTCTAGATAGAACATTTAAAGTGAACTCCATGAAGCCACCTGAGCTTACTCCCTAACTTTTAGTAGAAACCCTAAAACACATGTCAACCAGATGTCGACCCCACACGGAATCGTGTAACTGCTGACTCCATCAGTTGCAAAATATTTGGCAAGAGTAAAAACTTTCTGAATATACAGTGACCAAAAATAACAGTAATTGGAGGTGCTCATATCTACTGCATTACATAACTTCCCTGAAGTTTTAGTCTTAAACACTTAAACACGCATGCACTTGGTCAAGTGTGCTACCATGCTGTCCCATGTATTGGCTCAGTCAACTGGTGTTTTTTTAATTGTATATACAAATTTTTCTGCTCTTATAGAAATGCAATGACTTAATTAGGAAAAACAGAGAGCCAATATTTTCCTGTTATTTTTCAGTAATAATCAAATTGCTTTATCTTTGGACTGTATTGCTTCCAGTGAATATTTTTAAAACTGAATTGCTGACTCATTTAATAAACCGTTAGACAATGCATTTTCCTTATGGCCAAGGATGTTGAACATTTTAAAAATATTTTCAGCCATTTGGATGTTGTCTTTTGAAAACTCACCTAGCTCCATATCCTATTTTAAATAGGGGTTTTTTTTGACATTTCTTTGTAGTCTAGATACTAATCCTGTCAAATGTTCAACTAGAATATTTTTTCCCATTCTATAGGCTGCCCCTTGTTGTACTCAAGCTTTAGTATCAAGAGGTCCATGTATTTTTATTGGTCATAATGCCTGCATTGTTGGGGTCCCATTAAAAAGTCCTTTCCTTGGCCAATGAGTCCAAATGTATTCCCTAAAGTATCAGATCTTAAGTTCTTTAGCTTTGTATGCTTGTTGGTCTTAATGTCTATGCTGTCGAGGGTCCTGTTCAGAAAAATCCTTTCTTGTGCCAATGAATTCTAACGTGTTCTCTAGAGCATTGGGTCTTACATTGAAGTTCTTGATACATCTGCAGTTGCATTTTGTGCAGGGTGAGAGACAAGATCATGTGTTTTTCTGTAACTATCCGGTTTGACCTTCATTCATCAAGACGCTCTTCTCCAATGTGTATTATAGTCTAAATGCATTGCATGCTAAATGAACTTTGTATTAACCTGACTCCTAATGCTTCACCATCACACCCAGATTAATGCCTCAACCCACATCAGACAAGCTTCTATTTATGGTTAACAGAGAACACAAGTAGTCAAGGTACAGAGAACAAGAGAATGCAGAATGCTCTCTCAACAGAACATATTTACTATACCCCTCACTGTCATTTTTTGTCAACCCAAGATCTGTCTGAGGCCTGGGATTTGAGTACCTGAAAGAATGGGGTGGACTAGTTAATGCTGTAGACAACTTTACTTCAGTCTCAGTGCACTTTTATACATTAGTGTATAAAATTACTCTTTCCCAGAACTTTCTCAGGACAAATTTAAACACAATTGTCAGGTTTATACTACAGATTATATCCGACATAGTATAAAAGGCAAACCGTATCCAGATTCAGAGTACACTGACCAGACTGGCTTCTATAGCTATGTTCTGACATCCAGCAAGAATAAACATCTTAGAAAATGAATGCAAGTATTTGTCACAAAAGGCATGAAATCACATACAAAACAATCCAGGAAACAAAATGCACTTGAGGTTAAAATGCCCTCTGCTATTTTCCTGAATCCTCTCTTGGTGTGGGAGGTCGTTTTGTCTATGTGTTGCTTTTATTGGTTAATGAATAAAGAACTGGTTTGGCCTGTAACATGAGAGGAAGAAGGGCGGAGTCAGAGAGAGGCCATGGAGCCCCCGGAGATAGACGCTAAAAACTTTACCCAGTAAGCCACAGCCACGTGCCGATATACAGAATAAAAATGGGTTAAATTAATGTAACAGTTAGCCAATAAGAAGCTAGAGCTAATGGGCCAAGCAGTGATTTAAGTTTCTGTGTGATTACTTCGGGTCTAAGCCAGCCAGGCAGAAAACCAACAGTCCTCCCCCAAAACTCTCTCACAGTTCCCCAAGGCACTGTTTGCATCATTCCTTTGACCGCATTCCAACACCTTCCTTCCAAGGCTTGAGGACTATTCTTGAAATGAGGGCAGAAAGTGTAGAGGCAGTGAAAACTACAAAGAAACCATGTTTTCTGGAAGCAGCAGGGCAGCATGAGTTACAAACTCACAGTAGTTATGACAGCATGCAACCAGACCAAATCCCAACATGGAGAAGAGGTGGACAATAACCCCACTCCTAGAGGTGCTATTTGCAATTGAAAGCTACTGGGAGAGGAAGAGTTCATGTTATTAAAAGTGTAGCCCCTGGTAAGTCACATACACTACAGTGAAGAGACACATCCAAGACTACACAGGCAGCACAACTGGACTTGATGGGTTTTGTTTTTAAAGAGAAAAAAGACACTAAGGTAAGAGGGATAAATCTGGATGAGTTGAAGAGAGGTAAACTTGATCAAAATGTGTGCAAATTTCTAGTAAAAAAATTTGTTTTAATAATAGATGGTTTGGCTTGGGATTAGGACAGAATTTCCAGTGACTGCCAAGAGTCCTACATATACTTCTAAGATTTTCTATAATGTATTTATATAGAACAATATTCTCAGCAGTAATTACAAAATCAAAATTATCAATCCTGAAGAACACTGAAATGCACTGTGTACTGCAGTATCAAATACTCAGCAAAGAGTAATTATTTGGGGGAGGGAGTTAAGACTGGGTTTCTTTGTTTAACAGCCTGGCTGTTCTGGAACTCTCTTTGTAGACTAGATTGGCCTCAAACTCAGAGATCTGAGTGTCTCTGCATCCCCAGTCACCCACTACCCATCCCCAAGTCCTGGGATTAAAGTTATGTGCCCAGTTCAAGAAATAATTCTTTATGTAAAAATAATCACAAATATTCATCTTAGTATACAAACTTGCTTTTATCCTTAGTAAGTGGTAAAACTGTATGTATACCAAATGATTGTTTTAAAATAAATTTATGATTTACTATCAGCAAATACCCGTAGAGTGACTTTATATATCTATGTACACAGGGTTGCATAAAATTTGAGTAAAGAATTGGTGCTAGAGCCAGGTGTGGGGGCATATACCTTTAATCTCAGCTTTCAGGTGGCCAAGAGGGTATCTGTGAGTTCAAGGCCAGCCTGGCCCACATAGGAAGTTACAGGACAGTCAGCATGACACAGAGAGACCTTGTCTCAAAACAAACAAAAAATGGGTGAAGAGGTAGTTTTAAAAGCCTTTTTTGAAACCAGGACAGATCTGTGCACTGGAGAGAAAGGGGATATAAATCTATCTGCCTACATCATTTTTTATTACAGACAGATGTTCCCAATTTCTCACATTTAGTTGCTGTAGGAACTCCTTCAGCCAGTAGCCCTTAAGATACCAGTCCACTTAGGCATGGCCACTTATACTATAAAGCACGCACTTGTTCTCTTTCCCAGCTGCTGGATTCAGTTTCTGTTTCTCATTCGTGCAGAGGACTGTGATCTGTGAGTCTGCCCCTAAATAAATAATCCTTTATCATACTCAAGTCTGAGCTAGCGTGGGATCATTTTTTAGCATCCATCTTCATTCAGTTTTAAAGGAAATGCATCTAAGTTGTACGTGTGTGTATGCAGAGACTGGAAAGAATCATGCACGCTTATTTTCAAACAAAAGTTATCATACATTTATTTATTAAGGTATTGCTGCTAATTTTAAGCATGAATTCCACAAGTTATTATCCATATATTATCTCATACACCGGGAAATTTCTGGGAAGATGTACTGAGATGGGTTCAACTGGATCTGGAAAATAGAAAAAATTACACAGATGATTTATAACTGCTCATCAAAAGCAATGTGTACTATTGTTACATTTTTGAGTGGCAAGATAGTTACAATGCATTCTTTTTCTGGTTACACTGCTCAAAATTCTATCTTTTTTTGTAATTAAATCTTATCTGTAGCTTCTTCAGTACTCATAATTCTAAGAAAGCCACACAGTCAACTATGGCAAAAGACAAATCGCAAATCTCAGTGTCAGGACCACCCCAAACATACTTTTTTAAATACTGGCCAGCAAAAATCTCTTTATGCAATAGGCCAAACCACTTAATAATAGCCCATGTCAAAGAATTTTAAAGCTCACACAAACTGTAACTCTGTTCATTCTTCTCTGATAGGCTTATTGTTTTGTAGGTTAAATGCTAGTAACTATAGTTCTGATGACAATTACTGAATGCACTATTAGAAACATGACCTCAGAAGAGGAGGCAGACCACTGTGATTGGGATTAGTAAATTCCAATGAAGGTTCAGGTAATTTGACCAGCTCCTGATGTATTTGCACCCGACTCCCCTAAACTGAGGATATAGAGCTGACCTAGGGGCAAAGAAACAGAGCTAAGTCAGTATGGTACCTCTACCAAATGGCATCAGTGGTACAACCCTAAAACCCATGGTATTTATTTTAAAAGAGAATTTTCTTACTTCAAATAAAAAATCTTTAGAAATCTGAGTAATGGTGCAACCTGAAAAAGAAAAGAACTTTTTAATTACCACAGAACAGTTCAATCTGATTATTGGGCAGCACTCAGGTGAATGGGATGGGGGAGAATTCCAGTCATACTCAACGTGTAGATGTGCTTAGATCCCTACATACATAACTGCTACGAGGACTGACAAGATACCTCATCAGTCACACTAAATGAAAATGTTGTCAATCCAAGTCACTAGCACAGCCAGGACAGTTTCATTCTAGAGCACAATGTGAAAAACAAGATGGCTTCTGGGGCTTAAAGAACTGTTCAGTTCTAAAAAAAACCCAAATAGCTCTCAAAGAGCTACTCTTTTTAGTAAAGTCTGTACTAAATCTGAAATGAGACTGACAAAATTACCCAAGTTATGTATATGTGTGTGTATATATATATTTATATATCTCATTTTCCTTAGAAAGCAGTAGCAGTTAACCCACAGTCTACTATATACTCGTTTCATTACTATCTTAAAAACCAATTTTCATTCCTATTTTCCTTCAGCCTGCAGCATTCCCTGGAGCATGCACACACTAACATTGGGTTCTGTGCAGCACACAACCAACACAAGGAAAAGGACTGTCAAGTCAGAGCACTTTCCCAGAAGATCCACCTGCCAACCTGTACCTTTTAGCAATGACGCAAATAAATTTAGCTTGTGACTATTTTAAAGACAAGTTGGGTAAAAAAAGAAACCTGGATAGATATATAACTTTTGCTATCTTTGTTGCTCACACCCTTACTTATAGCTTCATTTTTCAAAGCAGTTTATTATGTACCTGACTTCTAAACACAGATAATACCTACCTATACAACAGGGCCTTGCCTCGCTCATTCCCCAAGGCAAAGTATCCACCTCTGGGAGAAAAATCCATGGTTTGAACACGAGAAATAACACTCTTTTTAAAGACCGGAAAGTTAGAAAATACTGTACAGGAAGGAAGATGAATCTGCAAGAGATTATAAAAATCCTTAAATTATAAAAACTAGGAACTACCTTTCTTAAATTTTTCATTTCATTCTATTCTGATATAAAACACATTCTGACTGTGCCATACTTGGAAGCACTGTTCCATAAATACAGCCAAGTAGTCCATAACAGGATGTGTGTGAGCCTGTGTGAGTGTGAGCAGTGTGCATGGAGGTCAGATAATAACCTGGGGTGTCAGTGTCAGTCACTGCCTTGTACCTTCTTGCAGACAGTCTCTTACCCACAGATTCTCCTGCGCCCACTTCTCATCTCACACTCAAGAGTCTGGAATGACCAACTGAGCATGAAACCACCTAATCCCTGAGCACGAAACCAAGCAATTCCCAAGCACAAAACCCAGGTTGTTCAAGCTCAGGGATTGAAATCTGACCAATTCCCACCCTGAAAATCTTCTCCCAGGAAGAACTCCACACCTAAGAAGTCCTATATAAGCCCTGTGCTTATTCAGTTGGCAGCTGCCCTTTTCCACCCTGACAAAGAGGCAGCCACTCTCCTAGATTCCTCCCTCCCAATATATCTCTAGAAACAGTTTGGGTGAAGAACTTTTTTTGCCAGAGCAAAGCAGAATCATTTATGCCTAATATCTGGCTTTACTCTGGGCACCAAGAATTTAGCAAATGCTAGGCAGAGGATTTCCACATGAACCATCAACCAAACCTCTAGGTACTGAGTCTCTAATGAGTCTTATAGGTAGGAAATACTTGGTGTGGAGGTATTACATGTATCCTGTGCAACTCTATACCGGGAAGTGACTCCCAGGCTGCTCCATGCTTTAAAGACAGGTACTAGATACTGTGTCTTTCCATTAAATCATCAAACCTGAGGGTGGCCTAAGGCATTCTTGACACAGGTATTTATAATCCCTGTCTAGCTATCTATCTGAACTGTAGCACCTTATGTCAACTCAACTTACTTTCAAAATATAAGAACTGCCTCTACTCCACTGTAGGTACAGGCTTTTAGAAAATAATAAAAGGAACTATAGATAAATGAAGTGTTTTCCTTAAATATGCTCCTTAATCTATGTGCTAGACAAAAATCTCTGAAAATGAGGACCATATCTTAAGAAATGCTAACGATGGACAGCTCAGAATTTCTAATAAAACAGACCTATGCAAAATCTGGTAGGCTACTCTGCAATAACGAAATAACCAACCCCAAAAGCTCCCAACTAATAATTTCTACAAAACAGAACTGAAATGACTTAACTTTTTAGCATTTTTGTTGTTGTGGTTTTTGGCTTTTTAAGACAAGATTTTCAGCCGGGCGGTGGTGGCGCACGCCTTTAATCCCAGCACTCGGGAGGCAGGTGGATCTCTGTGAGTTCAAGACCAGCCTGGTCTACAAGAGATAGTTCCAGGACAGGTTCCAAAACCACAGAGAAACCCTGTCTCGAAAAACCAAAAAAAAAAAAGACAAGATTTTCATGCATACTAGTTTTCAACTCGCGATGTAGCCAAGTATAACCTTGATTGTGGGCATGTGTCACCACCCCAGATTTGTTTTGGTGCTGGGGATTGAACTCAGGGCCTCATGTGTTCTGGGCAAGTACTCTACCAACTAAGCCCCACCTCCAGCCCAGAAATCACTCTTTAAAATATTTCAATACCACTCTCCTGTCAACATTCACTGTTTCAACATGAAATTTTAAATTATCAAGATAAATGAGAGGGGGTAAAAGGAGTTATTACCAATCTGATAGCTTCTTTCATTTTTCTTGAGGCCACTGCCAAGATTTCTGTAGTGGGATTGAAGGTCAAGGAAGTGACACCAGTGACCAGGTTCATTATAGCTTTTATTGGCTTCGGGTTTGTTTGTTGGAGGCAAGAATCTTGACTGTATATGTTTACCACTCCACTTTTAGAACTGCAAAAAGAAAAAGAAATAAAACAGATTTAAAACAAAGTCTTCTCAACGTAGATGAACAAAAACTGGTATTTGTGGAAACAAACTGCAAGAAACCCAAAGACTGGAGAGTTCAAGGAAAGACAAAAGATATTCTATCAGTGCAGCTTTAGTCTGGCTGAGCTCTTAACTCGGGCAGCTTTTCAATTGTAGGTCTAGCTACAAATGTGAAAACACAGAATCTCCATTTTACTTTCTGATGATAAATCAAAAGTCTACTCCAAGCACTCTACTACCTGAGTGCTTGAGATGCAAGACAAACTAAGGAACTAAGACAACCACTCTCCCACAGTTCTTACTGCCTAACTGTTTTTGCTGTTTTGTAGTACTGGGGACTGAATCTAAGGCCTCACATACATGCTAACCAAGTGTTTCTCCACCCCTTTTGATTTTACCCCCCTAGGACAATGCCAGGGTAGCATTGAAGTCTGGACTCTCTCCAGTTTCAGTGACCTGAGTTTCTATCTGGGATTGAAAGCCAGTGCGCCAGCAGGTCTGAACATTGCCTAACATTCTAATATACGAAAGAAAACTGACATTGCCCACTGATAGCTGCTGCTTTTCTTTTTACAATAAACACCACCATTCCCTTCTGCCATTTCTAGCTCTTCTTTCTTTATTCTTTGAATGTATTTGTGGGAACTACAAAACTAGAGAACAAAGGCTTTAGTAAAACCAGTCACCTTAATTTGGCTTTCCTGGGAATATTCATTAGCTCATAGCCAAAGTTTAAGGTTGGTTATCTACTCAGAGTTTACATTAATGTTTACCAACAAAGAATTATTTACACTTCTCTTAAAAGGCAAATTTTAAGGGCCTACCATTAGTCTATCATTAACAGAATCACTGATCGATGAGTACTTTTTTTTTTTTTTTTGGTTTTTCGAGACAGGGTTTCTCTGTGGCTTTGGAGCCTGTCCTGGAACTAGCTCTGTAGACCAGGCTGGTCTCGAACTCACAGAGATCCGCCTGCTTCTGTCTCCCGAGTGCTGGGATTAAAGGCGTGCGCCACCACCGCCCGGCTCGATGAGTACTTTAAAATAAGCATGGCAGTTCATGCCTATGATTCTAGCAATCAAAAGGCTCAGATAGAAAAGCTATCATTAACTCAAGGCCACCCTGTGCTAACTTATTTTTTTGGGGGGGGAGGGGGGACTTCAAGACAGGGTTCCTCTGTGTAACAACTCTGGCTGTACTAAAACTCACATTTGTAGACCAGACTCAAACTCAGAAATATCCACCTGCCTCTCTGCCTCCTGACTGCTGGGATTAAAGGCATGTGCCACCACCATCCGGCTGCTACTTATTAAATTTAAGCCAGCGTAAAACACAATGTGAGCAACTGTTGAAACACAAAACAAAATAAAACAAATGCTGTCTCAATGATCAGATGTTCTAAGGCTATGTGCATTGAGAATAAGACGCATAAAGATGGAAGTGGGGGTACACATTTATAATCTCAACACTCAAGAAGCTGACACAGGAGTCAAAGCCAGCCAAAGTGTGGTGGTCTGAATAGGAATGGCCCCCATAGATTCATGTGTTTGAAGGCTTGGCCCACAGCAAGTGGCACTATTAAGAGCTGTAGCCTTATTGGAGTAGGTGTGACCTTGTTGGAAGAAGTGTTTCACTGTAGGAATGGGCTTTGAGGTCTCCTTTGCTAAGCTCAGTTTGACTTACAGTTGCTTCTGCTACCTGCAGTCAAGATGTAGAACTCTCAACTCCTTCTCCAGTACCATGCCTACCTGCTCTCTGCTATGTCCCACCATGATAATAATGGACTAAGCCAATGAAACTGTAAGCTAACCCCAAAGAAATGTTTTCCTTTCTAAGAGCTGCTGTGATCATGGTATCTCTTCACAGCAAAAGAACCCTGACTAAGACACCAGAGCTATTATAAGACTCCGTCTTTCTTCTCCTCCATGCCCAAAAGGCAAAACAAATTAAACATGGTACAAATAATCCACCGATAACTTAAACTGGTCCTAGTGGCTTCTGGCACTAACAAACAATCACAAAACTGAAGTAGTTGTGGTGTTCCATGCCTATCATCCCAGCACTTGGGAGGTAGAAGCAGAAAGAACCAGACTGCACAGTTAGTCATCTCAGTTGGCAACAGAAGTCTAAAGCCAGACTGGGATACATGAGATTCTGTCTCAAGAAAATTAAACAAAGAAACAAAACTAAAATAAAGGCATGTGTTACAGACAAAACGTTAAAATGTCCAGAATACAATAGATAATGTCATGCCAAAACCAAGTATCTATTATAACCTGGATACAACAAAATATCAACTAGTACTGCTGGAAGTCTTTCTCCAGATGGGTTCAATGACCTAAGACGAATGTGTGAAGTTGGTGCCAAGAAGACACCATGATCACCATTTGTTGAAACAAGTTGCCCCTGAATACCCTGGGCAGTTTATATTTTAACAGTTTCAATGGTTTGCACAGTTTTTACTTCCTAAATTTCTAAAAATGATTACAATAATTACAAGATTGTTCCTTACTTCTTCCCCTTTCTGTCCCCCAACTTTCCCATCGGTAGCCATTACCTTTTTTATCTGTATCTCTACTTTTAGAAGCATAAGCAGTCCTGTAAGCAACAAAGGAAGTTTCCTAACCAGGCGCTCCTACAGGTAGAACAGTGTGCCCAGTTGGCAGCATATGTGTTTACAGCATTATGAAGGGTCAGACAGTTTTGTCTCTTGTGGTTTATTTATATTTACATCTGGTAGGGTCTGGGTCCTCACAATCAACTCACCAAACTGGATCAACCAATTCTACATTCTGCACTACTCTATCTCCTCTGGGGATATACCAAGTTTTTCCATTTATCCTTTAGTCAACATAACTTGGAAACTTACTCTTAGTAGTTGGCACTGTTCATCCCTTGTCCTTACATTCATCTAGCTTAACTTCTTATGGTATTGGTACAGTTATTAGAAATGAGGGAAATGTGGATTTCTAGGATTCTGCTTCATTCCCTGTTCCTAGACTGTTTCTATTAGCTTCTCATATATATTTACAAATATTTCTCAAAGACTCTAGTGGTTAAAATCATTCTTTCCAAAAAGTTATGCAAATATGCAATATTAAACTTCATAACCTACTGCGACCCAGTAAGGCCAGCAGTGTGAAATCAAGGAGATCATACCCAGAATGATGCAACAAACTGTCCACAAGTTTTTGCCAAGTGGGTCAGAGTCTCCAGGGCCTTGCCACAAGGAGAGTCATTCATGCTATTCTCGGGTCTTGTTCCCCAAAGAACTCACATGGCTCCCACCATAGAACCAGTATCAAGATAAATCAGATGCTAAAAGTGTGTGACAAGAATTTTAAAAAGGGCATAATGATCCAACGTTTCAAAGCGCCTCTGTTGCCATTTCCTGGGTTCTATATTTCTAGAACATCTTCAAGGCTGCTGCAGCATGAGATAAACAAGGCAAAAAAAAAAAAAAAATACCCCAGTCAGGACTTGACCAGGAAATGCTATAGGATAACCCTTCTGTACGCTGTGAATATATGTTACTCTCACTGGTTGATAATAAAAAGCTGCTTTTGCCTATAGCAAGGCAGAACATAGCTAGGCGGGAAAGTCAAACTGAATACAGGGAAAAAGGTAAACTCAAGAGAACTGCCCAAGAAACAAGATGCCAACATTCTGGTAAAAGCCACAGCCACATGGCAATACTCAAACTAATATAAATGGGTTAATTTGAATGTAGGAGCTAGTTAATAAGCCTAAACTATAGGCCAAACATTCTATAATTAATATTAAGCCTCTGAGTGATTATTTAGAAGCTGTTTCAAGAAGAGGGCGAGCCAGGGAAACCAATCACAAATATAATAGTGCATGGCTGCCGTCTCAGCTACCCAGCATAGGAAAATAACATGAGCCTGAGACCAGCCTGAGCAAACAGAGCCCAAAAAGTCAACTGTGGGAGCATACATCTATCCCAAATCTCAAGAACAAGAGACAGGAGGCTCTCAAGCTTGAAGCCAGCCTGCATCAGACAGTAAGAACCTGTCTCTTTAAAAAAGCTAAGATACAACCAGACCCACCCTAGCTACATACATCATACAGACCCTCAAACAAATAAACACAAATACCAAAGATTTAACTCTACCAAGTCCTCTCATTCCCAGTTCTTTCAGTCACCTTTCTCTGCTGTCCCCAAGGCTGATTCCAATTTATCTCTAGTATCTCACATATCTTACTCCTATAGATACCAACTACCCCCTCCAAACAACCTTTGTATTCATTATAAGCTAATCATGACTAAGGTCAACAAATCACCTGATAGAAAACTGAGTAGAGAGTGGAGACAAATGAAACTTGGTGATGTACATCTGCAATACCAACACTCAGGTGGTGGAGGCAAGAGGATCAAGAATTGAAGGTCAACCTCAACTAGCAAGTATGAGAGTAACCTGGGATACCTGAGAATTTACCTCAAATCACCCTTTAATCCCAGCACTTGGAAGGCAGAGGTAGGTAGATCTCTGTGAGTTCAAGGCAACCTGGTCTACAGAGTGAGTTCCAGGACAGCCAGGGTTACACAGAGAAATCCTATCTCGAAAAACCAAAACAACAACAAAAATCCTTTAGATCTACTTTGCTTCCACCTCGCAAATGCTGAGATTACAGGTATATGCCATATCACACCGGTTTCCAAAGTTATTCAGATGACAACGGAAAGTAAAAGGTCTCTCTTTACAGTATCCTTAGCTATTCTATCACAACAAAGTTGTAAACAGAAAGCATGCTCTTTATGAAAACAAGAACTAAATTGAGTTGACAATAGGAGTTCTGAGATCAAAGGAATCAAATGCCACAGCAAAGACCAAAGAAGGTAACAGGCAGTCATGATTCTAGCTTCTCCATGCTCTACCCTGAGTCTACAGCACTACCTATCAGGTGATATCAGGAATTCTAACAAGGGTTAAATTTTTTCGTAACAGATTTAACTATAATATAGAAATGATCTCTGGTCAACAATATGAGAATTCAATTACAATGAATAGCAATTAAAATGAGTTTAAATTTCTAGTATTAGTTTTTTTTCCTCAGACCCTTCAAAGGGTACTAATAAAAAGTGAAATAGAGAGACAAGGACCACAAAAATCCTAACTTCTCTGACTTCACCAATTTGAAACAAGGTCATTTTTGTACACTTGACCTTGCCTGACACAGAGGAAGAGCCGTTCTACTTAAAATTACTTGTATCAGACACTGTCTTAATGATCTGCTAATCAGGCGCTGTTTCTAAATGTGTATTACTTTGGTAAAGCTTATCTTGTGCTGAAATGCATCTCTCTACAGGTATGGCAAGTGCTGACAGGCAACAAAGGAAAGGCAGCCTTCATGAGGCAATCAGACTAAGAACTGCCTGTCAGTACCCTACCACCTAAGGAACACAGTTGCACCAGTGTCTCCAGCTCAGTTCTACTGTCTTTCCAGCCCCAAACTTGCTGGGGACATTTATAAGCAGTTTCCAATGTTAATGCTGAAGTATAACACATTTCCGGACAGCTAGGCCCCTTAACTACCTACTTCAAGGAATACCTAGCTGTAATTTCCTTACAGCTTAATTGTATTTGGTCTAAGGTCAAACAGATAACATCTTGAACTAACAAAATTACAGATGTAAACAAGATCTTAGATTAGAACAACCACTAACTGTGCAATTCCTCCTCCTTCCACCAACATATTTAAGATCAGATAGGGAGATAAACATCATCGTTTCCCAAATATAAGCCATTTTTCTACTAATAGCCCAGTAACATGTTTTGTGAAATATTAAGTGCCTACTGCGACAGTCTAAGAAAGAAAGACCCCCCCCCACAGGTTCATATATTTGAATGCTTAGTCATCAAGGACTAAGTACACTACTTGAAAAGGATTAGAAAGTGTTGCCTTGTACTTGTGGCCTTTTTGGAGGAAGCGGGTCACTGGGGGTGGCCCTTTTGACTTCAAAAGCCCAAGTCTGGTCCACTGTGTCTACCTTCCTGTTGCCGCCTGTGGATCCAGATGTAGAACTCTCAGCTATTACTCCAGCACCATGTTTGCCTGCATGCCACCATGATAATGGACTAAATTTCTGAAACTATAAGCCAGCCCCAATTTTATGCTTTCTTTTTATGAGTTGCTATAGTCACGGTCTCTTCACAGCAAAAGAATGGTGGCTAAGACACCTACCATACTAACAAATGATATTTCCAAGTAATATCCTTTTGACTATACACCTAGCTACAGGACTTAAGAGATTTAAGTCTAAAGTTGAATTACTGTTATCGCCTCATCGATGGCAAGAAGCTAAATACACTAAGATAGAAATCTGACCATGGTCTAATGAGTATTCTAAACTCAGGAAAATATACAATGATTTAAGGTAGTCTAGTTTCTTCTTTGCTAAAAAGCTGACAAACTACCATTATTAATAACTAATGATGCATCAAAACAACTTTACAAATCAAAACGCTCAGGTGGGTTTACTGATTTCATATTTCTAAGATGTCAGTAAAGCCATGTACCATCTAGAGTATTTAACTGCTAAACATTTTCTCACAAGCACAATGAGATTCTCTTCACTCACCCACAAGCCACATACTGCCCATTCTTTGACGCAGCAATGCTTAATCCATATAAACTGCCTTCATCAAGGAATCTGTTAATACACTTCCTCGAATTCACATCCCACACATAAACTTCTCCATTCTCTGAAAGTAAAAGAAAGATTCAGCTAATATTCCTTTAAAAAGCAAGCAGACTTAGCACTTTTAGCCACTCGTTAATAGCACAAAGAACATTCTTTATAGAAAACTAAAAGCATTTCAAATATATACAAAAGTTCAGTCATTCAAAAACAAAAGTGTACCCTTAGGTTTAAAGTAAAAAGGAAAAAAAATCACATATTTGAGTTGAACTTTAAGTAAAAGGTGCTATATTTCACTAAAATAAATTACTGGAGCAAATACATGAAAAGGAAAAAAATACCAACAAGCATAAGGGTACCTAGTATATAAGGCCAGACAATGTAGACTTTTAATGACGATGGTGGAGAGTAAATGAGCCAATCCACACCACAAAAAGTTTACAATTTAACTAAGAAGTTATATGCAGTTTGTTTCAAGTAATTTACAAATTATGGATATTAAGGAAACCAATGAGCATATATTAAGGCAAGATAAAAGATATTACAGAGACCACAAATATTTCCAATATGCAAATAGCCATCTAATTTCCAAAACTGATCAATCCTTTTCTTGTTCCTACAGCATCTTCTCATCCTACTGTACCTATAATATCATCTCATTAACCTCAAAGATGGCTCCTCACTCCCTCTCATCCTTTCCTTTTCTGTAGATAATGTTCCAAAGTTTGCCCTTCTTCATATAATCTTATGCTCCCAAAGAGAAATCTGTGAAACTCTTAACTATCTCCTTGAAAACTGTCCCACACTGGAGTAAGGGCAACTGGAGCAAACATGTTAACACTGCATATCAGACTGTTAACCCTTCGCTGTTATTAGCTCGTAACCAGCCTGGCAAATGTCAGAAAATAAGTATTAAATATATCTATATATCTGATGTTCTTAATAAAACAGTAAGAAAAAAAAAAGCAGGTTTTGGTTTTTTTTTTTTAAATAAAATCTAAAACATAAATATATCCAAACTTACCAGAAGAAGTATATATCTTCTTACTATCAGAAGAGAATGTGGATGCTGCAATTCTTCCATTAATCTTCATGCTACCAATCAATTCTTTGGTCTAAGAGTAATTATTTACTAGATGTTAGAAGACTGTTATCTATCTTCCAGGAAGTATTTAACTCTAACTTTTGTTTATTAATTTTAATCTTATGTGTATAGTTCTTTTGTCTGCATAGATGTCTGTGCACAGTTGTGCCTGTTGCCCACAGAAGCCAGAAGAGGACAACGAATCCTCTGGAATTAAGAGTTACAGATGGTTGCAAACCAACATGTGAGTGCTGGGAACGGAACCCAGGATCTCTGGAAGAGCAGCCAATGCTCTTAACCCTGAGCCATCACTCCATCCCTGACTCTACTTTCCTCATTGTCAAAAGTTTTCCCCCAACTTCCCAAAACTCCCAATATATCCTAGTGCAAGCCTTTGATCCTATTACTCTGGAGACACAGATAAGTGGAGTTGGAGGCCAGCCAGCGCTATATAGCAAAACCTTGTCTCAAACAAAAAAATAACAAAACGAAAAGAACATGCTGAGTTCAAGACTATTCTTAAACCTAACCTTAATACCTAATGGAAGAATAAGAAGCAACTAGATGTTTCACCTTCATTGACAGCAAATGAGAAAACCCAGCAATGCCACTTATGAGCAGGAACGATCCATCTGGAGAGACTTCAAATCGCTTCACTATTTTCTCTTTCATACCTAAGAAAAGAGATGAAAAAATAGATTAAATGACTTTTAAGAAGTCTACCCAAATAAACCTGATTGCATATAACATCAAAAAGAACCCAAACATTCTTTTCAAATTGGTTGGCAAACTTTATCTTGGTTAGTTAGCATTCAACAGTTCAGGTCTCTAAACAGTTAACAAACCAACTCATTGTAAATGTAAGCAGTAATACCCTAAAAGGACGACTGCAGTTTGCTACACAGCTCATTAATGGAAAGGAAACCCACTGCCATTAGAAATGGCCAAACTATCTGGTTGCCACCTATGATGAATGGGAAAATAATCTTTAATTTTATACTTTAAAAGCACAAGTTCCTTACTTTCAAGTGTCTTTAACAATTGATTAGGTCCTCATGGTGTAATTGAGAGTCTCCTAACCCATTTAAAAAGGACATATCCTTTCATATTGATCCTACCAGAATGCTAAGAGCCAAGTTTTTCATTATAAGGTGATCTAACAGAAAGGACACATAAAAATGGTATAAATGGCTGACTAAAGCGGGGAGATGACCAGGAGGAGGGAGCAGAACAGACTTCCCACTATCATTCATTTGTAGATACGGGGGGGGGGGGGGGGGTCACATCCAGGATAGCCTTTATCTCAGTAAGTAGCCAAGAATGACTCTGATATGACCCTCAAGTGCAGAAATTATAGGCACGGATCACCACACCAAGCTATATGCTGGATTTCTAGCTATACCATGCAAACATAATGCCTAGACAAAAAAAAAAAATTGATTCAAGCAGCTAAAGTACAACTACTGATTAGAACAAAAAGATTTTTAAATTTTTTTAATGTAGTAAAAAGCTTTTACACACAAGAAAGTGCTGGTTGAGGCTCCTTAGGACCACTTCTAACTGATTATGTTATAAGCCCTGAGAGGTTAATGGAAAATAAAATCTGAATCAATTCTGTTTTCATTTTCCAAACAAGCATTTATGACAAGAGTCTACATACAAAAGCTTAGATATCCTAATAAGAAATTTCCCACCTTAATGAAATATCCTAAATTTCTTGAGCTTATTGAATTAGTATTTTCAAAGGGCTGGGGATATAACTCAGTGGTAAAGTACCTGCCTGGCAGAATCAAAATGATGGGTTAAATCCTCAGCATAGCAAATCAATTTCTCATGTACGGTACAGCTGTTTCCTTTTGCTTTTTCCTTCTATCCTGAGTCATAAAGACAGAACTCAGGCAATCAGACTGGGGCAGCAAGGGGCACCTTTACCTACCTGCTAAGCAATCTCATAGGGCCTGCTTTGTTTCTTTGTTTTGTTTTTATTTTTAATGTGTATAGGAGTTTTACCTACATGTATGTTTGTGCACCATGTGTGTGGAGTGCCCTTATAGGCCAGGAAAGGGAGCTGGAACTGGGCTTACAGATGGTTTTGAGCTGTGGGTACTAGAAACTTTCAAAATAGTTTTCTGTTTCAATATAAGTTGGTTTAGGCTTTTCAACAAAGAGCATCCACTGACTAGGAAATGCACCTGAGGCAGAAACAGATTCGGTTCTACAAAATCCAAACCATAACTTAAAAAGACTCCTCCCTGCTGGAGACTTCACAAAGAACCAACTAGGAAAGGAAAAGTAAAGGTGTCAGGAAACAAGACAGAACTGACTCGAAACACTGAACATAAACATAAATATCTCTAGTTTGTGCGTAGTCACTGCCACCCATTAACAGGAATACAGACACACAAAAAGAACAATAGCAAGACTGCCACTGACCTATATACTATGTCAACACTTTGGCCCAAGATGTATGTTAACCCAGCCAACATCATTACAATGGCTTTGGTTTCCCAAAGAAATCATGAGAGTCTCACCTAGCATGAGCAGGAGAATACAGAGAAAAAAATAAGAGGGTAGGTAAATAAATCACCTGATGAAAACAATCAACTTTGGTTTTGCCTAGTTTGTTCTTTAAAATGCTTTACGTAAGTACTTCTCAAAGTGTTTTGTATCAAGTATAAATCACCACTTAAAATAAACATTAGAATTAAAGTATCTGACGGCCTATCTATCAGAGAAGTGAAACAACTTATCCAAGGAAGTAGAAGCCAGGTCTTCTATATCCCCAGCTAATGTTCCTTCTACCACCTCACCTACTAACATTAAAAGCAAGTATTGGGGTCAGGATGGAGGGAAGAGATGATGACTCACCAGCTAAGGGCACCTGCTGATCTTCCAAAGGACCCAGCTTCAGTTCCCAGCACCCATATGGTGGCTCATAATCATATGTAACTCCAGTTTCAGGGAATCAGACACCCTATTCTAGCATCTGCAGCTACCAGGCTATACATGCGGTGTGCAGAGAAGAAAATGTCAATAAACATAAAGAAAGAAGGGAAGAAAGGTGGATTTAACTTTAAATAAACAGGAGGGGCTAGAGAGGTTGTTCAGCAGTTAAGAGCACTTGTTCTTGCAGAAGATCCAAGTTCAATTCCCAGCACCTAGTGGAGGAGTACAACCATCTATATCACTCCAGTTCCAGGGAATCCAACATCTTCTGACCTCTGCGGGAACCAGGTATGTAAAAAGTGCAAGACATATAGGCAGGCAAAACTCACATATGTATAAAAGAAAAACAATCTTAAAAAATGTTTAAATAAAGTATCGGGGTCTAGGGTTTAGCCCAACAATAAAATCCTAGCCTATAAGCAAAAAAGCCTAGGTTTGGCCTCCAACACACAAAAAATATAAATAACAAAGAAAGAAAGAAAAACCAATTAACAAGGACAAATAGAGCCAAGCAATAGCATCTGTGGTCTAGAAGAAATGTATACTTATAAATTATGAGCCTATTCTAAGTGCTTAAAGAGTCAGTTCACTAGCTTCATTCAAGTTTATTTCCTCAACACAAGACAATTATAAAATACTATTAACTGAACAAACTCTTACTTTTAAAAATACTGTGAACAGTGTGATGGCATGCCGGATGTGTTGGTACATGCCTTAATCCCAGGATTTGGGAGGCAGAGGGCAGATGAATCTGTGCACACATCTGGGATTAAAAGTAGTAGTTATAAATACTGGTAAATACAGGCTGAAAGGAGGTGTAAAATAAGGATGATCGATGCTGTGTTCAATAGAAATCTTACCTCTCACTTGATGTACAGGAACTAACTTTCCAGCTAGCATATCATAGACATAAAGAACCTTGCTGTGCACACTTGTGGCTAAAAGCTCTTCTCCATTAGCACTGAAACAAGCCTTAAAGATTGGAAACTTTTCCAAATAGATGCTCTGGATTTTCGGGTTTGTTTTGCCATCTACCTATAAGGAAGTACAAATGTTTTCTTTATTTCCACAGACCCTGTATTCTGATACTGAACACTTTCCACTACAAAACTTAATTTAGAAATTCATACCTGAAATAGTGAGATAGCATTATCTACCCCAGAGACCATCACCACCTGTGCGCCAGGATGGAACTGCACTGATGAGATCCGAGCAGTGGTAGGCCGTTCAGCATTGGCAGGACGGCAGTTCTTCATCTGTGGAAATACAAAGTTGGAATTTTATCAAGTCAACTGGGTTAGCATTGTTTTTAGTAAAGGTTCTCAACTTGTGAGTCATGACCCTTTTGGGGCAAACCACTCTGATGGGGTTGAATACCAGATATCCTTGAATATCGGGTATTTACGTTACAATTCATAACAGTAGCAAAATTACAGTTATGAAGCTTCAAGAAAATAATTTTAAGGTGGGGGTCACCACAACACAAGTAACTGAATTAAGGGGTCACAGCATTAGGAAGGTTGAGACCCAATTTTATAGAAAGAAGGAAAAAAACATTGTTTATAATGCAAAACCAAAGAGTGCTCAGGACCATGGGTCTGGTACCTGTTAGCGAGTCAACTTTACTACACAAGAATTCATCTGCACCATCTCTGAAGTGAAAGATTAAGTCACTTAGGTCCTTTTGTTAAGCTCTGAACATGAAATGTCCTCCACGGGCTCATGCATTGAAGACTAAATCCAAAGCAGTTAGTGGGGTAATTTTGAAAGGGGCTGGAAACTTTGGAGGAGAGGCCTAACTTCAGAGAAGGTCACTGGGGGAATGTCCCTGAGAATATGCTATTCCCTGACCTCCTAGGCCTCCTCTCTTCTGCTTCCTGGGCACTGGGAGGTAACCAACTTAACTCCACTATGCCTTGAACATGACCAACATGCCAGCAGACCATGGACTCAAGTCCTGAGAGTCAAACATGGTGATGCACACCTTTGATCCCAGCAGAAGCAAGTGGATCACTGAGTTTGAGGCCAGCCTGGTTTAGAGATGTAACCTTAGAACAGCCAAGGCTACACAGGGCAACACTATTTGGGGGGGGGGGGGGGGGGCGGGGAACCAAGGAAAAAATAAGTCTGAAACTGAATCAAAGTAAATCTTTCTTCTTTATAAGATGTTCTGTCATATATTCTGTCATAGCACTCAATAGTCTGATACACCTTTCTACAAGTGAAGTCTAAACTTACTAGGCATTTTTTGAGTACTAGTATGTAGTAGTGTCCCAAAGATGTATCAATTTTGGTTTAGAGACTGGCACGTAAAAGAGAAATTTTACTTAAAATGCCTGTTTTGAAAGAAGTGCAACAGGCTCTATGTTACTGTCTAGACAGTCTACAGTCCATAATGACTACTATCTTCCCCTTACGACACAGGTGGCTAGTTTAAAATGATGGTGATCTACTACATCACTTGAACTATTCTAGCTGTTGCTTTTATTTTTATAGGTGTATACACACACACACACACATTAAAATTTCAATTAGGAACAAAGTAAGCATTGCCTGTGTTCAGAATCACTGAAATTAAACTTTGTTATTTTTTTATGCAGCTTCATCCATTTCTCATTTTTATTTATTATTGTTATTGTGTATGTAAATCATGTGTGAACACAGGCATGTGTACCTCAATACAAGTGTGGAGGTCAGAGACACAAGAAGTGTCTTTACAGTAGAAGTGCTTCAACTTCATGGAGCAGAACAGTAGGGAGGGGAAGACAAGCATCAGTCTTGTCTAACTGTAACTTACCATACTACTACTTATCATTGTCCCAACACACAATTTTATAGAAAGGAAAATATGTATTAAACAGGTCTGCTGTATTTGACAGCTACTTAGCTGAAGCACTGTGCTGGGGAAGCACTTGGTTACTACAATTAATGAATCAGACATGGTGCAAGTAACAAAGCAATGGAGGTGTCTTTCCAAAGTACAATTTGGGAAGAAACAAGAAAACAGTTGGCCACTAGGAGTGCCTAAGGAAGGCACAGACAAAAGAAAGGAAGGTACAGGGTTTAAAGGCAACAAAGAATCCTGTAAGTTTAAGAAACACAAAGGCCTGGGTGAGCCTGAATAACAAGATAAAGGAGGTATAAGATGAAGCCAATGCTGCGGGTATAAGAAAAAACACAAAGGACACTGGAGACTATGGTAAGAAACACAAGAGAGTTTAAAAAGCAAGTAAAAGTGATATGACCAGAATCTGTTTTTAAAAGCTCCCTCTAGGGGCTGGGGAAATGGCTCAGTGGTTACACAGTACTCCTACAGACGATTCAATTTCAAATCTAAGATCCAGCACCCATATCAAACAGCTCATAGACACCTATAACTCCAGCTCCAATGATAGAATGCCCTCTTCTGGTGGGACTCCTTAGGTACCTACTCTCCCATGTACATACCTCAACATATACAGGTAAGTAAATAAAAGCTCCCTCTAGTATTACTATGTCAAGAATAGTTCACAGGGTGAGGCACAGTGGATGTGGAGAGCACAGTCATGTTACCACTGAAGCAGGCTGATTGAGATGACATCAACAACATTACTGCTAATGGAAATGAAAAGAAACCAAACAGGATCCCTAGAAGAACTTAAGTAGGACATACTTAAGGAGTGTTCCATCATTTCTGCAAAAGAAAAATCTAGCAAATATTTATTAAAGCAAAATGACAATCAAACACTAGCCCCACATACAAGCAGCATCTCTACCTGCACAACTTAGGAAGCAGGATGGATTTCACAGGTCAGTAACTGGATAGGTCCAATCTCAACAACTCTCACCTTCAAAATTCCTCTTGGAAGAGAAGTGGATGTGGATATGAAATTCCCAGTCCTTTGCAACAAATCATCTTCATCCTCTTCACTTTCACTTTCATCTAAGTTAAATAAATAAACCCACAAGGCTAATCTTTAGAATCAAACAGAAGGCCATTTCCTAACCCAAACTTCTCTATTTCCAAACCTAACTCCCACCCTAGCTTCACAACTTCAACTTCTTAAGCTGAAAATGGTAAATTCGAAACAATAAAAGAAAAAAGATGACACAGCTCTTTATATATATAGTTAAAACTAAAGCTTGACTGGGAAGAAAACTCACACACAGATGGTTAGTAAGATGAAAGGAGATCAATAAAATAAATAAAGCCAGCGTTTCACTTAAAAAGGGTGACTCACAATTATAGCAAAATTAGCAACAGGGTAAACAGATATATAGCTTAACATTACACATGAAAAGGAAAGATCAATGCCAGTCAACTGTGTATAAGCATCTCAATGAAGAATAACAGAATGGTCAAGTGGGTAAAGGCACTTGCCATCAAGCCTAACAACCAGTTTGACACGCAGGCCCCACTGGTGAAAAGAGAGAACTGGCTGCCACCAGCCATCTGAGTTCAGGGCCAACATAAGCTACATGAGACTCTGTCCCCAATAAAACAAAACAAAACAAAAAACCATATGGAAATTCTAGAACTAAAAAACATAGTAATTAAAATTTAGCCTCTGAACAAATATTTTTAACAGCATCCCAACATTAACTGACAGATCCAAAAACATCCAGACTATAACACTGGAAAAATACAAATGGCCTGAGTCTTTAAATCCCAGTACTCCAGAAGCGGAGGCAATATCTCTGTAAGCTCAAGGCCAGCTTGCAACTATACAGCTCACTCAGAGTTACCGACAAAATCCTGTCTGAAGCATGCATGAGTATCATGTTTCATTTCCAGATAAAAAGATATTAAGAGCTTCCTAAATAAGTATGAGGCTACATAACTGGTTTTAAATGTTAATTCTAAATTTAATAACCATGCACACAAATCATATCTTGATGAAGCCACCTGTACTTACAATATCTAAACTCAGAAGGTCTAAAGTAGAAAATATTTAATAACACAAGCTAATCTTAAAACTTGCAGTTTTTTATGTTATCATCTGGACTTGATCTGACATCTGCTCCACTGACAGGCATCCCATTTCTGTTGAACAGCTAGATTAGTTACAGGTGTCTTCAGAAGGGGCTCTGAATCAAGTATTACTCATTTTCCTTAATCCTATATCATAAAATACAGTCCTGTAAAGACAGAAACAATCCACCCTCTATCTTCCTCACAGGAGGTAAGACACCAAGGCTGACTACTCTGGTCTGAAAGGCTTAGATCAGATATGCTCTGGAACAGACTCAGAGTACCTGCACGTATGTGATAAGGTGACTCAGGAATGACCCAATGCTAAACATGAACCTTTATTTGTTTTATACCTTTTATATGTTGCCTGAAGATGATTTTAATGATACTTCTGATAACTGGGAGCATGAAACAGTTTCATAGTGTAGAATTTCTCATTCCTGGTTTCAAAAAGCCAGTGCTCCAGAAGTTTCAGATTCTAAAACATTCCAAGTATCAGACTAGGGACACTCAACCCGATTAAATAAGCCTTTGCTTATGAAAAACAGTCTTCCCTCAGAGAATGTTGGACTGGAAAGTCAACAAAAACAAGGGAAGTTTATTTAAAACACTACATTTTAAAAAGTCTGGGGAAATGCCAATAAAAACAAAGCAAAGAAAGAGACGTACAGACATCAACACTCACCATCTGAAGATTTTCTCCGCTTGTGCCCAGGCTCTGCCCAATCAGGTACTCCTCCCATGGCATGCTGGAATCTGAGAGAAAAAACAAAAATGTTGTGATAACTCTGCTCAGTGTTCTGACTCTGTATAGTTCTGGGGACAGAATCTGTTCCAAAATTAGGATTTTTATTCACACAGAATGGGCCCAAGCTCTCAGTTTGGAAACCCAGAAACCTCTGCCCACCAAAAACCAACACTGGATACGGTGTACTTCAATGTATATTTGTTAACTTTACATCCAAGTATATGACTATCCTGTTTGCTCGTATCGTTCATCCTAAATTTTTGGAACTATGTAGTTTATTTTTGGTTATAAACCAATGCCAGAATATAGAGTTACATGAAGAACATGTCTAAAAAGAATATGTCTGAAAATAACTAGAATATACAAAATTTCATCAGTCTCATTCAGGCCCAATGATACAGGCCTGTAATCATAAATGCATGGGAGGCTAGGGGAAGAGGATATTAAGTTTGAAGCCTGCCAGCACAACAGAAAGAATTCAAGTAAGGGGCCGTCTTGGTCAATGCAGGAAGATCCTGTATCAAAATAAAGGGGAAGGAGAGAGCAAGAATACAGCAGTATAGCACTTATCTAGCAAGCCCTCAAGTTTCAATCCCCACGACTTCTATAAAACACTAAAGAGATCCCAGAGAACCTAGACAACAAAGAGGACCCTAAAAGAGACATACATGGACCTAATCTACATGTGAATAAAAAAAAGCCAAGATCTCCTGAGTAAACTTGGAGCATGGGGATCATGAGTGAGGGTAGAAGGGGAGGGGAGAGGATAGGAGGGTAGCAGAGAAAAATATATAACTCAATAATAGCAATACAAATAAATAAATACATACATACATAAATGAATAAATAAAATGCTAAGTAGGGCGGGCATGGTGGCACACATTAATCCCAGTACTTGGGAGGCTGAGAGGCCAGCCTAGTCTACATAGCAAGCTCCAAGATAGCCAGGATCACACAGAAAGACCCTGTCACACAAAGACAAAATTTAAAATGAATAAAAAAGCACCATATTTCAAATTTAATTATTAAAGTTCTAATATGCACAGGGCCCTGAGCTCAATTCTCCAGTACCACACAAAAACAGGTGTAGTGCCACACACCCGCAATCCCATCACTTAGAAAACAGAGGCAGAAGGATCAACATTCAAGATCATCTTCAGCTATAGAGTGAGTCTGAGACCAGTCTGGGCTGTAAGGTCAATCATTTGGGCTGGCTATCAGAAGTAATAGTACTCACCACCAAGCCTAATGACATAAATGCAATCCCTGGAACCCATATGGAGGAAGGAGAGAACTGACTCAGAAAGCTATCTGCTGACCTCTCACACACAGTAAGAATTATTTTTTAGGGTTGGAGAGATAGCTCAGTGGTCAAGAGCACTGCCTGCTTTTCCAAAGGTCCTGAGTTCAATTCCCAGCAACCACATGGTGGCTCACAACCATCTGTAATGAGATCTGGTGCCCTCTTCTGGCCTGCAGGCATACATACAGACAGAATACTGAGAATACTGTAGGCATAATAAATAAATCTTAAAAAAAAAAAAAAGAATTTTTTTAAATAAAAAAAGTAGTGAAACCAGTATCATGTTAAAAAGAAAATGGAATAAGTATGCTTGTTTAGATTATTAGTCAAGAGTACTTAGTACTGACTGGCCAGCTACTAGTTTCTTTGACGTGACACTAAAAACGCAGGAAAATCTTAATCTATGGTGACTGATCACACTGAGGAATCCAGGTGGTTAGTGTAGAATTATCCATATCTAACTCTCAGACAGATCCTGAAAATACAAATAAAGCTAACTAGGGTGAAAGGTCCTTTCGTTGGTTTTTTTAATTGAACCCAATGATAATGGATACTTATGTTTTTCATATTTTTCATATTCCAGAGAAAGGCAAGCATAGTAGTGCTTACCAGTAACTCCAGTACAGTAGGCAAGGGCAGGAGAAGCTCGTCTTGAGGTTAGATGAGGTTACACAATGAGAGCCCTGTCTTGGGGAAAAGGGTTTTGATAGAGTTGACTTACATACAAATGAATGATCCAGTAATACTTACTATATTTAAGTGGTAGCATTTCAAGATATTGGGGTTTTTTCCCACTTCAAATTATCTTTGTTGTATTCCCTGCCATAAATACTTACACAAAGTCACCAAGCAAGTAATGACTACCTTTTCATGGTACAGATGTGACTATCCGAAAAGCTGTTCTAAAGAGAAACAAATGTCTGGTAATACACCTCTTGATAAATCACAGAAAAAGGGATACTTACTCCTCTTTAAGTCTCTTTTGAAGCTTATCTTTTGAGAGCTTACTTTCGCTGGCATTTTTCATAATATCTTTCCGAAACCGATTGTTCACCATGTCAACTCTACGAAGCACAGAACAAGCATATTGTTAATGATTTGCAAAGAACCATAATAAAATGATAATGCCTTTAGTATTCTGAAGAAACATTTACTAAACAGTGAAGTTAGACTGCAAGACGTGTGTTTCAAATACCTCCATTTGGTGTGTTGTCCATTCTTCCTCCTGAGTCTCTCATATGCTCTGGAGAGCTAATATTTAAGTAAACTCATCCTGAATTATCTAGATACACTTCGGATCACTCTCCAAAATATCCCAGGCAACTCAAATGCACTAAGTAAGAGCAAACCATCAAATACTGCCTGTACTTTATAGGCAAACAACAGTCTGTCTAATAAAGGACCTTTTACTGTTAAAAAACAAAAATAAAATTTGAAAAGACTCAAAGTCTGAACTATCTGAAAATTGAAAATCTCTGTGCATAAGAAAGATGACAGAAAACACACTGTAAATATGACTTGGAGGCTCAAGAGGAAGGAATAACGCTCAACAGCAAAGTATATGCTCAGCATGCACAGACCCTGGGTTCAACCTCTAGCAAATAAAAGTTTGAAATTCTTAGTATGTAAGAAATCTGAGACACTAAGATCTCTAAAAAACAAAAATAATAAAGAACATATATAATACACGTAACTATATCAATTTCCCTCAACACAATTTCAGTAGGGTTATTTTCCTACCATCAAACTAAGAAAGTGTGCAAAACAACACTCACTGGTTAAAATAAAACAAACAAAAAGGCCCTGAAATCCACACTTTACATGAGGAAGATGATCCTTTATGCAATCTGGCAGTATTTACCGATAACCTTAAAATACATGTAGCCTCTGCTCAAAGAGCACTACCCTCAAAAAATCTTTAAGAAATTAATTAGAAACACAAAAGTTTTTTCATGAAGATTTTTATGTCAGCACTCTTACAATGAAACATAGAAAATTTATTTGGCCAATAAATTTTTGACTCATACAAAGGACAACACAGCCACTTAAAGCTGTCTATAAAGGTCTTTTTCAAAGGTGAGGTGCCATGCTTCAAATAGCACTTGAGACAGTAAGTGAAACTACTAAACTGAGCAGGCAGTATGCGCTCATAGAACAGTGTGCTAGCTTTACGTGAAGTCTTCACTGAGTTTCAGGCACCAAGCTAAAAATTCTATATGCATAATTTAATCCAAATGGCCTTCTGCTTCAGTCACTATTCTGACACTCATTTTACAAATGAGGAGTAGATTCCAAACTTGTCCATGGTAGTCCGGAACCATCCCATCGCATCCCGAAGGCAAGCTAAGCTCTAACTCCACTCACTGACTATCCGGCACACAGAGAACAGAAAACTATCAATCTAACAGCACCTTTCTCTCAGATGCAGAATTACCAACTTTTTCCTGTGCTTCCAAATGTTCTCTCGTTCTTCATATAATCATACTTTTCAAGAAAGTGCTTTGTAAAAATCTACAAGTTAACTCTTAAAGTGCCCAGAGAGGTTCTGAAAGAAATGGGTAACTTACATTTCCTCATCTTCGTCATCTTCATCCACCCAAACTGGCTTCTTCTGAGTCGGAAGATTATCTTTTGCTTCATCTTCCACTTCAGAGTCACCCGAGCTTCCTTGCCGTTGACCCTATGGAGACACACCATCTTCAAGTCACTGCGACTTTCCTACGGGGTGGTGGCAGACACCCACACCTTAGACTTAAGACGGCTTGTAGAATGTCTGCTCTCCTGATGAAATAATGCGGTGGAATAGGACCATAGCACACGCTAAAGAAGGCAGGAAGGGAGATCGGAACCACCAGGGGGGCAAGAGAGACAGGATGGTACAGCCACCGAGAGACAAGCACACTGGAAGGAAAAGACCACAATAGACCAGGGAAAAAGGTAAGTGGACAGGGAAAGAATAAACATCTCAACTTCAACTGTGGCAGAACCCAGGGCCATCTGGAATCCATCTCTCCCATCCTAAGGAGGATCTCTTGTTTTGTGTGCTCGGTCTCAACCTCCTCAGAACTTCATACCACACTCAATCCTAAGCTAGCCCCCACCTCCTCCCAAAATAAAATCCCCTGGAAATGAGCTGAGCTCATTCCAGCGTCCAAGGAGTCAACCACAGTATCCACCTGCACTAAAATCCACCAAAGTCTCCTTTCTGATACAGACCCGTCACACAACTCAGAAGGTAACTAACTATTCTCCATCCTCCCAAAGGAGCCTGCTACATCCTCCCATTGAAGCCCCCACACAAAAGCTCAGATTGTTCAACAAATGCTGACACTGAGGCATTTTGCCACCCTATCTAAAAAACACCTCTACATAAATTTAACTCCCTTTCCCAAATGTTTTAGTTTTCCTCTCCACCAACATACTTTAACTTTACTACTGGGCTCCCTCATCTTGTTTTCCTATACACAAGCCTGTTTTCTTATACCCAAGCTATAAGATAGCAGGGGTTTTGGTTGGAGTTCTCTATTGCTGTATCTCCCTCCAGTGCCTAGAATACCTTAGGCGACGGGCCAAGTATAGAACATTAGTGATGACAGAGCAAAATTTATCAATCGTGAAGGATTTGTAATTTCTACGAAGAGTAAGCATCCAAAAAAAAAAAAAAAATTAGAGACGAATACACCGATCATTCCCAAAAGCTGGGAGATGTGCATCACACGAGGAAAACTATTAAAACGCAGCTTTACGCCTTCTGCCCACGTATTGGCTCCATCCACGAAACGGATTCGCGACAGGTGATCCACCGGCCACCCGTGCGGTTCCAGCAGACGGTGTGAGAACGCGAAAATGCCGAATCCAGCTGCAGGCGGCCTTCTCGCAGACCAAGCCAGCGGTTGGAGCGCCTGCTGGCTGCGGACCGCCGCGGCCCCTTTGGGGCGGAGAAAGGCGGCGTCTCCGCCCTCGCCAGCCAGCGGCCCAACGCCGGAGGCGCCGCGGTGCCCCTCGGCGCCCGCGGTCGCCGGTCCCTCCCACCTGGGCGCCCGCCGCCGCAGGTCCCCCAGGCTCCGCCCCCGGGGCCTCGCCTCCCGCCGCGCGCCCGGCCCGGAGCGTGTGCCCGCTCACCGAGCGGGCCTCCCTCACCCGCGAGCTCCGTAGCCGCCGCAGCAGCGCGTCCTCGTCGTCCTCGACGTCGCCGAAGACCAGCTGCTCCAGACACCGCTCGGCGGCCGGCTTGTCGTCCTCGAGCACCAAGCGGTTCCGCTGCCGAAGCCGGCTCTCCTCCTCCTCCGCCGCCGCCGCCGCCGCAGTGACCGCTCTAGGGGCCGCCCGCTGCCCGGCCTGCGGTGCCCGTTGGGATGAACGGGCGGCCTTTCGGGGCGTGTCGCCGCTCCCGGGTCGGGCTTGCCTCCCCGGCATCGTGCCGGCTCTCCGCTCTGCTTTCGTCCGGCTCCGGCGTTCCGGCGGCATCCCCAGCGCTGAGGAGAAACGCAGACGTTCACGTGGAGCACCACTGCGCATGTGCCAGGGCGTCTGGCTCACCGCCGCGGCCCAGCCCCAGGGAGCCGGAAGGAGCCTGCGCCGCCTCGAGCCACGTGACCGCCACTCACGCGCTACGTCACTCGCACTCAGCCCGGCAGCCCCTCCCCGTGTGGGAGTTCCTCTGGGAAGGCCGATCTTCCGGGTGTAGGGGGAAGCGGCGTGACTGGAGTGGAAAATTTTCCCAACACAACTTCTCAGAGGCAACATATTGGAAGGGATTCAAGAAGGCCAGGGTAGAAATGAAAGCGGCTGACAGAAACTCCTCTTCCTGCTGACTCTGGGCCCCGCGCCTTGCCGCGAGCCCGCATTACCTCATCGCCTGCTGGTTTTGGTACGGTCCTTGGAGTACGGAGCCTGCAGAGGGTCCCACGCTGGAGGGGAGAGAGGAGGGTACGTGGGGAAGTGGGCCAATCGGGGCGCGGGTCACGGCGCAGGCGCGCTGGGGAGGGAGGGCTATGCTAATGTTGTTGATATCCTGGGGCCACCCGAGTTAAAGGGGGGAAATCCGGGGGCTGCCACTGCCGCCACTGGCCCGGGCCCAGCCGGGGGTCCCCCCCTGTAGTCGCCACAGTCCCGCGGAGAGGCGCCCGCCCCCTGCTCGGGGGGGAGGGGGCGCCGCGGGCTCGGGGAGCACGGACGGCCCCTACCCATGAGGCCCTGATGGAAAACACAAAGGATCTGGTGAGAGCCGAGCGCAGCAGCCGCTTTGTGTGCCAGGTTGCGGGGGGACGCCTGCCACTCTGGGACCCCGCTCGCGGGGCTGTTTCTTCTTCCCACGCCCCCTCCGTCTCCAGAGCTCCCCTCCCCCTACTGGCCGTTTAACGTTCAAGGGGTTCCCCTCCCCCCTCAACCTCTGACTTGGGGTTCTCTCAAATCTCTGGGAAAGGAAAAAAAATGTATGAGAAGAAAGTTTTTCTCTGCCCGTCCCCAGCCCCGTTCTGGCTGAGGAGAAAGTCTAGATGGGAGACTTTTCCTTTTTTAGCTGCCAAGGGTGGGAGAGTGGTGTCCTCACTTCTCTGGGGTGTGGGGGCAGGCGCAGACGGAGTTTCAGGGCTTTGCAGGGGAAGGAGCCCACTAAAGTGGGGCCAGTGCCGGGAGGCATTTTGCACGTGGAGGTGCTGCTATTGAAAGGGGGCGGGGTGGGCACGTGTGGGAGGGAGACGTAGGAGTGGTGTTGGGGAGTCAGCCGCCAAGGCTGCTGCTTCAGAAGAGTTCCAAGTCGGTGGACTTCCATCATCTTCACGGTCTCCTTTGTGAACTAGAAATCCTAACATTTCAGAGTCGGAAGAGACACTAGAAGTCACCCAAAGCAGCCGCCCCTGTCCTGCTTCCGACAAGTGGTAGGTAGTCTGACCTCTACTTAAACTACACACATAGAACACGCGCTGCAGCCGAGGAAGGCACCTTCCGTTATTTCCAGTCTTTCTGATACTTGTTCGTCTGCCCGTGTTAGACCCTTCAGTCTCATTCATGCCCTGGTTAAGTTGCTCCCTTTTTTACTTCTCAAATTTGTTCTCACATCCTCCTCACCCACCCACTGCTCATTGGCCTATATTTTGTGTGCCAGGAAAGAAGAGCAGGGAAGTGCAGGGGGGTGGGGAGAGTTAAGAGATAGTGAAGGCCAACTGAAAACTTCCCTGGGTCAGTTGTTAGTGTGCTACTTACATGGCTGAACATGGTTGGTACTTTTCTCCCGGAAGCCAGACTATTGCTGTGTGGGGACTTCATGACTGTCTCGCTAGTATTCCTTTTTGAGATTAGTGATTTTAACCCCATTTCTTTCCTTAGTACTGCCATTGTACATTTGCCTGTTGCCTGAATCACTTTTCCTAAAAAAGTCTAAAATCGGACCTGGGGAAGGAATAGTACTGATGCTGATAAAGGCAATACCTGGAAAACAAATAATCAGAACTATTCCTTCCCATCAGTTTGACTTGTGGTCTTTGCAAACCCCGTGTCCTCTCCAAAATGTCAAAAATGCTCTTTTTTAACATTAATTTATTTATGGGGTAGGGCATACTACGTTGTGTGTGTATAGGTCAGAAGACAGGTTGAGGTCATCACCTCATCTTCTGCCATGTGGAACCCAGGAATCAGACCCAGGTCATCAAGGTTGGCAGAAATCACCTTTACCTACTGAGCCATCCTTTCCCCCCCCCCTTACAATTATATCTTATACGAGACTGAAAATGTTTATAGTACTTTAATGTTTACTTTTGAGTTTTAAGTATTTTTAGCCCTCCCAGCATTAATATGCACCAGAATTTGTCCCTTCGTAGTTCACTTGCAGACACAGATTGGCACCCACTGATGTGCTTAACTTCCAGTAGCTCCTGATACTGTTAAAGCAAACTTGTTTCTCGTCTCCAACCTATGATAGAGACTGTTGCTTTGCTCTTCTGTTTCAGACTGTTTACCTCAGCACCAAAGAGTGTTTAGAAAGAAAATAGCTGTTTTTGCACCACCTCCTCTGAATACCAAATAGCTTCTATTTATATAGAACCCCATATTCAAGGATTGCAAATGCATTGCAGATTAGGGCAAAAGCTGTCTTGAATAAGTGTCTGTTGATAATGTCTTCTGGTGAGGCAAGGTTTTTGGCCATTTTGTAACTTTCTGTGAACTTCAGCATACAGTGTCCTCTCGCGGGGCTAGTCACTAAAGTTTAATATAGATTTGAATCCTAGCTGTGAAAATTTGCGGAGCTCTTTACTCACATCTTCGAAATTTGAGTCACTATAGAGTTCTAAGTTGTTTTTTTCTGCTAACTTTAAACATGAGCCGTCATGACGTAATTTGACTGACTTTGGAAGCATTTGCATTCTAAACATACTAGACAGGAACAACTGGTTTTGTTTTTGAAGAGGGCATCACTGTATTTTTATGACTGGCTATATACACAGATCTTATTATCCTGGTCTTTTCCTGATACCCAGGTGCTCCTTCTTGTCCCTTAAGTTACTTTTGTAAATAAAAGTAAAGCAGATTTTTTAAATTGTGTTAAAACACACAATTCAAACTAAAACATAATTGTAGTTTATGAATAAAAAACTGTGTGTTAATGTCATATCCATTAAAGTACTAAATTACTGAAAGCCAGGAGTGATCTGAATAACCACATTCTAAAATTAGAGAAATCGACTGTTTTGTATTGCTCCTTATTTCTCACCTTTTCATCTTTAAAATTGTTTCCATATCTGCCTAGGCCGAAGATAGTGGTGTTTGCCTCTAATCCCACCACCCAAGGGGCAGCGTATACAGGGCTGTACAGTAAAAACCCCCATTTCACAAAAACAACTGGAGAATTAGCCTTCCACATAAAATTCAAAGACCATAAGTTGTCCTTTGTCTCAGGGTTTCAAATACATGACAGTAAAAATCATAAAGATTGTATTTATAAGCTTAGATTCATCTTCTAATAGGTCCTAATAGGGTATCCTTAGTACCTTAATAATAATATAAAGATGCATATTTTACTTTTAGATTGTCATGGAATTTTTGATTTTTGTTTTGAGGTAGGATCTCAAATATCCCTTCCTGGCCTGCAACTTGCTGTGATTCATAGGCGTGGGCCAGCATATCCAGTTTATGCAGTGATGATGAGTGAACCCAGAACCTCATGTGTGCCGAGCACTGTTACACTACATCTCCAGCCAAGAACTTAATATTTCTTAAGCTTTTTTATTAAGGACCCCCCCCCCCATGCCACGAATTTATAGTTTCTCTTCTGGCTTTGCTAGAGAGCATAATGAAAAATTAAAGGCTATAAATCTGCTTGAATAAACCCTGAATGTAAGAAACAGGGGCAGTGATAGTCAGGGGAACACTGTTAGAAGAGGCTTGAGTTGCAATTTTGCCACTGTCAAGCCCTGTGGCCTTGTGGGACAGCATCAGATACCTTGATTTTCTCCTCATAGTTGAAAGGTGGGTATAGAATCATTCGTTGCTATCTAATAGAACTTTCTGCAGTAATTGTAATATCATTTATATGTACTAGCAGCTCGCCTTAAGTGTCATTCTCTTCATCTGAAATATGGGGTGAGAATCAAGTCTTACTCTTTTCATAGGGTTTCTGTAAGCCTCCATCCAGAGATGTGATGATCACTTGAAGCACAATCCTAATTAGTCTTAACAGTAAAAACCCTAAGTCAAGTCAGATATTTAGGGTGAAAGATCAAAGAAGCAGAGCGGCCAGCCACTTCCCACTACGAAGTCTCAGGGCTAAATTGGGGAAATCCTGTCTCTAGGAATCCTTAGACTGACTGGGGTGAGATCCTGTTTTTACCTGCCTTAAATTCCTGTTTCCACTTCCCTCGTGCTGGGATTAAAGGCTGGAGCCACCAGCTCCTGGATCACTCTTGTGACCCAGGTTGGCCTTGAACTGTGGATCTTCTTCCTCCCAGGTGCTGTGGTTAAAGGTGCCTCCACTGCCTCGCCTCTACAGTTAACTAGTGGCTCGCTCCACCCTCTGATTTCCAAGCAAGCTTTATTTGTCTAAACACAAAATACCATACAGTTACTGCACTTAAAAATCGAGTGTTTCTATCAGTATCTTCCCAGATCTCCTTTTCATTGTACAATTGCCACCCCTATTATAAAGCTGCTTGTATATAATTTATTTAAAGCATTGTAGCTCAATTATTTGCACCTACTTCATAGTCTAGTTTAAGAGCAGACATACTAAATTTAGTAGATTTTTATATTTCTGGTGTTTGGCATTGTAATTTAAAGGCTACTTTACTTTTAGACTTTAAATTTTTTAATCTCTTAACTTTTGTTATGCATGGGAGAATAACCCCTTGTATACATGTATGTCTCTAACTCAGTATTGGATAGCTTCTATTCATTCAATTTTTATTTATTGCATGTTTGTATTGGAGGGGGCGTGTGCGTGCCATAGCATGTGTGGAGGTCAGAAAATGGCTTAGAACCTTTATCCTTGGATCAAACTCAGGTCGTCAGGCTTAGTGGCAAGTTTCTCTCCACCTATCTCACCAATCATGCCTGTTCCAAATACATGTTTAAAATGCACCAGGGTGTGGCTACAGGCCTGTGCTTGCTGACATTTGCAGGGCCCTGAGTTTAATCCCTAACATATATACACACACAAAAATTAAACAGTGGTAATAATCTTTAAGACCCTCTAGGCCACTGTGTTTCCTAATTAATTTTTATAAAGCTATGTTATTTTTTAGTTAGCATTTCAGGTTCATAAACTTAGTTTCATAACTTTTTTCCTGAAGAGCTAACAACCCATTTGTAAGATGTTTTATTACACATTCTTCCTTTGAAGTAAGTTAGATTTTCTTTAAAAAAAAAAAAAAAGGTAAAGTGAGGTCCAAGTGATTGTGCCATCCGGATTTGTAATACTGATAGAACAATAAATTGGACTCAGAAGTGTAGAATTTGGACCTAATCACTAACCAGATTATGCATTTGGTCCTAGTGTTGTAATGAGACAGGCCAGCAAAGCTAAGTAGCTTTCTAGCTTCTAAATCTCTTAAATTCTCATCTGAACTTAATCACACAAGTTTAATATTTGAGTAAATAGCCAAGCGGTGGTGGCATGTACCTTTAATCTTAGCACTTGGGAAGATCGATGGATGGATCTCTGTAAGTTTGAAGCCAGCCTGGTCTACAGAGGTCCAGTATAGCCAGTGCTAAGCAGAGAAACCCTCTCTCAAAAACAAACCGAAACAAAAAAGATTTGAGAAAACGTCTCATATCTCTGTCTAGGTCATGAATTATTCTTTGTTCAACTTTTCCATGCTTTGCACACTTCATATCCAACCATTACTTCTTATCCATCTTGATTATCAGCTTGACTGTCAAGGTGTCACAGGCTGTGTTCAAATACCTTTATGTAACAACCTAAATCTCTATCATCCTCACTGTATACTCATTGTGTCGTCACTAGAAGAGGAGCTCAGTAAGATTCTTGAAGTACATTCAGATAACTCTCATTATACTGTATGGCTGTGATGTTTTATTAATGATACATAATGTATACCTAGTGTATAAATTAAAGTTCTTTTTAGGTACTTATTGTACGGGAGTACTCGTTGTCTACATAGGGTTCAGAACTATCCTCTCAGTTTCTGCCATTCTTGGGGCAAGGGGGGTCTTAGAAGAAATTCCCATAAAGAGATGCAATGTGTTTGTTCCTTATACAAAAATTTAGTGACAATGTTGTTCATAGTCAAAGCTGGATGGGGAAAAGATAAACTAATACATAGATAAAGTAGAATACTGCTTAGTAATAAAAGGCAATGGACCATTACCATTTGTAGATGTTGTGACAGATGGGTCTCAAATATGCCATGCTGATTGAAAGAAATTAGGCACAGAAACGTTCATACTTTCTTGACAGAATTTCTGTGTCACCTAAAATGACCTTGTATTTGCAGTCTCCTGCCTCAGTCTCTGGAATGGTGGGCTTACAGGTAGAAATGCACTGCCAGTGGCCAGCTCCTAATCTTAAATTTAGGTTGACCTTCCCTGACCCGAAAAATCTAAAGTCTGAAGTATCCCAAAACTCAAAAACATTTTGAATACCGTATAACACCACACAGGCAGAAAATTTGACCTAACCTGAAGTGATAGTACACAGTCAAAACGTAGGTGTAGTAGCTGGAGAGAAGGTGGCTTACCAGTGTTGTTAGCTGTTTGGTGACACACGCCTTTCATCCCAGTCCTCAGGAGGCAAAGAATCTCTGTGAGTTTGAGCCTGGTCTACAAGAGCTAGTTCCAGGACAACCAGGTCCAATCTGAGAAACCCTATCTTGAAAAAAACAAAATTTAAAAAAATCACTGGCTGCTCTTCTAGTAACCTACATAGTTGCTCACAGCCCCTCTGTCACCTAGTTCCAAGGGATCCAGCACCCTCTTTTGAACTCTACAGGCACCAGAGACACAAGTAGTAGACAGACATTCATGCAAACAAAACACTCATAAAATAAAATAATTCTTAAAAAGGGGGCCAGAAAAGTTGCCATTCCTTTAATCCCAGCACTTAGGAGGCAGAGGCAGGAGGATGCTTGGGAGTTGAAGGCCAGCTTAGTTTACTAGCTAGTTCTAGGCTAGACAAGGCTACCTGGTGAGACCCTGTCTCCAAAAAAAGAAAAACATAGGTGTAATGAAAATAAGAATACTTCTTATATTTTTGGTTGTGAGCCTAGCCTTTAACCTCTGAGCCATCTCTCCAGGCCAAAAATAAGAATACTTCTATGTAAAGACTGGTGTACAGTGATATTCAGCTGTAACACCAACACTTGAAGGAAAAGGCAGAGATTTCAAGGTAAAGTCCAGCTTTAACTATCTAATCTGACTTTGTCTTTCAGGAAGAAGGGGTAAATAATCTAGGTGTGGTTTTCACACCCAAAGTCTAGGAAGATTAGCCCAAGACCAGCCTGGGCTGCGGAGTGAGACCACCTTTGAAACTGCACAGACCTGTAACCCCAACTATTTTAGAAACTGTAGCAGGGCAAATGAGATCAATGCCTGCTTTTATATTTAAAATTCTTATTCTCCCAAGCATTTTCCCCTCTCCCTCTTTCTCCCCCTCTCTCTCTTTTATTGATATTTATTGAGCTCTACACTTTTCTCTTTTCTCTTCCCTGCCTCTCCCCTCCCCTCTCCAACCCTCCCCCAAGGTCCCCATGCTCCCAATTTACTCAGGAGATCTTGTCTTTTTATATTCTACTTCCCATGTAGATTAGATATATGTAAGTCTATCTTAGTGTCCTCATTGTTGTCTAAATTCTCTGGGATTGTGGTTTTTGTAAGCTAGCTTTCTTTGCTTTCTGTTTAAAAACCACCTATGAGTAATATAATAATTTTCTTTCTGTGTCTGGGTTACCTCACTCAAAATAATGTTTTCTAGCTCCATCTATTTTCCTGCAAAATTCAAGATGTCATTTTTTTTCTGCTGTGTAGTACTCCATTGTGTAAATGTACCACATTTTCCTTATCCATTCTTCAATTGAGGGGCATTTAGGTTGTTTCCAGGTTCTGGCTATGACAAACAAAGCTGCTATAAACATTGTTGAGCACATGTCCTTGTGGTACGATTGAGCATCCTTTGGATATATACCCAAAAGTGGTATTACTGGATCTTGAGGAAGGTTGTTTCCTAATTTTCTGAGAAATTGCCACACTGACATCCAAAGGGGTTGTACCAGCTTGCATTCCCACCAGCAATGGAGAAGTGTTCCCTTTTCCCCACAACCTCTCCAGCATAAGTTGTCATCAGTGTTTTTGATATTGGCCATTCTTACATGTGTAAGATGGAATATCAGAGTTGTTTTGATTTGCTCCCAAGCATTTTAAATAAATATTAACCTATACCATATGATATATTCCCTTTTGTGAATTAAAGGCTTCTTCTCTGAAGCATTTAAGACAAAGAGTACCCTCTGGACAAGGTGATAACAACTTTAAGCCCAGCAGGTAAATCTCTGAATATGAGGTAAGCCTGGTTTACAGAGTTCCAGGATGACCAGGGTTACAAAAAAACAAAAAACAAACAAACAAACAAACAAAAAACCTGTCTCATTAAAAAAAAAAGATAAGGAATTCTCAGCCTGCATTTATAAAAACAGAACTCTAGAACAAAAGTAGAAATTGATAGGAAAGGTACATGAGAGCTTTTCAGATTAGACATTGAACTCTTATTACACATTCAAAAGTGTGTCTTTCATTAGTAAAAGGCTTCATGGGGGTTTAGAGGAAAATACGATTATAAATATCTGTTATTGTTGTTGTTGTTGTTTGGGGGGTTTGGATTTTTTCTTTGGTTTTGGCTTTTTTGAGGCAGGGTTTCTCTGTGTAATAGCTCTGACTGTCTTGGAACTCACTTTGTACAGAGATCCGCCTGCCTCTGACTTCTAAGTGCTGGGATTAAAGACCTGTGCCACCAAGCCCAGCTTCAAATTACAATTTTTAAAATTCAGTTAGTTGTGTGTTTATGTGCATACATATTCACAAATGTGTGCCTTATATGGGGGTCAGAGGACAACTTTGTGATATCAGTTCTCTCCTACGTTATGTCAAGCTCAGGTCCTCAGGCTTGCATTGTAAATACTTTGACCCACCAAGACGTAGCACTCTAAAAAGTGCTAAATTATCGTAATCCTAATCTGTAGGTTGCAGCTCAGAGCAGGGAGGAGAGGAACACTGATAACCCTAAGCACATCAATAAAAATAAACTACTAGCTCAAATAAGAACAAAATAAATACAAAGGTAGAAAGTAGAAGTATTCCCAATGCTACATTAGTATGCAAAATGAAGAAAAACATAATTGTTTTTATAATGCAGGAATAACACATAACTTCTAAATTGATAAAGATAGTACAAAGAAATAAAAAGTGCTGATAAGGCAGGAATATGATTGTAAACCTTGAATATGTAGTCTCTGGTTTTTAAGGAAATAACATGTTTCCATATTTAGAAACGTGTAACTTAACATATTACTTTGTCTAAAGGCCTGTGAATACCTTTTCTAATAAAAACATTGAAAAAGCAAGAATGGATCCATAGGTGATTTATTAACATTTTGTCTTAATAATAAATAGGCACCTTACACAGTATTAAATGACTAACTAGGTTTGACTATAGACAGTCATGAAGTAGTCTCTAAATGGAAGAGAAATAGCCAGACTCGTGAAAATACATACCTGTTAATCCAGTACTTGTATGGTGGCACAGGAAGATTGAGAGTTAAAAGCCAGCCTCAACTAGTTAGCGACACTACCTGAAACAAATAAATATGCACCTTAATCTTAAAGCCAGCATTTTAATAAAAATGATCCAGAGCAAAGTAGGTGTTCTCACTGTCTCTTTTGTTTAATGGTATGCTGAAAGTATGAGCCCATAAACAGAAAAGGAGAAATAAAGGGCTAACAATGGAGAAAGAAGAAATAAAAGTTTCTTTCGTGGTAATGTGATGGTTTAATATGAAAAGCCCTAGAAAATTAATAGCAAAACTGTCTTAACATAATTGGACAAGATAGAATATAAAATAATAAGTTTCCATGCACTGCCAAAACACACAGTTACTGGCAGTAGAACTGTGCCAGTGGTGGTATACACTTGTTATCCATCCAGAGCAGAGATAGGAGGACCAGGAGGACAGCCTCAACCTCCTGATAATTCAAAGCCAGCCTGGATTTACAAGACAAAACCCTTTGTCAAAAACAAAGAAAGGGCAGGCAGTGGTTTTGCTTGCCTTGAATCCCCACAGCCAAAAGCAGGAAGGAGCTCTGAATTCCTGGTCTACAAAGAAAGTTCTAGGACAAGGGCAACACAGAAACCCTGTCTCCAAAAAAAGGAAAGGCAGAACCTTACCACATGAAAGACTGATAAAACACAGTCATTTGCACCATAACAGTATTCTATTCAATCAGCTCCGTGTACGACAGGAGATATTATGCTGCTGAAGAATTCCTATTGCCTGGTGACAGCATAGCTGTAGCTGAAACAGTATAGTGAAGGCAGCACTGTGTGCCTCTGGTAATGTTGGTATCAACAAACCTATGCTGCTAGTGCTTGCTATTTAATTAAGGGTTTCGGGTTCGTGTGTTTGTACTCTTTGCAGACTGGGGATTGCTAATTAGATTGTTTGCAGTATGGGACTGTTAGACCATTTCTGTCTGTTTTTATATAGATGTTTTGATACCATTTCTCGTGTGTTAAATACCTAGGAGTGTGGGGATAACATGTATAGAGTTACATTTTTTTCAATTCATCTTGATCTGGCTTACTCTGTCAGTGGACAAATTTATTAAGGGGGTGTGGTGGGGGAGAAAATCATTAGGAATATAAAATGACCCATTGCAAAAACAGTTTCCTAAAAAGTTAACTCTATACATGCTATCCCCATACTCCTGTATTAAAAACCCAGCATCTCATATCTCAACATAGGATAGTTTGACTGGTTACCCCCCACCCCTCACCTTTTTTGGAAACAGGGTCTCCCTATGTAGACCTGGGAACTTACCACGTAGATCCAGGCTGGCCTTGAACTCAAAGATTTGCCTTCTTCCTTAGAGCTGGTATCAAAGGCACTCACAGGTCAACCAGATCTTCATACTTTCTTTTGTTTATATACCTTTTGACCTTTCTCTTGAATTTTTAGTCAAAACCTTTTCTCCCCACGGTTGTTTGTAATTAGTATGGGTTTATATGCAAATCTTGCTTTCATAAAAAAGTTTATGAAACTTTTTAGCATGGAATTAAAAAAAATCTGATTAACCCCAGAACTAATCAGGCAGAAATAGATTTTATGAGTTCAAGGCCAACTTATTCTACAAAGTGAGTTTAAACCAGTCAAAGCTGCATAGTAAGACCCTTTCTTGGTGGGTGGTGTGATAAAATGTACCAAGTTATTTATTTTTTTAATATTGGAGATCAAACTCAGGGTCTTGGGCATGGTGAGTATACACTCACTGGATCAGCATTTCCTTCCCTTTATCTCTTTGAGTCAACATCAGAAAAAATTACCTAAATTGTAATGTAGAAAAATTCACCTCCGTTTTCTCCTCGTGTTTGTACAGTTTCTCTCTATCTTTAAGTTTCTGAGTCATTTCGACTTCATTCTCATGAGTGGTGAGAAGGATCTATCATGTTTTTAAGTGGTTACCTAACTGCTGTAACATCATTATGAAATCTTGCCTCTGATTTGAAATACCACTTGTAAGTACTAGGTTTCTATCATGTACTTCTATGTTTGTGAACTTTACCCTATAGTCATTTGTCACTAATGACAGGGCGATGCTCTGGAAGTTCCAAGAAGGGTCTGTTCACTCCCTCAGAGTTAGCAGTTAATTCAACTCTGGGCAAATCCTGCCTTTTCAACATTTAAAAGTACTAGAATTGAAAAATAATTTTTAATTTTGTTTGTCAAAAATTATCACATGCTAAACTAGATGTGAGATTGCTATAAAGAATGGTATTAGCTATGGTGGTCTACACCTTTAATCCCAGCACCCAGGAGGCAGAGTCAGGCAAATCTCTGTGAATTCAATGCTAACCGAGTCTACATAGTAAGATCCAGAACAGTCAGAGCTACACAAAAAAACCCTGTCTCAAACAAACAAACCTTTAAAAAATATCTGCATGTTACTGTCCTGGGGAAAGGATGAGAAAACTAGACTAGACCTTTACCTTCAGAATTAATATCACCAGTGAGGTGCCATTAGGTGCCATCCTGTGCCTCAAGATGCAGTGTTTTGTAAACAGGTCATCACTATTATAGCAGTGTATAACTTAATGAAGACATACCAGCTAAACCCCAAACTGGAAAGAAAATCCTATTAAAAACGGAAGAACTGTGTTCTCAAAAATAAATAACTAAATAAACTTCCAAAGACATTATTAAGTCAGTCAGAATATGGATAATGGATTAGCAATTAGTGCCCTAATGGCTAGGTTTGTTTCTGGAGGTGGTGATATAGTTGTTTGTTTTTGTTATTTGAGTTATTTTTTATTTAATTTTTTTTTTTTTGCGTAACTCGTCAGCATGGAACTTGCTATGTATGTACCCCATGCTGACTTCAAACTCAGATTCCTCCTGCTTCAGCTTCCCAAATGCTAGATTAGGCCTGACAGAAAAGTACAACATTATTAATAAATTATTAATATAAATTATTAATAAATTTCCTAAGCTGAAAAACATAGTGTAGGTATGAAAGAATGTTTTTATTCTTAGGGGTAGTGTATGTGGTTTAAACTACGTATTCAGAGAGAAGAACAAATAAATGGGGCAAAATGTTACCAGTAAATTTGAGTGCACAGGCATTTGTTGTGCAGTTCTTCCAGTCTTCCTGAAAGTATGACATTATTTCTTTCCAAAGAAGTGTAAAGGACTATACTGACAGATCATTTTCATCCATCTGTTTAACAAAAATGAGAATATATTCCCTGGGATAGCATTCTAGATATTGCTGGAACAAAAACAGATCTGGTCAATTTTTTTTTTTTGAAGGGACTTTACTATGTTTCAGTCTTTCGCAACTAACTGTATTATATACTAGCTGTTTACTTTCCATAATATAAAACATATAGATAAGTTTATTGGAGCATACAAAATATCAAAAACTAGATATTTTTACAAAGAAAGGAATGATATATATTCTATGTAGATTATCATTTATGAAATTTTGTATTTAAGAAAGAAAGGAGGGGCTGGAGAGATGCCCCTATTGATAAAGAGCTTGCATTGCAAAAGAAGGCCTGAGTTTGGATCCCCACCTCGGTGTAAAAAGCCAAGCATGGTAATGGACGCCTGTAGTGCAAATTCTAATTGGTCTTAATAATAAAAACCTGGAGTCAGATCTCAGGGTAAATGCTGAAAGATCAGAGAAGTAAAGGTGACTTTTTATCTCTACAGAGACCTCAGACCTAAGGAGGCAAGATCCTGTCTCTTCCCACCTTACATTCTTCTCTCTGCTTAGCCATATCACTTCCTGTCTCTACCTTCCTAGTGCTGGGATTAAAATGTGAGCCACCACTGCTTGTCTCTTTCTCTTTTAGACTGATTCAATTTTGTGTAGTCAAGGGTGACCTTGAATTCACAGAGATCCCCTGCCTCTGTCTTGGGAGTATTAAAATTAAAGGTGTGCACCACCACTGTGTGGCCTCTATGGCTAACTAGTGGCTAACTCCGCACTCTTATTTTCAGGCAAGCTTTATTTGTTATAGCACAAACAAAATACCACCACAGACTCATGTAATCTCAGCACTAAGGAAGGTAAAGAACAGCAGATTCCTAGAGCTCTCTGGACAGCCACTTTACCTGAATCAGTTAGAGAGAGATAGCATGTCAACAAATAGGGTGGAGAGGGATTGAGGAGGACACCTCCTCACAAATTTTCCTTGTGATTCATGCATGTTCACATACATAAACAAAAACATATGGATATACCACACACACACCAAATAAAAGGCCTGAATAAGTTGATTTTTCTCTCAGGACACCCTTCTCTCTTTGAAAGAAAGATGCATATAGACTGGGAAGAGAAGGAAAAGTCTTTAGGGGGGTAATTAAGGATTGGAAGTAAAAGTATAGATTCACGATTACCTTAAATGTGCTTGTGTATGTACTTCTGTGTTATATATATGTGTGTATAGATTCCTACTTGGATTCCTGAAGGGGCTCAAAAGTGAAGGTGGTAGTGGTGTTTGAAGAGACAGAGTCTAGGATTCATCCTTAAGAATGATAGTGAACATTTTTTCCTCCCAAATGCTGGGATTACAGACATGTGACACAACACCCAGTTTATGCTTTGCTAAGGATCAGTCAAACCCAGGGCTTCAGTCTTCCTAAGCAAGCACTCTACCAGCTAGGCTACAACTCCTATCCATTTTCTGTTTTATTTTTTGGTTTTTGGGGGTTTTTTTGAGAGCGAGAGAATTTTTTTTTCTTGCTTTTTGATTTATGTCTTTTCAAGACAGGGTTTCTTTGTGTAGCCCCAGCTGTCCTGCAACTCAAACTCAGAGATCCACCTACCTCTGCAAGAATTAAAGTCAGTTTGTTCATTTTATGTGTGCTGCATATATAAATGCACCATATATATCCTTGGTGCCTGTGGAGGTCAGAAGGCGGCACTGGATCCTCTACAGCTGGAGTTACAGATGGCTGTGAACCACTTGGTGGGTTCTTTTTTTGGTTTTTCGAGACAGGATTTCTTTGTGGCTTTGGAGCCTGTCCTGGCACTAGCTCTTGTAGACAGGCTGGTCTCGAACTCACAGAGATCTGCCTGCCTCTGCCTCCCAAGTGCTGGGATTAAAGGCGTGCGCCACCACTGCCCGGCCACTTGGTGGGTTCTAAGAATCAAACCCAGATCCATCTTCAAGAGATACCAGTGCTCTTAACCACTGAGCCTTTTCTCTAGCTGTTTTCACACAGAAGTTTGCTGTGTTGCCCAAAGTAGCTTCAAGCATTGGTCTTCCTCTGTCTTGTATGGGTTGGTCTTAAAGGCATAAATGCTGGGATTACAGGTTTGCAATCCAGCCAGTCTATCTCATGATTTTAATTTACATTTTACAATAGCTAAAAATATTAAGCTGCTTTTTATGTCTTTATTTGCCATCTGAGTAACTTTGAAATGACTATTAAGTATTTTGCCTCATTTTTAAAATAGATTGTTTTAGTCACTAAAGTGATTTTGTTTTTTCTTTCATTATTTTGGGAGTGTGTTTGTTTTGTTTTGTTTTGTTTTAGATAATGTTTCTTGTACTCTAAGCTGTCTGACCCAGAACTCATTTTGTTGAAGAGGATGACCTTGAATTCCTGCTGCCCTCTAACCTAAGTGCTGGGAGTGGCCCCACCCTGTTCTGTTTTGGTTTGTATTTTTGTTTGCACGCTCTTTCAGTACTAGGTAGGGCCCTGTGCACACTCCAGCTATATTATCAGTCCTTTTTTTTTCTTTTAATTCTTTTATGTAAGGCAAGGTCTTGGTAAATTGCCCAAGCTGTCTTCAGATTTGGAGTTCTCTGCCTTAGCCTTTCAAGTAGCTGGGATTACAAGTGTACGTCACCAGCCATTCATTAAGGAGATTGGGGGTGTTTTGTTTGTTTTGTTTTTGAGATAGGGTCTTCTTAGCGGCATCAAATTGGATTGCTGTCCAGGATGACCTTGAATTAACCATCCTCCTGACTTCACCTCTAAACCCAAACCCAGGGCTAGGTAAACTCTCCACCTACTGAGCTCTCTGAGTTTCAATACTCGTTGCTGTTGTCATCTAAGTACAAATCATGTACGTGATATACAAATACTTCCTCCCAGTCTCTGATTGCCTTACTCTTATTCTCTTAACTGTTTTTTAATATTTTGTGGATGGGCAACTTCCAACGTGTAGTTGGATGTGGAATGTGGATAAAGGTGTCTCAAAAATCCAGAAGAAAAACAGTTGGCCTTTTAGTGATATTAATTCTAGTTCAAGAACATGATCCTCCTCTCCATTTAGATCTTTATTTTGTTGGTACTATTTTCTCATTTCTCTTTTACCACATTTATTGTTTCTAAGTATTTCATAACTTTTGATAATATTGTAAGTTGCATTTCAATTTCCAGTTTTCTACCAGTCTTTTCATGTGGTATATATTAGGCTGGAGTTACATTCCCTTTTAGAGTACAGAAATGGTATTTGATCCATCTGTTTTACTTTGTTTTCTGAATGTGTTTGTTAATTGGATTTTGGATACTCTGTCTTGAGAGGAAGAGCATGGGATATATGCGTGCCTCTGACTGTGTAGAAATCAGAGGACAGTGTACAGGAGTCGTTCTCCTTCCTCTGCTCAGTCCTGAGAATCTAGTTCAGGTGCTACGGTAAGCTGTCTCATTGTTGTCCACTCTGGGGTTAAGAGCACGTTTTTGCAGAGGACCAGTTTCATTTAACTCGCACTTTTATAGCTGCCTGTAAATCCAGTTTCAGGGGATTCAACAACCTCTTCTGACCTGCATTCTATTTCTACTAATAGTTGGTGGTTGCATGTCTGATAGTTGATTACTTGGTAATATTTGACAAATCTGAAAATTACAACTACCTGGATTATATATCACTGTCACCTGATAAAACTTGAAGTAGTTTCAACTTTGGAAGTACTGGTGGACTGCAGCCACTTCTTGCCATAGGGGTCTTCATACAATAAAAAACAGAGTAATTGCTCAGACTTACTCAACAGGATAGACCTATCTATAGTTATTTTTTAAAAAGAAAAGGAATTCTGTGGGGAGAGATATGGCTTAGTGGTTAAGAACACTGGCTGCTTTTCCAGGTTTAATTCCCATCATCCAGCCATCTGTAACTCTAGTTACAGAGGATCCAGTACCCTCTTCTAATACTCTGCAGGCACTTGGCATAAATGTGGTGCAAAACACCCATATGCATAACAATAATAAGATGATACCATATATACAAAATAAAAATAAAAACTGGACACGGTGGCACACACCTTTAATCCCAGCACGTGGGAGGCAGAGACAGGCGAATCTCTGTGAATTTGTGGCTGCCTAGTCAACAGACTACAGAGTGCGTTCCAGGACAGGCTTCAGAGCTACAGAGAAACCTGTCTTGTCAAACAAAAACAAAAACTTCTGTCCACTCAGAAAATGCGTAGAAAAGACTCCTTTATACAGCTTCCCAAGAAGTGTGGCATAAATAATCATGAAGTTGGGCTACAGAGAATGTCAACAATTAAGAACACCTGCTACACTTGGAAAAAACCCAAGTTCAGGTCACAACCACCTGCAGTTCAACTCCAGTGGGTATGAGCTCTTCTGTCCTCCATGGGCACTACCCTCACATAATATACTTAATAACTAAAAATATTTTTTTAAAAAAAACAACCTTTTTTAACGTTTACAAATATGTCAAGTATTCATATGGTATGTTGGCATAGCCCAGATTTCTCAGCCTAGGTTTGTCCAGGGAATTATTCTTCCACATGTTTATAAGATCTTTTCTGTGTGTAGTAGAACCTTAGAAAAGGTCAGAAAGCATTCCTCTAGAACCTGAGCCTTCAGAATAAATTAGATGTTTACTGCATACTATATATCCTCTTTAATAATGTCTATAATCATATTAAAGGCTCTAAAACACCTTGAAAGCACAAAAAAATTCCTAAATGATTGTGCTACTTTATGTAACAGATAATAACCTTGAACTTGTGATTCTCCTGCCTCAGCCCTCAGTGTTGGAACAACAGATGGTTAGCTGGTTAGCTTTATTGTCAACTTGGCAAGCCTACAATCACCTTGGGAAAAGGAACCTCAGTTGAAGAATTGCTCAAGTCAGACTGAACTGTTGTAAGTCTGTGGAACACTTAATGTTATAGGAGGACCCAGCCCACTGGTGGGGGAGGGACAGGGGTACCATCCCTAGGCAGGTGTACACGAGCTCTGTAAGAAAGCTAGTAGATCAAACCAGAGGACCATGCAGTAAGGAGTGTTCCTCCATTGCCTCTGCTTAAGTTCTAACTTTGAGTTCCTATCCTCACTTCTGTCAGTGATGGGCTCAAATGTAAGCAAAGTAAACCTTTCCTCTCCAAGTTGCTTTTAGTCATAGTATTTATCATGGCAACAGAAGGCAAATTAGAAGGCATATCTGGCATTAACTCTTTTAAAATATTAACGGTCTGTAATTATTAAAACTGCCATTTGGAATCTTAATCCCTTGAAACTTCAAGATAGTAATTTCTCAAAGTAGGGTTAGAATAAACTATTGAGTTGACACGTATTACTTGCTAAATGAACTGGATGTGTAGTAGGCATATATGAAAACCTTGGGAGTCTTTATTTTTGTTTTGGGGACTTGGGTGATATTTTTTGTTTAGGGGGATTTTTGTTGTTGTTTTTGTTTTTTTTCTTTTTTTGTTGTTGTTTGAGACAAGGCCCTCTGAATAGCCCTATCTGTCCTGAAGCTCAAGCTGGCCCCGAAATCACAGATGCTAGTGCTGGGCTTATTATTGGTCTGTGTGTGTGTGTGTGTGTGTACGTGTGTGTACGCGCACGCACACACATAACACCAGTACACATATGCCGTGGCACTTGTGGAGATCACAGAATAATTTTCCAGTAGTTGATTCTCTCCTTCCACTATGGTGTCCATGGACTGAAGTCAGGTTATTAGGCTTGTGCTACAAGCACTGAGCTATCTCACTGCCCTCCATGAAGTCTTCATGGATATTTCTGCGTGAATTTATTTGAGATTCCGAGTCTAATCTAGCTGGTATTAACATTGTAAATCATATACTGGCATAAATCATTCATACACAGTCTTATCTTGGCTCTGTGGGGAAAAGAATCCTGACCTGAGTTAGCCTAAAAGGACTATTATGATCATACTACAAATCCTCCTGTACATCGTCTCCGTTCTCTCATGATAGGCATAGCTGCACTATTAATGTATCTAGGTTATTATAGCCCCAAATCCTTTATCTTCTGGTTTTGATTTTAGTTTTAGACAGAGTTCTCTATTATGTAACCCTGGCTGCCCTCAAACTCACAGAGATCCATTTGCCTCTTCAATCACACACATATACACACTCTCACACCACTTTATACCCCAACGTATTCCCAATGCTGAAATTAAAGCATGAGCCACTATGCCCAACTCATTATCCTTTATCTTGATCCTTCTTCTGCCTGTTTCAACAGAAGATATTCAAGGGTCACCCTTTGTTTCTTACCTCATGTTGTATGACACTATTCCTGGGGAGACATGAGCAAATGCCTACTTGCCTCAGATAGGCACTGGTGACAAATCAAAGTAAGGATACCACCGAATTCCAACTTGGTGAGTCAGTTAGTTTTATTGGGGTTACTTGGGTATGGGGTTAGGGATTACTTAGAAGGAACAGAAACGACTCAATGACAGCTGCATCACCAAAGCCTACCCCAGCATAGGTAACAGCTCACAAAAACTGGAAACCTAGAGAATACTACACAAACTACATGTAGCTCAGCTGGTCTCTTGCCTCTTCCAGACAGTGTCTCTCAGCAATTCATAGTACTTATATGCTTGGGGAGGGGGCATCTAGCATATCTGGTCAGTTTCAGGGACTTCCTGCAGCCTTGAGTTGCTTACTTCCTGAGCTTAAGGAGTTTCCCTAAAAGATGTCATTTTACCCCATTTAGAACATCCTGTGTCTTAACAGGCTTCCTTCCAAAAGAAAGACCTTATCTCCACATGAACGTACTATGCAGCACTTCACTGAGGATGGTATCACCATTGAATATGCTATCAGCTCCATCTTAGTTATTCTGTTGCCCATAACTGCTCCATTTCTCAGTCTATGACACCATTTATGAGAACCGTGTCTGCTGTATACAGTTACAGTGAGGTACACGTGTGTTTGATAAGTAGTTGCTGGTAACTAAGAAAAAATTTGAGTTCTCAAGTAATATTGGCAGGTTGGTCAGAATTCTGTGTTCATAGTACCACACTATCAAATAAAGATTTCTCCTTTAAATATTCCAATAGTATCAAAGTTTAATTCTTTGAAGATAGATTTGATTTATAAAACTATCCAAAAGTTGCTCGGAACAACAGACGAGTGCTATAAAGGAGCTGGGAGTTACTTTTATTGATACGTGCAAAATTTTCCAAGGGATGCTCCTAAGTCAGTATTTTTAAAGTTACATGAAGTGATCTGAGAAACCAAGTTGGTTACCAAAGACACACCTGTATAATCTCAGCCACTCAGGCTGTCGGAAGGATTGAGGCCAGCTTTACAAGCAAACTTTGTCTCAAAATAATGTAGTGATTCTTTAGTGCCCATAGGCAGTCAAGGCTGCATCACAAACTGGTATCTAAAGTTCATAATGTATGAGAGATTCCCACATGGTGTTAGTTTTGAAGGCATGAAGGCGTCATAGAGAGCAGCACTATATTTGATAAAAATGTGAAGAGTAGATATCTTTTCTTGTAATTTTAGTAAAAACATTTGAGTATTTCCTCCCTTGATATATTTGTCATATATAACATTTATTGTATTTTTATGTATTCTCTCAATTCCTAGATTTTTAGGATTTATACCATGAATAAATCTTGGGATTTTTATGGAGTAAAACAAGAGTCTTAATTCGTTGCATATCTTGAGATGACCATCTGATTTCTACCAGTGAATCCATTTATGAGATATATTGTAATTATTGATTTATATATGTTGAACTCCTTTGTATATCAAGAATAAACTAAGTTTATCATGAAAAAACAAATAATGTAGTGATGAGGCTAATAGGCCTGCTTAGCCCCGGAAATAATAACACAGAAACTGTATTCATTTAAACACTGCCTGGCCCATTATCTCTAGCCTCTTACTGACTAACTCACATCTTGATTAACCCATTTCTATTAATCTGTGATTACCACGATGTCGTGGCTTACTGGGAAGATTCTAACCTACATCCATCTTGAGTCAGAGAGCCATGGCGTCTGCCACACTGCCTTCTACCCAGCATCCTGTTCTGTCTACTCCGCCTACCTAATTTTCTGCCCTATCAAAAAGCCAAGGCAGTTTCTTTATTTAACCAATGAAATCAACACAAAAAAGAAGATCCTCCTACATCAAAATAAGAAACAGGGCTGGAAAGATGACTCAGTGGTTGACACGGGTTCAGGTCCCATCACCCACATGGCAGCTCATAAGTGTCCATATAACTCAGTTCCAGGGGATCTAACAACCAGGCACACAATTGGTACACAGACATACGTGCAGACAAAAACATACACACACATTTAATTTTTTAAGAAATTTAGAATTTAGATTAAAAAAGGCAAATTAAGAAATACTGTTTGCAGCCGGGCGATGGTGGCGCACGCCTTTAATCCCAGCACTCGGGAGGCAGAGGTACACGGATCTCTGTGAGTTCGAGACTAGCCTGGTCTACAGAGCTAGTTCCAGGACAGGCTCCAAAGCCACAGAGAAACCCTGTCTCGAAAAACCAAAAAAAAGGAAAAAGAAAAAAAAAAGAAATACTGTTTGCATTTCTTTCTTGTTTTGTTTTTCAAGACAGAATTTCTCTGTGTAACAGCCATAACTGTCCTGGAACTCAGAGATTCACCTGCCTCTGCGTCCCTGCTCCACAACCACCCAACTATATCTCGTTTTTTTTTAAAAGACTGGATCTGGTGTGATTTTTTTTTTTGAGGGGAAGCAGGACATGCCTCGTTAAATACACAAGTCATTACATCAGTCTCAGTTCTCTTATTATTAAATTTGCAAACTAGTTTGTGTCTCATAGTAGAGAAGTTCATTTTGCCACAGTATTTCATATTTCATTAAAAGATAATGTTGTCTGCTAGGCCTGCACCTATAATCCCAGCAGCTTGAGAGACTGAAGTTGGAGAATCACCTGAGTTTGAGGCCAACCTGAGCTGTTACAAAGACCCTATCCCAATGAGCAAACAAAAATTTCTGTTCTCAGTTCTAGATTTCATTTGTCAAGTCTCACTTAACTTGTATTAAGAGCTTGTAAAGAGCCATATGTGAGCACTTTGTCATATGTCACTGATTTCTTTACAAAGACAGAACATTCTTCACAATCCAAAAGAAAAAGAAGATTCGTTCGGGATGTTTGACGGCTATGATAGCTGCAGTGAGGACACAAGTAGCAGCTCCAGCTCCGAAGAGAGTGAAGAAGAAGTTGCTCCTTTACCTTCCAATCTCCCAATTATCAAAAACAATGGACAAGTCTACACATACCCAGATGGTAAATCTGGCATGGGTGAGTGTCTACACATCTACCTGCTGCATGACTTTCTGTTTGAGGGTGTTTTCATTTCATATTTGGTTTTTTTGTTTGTTTGTTTTAGGTTGGTTTAGATAGTGTCTTGCTATGTAAGGCAGACTGGTGGGATTATAAACAGTGGCACCATACCTGGCCTCTCCTTTAGGATTATTTGAAGATACGAATTCCAGATAAGATCACTGAGTTTATCTCTGCCATCCTCCATTCTAGTGGGAACAAATAGAAAAAAATCAAAATCAGTCTATTATAAGGTAGAAATTCTGTTAATGACTGTCCCTATAGAACTGAAAATGAGAAGGATCATAGTGTTTTTAGAAACACTGAGATAGGATAGGGCTTCTCTGCGATGGTTCATCAAGATTGGGGGGAGCAGCAGGGCAGTTGAGGGTTTCAGAACAGGTTGCACTGTGAGTCACAGGCTGGCCTACACTTGCCTCACTTGCCTCACCATGCCCAGTTCATAAGTTACCACCTCCAGTAATAAGGTATAGACTGATCAACAGAGAGAGTTCTAAGACAACCCTGTCTCAAAACGAAAAGAAAAAAAAATCACCTCCAACAAATGGCTGTGATGGGACCAAAAGATAGTTCAGCCTTGCTGTCTTCTTCAGGGCACTGTGGCTAAGTCACTGGCTTTTTCTGAAATAATACTGAATTTCAGTTCATAGATACTTAGCATTTTTTTCTTTTTTCTTTTAAATTGAGAGGTGGAGATAGAAAGGTAGAGGTGCACATGCCATAGTGCACTAGAAGAGGTCAGAAAGACAACTTTGTGTAGTTGGTTCTCTTCCACCCTTCAGGTTGCCGCACTTGCTTGACTAGTGCCTTTGTCGACATAGCCAGCTCACTGGTTGCTGTTGCCTTTGTTTGTTTGGGTTTTATTTTTGTTTTTCGATACAGGGTTTCACTATGTAATCCTGGAACTCACTCTGTATAGACCAGGCTGGCCTTGAACTCAGAGATCCACCTGCCTCTGCCTGTCAAGTGCTAGGATTAAAGGCGCAGCAACACCACTGCCTGGCTGTTTGTTGTTTTATGGCATATGTAAACCAACCTAAACCAATCTTGGGTCTTTGAATCTCCCTTGGAAGCCTCTTTCTTACTAAGTTTTGATTATAGAAATTTTTAATTCTGTCATCTAATGTTGGATGCTATGTCAATTTTTCAGCTGTGTATCATTTACAGATGTGATAATCCTATTTTATACATCCTATAAGCTAAGAAGCCGAAAATGAATGGTAGAGCCTGGTACAGAGTTCTACAAACCATATAAAAAAATGTACTTAGCTAAAAGTGGCTGCAGTGGTAATACTTGAAGAGACAAAGGCAGAAAGATGGACGTGGACTACACAGGGAGGCTATCCCAGAAACAAATTTTTTATAAATATCAGCTTCACTGTTTAAGACAATAGCTCAGTCAGTAAAATGCATGCTATGTATCCATGAGGACCTTGTTTGATCTCTAGATGACCGTAAAAAAGCGGGCAGTGGTGGCACACGCCTTTAATCCCAGCACTCGAAAGGCAGAGGCAGGCAGATCTCTGTGAGTTCGAGACCAGCCTGGTCTACAAGAGCTAGTTCCAGGACAGGCTCCAAAGCCACAGAGAAACCCTGTCTCGAAAAACCAAAAAAAAAAAAAAAAAAAAAGCAAATCTCATCGTGTTCATCTTTGAGCCAGACTGTCTCAAAGAAACAAAGTAGATGGCATCTAAGGAACAACAGCTGAAATTGACCCCTGGCTTACACACACACACACACACACAGGCCATAGGCATGCACATGCGTGTGCACACATATACACATACACATATGCATAATTCTTACACTAGCACAAAATTTTATTTATCAACACCCATTAGGATCATCTGTGGTGATTTATTCAATAATTCCAGCTCTTGATAGGCTGCAGCAGGCAGATTGAGAAGTTGAGGCCAGCCTGATCTGTATAATGAGACTTTGTCTAGGGAACAAAACAAAACAAAAGGATTGGCCAGTCAGTTAAAATGTGATGTGCCTAGAACCAGGGATGATGGTGCACTCCTTTAATCCCAGCACTCTGGAGACAGGCAGGAGGATCTCTGTGAGGTCTATCTAGACCAACCTGGCCTACATAACAAGTCCCATGACAGTCAAGACTTGATCCTGTCTCAAAAACCAAAAGGGGGGAAAAAAAATGTACCTAGGTAAAAATAGATGTGTGGCTCAGCAGTAAAGTTCTTTCCTTGCATGGAAAAATGCTATGTTAAATCTATTAAATCTAGCACCACAAACCAGAAAAGAAGGATTTCCTAGGTGTGTTCTACTCCATCTGACATTTCTCAGTCATGATCGACAAAGCTATATGAAAACTTTTGTCAGAAATACTGAACTTGATATGGTGGTATACACCTTTACTCTCAGCACTTGGAAAGCAGAGGCAGGCAGATATCTGTGAGTTTAAGGCCAGCCTAGAATACATAGTGAATTCCAACCCAACCAGGGCTACATAGTGAGACCCTGTCTCAAGTGGGGGGGGGGGGAGCTTTATTCCTATTTCTACATATTCTTGCTATGGGTGATATCATACCAGTGTGGAAATCTTACCACAAAAGAGCACTGTAGTTGTTGACGTTGTATAATTCTTGTCAAGGATTCATTATCCACTTGACTAGTTTGGTTTTGTTGAGAGACAGGGTCTCACTGTAAACCAGGCTGGCCTGGAACTCACTGTGGAGACAGGGCCTGCTTTGCCTTCTAAGTATTAGGAACAAAACAGTGTGCCACTACAGCAGACTTTTTTTTTTAATGTAGGTAATTGCAAATCTTTTAATGACATATAATTTGTACAAACCATTTTTTTCTCGTACGGGACACCCCATATTCATTGCCAGTTCCTTGTATTTTTAGTGTTTTGTCTTGTTTCCATTTCTCGAGGATGTATAAGTGCTGGTTACACTTTAAACCATTTGGGTGGAACATTAACCTGTGGTTTTTAGTTTTGTTTTCTCTCTCTTGGGCAGTACTGAGGACTAAAACTAGGGCCTCATGCATGCTAGTGTTCTTCCACTGAACTATATCCAAGCTCACTTTTTGCTGAGACGGGTTTTACTTACCCACACTGGCCTTGAATTTTCTCTATAGCCTAGGCAGACCTTAAACTCTTAACCCTTCTGCCTCAGCCTGATTGCATAGCCAATCCCAGTTATGGCCATTATGTAATACCCATCAGAGGCCGAGTTGTCTCTTGCCCTGACCTCATGCATAGCACCTGCTCGATACTTCTGTGTCCCTGGATATAATTGAAAGAATACTCTTCATTTTTCTAAATGCTTGCTCTTTTTTGGTTTCAACCTTTGCAATATTTTAAAGGCTTTTGCATTCCTTTTAATCTTTTTTCTCCTTTTAATCTTCTGCACATAATCCTTTTAAAAGCTGAAATTCATAATATATATTACATCATAATATATTATATATGTATCATTATATGTGAAAATGCCTACAACATAATAAGCATTAGGAAAATGATAGTTGAAAATAAGGTTTCTGTCTCCTCCCCCACACACACACAAACGCACAGTGACATATGTCTCCATACCTCTTGACCTTTTTAAGGCTTTTAGATTTTCAGATTTTATACACCGCCACCACCACAGCATCATACAGGTCCTGTCTATAACTTTTCTCTATCATTTGTAAGAAAGAGGGAAAGGGTTCTTTGCAGATTTTTAGATAAATACATCTAGACAGGTGGAGAGATTGGAATTTATTATATGCTCTTTCATATTAATGTTTTTATTTTATTAATTAGCTACCTGTGAGATGTGTGGGATGGTCGGTGTACGAGACGCTTTTTACTCTAAAACAAAACGTTTCTGCAGTGTTTCTTGTTCAAGAAGTTACTCGTCGAACTCTAAGAAGGCAAGCATTTTGGCCAGACTTCAGGTAACGGTACAGAAACCTTCTTATTCTTCCTGTTTCCCATTGTTTTTACTTGTCATCTGACTGTGGTTCACAACACTCCGCCTCTCCCCAACTGGCCAATGATTTACAGCCTGCACTTTTAGGAAATGTCAGACTGCACTTTTAGGAAATGTATAAGCCACAAGTAATATAAACTGGATTATCTTACATGGTGAAGACAGGCTATCCAAAATAAGGTGTAAATTATCTTTATAAGTGAAATAAAAAGACCTTTTTCCACATAAGTGCAATTAAACACCTTGTTATATATAGAAAATATAGCCATTTTCTCCTCTGCTCCCTCCCCAATGTTTTCTTGAGTAAATATCAAGGTAGAATTGCTATTTTGGTGAAAATGATTTATTCTTTGAGTTTTTCTGTTTTTTTTTTCTTCTCCGTTCTTCCTCCTCCCCTCCCCCCCATCGTGCTCTGTACTTTGGTTTTTGTTCATGGAATTTTTGTTGCTGGTGGTGAACCCCAGCCTTGTGCATGATAGCCAAATTCAACTTTGTACTTTTGAGTACAACCAATTTGATACCTTAGCCAAATATGTTTGCTAATATAATTCACCTTTTTTTAAAACATCCATGAAATGAAAAGAAAAATTATCTTTTTTAAGTGTATATAAATGCTTATAGAATCCTGAAGTATTGACTACTTGACTAAGTTGTTACCAAACCAACTTAAAATTTCTTAAGGCATTAGAGGACTGATTTTCGTGATTATCTTCTGTATGGTCACAAGTTTGCCTTTCTTATTTAACTGATGGTGATCATTGCATAGCACTGAAAAGGTTATCTAAAGCCCCAGATGAAGGAAATACATCACTTAGATGTATTTCTATATTTCAGATAGACAGTTCCCAAAGATCCTGAGCAGTGGTCTGTACCCAAATGGATGGCAGTCTGTCACACTGAATTTGGCCATGATCATTATGTCATTGACCTTTTGCCTTAGCACTAAAGGTATAAACCTCAGTCACTTGTTCTTTGAACATTGAGTTGTCTTCTCTTACCATATCAGTAGCAATGCTTTGCAGCTGCATGAGTAAATAACACTGATTCTTTCCACTCTAAGAAGAGGTCAAGTATCCACCACAACCTATATTTTAACATCTTATGGGATATAATTTTTATTAACATATTAATTCGCATATTGCTGTTTTAGTCTGCGCCAGCTCTGCAGCCCGTATTAGATAACTACATTGTAGCAGAACAAAAAGAAAAAAACTCTCATGTTAAAATTCCTTGGATGTTTCCTCTGCTTTAATAATTATCTAAACCCTCAATATTTAAGCAGAATGAGTAGTATACAGTCATGTTAAATTTCAGTTGTGTAGGGGGTGAAGATTTCTATTTACTTAACTTTTCTTGTTTTAGGGTAAGCCTCCAACAAAGAAAGCAAAAGTCCTTCAGAAACAACCTTTAGTTGCTAAATTAGCTGCCTATGCTCAGTATCAAGCTACCTTGCAAAATCAAGCAAAGACAAAAGCAGGTAATTCTTGTGAATGTGATGAAAGAGAAATATTACTCATCTGACCTTGGGTTGTGTTTAAACTATGTTTTTTCTGATTGCACTATGTGCTTCCTGGTGTCAGGTGGTTTGTTGGTAACTGTTGTAGAAGGGACTAATTGACACACAAAGATGTTCTAGTGGTGATAGTAATGTGCTTGTAAATAAAAGTGGGACATCTCTAATTAGAAATACAAAATATGATCTGAGGAAGGCATTTGTTTACTGGTAGAGTACTCACCCAGTACATAAGGCCCTCATTCAGTTCCTAGCACTACCAAAAGAGAAAATCTGAAATCCAAAATGTTTTGAAATATGTGCTGTTTAAGTATCAATAAAGTCCATGCTGAAAATCCATGAAACTCTGAAATCTAATATACTTTTGTTAATAAGTAGTTAGAAAGGGTGCTTAACCAGTAAAAGTCCGTATTATTTAGTCAAGTTCTTTAATCATTATGTGAAAACAAAAGCTTTGATGAGTGGGTTTGAAAAGAGGGTCTTACTCTATAGGACTAATTAACTCTGGTCCCTGCCATCATCTCCCAAGTGCTTTAAGTACAGGTTTGTGTCATCACATTTCCCCGAAAACTTCCTTCTGGAGATTTTGGTTTTAGTTTAGTTTTTTATTTGGTGGGGGTTTTGTTGTTGTTGTTGTTGTTGTTTGTTTGTTTGGGTTTGGTTTTTTGTGTGGTTGTGGGCTTTTTGGTTGGGGGAAGGGGGTTCTTAGACAGGGTTTCTCTGTATAGCCTTGACTAGCCTGAAACTCACTCTGTAGACCAAACTGTCCTCAAACTCAGAGATCCACCTGCCTCTGTCTCCTGAGACTCTCAGGTGCTGGGATTAAAGGTGTACGCCACCACAGCCCAACTGGTGGCCCATACCTTTAATCCCAGCACTCGGGAGGCAAAGACTGGTGGATCTCTGAGTTTGAGGCCAGCCTGGACTACAGAGTGAGTTCCAGGACAGCCAGACCTACACAGAAAAACCCTGTCTTGAAAAGAAAAAAATAAACAAAATTACAATAACAACTTTCAGGCTAGCAAGATGTGGCTCAGCATGTATAAGTCTAGAAATAAGAAAAATTGTTTTGGAAATAAAATGTTGGAGAGTTAGTTACATCTAAGTTTACTTTATTTCAGCAGTCTCCGTGGAAGGCTTCAGCTGGGGTAACTACATCAACAGCAATAGCTTCATAGCAGCTCCAGTTGCTTGTTTTAAGCATGTGAGTATGGAATTTCTCCCTTACCATGAAATGTATGATCTTTAAATCTGAAGATACAATAACAGCTCATCATCTTATCCTTAGAAACTTTTTGTTTATACCATTAAAAAAAAGTCCTATTATTCTTAATAGCTAAGAGTAATTTCTTGTGTTTTACAAGTAATGTTAGCCCAACAAAAGAGCTCTTATTGGGGGCTTCTTAAGTATTGTAGCTCAGTGACAAGGTGATTGCCTCAAACATTCAAGATCCTGTGTTTTGCCTTCAACATTAATAAAAGAGTTTTAGTTGCAAGCTGGTGAGATGGCTCAGTAGTTAAGAGCACTTGTTTCCCTTCCAGAGGACCCAAGTTCAATTCCCAGCACCCCAATGATAGGTCACACTTGTCTGTAACTCTAGTTACAGGGCTTCTGATATACATGCAGGCAAAATACCAATCATAAAATTTGAAAAAAGGTTTTTTAGTTGCATTATGAATGATTTTCAACAACAAAAATTACTATCTCAGCCAGGCGGTGGTGGCACTTACCTTTAATCCCAGCACTTGGGAGGCAGGGGCAGTTAGATTATCTGTGAGTTTGAGGCCAGCCTGGTCTACAAGAGCTAGTTCCAGGACAGGCTTCAAAACTGCAGAAATCCCCTGTCTCGAAAAAACAGGGGAAAAAAAATTAAAAACAGTTTACTGTCTCATCCAGTTTCCATGTTAAACCATATAAAACATGAACTATATGGGAGGAGTTCTGTAACAGAACTGGTTGGCTGCTAGCAATGTCGTGTGGCTCAGCCTAACACATCCCAAGAACTTTGTGATTTGAACAGGTCATTTCTAAGAGCTGTTTTTGCCTCCAAATGTAAAAGCACACACAAAGAAGCAGCGGAAATGTTTTCTTGTGAGCTGGAGGAAGTAATCTGTGTCATTAAAAACAGTTTGAAAGATGTCGTTTTCAGAGCATTTGATGTAAAACCAGTGTGTCAGATGTTGTGTTGTTTTGGTTTGATTTATCTTTGGTAATTTGACCTAATATCTCTTAACCTGATATGATTAATTTATATTCAACAACTGTCTACTTCTGTGCATACATAAGCAGAAAAGTTAGAAATTAATGCAGTTTTGTTCACACTTTTTGCTAAGGGCTTTATTAAATAATAGCTTATGAACAAACTGCACATACTTTCTTAACATGAAATCCAAAGGAGTTCTCACTCATCCTGTAAGTGAAAGATTTTTATCAGAAGCATACTAATTACTTCACTCATATAAATGTATATTAAAGCCCAGTGCATTCATTTGTTGGTTTTCTTCCCTTAGAGTGCAAATGTTAAGCCCTTTGTCTGTGACATGCTAAGAAAACTAAAATGCAACCTTTAGGTGCTTTTCTGAGAGTCAAATGGGTGATTTTTGCTGTACTGTTGGTAATACATACTAGGGAACAACTGTGTAATGTATATGGTTGCATTGTGTATAACAGCTAGAAAGAGAACTCCAGAACTTAGGTGTCACTCACTGGTAGTACACCTACCCAGCCACACACTAAAGGTCCTATGCTTAGCCCTGCAGAGCATGAAGCACAAACTTCATAGTGTTGCTCTGTGGTGCTGAGATGCTCAGAATTCCATAGTAAGTCTTCATCCCAGATTCCTGGCACATTTGTCTGTTGTCTCTTTTTAAATGGCTTTCATCTTTATCCAGATCGTCTTTTTAATGTTTTATGTCATAAACTAGGTCAAACCTTTTTTTATAAGCAGCCAGAATATTTTAAAAATAGCATTTCAAGAGCCGGGCGGTGGTGGCGCACACCTTTAATCCCAGCACTCGGGAGGCAGAGGCAGGCGGATCTCTGTGAGTTTGAGGCCAGCCTGGTCTACAAGAGCTAGTTCCAGGACAGGAACAAAAAGCTACAGAGAAACCCTGTCTCGAAAAATCAAAAAAAAAAAAAAAGTACCATTTCAAGGTCTTGAAAGTGTATTTAAGTTCCTGTCCGTATCTTTGAACAATTATACTGACTAAAATTCTTCAAGTACATCTCTTAAATAATTACGTTGGTTGATTTTGTGTACAGCTTTGCTATTTTTAGGATTGAAATGGTCGTAGAGCAGCTAATTCTACCTTGGAAATAAGTACAATTCCAGAAAGGACTGGAAAAATAAATACTAAACTGAGTGTTGTGGTTATGTCAAGGGAACTGCTTGAATCAGGTTGGAGATAGTAATAAAGGATCTTTAGACTTGTAATAGTTTGCTTTTTTTAACAATGAAAATATTTATTTTATAATTTAAATTCAGTCAGGTTCTGGGTATGGTAGCATATACCTATAATCTCAGCACTTGGGAGGTGGAAGCAGGAGGATCCAAGAGTTTAAGGCTAGCCTCAGCTACATAGTGAGTTCAAGACTAGCAGTAAAGGATATTCTATGGCATAGATGGAGCAGCTAACTTATTAATGTAATGTGACACCTTCCCTTTCTCACTCAGAATGAAGCATCTTTCGGTTATGTGAAACCCATCATTCCTGTTCCACTCACCTTTCTTTACTGCCTCCTCCTTATCAGAGAGGAAAAGCTTTGCCTTAGCACAGTGAATTTGTTCTGCTGCTTCAGTCAACATTTTCAGTTGAAGCCATTTGATTTAAGAGGTAGAACTCATGCTAACCTTTATTTTCTTCAGAGATGGCTCTCCAGTCTTTCCCTGGAGATCATTTTCTTTCTTGTCTCTAAGAGAAGTTACTGGTTTGGACTGTGGGAAGTCTTTTACCAGGAATTACTGGGAGCAGAAGACCCTATCTCATAACATCATACCTCTAAGACTTAATGCGTTCTCTGACAGGATTTTCTTCTTAGAGACCCACGTCTGTCCTCTTGCCCACTTGGGTATCAAATAAGAGCCTTCTTGCTTGTAGAGGTTCTTTTTCAAACCTAATTTACAAACACTCATCTGTAGTATATGATGCAGAAGCAAAGTTGTTTGGGTTGAAACAGTTGTTATGAGTATGATGTCAGAATCCTGACTGCCTGGATTCTCCAGTTTATCCATCTTTTTCTCAAGTAAAGGTCCAAATACACTATTCTCAGCACTTAAAACAGTCATACATTTTCAAGTGTGAAACTGTATAATTTCTGGAAATGAAGTTCCGTAACATACATTGTAATACTAGAGAAATGGCTCAGCAGTTAAGCTCATACACTGCTCTGGCAGGAATCAAGTTCTGTTCCCAGCACCCATGTTGAGTGGTTCAGAACTGCCTATAAATCCAACTCCACAGAGATATGATGCCTACGACCTCCATGAACACTTACATAGACATACACACAAAGCCACAGACACATATACATAAACATAATTTAAAATAAAAATAAAATTTAGGAAAATTAAAGGTATCTAAGTATCTTAGAGTCAAACATTGGTGGTATATACCTGTAACCCAGCACTCAGAAGAATAAGCCAAGTAGGTGGCCATTGTGTCTGCAGCCAGCCTAAGATGTATACTCAGTACCAGGCCAACTAGGTGACATTAGCATGACTTTGTCTAATAAATAAACTAACAAGCAAAAACTCTTTGGAACCAACCCTAGTGCTGTAGCCCTGTAATCTCAGCTACAAAAGGACCACAAGTTTACGGCCAGCCTGGGCAATTTGATGAGACCTCATTAATACCAAAAAGAAAGATAAGTCTACAGTGAAAATTGAGTTCCTTTTGTCCTTTTCCATATTATTTTTTACCTAATAAAGTCTGGTTCAATCACAGCGAGAAACTATACTGATTGGTTTGGCAGAGCAAATTGGTCTCCAACCATTGTCTATCTTTCCTTGGCTATCACTGAATTGACTAATAAAATTTTAACTTAATCCTAAATTAACCATATACAGTAATGCACACTTGTTAGACCAGGAGTCAGGAAGCTGAAGCAAGAGCAGTGTGAGTTCCAGACCCACCTGGCTACAGTGTAAGACTCTGACAGAAACCTCAAGAAACGTGTTCTTTAATGTGTAGTCACAAAGCTGGCAGCTTCTTCAGAATCCTTTAGCTCAGCCTAAAGCTTTACTACATTTCTGAGAAATTGGGTTATAATTTTAAACTTTTTTATTTTTCAGAATTTGAAGTTTTTAGTTCTTTTTCAGATTACTTTTGTTGTTTTGTATATGTCTGTATGTGGGTATGCACACGTAAGTACAGGTGCCCATAGAGGCCAAAGATGTCAGGGCACTTGAAGCTGGAATTACAAGTGGGTGTGAAACACTGAATAGGGGTGTCAAAAAACAAACTAAAATCCTACAAAAGCAGAATGCACCGAGCCATTTCTCCAGACCTTTCTTAGTTCTTCACTAGTAGTATCCACAAAAGGCAAAAACAAACAAAAAAATACTAATCATGTTACCAAATACCGCTTATATATACTATATAGGTTTATCAAATTCACAGATACTTATCTGAGGAGGTGGGAGGAGTTGACAGTATTGAAATAGGGTCTCTTACTATGTAGCCCAGGCTGGCTTGGAACTCAGTCTTCCTGCCTCGGACTCCTAAAGGGGATTATAACGGTGTGCCATCATGTGTAGCTATACTGTGACTTGGGATTGGGAGGACAGTACTGGTTTTTGTGGTAGGAGGTGGTAAGATGATTTGTTGATTGGTTGGTTTTCAAAGCAGGACCTCCATAGACAAGACTACTCTGGAAATCATGGCAGTTCTCCTGCCTCAGGAGATTAGAGACATGTTGGGATTAGAGACATGATCTGCAACACTTAACTTATATACTATGACTTTAAAGCTGAGTTTGACCTTTTCTTTCTGCCTCCGTGAATACACCGGTATCTGTCACATATACAGTCTTTCTGTTGTTTTTATCCCTGACCTAAGTGCAGCTTTTCTGAAGAAATAAGTTTTTATTCATTTGTAGCACGTATCATACATATTTACTTTGGTTTAATGGAGAGATGACTCCACTGTTAGGAGCACTGTCTGTAGCCGGGCTATGGTGGCGCACGCCTTTAATCCCAGCACTCGGGAGGCAGAGGCAGGTGGACCTCTGTGAGTTCGAGACCAGCCTGGTCTACAGAGCTAGTTCCAGGACAGGCTCCAAAGCCACAGAGAAACCCTGTCTAGAAAAACCAAAAAAAAAAAAAAAAAAAGAGCACTGTCTGCTCTTCCAGAGGACCAAAGTTCAATTCCGAACACCAACATTGCAGTTCACATGGTCTACAACTACAGATCCAAGAGATCCAACATCCTCACACAGACATGAATGCAGACAAAACACCAATGCACAGATAATAAAACTTCAGAAAAAGAAAAAGAGAAGCCCTCTTTTTTGTACATGAGCTATAACAATAGTTTGGCTTTTTAGTAAAATTCATGATTTGATTTCTCAGTTATATGTTTATTAGGAATGTTATTAAAATTACCTTTTAGGGTGTTTCCCCCGCTGTCCTCGACCTACAGAAAGAGGACTCTGCAAAATGGATACTATAACTCATCTCCTTTATAGTTAAAGATAGAACCTCCATGTGTCATCTTAGATTATAAAATTTATTTCTAATGTAAATAAAACTTGGGACTACAGAGATGGCTCTATGGTTAAGAGCACTGGCTGCTCTTGCAGAGATCTTGAGTTAAATATCCAGCAATCATATAGTGGTTCACAACCACCTATAGTGAGATCTGATGACCTTTTCTGGCATAAAGGCATATATGCAGATAGAGTGTTCTATGCATAAAATAAATCTTTAAGAAAGGGAAACTTGAGTTGGTTTCTTATACTTGTTCCTCCACCCACCCTAACACTAATACGCAATGCATTCTCTCTACAAAGGCAGGGAGCGAGCCCCCATTATGAAACCCACCTGCAATAGGTATTTCAGGAAAACCTAATTTAAAAGGAAACCTAAATCTAAATGAATGTCTTAACTTCGGACTCTCTCCCAGAGTGGATTTTGTTTTTATTTTGGTATCTTCTAATGATTAAAATATGTTTTGCATATTTTACCTGTCATCAAGTAGCTGCATACCTGTATTTACATAGAAGGCTTCCTTTGGGAAGCTGAGGCAGGAGGATCACAGCGTGTATGAGGCTAGTTTGGTCTACATTGTGCGTGCTAGGACAGCCTGGGCTACAGAGTAAGGCCTTGTCTAACCTCCCTCCCAAAAAAGCCTTCAAATTAGTGACTTTTACTTTTTTTAACACATCTGTAGCATTTTTCTCAAGTGCTCTCAAACATTCCATTTTTCTTTTGTATTTTCCTTGCTCTCCCCATCTCTATGCTATCATCACCCCCACCCCACTCCCTAATAGATTCTGGTATCAGATCGAAAGGTGAGTACACTTTCTGGAGAGAATAGGTTGGAAGGTTTGTTTTGTTTTGTTTTGTTTTGTGTTTTGTTGGGTCAAGGCAGAAATTGAGATATAGGTCCTTGCTGTGTATCCCAAGCTAGCTTTCAGTTCCTGCCTCAGCCTCCCAAGTGCTGCGATTACAGACATGCAGCACTGTGCCTGGCTTCTTCCCTTGTCTTTTTTGACAAAATATTATTTCATCTTTCTCTAATAGGAACACTTTAGCAGTCGTGTTCTGAGGTATAGTAATGGTGGATTTTGCTTTATCATGGTGATAAATTCTTTCTTGGTTTCCTACCTGCAACTTCAGGTCTCACCTCTGCCCCTTTACACTCTTTAAAAGTTGGTTGTGGTTATCCAAAGTTTGAGGTTAGCAGTGCTGTAGCAGGAGATCTTTATTTCTGTGTGCATCATGTGTGCCCTCTTAGCATCTGAATACCAGGCATCTGGGCTATTGAACTATCTGGGAATGTTCTGAGAGTGAAGGATGTAAGACTTCCTGCCAGGTTATTTTCTTTCAGATAGGTAGGTGAAGGTTATAATACATTTGTGTTGGGGACCCCCTCAGCATTTGGATTTGGCCATCTCTACAGGACCTGATGACAGCTTACTTTGCAGGGAAGGAGAGTCGCTCCCAGATAGCTCTCACGAGTGGCCCTGGAGCAGGAAGTGGTGGAGCAGATCTTCCTTGTTTGGGAGGAGCCTGAGGTAGACCTCGCATCCTGAGTCTGGAAGGTAAATTTGTTGTTACCTGTAAATGATGGTTCTGCTAGTTCATGCTATACCAATCCAGACTTCAAAGGTATCCCTCCTGCCAGCAAGAGAAGACAGATGACTTGGATGAAGATGGCTGTCAAGCCCTGGGTCATTCCGTCTTCCACACTTAAAATGATATTCATTTTTTTAAAAAGGGCAGATATATCTATGAAATCACTATCATTTCAACACATTGAGCACATACTCTGTTAGAACTGTAGTGCTCTATCTTGTTGATGTTTATTCCTTCATTTTTTTTTCATAGAGTGAACCATATGGATTGGTTTAAGAGGGCCTAGCAGAACCACAACCTTACAGGCAAGAACAAATGTCACTTTCTGCTACTTTCTCCTATACCAATCCAGACTATAGGCATCAAACCAAAGATCTCCCACTCAAGTGAGCATTACCTTTTTTGTTTGTTTGTTTGAGTAAATATTGACACTCCTTTTCTTTAATAAATGGCACTAAAAAGTATTTTCTCCAAAGATAATACTGAAACTTTAAAAAAAAAAAAAAAGACCAGCAAACAGTTTGTCAAGTCTAGCTCAGAAAGGAGTCCTGTATGCAAATTTCATTTAGCATGTGCCCACCTAACCTTGTATATAGCTTGTCAGTATATATCCATGGCTCTTCTCAATAAAAACTGAATTCACAGATTTGGCAGTCAAACAAAGAGTAGCTACCCTACTTGAGTTTAATGCAGCTTTATGCATGCATTTACCTGCACCTATCTTCTCTGATGCTAAGCTTTACAAGAAATGAATAATATATGGTCTTTGTATTAATTTATGTTAGCTTAGTTTGTGTTACTTGTCTTCCTTCTGGCCTCTCCTTTTCTGATTATATCTGCTGGCAATAGGGATGGCCCTACAGTCTTGAATGATGTAGGGGAGGTAGCAGAACCTGAAGGGTCCAATCTTCCTGTTTACAAAGGAAAACCAGGCATGGTGGCACACATACCTATAACCGTAGCACTTGGGAGGGAGGGGTACTGCGGCAGGATCATTGCAAATTTGAGGCCAGTGTGGTATACATGGCAAATTCCAGGCCAGCCTGAACTACGTAGCAAAACCCTGTGTCAAAACGGGAGGAGGTAGTTTTGTTTTTCCCCTTCCCTCTTGGGAAGATATATATGTGTTCCTTCCCCATAATCACAAATAATTGAGATTGGGTGTGTCTCTAAGTTAATAAGGTCTATTTGTTGCTGCTACCCAAAGAGTTAGCCATTAATTGATTCTGTCTTTGGTTTCTCGATCTTAGCTCGCCATTATTTGACGTTGTGTTTCCTTCAGAAATTTATAAACTGTTTAGAGGGCAGGAGTGAAATACTACTTCAGACTGACTCTGTTCTGGGTTATATCAAACTATAAAGGGGCACTCCTTCGGAATACATTTTCCCAATGTCCATATTTGCTAGTTCATTCTATGCTTGCTTATCTTTTAATTTTGAAGCTGTTTTGTTTTCACCTGATTTATTCACATTACCAGGCCTTCTAGACCCTCACCTTATCCTTTTATTTATGTCCAGTGTTCTACATTTCATGGAAACCTGATTATCCAGGGCCACAGAGACTAGAATTACCAGCACTAATTAATAATTATAAGTTCATGTACTTGATTTAATTTACTATTGCATAAAGTCCAAGTAATTGTGTATTGCCTTGCAGTTTAGGGAGTCATAGAAATGAGAACATTACCTTTTGGGGAATGTGATTGTTATACTTTCAGGTAGTTTTCTCAGTTGCCATCTTAATCAGTAGTATGGATGCCAGTGATCAGCAGCTCTAACATTGGAAGTTTTGTTTTCATAGTAATTGTTACATGAGAAAATTTGAAATAAGTTATTTAACAATTTACTGCAGGCCTCATTTCCTAAATCTCTTCAACTCCCCCCTTTAATGACTTTCCCAGTGCTTTTTCCTGTCCGCCTTAATAGACTGTATTTACATTCTGTGGATTTAGCTTATATTTGAAATACCTGTTTTATTTCTGTGGATCATGTTGAAACCTTTTAATTGGAATTTTTTTTTCCTGCTCTTGGGCAAGATCTTTAAAAGTTAAGGGTTACACATTAAAAACACCGAATTTCCTCAAGTCACCTTGATATAGGATGTAGGCCATGTTTATCATTCAGGTTTTAGAATAAAAATTGCTTAAATGTCATGTTTGGTCTTGAATTTCAAAGTCAACGTGGATCTGATGGATGCACATTCTGTCTTCTGTCTTGAATCTGATCCTGACTCTGGATGTCTCCATATACAATTCTTTTTATCAAGGAGTAGAAACTGTACTTCAAGAAAATATGAATGAATTAAAATGACATTTCATTTGAATATTCCATTATTGATGATATTTAATTTTGAATGATGTTTCGTTCTTATATTATAAAATAATAATTTAATAATTTTTGTATGACAGGCACCTATGGGGACCTGCTGGGGTGATATCTCAGAAAATGTAAGAATAGAAGTTCCCAATACAGACTGCAGTCTACCTACCAAAGTCTTCTGGATTGCTGGAATTATAAAATTAGCAGGTGAAAAGCATACATGATGATTTACTAGAAAATGCCAGTAACAAAAACTTCTGTAAAAAATTTTCTTTAAGTTTAAATTCCTTTACAACTAGCCAAACAATAAGTATTCTTGGATATGTGGGGTTTGCAGTCTATTACACTACCCTATCTCCCCCCATTTTAACAGTGAACAACTATAGCAACATATAAACAAATGGATTTAACTGTAGAATTTTATTCATGAAATTTGAGTCTCATAAAGCTATCACATCTTTATCTGAAGGAAATATTGTTCCTTTAGTTCTTTCTAGCCATTTAAAAAAAAAATCAACCAGTAGGCCAGGCCAGCTGTATGGACTTTATCTCCAGCTTGTCTCCCTATAACATTCTGAGTATTGCTTTACTATACACCTCCCCTAGAATTACCTAAAAGTGGCCTTGGTGCCAGATGTGGTGGCGCCACACCTTTAATCCCAGCTCTTAGGAGGCAAAGGCATGTGGATCTCTGAGTTAGAGCCAACCTGGTCTATGTAGCATGTTGCAGATCAGCCAGGCCTATATAACAGAAAGACCTTGTTTCAAAAAAAGACAAAGTGTCCTGGAGGGGTGAGAGAATCCAAGGCCTTGTGTGCTGCTGGGCAAGACCTCTCCCGATAAGCTACATCCCTACCCACAAAAAATAATTTTAATTATACTTTCCTCTTCACGCATCACCAATAGCCTCTTTATCCTTTAAGGGAGCCATAGTTTGCAACTTCACTATGAAGTGTTGAACAGATTTTTTTTTATTGCTTCCCCAACATAAATGGTCTGTTAACATGAAGCTGGTTTTTCTCAATCAAAGTTTGTTGGGGTTTTTTGTTTGTTTGTTTTATCTTTGCATTTAATCACTGACAAGCAAGAGTCCCAGGCTCTGTTTTCTTCAATTCCATGTCTTTTCCTTGAGACAACTTCCTACATAATCATTCTTTAAATGCTTCATCACAGCTTTTGTCCCAGATGTTTGAGTCACTTGATATAAGTAGTTCAAAGGGGCATATTTGCTATCTAATTACGTTTACTATTCCTAATTACTAATTCTGGTTTTATATTTCTGGGTTTTGTTGGTTTTTTTCTGTTTACTTCATATATCTTTGTTATAGTAGGCTGCTTCTTTGTTTTCAGCTACTCAGCCCCAAAGTAATCACACAGAAACCATACTATTTGCAATATTGTTTGGGCAATAGCTTAAGCACATTTCTGGCTAACTCATATTCTAAACTAACTCATCTCCATTAATCTGTGTATTGCTAAAAGGCTGTGGCTTACTGGGTAAAGTTCAGCATCTGTCTCTGATTGGGCTACATGTCTTCTCCCTGACTCTGCCTTCTTTCTTCCAGCATTCAGTCTAGTTTTCCCCACCTAATTCTACTCTGCCCTATCAGGCCAAGCCAGTTTCTTTATTCATTAACCAATAAAAGCAACACATATATATAGAAGGCCCTCTTACACCATTTCCCTTTTTTTATTTAAAAGGAGGTTTTAACTTTAACATAGTAAAATTACATATAGCAAAACAGTTATCAAGCAAGAGTTATAGTTAACAATATTTATATCTACTTTATCTTTTATCATAACTAAAAAAAAACTATAATTGTAACTATTCTTCGACTCCATCAAAGACTCCAGAAGGATATGTTATCTAAGTTAACAGAAAGTGCATTGTAAGCAACTTCCAAAACTAGAATTGACAGAGATAATCTGGCTACCTGAGCAGTCACGCAAAGTTCTTCTGTAACATTGGGGCATCCATCTTTGGCCTACGGGCCCATAGTTTCCAGCAGACTTTCCCTCCCACGAAGCAGGAGCAGTTTCTAGCCCAAACGGCTAACAAACACCATAAGGAGCTTCTTTGATGCCTGTCATCCTCTTGAAGAAGATTGGTGATGCCAGGAGCAGATGTGTCTCATGTCATGAGAAGACCTAAGTTATTCAAACATTTTAAATGCCATATTCTGAAGGTCTCTGAAAGAATTGAAGAATATCTGTCTAACTGAAATATATCTCTATATATCTAGAAAACTTAACATGACTAGATGTTATGTTATTGACTGGATGACTATCTATTATATTTCTTAACTGTACATTACATTTTTAAATGAGCTGTTCAAACACAGTACCTTAATCAAGATCAGAAATACATATACACAATATAATAAAATTGACCTTAAATTTGTATCAGTAAACCAAAGATCCATACCAATGCAAATCTCTATAGCATATTCCCCTTTAAATGTATATAAACATTTATAGGCACTATTTGGGAATATAGGTGTAGTTCTTTCCAAACTGCTTCCTGCTTTTTATTGGGCGAAGTAATTTTTGAGAGTGTTCATGGTGACCTTTCAAGGGAGTCTTGGTCCATCAGACCACATTAGTCTGGAAGAAATCCACAGGTTCTCATGTTCTGTGGAAACAAAAGAAGAACCTTTTTTCCAAAGCAACAAATCCTTACACCCAAATTTTGGAATCAGAATAACTTAAAAATATATGTGCTGGTTTAGCTTAGCAGCTCGTACAATGAAATGTCTCTCTGTACTTAACTCTTTCACAGTCAAAAAATTCAAAGAAGACACAATAATATACATAACAGACTCTGTATTTTCCATCTTTACATGGCTTATTTTTCCTATTCTATTACTTTTTCTTTTTTTTTTTTTTTTTTTTTTGGTTTTTCGAGACAGGGTTTCTCTGTGGCTTTGGAGCCTGTCCTGGAACTAGCTCTGTAGACCAGGCTGGTCTCGAACTCGCAGAGATCCGCCTGCCTCTGCCTCTCTATTACTTTTTCTACAAGTTTAATATTTTATTATCTTTACTCCTTTAGCCTGTGACTTCTGTACTCTTTTCTATTACATTCACTGTCTCTTTACTCTTTTTCTTCTCTGTCCCAAGCCTATGTACATTTACACATCACTGTGACCCATTTAGAGGTCTTTTTTATCTGAATCTGTACTTATTTCATATCTGTAATTACTTTTTGTCAGAAGGCCCCCCCTTTTTTAATGCTAAGTGGGCATGGCTAAAGACAACACTGCTATGCCTGTTTGCTCTGTCCAGTCCAACATGGCAGAAGCATGTTTGCTGCCTCTGAGAGCCACATACATTGCCCCATTTTTAGGCACACAGCAAGTCTATGTAGCAATCTGCTCACAGAACCGATTTAAATGCTCCAGCCTTTTGTGCTAGCAATCCAGGAAGCTGCAGCTTTTTTTTTTTTTTAAGAAGCCACACGGTTTTTACTGCACCTCCCTTGCAGACAGAGCCTATCTGAAAACTTGTTGTTACCACGAAGCTACACTTGGCTCCTGTTTTTTTGTGGGTTTAAACTTAAATTTTACTTGGAAATTCTTGCCCAACGCTGGCTGGCCCAACTTATGGCCCAGCTAGCCTGGTTTACTGTGGCAGACAGCCAAAGAACCTATCTCAAACAGGGCGGAAGGGAAGGACCAACACCTAAGATTATCCTTTGACCTGCACATGCATGTACACAGATACACATACACATCCCAAAAACAAAACTTTAAGAACTGTTTCAGACTTACTGATCACACTTAACATTCTAGCACTTGGTAGGTAGAGGGAGGAGCAGAAGGTTGTCTCCAGCTGTATATATAGTCCATTTGGTCCAGCTTCATCTACATGAGATTCTATCTCAAAAGAAAAAGAAAACTGCACGCTCTCATGAAACTATCACACCTTGTTTTCGCTAAGGTGTTCCCCCTTCTGAGAGTTGAGAAATTATATTAATTGAAATACAAAGGGAAAGGCCATGCACTGAAAAATTGTCTTTGTATTAACAAGGGATTCTCAAAGTTGGATCATAGTCCAACAGATTCATTATTGCCCTGGGACTTAGAAGTGTAGGTTGTTCACACCACCCCATGTCTAAATCCTAACCCTGGCATGGGCGGGAGTCCCTGGAAGGGACTACCCTCTGCTTATAAATAACAGCAAGTGGTTCTGCTACAGAGGGAAAGCAGAGTGTGACAGCCATCACCCTAGGGGTTGAATCATTTTAATTTATTATCTTACTATGTAATGATCAGTTTGTTGGTTTTAGGTTATAATGCCCTTTTGAGATATGAAGGATTTGAAAATGATTCTTCTCTGGACTTCTGGTGCAATATATGTGGGTCTGATATTCATCCAGTTGGTTGGTGTGCAGCCAGTGGAAAACCTCTCGTTCCTCCTAGAAGTGAGTAGCCTCCCTGTCATTTTATTATTTTATTTTAAACTTCATATTCACTATTTTATAGGTATGAGTATTTTGCTTGCAAGTATATATACATGCATGCATGCCTGACTCCACAGAGGGAAGTAGAGCTTCCCCCCCCCCCCCCCCCCGAGCTGTAGTTCTAGACAGTTGTAAGCCATTTTGTAGGTACTGGGAATCAAACTCCAGTACCCCATGAGAGTAGCAACAAGTTCTCTAAACCACTGGGCCAACTCTGCAGCTCCTTGGTCATTTTCAGTGTATGTATATATCTTAGTGCTTTCTGAAATCTTAAATATAATATCCTAATATGATACAGTAATTAAAATATTTTTATGTTGGGAAGACATACTTATTTTCTCCATTCTTGCTACTTTTCAGTACTTTATTTCATAGTCATGACTTCCAGAGAAACTTGTTAACCTTGTTTTGTTTTATTTTAATTATTTTGTGAAATCCTCTTTGCTGACTAGTTATTTTTTTTCTTTTAGCTGTTCAGCACAAATACACAAACTGGAAAGCTTTTCTAGTAAAGAGACTCACTGGTGCCAAAACGCTTCCTCCCGATTTCTCACAAAAGGTAAAAATAGAATCCTAAAAGAATTACTTAGAGGGGTTTTTAAGGAATTACAATTTCTGATCTGTTAAATATCAAAATACATGTTCAGAAAGGGTGACTCATACCTGTAATCTTAGTACTCAGGAGATTAAGGCAGAAAGATGGCCAACTGTGTAAACTTCTAGACTACAAAGTGAAACTCTAGTCCCCAAAACAATGAGAGCCAGGGCATGGTGGGTGCACTTATTTAATCACTGAACTTGGGAGGTAGAGACTAGTGGATCTCTTGAGTTCAAGGTCAGCTTCCACTACTAGCAAGGTTAAAGACAGCCAGGGCTACTTACAGATAGGGCTACTGTGTCCAAAAAAAAAAAAGACAAAGCAAATACATAAATACATACAGTATTGACAGGGCAATATTGAAACTACTTGTAGACCTTTGTTATGAGTTTCATACAGGATCTTTCTGCTTTTGTTTGAAGGTTTCAGAGAGTATGCAGTACCCTTTCAAGCCTTGCATGAGAGTAGAAGTAGTCGACAAGAGGCATTTATGTCGAACAAGAGTAGCAGTGGTGGAAAGTGTAATTGGAGGAAGATTAAGGTTAGTGTATGAAGAGAGTGAAGATCGAACGGATGACTTCTGGTGCCACATGCACAGCCCCTTAATCCACCATATCGGATGGTCTCGAAGCATAGGCCATCGATTCAAAAGATCTGGTAAGCAACTGTCACAAAAATTTAAAAGTTTATCAGTGAGGTTGAATAAACTACTTGGTTGTTTCTCTCTATAAGAATAGATCAAAGAAAGCATTCTAGTTTGACTCTTCTCCTGTAATTAGAATACTGATTCTGTGGGGGCCCGAAAATGGGAACCTATTTTCTTGTTGACCAAAGGTCAGAGAGTTGGAACTTACCTCTAGTTTTTTCAAGGTTATAGTGCTTCTACTTCACAAAGGCCCCACATAGATGTAGATCAGAGAGTTTTCCCTAGATTATTGTCATCAGGATAGCTAATAGCCAGACCTTGTATTTCAGGAATAGAGAAATATATAGATATGTTTCAAACAAAAGTCTATGGATCCAACTAAGTTCCAGTTCCCTTAAGGAGATAACTTTGGATTCCACCCAGGGAGTGGTTTACCTCCAGAATGTTTTGGTCTTGGGTGACTTGTTTTGTTCCAGCAGCAGAATAGAATGTTTAACTGTGGTTGTAGCCTACAACCTTCAATTCGTCTGTTCATTTCCTTGTATCATGATAATGCAAATTTTTTGTCTTACTTTTACCTTTTGGGGTCGAGGGTATTTAAAGAAATTGGAAATTAAATGTGGGAAAATTTCAGTACTCATTGGAATTTTTTCCTGATACTATTCTGCGTTTCTCCATTCTGTTTTCATTCGCGTCTTCATATTCTTTACTATATCCCTAAATCCCCACACCTATATTCCTAAATTCCCACACTTCTAACCTGGCAAGAGGTATTTTTGTTGAAGTTGGTCCCCGGTATAATTCCATGTGTTCCTTCCTCTTCCTCCCTATTTAAAATGATCTACTTTTCATACATGAGGGTTTGATTTCTAGCACCAAAATAAATTCTTTTAAAATCTCTTTTTTTCCTCAAAATTGTCTAATTATCCAGACATTTGAAAGATGAAAAGGGATCTCCTTTACACTTACTTATCATCTAGATGGCAAGTTTAAGTTTAACTAGACCTGACTAAACACACAAAAACATTCTTCTAGAAAGGCCTACTGACGGGTGCAGGCTGTGCAGGATATTATTAATATTATTCACCATCATAAATGTAGAAGACATGTTTTTGTTTTTTGCTGTGTTTTAGAGTATTATATACCTTGTAAGTTCGAACCCTTCAAGGAAGGTGTGTTTTTTTTGGTTTTTTTTGGGTTTTTTTTGGTCTTCTCACAAATGCTGACAGATTAGTATGTAACTTTTCCTTGTAGATATTACAAAGAAACAGGATGGACATTTTGATACACCACCACATTTATTTGCTAAGGTAAGAAGTTCCTATAAGAGCCCTCGTGTAAATTAGGTTGAAAGAGGGTTGTGGAGTTTTTCCTAAAGTTGTGGGTATCACATATGCTCACTAAAATCTGTAATCCTTAGATGTCACAAATCATTATTATACTCATTCCTAAATTATGTGTACATGTATGAGTTCTTTCTATTACCTAAATAAAGGGAGTTATAACATTAGGTGGATAGGATTGGTGGTTTGTTTTTTTGTTTGTTTGTTTTGGTTTTTTTTTTTGTGTGTGTGTGTGTGCGTGTGTGTGTTTCAAGACAGGGTTTCTATACCTGGTTGCCTGGAACTCACTTTGTAGACCAGGCTGGCCTTTAGCCATCTGCCCCTGCCTCCCGGGTACTGCTGTTAAATTCATGCGCCACCTTTACCTGGCCAGAAATATTTTTTATTTTTTATTTACCTGGCCAGAAATATTTATTAAAATAGAAACATTTAGGGGGCTGAAGGAGAAGGATACCACAAGTTTTTTTAGGCCAGCCTGTGCTACAGAGAAAGACCCTGGGAGGGAGGGAGGGAGGGAGGGAGGGAGGGAGGGAGGGAGGGAGGGAGGGAGGGAGGGAGGGAGGGAGGGAGGGTGGGTGGGTGCGGGTGGGTTATGGACCAGGAAAAGATACCTTAGCAGGTTTGGGTACCATTGCACATCCTGATGCTCTGAACATTTGTGAAAAGCCTGGTGCAGTTGCCAGGGAGCGCATGTGTAATCCAAACACTCCTACATCAAAATGAGAAGTGCAGATAGGAGAATTGTCTGGAAGCTTACAGCTCATATAGCCTGCAGTACACAGTGCAGGAGACCTCAACAGGGTGGGAAGGAAGAACTGACTCCCAAAAAGTTCTCCTCTGACCCACACATGCTCAATAGCACCTGCACACATACACACACACTGAATAAACAATTCTAAAAGACATGCATAATGTATATGCCTTCTCCAGGTAAAAGAAGTAGACCAGAGTGGAGAATGGTTCAAAGAAGGAATGAAATTGGAGGCTATAGACCCATTGAATCTTTCGACAATATGTGTTGCAACCATTAGAAAGGTAAGAGAATATATTCTAAATTGGAGAAGTTTAATCAGAAGAACCTGGTTTAAAAACAGAAGGGAGCCTATGTATGTCTGGGAAGAAAGTTACTAAAACATGATGTGTTTGGGCAAGATGTTCTTGTGATAATTGAGCAAGATAAAGAAGTTCGGTGTGTTTTTTAAAAAATGCACTGGCTGCTCTTGCAGAGGTCCTGAGTTCAATTCCCAACAACCACATGGTGGATCACAACCATTTCTAATGCCCTCTTCTGGCATGCAGGAATACATGCAAGCAGAACACTGTAGGATGAATGAATGAGTGAAATCCTTTTTTTCAATTTGGGAGGAGCTAGATGAGGTGCTACAACTCTATAATTAGTCCAGGCTTGAGAAGTTGGAGTGGGAGCATCTCACGTTCAAGTTCTGGTGTCAGGAGGCAGGTGTGCTATTTATTAATAGCAGTCTGAGGCATAAAGTGGAGTTAAGAGGACCCTTTGTTGGGCCCAAGCAGCCTTAGTGTTGTAGAAGAGCATGGTAAAAGAAGGCAGTTTGAAGAAGGTAGAGGTTTAGCAAGGGTATTCTCTATACAAAGTCAGAAGAGAAGGAAAGCTTTATCATGTTAGGACTGAAAACATGACACTAAACACTAGATGGTGTTTGTGGACAGTATTATTGTTGGTTTGGGTTGGGTTTTGTTTGGCTTGGGGGTGGGAAGATGATGTTGTTTTTCAAGATAGGGCCCCTCTGTAGCGTTAGCTATCCTGGTGCTCACTCTGAAGACCAGGCTAGCCTGGAAGTCACAGAGATCTGCCTCCGGAGTGCTAGAATTAAAGGCATTTGCCACTATTGCCTAGCTTTATCGTGTGTGTGTGTGTGTGTGTGTGTGTGTGTGTGTGTGTGTGTGTGTGTGTGTGTGTGTGAGAGAGAGAGAGAGAGAGAGAGAGAGATATGCGGGGAGAGATTTGTAGAGATCAGAGGCAACTTGAGGAAGTAGAATCTCTTCTCCCACCATGTGGGTCCTGGGGATTGAACTCTGCTCATTAGACTTGGTAATCAACATTTCACACACTGGACACTAGATGGTCTAATTATGAAAAGAGTATTCCAATTCGTTATTAGTCAAAGACATTGGTTTTTCAAGCATCTGAAATCATCTCTGTGGTAAACTTGCTTTTCTGAAATACCTTCTGTATGGTTTTTGTATCTGATACACATTAACAATCAGTTTCTTATTATTTATATCTATTTAATATCCAGTAAGAAAGTGGTTTTTAGTAATAGATTTTTCTTCCTTTCAGAATATTTAAAATACCTTGTTTTTTTGTAATAGTAGTTTTCATGTTTAAGTACTTGGGATTCTCTTGATTTCAAAGGTGCTGGCTGATGGGTTCCTGATGATTGGGATCGATGGCTCAGAAGCAGCAGATGGGTCTGACTGGTTCTGTTACCATGCAACCTCTCCTTCTATTTTCCCTGTGGGTTTCTGTGAAATTAATATGATAGAACTGACTCCACCCAGAGGTACTTCATCCCGGTATAAACACTCATTTTTTGTCTTGCTTTGTTTCTGTGTGGTACCTGCTTACATTTAACACAGGCCTAATTTTTTGTGTGTGTGTGTGTTTGTACTTATACACAATATATGTGGGTGTGTATAGATAGACTTAAAACAAACAAGAGCTTTGGGATACTCTGAAGTTATGTGTGGTGGTACATGTCTGAAATCCCAGCACTTGGGAGCAAAGTCAGGAGGATCACCCACGAGTTGGAGACCTGCCTGCTCCACGTTTATATAGTTTATGTATATAGTGAATTTATATAATGAGTCCAGACTAGCCAGGACTACACAAGACCCTGCTCAAGGTTAATACGTTAATTAAAATAAAGCACAAACTTTGTATTTTAGCTCATTTTAATAAATTTCAGTGTTAGTTTCTTCTGAACCTGCTCATGTTACAATGTGTATCGATATTTACAAACCCTCTAACATAGCGATCTTAATCTGTTACAGTACTATAGGCTTTTTTAGAATATTTTTTATTATTCTATATGTATAGGTGTTTTGCCTGTATGTATGTCTGTGCACCACTTGGGTGCTGTGTGCCAGGTACCTGAGGAGGAAAAAAGAGAGCAACAGATCCCCTGGAACTGTAGTTACAGATAGGACCAGCAGGTGCTGGGAACTGAGCCTAGTCTTCTGGGAGAGCAGCCCTGGTCTGACCTGCTCAGCCATCTCTCCAGCTCCCACATGAGCACTTTTTAAATGAATACTCAGCCTTCACAGAAATGAAGGTGCTCTCTTTAGATTGTTACATGGCTTCTATTTTTGTGTTGTTGGGACATGGTCCCTGTATTCTTAGCTGGTCTGGAACTCACTATATAAACCACAGACATTCTCCTGCCTCTGCCTCCAGAATGCTGGAATTAAAGGTGTGAATGACCACACCAAGCTATCTTATCTTAGAAGAGAGTAGTAGCTCTCATTTAACCAGTGACTTTCTAGCTTCAGGACCTTTGGCTTTTTTCTCTACATGGTGTTAAGGCAAAAACTTGCTGACATTATCTCAGACAGTTTAATTTCCTTCACAAAAAAGAAATAATTCAGAGTGTGAAATGTTAGACTGTTATAAAGCCTAGTATTGCAGGGAAGGGTTGTAGCTCTTGGTGGTAGGAGCACCTTGTCCAGTATGCTGAGGCCCTGGACTAGATCTCCAATGCCACCAAAGTCTGTCCTTGTAGTAAAGAAAAAAGAATCATTTCTGCATGAGGGTAAGGAAGTATACACATGTGTCTGCAAAGGAGGACAACTCATACTATGGAGCCAGTATGCTCAGTAATCTTACAGCATGAGGTAGTTCTTTGTATCACTAAGTGAAGTGTACAAACGCTCAATCCCATATTTGGAAATGGAGAAGCAAGGAGTATAAGGTTAACCTTCTACTACATAACATGTTTGAGGCTAGCCTGAGCTATTTGGGACTGCAATCTCAAAAATAGAATTTTTAAAACAGAATAAAAAGAAATTATCATATCACCTAAATTCTGAGATTTCATGTACTAAGTTATTATCTACATTTTAAGCGGATGCTAATTTTAAATGAACTGTTAACCTAAACCAGTTGTATTTTTTAGGTTACACAAAGCTTCCTTTTAAATGGTTTGACTACCTCAGGGAAACCGGCTCCATTGCAGCACCAGTAAAACTATTTAATAAGGTAAATTTCAATTGTGGCATGATTATGACATAAGAATGGAAGGAATTCGTGAGCCAAAGTTCTTTGCCTTATATTAGAATTTCTTAATGAAAGCCAGGCAGTGGTGGCACACATCTTTAATCCCAGAACTCGGGAGGAAGAAGCAGGGGGCTCTCTGTGAGTTTGAGGCCAGCTTGGTCTACAGAGAGAGTTCCAGGACAGGCTCCAAACCTACACAGAGAAACCCTGTGTCAATGAAAAAGAAAAAGAAAAGAAAGAAAAAGAATTTCTTAATGAAATTAACAAAACATTATATATAAACATTATATAAGTATTTTCTTTTGGGAAAAAGGCATGTTTATAAACTTTTTTTTAATTAGCGTAGGGGGATTATTTGTACCAAGACTTACATGTAGATGTCAAAGAGCAAACCTTTACATGGGTTCTGGGTTCAAGTCCGGTTACCAGACTTGCACTTTGCACACTGAGCCATTTTGTCAGCCCTGAATTATTTGATCTTTAACCAGAGGGAAATGAAAATGAGTACTTTTTCTGACTAGTTCTTAAATGTGTCCCTGTTGCAATATGGTGGCATAACTAAAGAATTGCTGTAAACTTTAGGAAATGATTTTAGATGTATCATTTGCTGTCCTGGGTGGTAGCCGACTGCACTTTCCTGAGCAGTAGTGTTCATACTTTGTTTCTCTATGTCAGGATGTTCCAAATCACGGATTTCGTGTAGGAATGAAATTAGAAGCTGTAGATCTCATGGAGCCACGTTTAATATGTGTAGCTACAGTTACTCGAATTATTCATCGTCTCTTGAGGATACATTTTGATGGATGGGAAGAAGAGTATGATCAGTGGGTAGACTGTGAGTCCCCTGACCTCTATCCTGTAGGGTGGTGTCAATTAACTGGATATCAACTACAGCCTCCAGCATCACAGTGTAAGTTGCTAATACAGAAAACATGTCTTTTTACAAAAACCAGCTAATTCTCCAGAGAGCTCTCTCATGTAAATCATCTTGTAGTTCAAAGGACAAGAATATATCAATGTCTGATGAGTTGACAGGTAAGTTACTCCACAATATCACAGAATTAGACCGTGAATGTCTTGGCAATATGAGGCTGGTATTAGTTATATAGTAAATAGAGAAAACCCCAAATCACCAAGTTAAAACTACACTATTGTCAAGTTGAACATTACAGATTAAAAATGTATCATTTGTAAATGTTGTTGAGTAGTGCGGGGAATGATTTTGTTAGACAAATGTATCCTCTAAAAGCAGTGTGTACTTCATAAAGACAATTCATCCAATTTGTGTCTAAAATTGTAAGCCTTTCTCCATTACCAATTCTTCCCTTTAATTTTTCAGCATCAAGAGAAAGCCAGTCAGCTTCTTCAAAACAGAAGAAAAAGGCTAAGTCCCAGCAATACAAAGGACATAAGAAAAGTGGGTCGCGATGTGTTTGTATATGTTTTCTAATTGTTAAACAATTGAGGTCTCAGTATTTTTGCACAGAAAATTACATCCCTGTGAGAACTGATGCTTGTTCATTATGTATTATGCTTAAAGGTGCAGTATAACATAAAAGGCAAACCTTTTTGATACTAAGAAACACTTTTAATTGACAGGAGAAATGATACTCTTTATCTGTGTGTTTAAAGCACACAGATAAAGAAAGAACAGAGCCTGAGAATGATTCTTGAAATGATTATAGACCTACTCAAGGTTAATCGCTTTTTAAACGTTTTTTAATGAAGAAAAAAAAATACTGCTTGATGCTTATAATAGCCATCATTCCTACAGTATACGCTCTGTCTCGAATGATAATCCTGAGAAATCAGCATTGAAGGGCTGGGGAGACAGCTCGGTGGGAACCTGAGGTGGTGGCACACACCTCTTTTCCTAGCACTCAGGCAGAACCAGGCCGATCTCTTTTGAGTTTGAGGCTAGCCTGGACTATAGAGCAGGTTCCAGGACAACCAAATCTAAACAAATAAACCCTGTCTGGAAAAAAAAAAGCACTAAGGTGCAAAGTGATAAGCCTCCCCAGGAAGAACAGACTCCCTCATACATGGGTATATCACATGTCACAGACACACATCAAAATAAGAAGGAAATCATCTAAGTTATCTAGCTAACAAAATCAGTTTTTAAATGCTTCCTGTAATGTATTTTTCTTACAATAAATTGTGGTTGTCATTATCAGTCACAATAACATAAAATGTTTTTCAACTACCATAGAAAGGCCTGAGTTGTTCTGTTCATGAAGCTTGTTATAGATTATCTTATTCTAAAATTTAAAAAAAAAATGTTTAAGATACTTTTTATAGTAAAATGTGCCTACAGATTAACCAGATATTCTCTGTTCTTCCTGATTAACAGTTATTTATAACTTTTTTTAAGTGACAAACCTAATTACTATGCTGGTGCTTTGAAAAGCAAGTTTCCAAGTTGGGTGGTGGTGACGCACTCCTTTAATCCCAGCACGCGGGAGGAGAGCAAGTTCCAACCCTTTGCAGAGAAACCCTGTCTCAAAAAAGAAAATGAAGGGGCTGGAAAGATGGCTCAGCAGTTAAGAGCATTGCCTCCTCTTCCAGAGGTCCTCAGTTCAATTCCCAGCAACCACATGGTGACTCACAACCATCTGTAATGAGGTCTGGTGCCCTCTTCTGGCCTGTAGGCATACACAGAGACAGAACATTGCATACATAATGAATAAATATTTTTTTAAAAAAAAAGGAAAATGAAGTTTCCCCCCATCATAAAACACTATGTCAGGCATTGGTAGCACACATCTTTAATTCCAGCACTCAGGAGAGTTCAAGGCCAGCCTGGTCTACAAACTGAGTTTCAGGACAGGCTTCAAAGCTACAGGTTAATTCTGTCTCGAAGAAAAAAAGCAAAAACACAAAATCATTGTCTACCCTAGACTAGTGATGACTTGCATGACATCATTGTAAATCAGGCTTTTCATTTGCCCTTTCCTCTGTGGGCAGAACCTCCCTCAGACCCAGAATTTTAGTTTTCTGTAAAGTGAATTTAACAGACTCGTTTAAACTGTCTTATCATTTTGTTGGACAAGAATTTGAGAAAGATTTCAGAAGATTTTAAGATGCTGAAGTTAACTGATTTTAGCCTGGCATGGAGACGAGTGACGATAATCTCAACACTCACACACAAGCAGAGGCAGGAGTTCATGGTCATTCTCAGTTCCATAGCAAGTTCAAGGCCTACCAGGCTTCATGAGAGCCTGTCTTAAGGAGGCGGGAAGAATACACATACACATAAATAGGTGGTGTATATGGGTGTAATTCTACATATACGTGTGTGTGTGTGTGTGTGTGTGTGTTCTCAATGGCTTATGGAAAGCCTTTTTTAAAACTTGCTGGGTATGGTGACTCATACTTGTAATCCCAGCCCTCAGGAAGCTGAGGCAGAAAGGATTGCCACAAATTTCAGGCCAGCCTGGGCAGAATAAGACTGACTTCAAAAACAGAAAGGGAGCTAGAGAGGTGGCTCAGTCATTAGCACCACTTGCTGCCCTTGCAGATGACCAGGTTCGTTTCCCAGGACCTAACATATAAGTTACAATGCTTATAACTCGAATTCCAAGGGATCCGGGTTCTTTTCTGAATCAGAGGTCACACATGGAGTGTATATATATATATATACATATATGCGTGTATGTATATGTATACACACACACATATATACACACTCAGGTGCACGTAAATATAAAATCCTTTTTTTTTTTAAGGAAACAATCCTTTTTACTAACTAATGAGCATTATGTGCAGTTTTCTTGCCTCTTTTTGATCCTTGCAAGGTTTGTTTCTGGCTTAAATGTTTAAATCTTTGAAATGAGTGAATTGACAAAGTAGGAATATTAGTTACCCAAATTTTGGTGCTATTTAACATTCCCAGGTTTCTGAACTAGAGAGTAACTTTAGCTATAGATGGAACATACCCCTTAGCTCTGACATTTTGTTCTTAATACTATGATATCATGACTAGTACCTTACAATTATTAGATATAGAAAGTAAAATAAGTGATAATTCCTTACTAGAAACCCTTGGAATCAGATGTTTTGTTTTGGAATTGAGAATTTTTTCCCATTTCAGAAAAATATAAATAAATATTGTGGGATGTAACTATGTAACACTCTGCAAACTCTGGAGTGTTTTCTGAAGCAAAATACAAATGTTGCAGTAAGTGGACCAAGTAAAGATAATAAGTGTATCATCAAGTGAGTATGGTTTTATTGCCAAAATCTTAGAAAAATGCTTTTTGAATGTTGGAATTGAAGAAATATAGTAAGCAATCGTTTTATAAAAGTACTATTTATTTCCTATTCCGTAGGAATTTTTTTGAGGGGATAGTTTGAGCCAGAGTTTCTCTGTATATCCCTGACTGTCCTAGAACTTACTCTGTAAACCAGCATAGCCAGGAATTCAGAGAACCACCTGTCTCTGCCTCCAGAGTGCGTGCTTCAATTAAAGACACTAACCACCATTGCTGGCAGAATTGTTATTTTTCCCCTATTACGCAAACTTTTATTAGAAATATTTTTCCCAAGGCTAGATGTGGTATCTTAGGCTCATAATTTCATTGGGGGCGGGGGAGATAGGAGGATTGCTGCAAATTCAAGGCCAGCATGGACTGCATAGTGAGTTCTAAGTCAACATAAATTACAGAATGATACCCTGTCCCAAAGGCGGATTGGGATGCAGAGTGGTGCTGCATGACTAGTTCACTTGTAACATACTTACAACACAATCATGAAGGCCATAATTTGGTTCCCTGAACCTACATAAAAAGCAACGTGGCACATGCTTATGTCAGTGCTAGAAGACAAAACTAGGAGGACCAAGTTGTTGCTGAGCAGTGATGGCACACGTCTTTAATCCCAGCACTTTAATCCCAGCAGAGGCAAGCAGATAAATTTGAGAACAGCCTAATCTATAGAGCAAGTTCCTGGAGAACCAAGGCTACACAGAGAAACTGTGTCTTGGGGGGGGGGGGGGGGAATCTTAATTTGTCTGGGAGCTGGAGAGAGCACTTGCTGCTCTGGAGGAGGACCCAACCCAAGTTAGAATTGACCACCCATATTGGTTGGTTTGTTACTGTCTGGAACTTTAGCAAGAGGCAACAGCCTCTTGCCTGTGATAGCACCTACATGTATGTGCATACTGACACACACATGTAAATAAAAATGAAAATCAAGGTTATTCACTGCAGGCAGACTTACCCATAGCAGATGAGCTTCAGAACCTGGGGTCTGTCTTTAGTTCACTGGTGGATTGTTGTGTTCTGATTCTGTTGTTTCTTGAAGCTCGGTTGTCTTCTGTACTAAAGTGGTTGTGGTAGTCTTTATTGTCCACTAGGATAGTTGATTGTCTTCATTGTCTGGCATGGTGAGCAGTCAGCCAGGTTTGTGCTATAAGTGTGTTGCATAGGGACAGTTGTTAACTAGCCCTTTGGAAAAATAAGAGTGCAGTTTTACCAGGAGAGTCTTATAAGCTATTCAGACTCAAAGAACTTTTTCTCAAGCCATAGTAATCTGGAGCAGTTTAAATCTCCCTGTTTTCAGGAGGTACTGTGTGTAGGACTTGGTGGTTTGGCCTGGTGTTTTACTCGGAATGTGTTAGAAAAAAATCAGATAGTCACTGCACATGACAGTGTTCTGGCGTTGGAGAGCTGAGTGTGAACTCACTTCACTTTCAGATTCATCTTTTATGGGAATGCTGCTGACTTAAAATTATGCATTTAATTCTGATTATCTAAAGTAGCTGGCTACTGGGTCATTATAAACATAGGAGGAAAACAGATAAAATATACATTTGTAAAAATATAGTATCTTTCCGTTTTCACCCTTATTGCACCATGCCTAGTGATTCAGTGTTTGCAAAGTTTAAAACATATTTTAGTTTGGTAGAAGCATTTTGTAAGTCTAGACTGTTTATGTTTACTTATGAACCTGTAACTAAAAATGGTATATGCCTTTAGCCCTAGCACATAGGAGGCAAGAACAGGAAGGTCAGAACCTCAAGTTTCTTGTGGGCTACCTAATTAGTTTAAGGACAGCACAGTCCATGTGAGACCTCGCCTTGAAACTAATTAATTAAGAAAGCTGAGCGCATGCCGGGCGGTGGTGGCGCACACCTTTAATCCCAGCACTTGGGAGGCAGAGGCAGGTGGATCTCTGTGAGTTCGAGACCAGCCTGGTCTACAAGAGCTAGTTCCAGGACAGGCTCCAAAACCACAGAGAAACCCTGTCTCGAAAAACCAAAAAAAGAAAAAAAGAAAAGAAAGCTGAGCGCAGTGGTGCACACTTGTGATTCCAGCACTTGGAAGATGGAGGCAGGAAGTTGAGGTTCTGCCTTGTCTATATAGTAAGTTCAAAACCATCCTGGGCTGTCTGAGATCCTGTCCAAATATGTGAGATTAAAAACTTGTAAGCAATATGTAATAAGCTTTGAATTTTAGAAGTGCTTTTCTGGGTCAGAATTACAAATGCTGTCTGAAGGCACTGCTGACAAAAACTTAGGGGATCACACTATATAGCAATGTAATTGTGCCATCCAATCGATACTTAGAAAGCTATTTTTGTTTGATTTCTCCCCCAAAGGGCCTTAATTGGGCTCTGTCACCAGGGAAATGCTGCCTTAAAAGTTACGCTCAGGCCGGGCATTGGTGGCAAACACCTTTAAAAAAAGTTATGCTCAGAGACTTTCTCTTGGGATCAGTGTGTAGATCACTGTAGCATTTGCCCAGCATGCATGAGAGCCTGCTCGTCTCCAGCACTACTACAAGAAAGTAAATAAAGACCCTCCCCTTCTATTGGCTTTTCACCCAGTATTTTGTTTTCTTGAGTGAAATTCACCCAGCAGTTGTTTTCACTAACTACTCTGTAGTTTGTTTTGCCTTCTTTAGTCATTTTAAGCTTGAGCGTCAAGACCAGGATTATCAAACCGGAGAGATTGGAACCAACCTACCCCCAGCATGTGCACTTGCTGTGCATGGACACATGTGCACACACACGCATATATGCATAAGTTAAGCCTTCCACAATCAGCTGACTGTACAACCCAGCCTCCCTAGTAATACGATGCACTTTTTCTTATCACACACCTAAGTCAAAGCTTACTTCAGTCTGACTTGATGTTTAGAGAGGAAGATGCCAGTTGGGAAGAAGCCTGTCAGTTTGTCGAGCCTGCCCATGACAGGCGGGGTGCGGAGGAGTTTCTCTGGGGACGAAGAGTTGACTCCTCCTCCATATCGAACCCTGCCAGCACAGACAGCCCTGGAGGCCTTCCCACCTCCCAGCTCTAGCCGAGAGTTCAGGCCCAGCCTCAAAACAGGTAACTAGTGACGGCAGCACCACAGGTACTAGAGGGTCAAGTGCTGGGCAGGGCGGTGGGAGACAGAGCATGGTCTGGCGTGGCAGTGCTGACTCATCAAAGCTTTTCTTTTTCTTCTTTTCCTCTTTTTTTTTAACTAAAATATCCATTTTCACTGGTAGGCATTTCACTAAGATGAGTCATCAGGAAAAGGAGATTTTGGTGTCCTTACGTCTTGTGAAAGCTGTCATTTTAGGAATTATGAGGCAACTTCTGATATTTCATTCTTAAAATGGCTAACATATTACATTGTAGACATCCATGTGACTTAACTTGGGGGAGAGAGAGATCCTGAAGAACTCATCTAATTAATCAGACCAAAAAGTGAGACATTTTCCATAACATTCCATAGTGACTCATTCTTAGAAAATGTGTGTTGAGTTCAAGTACTTTTGGTTTTGGTAGTAAATCCTAGCTGAGCATCATCACAGACTTGAAACACATTAACTGTATATCATGGTATTTAATTAGATTGAACTTTATTTCCATAATTCCATGTTTCTGTGTGCACAGTGATTAAGTAAGTGACTTTTTTGGTGTTTACTTGGTTAGACCAGGGTTGTAGAGCCAAGGAAGACTGCTCAAGGTTTTACCCCTTGTAATTGCTAAAACCAAAGCTTACTTTAGATTAAAGATCTTGGAGCTTCAAAGCCAGAGTGCATGTTTAATTAGCATGTATCCTTCCACAAGTTAAGGATTGCTTTTCAACTGACTTGCTTTAGCTGATCAGCATTTCCTAAATGGCTTTGTAGTTTCGAAAGTCTACGTGGAACTTTAGTACCTTGTTCCCTTCTCGTCTGTTTGCCAGAATGTTTGTGCCTGACATTATTAGCCATTATTTTACTTCTATTTAAGATGTACTCCTTTGCTCTCACAGCTCTGCCAGTGTGTGTGGCCAGTTTTTCACCAGTCAGTTTTTTGATGATCACTATGGTAGCCTTAGGTCAAGGGAAATGTCCATGCTCTGTTTTACGTGAAGAACAGATTTGGATTACAAATCTCAGATTTCGTCTGCTGTGGCCAGGCATGGTGTTAAGACCTATAAACCCAGAAGGAAGATGGGCAGCCTCCTGAGAGACCCTTTCTCGACAAATGCCAACATGTTAGCTATTCTTTTAATGTATCACCCTCTAAGAACTAACTTCTCTTTTCATATGTGCTATTTATGAAACAGTATTTTAAACAGAATAATTTTGGAAGAGTATGTCATGTTTTGATAGAGGCTCTGATTCACAAGCTGAACTTCACTTGTAAGATACTACAAGAAAAACCTTGTGGCTTCTGACTTCCTCATTCCTTTAGTGCCTGTCTTCTGAGCTCTGGGCTGTGTCCTATGGGCTGTGGTGTAATCTGCTCCATGAAACACTATAGAAACTATACGATTGCCTTCATGTCTGAGAGCCACCGTTGGGCCGGCTGTTGGGAGAATTTATGATTATTCGCTTTTGAAATGTCACTTCCATTTGTTTCTCTTGTGAAATGTTTGTAAATAGTGTGACTAAAATGAATTCCTTTTAAAAGCATGGTTTAGAAATCGCATTGGTGTAGAATGTGGCATTGAGCCACTCGATCATCCATCATCTAGGAAGAAAGGATGAAAATAAAGGCGGGCTTTATTTTCGTTTTCATGAAAAGTGGAAGTTTGCATTTAAAACATTCCATATCTGAGTGAATGTTTCACCTTTATCTTGAGTGATTTTAAAGTACATCATTTCCATATTTTAGCATGATTCTACTCCAGATACTTGTTTTGAGTATAAATGCATACAGCTTTAGGGTGTGCTTTAGAACCTCAGCTTTATCTTTCTTACATAAAAACACATCCTTTTGAGTGAAACATCTTTGATCTTGAAGCATGGTGATTCCCATTCATTTAGCCATCTAATCATCGTATAACAAGATAACATTCAACCTTTTATTGTGGGTACTGCACCTTTAATGAAATGTGGGTTTTGTTTCAGTGTTTATCCTTGTGATAGTACTAAAATGTTCGTAATACTTACTGCATGTTGGTTAGATCTGAAATATAGCTATTGCATATTTGCTAATGTTCATTAGAACATATTTTTATTAAGCAAAGGAAGAACTATACAGTTGCACATGCTTTGCCTTTCAACAGTATGTTGTTTCTTTTGCTCTTACTATACACAATATATTCACTTTTTTGTCTTTGGACTATTACGTTTTCAATATTGATATCAAAATAGGAACCAAAGTAAGATGAATTGTCAACTCTCAAAACATTCCTTACACTTGGTAAATGAGACATCAGAAGTGCTAGCTGATGGTACATGCCTTTAATCTGAGCTTCAGGGGTTGGACCTATGTGAGTTCAAGGCTAGTCTCTACCATCAACATAGCAAGTTTCAGGCCAGCCAGAGCTACATAGTGAAGCCTCATCTCAAAAATACAGATAAGACTGGGTTCTGTATATCTTTGTTGATTTTATTATACAGTATGTAGTCGATCCTGGCCTCAAACTCAAGATCCACTTGCTTCAGCCTCCAGACTGCTGGGACTACTGGTGTGAGCCAAAACACTTGGACTGGGAGAGAGGTCATTAATTTTTAAAGAAATCTTCAAAACTAAATTGAGTCCCAGCACCATGAAAAATAAAATAAAATAATGCTGGGCAAAATGATGTCACACACCTGTAAACTAGCACTTGTAAGGAAGTGCTAGGCAGGAAGATCACAAATTCTAAGTCAATCTGAGCAACGTAGCAAAGACCCTGTCTCAAACTTTAAAAGGGTGCCTGGTGGGGCTGAAGCTCTTGAGTAGAGCACTTGCCTAATGTGCCCAAGGCCCTAGGGTCAATTTCCAGCACAAGGAGTGAGGGCAGAAGGAAGGAAGGAAATTAAGTGACTATGTTCAGGGGATTTTGGTATAAGCAGGTTTTTATTTCACATGCAGGCTCCCTTTGTTCAATTATCTGTTCTAATATAGTACTAAACTACGCACATAACATTTGTGTATTTATAGAGAAAAAGAGAGATCATATGTACTGTACGCTGTATTTTTTCCAGTTACATACATACATATATACATACATATTACTAAAGCTGATTTGAAAATTAGGTATATTAAAATAAGTTTACTGTGCTGGCTTATACCTATAATTTCAGCACTTGTAGTAGGCTGAGACAGGAAGCCAGCCTGGACTACATGAGCCCTTGTCTCAATAAAAAGAAAGTAAAGAAAAAAATCATAGGGCCCGGGTAAGAGGAGGGAGACATAGCTGGTGATCTCAGACTTATTAAAACTGAGATGGCTAAAGAAATGTTAGCTAGCCGGGCGGTGGTGGTGCACGCCTTTAATCCCAGCACTCGGGAGGCAGAGACAGGCGGATCTCTGTGAGTTCGAGACCAGCCTGGTCTACAAGAGCTAGTTCCAGGACAGGCTCCAAAACCACAAGAGAAACCCTGTCTCGAAAAACCAAAAAAAAAAAAAAAAGAAATGTTAGCTAGATGTTGTAGTGTATACCTAGAATCCCAGCCCTCTGGAGGTAGAGGCAGGAAGATCACAAATTCAAGGCCATTTTGGGCTACATAGGCAGGCACTATCATGTTGAGGATTATACCTCCAAATGTACAAGAAATATGTTGGTTTCTATAGGCATTGACATAAAAGTGAATATTTAATTCTAAAAATTTTCAATTATTTTAGTTAAACACTGTTACTTGAGCATTCTACTGGAGATCATCCACTGTGTAGTGTCCATTGTGCATCATTGTTCCTCTCCTAAACATTTATTAAATGACAGTAGACTTTAAAATTAGAATTGAGAGGTGTAGCCCAATAGTAGAGTACTTGCCAACACATATGCAAGGCCCTAGAAACATGCACCCAAAAAAAAGTATCTTTTAGGCCTTTATTATTTTTGTTGTCTGTTTTATAGTACTGGGGTCAAGTCCATCACCTCATGTGTGCTAGGCAAGCATTCTACCCTTGAGTTCCACCTAGCCTTCCATGGTTTCATCTTTATAGGTATTGAAGAAATGACATCTTTTTAGCTGTAAAATAGATAGAACATGAAGATGAACAGCCAGGGCAGTCCAGAAGACTTGGTAACATCCTGTGCATTTCTGTCTCATACAGTGACCACATCACAGCTGAAGGAGGAGCTGCTAGATGGAGAGGATTATAGCTTCCTCCAAGGAGCATCTGACCAAGAAAGCAATGGCTCTGCCACCTTCTACATCAAACAAGAGCCATGAAGTGGCTCAGAAACTAGGAGTGGAAGGGACTGTTTTACAGGACAGATTTGTCGTCATCCAGCTGTACAGCAGGCTATTGTACTGGGACATTTTGCTAAATACAGAAAAGTTCAGTTCCAGATTTTTCAGGTGGGGGGGAAACTATTTTGGTGGGGAGGGAATTTTTCAATTTATAAAGATGGACGATTTTTGTGTTGTATTTGAAGCTTTTGAAAGAATTTTGTAATATTTTCCAAGTTTGGATTTATGTGCATTGTTAACAAGAACTGAAATTCTAACTTTTTTGGTAAGATTAAAGTTTAGGTAGCAGGATTGAAGGAAATGATTAAGAAGGATATAGCTGTAAATGCGAATGAACTGTCATTACAAATGAACCTTCTTGGTACCTGTTGGGAGATTTTTGAATTTTAGAGTTAGGCCAGTCACATCTCCAGCTTCCTTTGCTGCAGAAATATGCAACTGAACCCCTCACAGAGGGCTCATCACCACGTAGATCACGGAAGGGGTCATTAACTGTGCTCGCTGATATTTTATTGCAGCCCATTTAAATGTTTGTACAGAAATTTTTTCATTCTTCTAAAATTTATTTGGAGTTGTATATGAAACTAGAACTCTGGATACTTTTATATGCTCTCCTTCAAGAAAAATGATAAAGTTTCTAACACTAGAGTGTTAAACTGGAATGGTTGACAGATACCAGGATCTCAGTCTCTATATAAGGGGTCAGGGAAAATGAATATTTTCCCAAGTTTATTCTGTTTTCCTTGCTAGAGAATAAAGAACATCCCATGAAAAAGATACTCTTATCAAACCTCTGCCATTTCCCTCCGTCTGAGAGAGAGCAACTTGATTGATGTAACCACCCCGAAAACAGATGTTCTGTATTACCAATAGAATCAGATAAAAAAAAAGTTGTTTAGATTTCAGATCATTCCAGCTCCACTTTGAACTGTCCTGGATTTGTTAGAAACTTACTGAAAGAAAACTTAATTTTCTTAAAATTCCATATACACACACGTATTGACTTAACTTTAATTGTAGGCAGAATTTATTTTAACAATAACTGATTTGGACCATTTTAAACATTCCCTATTTTAAAAATCATATGACTTCCTTTAAAAAATAGGATAAAAGGGTAAATTGGTGAAAGGTTTGCTCTCTGCATTTTTCTACCCTTCTACCGAGTTGTGACTGAATGAGCGCTCTAGAATTTACCAGTGAGGTTCATAAACTAAACTCTCAGGAATTCATTGCATCTGTTCTAGAAGTGCTTCTGGGTCTGAGCCTGGCCTCTTCAGAGTGGTAATACTGCCCATCTCCTCTGGAAAATAGGCAGGGCTAATGAGAAGTTAAAATGATTAACCTCTGCAGCCCTACAGCCTATGGAATGCTTTAAAAAAACGCTAATGGAAAACCCCAGGAGACATTTTAGGTAAGATTTTTGTTTGACTTTTAAATGCATAGAACGTTAAAAACCAGCAATTTATTTTCTAAAATATTGCTCTACTTTTGGGAATAATAGCATTGGTAATACGCACAGGTTTACCTCATTCTATGCAAGAGGGGTTAATAACGTAAGGTTTTGTAGTAGCTACTGGAAGTAAAATGTGTTACTTTATAGTGTAAAAATGTATGGAATCGCATGTCACCATTTCTTAAATACTGACTCTGGGGGCTAAATGCAGATCACATCAATGCAAGTTGAATCTCGTGTCAAATATATGTGAATTCAGCTGTAAAATTACTGGATATTTATCTTAAACAAGATTGCTGAGGGGGACCTACTGTAAATGTGACATCCTCGCACTTCCCAAATCTTTGAAGGATCTTCCCAGGAACTTCAAACCTAGAAGAGGTCCAAAGCAAATGTTATAGTCTTTATTCTCAGGCTCAGTGGATTAAATCCAGGACTGTGCTTCCATGGTACCAGCACAAGAAGCCTGTTGTATGGGGTGCACTCCTCATAGCTTAGGTGTAGGAGTTCTCCAAGGAACGAACTGTAAGCCAGGAAAGATGTGATTTCATGCCAGCCAGTCCTGGTAATTAGTTCTGTGAAATGCTTATTTGTAGCCAGGTTCTACAAGCTTCCAATTCTACACCAAAACCAGGCTTGGCGTGTTTAGAATTCCCCACCTATATTCATTAAATGTTTATGTTCACCAAGAGTGAGGGGTTGTTAGGACTTGTTAGAGTCTAAACACAGCCCAGAGCCCTCTTCTTTGTTAAGACCCTCACTCCTGCTGCTAACAAAGAATGTTAACCAGAGGAGACTTCCATTGTAGCCATAATTACTGTTTGTCGTACAGCTCAGTACCCCTGTTCTCTCTCAAAGTTTAAAATGTACTGCTGACCTTGGGTTTTTGTTTTCCTGTTAGGAGCCTGGGAACTTTTAGTAGTTTAAACTTTTTAACCTTTTCCTTGCTGTGTATGAGGAAAGCTAAAGCTGTTATCAACTTTTTATTCTGCGGATACTAACACGGGTTTTCAGTGTTTGTTTGTTTTTATTATTATTAATTTTGTGTGATGTGAATACCCTCGCCCATCAATATTTGTATTATGGTGCTATATATTTGGTAATGATCCTTTAATATTGGGGAGGGATTTTAAAAATACTGTGATTAAACTGGGTATCTTCCTTTGATTTTCATATTTTAAATAAAGCCACAGTCATTTATACAAAATAAAATAAAATAAAATAAAAATGCATCTGTCCCTGGGCAACTTTTCAAGGACAGAGGCCAAAGTAAAGTACATAAGGTTTTTACATCATTTCTGTGTGCGTTTGATATATAGATCAATATCTGGACAAATTTAATCTTTTATTTTCTGGTAACTTGTGATCATTGAGGAAGTATTTGAAGCTTTCTCATGAAATGTACATAGCGTGAAAAATCCCTTCAGAGAAATTTATGTTCCTTTCATTTTTACCAAAATGCAAATTTTCAGCATGGATGTGAAAAGCATTAAAATTATAACTTTGTGTACAAGATGAAAATAATTCACTAAATTTGCCCTTTTTTACACAAAATAAAATGTTAAAGTTAAGCATTATTTATCAGTTTTTTCAACATTTGTTTATCAAGGAGTGTGGGTAGATGTGCCGTTGTGCACATGTGGAGACAAGTCAGTTCTTCACATGTGAGTCTTAAGAGTGGGCCTGAGGTTGTCAAACTCAGAAGCAATCCCCTTTCATCTTGTGTGTGTTTCAAAGCCCAGCTTTCAAGAGATGATTCTCACTGTGAGATCCGAGAATTAACTAATTGGGCTTACCATATTATACTCTAACCTCTCCCTGAGACCACTTGCAATTAGGCAGTTATATAGCAAGTGGTAGAGTGGCTGTGTAGTCAGCCTCCCTCTCTCCCTTTCCATGAGAGTATTAACAATCAACAGTAGGATGATCCTTTAGCATAGCTCCCCAAGATGGCCATTACTTGCCTCAAGAGAGTCAGGATACAAAGTAAAGAAGAGTACTGTGAGAAGGAATTTCCCACCGTCCAACAGGCAATAAGACACCACTTCTGACCTCTGTACACCAGACTACACATGCAGTCTTTAAGAGGGAATAAAGCTTCAGGCTGGGAACTACATTAATTGCTCGTTCTTTAACCTATGTCTCGAGACTTTCTGCTAAGCAACGGAAACATAAATCTGACCTGCTTGACTTTGTTTCTTTGTAGCTACATTTTCACACACCCATCTTGCAGAAATAAACATTTCTCTATTAGCTAATGATCCCTAGCTTATTCTTCACAGTAAATAAGACTACTTTGTTTAATGCCATTATAATCATGGGACAAAATCACTTTCAGTTCTAGCAAATGAGCAAAGGACACTGCATCCAGTTCCAAAGTCTTTATTGTTTTAGAAAAGATGATCCATTCTGTGGAATGAAGAGTTGTGCCCAGGGATCCATCAGTAAAGCTGAGAACTATCATCTCTACTCATATACCCAGTCATGAGCACAAGACTTATAGTCAACCAGTTCTTCAGGCTTAAACCATAGACTGATCTCCTTCTCTGCACTTTGCACTGAATCACTGCCATGAATGATGTTCCTAAAAAAGAAAGCTCATTTATTATGGTGTATTACAGTGCCAGAGTCCATTTAATAGGTAACAGCAAAGGGCAGACACTGCAGACCTTTTCAAAGGCCCACCTGACACTGAATGATTACATCCCAAGTATCCCAAAACCAACTGTAGGGCTGAGAGTGCTGTGAAATCCATTGGATAGGACAGGAGACTGTAAACAGTTAACACTTGCTCTTGCAGTTGCAGAGGACCCAGGTTTCAGTTCACATGGTGGCTCGCAACAATGCATAACTCAGTTCCAAAGCATCTCATATATGTAAGCAGAACACTCAGAAAAATCTTTAAATATCACCAAAAATTTTTTAAAAAGCTATAAAAGTGCCCAAATAAAAAGAGCCGTACGTCCAAGTTTTCCCTTCAAGAGTATTTATAACCCAAGATTGCTACGAGTGCCAAAGAAAAGTTCCTTCTGAAACACAGAAGCAGGCAAGCCTCCCAATCAAAAGCCAATCCTGGTTTTTTTTCCCTTGGGGGGAGCGAGTCTCAAATTTCCTATGCAGCTTAAAATGACTGAACTTTCTGATTTTCCTGCCTCCCAAATGTGCCAGCTTATCTAATTTACATAGGCTGGAAATTGAACTCATGGCCTCCTTCATGCCAGGCAGGCAGTCTACCAACTAAGCTACAGCCTCAGCTCTCTGCATTGTCTTTGGCTGGCTGGCTAGTTGGTTGGGTTTCTGAGAGTTTCTCTGTGTAGCCCTGGCTGTCCTAGAACTCTGCTTACAGACCAGACTGGCATGGACCTCTGTGATCTGCCTGCCTCCCAAGTGTGGATTAAAATCATGCATTTTCTTAATTAAAGTGATTTGCAAGCCATTGCTTATTAGTAACAATCCTTTTATTACAAAGTTTGGGTACAAATTATGGCTTAGGAAAACTCAGAGGGTTAGGTTTCACATGGTGAGGTTAAACCCTGTTTCCCATGTAGAAACTATCACATGCAGCTCTCTGTATAGTGAGTGTCTCAATTACAAATTTTAAGCAATCATTCACAGAAGTGTTTAGTGATAATTTCCATGTTGTATTTTCAGGTTTTCATGAACTTGGGGTATGCCCAAATTGATGTTGTATGCTCCACTTCGAGTTAAAAGTGTATTCCCTTCCGTCTCTCTCCCTCTCTCAACACACACACACACACACACACTTACCTGCCAACTTGAATGCAAAAATCCCCTCGAATGGTGCCTGGCTTAGAGTCAGCTGGATTGGTCTCTCCCAGCATCATTCGGCCTGTCTTCACCACATTGAGCCCCTCCCAGACCTTAATAGAAGAAAAAAGTTACTGAGACAGAACCATTAAGGACACTGACTTATGACATTGTGGTCAGATAACCTCAACAGAGCAAGAATCTATGTTTTAAATTCACAAGTAGGGTATAGGAAAAGACTACTCAACTTGAGGATAAACAAGTTACAAAGTCTGGAGAAAGATCAGTAATCAGTGGGCAGGGCCTCCCTGGGAAAGCAAGATGGTAAGTACTGCAGGGAAGAGAAGGGCTAGCCTAGGAACTGGAAGTACTCTTAAACAATTTCAGTGTCTTACACTCTGTGATCATCCTCAGGGGACACCAAAACCACCCAGAAGACACTACACCCGGAGTGCAGAGCCAGAGAACTTTTGCACTACAGATTATATACTTCAGAAATACTTGTCTAGGGATCTGGGTGGGGGTGGGGCACGCCTTTAATCCCAGCACTAGGGAGACAGAGGCAGGTGGGTCTTTGTGAGTTCCAGATCCGAGGCCAGCCTGGTCTACAAGAGCTAGTTCGAGGACAGGCTCCAAAGCTACAGAGAAACCCTGTCTCGAAATAAAATTTAAAAAAAAAAATACTTATCTAGGTCTAGGAAACATTGCAGTCAAAAGTACTTGGCAAACATAGTGCTTCCTTGAAAGCCTATAAAGATTGCCTTAAACTCCTTTCACATCACGTATTTGTTCGAGACAAGGTTTCTCTGTTTTGGGACTCACTCTGTAGACCAGACTGTCCTCCAACTCATAGATCCACCTGCCTCTGCCTCCCAAGTGCTAGGATTAAAGGCCATTACCACACACCGCCATTAGCTATATGTGTACATACATGCACATTCAAATACTGGTGCCTGCGGAGGCCAGAGGCGTGAGTCACAGGTGGTGTGAGCCAGCTTGTGTGGGTGCTAGGAACCTAACTCCAGTCCTTTGTGTGGGTGCTAGGAACCTAACTCCAGTCCTTTTGCAAGAGCAGCCTGAGCTTTACACTGAACTACACAGCCCAGAGTCTTTCAAAAGTCTGTTTACCCCCCACACACAATGTCTAGTTAACTAACTCCTGACTATGTATACCCCCAGTACTCTAGGCAGACCTCTAGGTGAGTCTGGGCCACACAGAGGACAGAGTAATCCCGTTAGTCCCTCACAAACACTCACCATGGCCACCACGGGCCCGGAGTTCATGTACTTCACCAGCCCTGGGAAGAAAGGACGGTCTTTCAGGTCAATGTAGTGCTGCTTCAGGTGTTCCTCAGAAGCCTGGCAGATAGAGGGTTCCATCAGGGAACAAACTGGAAAGGCTTAAATATGACTGGCCCACCCAATGGGTGGGGGTGGGCGCTCCAACATGACAGGTTCTTAATTTCAGGTTTGGTTGGTTTTTTAGTACATTCGAAAGGATCCATGCTATAAAACTGACCCCATTATGGCAGAAAAAAACCATAAGCATACCCTTGAGCTGGGAATGCAGCTCAATGGTAGAGTGCTTGCCTAGCACATGGAAGACCTTGTGTTCAGTCTTCAGCACCAGTTTTTAAAAGGAGGATGACTCTATGGGAATGCATGTGAAAAAAAAGTGCAGGCTATAGACCTGAGTCTGAATTTCCCAGAACCTCCCACCCAGAGATGAGAGATAAAGACAGTAGTTGTCCTGGAAGCTCATTGGCCAGCTCACTGGAATATGCAGCAATGAGCAAGAGCCAAAAAGACGGACCAACACACAACACACCATGCACAAGACAAAAAGAGCAAGTGTTTACATGAGCTGTGCATGATAGCTCATGCCTGTAATCCTAGACTGTGGCAGGGGAATCACAAGCTCAAAGCCAGCCTGAGATAAAGATCTTGTCTTAAAAAATTAAAAGACTCAGCCAGGTGATGGTGGTGCACACCATTAATCCCAGTACTTGGGAGATAGAGGCAGGCCAGGAAAGCCAGGACTACACAGATTCTCTAGTATTGTCAGTGATGTTAAGGATACAGAACAGTAGACAAGTAATTTGAGGCAAGATTTAGAAAGTGAAATGTTTGCTAAATGTGCCAGATAACAGATAACCTCAGGTTCCCCTGTCAAGTGATTCTAAACATTTCAGATAATAATAAACTTTTAAGGTTGAGTATTTTGCCTGCATGTGTGCCTGTCCCAGAAGGCCAGAAGATACCGGGTCCCCTGGAACTGGTTAGAGATGTTTGTGAGCCACCATGCAGTGCTGGGAATCAAACCCGTGGCCTCAAGAAGTACTCTTAGCTGCTGGGCCAGCTCTCCAACCCCAAGCAATCTTTGTTTTGTTTTTGGAGACAGGTTCTGTGTAGTCCTGATTGGCCTGGAACTTGCTGTATAGTCCAGCAGGCTGTCCTCAAACTCAGAGATCTGCCTGCCTATGCTCCTGAGAGGTTTTCCTAATTATGTGTATGGGTGTTTTGCCTGGATGAGTATCTTTCCATCCTTTGCATGTCTCATGCCCACTGAGGCCAGAAGATGGTGTCAGATCCCTTCAAACTGAAATTTCAGTTCTGAGCTGCCATGTGCGTGATGGAAATTAAACCCATCCTCCAGAAGAATAGTGTTTTATCCTCTGAGCCTTCTCTCCAGTCCCAAGAACTAAATTGATGCCCTTTATTAAATTGCAGTATTTATTAAGAGTAATCTTTTAGCTGGGCAGTGGTGGCGCTTCCTTTATCCCAGCATTTGGGAGGCATAGATGGGGGATCTCTGAGTTCGAGGTCAAACTGGTCTACAGAGTTAGTTCCAGAATGGCTAGGACTATATAGAGAAACCTTGCCCCATGGAGGGGGGAAAAAAAGCAACTTTTTTTTTCCTTTTTTAGACTGGGTCTCAGGCCCTTAAACTCCAGGTGTTAGCCAAGGGTAACCCTGAACGACTGAACCTCTTAACTCCACTTTCCGAGTGTCAAGATTACGTAGTGCTACCACACCCTACTGTTTACGCGGGGCTGGGGATGTATCGCATACTAGGCACTATACCAAATGTGAACTACACCTTCAGCTGGGGGCCACATACATGAAAAATAGTTACTATCACACTGCAAGGAGGGATGCAGCCTTAATACCTCTGTGATCCCTAAGTTTCCGCTAAAGCACCAAAGGATTGCACCGATTCCACCCACCCATTCCGTATAGTGTGGACCCCAGGCTGACTCCTTGCCGCCCCAAGAAGAGTGGAGGTCCTTTGCAAGGCAGCTAGGACCTGGGCAGGACCAGGACGCACAGCGGGAGGAAAGCCAAGCCACAGTCACGTTACCTCCGCTTAACCTTCCCAAGGGCGTCTGTCCTCCCCAGCCTGGGAAAGGGCCAGCGGGTCACTACCAACTAGTGGGAGGCGAAGGTGAAAAGGACTCTTCTTGGAGCGAAATCAGCCACGAAGCCTGACTCCAATTCCAAAAGGCAACGTGGATAAACCACTGGAGGGAGGGCAAAACACCTGGGACCCAACAACAGAGGGGTAGGGGGTGAGGGGGTGCGTTACCCGAAGGAACTTCATGGCCACCAGGCGGAACCCCTTCTGCTCGAAGCGCTTGATGATCTCGCCCACCAGGCCGCGCTGCACGCCATCTGGCTTGATGGCAATGAAGGTACGCTCGAGGTTGGCCATGGTCCTGCCAGGGCAAGAAATGCGGTCGATGAGGCCGGGCCGAACCAAGCCGGCCCGGGAGGCCACGTGGGCTCCCGGCACCTCCGCCGCTGAGGACACGTGGCTTTCCGGGTACTTCTTCCCCACCAGAGAGGCCCAGGAAGGGGACCGTGGTAGCCAAAGTTGGGGTGATGTTGGAGTGGAGAGTGTATCCCAGCCTTACCGAAAGTTAGTTGGCTGGACGGCCGGTGTGGGCGATGAGCGATGGGAAGAAAGAGCAGAGGGACCACCAGGCGGGCGCGGGGTAAGGAGGGAGGGGTGCAGGGCGGGACGAAGAACGTCACAACCCGGAGGAGCTGCTGCCCAACCCGGGAAGTTCAGCCGGTCCGATCTGCCAGTCGTCTGTGTCCCCGCCCAGCGGCCCGTGGTGCATTCCCTTGCCTTGCAAGGCTTTTGAGGACTGAGAGGCAGGAAGTGATTTGTTCCCCACCCAGGTCGGCCTGCACTTTGCTTACTACAGGCTCCAACACCAGGGACCTGCTATTGGTCCTAAATTCTTTCTTCCTGGAGACATTCGCATTCAGCCTTCCCAGGGGCACCAACGCCCAGCTAAACCCTCCCTGCCCTAGGGAGGCAAATCTTTTCCACCTTTGATTCAATCCTCTATCTCTCTCTCTCTCTCTCTCTCTCTCTCTCTCTCTCTCTCTCTCTCTCTCTCTCTCTCTCTCTCTCTCTCTCTCTGCTTGAGGTTTTAGCCTTCCTCATCCAAAATGACAGCTTCCCTAGGAGCCAGTCCCCTATGTCCCCTCCTCAGAAGGCCATCTGTTCAGGTCTCTGTCTCAGAATGACTTTCCAATTCCTAAGACAATCCATTTTGACTCCAGGATCTGCCCCCTGCTGTCTGTCTCCCTGCCTACCTTTCTGTCCTCAGTCAGCTACCCTGTTCCCAACCAGAGACGGGGGATCGCTGCCCACCCAGCACTATCCACTTAAACATGAGCCACTCCTGGCAAGCGACTAGAGTTTCCAAAAGTTGACAGCCTACCTGTACTTCACAGAGAATTCAAGGCCAGCCTGGTAAGTTTAGTACGCTGTACTCCGTCTCAAAATAAAATAAACAAAGCCAGGTGTGATAAACTAGAGCTGCCTGTAACGCTAGCATTTGGAGGAGGGAGGCTGGAGGATCAGGAGTTCAAGGACAGCCACTGCTACACAGTTCAAAGTCAACCTGGTCTGTGTATCAAAATATACAATATGAGGTGTTGGAGAGATCGCTGAGCGGTTAAGAGCACTTGCTGCTCTTTCAGAGGACCAGAGTTCAGTTCCCGACATGCACACACTTAGGTAACTCAATACTGTTAACTCCAGTTTCAGGGGATCTGATGCCTCTCATCTCAGGGACAAGTGTCCCCATGCACATACCCAAATGCAACACACACACCTGCACAAATTAAGAATAATGAAAAAAGCCAGACATGGTGCCAAATGCTTTCATGGCTAGTCTACAAAATGAGTACCAGGCCAACTAGAACTGTTACACAGAGAAACCTTGCCTTGAAAAACCAAAAAATAAGAAATAATTCTTTTAGCTAGGCAGTAGTCTCATATGCCTTTAATCCCAACACTTGGGAGGCAGAGGAAAGTGGATCTCTGAGTTTGAGCCCAGCCTGGTCTTCTGAGTGAGTTCCAGGACAGCCTGGGCTACACAGAGAAACCTTGCCCAAAATAAGAAATGAACAAATCTTTGAGAAATACATCCCTAACGAGGGGCTAGCGGCGGAGTCCCTTCAGTGTTTACCTAGATACACAGGTCCTGAGTTGACCCTTGGCACCACATAAACTGGGTACGGTGCTACATCCTTGGCTACTTTGGTATTAGAGACCAGCTGGACTCACGAGGATGAGGAGGACTGGAGATTGAGCTCTGTGGTAGGCCCAGTTGTGTGGCACGCACACAGCCTCAGGACCAACCTCCAGTATTCCGAACAGACTCTATATTCTGAGAAGCCAGGCCAATCGACTTGCAGACATTCCTTACCTCCTGTTTTCTCTGCAAACTACCAGTATCCTAAATGTCCCCACCCCAATGTCCTGTCCACATCTGCTTCATTTCTGTGTCCAGACCTAAAAAGAAATAAATGAATAAATAATTTTTTAAAAAAAAGATACAGTGCCTTGAGCACTCTATGAACCATCTGCCTCTTTTCCCAGTAGGCTTGGAGCTTGAGCTGGGGCCATGAACATCTGCGGTAAGAGGCTTAGGGTGTTGCCCCAAACACTGAGACTGGCCTCCAGATGAGTCAAAATGTCTAAAACCCCCCTCCAGCTCCATCCCATCCCCTCTGGCTAAAGACCTGCTCAGATTGAGTATCTCTCTGCTCTCTGACCATTAATTCCCTTCATACAGACTTGGCACTGGGCACCTCGCCTACATTTTCCTTTTTATATTCCCATCAAACACTGTGGTTTGGGATGACTCTGGCCCTGGTTTAATGTAGAGGATATACCCTGTTTTAATGGTGCCCTGCTTCTCTGAAGGAACCAGCTAGCCCTTCTCTCAGTTCTCTATGACATCAATACAACAGCGCTCACTACCTGAGATGGGATGTGAGGAGCCGGCTAGCCTCCAGGCTGACCACCTGTAACTAATCAGGTGGATAACTGCGCATCCTACCTCATCACCATCCCAAACCTCAGTTAACACTGGCGGTGTTTGGCACCAGCCCTCACTCTAGAGCCATTTCCTTCCTTCTCAGTCTGAAGCACACTCTAGTTTGCTCATTAAAAACAAACAAACTAAAATAAACCACTCTATCTGCCTGGTTGGTCTGCTAGTTAGTTTTCTGAGATAGTCTCACTGCATAGTCCTGGCTGAACTACACTTGTCTGGCCTCAAACTTGCTGCAATCTTTCTGCCTCTTCCTCCTAAACGCTAGGATTGCAAGCATGTACCACCATACTCTGGTTTTAGAGTTAACAAATGTCAACAGTCCTGACAGTCTGGAAACTTCACTGGATGTTATCTGATATGGAATAAGATATGTTGCCAAGCAGTGGTTTAATCCTACCTTTAATCCCAGCACTGAGAAGGCAGAGACAGGCAGATCTCTGTGAGTTCGAGGCAAGCCTGGTCTACAGAGCGAGTTCTAGGACAGCCAAAGCTACACAGATAAACACTGTCTAGAAATATATATATATTTGTTACATTCATTTATGCTGTGGAACATTTAATGATGCAATGATGTGTTGCATTCTTTTATGTTGCATTTCTTCAATCTGTGAAGCTGTGTTACTTTGCCTGCCTAGAAGACCTGATTGGTTTAATAAAGAGCTGAATGGCCAATAGCTAGGCAGAAGAGGGAAGGGCAGGGCTGCCAGGCAGAGAGATTAGAGGGAGAAATGTAGGAGTAGATCTAGCAGCAAGAGAAGGAAGAAGACTGGAGGAGCCAGGCACCCAGCTACACAGCAAGACAAGGAGTAAGAAGTAAAGATAGATATATAGGAATAGAGAAGGTAAAAGCCCAGAGGCAAAAGAAAGACAGCATAATTTAAGAAAAGCTGGCAAGAAACAAGCCAAGCAAAGGCCAGGAATTTATAAGAAATAAGCCTCTGTGTGACTTATTTGGGTGCTTGATGGTACCCCGCCCCCAAAAAAGCCAAAGAATAAAAAACAACCAACTATATAGTATCTGTCCAGTAAAAAGCCATTTACCCCAAGTCAGGACACATACCTCCCTACCCTACAGTAACAGTCACTACCACTTCCACTGACAACTGATGGTCCTAGGCCTACAAAGGACAAGGCTTCTTTTCAATTGATATTTATTGAGCTCTACATTTTTCTCTGCTCCTCTCCCTGCCTCTCCTTTCCCCGCTTCAATTCTCCCACAGGGTCCCCATGCTCCCAATTTACTCAGGAGATCTTGACTTTTTGTACTTTCTACTTCCCATGTAGATTAGATCTATGTAAGTCTCTCTTAATGTCCACATTGTTGTCTAAGTTCTCTGGGATTGTGGTTTGTAGGCTGGCTTTCTTTGCTTTCTGTTTAAAAACCACCTATGAGTGAGTACATGTGATAATTTTCTTTCTGTGTCTGGGTTACCTCACTTAAAATAATGTTTTCTAGCTCCATCTATTTTCCTGCAAAATTCAAGATGCCGTTATTTTTTTCTGCTGTGTAGTACTCCGTTGTGTAAATGTACCACATTTTCCTTATCCATTCTTCAATTGAGGGGCATTTAGGTTGTTTCCAGGTTCTGGCTATGACAAATAAAGCTGCTATGAACATAGTTGAGCACATGTCCTTGTGGTACGATTGAGCATCCTTTGGATATATACCCAAAAGTGGTATTACTGGATCTTGAGGAAGATTGTTTCCTAATTTTCTGAGAAATTGCCACACTGACATCCAAAGGGGGCTGTGCCAGCTTGCATTCCCACCAGCAATGGAGAAGTGTTCCCTTTCCCCCCACATCCTCTCCAGCATAGTTGTCATCAGTGTTTTTGATTTTGGCCATTGACAAGGCTTTTCTCATTTGTGGGTAGCTATAACTTCCCACAATTTCTTTTGTTGTTGTTTTTGTTTGTTTGCTTTTTCAAGACTGGGTGTCTCTGTAGCTTTGGAGCCTGTCCTGGAACTTACTCAGTAGACCAGGTTGGCCTTGAACTCAGAGGATACCTTCCTCTACCTCCCAAGTACCAGTACTAAAGGCCTGGGCCATCACACCCAGCTACAATTCCCCATTTCTTCTGAGAGCTCTCGAACAAGATGGGCATCTTTTACTTTTTTTTTTTTTAAGATAAGTTCTTGTATAACCCAAGTTGGCCTCAAACTATAAAGCTGAGGATGACTTTGAACTTCCAATCCTATCTCCTGAGTGCTGGGATTACAGTGTCACCATGCCCAGTTATGTAGTGATGGATAGAACCCAAGGCTTCATGCATGTCAGGCCAGCACTCTCTCTACCAACCAAGCTATATCCCCAGTCTGGGAGAGAGTGGTTCCCGTTTTGATTTTTTTTTCCATTTTATTTTTTTGTTTGTTTTGTTTTTCAAGACATGGTTTCTCTGTAGCTTTGGAGCCTGTCCTGGAACTAGCCCTTGTAGACCAGGCTGGCCTTGAACTCAGAGATCCGCCTGCCACTGCCTCCCGGGTTTTGGGATTAAAGGCGTGTGCCACCACCGCCCAGGCCCCATTTTGATTTTTTTTGAGACAGGGTCTCACTGTGTAGGGGAGGCTGATCTTGCCTCTTCCTTCTGGAGTGCTGGTCCTGCTCCACCACACTAAGCTGTTTGGTTTTGTTTTGACATGGTTTCACTATGTAGTCCAGACTGGCCTATAACTCATAATCCTGCCTCTGTTCCTGAGTAATGAATGGGATTACAGGCCTGAGCCAACATGCTTGAGTTGGCATTTTTTCTTTTTATTTTGTTTTGTTTGTTGGTTGGTTTTTCTGGGGACAGGTGTTAAGTTGGGAGTGTAGCCCCCAGGCCCTGGCATCCATTCCAGCCAACCTGGCCTGGGAGTTGCATTGCTCTGGACTTCAAATCCCAGTATGCTAGGTCTTGATCCCTCCCCAGGGGAAGGTCAGGACGACTCCCACAGGGCATTTAAGGCGGCTCCCAGAGGAGAAACACATGGTTTTGGGTCTGCATAGGCTCCCTGCTTTCCTGTCTCCCCGCCATGCACTCGGCCACCTGTGAGTGTCTTACTTGATAAAATGATGGGCATTTTGATTGGGTTTGATTTGACCTAATTAGATTTCTTGTGCCAATGGAGCTGCCCTCTTTTTATTATTTTTTCTTAATAACAACAGGGTTTCTCTGTGTAGCTCTGACCGTCCTGGAATTAGCTCTGTAGACCAGGCTGACCTTGAACTCAGAGATCCGCCTGCCTCTGTCTCCCAAGTGTTGTCATTACAGGCCTGAGCCAACATGTTTAAGTTGGCATCTTTATTTCTCATGCATCCTCTGTTCCCGGCAGTTTAACAATCTTGCCCATTCACCACAGACCTTGCTGACTGGCTCATTGCCAAGAGCGAATAAGAATGCGGGGCATGAAAAGAAAGACAGGCAAGGAAATGCCTGTGTCTCTCAGGGCGGAGGCTCAAACCTCAAAGAAAACCAAAAAATTCTCTGTGTGTATGTGAGGCCAATATAAGTAATTTGCATACCATTTACATTCTGTCGGTTCAGGTTATGAGGATCCTGAGGAGGAAGGAAGGCGTGCAAAGTAACTAGCTGACCCAATGCTGGAGATACAACACTTTAATCTACCAATGGCTCGTAACACTGCACAGGGAGTCCCAGCTCCCAGGTTCCTTCCAGGTCAAAGGAAGTTCCAGAAATACTTAGTTGCTGGTCCCTTGACTGTGAGAACAGGGTAAGTAGAGGAGAAGGGCAGGTGCCCTCCTGTCACTCATAGATCCAGTTTTGTGCACAGCTCTTGTAATCCACCAGCTCCTCAGGCTGAAACCACAAGCGGATCTCCTTCTCTGCACTCTCCACAGAATCGCTGCCGTGAATGATGTTCCTGGGCGGGGAGAGAGATAGCATCATTACCAAAAACCAAAAGATGACCCTGCCCACAGTGCACTGCATGCCCACTGCTGAGATCCGAAAGCATAACAGAAGTCAGAGGCCCTAGTACTTCAGAACATGTCAAAAGAATCTGTGCGTGGCCTCCCACACAAACACTGCCAGAGTGTGAACTTCAGGAAAGCTCTGACCAGCTTCTACATTCAAGAAAGGCATAGGAAGCCGGGCAGTGGTAGCGCTTGCCTTTAATCCCAGCACTTGGGAGGCAGAGGCAGGCGGATCTCTGAGTTCCAGGTCAGCCAGATCTATAAAGAGCTAGTAGTTCCAGGAGAGGCTCCAACACTAGATAAACCCTGTCTCAAAAAAAACAAAAAGGAAGGAAGGAAGGAAGGAAGGAAGGAAGGAAGGAAGGAAGGAAGGAAGGAAGGAAGGAAGGAAGGCAGGCAGGCAGGCAGGCAGGCAGGCATAGGAAATGGGATTAAATAAACACAGGGACCATCCAAGTCAGCCTCCACCTTCAGAAGCAGGAAGACAAAACTCCCATTTAAAAGTGACCTGAGCCAGACATTTGCTTTGATCCCAGCACTTGGGAAGCAGAAGCAGCATGAGGATCTCCTGAGTTCAAAGCCAGCCTGGTCTACAGATCAAGTTTCAAGACAGAAGACAGTCAGGACTACACAGAGAAATCTTGGAGGTGGAGAGGGAGAAGATGATCAGAAAGACGAAGGAAGGAAGGAAGGAAGGAAGGAAGGAAGGAAGGAAGGAAGGAAGGAAGGAAGGAAGGAAGGAAGGAAGGAAGGAAGGAAGGAGGAAGGTAGGTAGGAAGGAAGGAAGGAAGGTCAGGAATTCAAGAATAGCAATTTTGAGGCTAGCTAGCATACTTGAGACATTGTTTCAAAATACAACTAAACTTGCCTGGCATGGTGGCTCATGCCTTTAATCCTAGTACTTGGGAGACAGAAGCAGGCAGATCTCTGTGAGTTCAAGGCTAGCCCAGTCTACAAAGCGAGTTCTTGGACAGCCAAGGCTACACAGAGAAATCCTGTCTCAAACAAAAACAAAAAAATAAAAGCAAAAAAAACTAAGCTAGGGGTGGAAGAGATGGCTCAGTTGTTAAAAGCACTGGTTAGTCCTCCAGAGGACCTGGGTTTAGTTCCCACCATCCACATGGGTCTCAAAACTATCTGTAACTCCAGTTCTAGGGGATCCAATGCCCTCTTCTAGTCTCCTCGGGCACCAAGAAATAAAAGCAGTACACAAAGATACAGGCAGGAAAACTATCCATATACATAAAGAAAAAGGAAAGAGTAAAAATGAACTTTAAAGGATAAAATATATAGGGGGCTGGAGAGATGGCTCTGTGGTTAAGAGCACTGGCTGCTCTTCCAGTGGTCCCGAATTCAGTTCCCAGCAACAATATAGTGGTTCACATATCATCTGTAGTGAGATCTGGTGCCCTCTTCAAGCACGCAGGCATACATGTAGGCAGAACACTGTATATGTAATAAGTACATCTTTAAAATAAAAGAAATTGACCCACAGATGGTATTATGTTCGTTTCTAGCCTTAGAGACCCAAATACTTGTGGCAACTAACACAGATTTTGGATAAGGGTAAAAAACACCAATTCTTACCTGCCAACTTGGATGCAAAAGTCTCCTCGAATGGTTCCGGGTTTAGAGTCTGCAGGGTTGGTCTCTCCCAGCATCACCCGGCCTGTCTTCACCACATTCAGCCCCTCCCAGACCTTCAAGGACAAAAGAATACAAAGTCAAGGAAAAAAAAAACACTCTCAGTAGAAAACCTGGCATCTGGTGATTCAAAATAAAAGAAAAAGCCTCGAAAATAGGGCCCTCTCATTCACTAATAGAATGCCTGTATGTTCCAGTACTAGGGATGCTGGCCACCCTTCATCTGGACTCTTATCCTCCCCAGATCCATTCACAGGGCAGTCAGTGGCCTTTTTAAATGCTAAATACTGCCACTGAGGTAATCCCACCACTCCAGAGGTAGAGGAAGGTAGATGGATCTCTGTAAAGTCAGCCTGTTTGTTGTTCTACATAACAAGCTCCAGGATATAGTCATGCCTACATAGAAAGACTCTGTGCTGGAGACCCCAAGATGTGGGAGATGCCAGAGTCTCCAAAGGCCCAGAGTTCAGTTCCCAGTAAGCACATAGTAGCTCACAACCATTTATAATGAGATTTGGCGCCCTCTTTTGGCCTGCAGACATACATGCAGACAGAATACTACATACGAAATAAATAAATAAATCTAAAAAAGAAAGAAAGAAAGAACGAACGAACGAACAAGCCAGGCCCAATGGCTCCCTCTTCCTGCTGCCTTCAGATCCAGATATAGAACTCTAACTACTTCTCCAGTACCATGTCTGCCTGCATGCAGCCATGATCCCCACCATGACGATAATGAATTGAACCACTGAAATGATAAGCAAGGCCCCAATTAAATGCTTTCCTTTATAAGAGTTGCTGTGGTCATTGTCTCTTCACAGCCATAGAACACTGACTAGGACAGATCCTGTCACAAAAAAAACAAAATAAGTAAATAAAATGCTAAATATGGTACCTCCCATAACTTCCCAGGACTGGTGAGACCTAAAGCACAGCTGTGACATGATGTGCACTTCTCATCCTGTCTTTCTTCTTACCAGCATCCATCCCAACCTCCTTTCTCTACTTTGAAAAGTAACGTTGTAGCCGGGCGGTGGTGGCGCACGCCTTTAATCCCAGCACTCGGGAGGCAGAGGCAGGCGGATCTCTGTGAGTTCGAGACCAGCCTGGTCCACAAGAGCTAGTTCCAGGACAGGCTCCAAAACCACAGAGAAACCCTGTCTCGAAAAACCAAAAAAAAAAAAAAAAAGTAACGTTGTATCTGGTGTGGTGATGCACGCCTGTAATCCCAGTACACTGAATAGGAGACTCCAAAGCTCCAAGACAGCCTGGATTATTTGAGGTTAGCCTGAGCTATACAGCGAAATATAGGTCACAAGGCTGGGTTACAGATTAAGACCCTGTCTCAATAAGTCATTTTCAGAAAGAATGAAAACAGATACTATTTTGTCTTGCAGCTGTATCTAAGTGTTTAGAAAGGTGCTTGGCATAACCATAGCAAGCTCACTCTTGAAACTGTGTTTGGTACTGTAATACACTAAGCTCCCTCTGTTCCATGGGAATGCAATCAAGCAGATCGCTCCTGATTTCTCCCAGTCTCGGGTCGTGGAAAGCAAATGTACACTTTCTTTGGTGGGTCAGAGAGTGAACTTTCACCCCACTGCCACAAAGAGGGTCTGGTGCCCAACACAGGAAACGCAACACTCACTCTGCTCTACACCCAAATAAGTCACTCCCATTAACATCCCACAGACACACTCACCATAGCAACCACTGGTCCTGAGTGCATGTACTTCACGAGGCCAGTAAAGAAGGGACGGTCCTTCAGGTCGATGTAATGTTCCTTGAGAAGGTCCTCTGGAGCCTGTCACAGGACAGACAGTGAGAACTAGCCCCAGGCCCTTAAGAATCAGTAGGCTAGTTGCTTCCCTCATTCCTCCTGATGGTGGAAACATGAGCTCAAAGCTAGAGGGTCAGTTATAACAAGATTTCATCCTCTACCTCACTAACGGGGAGAAGTGACAAGGCTGCACAGAGAAACCCTGTCTTGAAAAACACACACACACCAAAAAAAAAAAAGAGAGAGAGAAAAGGGAACCCACTGTTAAAAGTAACGGTACAATGACTTTCTGTTCCCAGAAAACACTTCAAATAAAACGTTAGATGGAAACATGAAAGGTAGTCTCTGTATTAGATGAGCATTAAACTGACCATGGCCATCTCCCAGGGGCACCTGACATTTATTCAAGGGATAAAAGTCTAATGTAGTGACCACGTAATTAATTTCCAGAGGAACCTAAACTATCTAAAAGTACATGACATATAGCAATAAATAATTTTGCTAATAGAGAGATTGATCAGTAGTTAAAAGCATTGGTTGTTCATCATGAGGCCGGCCCAGGTTCAATTCCCAGCATCCACATGGCGGTTTACAACCATTTGCAACCAGTTCTGAGGGTTCAATGCCTTCTGACCTCACAGGCACCAGGGACAAAAGTGGTGCACGAACGTACGTGCAAGCAAAACACCCATATCCATTAGAGGGTTTAAATTTAAAACAACAGGGCTGGAGAGATGGCTCAGAGGTTAAGAGTACTGCCTGCTCTTCCAAAGGTCCTGAGTTCAGTTCCCAGCAACCACATGGTGGCTCACAACCATCTGTAATGAGGCCTGGTGCCCTCTTCTGGCCTGCAGGCACACAGGCAGGCAGAATACAGTATACTTAATAAATTTAAAAAAAAAAATTAAAACAAAACAAAACACAGAATGAATTAGAGCAGGGTATGGTATCAACCCATCTATAATTCCACCACTCAGAAGTCAGAGGCAGGAAGATCAAAGAATTCAAAGCCAGTCTCAGCTGCACAGTGAATTTGAGGCCTGCCTTGGAAACCTAAGATCCTATCTCAGCAAGGAGGATTGAGGGAATGGGAAGGAACAAAAGAGAGGAGAAAAGCAAAGAGAAAGAAGAGAATTAGAGTCAGGTGGTGGTGGCGCACACCTTTAATCCCAGCACTCGGGAGGCAGAGGCAGGCGGATCTCTGTGAGTTCGAGACCAGCCTGGTCTACAAGAGCTAGTTCCAGGACAGGCTCCAAAACCATAGAGAAACCCTGACTCGAAAAAAAAAAAAATCAAAGAGCGAGCGAGCGAGCGAGAGCTAGAACACACACATGCAAGACTGGTATGTGGGAACAAATCAAGTCATCTACAGAGCAAACCATCTTCATGGGCACTCTGTTTGCACCTACGCAGCCTTGCAATGGTACAGCAGTTCCCCTTGGTTTGCACATTTCTGCACAACTACATACATCATACAAAGCATATTGGCACTTTAGGGGTACACACGATTAGCTGCCAAAAGGTACATTCAGAATGTCCTATCCTGGTTGGTCATCACTTGCCAAAGCAAAACTTTATAAAACAGGGATGCAGTCTGAGCCTGCCCATTCTAATGGAGGGCTGGTAGAAGTACCAGCTAAGACATGCAGACTTGGTTTTCCTCCTTTCCCATGATACTCCATTCTATTCACTGGTTCCAATAATTTTACCCTGAAAAACTGACCATAAGCTTCTATTGGGGCAGGGGGATAATCTCAAGTCCATAGCAGATGGAATATCCCTTTAGAGTCATGTCAGATCTCTCTTCCCCCATTCTTTTTTTTTTTTTTTTTTTTTTTTTTTTTTTTTTTTTTTGGTTTTTTTCGAGACAGGGTTTCTCTGTGGTTTTGGAGCCTGTCCTGGAACTAGCGCTGTAGACCAGGCTGGTCTCGAACTCACAGAGATCCGCCTGCCTCTGCCTCCCGAGTGCTGGGATTAAAGGCGTGCGCCACCACCGCCCGGCCCTCTCTTCCCCCATTCTTCACCGAACCCATATCCTCAAAAGAAATGTCTGGGTAAGAGAGGAAAATGTGCTTAGGGACCAGAGAGACTCAAGTTACAATGTCAGCCACTTCACTGTATGTGCTAGTAGGCACATTATCTGACCTCCTTAAACCTCAGTTTCCCCCTAGCAACTATAGGGAAAGAAATAAGTACCTCTCAGAACTGCCATGACAGATGGAAAAGAAAACTGTGTACTTCACATATATTATTGTGCTTAACAAATAACTGGTTCATTTCATTGTGCCTTCAGAACCTTTGCTGCTATGCAACCCCACACCCGACTCTCATAATGCCACCATGTTCTCCCCTTAGCATTAACAACAGCCTACTCCTTACAGTAAAAAATTACATAAGAACAAAATTGCCAGGCAGTGGTGGTTCACAACTTTAATCCCAGCTCTCAGGAGGCAGAGGCAGGCGGATCTCTGTGAGTTCAAGGCCAGCCTCCTCTACAGAGTGAGTGCCAAGAGAGCCAGGACTACACAGAAAACTATCTTGGGGGGAAAAAAAAAGACTAAATTAGTGGCTGGAGAGATGGCTCAGTGGCTAAGAACACTTGCTGCTCTTGCAGAGGACCTGAGTTTGGTTCTCGCACCATATCAGGTGGGTCATAAGAATTTATAACTCCAGTTCCAGGGCTATACAGTGAGATCCTGTCTCAGAAACAACAGCAAAATAATAATAAAATAAAAACTCAACATTGAAAACACAAACTCAAAATACACTAGGAGCCAAAAGTGTATTGCTTTAATGGGAAAAAATATTTGGAATTCACATCTTATAGAAGAGTTCTTGGGTGATCAATCCTTGGTATTTATTAAAATATTGTTATCTGAGTGGCTCATGCACATAATACCAGGACTCAGGATGCTAAGAAAGGAGGATCACCAAGAGTTGCAGAACAGTTATGGCAAATATATATATATAGTAAATATATATATGGCATTTTAGAATTATTTCTTTTCTCTGTTTTATCAGGAAAGCCGCCCAAGCAAAACTGCACTTTTCCCCCACAAAGCCCCATGCCTCATGTCTGACTCATATTCGGTATCTATCAGGTATAATTAGTGAAGCAAAGACCTTTTTCCTGACAACCTACCTCAAGGAGGATAAGGGCTGAAGGATAGTCTCTAAAATTATTGGCTTAGGAGGCTAGAGACCAAGAGCTCCAAAATATCCAGAGCTGAGTCAGAAATTATAGCTCTGCAGAAATGTGTGGGATTCTACATTGCTAGGGGAAAAGACTATTTTTGAAAGCCCCAAATGACTTGGTTTGTTCCAAGATTCAGCTAACATGCTTAATCACTGAGAGGTTTTCGGATTCTAAGACACCCTGCCATGAAGATGTCTAGACAGGAAACAAGGCAGACCCAGGAGCTATCCAGCAGCATTCTGCTGTGCTCCAAAGAGTCAAAATAGGAAGCATGAGATCCACTCACCTGCATGAATTTCAGGCCAACAAGGCGGAATCCCTTCTGTTCAAAACGCTTGATGATCTCTCCCACGAGCCCCCGCTGGACCCCGTCAGGCTTGATGGCAATGAAGGTGCGTTCAGTGTTGGCCATGGTCCTGGAGAGAGGCAAGCAGGGCAGTGAAGGAGGACTGACTCTCTACCCTCATCACAATCCTTCTCAAGCGGATTAATCTCTCATAAAACTGGCTTTGCTATATTATGTCTACCCCAAGTCTCTCTAGTAAAATCCCCGTCCCTGCCCAGTTCACTCAGCAATGGATTATGATCCTGAAGTAGCCAAGGGCTCAAAAGCTGGAACTATAATTTCTATTCCACTTGATTCCATAAGCTCCGATTGACCTTCTACTGTGTACTTAACACTGAGATGGAACTAAAGGAGATGTAAACCTAAGACCTACACATTAAAAAGACACCACTTTTTTCAGTAACATCAGGAGAAACCGCATAGATATGGTTTTCCTAGTGAAAGTCACAACTGGTACAAGGCAGTGTGAGCTACAGATTTAGAACGCTATGGCAACCATCTTTGTTTTACAAAGAATGAGTTTGCCCAGCCCTATGCAATCTGGGATACACCTTAGGGTGTAATGAGAAAAACCAAGTCTGAGAATGCATGCCAGTAAACCCACCACTAGGAAGGATAAGGCAAAAAAGGACAGAGGATTCCAGGCTGTCCTTGGGGGAGGGGGAGAAGGAAGAAAAAGAGGAAGAAGAGGAAGAGGAAGAGGAAGAAGAAGAAGAAGAAGAAGAAGAAGAAGAAGAAGAAGAAGAAGAAGAAGAAGAAGAAGATGATGATGATGATGATGATGATGATGATGATGATAGAGCTGAGAGTAGTGGGCTAGATGTGGTTCCCCATGTCAGTGGTCCCAACCTGAACTGAGCTACATAAGAGATGCAATGACTATGCTCCATCATGGATGGGGAGGCGCTCATGAGGCCCATGGCCTTACCCCTGCCTGGGGAGCTACTGCTGATTGATGGTTGTGGGTGAGTGGGTATCATTTCCTTCATTGGTGCAGCCAAAAGTAAACTGTCCATGGTTCAGCCAATAATCCCTCCATCCACTAAGAAAGCAGCTCTAACTCGCTCTCACTCTCGCCCGCACTCACACACATACACGCATGAGAAAGAAATCCAAGACATGAAGGTGGGAGGGGACCTGGTGGGAAGGAGTTCGGCAGGAGAACCAAAGAGTGTAATGGGGGACGGCTAGTACACAGATGCACAAAATTGTCAGAGAGAATAAAGGACAAAAACCATGAAAGTCCATTACGTAAGAATAGCGGTTAGCATTTATTAAACCATGCATTAGGGGAAAAGTGCAGTGTGTATTGTGACTAGCCACAGCACAATACCTGACACTGGACATTGTCACTGGAGGAAGACACCAGGAGAGTATCCGTTCCAGAACCTTCCTTTTCCAGGGAATACAATCACACAAGATGAAAGGTGACTCCACCTTGAAAGACAATACCTAAGAGGATAGCAACACTAGCTCCTGGCTCTGCCTTGGTGAACTTGAGTTAACCTTTAATTTTATACCTTAAGAATGGGGCCTGAGCCAGCTAGATGGTTCAGTGGGCAGAGGTTTTTGTACCACAAGCCTGAGTTTGGGCCCAAGCCTGCTCCACAAAGTGGTCTTCTGGTGTTCACATGGATGCTAAGGCATGCATGCACAAGAACACACAAATAATACATGATCTTTTGTTTTTTTTTTTTTTTTTTTTGATTTTTCGAGACAGGGTGTCTCTGTGGTTTTGGAGCCTGTCCTGGAACTAGCTCTTGTAGACCAGACTGGTCTCGAACTCACAGAGATCCTCCTGCCTCTGCCTCCCAAGTGCTGGGATTAAAGGCGTGCGCCACCACCGCCCGGCTTACATGATCTTTTTTTATTTTATTTTATTTTTTTACATGATCTTTTAATGAGTGCTGTCCTCCCCTCTCCTACCTCCAAGGTCTGGGACCTGCAACAAAGAGTTGATCTATTCCATCCCCTATCTTTGATACCAAGCCATGGGGCCTCACAGTCAACAGGAGCAAAGAGGATGTCTCAAATGTTCAATTCTGCCTTCCAAAGAGAGACAGAACCTGAAGACTAGCTGGAGACTCTCTGAACGAGATGTGGAGAAAGCACAGATTCCTCAGAAATGGCCTACCATGTCAGAAACAGCCCCTATAAAAGGTTCTGCATGCACACCGATCGATCACACACACATATACACACGTGCATTCATTCATTCATTCGGCAAGCACTGTAGGAGCTCCAGCTCTGTGCCCAGCACCGGGCTGGAAGAAGAACAAGACAGAGTCTTGCTGGCGCAGTCTGACAGGAACTGCGGCCGCAGACAAAGGCGAGCACACACGTGGCGTGTCAGGCTGACAAGTCTGCACCTGCCCACACCCTAGCCCGCGATCTTCTTCAGCGCCTCCCAGAGAATGCACCCTTCCCTTTATTTAACACCCACCTCGCTCTCCGCCCTCCCAGGCCCACGACCCGTCCCTTGCTCTCAGCACCCGAATCCCTCTCACCCCTTCAGAAGCCAGGTCTCTCACTCCAGCTGAGACTGCCCGCACCGGAAACGCGACCTGGGCTCACGTGGTTCCCAGCAGCTGCTCGCGCGGAACCTTTCGGTCGGTGCAGTTTTGATTCCGGAGAACCCTTTGGGCAGAACACCACCAGGCCCCGCTTCCTCTGGTGAGTAGGGTGTCATCCTAGGGAGCACTCTTCCAGGGCTTAACTTCCTTCCGACATTGGGTGTGGTTTTTGTTTTCGTTACTCCCCCCCCCCCCCACACACCCCCACCGCTGGAGGCCATGTTTTGTTCCTGTCCTGCTGTCGGGTGACTCACTTCCTCCAGAGAAAATTTGGTTTCCCGGGAGGTGGCGCTCACACTGCGTGAAGTCCAAACTCGAGCCCCCGTAGGACGGTCACTCCAGCTCCCCTTCGATCTGTCGAGCAACAAATACAGTAAATACTATGTGCGCAGCAGGCACCATTCTAGAACCTAGGGATAAAGCAGTGAGCTCACTTGAGGCTTCTGGTAGGGTTGAGAATTGGGACAAACAATAAAAAGAAATTGACAGTGAATACACGGTGTTACGTAAGTACTGTGAAGAAAGAATAGGGCAGAGGGGAAAAAAGGCTGAGCAATCTCTGCAGAGTGATAATCAAATAGACCTACATGAAGTTTAGTTATAGAGGAACAAACCTATTATTACCAGAGAGCTGGGAATTGCAGTGAGCACTGAGTGGTAGGAAACGCAGTAGGAGAATTTTGTTGTTGTCGTGGGAGAATCTTTTTATTTTTTATTTATTTATTTATTTATTTATTTATTTATTTATTTATTTATTTATTTATTTTGAGGCAGGGTCTTACTATGTAGACCTGGCTGGCCTCTAACTCACAGAGATCCACCTGCCTCTGCCTCCCGAGTGCTGGGATTAAAGGCGTGTGCCACCACCGCCCGGCCGACCACAGCACTCTTATTAAGGTGATGGCTTACAGTTCGGAGGCTCAGTCCATTATCATGAAGGCAGGAAGCATGGTGATGTACAGGCAGGCATGATGCTGGATACAGGCAGAATATACAGAAGACAGAGGATCACCTTGAATTCAAGGCCAGCTTTACCCATGTAGGGATTTCCAGGCCAGTTTAAAACTTCATTAGCCGCTAGAGAAACGTGAATTAAAACCATAATGAGATATCAATACACTTGCAAGAATTCAAAAGTAAAAAATAGTGAGCACTTTCAGCTTTTAGAAAGCCAAATCAGGAGGACTGAAAGTTCAAAGCCAAGAGCTTGGCTTAAAGCTAGCGATGATAAAGCTTGAGCCACATAAGACCTTATTTAAAAAAAAAAAATTTAAAAACTCCCTAAAAAAGAGGCCAGTGATGAAAATACAAAATACTGTTGATGATAAAACAGGATCTAGATTCTTAACAGGAATTTAAATTATTCTAACTGAAAAATTCTCCTGCTGGCTGGGGATACAGCAGAGTGGTAGAGTGGCAGATACAGAACCTGAGCTCAATCTGAGACGGAAAAGAAAAATCCATCTGCAGCTGAGACATAAACAAGCTCCCAAATCATGATACAGAGACTTATTATTAGTTATGAATGCTCTGCTTAGCTTGGGCCTGTTTCTAGATAGCTTTTTTTAAACTAAATTAACCTGTTTATCTCCCTTTGCCTCGGGGCTTATTACCTTTCTTACTTCTGTATCTCTTAAATTCACTGCTTCTCTCTATCTGACCTACTGGCATCTGTCTAGTCTAGATGCTTTTGTTCTCTCCTTCCCTCCGTCTTCCTTTCTCTTCTTTTTGAGTCTAGATTTTTCTCCTGTTTGCTCTCTCAGCCAGTTAGTCCACCTATCCTTTATCTGCCCTGCTATTGGCTGTTCAGCTCTTTGTTAGACCAATCAGGTGCCTTAGGCAGGCTAGGTGAAACAGATGCAACTTATCTTTGCATAATTAAATACACACCTTACACCATTAAACAAATGCAACATTAAAAAGTAACACACCTTAATATAGTTAAAGTAATATTCCACAGTGAATATAGATGCAGCAAATCTTTCCATCGTTAACAAATTCAGCATGAACAAATACGAAGCATCTTTGCCTGGCTAAGCAAATATTCCACAACAGGGACATACATTATAGTCCCTGATACTCTGGAGGTTGACGCAAAAGATCACCTTAGCTCAGGAGTTCATGCCCAGCCTAGAAAGCACAGTGAGATCTTGTCTCTGAAAAAAGGAAACACCTAGATTGTAGCAAAAATTAATATACTGTATTATTTCATTTACATAACTTACTTTTGGGATGGTGGATCATCAGATCTAGAGTCCCACAGATGCTAGACATGTAACTTCCCTAAGCTGCATTTATCTCCAGCCTCTGTAGAACATTGTTAAATAACAAGAGGTAGAGAACTAATTAGTGATTACCAGGAGTTAGAAGTAGATAAAGGGTACAAAGTGTTCATAAAGAGGCGCCATAAGGAAACCCTGAACAGATGGTTCTGTGTCGGGGGTATTGAGACTGTGGTGCCCAGGTTAACCTCTTGCCTCAATCTCTTGGGCACTAGGACCATGGGTGGGAGCCACCATGTCTAGTCCATTTGGGCAAGCTTTGGTTTAGCTTTTGTTTGGATGGTTAGTTAATTGCTGGTTTTGTTTATCTGTGGTTTGTTTGGAAACAGGACCTCATGTAGCTCAGACTGGCCTCCAGTTTATTTTGTAGCTGGCCTATTTCTGTGTCTTGACTGCGATGACAAATACCTGAATGTACACTTATAACAAAGTTTCAAAAACTGGGAAATGCGTGGCATAAATGAGCATAAGGAGAACCGATGAGAGCAGAATTCTCGTGGGTGGCAAGAATTACAGTTTTCTGCATTTGTTTATGTTTTGCTTTGGTTTGGGTTTTTGTTTTCCTTGTTGTTATTTGGAGGTAGTTGTTCTATGTAGTATTTAACTCACTATGGAGCTGAGGCTAGCCTACAATTTACAGGAGTCCTAATGTAATTCCCCAAAATGCTGGGAATATAAGCATGAGCCACCAGGTCCAGCTTAATTTCTTGATTTTAGGTTTTGTTAACGTTGTTGTTGTTGTTTGAGAGAGTTTCAGGTTGGCCTCAAAGCTGCTAGATAGCAAAAAATGACCTTAAACTTCAATCCTCCTACATCTCCTTCCCAAATGCTGGGATTACAGGGATCTGCCCCCACGCCCAGTTTATGTGGTGCTAGGGACCTAAGGGCAGGGGATTCTGTACTATTTAATGGAGAAAGTGAGCTAAGCACAAGAAAATACATATTCATCTGCTTCTTGACTGGCAGTGTAACCAGCTCCTCAAGCTTCTGCTGCTGTGACTTCTCTGCTCTGTTGGACTGTGACTTGGAACTAGGAGCGCGAGCACGCGCGCGCACACACACACACACACACACTTTTCTCTCTTAAGTTGCCTTTTTAAGGGTATTTGATCACAATAACAGGAACAAAAATTAATATACCCTGTCTGTCTTTGTTTTCTTTTTGTTGTTGTTGTTCGTTTGTTTGTTTCATTTTTGTTTTTCAAGACAGGGTTTCTGTGTAGCTCTGGTTGTGCTGGAACTCATTCTGTAAACCAGACTGACGACCTGCCTCTGCCTCCAGAGTGGCACCACCAGCCAGCTTCTCTAATTTTTCTTTACAGTGTTTTGTCTTGAAAACTTTTTCTGTGGTATAAGCCAACATCCTAGCCAAATCTAAATAGAGGTCTCTGAGGAGAAAAACCTCAGGTTGCTCAGCCAAGAGTGAGTGTTGGCTGACAGTGGCCAAATAAGAACTATTCTTCCCTGCCAGTGGTAGAATAAGGAAAATTAGTTGAGACTAAAGTAGTAATCCAAGGGACAAACTTGCTTTGCAAACAGTGCTCTCAGAAGAATTACATACCAGAAGTTAGTTCCAGAACACACGTTTACACTGAGCCCATGTCTTGGTGATGGTTAAGATGTAGAACGTGGGCCCAGCTATGGTTCTGCACACCTTTAATCCCAACACTTGGGAGGCAGTAGCGCAGCAGGCCATTCTCTGAGTTCAAGGCCAGCCTGGTCTACAGAGTGAATTTCAGTACTGTCAGGGCTGCACAGAAAAACCCTGTCTTGGAAAAACTAAAGGAAACCAAAGAGAAAGATGTACAACATGATCAAAGGAAGGAATCAATGAGACCTTCCTGTTTTTTTGTTTTTGTTTTGTTTTTTTCATTTCCATTTTTGGAAAGGGGGTTTGCATGATTGTAGTTAGGGTTTTTTGGAGGGGTGCACCACCCAACTCCCAAATAGATACATGGAGACTTATTTATGAATGCCCAGCCTTAGCTTTGCTTGTCTCTAGCCACCTTTTCTAACTTAAATTATCCCGTTTCTTTTTACCTATGTTTGCCTCTGGGCTTTTTACCTTTCTTTATTCTATATATCTTCTTTTCCTTCTTACTCCATGGCTAACTGTGTGGCTAGGTGTCCGCTCTGGAATGCTCCTCTCTCTCTCCTTTTCTCGCTCCTTGCTCTCTTCCCTAGAGTTCTTCTCCTATTTATTCTCTCGGCCTGCCAGCCCCGCCTATCCTTTCTCCTGCCTACCTATTGGCCATTTAGTACGTTATTAGGCCAATCAAGTGTTTTAGGCAGGCAAAGTAACACAGCTTTACAGAGTTAAACAAATGCAACACATTTTTGCTTCATTAAACAAATATTCCACAGCATAAACAAGTGTAACACATCTTAAACTAATTCCATAACACATGATAATGCACATATATAATCCCAGTACCAGAAGCAGTAGGACCAAGAGTTCAAGGTTATCCTCAGCTATAGTAGTGAGTTCAAGGCCCATTTAGGATCCATAAGACCCTGTTTCAAAAACAAAAGATAAAAATAAAAAATAAAACCTTTTTAGTGGTTGGATGAATTTCACTTGTGCTTTTCCAACATTTATATACAAAAAGACCACCTGACATTTACTAAAATTTGGGGTTCCATTCTGTAGGTCTGTCATGAAGTCTGAGAGTGTGAGGTTTTCAGACCTGTTGGTTGGTAGACTCTTTAAGGCAATTTCAGAGCTGGGCTCTCGTTTTTGTGTACGTGGGTGGAGGGCAGGAAATGGAAGGGAGGCCACAGTGAAGTGGCTGTTGTTTTATATTTTGGTCTTGTTTTTAATTATTAAAGAAAAACAAATTTAAATATGTTTGGGGTGGAGGGGACTTGTGCCTTGACAGGTATATAGAGACTAGAGGACAATTTGAAGGAGCCCTACTTCCGCGTTGTGAGTTCTAAGGTCAAACTGAGGTCATCAGGCTTGGCAACAAGAGCCTTTTCCTACCGAGTCTGTTTTGTTTCCTATTGGCTTGTTTTGTTTTTCAGCCACGTTCTTTTGAAGTGAGTATTTGAGCTTTGCTAGGAGTTGGGAGGCTTGCTCTGCAGACTCTAAAGAGAGGGAGGAGAACAGGAAGGTCTCCTGTCTGTCTTCTTGGAAGCATGCTAATTATAGGACTCGCCCCTCACCTTCCTTCCTAACCCTGCACAACACACGAGATCTTTTCCTGGTAAATGTTCTATGACCCAAGTCAGAAAGCTCTAAGAATTTAAAATTAAAAGAAAGTTTTATGGCTGTAGTATTAGTGAGGGTTCGCTAAAGAAACAGAACTGATAGAATTAATAGAGAGAGAAGGTATGCATATGATTTATTAGAATGACTTACAGACTCTGGCCCACCTAATGCAACAATGGCTGTCTCCTGACAGAAGGGCCAGGAAGCTGGTAGTTGTTCCATCCAGGAGGCTGGATATCTAAGCTGGTCTTCAGTCTGTATTGGAATCTGAAGAAGTAGGTTCCTGTACCAGCAAAGGTTAAATGAACTGGCCAGCAGGAGCAGGCAGGCAAAAAGCAAAAACTTCCTATTTCCATGTTCTTGTATGTGGGCTGCCAGCAGAAGGTGTTGGCATCATCAATAATCAGAGTATGACATGTTAGATGATCCAGTAGAGACAGTCCCTCACAGGCGTGCTCAGCTGCTTGGGTTCTAGTTGACTCTAGATGTTGCCAAGCTGACAACAAAGATTAGCCATTGTTGGCATATTAATTAACCCACATCCTGTCCAGAAACCCTAGCAGGGGAGTTCAGAGTAACTTGAAACACCTAGCTTAGAATTCGCTGTCTCCACTGGCAGCCATTCACTGGTCTTCAGCATTTCCTACATAACTTTTCTTGTTGTTGTTGTTGTTGGTGGTGGTGGTGGTGGTGGTGGTGTGTGTGTGTTTATGTTACTAGGAATCAAACCCAGGACCTCAGGAATGCTAAGTAAGCACTTTCCACTGAGCTATGTCCCCAACCCCTTTTTACTTTTTTATTTTTTTTAATTTTGAGACAGGGTCAGTCTCACTAACATTACCCAGGCTAGTCTTGAATTTACTCTTTAGCCCGACCAATCTGAAATTTACAAACCTCCTTCAGGCTCCTGAGTACTCGGATTATAGGCATTTTTCACGGTATCTAGCTGTATTGGCCAGGGTTCTCTACAGCAGTGGTTTTCAGCTGTGGCTGGCGATTCCTTTGGGGGGGTCACATATCATATATCTTGCATATCAGATATTTACATTATGTTTTATAACTGTACAAAATGACAGTTATGAAATAGCAATGAAATAATTTTATGGTTGGGGTCACTACAACATGGTGAACTGTATTAAAGGGTTGAAGTGTTAGAAATGTTGAGAACCCCTGTTCTAAAAGAACAGAACTTATAGAATGAATCTATACATACGTAGGAAAGGGGGTTTATTAGAGTGGCTTACAAGTTTTGTTCCAGCTAGTCCAACATTGACTGTCTACCAACAGAAGGTCCAGGAATCCAGTAGTTGTTCAGTCCACGAGCCTGGATATCTTGACTGGTCTTTGGCATACACCAGAATCCAAAAGAGTCAGGCTTTAATGCCAGTGATGTAAATGGCTTGCCAGGGAGAATGAGAACAAGCAGACGAAGTAAGCTTCCTTCTTCCATGTTCTTTATATAGGCTGCTAGCAGAAAATGTGGCCAAGATTAAAAGTGGGTCTTCCCACGTCGACAATTTAATTAAGAAAAAAGTTCCTCACAGGTGTACTCAACCCCCTGGGCATCAGTTAATTCCAGGTGTAGTTGAGCTGACAACAAAATTGTTTCATTGCTACTTCATAGCTGTAATTTTGTACAGTTATAAATCATAATGTAAATATCTGATATGCAAGATATATGGTGGTGGTGCATGCCTTTAATCCCAGGACTTGGGAATTAGAAGCAGGAGGATCTCTGTGAGTTCAAGGCCAACCTGACCAACATAGTGAGTTCCAGGACAGCCAGGGATACACAGAAAAAAACCTGTCTCAGAAAACAGAACAAAAACGAAAAAAGAGGTGAAGGAAGCAGAAGGAGGATTGCTATGAGGTCAAGGTTTGTCAGGTCCCAAAGAAACCCTGGACCAGTCTCACTCGACACCTGTAGCTCCTCCCAGAACTTCTCGCCCCACCTCCCTACCCTAAACCTCTCCACCCAGAAGCTGGGTTTTGCTTCCCTTCCTCCAGCTTCTGATTCCTGTAAAACCAGCCATTTTGTCCACATGCTCTCTTAACTCTTGGCTCTGCCTGCCCTTGGTTCTCTTGACTTTTTGGTCTGCTTGCCCTCTCTCCTCTTCCTCTTTTGCTTTCCCCATCTCTCCTCTCATGGCCCAATCTATTCTACTGGCTATGTTCGGTCTGGATCCTTCCAGATGCCTATGGCTGAACACCTCCCCCCATATTTACAATAAAGCCCTCCTCCTCAACCTTTATTTTCATTCATAGGTCAGGCTGGGCAGCAAATCAATATTAGTAGGTTAATTAGCATTCATTTGTGGGTTTTATTGTGAGGGACGTGTTTCCGTATTTTGAAGCAGGATCTTGCTTTGTAGCAAGGTTAACCTCAAACTCAAGGAGATCCTGCTTCAGCCTTCATAGTGTTGGAATTACTGGCTTGTGCTACCACACCTGCTTAGTCTGCATTTATCAAAGTTGTGCTACACCAAACACAAAGTGTTGTTTTTTTTTAGTTTGTTTTGTTTGCGTTTGTTTTTGATATAGTCTCATAACCCAAGCTTGCTTTGAGCTCTGACTGTGCAGCTGAGGCTGGCCTTGAACTCCTGATCTTCCCCACCTCCCAGGTACTGGGGTTACCCGCATGCAACGAGATGCCTATATACTTCCCCCGTATTAACTAATCACACAACCACCTGACCTTCTTATTGCTTCTGAGGGCAGGTGGGGCTTATTAGGAGTACACTCTACCAGCATCTGTCAAGGTGATGGATCGCCTTGAGTCCCAACGCCAGCACTGCACAATCAGGAGGAATAACAACAGGAACTGATATCCTTCCTGTTCAGGCAGGGAAACCTAAAGCCTCCTGTGGCTTCTGAAGGGAGGGTTCCTGGAAGGAGCAGACCAGAATTTCAGGCCAGTCTCCATACTGCGAGATCCTGGCTCTTAACCACATGTGTAGTGCTCCATGGTTATACAAGGCGTCATTCCTGGGTCTCACTTCCGGAGGAAGTCACAACAGTGTGCAAATAAATCATAATCGCACGACAAGAAGATGACATAATTGTTCTTAAATGGAATTTGAGACAAACGAGACAGCTAGCTGTAATACTGTAGAGAATGGAATTGATCTAGGCCACGGAGGTCTAGTTATTAATAATTTAAAGAATCAGAGCAACTAAGACATGCCCAGGCCTGAGAAATGGAAAGGTACTTTGGGAGGCAGGGCAAAGACAAGACATTTATAATACTAATTGAGAATGAGCCCCTAGGGAACTTTCATTGCCAATAATCAAGGATAAAGTATGAACCTGCCCACCTTTGACTCCTGGGCCAAACTACAAAACAGCAGGGCCGTCTTGTGAAGACAATTGCCTGAGCCTCACAAGAGCCACACAGTTCACCTGCCTTTGCTTCCTCAGCCCTCCCTACCCTACCCCCAGTCTCTCCTGAAAGAGACAGGCAGATGGCTTTGGGGAAACACTGCATTATTTTTATTTGCTGATTGGGGAAAGATGTGAGAGACTGGGACTGTTTATCATACAGTTTACTGCAAGAACCATGGGAAGTAGGGACTCCCTTTTTTTTGGGGGGGGGACTCCCTTTCTACCTTCTTTCCTTTCCTCCCTCCCTCCCTCCCTCCCTCCCTCCCTCCCTCCCTCCCTCCCTCCTTTCCTCCCTCCTTCCCTTCCTTTCTTCTCTTTCTTGACAGGATCTTTTATTGACCCTGGAGCTTGTAAACTGGCTGGGCAGCGAGCCCCCTACTATCCTCTGTCTCTGTGACTGCCTCACCCCTCCAGCCCAGCACAGGGATTAGAGGCAGGCACACTCAGCTCCCCACTCCCACCCACTCTGCACCGTCTTCCCCGAAGACAGGCTTTGACTAAGTAGGTGCGGTTGTCTGGGAACTCTCTCAGGCTGGCCTTGAACTCAGATAACTGCCTGCCTCTGGTTGTGTGCAGGCATTAATTAAAGGTGTGCACTTCTACCGCCCAGCTCTTTATTTCCTAACCCTGGGTGACTTGGTACTCATTTGTAGCCCAGGCTGGCCTTGAACTCACAACAATCCTGCCTTAGAGTCTAGACCAGAGGTTCTCAGCATGTGGGTAGAGACCTCCTTTGGGGGTCAAACAACCATTTCACAGGGGTTGCCTAAAACCATTGAAAAACACAGATAATGCAGTATAATTCATAGCAGTAGCAAAATTACAGTTATATAGTAGCAACAAAAATAATTTTATTGTTGGGAGGAACTGTATTAAAGGGTTACGGGATTAGGAAGGTTGAGAACCACTGTTTCAGACTCTAGAATCTAGAGTGCTGAGAGACAACTATGAATCAATGTATTTGGCCTGTCTGGAATATTGTTTGTTTGTTTGTTTTCAATACAGGGATTCTCTGTGTAGCTTTGGATCCTGCCCTGAAACTCGCTTTCTAGACCAGGTTGGCTTCAGCCTCTTCTTCCTGAGTGCTGGTATTAAAGTGTGCACCACCACTACCTGGCTGTCTGGGATAGTTTTGATAGTTTTGCTAAGAAACCTTGACTAGCTAGAACTTACAGTAGTCCTCTTGCCTTAACCTTTGGAGTACTGACATTACATACATGAGCAACCATGCCTGACTTATGGGCACCACTCTTAATCGTGTTCTACAAATAAAAAACCTTAGATGTAAGAAGGTTAAATAACTGCCCCAACCTCAAGGGTCTGGTTCTGAGTTCATTCCTCCATCTCTCTTAAGTGTCTGTGTGTGTGTGTGTGTGTGAGAGAGAGAGAGAGAGAGAGAGAGAGAGAGAGAGAGAGACAGAGAGAGAGAGAGACAGAGACAGAGAGACAGAGACAGAGAGACAGAGACAGAGAGACAGAGAGAGACAGAGACAGAGACAGAGAGAGACAGAGACAGAGAGATTTGATTTGAGGTAGGTGATTAGGGCAGACTCTTAGGTATTCCTGGCTGGCATTGAATTCATTATGTAGCTCAGGCTAGCCTTAACTCTGATCCTTCTGCCTCAGTTTCCCCAGTGCCGGGATTACAGGTGTGCATCAATACATAAGCTTATGACCACTTTCTAAGCTTAGATTCAATAAAGCCTTTAGCAAAACCATGAGCTTTCGGTTTGTAACAAATCTCTATACTGCCCTGATCTTGGTTTTGGCTTTCAGGCTAAATCTCTCTGGGGAGAAGGATTATATGGATGAAGAGGTCAACACCCACTCAGGGCAGTGACTTGGTATTAATTTCCTTCTTGCTTTCATGTGGTTTGATTCTCTAGGATGCCCGCTGGAGTCTCTGAAAATGTTTGTCTTTTCCAAGGGCAATGCTAGACTGATTAGCTCTACTTCCTCTTGGCCTTTCTAGTTTGGAGTCCAGTTTGGCATGTGCTCTATTATTTCTAGGAAACCATATCCTTATAGTACCTCATATTAGGCAAGGTTATGTAGGAACATCAAAAAACAAATCTCAAGCATCCGTGACTAAACAAAACCAAATGGTCTCACTCATCTCAAGTCAGCTTCCGGGCCAGCACCCTTCTCCCTGGGTGACTATTCCTGCTATTCCAACATGTGACTGCTCTATCTCCGTACAGGACCTAAGCACACGATAGCAGAGTAGAAAGAACTAGTCACGTGGCAGTTCTGTTTGATTGGGCCTTTGTTGTAATAGGAGCGGTGGGGCTGTGTCCCAGGCACCCCGGCCACCTGGCTAGCTTATGCCCCGAAATAACAACACACAAACTGTATTCTTTTAAACACTGCTTGGCCCATTAACTCTAGCCCTTACAGGCTAATTCTCATATCCCAATCAACCCATCTCTAATAATCTGTGTAGCATCAGTCTTACCGGGAAAGATTCTAGCCTATGTCCATCCTGGGTGTGAGCTTCATGTGTCTGCCTCAGAGAGCAGAGCTATCGGAGAAGGGGAGCATGGCGTCTCTGAGCTCACTTCCTCTTCCAGCATTCTGTTCTGTTTACTCCTCCCACCTATGTTTTAACCTATGGGGCCAAGCAGTTTCTTTATTACTTAACCAATGACCTTCCTCCATCAGGCCTTGAGGTGACAGTCGTCAGTTCTTTCCAGTCCACCAACCAAAGCAAGTTAAACTCCTGTTAAACTCTGAGGGGATTAAGAAGTATCGAAATCACGGCTTGCTGTGAGTTGGACATGTCTGTGTTTCCCCCCAAGTGTATCGCACACTCTCCCCCAAGGCTAGGTGTGAACCATCCACTTAGCACACCAAACTTTAACCTTTGACCTCTGAACCCACCAAGCACTGCTTCATCTCCCCCCTATTCTCTGGCATGCTTTGCCTCTTGTCAGGTAACCGGTACTCTTCCCCTTGCATGCCTCATGCTTGCAATGTTTTTTCTCCCCTCCCCTGCCTCCACTTCATTTTACATCCAGTTTTCCAGGAGCTACTCAGGTGAGAGTGGTCTGGAAAGACCCTCCTGACTTCCAGCAACTGGAGTCAGAAAGAGCAAGAATACTCTTTCTCCAGAGACAGGCGCCTGGGAAACACTGAAGGCATGAAAGCAGGTTGCATGAGTCCTCTGAGAGTCAGGTCCTTTAGCCATTCCTGGAGTTAGAGAAATACACAGTAGATTCAAAGACCTCTGGGAAACTGATCTCATGGCCTGTTGTAGAAATGGGTAAGGCTTATTGTCTTAGGGTTTCTATTGCTTGAAGAGACACCATGACCATGGCAACTCCTATAAAGGAAAGCATTTAATTAGGGTGGCTCAATTACAGTTCAGAGGTTCAGTCCATTATCATCATGGTGGGATATGGCAGTGTGCAGGCAGACATGGTGCTGGAGACGGAGCTGAGAGTCCTGCATCTTGCAGGCAACAGGAAGTGGTCTGAGACACTGGGCAGAATCTTGAGCATATATGAAGCTTCAAAGCCCACTTCCACAATGACACGCTTCTTCCAACAAAATCATACCTACTCCAACATGGTCACACCTCCTAGTAGTGCCAATCCTTTTGGTGGCCATTTACTTTCAAACAACCGCACTCATCCACAGTACATGCACATTCTGATCCGAATGAACAGTAAATGTCTTTTATTACATCTCATTACTGGGGAAACCTAGGGCCTTTACATGCTATGTGAGCACTCCACCACTAGCTGCGTCCTTAGCCCCCAGTGTTTTGTTTTGTTTATTTTGTTTTGCTTGAGATAAGGCATCAAGTAGCCTAGGCTGTCCTCAAATTCAGTGTGTGTCTGAATCTGGTCTCCTGATCCTCCTGCCTCCATTTCCTGGGGGGTAGGATGATAGACGCGTATCACCAGAGCTGGTCTTTATTTACTTTTTGTTTGCTTATTTATGGGTTTATTTGCTTGTTTGTAGTTTTGATTATTGTGAAAGGATCTTTCTATGTATCCTTGCCAGGGTAGGTACTCGCTGTGTGGCCCAGGATGGAATTTTAGGGAAGTACTACCACAATTGCTTCTTATGTTTGACACACACACACACACACACACACACACTGACACACTCAATATCTAGCTCAGGCTAGCCTAGAATTTACTGTGTAGTCTTTCTCTGGACCACCAGCTCCTAAATAATAACAGAATTCTTATTAATTATTAAAGCTTATCTTTGGCTTAGACTTGTTCCTAGCTAGCTCTTTTTTTGGGGGGGGGTTCGAGACAGGGTTTCTTTGTGGTTTTGGAGGCTGTCCTGGAACTAGCTCTTGTAGACCAGGCTGGTCTCGAACTCACAGAGATCCGCCTGCCTCTGCCTCCCGAGTGCTGGGATTAAAGGCGTGCGCCACCACTGCCTGGCCCTAGCTAGCTCTTATAACCTAAGTGAACCATTATATTAATTTATGTTCTGCCACATGACTCATTACCTCTCCTCAGTACCTTATGTCTGACTTCCTCTGTGTCTGGCTGGTGAAATTCCCCAGTCAGAGTCTAACCCAGAGTTCCTATTTCTGCCTGGAAGTCCCGCCTATCATCTTCCTGCCTAATTATTGGCCGTTCAGATCTTTATTAAACCAATCAGGAGGTACCTACACAGGTGAGTTAAAACAGCAATACATCTTCACAGTGTGGTCAAATATTCTGAAACACTGGCCTTGAATTTAGGTCAATCCTCTTGTCTCTACCTCAAAAGTACTGGAAGTATAAGCATGTATAACCATGGCCACTTTTAAATTAATTATTGTAACCATATATACAGTTAGCAAAACAAAAATATCCTTCTGAGTTTGTGTGTGCCAAAGAGAACACATAAAGCAGATAGCAAGAATTTGCTTGTAGATATTGCTTTTTTTTTCTTTAATAATTGCTTGAAGTCTATCTTAGGGTTTCCTATTGCTCTGAAGAGATACAATGGCCACAGCAACTTTCTCTCTCTCTCTCTCTCTCTCTCTCTTTCTCTCTCTCTCTCTCTCCCTCCCTCCCTCCCTCCCTCCCTCATCTATCTCTCTCTCTCTCTCTCTCTCTCTCTCTCTCTCTCTCTCTCTCTCTCTCTCTGAGACAGGTTTTCTCTGTAGCTTTGGAACACACTTTGTAGACCAGGCTGGGCTTGAATTCTCTGCCTCCCAAGTGCTGAGATTAAAAGGCGTGTGCCCCCACTACCCGGCTGACCACAAACACTCTTCTAAAAAAAATATTTAATTGGGGTGTTTCACTTACAGTTTCAGAGGTTCAGCCCATCATCATCATCACCACCAGGGGGGAGCATGGCAGCATACGGGCAGATGTGGAGCTGGAGCTGAGAGTGCTACATCTTGTAGGCGACAGGAAGTCCACTGACTGTCACACTAAGGGACATGTGAACAAAAGAGACCTCGAAGCTGGCCCCCACAGTGATACACTTCCTCCAACAAGGCCACACCTTCTAATGGTGCCACTCCCTTTGGGGGCCATTTTCTTTCAAACCACCACAGGGTCAGTATATTGAAGGTTAGGTCCACAAGAGAAGTGATAGGGGAATGCATGGGTCAGTGTGACATACTGCATAAGAGACTGGGGTCTCTCATGGTGCTAAATAGTCAGTTAGTCTTTGGGAATAAAGGCCCCATGGGAATAGAATATTAAAATTAGGAAAAGGCCAGACAGTGGTGGTGCATGCCTTCAATCCCAGCACTTGGGAGGCAGAGGCAGATAGATCTCTTTGGGTTCAAGGCCAGCCTGGTCTACAAGAGCTAGTTCCAGGACAGGTTCCAAAGCTACAGAGAAACCCTGTCTCAAAAACAAAACAAAACAAAAAATTAGGAAAAGTAGGCCAGGTGATGGTGGCACATGCCTTTAATCTCAGCGCTTGGGAGACAGAGGAAGGGCGAATCTCTGAGTTCCAAGCCAGCCTGTGAAACCCTGTCTCAAAAACACAAAACCAAACAAACCTATATGAATGTATGTATGTATGTTTAGGGAAAATAGTGAAAGTGGTTAGCTTGAAGAAAATATTTTGAAATCCTTAGAATTCTAAGGTAATAGATTTAGGAAACAAGTCTTTTTTCTTGGCTTTTCAAGATTTTTAGCCAAATGAGGAGGGTTTTTTTTGTTTTTTTTTTTTAATTTCAGCTTCTTCACTGCCAAATGAGGGGGAAGGTCTACTTTAGTGCAGAAAGGTATTTGTTGTAGTGAGCTTTGGACTTCCCATCAAAGTTGCTTCTCTTTTCTTCTAAACATTTCTTTATTTTCATTTGTGTGGATGTTTTGCTTGCCTGTATGACTATGCAGTGTCCACATCCACAGAAGAGGGAGGGGGGTGTTGCATCAGACGGTCGTGAGCCTCCTAGTAGGTGCTGGGGATTAAATCTTGACTGGTCTGGTACTCACTATGTAGACCACCAGGCTGGCCTCAAATTCATGGAGATCTGCTTGCTTCTGCCTCCCGAGTGCTGGGATCAAAGTCATGTGCTATCCTGGTACCCAAGACTTTTTATTATTTATTTATTTATTTTTCAAGATAGTGTTTTCTAGTAGCTATGGAGCCTGCCCTGAAATTTGTCCTGCATACTAGGCTGGGCCTGAACTCACAGAGATCCACCTGCCTCTGCCTACCAAGTGCTGGGATTAAATCCATGTGCCATCACTACCTAGCTCCCAAGATTTTTTTGTTTTTGTTTTTGTTTGTTTTTTGAGACAGGGTTTCTTTGTAGCTTTGGAGCCTATCCTGGAACTAGCTTTTGTAGACCAGGTTGGCCTTGAACTCACAGAGATTCGCATGCCTCTGCCTCCCGGGTGGACATTTTTAAAGAGAGGATCTCATTATGTAGTTCTGACTGGCCTGGCCTGAAACTCACTACATAGACCCTGATGGTCTGAAACTTTGGGTGGTCCTCCTGCCGCTGCCTCTCAAATGCAGAGATTACAGGTATGAGCCGCTGCACTTGGATTTTAGGGAATAAATAAGGTCTTAAATTTTACCTATTCCAACTCCCATTTTATGTTTCCTGGGGCCATATTCTTTTTTTTCCCGTTTATTTATTTATTAAAGATTTCTGTCTCTTCCCCGCCACCTCCTCCCATTTCCCTCCCCCTCTCCCAATCAAGTTCCCCTCCCTTGTCAGCCCATAGAGCTATCAGGGTTCCCTGCCCAGTGGGAAGTCCAAGGACCACCCACCTCCATCCAGGTCTAGTAAGGTGAGCATCCAAACTGCCTAGGCTCCCACAAAGCCAGTACGTGCAGTAGGATAAAAAACCCATTGCCATTGTTCTTGAGTTCTCAGTAGTTCTCATTGTCTGCTATGTTCAGCGAGTCCGGTTTTATACCAGGTTTTTTCAGACCCAGGCCAGCTGGCCTTGGTGAGTTCCCGATAGAACATCCCCATTGTCTCAGTGTGTGGGTGCACCCCTCGCGGTCCTGAGTTCCTTGCTCGTGCTCTCTCTCCTTCTGCTCCTGATTTGGACGTTGAGATTTCTGTCCGGTGCTCCAAATTGGGTCTCTGTCTCTGTCTCCTTTCATCACCTGATGAAGGTTAATATTCAGGAGGATGCCTATATGTTTTTCTTTGGGTTCTCCTTATTTAGCTTCTCTAGGATCACTAATTATAGGCCCAATGTCCTTTGTTTATGGCTAGAAACCAAATATGAGTGAGTACATCCCATGTTCCTCTTTTTGGGTCTGGCTTACCTCACTCAGGATAGTGTTTTCTATTTCCATCCATTTGTATGCAAAATTCAAGAAATCCTTGTTTTTTACTGCTGAGTAGTACTCTAATATGTATATATTCCATACTTTCTTCATCCATTCTTCCATTGAAGGGCATCTAGGTTGTTTCCAGGTTCTGGCTATTACAAACAATACTGCTATGAACATAGTTGAGCATATACTTTTGTTGTATGATAAGGCCTCTCTTGGGTATATTCCCAAGAGTGGTATTGCTGGGTCCAGGGGTAGGTTGATCGCGAATTTCCTGAGAAACCGCCACACTGCTTTCCAAAGTGGTTGCACAAGTTTGCATTCCCACCAGCAATGGATGAGTGTACCCCTTTCTCCACAACCTCTCCAGCAAAGGCTATCATTGGTGTTTTTTATTTTAGCCATTCTGACAGGTGTAAGATGGTATCTTAAAGTTGTCTTGATTTGCATTTCCCTGATCGCTAAGGAAGTTGAGCATGACCTTAAGTGTCTTTTGGCCATTTGAACTTCTTCTGTTGAGAATTCTCTGTTCAGCTCAGTGCCCCATTTTATAATTGGGTTGATTAGATTTTTAAGGTCTAGTTTCTTATATATTTTGGAGATCAGACCTTTGTCAGTTGTGGGGTTGGTGAAGATCTTCTCCCAGTCAGTGGGTTGCCTTTGTGTCTTAGTGACAGTGTCCTTTGATTTACAGAAGCTTCTCAGTCTCAGGAGGTCCCATTTATTCAATGAGGCCCTTAATGTCTGTGCTGCTGGGGTTATACGTAGGAAGTGGTCTCCTGTTCCCATGTGTTGTAGAGTACTTCCCACTTCCTCTTCTATCAGGTTCAGTGTGTTCGGACTGATATTGAGGTCTTTAATCCATTTGGACTTGAGTTTTGTGCATGGCGATAGACTGGGGCCATATTCTTGACTTGTGCTGTTTATGCTACCCATTGACAGCTGTAGTCACTAGGGCCCAGTATTTCTCAAGCTCCGTTGACCATTTTTAAACAATTCTTACCTTTCTTTTTCTCTTCCCCCTTTTTTCTTCATTGCTTTGAGGCACAACCTTCATATAAAGCTCAAGCCGGCTTACAATTCGCTTATTTAGACCAGGTTGACCTCAGAGTCTTGATCCTCCCGCTTCAGTTACCCACATGACTAACCTCACAAGCCTGTGCCCCCGGGTGAACTTGCTCTTTCCTTAGATATAAAATTCTGTTGCATTAGAAGGGATGTCTGTGGCCACACATCCTCCTTGTTCAGACCCATGTGCTTATTTATGTTCAGCGGGCTATTGTTTGGTTTTGACTTAGAAACTTGAAAGCGCGTGTGCACATATACGTGTGACATGTGGTGTGTGTGTGTGTGTGTGTGTGTGTGATTGGGCTTGCCTGATAAGCACTTCTTTCTTTTTGAGTCAGGGTCTCTTTATATAGCCCTGACAGTCTGGAACTTGCTATGGAGAGCAGGCTGGCCTCAAACGCAGGGAGATCGACCTGCCTCTGCCTACCGATTGCTGCAATTAAAGTATCTGCCACACTGCCTGGCAGTGTGCCACACGGCCACGATGTCTAGTGTAGCACTTTTACCTGATGAGCCACTTGGCTTGGCCTTCGACTTGGGAACTTGAAGCAGAAGTGTAATGGGGTGCTGAGCTGAGAGTCACTAGTTCAAGACCCTGGTTTCTACATGACCATAAGCTATGACTGGTCCCTCCATTGTGAAAGGATGCTCTTCTGTGCACCTCAGTGCAGGCTGACAAAGCTCCTGAGGCTGATATGTCTCACAAAGCAAGGAGTAGACCATCCTGCTGGGAGTTACTGGCCCTCTGGGAAACAAAAGAGCAAATGCAGAGGGCAGGAGCTTCAGACTCTGCTGCCCCTTGTGAAACCGAAATGGATAAATGAGTATTTGTTCCCTGCTTCTGATGTGTGGGGCTGGTGTTTGGCAAATGCATACGACGCTTAGGTTTTCATCTGGCTCTGCTCTCCCTACTAAAAATAAGCCACCGGTGTCAGACAAGCTGAGTCATTTTCATACATGACTATGTGGAGGAAAAGTGACAAAGGTCACCAAGGCTCTGTGGACTATTTCCCTTAGGACCAGATGCCACCCCTGTTCCAAATAGCCCCTCTTTTTCTCTGTTGTTTTCTTTTTCTTTCAGAGAAGCTGGATACCTTAAATAGAAAATGTTTTCAACAGCAAGGTATTGTGATTCAGTTTGCTCATATCCTGTTTCTGCTTATAGATTGACCTTGTCTTAGATTCCATTTATTTATTTATTTTTACTTTTCTGAGGGGTAGAAGTTGATACTAATCTTTGTTGTTTTTTTTAAAGTTTTATATATATATATATATATATATATATATATATATATTTAAAGCAATCTTTTTTCATTTTACATACCAATCCATGTTCCCACTCCCTCCCCTCCTGCTGCTCCCCACCATCTCCCCCCCCCATCCACTCCTCAGAGAGGGTAAGGCTTCCCATGGGGAGTCAACAAAGTCTGGCATATCAGTTTGAGGCTGAGCAAGGTATCCCTCGAAAGAGAATGGACTCCAAAAAGTCAGTTCAAGCACTAGGGATAAATCCTGGTCCTGCTGCCAGTGACCCCACAGACTGCCCAGGCCACACTACTGTCACCTGCGTTTAGAGGGCCTAATTTGGAACCTAGCAGGTCAGGTTCCGCTGCTGTCAGTCCAGAGACAGTGAGCTCCCACTAGTTTAGGTCGGCTGTTTGTGTGGGATCCTAACCTTTGTAACTGCACTTTACAGTCTGTAGAGTGATTTCATATATAGTCATCTCCCCCACCCCCACAGTGATGTGGCAACCCGAGGACAGGTTCTGGCTAGCCTACTAGTGTTCTTTCTTTCTTTCTCCCCACCTCCCCCAAACAGGATCTTACTCTGTAGCTCTGAGCCTAGGCTGTTCTGAAATCACTGTGTAGCCTAGGCTGGCCTCTCATGTGAAATAATCTTCCACCTCGACCTCTGGAGTGCCCGAATTACAGGTGTGAACAACTCTGCCCCGCAAAAGTTAAAATCTTAACAAGAATGAACCTGAAGGTCACCCCTCGTGATACCTGTTTAAAGACTGCTGGCAGTACAGGTGTAGTATAGTGGTGCTTACCTAGCTGGTCCCAGGCCCTGGGCTGGCCCTATAGCACCGCCAACAACAGCAACAAGCCTTTCAAAAGAAAAGATCACGGGGCACTCTCAAAAATATTCTGACACTCTTCAGGAGCCTGACGTTCCATAGCCAAACTTCCTCTGCAAACATGTTGTAGTTCGCATCGAGGGATGAGTCACTTGGCTTTGCATACAGCCATCCCAGCAGACCTGAGCCCTGGGAGCTCTCTTCCTCTTTCAGTGACTTTCTCCCTCCCCTAGGTGGGAACACAAGTGTGTGAAACAAGGAACAGAGAGTCAGATAGAAATAACCGTATCAGCTCCACGAGGCTGGCTGCACAACTGGACTGATAATTCCAGCCTTCCCCTGATTATAACTGTGGCCTTAGGAAGAAACTCCTCCCTTCCTTCCCTCATCAATTCCCGGTCCCTCCCCCAACTACTTGCCTTAACTGTCTCCACTAATTTTGCAAGAGCAAGGAATCTCTTGGAATGGAATTTCCTTCCCTTTAGGAATCAAAAGTAAACACTCCAAATTCCACTGTGACCTGTTTTTCCTTGATAATCTCAGCCATGGGGATTAGACGTGGAGTTCTGGGAATAATAACATAATTAGGAACTGACTACCAGGCTCCTGTTACTACTACTAAAAGCAGAGTCAGGATTTTATTTATTATTAATCTGTGTGTCTGTGTGTGTTGTGTATGATGTACATTGACTCTGTGTGACTCGGGCATGTGTGTGCACTGCACACATGGGGAGGTCGGAGGACAACTTTCCCAAGTCAACCAAGTCATGTCTTTAGGTTTCCTTGGCAAGAGTGTTGATGTACTGATTCATCTTAATAGCACATTTTATCTTTATTTACAACATTTTTTCATGTTTTATTTGTTATGAGACAGGTTCTCACTGTGCAGTCCTGGCAGGTCTGGTACTCTATATGTAGTCTCTTCTGTCTCTAAGAAACCTGGGACACGTCTTAGCACCTGTGGCTCCTCCTAGCACTCTTCTCCCTCTCCCTACCCTAAACTTCTGCAACTCCAGGGTGAACTTCACTTTCCTGCCCCCAGCTTCTCTGAGTTCTATATAACCCAGTCATTTTGATTTTGTACCCTTTTTGGTCTCTTGGCTTGCTCTTGGCCACTGGGTGCTCTCTTGGTCCACCTGTCCCTTCTTTCTTCTCTTCCTCTACCACTCTCAGGCCCCTCCTCTCACTGCCTGGTTCAGTCTGGACCCTTCCAGATGCCTCTGCTTTTCTCCCTCATATCTACAATAAAACCTCAACCCTACATAGGAGAGATCATGTCCTCATTCTTCATTCATAGTCCAGTCTGGTCTGGAATTCAGAGATCCCCCTGGCTCTGCCTCTGCAGCACTGAAACAAAGATGTGTACTATGACAACTAGCTTACTTATTTATTTACTTATTGATAGAGGAAGTGAAGGGTGAAGTCTACTAGTAAAAGGTAGGAAGTGGACATAGACAGCTGCAACATCCTGCTGCAGTCCAGCAGCTCCTCTCAGTGGATGGTGAGATCATCCAGTTCCCATCTGGCAGGCACGCACAGGGTGGTGGATATCTTTCAGGTGTGGTGTTCTATCATGGCCATGAAAAAAGGGTCTGTCCCCTTGACCAGCTCCACCATCGCAGGGACAAAAATTATAGTCTGGAGTGCTGGGCATCCTAGCTCGCTCGTATTTGAGCATGTATGGAGTAGCGGGGAAGCTGGGGTGTTTCAATATCCTTCTGAGCCAACCCTCCTCTTCCTCAGCATTTTCCAAGTCATCAACTCCTTCATCCTCCTCCCATAGTCAAAGTCACATCATCAGATGCTGTCCTTCTCTTATAAAACCACAGACCAATGAAAACCATTCATTCATTCATTCATTCATTCATTCATTTATTTTTGGTGCAGTCTCATGTAGCCCAAGCTGACCTGGAGCTCGCTATATAGCTAAAGCTAGCCTTGAACTTTTGATCCTCCTGCCTCAAATTCCCAAAGACTGAGAATATACTCCTGTGCCACTGCACCTGGCCAGAACCAGCTTTGTCTGTCCTAGAACTTGCTTTGTCTAGAACTTTGTCCTAAAACTTGTCTGTCCTAGACCAGGCTGGTTTCGAACTCACAGAGATCCGCCTGCCTCTGCCTCCCAAGTGCTAGGATTAAAGGCATGTGACACCACTGCCTAGCTATAATTTTAATTTTTTAAATATTAATTTATTTATTATGTATACAATATTCTATCTGCGTGTATGCCAGCAGACCAGAAGAGGGCACCAGACCCCATTACAGATGGTTGTGAGCCACCATGTGATTGCTGGGAATTGAACTCAGGACCTTTGGAAGAGCAGGCAATGCTCTTAACCTCTGAGCCATCTCTCCAGCCCCCTATAATTTTAATTTTTAAGTTACATTTAGTGTGTGTGTTTGCAGAGGTCAGAAGACAACTTATAGGAGTAGCCTCATTGCTTCCATGTGGGTGCTGGGAACCGAATACACAGCACCAAGTTTGGCAGCAACATCTTTACTCACTGAGCCATAGAATCAGAATTTTAGGATGATTTTCTTTTCAAGACAGGGGTTTCTAGGGGCTGGAGAGATGGCTCAGTGGTTAAGAGCATTGCCTGCTCTTCCAAAGGTCCTGAGTTCAATTCCCAGCAACCACATGGTGGCTTACAACCATCTGGAATGAGGTCTGGTGCCCTCTTCTGGCCTGCAGACATACACACAGACAGAATATTGTATACATAATAAATAAATAAATGAATGAATAAATATTTAAAAAAGAAAAAAAGACAGGGGTTTCTTTGTGTGACAGCCTGGCTGTTCTGAAACTTGATTTGTTGACCAGATTAGCCTCTATCTCACAGAGATCTGAATGCCTCTGCTTCCTGAATGCTGGAAATAAAGGTATGCACCAACACACCCAATTGAAAACTTCAGTCTTTAACAAATCCCAATATTCAGGGCCTGAGAGATGGCTCAGCAGTTAAAGCACTGACTGCTCTTCCAGATGACCTGGGTTCAATTCCCAGCACCCACATGGCAATTCACAACTGTCTGTAACTCCAGGGTCCAACATCCTCACACAGACATACATACATGCAGGCAAGCACCAATGCACATGAAAATAATTTATTTTAAAAAAACCCCAGTATTCTACAAACGAAGAAATTACGTCTCTCTAGTCTTTGCTGTGGTGACTGGCACTGAGTAGGTGCTCAGTAAACATTAGTTGGTTCCCACCAACCTAAGTTGTTCGTAATGACATTCCATATGAGACTACAAAGTTCTTAACTTCAAAACCATTTTATTTCAACTCTCTTACACCAGGTTATGTGTTCCACTGGAACTATTGTCTCTAAATATATAGTTTTATTTATATATTGTACTTCTGGCAATTCAACCTATGGCCTGGTGTATGCTAAGTAAGCACCATTATGCTACCTTTCCAGTTCTCTCTCCCCCATGTATCCATCCTTCCATCCATCCCCAGAACATACATGGTGCTCATGACCACCTAAAACTCCAGTTCCAGCTGTGTGACACCCTCTTCTGGCACTGCAGGCTTGTAGTATTCAGACATGCATGCAGGCAACACATTCATTCACATAAAACCGGTTCAAGCCAGTTCAGTCCAGTTCAAAACCAGTTTGGACCGGTTCAGACCGGTTAAGACTGTCTCAAACCAGTTCGGACTGACTCAAACCGGTTCAGACCAGTTTAGACCAGTTGACACCAGTTCATACTGGCCGAGACTAGTTCAGACCGGTTCTAGCTGGTTCAGACTGGATCAAGCCCGCCGAGACCAGTTCAAACCGGTTCAAGCCAGTTGAGGCCGGTTCAAACCAGCTGAGACCTGCTCAACCCAGCCCAGACCGGTTCAAACTGGTCGAAACCGGTTCAAGCCCATTCAGACCGGCTCAAAACCAGTCCGGGCTGGTTCAGGCCGGCCCAAAACGGTTCAGACCAGCTCAGACCGGCTGAGACCGGTTCAAATCGGTTAAGACCGGTCAATACCGGTTCAAACCGGCCAAAATCGGCTCAGAGCCAGTTCAAGCCGGCTGAGACCGGTTCACACTGGTCGAGACCGGTTCAAAGCGGTTCAGACCAGTTGAGACCAGTCGAGGCTGGTTGAGACCGGTTTAGACTGGCTAAGACTGGTTGAGACCCGTTCAAGCCGGTTGAGACCGGTTCAAACCGGTCAAGACTGGGTCAAGCTGGCCGAGACCAGTTCAGACCGGTTCAAACTGGTTCAGAACAGTCGAAGCTGGTTCAGACCGGTTTAAGCCAGTTCAGACCGGTTGAGGCCAGCTCAAGCCGGTTCAGATTGGTTGGGACCCGTTCAAAACCGGTTTAGACCTACTAAGACCAGTCAAGGCCGGCTCGAACTGGTTCAGACCAATCCTAACCAGTTCAAACTGGTTCAGACTGGTTCAAGCCGGTTCAGACTGGTTCAAACCGGTTGAGCCCAGTTGAGACCGGTTCAAACCGGTTAAGACCAGTTCAAGCAGAACCAGTCCGAACTGTGTGTCTGTGCTGCTGGGGTTATATTTAGGAAGTGGTTTCCTGTGCCAATGCATTCAAGTGTACTTCCCAAGTTCTCTTCTATAAGGTTCAAAAATTTATTTTTATCTTTATCTCTGCATGTGTGTGTGTGTGTGTGTGTGTGTGTGTGTGTGTGTGTGTGTGTATGTGTGTGTGTGATGTGCATGTCCTTGGAGGTCAGAAGAGGGCACTGGATCACTTTGGAGCTAGATATACTGACAGTTGTAAGCCACACAGGGGTACTGGGAACTGAACTCTGGTCCTCTGCAAGAACATTACACAGGTCTTAACCACTAAGCCATTTCTCCAGCCCCTTAACAGTTTTACTATTATTCAAACACCCAAGTTCAAAGTCTACTGTGAGACTCAAGGCAAACTCTTAGCTGTGAGTCCCTGCAAATTCAAAACAAAGTTTTTTTTTTTTGGTTTTTCAAGACAGGGTTTCTCTGTGGTTTTGGAGCCAGTCCTGGCACTAGCTCTTGTAGACCAGGCTGGTCTCGAACTCACAGAGATCCGCCTGTTTCTGCCTCCCGAGTGCTGGGATTAAAGGCGTGCGCCACCACCGCCCGGCCAAAACAAAGTTTCTTTCCTCCAAAATGCTGTAGCATTCATTTCCACTTGAAGGCGAAACTAGAAAGGAAATTAACCCATTTTTATTAATGTGTATTGACACTTGACTGTGGCTTTACTGGCATGAGTCTAACCAGCTTTCGTCTCGGAGAAGAGAGCCATGGCGTCTGCCATATTTCCCTTCTTCCCAACATTCTGTTCGGTCTACTTCACCTATCTAAATTCTGCCCTATCAAAAAGTCAAGGCAGTTTCTTTATTTGACCAATGAAAGCAACACATAGAAAGAAGATCCTCCTACAAAATCCCAGCAAAATTCTTCAAAGACTTCGAAAGAATGGTACTCAACTTCATATGGAAAAGCAAAAAACTCAGGATAGCCAAAACAATCCTGTACAATAAAAGAACTTCGGGGGGTTGGGGATTTAGCTCAGTGGTAGAGCGCTTGCCTAGCAAGCACAAGGCCCTGGGTTCGGTCCTCAGCTTCAGAGAAAAAAAAAAAAAGAAAAAAAAAAAAGAACTTCGGGCATCACAATCCCTGACTTCAAACTCTACTACAGAGCTATAGTCTGAAAACAGCCTGGTATTGGCATAAGAACAGACAGGAGGACAAATGGAACTGAACAGAAGATCCGGATATCAATCCACACATCTTCGAACACCTGATTTTTGACAAAGAAGCAAAAAACATCAAATGGAAAAAAGAAAGCATATTTAACAAGTGGTACTGGCATAACTAAATATTAACATGTAGAAGAATGAAAATAGATCCATATCTATCACCATGCACAAAACTCAAGTCCAAATGGATCAAAGGACCTCAACATAAAGCTAGCCACACTGAACCTTATAGCAGAGAAAGTGGGAAATACACTTGAACTCATTGGCACTAGAGACCACTTCCTAAATATAACCCCAGCAGCACAGACACTGAGAGAAATAATTAATAAATGGGACCTCCTGAAACTGAAAAGCTTCTGTAAAGCAAAGGACACAGTCAACAAGACAAAACGATAGACTACAGAATGGGAAAAGATCTTCACTAACCCCACATCAGACAGAGGTCTGATCTCCAAAATATACAAAGAACTCAAGAAATTGGTCACGAAAAGAACACGTAATCCAATAAAAAAAAATGGAGTACAGACCTAAACATAGAACTCTTAACAGAGGAATCTAAAATGACTGAAAGACACTTAAGGAAATGTTCAACATCCTTAGTCATCAGAGAAATGCAAATTAAAACAACTCTGAGATTCCATCTTACACCTATAAGAGTGGCCAACTGATGATAACTTATTCTGGAGAGGTTGTGGGGAAAAGGGAACACTTCTGCATTGTTGGTGGGAATGCAAGCTGGTACAACCCCTTTGGATGTCAGTGTGGCGATTTCTCAGAAAATTAGGAAACAACCTTCCTCAAGACCCACATAAAAGTTTGAAAAAAAAAAGAGAGATAGGCTATTTTGGGTTCACACTCACCTAACTGGGCAGCATTCTTATAACCTGGATATACACACAGGGTAAGGGTGAGATAGGGAGACCTCAAACTAAGGGGTAGTGTAGCGGTGGTGAGAGAAATGGGCAAAACAGACACAAAGTTAGTCCTGATCCCAGTTTTCATCTTTTTCTTTTTGCGTTTATAGATTGGCCCTTGTTCAACCTCCACAGCACTTTTGGTGGTTTCTGGGAAGATCAAAAAAGTAGGAGGCTAGCAGGGCGATGGTGGCGCACGCCTTTAATCCCAGCACTCGGGAGGCAGAGGCAGGCGGATCTCTGTGAGTTCGAGACCAGCCTGGTCTACAGAGCTAGTTCCAGGACAGGCTCCAAAGCCACAGAGAAACCCTGTCTCGAAAAACCAAAAAAAAAAAAAAAAAGTAGGAGGCTTTGGGGACTTTCTGGATCCTCTAGACACTAAATTGAGGGTATTTAGAACCCCAGGAGGTGGCCGATTTTCTCCCCAATAACTTCCCTTATTTTTAGATGAGTGGGAGTCACTGGTGTATTTCTGAGTCACCTATGGCAAAGAGAAGGCGCTTTTAGGAGTGCCTTCCGGCCAACTTGAGGATGGGAAATGAGAATACAGGGAAGTGTTCTTTGACTCAGTCTGCCCAGGGCTTGGGTGTTGTGGCATTCCCCATAAATGACGCACTCCCAAGCGGAGTGACCTCACGTATCACGGGATCTATTCCCACCACTGACTCCACCCCATATCCTCCTAGCTTCCCTTCTTCTCACTTACTGGCTCCGCCTCCTTTCAAGATCAGAGAGGGGGTGGGGTGGTTGGCTGCAGCCTAGAAATGCCTTTCGTGGGCGGGGAGCAGAGACACCCAGTGTTTGGAAAAATGCTGTAAGTGACACTCACTTTCGCTTCTCCAGATGCTTTGCACTTCTGGTTAAAGCTATCCCTACTCCTCTCTAACCCTAAACAGTATGAGAGATTACTCGAGGCAGCCTTATCCTTTAGACAGTCCTTTCTCTTAACTGCGATTGTTTTCCTTCTTCTCTGAGTCTGGAATTCTCCGTAGGAAGTGGTTGCAGTCCAGGCTCTTTCCTGCTCTAGCTGCGTGACCTTGACTAACCCACAGCCTGGGCCTAGTTTCTTTGTCTGTGAAACAGGGGCCAAACGTCTGGCGCATCTTGAAGGCGCTGCGTGAGCTGTAGGGAGGCGAAGAGGACGCTCGCCTTCTCGTCGGCAAAGAGTTGTCACCCTCCAGAGCCCCTCCCTTTCCTTAGGGAGGGCCCAGCCAACCCACCCTCCCGCAGTCACTCCGTCCACCTCGCACCTCAAATCCGCGCGGCGCAGGGTGTTGGCGTCACAGCCGGCGCACGCAGCTGCAAGGCCCCGCCCCCGGCCGCGCCTGGCCTCCCGCGGGGGCCCCGCCCACCGGGGCGACGCGGCGCCGGCCCCGCCCCACGGGTGACGCGGAGCGCGCGCGGCCGGGCCGCCCCGGCAGTTGGTGCAGCGGCGGTTGGGGTGAGTGCGCTTACCCCACCCCTCCCCTCCTCGGCCCGGGCCCCGGCCCCCATCCCGCGGGGCCCAGCCCCAGCCTCCGCCGTGCCCGTCCCGTGCGGGCCCGTGCCGCCCCTCAGCCGGCGACGCCCGGGACCGCCCGCCTGCCACCATGGAGCTGGAGGACGGTGTGGTGTACCAGGAGGAGCCCGGCGGCTCCGGGGCCGTGATGTCAGAGCGGGTGTCCGGCCTGGCCGGCTCCATCTACCGTGAGTTCGAGCGGCTTATCGGGCGCTACGATGAGGAGGTGGTCAAGGAGCTGATGCCACTGGTGGTGGCCGTGCTGGAGAACCTGGACTCGGTGTTCGCGCAGGACCAGGAGCACCAGGTGGAGCTGGAACTGCTGCGGGACGACAACGAGCAGCTCATCACCCAGTACGAGCGGGAGAAGGCGCTGCGCAAGCACGCCGAGGAGGTGAGGGCCATCGGCGGCGGGGGCGGGGGTCGCGGCCCGGCTGTGGACGCTGGGCGCGCCGGGGTGGCCTCCGAAGGGCAGGCCTGAGGCCAGGGCCCCGGGAGATGCACCCCAGCCTGTTGGGACTCCGGGACCCCGGCCGGCACTGGAAGCCCAGGCAGGCCAGCGAGTGTCCTGGAGAGGGGTGAAGTGGCAGAGAAGGCCCGGGGAGGAAGCGACACCCTGGCAGGAGGGCACCTGGGGCTGCCCGAGGGCGGAGACTTGCGGGCGTCTGGTTGCTTCTTGTTTAGGGAAGTTTCCGACCACCGTAGGCCTGTCGGGTGCCGGTTTAAACTTTTAGCATTGAGGAGGGGGGCAGTACCGTCCTGCCTGTGAGTTCCTCTGCCTCCGGTACCTTTCCAGGGGGCTGCTGCGTTGGGAAGTTAGAGATCTCCCTCTTTCGGTCAGTTGCTTCTTGACATTTAAAGCCTCTTGAGAAGGAAGTCTTATTTTTATGCCTCATGTACCTTGCTTAACACTTTGTCAGCCGCTTAGATGTCGAATAGCAGTGCCCTGTAAGAACATAAAGTACGCTCGTTTTCTTTACGAATGCTCCTCACCGAGGCATTCCCTTCGTATCAGGTGGTAACCTTGGACAGTTCCCTCACAGACAGCCTCCTCTATTTATAAAGACGACTGGGGGGCGGGGTTGAGGAGGTGTGGGTGCGTGTTGCAACACTTCTGTCTGCGTTTGCTTTGCATACTGCAGTTTACAAGTGCACTTGGCTGGCTCTTAGCTCGAACACCTGAGCAGTGACCTTTGTCCTCTCACCTGAATGTGAGCCTTTTGGAACACTGGGCTGTAAATGATCCTCTGGCTTTTTGAGCAAGTTAAGGATTTTAGCCTTCGGGTTGAGTGCCTTGGCATTGTTTCTAAGGAACTTTTCTTTGGCAGTCAAAATACCCTCCTTGTTTTGCTTCCAAGACATCTAGTACACCTAGCTAAATATATGTTGATTGAAGGAAACTAATTATTGAAGGGACCACGTGTTGTTTTTCGAAAATTCGTGACACGTTTGGAGGATGTGAGATTTGTCTGCCAGCTCATTTCCTAGTATTAAGTAGGCAGCACCTTCTAAAAGTTTTTGTCGTATGCATCTCTTCAGGCAAACAATTATTATTTTTTTAAGAAATTCCAATTATAGTGGTGCTCTCTACTCGATTTTGCAGTCCCCCTGTCTTAAAAGAATGACATTGAATTTGCCTAACAAAATTGACTTTTTTTTTTAAATTGACTTTATTTCAAGAGTGTGTCCAAAATATACAGGTAGGGAAGGGTTGAAAAAAAAGATGAGATCACAATTTCTGTTAGTTTCTCAGCTCTCTTTATAAAACAGATCAAGGGCTTTGAAGTGGCTTGCCACTTGTTGGTGCTGAAATAGGCCTTTGCCACGGTGTGGATGCAATTGGAAGAGAGTGGGGCCACATATACGCAGAGGTTAAGAGCTGGCCCAATGTGCCCATCACCTCTGGTAAAGCGAAGTGTTCTCATCGGTCTTAAACTCCTGTCATCCGTGTAAACAGGTAAAATGCCAGAAAACCATCTGTCACAGGATGCAGAATCAGAAAATAAAAGTACTAGACTCTATTTACATTTAATTTCTTAAGTAAATGACCTTAAAATAGGCTATTCACTGAGTTTCTTTAAAATTTATACTTTTTAAGTTACATATTTCAAATCTCCATAAAAAGCCTTTGAATTGAGAATATTGATGAAATTTTAGTTGAACCGCTTCCCAAACCACAAACATAAAACTACTTCATCACCAGCACTCATGTAAGATGATAAGCTGTTTTGCCTGTTCCTAGAAGTTTACTCTTCCAGGCCAATGTACAGAGTGGATTCTTTAATTCTCTCCCTGAATGCTCAATGCCTTTAACTCAGAGATTAAGAGCATGCTCTTATAACAGAAGTGCTCCATGGAGGGTATTGACAGCCAAAGTAATTTGCAAGCATGATGATTGTCCATCTCTAGAGTGTAAAGTAAATTCTGGCTCTTTGTGGAAATTTGGGGAGGTATGGAAATGAAGAGGATGTTAAGGAGTCTGGGAGGTACTGTAATGTCTTGCCTGCAGAAATTGCCAGGAAGGAGGCAGAAATGTAATCTCTCATAATGGTTGTACTTAATTTGAATATACTCCACTGTTTTTGCTTTTATTTGAATTGTGTGCATGGTTAGTTTGTTGTTTCAGTGACTCCTTTGGAGCTGTTTTAGGAACTGGAACATAGCTCAGTGGTAGAGTGCCTGCCTATTCGAACTGGGTTCAATCCCCGGCGTTAGAAAAGTTAAACACTAGCACCAAATAACAGCAAACAAAATACACAGAGGCAGGGTTTAGATATATTTGTGCCAGCTTCAAATGCTAATACAGCCTTTCATCTGCCACTCTTCCCTCTGGGTTCTCTGCCAGGCATCTTTCTCTAACCCAGGCACAGCAGATGCTTTTGCTCATGTTATATCCTTGTCATACAATGTCTTCCCCTCAGAGCCTGACCTGGCTAGCTCTTCCCTTCCTCTCTCCTTTTCTCTCTCCCTTTTCTTTTTTCTTTTCCTTCATCCCTGCCTTCTTCCTTTTGTCCTGACCTGTGCTTTCTTTCTACATGTAAACTTGTTCTTGTCTACATTAGCCTTGAACTTGAAATCTTCTTGCCTCCGCCTTCCAAGTCTTGAGGTTATAAGCTTGTACTATCATTCCCAGCTAGTTTCTGTCAGTCAACTACATGCTCAGTTTAAATTTCACTTTTTCATGAGACTTTCTTATCTGTTATGTACTGTGTGAGCCTTGTGAGTCCATTTATTTGCTTTCTTTTCTTTATTATATATATATATGTATATGTATATGTATATATACATATAGGAACTGGTCTGTTTCCAAGCCTGGTCTAGAACTGACAATTGTGTCTTAGCTTTCTGGGTTCTGGAATTATAGGAGTGTATTACCGTGTCTGGCTCATTTTTCAAACATATACTGTTTATTTATGTGAGCATGCTTGAGGATGGGTGGATGTTTACCAAGGCTCATGTGCAGAGGTGAGAGGTCAGTTTTTCCAGTCTACCATTTTTGTCTTGGGGATCAAACTTGGGTTATAAGGGGCTGAAGAGATGGTTCAGCAGTTAAGGGCTGGTACTGCTCTTGCAGAGGACCCAAGTTCTGTTCTCAGAACCCCTGTTAGGCAGCTCACATCTGACAAGGGGGATCTGAGGCCTAAAGGCTCTGTGGGCACCTGCGGTCACATGCACATACCCACAAGCAAACATACATACACGTAATAAAACAGAAATAATTCTTAGGAATTGGAGAGATAGCGCATTGGTTGCTTTTCTGGATGACCCCAGTCTTATCCCAGCACCCACATGGCAGCTTGCAACAATGTTCCAGCCCCAGGGATCTGACACCTTTTTCTGGCCTCTGCAGGTACCTCATGTGCATATATGCAGACAAAACACCAATATACATAAATCAAAAACTCTAAAAATTATTTTAATTAAACTAAACAAATAAATACATCTTTAAAAAACCCAAAATACTCTTTAGGCTATCGGGCTTGGAGACAAGTGCCTTTACCAGCTAAGTTATCTCACTAGCCTCAGTCTGGGCTTTTCTTGTTTGGTTGGTTTTCTGTTTCTTGAGAGAGGGTTTCTCTAAGGAGACCAGGTTGGACTCGAACTCACAGAGATCCACCTGCCTCTGCCTCCCGAGTGTTGGGATTAAAGGCGTGTGCCACTACTGCTGGGCTATTTTTATTTATTTTTAATTTATTTTTGGTACAGGGTTTCTCAGTGTATCTTAGGCTGCCCTGGAACTCACTCTGTAGACTTAGACCAGGCCGGCCTTGAACTCACAGAGATCTGCCTGCCTCTGCCTCCTAAATGCTGGGATTAAAGGCATGCACCACCACCCCAGGCCTTTATTAGTCATTATTAAAAAACAAAAATTCTGAGCAAGGTATGGTAGTACATGCCTTTAATCCCAGCACTCTGCAGTCAGAGAAAGACCTCTTGGTCTACATAGTGACTTCTAGGCTAGCCATAGGTACTTAGTAAGACCCTGTCTCAAAAACAAAACAAAAAAGCTTTAAAAAAATGTTTTTAACTTTTTGCTTGTTTATTTCATTTTTCCAGACAGGGTCTCATTATGTAGCTCTCGCTGTCCTGGAACTCACTCTGTATAACAGGCTGGCCTCAAACTGACAGATCCACTTCCCTCTGCCTCCCAAGTGCTGGGATTAAAGGCATGCACCATCACCACATGGCTGTTTTTAATTTAAACATGTATATGTGTGGTTTCTATGTTCATTAGGGTGTGTGTTCACATGTGTGTGCCTGCAAAGATGTCAGAGGTTGATGCTAGATATCATTCTAGTTGCTTTCACTTTATTTATTTATTTATTTATTTATTCATTCATTCATTCATTCATTTATAGTTTCAGTGAACCTGAATGCCTGTTTCTTTTCTTGTTTTTGTGATAAACCATTCTGGTAAAAGCAACCTAAGGGGGACTGAAGATATGGCTCAACATGGGACTCAGGTTTGATTCCCATCACCCACATAGTGGCACACAAATCTGTAACTCGTTTCAGGGGATCGGATGCCCTTTTCTGACCTCCATGGGCAACAAGTTCACACATATGGTGTACACACATAACATGCAGGCAAAATATTTATACACATAAATCATTAAAAGAAAAGAAAAAGCAACCTAAAAGGGCTATTAGTCCGTCATGTCAAGGAAGTCAAGGTAGCAGGAGCCTGCAGCAGGCTGGTTACAGTGATCCCACAGTCAGAATCAGATGGATGAATGCATGCTTATAAGTTTCAGCTTGCTCTATTTTATATAGTCCAGGAGCCTTGCCTAGGGAATGTTCTTGCCCACAGTAAAGTGGGTCTTCCAACATCAATTAACAATGTAGTCAAAATAATCATTCACAGTATTCCTGGAGGCCTATCCCTCAGGTGATTCTAAATTCTGTGAGTCAGATAGATTTCTAGCACCTACATGGCTGCTCACATTGGCCTGTAACTCCAGTTCTGGAGGATATGATCTCTTATGACATCCTCTAGCTCATGCATGCATGTGCTACACATACATACACTCAGGAACATATATACACATAAAAATAAAATGTATAAATTTAAAAAATAAAATACTCTATATGGGTGAATCTTGAAGAGCCTGGATCCAAAGTTTGAACTCTTTTTTTGTTTGTTTCTTTTGGTTGGTTTGGTTTTTCAAGACAGGATTTCTCTGTGTACCCCTGGCTGTCCTGGAACTCACTCTGTAGACCAGGCTGACCTCAAACTCATAGAGATCTGCCTACATCCGTCTCCTGAGTGCTGGGATTAAAGGCATGCACCACCATCACTATGACTCAATCTTAGGGAAGCCTACATCTATACTTTTGGGTGTATCTTACTTTCTCAGATACTTTTTTCTCTTAATCCTCATCTTAAGTATGTGTTAAAAAATCTTTATTAAACCTGAGCTCTGCTTCATATAAGTATAATAAAATGCTGTTTTGTATCTTCAGTGGAACAAAGGGTCGGTCCCTCTCTTTTCAAAGAATCAACTTTGGTGCTAACCTCTTTATTCTTTTTGGAATGCTTCCTTTCACTTCTGGAAAACAGCTTTGTGTAGTCCAGGCTACCCTAGAAGTCAAGAATAATCTTGAATTAACGATCTTCCTGCTTCTACCTCCCAAGTTTCTAGTATTATAAACATGTACCATGCCACCATTTCAGGCTTGGTTTTTGTTTGTCAGTATGTGTGAGTGCATGCGCCTGTATATGCTGCACGGGGAGGCTAGAACAAGGTCTTCAGTGTTCTCTACTAATTTCTGCCTATTCTTTTTTTTTTTTTTTGGGTTTTTTGAGACAGGGTTTCTCTGTAGCTTTAGAGCCTGTCCTGAAACTAGCTCTTGTAAATCAGGCTGGCCTCGAACTCACAGAGATCTTCCTGCCTCTGCCTCCTGAGTGCTGGGATTAAAGGCTTAAAGGCGTGCACCACCACCACCTGGCTCTGCCTATTCTTGTAAGGGAAACCTGCGGCGTATTTTCTCAACTAGGCTAGAGCCAGCAAGCCCCAGTGATTTTCTGTCTTGAATTTCTTAGCGGTAATTACAGTCATAGGTGTGACACCTTGCTTGTTATGTGGGTGCTAGGATTTGAACTTGACTCTTCATGATTGTGCAGCAAGCACTTTTAACTGCACAGTCATCTTTATAGCTCCACCCATTATCTACCAGGACAGGACAGGCTCCAAAGCTACAGAGAAACCCTGTCTTGAAAAACAAACAAACGAACAACAACAACAACAACAAAACCCAAAAAAACCTTTCTGCCAGCCATGGTGGTGTAGACCTTGGATTTGCCCAGTTGGTTCCAAGGATTATGGAATCAAACCAGGGTCATTAGGCTTGGCAGCAAGTTTTTTTTTCTTCGGTTTTTAGAGACAGAGTTTCTCTGTGTGACAGTCCTGGCTGATCTGGAACTCACTTTGTAGATAGACTGCCTTGAACTCACAGAGATCCACCTGCCTCTGCCTCCCAAGTGCTTGGGACCACTGCCCTATGCTGCAAGCATTTTTCACCCATTTCACTGGCCTTTACTTTTTAGGATCTTATGTATCCCAGACTACTTGTAAGCAGCGTTTTTCATTGGGACTACTGATTAGCTCTTTTCTGCTAGCCCACTTCCAAATAATCACTCAGGGACTTATGATTAATTATAAATGCTTGTCCAATAGCTCAGGCTTATTACTAACTAGCTTTTAATTTTTAAAAAAATTTTTGTTTTAGGCCGGGCGGTGGTGGCGCACGCCTTTAATCCCAGCACTCGGGAGGCAGAGGCAGGCGGATCTCGGGGAGTTTGAGGCCAGCCTGGTCTACAAGAGCTAGTTACGGGACGGGCACCAAAGCTACATAGAAACCCTGTCTCGAAAAATCAAAAAAAAATTTTTTTTTGTTTTTTTGAGACAGAGTTTTTCTGTGTAGCTTTGGTGCCTGTCCAGGAACTAGCTCTTGTAGACCAGGCTGGCCTTGAAATCACAGAGATCCTCCTGCCTCTGCCTCCCAAGTGCTGGGATTAAAGGCACGTGCCACCAGTGCCCAGCCTAACTAGCTCTTACAACTTAAATTAACCCATTTATATTCTACATTTTGCCATGTGGCTTTACCTCTCTTTCATCTCACACTTCCTGTTTCCTCTCTGAGTTTGGCTGGTGAATCCTCTGACTCCACCCTCCTTCTTTCAGGCATTCTTTCTGCCCTAAAAATACTGCCTACCCATCAGCCAATCAGCTTTTTATAAACAGTGAAGGCAATATATATTAACAGTGTACAAAGATTGTTCCACAGCATTTCCCCTCTTTTGTATAGTTAAAAAGGAAGGTTTTAACTTTAACATAGTAAAATTATATACAACAAATTTATCAAGTAAAAATTACAGTTACAATATCCAGTCCATTTGTATTTGGCAAAACTTGAGAAAATATTATTTATCTTATCATTGTTTTTTGGGGGGTTCGAGACAGGGCTTCTCTGTGTTATCTTTATCTCAAGTTTTATACCTAATTTACCCTATTATCATAACTAAGGAAAACTTTGACTATCTAGTCTTCAACTCTATCAAAGACTCCAGAAGGACGAAATGTTACCTCATGTCAGGGATATCTGACTGCCTGGATAGTCATCCAGAGTTCTGTAACATTGGGTCATCCATCATTGGCCTACTGGCCTAGTATATTTGACAGACTTTTCTGAGAAACAGGGAATTTTGAAGGACTGTTCTACCTTGTCTTGCCAAATTTTGGCAGTTACTTTTTTTTTTTTGCATCCTGCTGGTCCAGTTTGGACTGTGTACTATCAGCAATTGAAGCAAGGGCAGTTTTTCCCCCCAAATGACTAGCTTTTGCTATAAAGAAAGCAAAATCTATATTGATGTTCTTCAGTGCCCATAATTTTCTCGGAAGTAAATTGGTGTTGCCAGGAGCAAACATATCTCACTGTCAAGAAAAGTCGTATGTTATTACATTTTAAATTCCATATTCAGTAGGTCTTTGAAGTGTTTGAAGATTATATATCTAAAATATATCTCTGTGTGATCTAGAAAACATAACTAACATGACTGTACGCTTGATAGTTATAGGTGACTATTAACCCATATTTCTATATTATCCTAAATAGCTTTCAAGGACTAAAAGTTCACATTGAATAATTAAATGAGCTTCATAGGTACAAGGTATACAGGTACAATACCTCAAACAAGAGTAGAAACATACAGACAGTATAAAAATAACTTTAAATTTGTATTAATAAGTCCAAATCCATACCAACATAAAATATTTTGATATTAATAGTTGTTTTCTGGATTAAAGTATATTCAATAATCTACCTTTTTCCCTATCATTCCTATATCATATCCCCCTTTTTCCTTTGGAAAGAGATCTTTGAATTTATATCTTTTGTTTAGCTGTTTGTTTGTTTGTTTGTTTTGCTAAGACCAATTACAATTTGTAACCAAACCCCCTTAAGTGATTTCAAATACACATAAACCATCTTTTGGGAATGTGGTGTCATTTTCTACACTACTTCCTGTTGTCTGTGGGCATTGGCATCTTTGGGGGGCCCTGAGAAAATTCAGGATAATGGTTAAATCTTGGCTGGAGTAGTTTGTGAGGCTGGACCATCTCAGCAGCCTAGAAGCTGTTTTGAATGCAGAACAGAGGCATTTTGAGATACTGGATCACCTGGGCCATTTGTTTTCATTGGTGTTTGGTCCCCTTGCTCTGAAAATACATAAACTTTTAGCAGTAACATAATATCTGTATTAGTATAAGTATAGACTATGTTGAATACAAGTTAGTCAAAGGTCATTTTTGGCTTACTTTTGAGCAGGTAAAATATACATTATATGTTTTGTGGTTTTTCTAGTTTATTTCTTTATGTCTGTAGCCAGGATTTTCAGGGGGTCTTTCCAATCAAACCTGATCCATATCAACCTGGAATGAATCCACAGCCTCTCATTTCTTGTGGAAATAAAAGCATATAACTTCTTACCCAAAGTAACATCTTTTGACTTCCTAGGATTGAACTCAAGTTGGCAGGCTTAGCTGCTGAGTTACTGTTCCATCCCAACTCTACCTATTGACTGATTGATTGTATTTGTTGTAGGATGCAATTCTGGATTGCCTTTTAGGTCCCAACTATGGGTTATGGTGGTTTCATATCTTCCCACAATGAAGTGTCTTTCCCTTCTCTTAGCACCTCACCTATCATATCAGACTAACCTAGTGCTTTTATTTTTCCACCAAACTGGGGAGTCAGTGGGCACTAAATAAGTGTCTTTTTGGTTAAATGGATAAATATTTAAAGGTCAAGTTACTAAGCCTAAGCATTTAAAGTTTTCTTTGTGCATTCAAATTTTTGTCCCTTACTGTCGCTACCAAGTGAAGCTAAAACTTCCAAACTTCCAAAAAGTTCATCTTTTGACTTATTTATAGACAGAAAAACTGAGGTCAGAAGAGGGCACTGGATCTCCTGGGGCTAGAGTTACAGAGTGTTGTGAATCACCATATAGGTGCTTGGAATTGAACCTGTGTTCTCTACCAGAGCAACCAAGTCTTTTTTTTTTTTTTTTTAGATTTTTATTATGTATATAGTGTTCTGTCTGCATGTTTGCCTGCACACCAGAAGAGGGCACCAGATCTTATTATAGATGGTTGTGAGCCACCATGTGGTTGTTGGGAATTGAACTCAGGACCTTTGGAAGCAATGTTCTTAACCTCTGAGCCATCTCTCCAGCATTTTTTTTTTTTCGGTAAAGGTTTTTTAGGTTGTTTGAGACAGGGTTTCTCCTTGTAGCCCTAGCTACCTGGAATTCACTCTGTAGACTAGACTGGCCTCAGACTCAGATCTGCTTGTGTCTGCCTCCAGAGAGCTGGGATTAAAGGCATGTACTACCAGCACCTGGCTGCAATCAAGTACCCTTAACTGCTGAGCCCTCTCTCCAGTTATGAAGAAATATTTAAATAGGACAAAATGCTACCATTATGGATTTATCATTTCAAAATATTACTGTCCTTTTTCTGTGGGTTTTGTTTTTTTATTTGCTATTTATTACATTTTATTGTGTGCGCGCACATGTGCGAGTGCAAGACTTGTGTGTGGAGATGAGGACAGCTTGGGGGAGTCGGTCATGCGGCTTCCAGAGACAGAAAGCTCCTTTACCCACTGAGCATCACACTGGCCCTTTTATCTCAATACAGCCAAATCACGTGTCTCTAAGTATCACTTCTCTTTCATTTGCTTCTCTGACTGTTACTAACCACATGGCACATCCCACGTGGAAGTTAGAGGGCAACTTGAAGAAATTGGTTCTCGTCTTCCATGGCGTTAGTCCTGGGAATTGAGCTCAGGTGATTATGCTTGTTGGCAAGTGCCTTTTCCCACTGAGCCGTTTCACTGGTCCTATCCCTTTTTTGTTTGCTTGTTTGTTTTTTAGATTTTATTTTTATTTTTATTTTTTTGCTTGTTCTTTTATCTGTGCACCATGAGTTTGCAGTACTTGTGGAGGCTTGTAGAAGGCATCGGATATCCTGGGAACGGAGGTCCAGGCAGTTGTGAGCTGCCATGTGAATTCTGGAAATTGAATATTGAGTCTTCAGGAAAAGCAACCAGCACCTTAACCACTGGACCATCTGTCCAGCAATCCCCCTCCCCCATTTTTTAAACAAACAAAATAGTCTTTACGTATGTAGTCCAAGTTGGCTTGTAACTGTGGTGACCCTCTACTTCCTAAGTGTTGGGATTACTGACATGTACTACCATGCCTGACTCCATTTCTCTGATAATGAAAGCTATTTTCTTTATCATTATATTATATTCCACAATTATTTCTGTAATAACATTTATTTGTATTCATAAGAGCTTCCAAAAGAAGCTGGATTCTAGGTTTTAGAATATGGTGTGAAAACTTAATTAGATATGGCTACATTGCTTGTCAAAGAAGATTTCTATTTCTTTGTGGTTGCTTCAGACAGTTTTTCTGTGTAGCCCTGACTGTTCTGGAACTTGTTCTGGATGCATAAAGATTCACCTGCCTCTGCCCCCTGTGTACTGGGATTAAAGACATTCACCACCAAGCCTGGCCTGGCATGGAATTTCCATTTCAGGTGAAAGAGATTGGAAAATCTGGTTTAAAGTACTGATTGTAAAAATGTTTATGAGACAGCCAGAAAATTGAATAGTAACTAAGTTATTTCCTGTTAGTTTATTGAGGATTGGGAAATGGTGCTATCCTAACTTACTTTCCTTCAGCACATCATAGCTAGGCTTTCTTATAAAGGTGTATTTCTTGTTACTAACTGGTTACTCTAAGGTATAGTTTTTAAGAAAGAAAAAGTGTTTGGTTCTTCTTTGTATTTTAGATTTTTGAGAGCTCCTTATTCTTGTTTTCTCTTCCCCTCCCTCTTTTAAAAATAGCCTACAGAATGTTCTGGTTCTGTGGGAGCAGTGACTTTTCCCTGTCTTTGACTATATTAATTATAGTTTTCATTTGTCCCTGCTTTGTCTGTTTTCCTCAGAATTCCCTTCCCACTCTTCTAATAGTTTTGGTCTCTCTTGTTTTCAAGTGTTTGATAACCATTAATTATCTTTCTTTATTTTGTTTCGTTTTGGTTTTTTTTTTTTTTTTTTTTTTGATTTTTCGAGACAGGGTTTCTCTGTGGTTTTGGAGCCTGTCCTGGAACTAGCTCTTGTAGACCAGGCTGGTCTCGAACTCACAGAGATCCGCCTGCCTCTGCCTCCCAAGTGCTGGGATTAAAGGCGTGCGCCACCACCGCCCGGCTTTTTGTTTTGTTTTTTAAACAGGGTCTCACCAAGTAGCTTCAACTGTCCTGGAACTCACTTTATAGACCAGGTTGTCCTTGAACTCAGAAATCTACTTGCCTCTGCCTTCAGAGTGCTGGGATTTTTTGTTTGGGTTTGTTTATTTTTCAAGACAGGGTTTCTCTAAGCGGCCCTGTCTATTCTGAAACTCACTCTGTAGACTAGGCTGTCCTTGAACTCACAGAGATCGCCTACCTATGCCTCTGCAGTACGGGATTGTGCACCACCACTGCCTGGCCAAAGTACTGGGATAAAGGCATGTGCCAACACATCTGACTGACTTCAACAGGCTTTTTATTTTGCTTTGGTTTGGATTAGGATTTCTCTGTGTGCCCAGGTTGTAGATCAGGCTGACCTGGAACTCAGAGATCCGACTGTCACTACCTCCCAATTCTAAAATTATAGGCACGTGTCATCACCTGGTAACTTCAGCAATTTAACATCAAATTAATATTCCCTCATGTGGGCCTCTACTCACTATATTTTATATCTCCACTATAATTTTTTGAGACAGTGTCTCATTATGTAACTCTTGTTGGCCTCAAATTCCCTAGTGCTGGGATAATAGGTAAGTTCAACTCCACTATAAAAGTTTACCAAAGACTACGTATTGGTATATCTCTAGGTATAAAAACAATAACTTGTACCATTTATCAGGCCTACAAGTTAGACAAGAAATGATTATTGTTAATAGTAGAGTGTTATTGTTTGGTTTTGACTATGTACCTGGGCTCAGTCCAGGGCCTTGAATGGTAGGCAAACAGTCTGCCACTAAGGTATTTCCCAAGTACCTTTTTCTTTTTCTTTTTTTCCTAGTTTTAGACAAATTCTCAGTAAATGGCCCTGTCTGGCCTTGAATTCACTGTGTAGCACAAAACAAGGTTTACTTGAACTTGTATTCTTCTTGTCTCACACTCTTCGGCAACTGAAAGTATAGGCCTTTCGCACTAGGCACAACCCATATGCTGTTGGTTTTTGTTTTTGTTTTTGAGACAAGGTCTAAGTCAATAGTCAATGTTAACTTAAAACTCACTATGCAGGGGGCTGGAGAGATGGCTCACAGGTTAAGAGCATCTGCCTGCTCTTCCAAAGGTCCTGAGTTCAATTCCCAGCAACCACATGGTGGCTCACAACCATCTGTGATGAGGTCTGGTGCCCTCTTCTGGCCTTCACGCATACAGACAGAATATTGTATACATAATAAATCAATAAATATTAAAAAAAACCCTCACTATGCAGCCTAAACTGGCTTCAAACACACGAGAATCCTTCAGGCTCAGCTTCCGTAGTGCTGGGATTACAGGTAATAGCTACTTTCTTAGTCACTCTTCTTTTGCTGTGAAGAGATGCCATGACCAAGGCAACTTTTTTTTGTTGGAAAACATTTAATAGGGGACTTGATACCATTTCAGAGGGTTAATCCATTTTCATCAGGTGGGTAGCATGGCCACACACATGGCACTGGAGCAGTAGCTGAGAACTCGCTGGAAAGAGAGAGAGAGAAGAGAGAGTTTGAGCCTGACATGGGGTTTTGAAACTCCAAAGTCCACACTTTTGATACATTTCTGCCAGCAAGACCATACCTCCTAAACCTTGTAATCCTTTTCCAAACAGTTCCACTCCCAATGACAAAGCATTCAAATATAGGAGCCTGTGAGGACCATCTTCATTCGGACAACCCAACCACCATGCCTGGATCCATACATTTCCCCAGTTGTCCAATAAATGTAATTATGTATAGTTTGATATTTCAGTCCAAAACAGTGACCTATATAATTATTCTTTTAAAGTTTCTTTCTTTCTTTCTTTCTTTCTTTCTTTCTTTCTTTCTTTCTTTCTTTCTTTTTTTTTGGTTTTTCGAGACAGGGTTTCTCTGTAGCTTTGGTGCCCATCCTGGAACTAGCTCTTGTAGACCAGGCTGGCCTCGAACTCCCAGAGATCCGGTTGCCTCTGCCTCCCGAGTGCTGGAATTAAAGGTGTGCGCCACCACTGCCCGGCTTAAAGTTTCTTTAACATGTAGTCGTTGTCCCCCTTTTTTACGTGTGTGTGTGTGTGTGTGTGTGTGTGTGTGTGTGTGTGTGTGTGTGTAGGTCAAGAGGCTGGTGGCCTCTGATGTCAGAGGTTGCTGTCTTCCTCTTCATTCTCCACCTTTTTTGTTTGTTTATACTACCAGAGTTTAGGATTTTTTTCCTAAAGATATTGAAGCAAAAATCTTACTAAAACATTTTTTAAAATTCCCCAGTATAAAAACAAACATACAGGCTGGAAAGATGGCTCAGTCTGACTGCTCTTCCAGAGGTCCTGAGTTCAATTCCCAACAACCACATGGTGACCATCTGTAATGAGATCTGGCGCTCTCTTCTGGCCTGCAGGTATGCATGCAGACAGAACACTGTATACATAATATATATTTAACACACACACACACACACACACACACACACACACACACACACACACACACCAAAACCCAGAAACTCTTTGTTGGGGGAAAAGTGTTATACATTAGTTGAAGCAATATAAATTCTGACTTGTCTTTTGAGGACTTTCTCACTGAATTTGAAGCTCACTGATTGGTCTAGACTGTCTGACCAGTGAGCTCTGAGTATCACTTGTCTCAATTACTGCACTTGGTGTTCTTGTGAGTTCTGAGCATCTGAACACAGGTCCTCAGGTTTATGCGATCAGCACTTTGCTCACTACCTCCCCACTTCTCTGAGATGGGTTTTGATACGCTGAGATTCTCCTTTTTGTTGTATATGATATATTTCATGCTTGTGTGGAATTAACTAAAAATGGAAATAATTTCTTCCCCCTGCTCTACAGACTAAGTAAGGGTGTTTTGTCTTGGAGGCTGTCTGGCAGCAAGTAAGCCTGTTATTTAGTGGTGCTAGTTTTTAGACAATTGCTATACTCAATGTACTATTTAAAGGGCTTTCCAACCTTTGCTGGCCTCCTGTATCTTACACCAGAGAACAGCAGCCTCTAAGGATTTTTTCTTTTTAAACTTTGGGATTTTGCCTTTTCAAAGAGAATTCATTTGTTTTTCTGTAGAACATTAAGGGCAAAACAGTCCCTATGAGCCATCTGGACACAGAGCATTTTGCTTCATCACAAAGCTGATTCTTCTTTAGATCCTGACATAAGTTGGTATTGTCCACTTTTTTTTTTTTGGCAGTGTCTGGTTGATTCCAGGAGTCTTCTGTCTAAAGTTACATCAATATTGTTGCTGGCCTGGTAGCTGTTAAGATGGAAAAGGGTGTCTAGTGAAGATGTATTTATTTTACATATAGAAGATTCCCATTCACCGGCCCTTATTGTCTGCCTGTCTTGCTTAAAAGAGTGTATGAGAGAGATAGAGGCAGAGAAGAATGGGGAGAGGTTTTATGCTTTAGCATATTGTAGGTGTTGAGCAAACTCTTATGCTGGGGGTGGAAAGCCAGAATTTCCAGAGGTAGTCATTAGTCATTTAGTAGTAAATAGAAAAACTGCTTCCTTCTCACCATGATTTTGTCAATTCTCTAACCTCACCATGATTGTTCTGATGCTAGGAGCCAAGTATATTTCAGGGTGTCCAACTTCAGAAAATCATGCCATTAGAAACATGGTAAGTCATATTAAATCAGTTACAAAGGTCCTTAAACATAAGTATCTATTTAGAGTTGTTTCTTTTTTAAGATGTCTCTGGCTTCCAGCTATGGTGGCATATAACAACTTGAATTTGAAGGAAGCTTCTAAAATCCTATTTTATTTTTGACAAAATGATGTTATATACAAATTATAAGAACTATAGGGCTGGTGAGATGGCTCATCACTTGCTGCAATAAGCTTTTCTTTTTCTTTTTTCTCTTTTTCTTTTGGTTTTCTCTGTAACTTTGGAGACTATCATGGAACTAGCTCTTGTAGACCAGACTGGTCCTGAACTCAACAGAGATCCGCCTGTCTCTGCCTCTCGAGTTCTGGGATTAAAGGTGTGCACCACCACTGCCCAGCTTGCAATAAAGTTTTCAATTTGAATTTGATCTCTGTAATCTAGGAAAAGGTAGAAAGAAAGAATTGATTTCACAAATTTCTCTGGCCTCTGCATTCTGTGACATATGTGAGCTCCCTCTTCCATACGTATCTCTCTCCTCTCTCTCTCTCTCTCTCTCTCTCTCTCTCTCTCTCTCTCTCTCTCACACACACACACACACACGCACACGCACACGCACACGCACACGCACACGCACACACACACACACACCAGTAATTATGACAACAATAATAATGTTTGAAAAACAGGTTGTATTTTCCCTAATAATTGACCAATGTTCCAGAAAGGACTTTGGGTAGTCTGGTTCATCTTTCCCTAGGGAGATGGAATCACTATCAATCAGATTACATGGACTGAAGAGAATTACCATGAAACAAGGAGAGAAATTTTCTCATAGGAGGACATTGTGTGTAGACAGAAAACGCTGTTTCTTATGTGATTAAAAAAGCTTGAGTTAGCCGGGCGGTGGTGGCGCACACCTTTAATCCCAGCACTTGGGAGGCAGAGGCAGGCGGATCTCTGGGAGTTCGAGACCAGCCTGGTCTACAAGAGCTAGTTCCAGGACAGGCTCCAAAACCACATAGAAACCCTGCCTCGAAAAACCAGAAAAAAAAAAAAGCTTGAGTTAGGTGTGGTAGCTTGTGTTTACAGTCCAGGCACTTGTAAGGCTGAATCAATAGACCTACCTCAAGTGTGAGGCCAGCTTGCACTATATAGTAGTTCTGTGTCATCAAGGGCTGCATAGTGGGGTCTTGCCTCAAACAAAATAGAGAATAAGAGAAAAGAAAATGTGTAAGGATTAATAAATTTAGTAAAGGATTAAAAATGGCACTTTAGGCTGTGTGGTGGTGGCACAAGCCTTTAATCTGAGCACCTGGAAGGCAGAGGCAGGGAGATCTCTGTGAGTTCAAGGACAGCCTGGTCTACAGAGGGAGTTCCAAGACAGGGTCCAAAGCTACAGAGAAACCTTGTTTCAAAAAACAAACAAACAAAAATCACTTTAAATCTAATGAATGTTTATTGTTATGCTAGTTGTACCACTTATAATAACCAAGCTATGGAACAAGTCGGTAGATGAAAAGATAAGAAAATGTGTGTGTGTGTGTGTTTGTGTGAGTGCACGTAAAATATAGTTTTATTTGGCCATAGAGAAGAATGAAATTATGTCATTTTCAGGAAATGTGGAACTGAAGATCATGGTAAGTGAAATAAGCAGAGTCACAGAAATAAATATCTCAAGTTTTCTCTCATTTGTGAAATCTAGATTTAAATGTGAATATGTACATATGTATAGCTCTCTGAGATGAAACTCTAAGGGGACTATGAGGGAAAAGGAAGAGATCTGGAGGAGAGGAGATGAGGAAGTCAGGGAAGGTAAGAATGGGAGTAAGAAACTTAGAATATCCAGCAGAACATGAACTTAACCGCATACATATCATGTGGCATGGAAACAGAAGGGGAGTACTTGAAGAAAGGAAGGGACTAGTGGAAATAAGAGTGTATTTAGTGAAACTTAATTTTCCTCTTTTCATGTTTGTGGTTCTTTGGTTTTTGATTTGTTTTTGGTTGGTTCTGTGGAAAGTACTCTACCATTGAGCTATACTCCTCAGCTAGTAAACCATAAAATTTCTCTTTGTAATTTATAACATTTTCTATGTAAATTTCAGTTTTTACTCTGCAACTTTTGTTACTGATTTGCTTAACAAACATTTTGGAACCTGATGTATGCTGTCATTACTTTTCTCACTGATGTTATATCAGTGCGTACAACAGTGCCTTTATGGAACCCACATTGTGGCAAGGGCAGGCACATATTACTATTTAATGTACATAAGGTAAAATATTAAAATATTTAGTATGGGGTTTGGGAATAATTGGTCTGAAGAAGAGTAAGGAGGGTAAATAGGAAGATGAGGAAGGTTTCAGTAAGAAGGTGATGTCTGAACAAAGGCATGAAGGGCAGTAAAGAGGGAGCAAGCTTTTGGTTATCTGGGAAGGAGAATTCCAAATAGCAGGAAACAATACTACTAAGCTTCAGAATACTACAGACACTCACAAGGAGCTTGATATCAAACAAGTAGGAAGATGGTGGGGAAAAGGTTGTGTGGGTTCCAAGAGGCCCATTGTAAGGGGTGTGGTAGATATTTAAACCATCAGGTTTTGAGCAGAAGAGAAAGTCTGACTTGCTTTGAAAGGATGCACTTCACTATTCTGCATTGTAGAGGATCAGGGAGAAAGTGAAGAGACCATTCAGGAGGTCTATGTTAGAGCAATAATTCATACAGTAGATAAAGATGCCACAGATCAGGCTTGTAATGGAGAACATGGAAAGGGGTCACATACGAGACAGATTTGCCGATAGATCTGATAAGAACTATTAAGGAAAGAGAAGTGTCAAAGTTGACCCTAAAATTTTAGGCATGAATACAGTCACTTAATGGACCAGAAATCAAGAGAGGATCAGGTAGGTTTTAACACACTAAGTTTAAGGTGTGTTTATTAGAATCTAAACGATGTTGCCATGTAAATAGGCTGTAAACATACACATTTGAAGTTTAGGTTTGTAATATAGAAATTTAGAAGCTGTCAGCATATAGTTATAATTTAAAGCAATGTAACTAGATGAGCTCTGACTGGAGAGATGGCTCAGAGCTTAAGGGCACTGGCTACTCTTCTAGAGGTGCTGAGTTCAATTCCCAGCAACCACAGAGTGACTCACAGCCATCTGTAATGAGATCTGGTACTCTTCTCTGGCATGCAGGCAGAACACTGCACACATAGATAGATAGATAGATAGATAGATAGATAGATAGATAGATAGATAGATAGATAGATAGATAGATAGATAGATAGATGAGCTTACCAAAGAAAAGAGTAAACAAGGAGGGGCAGGGAGATGGCTAAGTGGTAAAGAGCTTGCTGCACAAGTATAAGGACCTGAGTTTGAATCCCAAGAGCCCACATAAAATTAGGTAAGACAGTACAGGTTGGATAGTATAGGAATACCAATGTTCCTATAGTGAGACAGGTTCATACACAAAAGAATCCCTTGAGGCTGATGGGTCAGCTAGCCTGTCACCAAACAGTAATGAACAACAACAAAACATTGTCCTGAACCAATACCTGAAGTTGTCCTCTGACTTCCATAGATGCACCTGCCTTTACACATGAACATATGTGTGTGCTCATACACACATATGTGTGTGTGCATGCATGCATACACACACAGCTACACCATGAACAAGGAGGAAGCCAGTTGCTATGGCACACACTGTAATCCCACCTGCTTGGGAGGGAGGCTGAAGCAGGAGGATTGTGAGCTTTAGGCCACCTGGGCAACATTAGTAAGGTCCCACTTCAAAAAACAATTTACAGGGCTATTAAGATAGCTTAGTGGATAAAGGCATTGCTTCTCAACAATGCAAGCTGGAGTCCTGGGTTCCAGCCCTAAAACCCATCTAAAGGTGGAAGGAGAGAAGAAACTCCACAACATTGTTCTCCAACCTTCAACACACATGCAATGACACATGTACAAGAACTTATGTGAGTTTTAAAAATTATAACAAACAAATGGAACAGAAAATGTGTCCAAGGATAGAGCACTTAAGTGTGAAGAAATTGAGAAGTAACCAGTAAAGACTACCAAGAAAGAGCAACCAGAAGATAGAAGGGAAACAAGGAAAGCCAAACAGAAGGAAGAAACTGGTTGTCAGACACTGCTGATGTAACAGTTAAGGAGAATGAGATTTAGTGATTTCATTTAACTAATCTTTTCTTAAATTATATTTGATTGGTAGTGTTATTTCTAGCCCAGGTTCTTTTTTGAATGTAAACCTACATCATTAGATAAATCCACAAAATTGCTTATTGTTGATCTTTCATATTTATTTATTTTGCAGTGCTGGAAGTAGAACCCCTACCTCCCATATGTTAGGCAAGCACAACACCATTGAGCTACACCCCAACCCCAATATCTCTTGTTTAACATTCACTTAGCAAATATGAATTATTCTGTTATTTTTGTATCTTCTGTATATACTATGAATTAAAGATTTGTTGTCAACTCATTGAATTACAAGACTACTAAAAGACTTAGTTGTAGTGGGATATGTGTATTTCCTTTGGATGTCTGCTTTGTGAAATGATAGCACCTTACTAAATAAATTGTTATATTTTTACTTTGGTATAATTTTTAGAAAAGTTTCAAATCAATTGAATTCATGATTTTTGAGCTATCTTAGATACTGCTTTATGCATACACACAAGTACAATTGTTATTATTTTTTCTTCTTCTTTTTTTTTTTTTTTTTGGTTTTTTGAGACAGGGTTTCTCTGTGGCTTTGGAGCCTGTAGCTCTGTAGACCAGGCTGGTCTCAAACTCACAGAGATCCGCCTGCCTCTGCCTCCCAAGTGCTGGGATTAAAGGTGTGCGCCACCATCGCCCGGCATTATTTTTTAAAGATTTTTTTAATGTACAGTGTTCTGTCTATATATATGTCTGCAGGCCAGAAGAGGCACCAGATCTCATTATGAATGGTTGTGAACCACCATGTGGTTGCTGGGAATTGAACTCAGGACCTCAGCAAGAAGAGCCAGTGCTCTTAACTTCTGAGCCATCTCTCCAGCTGTATAATTTTATAATTTTTTTAAAATTTATTTTGTGTGTGATAGTTTACATGCACAGGTCAAAGGACAAATTTCAGGAGTTAATTTTCTCCTCCTACCATGAGGTTCCGGGAATCAAATTCAGGTTGTCAGGCTTGGTGGTAGATGGCTTTATTGAGTCATATTGCCAGCTCTTGTTTGTTGTTGTTTTCATGTTGGGATTTTTGCATGCGTGTGTGTGCACCACATACGTACCTGGTGCCTTTGAATCCCCTGGGACTAAAGTTACAGAAGAATGTTAGCTGCCATGTGGGAACTAGAATTGGAATGGGGTCCTCCGGAAGAACAACCAGTGCTTTTAACCTTGAACCATCTCTCCAGCCCCTAATAGTTATCTTTGAAATACAGGTGTTGGAAAATATAAGATATTTGAATACTGAAAATGTATGTTGTTGTTCTTTATTAGAAATTCATTGAATTTGAAGACTCTCAAGAACAGGAAAAAAAGGATTTACAAACCCGAGTGGAATCTCTAGAATCTCAAACAAGACAACTTGAACTTAAAGCAAAAAACTATGCTGACCAGAGTAAGTAAAATGCTTTTCTCCTCATAAATATTTAAGAGTGGACTACTACAGTGAGTGACTCCCCTGACATTTGACAAGGGTACCAAATATGTGCTTGGAGTTGTCATCACAGAATCAAGTGTGAGATCTGGGTGCTGGTATTAATTCCTTTTTCTTCCCGTCTCATATGACATCAATATATGTAGAAAAAGCTGAGTCAGAGATACCTGCTAGACTTACTTTTTCAGTTGTGCTGTCCGCCTGTTTGTAGTTAGTATTCTGCTGTCTTGTTATGCAGATACCCATATGTGGAGTTTTGCTGAAGGTGATGAAGTACACACAGTTCCATTGTTTCTGTATTGCTTTGAAGTTTACTGTCTGTATAAGAGAAACTAACCTTGAAGTATGTATAAAAAAATAACTGAAATTTCTTTAGTTCCTTTTTTGTTGAAAAAGTAAAGGTAATTTGGGGTAACAAATGTTCTTTTTTCAGATTCTTTTTTTTTTTTAACAATATTTTTGGTTTTTTGAGACAGGGTTGCTCTGTAGACTACTAGACTGACCTCATACAGAGATTCGCCTACCTCTGCCTCTTGAGTGCTGGGATTAAAGGCATGTGCCACCACCGCCCATCTCATTTTAAAAAAATATTTTAAAAAAACTCTAGATTTCTTTATTTTTGTGTGTGTGAGTATTTTCCTGCTTGCATGTAGATATGTGTATTGTGTCACACCTGATGTCCTTGTAGGTCAGAAGAGGGCAGAAAATCTCTTAGAATTGGAATAGGAATAGTTGTAAATAATAGTAATCCAAACATACTAGGAACCCAATTCTGGCCAGAGCAGCAAGTGCTCTTAATTGCTGAACCATCTCTTCAGCCCCTTAGATTCATTTTAAATGCAATTTCATGCTATTTATGACTTTTTAAATTATTTCAATTTTCATGGGTAATTTTGCCTTTTTCTAGTGAAAATGGACAAATTTAAAACTGAAATTTATAAAAAGGAATGATAGAAATTATAAGAAGAAGTGGCAAGAAACTTCACGATCCCTTTTTTCTTTAAATTTAAATTATTTGGGGGGCAGGGCACACATGGCATGGTGTCCATGTAGATATCCAACCTGGGAGAATTACTTTTTCTACCATGTGGGTCCTGGGGATCAAACTTGGGTTATCAGGCTTGGTGACAAGCACCAATGAGCCATATTGCCAGCCCATGTACCATTTCATATTATGTTTCTCATATACTCATTAAGGCTTTATGCCAACACCTGTTGTTGTGTTTTTCTGAGACGGGTCTCATTATATATGTAGTCAGTCTGATTGCAACATCTTCCTTCATAGTGCTAGATTATAAGTGTGTGCCTCCATACCCAGCTGTGATACCTGCTGTTAAGAAACTGCCGTTGTTGTGGATAACTTTTAACAACAGAAGGTGAAGTATATGTGAGAATGGAACTAAGTGCACGCTCTAGATCTCTAGAAGGGCCTAACTGAGCTAAATGCAAAGCAGTAAGAATTTGGAGCTCAAACACTAGAATCCCAAAATTCACAGGACTGTTTAGCAGATATTATGGATTTCCAACAGAGATTTTGTTTCAAAACCTAACTTGAGCAAATAATGAGTTATATTCCATGACTTCGTATTTTTAGGCTTGATGATACGTAAGAGTTGGGCAGCCTCCCTTGATTAATTAAAAAGTCATTGGTTTCTGATTCTGCTGTAGGCTCTGTTATAGATGGCTGAGCACTTAAGAGAACTTGTGGTGGGCTCTGGTACACACTGGAACCAAACTGTGAACCACACATCTGGAAGAACAGTTTGTGGCTGTAGAGTTTGGTACACTTTAAGAGTTGAACATTTTGTACTCAAGAAAATTTGGCAGTTTTATTTTTGAGACAGTCATTACTTTGTAGCCCAGGTTTCATGTAGTCCATGCTGGCCTTGAACTCAAAGCAGTTCTTTCAGCCTGGGTATTAATACAGCTGTGAACCACCATGTTCAAGACAACTTAATTTTAGAAGATAATATTTTTTTTATTTTTATTTTATTTTTTTTTTGGTTTTTCGAGACAGGGTTTCTCTGTGGTTTTGGAGCCTGTCCGGGAACTAGCTCTTGTAGACCAGGCTGGTCTCGAACTCACAGAGATCCGCCTGCCTCTGCCTCCCGAGTGCTGGGATTAAAGGCGTGCGCCACCACCGCCCGGCTTTAGAAGATAATATTTTAATCCTAAATTGATTATACCTCTACATCAGGAATTATATAGTATTCTAGAACTACACAGTAAAGACATAGCAGAACCAAGCAAAATTTCATTATCTTAATGATTTTTTTCTTCATTTGTACAAAGTATCAAGTTTTCAGTAGAAAAAAAACATTTAATGGAAAAAAAATTGCGAGTTGCTCTGTAGTGGTGGCGCATGCCTTTAATCTCAGTCTGGGGATGCAGAGGCAGGAGGATCTCTGTGGGTTAGAGGCCAGCCTGGTCTACCGAGTGAGTTCCAGGATAGCCTGGACTACACAGAGAAACTCTGTCTTGAAAAACAAAGAAACCAAAAAACAAAAGGGGGGGGGGAGAATTGCTTATCTAAAATTCTTTTAGACATCAAGTTGTCTGTTTCTGTTATAAGAAATTCGAGCAAAAATTATAAAATGCTTAAGATTGCATTAAATTAAAAATATTATGATAATATGTATATGCACCACTTTTGTGCCTGGTGCCTGAGGGAGAATGTCAGATTAACTGCCACCATGTGTATACTGGAAACCAACCTTGGTCCTCTGCAAGGGCAGCAAGTGCTCTTAACCTCTGAAAAGTCTTTCCAGCCTCTAAAATCAAATTTTTTTTGTCTGATGATTTGTCTCACATTGAGAGGAGAAACTGTTGCTTTTCCACAAAAAGGTAGACACAGTGGGTTTCCCTTTTAGGTACATTAGCCATCTTATCACTAAAAGCAAAAAACAAAAACAAAACAAAACTGTTTTTCTCCTCTCTAATAAGTATAAACAAAACATACTTTGTTGTTTGGTTTTTCAAGACAGGATTTCTTTGTGTAATGGCTTGACTGTCCTGGAACTTGTTTTGTAAACCAGGTTGGCCTGGAGATCCACCTGCCTATGCCTTAAAACATACTTAAGTACTCAATATAGGAGAAAGTTTGAGTATCTTAAATTTTGACCTTTTCATTGTCCTAGGTTTCCTTTTCTAGCTTGGTGAATCACACTCGGCGTTTTGGAATTGTCATGTACTGTGGAATCCATCCATTGTCATTTCTTTCTTCAGGCATTCATTATCATGTTTGCATTTTAATTCCAAGATTTTATAAGACTTTTAATTATATTCTATAGAGGGAAGGAAGAATTTTTTTGACAAATATTAAAAGTAGTTTTATTTCTTGCTTTGAGACATGGTTTCACTATTCTAGCCCTAGTTGGCCTTGATCTTGGAATCTGCTCCCTCCTTCCATCCCCTCTCAGGTGCTGGGATTACAGGTATATTCCATTACCACCACACTCAACAGTTTGAGCACTAACTTCAACTTTGTGGGTGCTGGAACTGTAGGTGTGGACCACGAATTACTGTTGACTCTTTTTTTGTTGTTGTTGTGTATATGTCTATTTCTGCCACCCCTGAGTTATATAACAAAATAAGCTGATGAAGCCATGGAGAGCAAGCCAGTAAGCAGCATTCCTCCATGACCTCTGCTTGGAGTTCCTGCGCTGACTTCCCTTCATGATGACTGTAATTGGGCTGAGTAATTCAGATAAATCCTTTCCCTCCAAGTTGCTTTTGTTGTGGTGTTTTGTCATAGCAATAAAAAGCAAACTAGTACAAGGCTTATGAGGTATTGCAGTGCCAGACTTGGCTGTGTTGTTTTGGGGAGGATCATGAAGAAGTTTGGAATGTTGAGTGCTCAGAGCTTTATGTACTGTTAATAGAATTTGGAGGATAAGAATGCTGAGAGCAGCCGGGCAGTGGTGGCGCACGCCTTTAATCCCAGCACTTGGGAGGCAGAGGCAGGCGGATCTCTGTGAGTTCGAGACCAGCCTAGCCTGGTCTACAAGAGCTAGTTCCAGGACAGGCTCCAAAGAATGCTGAGAGCAATGCAGACAATAGAGACTTGGTTTGTGATGTGTCAAGAAAAGTTTGGGAGTACCACAAATTTTCCACCAGAGCTGCTTGTGTGATATATTTGAATTGAGAATCTGGTTTTGCTGGGCAGTGGTGGAGCATGCCTTTAGTCCTAACTAACACTTGGGAGGCGGAGACAGGTGCTTTTAGTTCGAAGATAGCCTGGTCTACAGAGTGAGTTCCAGGACAGCCAGGGCTATTCAAAGAAACCCTGTCTTGAAAAATAAACAACGAATATGTGGTTTCTGATTAGCTGGGGCTGAAGAATCAGCTGTGACTAACAAGAAACTAGCGCCACTGAAAACTACACCTTTGTTTCACTGGCACAGTTGAAATTGTCTGCAACAATAAAAAACTGCTGTGACTAAGAAGAAATCAGCATCATTGAGGCGAAATCTTCTGGGAAGTATTTCCTCATGATCAGCACACAGAAGCTGCGATGATCCATAGGTACAAGGCTGTATGTTAAGTTGGCAGCTGAACTTGGTAATGTGTAAGTTTCCCACATAGTACTGATTTTGAAGGCATGAAGGGGATCATGGAGATCATAGGCTTGTCCCTGTTTGATAGTGTTGGAGTCCCTGAAGAGAGGCCACAAGAGGCCATTGTTGAAGAAGGTACAGCCTCAGTTGTGTGAAAAGATTGGAGGGGTTGTAGAGAGAGGCTGAGGCTTGACACTATGTGGCAGGGTTAGAGTCCCTGAAAAAGAGTCCAGGAGAGGCCATTAGTGAAGGTGTGCAGCTATAGTGAAGGCCCCAGCGTATTGTAGATTCCAGGACAATGGACAAACATTAAAAGATAGTAGCAGATGTAACTTGGAGCCAGCGTGAGCCTTCCAGACAAGCTGTGTGTGCTGAGAATAGCAAAACCAGAGAAGTGGATCTTCCCAAAGTCTTTGGAACCCAGAAGACTGTGAGTGAATCCCAGATGCCAGTCATTGAGTTACAGGATTTAATTTTTTCTGCTGAATCTTTATTTTACTTTTATTTGATTGTGGTTGTTCCCTGGCTCTTCCCTCTTGGAATAGGAACTTATTTTTGATTTTACAGGGGCCCAAAGTTGAGAGACTTTGAACTTTAAGAGACACTGGATATTTTAGTCTGAACTTTTTCCCCCCTCAAGACAGGGTTTCTCTGTAGCTTTGGAGCCTGTCCTGGAACTCACTCTGTAGATCAGACTGGCCTCGAACTCACAGAGATCCGCCTGCCTCTGCCTCCTGAGTGCTGGAATTAAAGGCGTGCACCACCACCACCTGGCTTTAGTCTGAACTTTTAAAGTGTTTCTTTTTTTTTTTTAAAGACTGGAACTTTGAAAATTTTATTACTGTTTTATATTTGTGATATTAGTATGGGATCTTGGTGATAAAAAAGAAAGGGAAAGTTATGATTTAGTAGTAATGTGTTTGTCAAGTTGACTAGGGGTGGAATGTGCTGGCTAGTTTTTTGTTAGCTTGATACAAACTAGAGTCATCTAGGGAACCTCAAGTGAGAAAAAAAAAGTCATCATCAAATTGGCCTGTAGGCAGACCTATAGGGCATTTTCTTGATTAATGATTGGTGTGGACAGTGCCACCCCTGGGCAGGTTGTTCTGGGTTGTGTGAGAAAGCAGACTGAGTGAACCTGGAGAGCAAGCCAGAACGCAGCATTGCTCTATGGTCTCTGCTTCGGTTCCTGACTCAAGTTCCCATCCTGATTTCTCTTTGCGATAGACTATGATTGAGATGACTAAGTCAAATAAACCCTTTCCAAGTTGCTTTTGTTTTGTTTTGTTGTGTTTTGTTTTTCGAGACTGGGTTTTTCTGTAGCTTTGGAGTCTGTCCTCTTGTAGACCAGGCTGGCCTCGAACTCACAGAAATCTGCCTGCCTCCTTCTTCTCCCAAATGCTGGGATTAAGGCCATGCACCGCCACTACCTGGTAGTTTTTTTCACCTCCCCTTTATGCTTACACATACCTCTGGAGGCTCCAGAAACGCTATCCTTCTCCTTTGGGGCAGGGTTATTGATTTAGAGTTCACCAATTAGATTAAATGACTGGCCAGAGAGCCTCAAGGATCCGCCTGTCCCTGCCTCCCCAGTGCTGGAATTATAAACATACCTTTATGTCCAGCATTTTCACCTGAGTTCTGGGAATTGAACTCAGGTATTCAAGTTCCAAAGGCAAGCACTTATTTATTTACACAGGTCTTTAGATATAGTCAGTGCTGGCCTAAACTTTCCATCCCTCCAGCCTCAGTCTCCTGAATGCTGAGATTAGAGGTGTGTAGTACCACATTGACTTCAATTTCTACATTTGTGTCTAAACAATGGAAAGTCTCTAATTGTAAATTACTGAATGTGTCAGTTCTGGTTTGTGTGTTTCAAGGCATGTATTCTTTTAAAAATAGTCATTAGAAGTCCAAGTTCTGTTCTGAAAACCACTTTCTTTTTTTAAAAGGGGAAATTTTGGTTGCAGTTTGTTTTTTCTACATGAAAGCAAGAAAGAGTAAATAAACAGGAACTGAATTAAAGTGTATTCACAGCTTAAATTTTTTTATCAGTTATTTGGATAGATAGGGAATTGAAGTGAGGCCATCAGCCTGGCGGCAGTTGTCTCTACTAGCTGAGCCATCTCAACAGCCTTCTTTACAGCTTATGACATATATATGTACGTATATCTATCTTAATTTTTATTTATTGGGCAAACAACACACATGATTGTTAGGAGGGCAACTTTGTAGAATAGGTTCCTTTTTTTAAGATTTATTTATTTATTATGTATTGTGTCTGCCTCCATGTATGCCCGCATGCCAGAAGAGGGCGCCAGATCTCATTACAGATGGTTGTGAGCCACCATGTGGTTGCTGGGAATTGAACTCAGGACCTCTGGAAGAGCAGCCAGTGATCTTTAACCTCTGAGCCATCTCTCCAGCCCCTGTAAAATGGATTCTTTCTCCTGTACCTTTACATGGTATCTGAGGATCTTAACTCAGGGTTATAGGCTAACGAAGCAAATGTCTTTACCCCCTGAGATATTTTGGTAGTCCTAATCAATTATTTAAAGTGGTTTTTTTTTGTTGTTGTTGTTGCTGTTTTGTTATTTTTTGGGGGGTGGGGTTGGTTCGAGGCAGGGTTTCTCTTTATAACAGCCCTGGCTATCCCGGAACTGCTTCGTAGACCAGGCTGGCCTTGAACTCACAGAGAACCACGCCTCTGCCTCCCAAGTGCCAGGATTAAAGGTGCGCGCCACCACTGCCCAGTTTAAAAGTTTTTTTAATACAACATTTATTTAGCATGTGTGTGTTTTTGTGTATATGTGTATGTGCCACATCATGCATGTGGAGGTCACAGAAAACTTGGAAGAGTTATTTGTTACTCTTTCTACCTTCTGGACTCCAGGGATTGAACTCAGGTCATCAGGCTGGTGAAGCAGGTGCCTTTACTCACCAAGCCATTTCACTTGGCCCCTAGTCAATTCTTTAAATGTCTGCATACTTGAACACCTGGGCTCTAGGAAACCCTGTTTCAAAAACAAAAAGAAAAAAAATGCCTAACAATCAAGTAGGAATTTTTTTTTTGGTTTTTTTGAGAATGGGTTTCTCTGTAGCTTTGGAGCCTGTCTTGGAACTCACTCTTTAGATCAGGCTGGCCTCAAACACACAGAGATCCACCTGCCTTTGACTCCTGAGTGCTGAGATTAAAGGCGTGCACCACCACTGCCCAGCTTAAAGTAGGAATTCACTGGTTGGGGAACTTTACAGGAGGACTAAAGCAAACAAAACCCAAAGCTTCCTCTACTGCTTACTTTCTTGGTTGGTTGTTTGGACATTTTTTTTCCCTAATAAATGAAGCATATTGTAGTAGATACTGTTTCACTTCATTGGTTTTCCCTCTTGTCATAATTTTCTTTTTCTTTTTTTTTAAAGATGTATTTATTTATTATGTATACAGTATTCTCAGTATGTATTCCTGCAGGCCAGAAGAGGGCACCAGACCCCATTACAGATGGTTGTGAGCCACCATGCGGTTGCTGGGAATTGAACTCAGGACCTTTGGAAGAACAGGCAGTGCTCTTAACCACTGAGCCATCTCTCCAGCCCCCATAATTTTCTTAGAATGTGTTTAAGGAAGCTTGTCAAGGAGCAGGGACATTTTTAGTACTTCATAACAGTCACATGCTGTCATAGTTTCTGATTTGGGACATTAGTTAACAACGTATCACCACTCAGAGCAGATACAGAACTTCTTGTTAGGCTGCTTGCTCTGGAACTGATTGCCCTCCACTCTGCTCCTAAGTTTAGATTCCTTTCCCCAAGGTACTGTGTTAATTGCCTTTTGTGATGTTGAAGATGAAGATTTAGATGACAATGATTTAAGCTATTTGAAAACTCTAACTCTGCCTTGCTGCTTTTGAGTGAAAATCCTTTGTTTTGTTTTGCTTTTTAAATTTTAATTCTGAGTTGGTGGATGTTTTGCCTGCATATATGACTATGTACAACTTGTGTGCCTAGTGCCAGAGGAGATCAGAAGAGTGTATCAAATCTCCTGGAACTGGAGTTATAGATGGTTGTGAGCAGCCAGGTATCTTTTGCAAGAGCAGCCAGTGTTCCTAATTGGTGAATCATCTCTCCAGCTTTATTTTAGAGACGGGATCTCACTACATGGACCAGGCTAGTCTTGAACTCACAGAGACCTACCTACTTCTGCCTCCCCAGTGTTGAGATTAAAGGCTTGTGCTACCATGTTTAGCTTGAAAATCCATAGAAAATGTTGAAAACATGTATTACAACCTGTTTTGATCTTTCTACACTTTCTGTACCTCACTGAGATCTTCATTTACCTTTTCAATTTGATGATCTTAGTCTAGTAAGATACTCTAAGCCTTCATCTTGAAACTTTGTTATTGGAAGGAAAGTATTTCTTTGTCTTAACAGTAGCCACTCGATTATTTGGAGACTCTGTAAAACTACTATTGTCATTAACACACTGTGTTTTAAAAGAATACATGGCTCCAAACAGACCTTCCAAGCCAGGTCTTTCAATGAGATGGTTAGTAGTTGATAATTGCACCCCTCTAAGGAAAGAGAAATAGATTTAAGAAGTTTACTAGGTCTGCTTTCGTACCTGTGTTAATATTGGAGGGAGCTTAAATCTTCAGGCTGATGAAACCTTTATCAGCTCCTTTGCTATGCTTGACCATAAATATTAATATTCTGAAGAGAGGGCAGGAACATTGCTTGGTGGTAGAATGCCTGCCTAGTGTAACACTCCAGCTTCAATCTCTAGCACTACAATAAAAAGAAATAAATGTTGGATAATAATGAACAAGTCAACTTACCCATTTTAGTTTCATCTTATCAATAGAAAAGTTTCTTCTACATAATTTTAGAGTGACAGAGTTAGGTAACTGATGTGTGGTTTTGTTGAAAACATGCACTTTTTAAAAAGGTAACTTTAGAAGTTTCAGGATTATATTTCTTAATTGAAAGAACTTGGAATTAATTGTGCAGAAGGCTATTTTTAATTCACTTAGTTCTTTTAGGTTTGGAAATCTGTGTATTTAATAAACTTTTTTGAGGGCTTTAAGAAAAAGACTGTATAGCAAAGGTAAAGCAGAAAATCAGTACAGTAAAAGTTATGCAAATGATAATAGTTACTGCTTCTGCATTATTTGATAACACTGTCTTCTACTCTGGTTTATGTTTTATTGTCTGTATTTGGGCTCTTCCACTTTTATAGTCTAGTGTTTTCTACTGAGAATATTAAAAGGTGTAATTTATAATCATATCTAGGATTAAAGGTATCAGAGAATAAAGATCAAAGGATTTCTGTTCATTTAGAGAGCAGGGAAATAAATTAATTGATTTTTTTCCCCTTCACATATATAAAGGGATGAATGGTTAAGGCAGATACCAAGCTGTCTTCTATAATTTCAGAAGATTAAATTAAGGAAATCATTTTGTTGGTTTTGGTATGTTATGAGGAAGTGTTTTGTGATCATATGGGTGATAATGCACTCGGTATATATGCCGAGGTAAAGCATGGCCCCTCTTTGAGACTGTACATTGGAGAGAAGCCAGATTTCTGTTGTGGCATGGGAGACATCTTGAAGGCAGTGACATAGATTGTTAGAAGTCCTTAACACTGGAAGTTTTTGAAGTTATCACATTTCTGTTTTAAGGATCATCGATTCATGAGAGTTTAAAAATATCATTGAACATTTTTTGATTAATGACATGTAATATCTTTCTGAAAATCTTCTGACAGATGTGGTGAAGGCCTTGGTCAAGGGCAGGTTTCTATCACTGTTTTGATGTGTTGTCTGAGATTGCTTGCTTCTAAGTCAGCACTTGGTTCTTGTTTACTCTTTGGGCTTTTGATGCTAAATTCTTGAAGGAGAGTCTGAAAGGCCAATGTTAATTTTTTGAGGTCCAGTAACAATTGGATTATCTGCCTTCATGAACAGTAAGAACTAATGATTCCTTTTGAGAAGGCAAATAATAGTTGGATGTGGCATTCTAGCGGGTCTGTTTCTCTTTCTCCCCCCCATAGGCCTATCAGCAATCTGATGGGGCAGAAGACAACAGAGATGGAAGGTGTTCCAAACTTGGCAAAGGCCACCAATCTGAGGAGGTAAGCTCTGATTTTGAGCCGGCAGAGCAGCAGGTGGCTCTTCCTGCCTTAATCATATCCTCATGCTCTTTGGAAAGCCTAATAGAAAGAGCATTCATTCAAAATGAGCTAAAATATTTCCATCAGCTTTTATTAGAGGGGAAGTTTTAGATTATTTTTTGGATGTTCTGTTTCTTGCTTCTTTCCCCTTTCCCCTTTAGACCCAGCTATTTTATTTTGTTTTTTCCCCCAGAAAATTAGCACTTAAAAACTGGCCCGTTGCTCATCTGTTGTTTGGGGATAGATAATCATGAATAGATTCTTGTTTATTTCCAGCGAATGCTAGGTTTATAGCTAATCTTGATGATGAGTATAATAATCTCAAGAGTTTAAGGTTTTTCCTGACGTCTTTTTAAATTTTGGATTCAGTCATTAAGAAGAAATGATTTTTTTATTATATCCTAGATGTAATGCAGCATAGGTGTTGGCTAATTTTATGGTACTTGAGGCTGTGGGGGATGTGTACAGCTCTTGTCCAGATGGGGTTTTTCTTCCTACTTTCCCTTTTCTTCTGTCCCCTCCCCGTTTTTTTCTTCTTTACTGATTTCTTAGTGGCACTCAGGGCTCTTGAGATGGCTTTCCTTGTGTTAAAAGATATTTTCAGAAGTGGTTTTACCATTTACTGTTACTTAGGCCTTGAGTAATCTGTACTTGATATGTTGTTGTATGGAGTTATTGTATTTTCAGAAAAGAGTGAGTGCTTCTGAAGTTGTATTATTAATCCCGGTACATTGTATATTATCTAAGCATATGTATATAGTACATAATTAATGTATTTATATGATCATTGTATGATAATTATTTGTAGTATATGTGCCTAAGAAGGTAAAATTGGCATTTAGATCATAGTAGAGGTAAAGAAAACATGAAACACAGAGAATTATCAACTGTTTGTGTCTAGATACTAGATACTTTTTATAGGCATTAGGAAGAGAAAATAACTGCCAGAGGTGTACTCCCAGTAACAAAGCTACAACTACCCCTAAAGCATGGCTCTATGGCCTGGAATACCTTCTATGAGGACTTTAATATATATTTAAAAACGAAAGCACATTTTAAACTTAACTTTGGTTGCTGTAACATACAAGCCATGAAAATTATACGGCTACAGATTGTATAATAATGTTTCAGTCTGATAGACTGCATTTATCCTCTGAAGTTTTATTATCTCCTGACAATCATAGCTGAGTTTGTGTGAGTTTACATTTTTGCACAGTGATGAAATTGGATAGTCAGGCATTTCTGAGAGTATATCTCTATTGTTAAGACACATGACTGCATAATAACTTGTTATTTATGTAAAATTTAGAAGTTAAATGTTTCTGGTAACACCTTACAAGCTGGAAGACTAGAGCAGAAAGGGAGGATTGATTGGGTGTGGGCAGTTTAGGACAGGTTAGGCATAGGGGTAGAACACATAGCTAGAGATTGGGCTATGCTGTAGGAAACTACTTTGGTTTATAAAGGAGGCCTTTGCCTCAGCTTAGGAGCGCTTTTTTTTTTTTTTTTGGATTTTTCGAGATAGGGTTTCTCTGTGGCTTTGGAGCCTGTCCTGGAACTAGCGCTGTAGACCAGGCTGGTCTTGAACTCACAGAGATCTGCCTGCCTCTGCCTTTCAAGTGCTGGGATTAAAGGGAGCTTTTGTTAGGTGGTGATTTTGGTTAAGTGCTGAGCCTAGGGAATGAATGTATTTAAAGTTTAGCAACTACCTATGTATTCTTCTTTCTGTAGGTTACTTGGGAAAGAGAAGACTATTTTTTTTCATTTGTTTTTTTAAGGCAGAATCAAACTTAACCCAGAAAGGCCTTAAACTTGATAGTAGCTGAGGATGGTCTTGAACTCTTGATTCTTCTACCTTTGTCTCCTAAGTGCTTTCATGCCCAACCTAGTTAAAAGTGTATTAAAATTCATTTTAATTAAAAAAAATTAACTTTTGAGCTTAGTGGACATTTCGCTCTTATGAAAATAACTGCTAAAAATAAACTATAATGGAAATCTATATAATGGATATACTTCAGCTACAGTACTGCAAAATACATACTACTAAGTGAAAAAAGTAATTTGAGGGGGCGGGAGAGATGGCTCAGAGGTTAAGAGCATTGCCTGCTCTTCCAAAGGTCCTGAGTTCAATTCCCAGCAACCACATGGTGGCTCACAACCATCTGTAATGAGATCTGGTGCCCTCTTCTGGCCTGCAGGCATACACATAGACAGAATATTGTATAATAAATAAATAAATAAATATTTTTTTTAAAAAAAGTAATTTGAAAATACTATATACTGTATGATCCTGACTATATGATATTATGAAAAAAAACTATGAGATCAGTACAGAGATCAGAGACAATGTTCCATTCTTACTAGGGGTGATGATAGAGGAAAAGTTGTGTTTGTGTTGGGGCAAGGGATAGGGCTCAGTTTTATATCAGTTTTAAAAAGTCCGTTGAAACACTGAATGCAGTACACACCTATAATCTTAGCACTCAAGATACTGAGGAGAATTACTGTGAGTTTTGAGGCCAGCCTGGGCTACACAGTAGCTAAGACCCTGCCTCAAAAACAAATAAAAGAAACAAAAGCAACATAAAAAAAAAACCCTGACACATATAATGTTAGCCAAGACTGCATAGTAAGATTCTGTCTCCAGAGAAAACTAACACAGGAGGGACAAGTCGTCCGTATTCCGTAACTCCTATTTATTTATCTTGTACACACATACATATGTACGAATGCATGTTTGTCTTCTATCTAATCTAATGTGTCTATCCATCCTATCCAACCATCCATTCATCAATTCATCCACCTACCTATCTGTCAGTCAGTCAACAATCTCTTTGCTATAGAGGCCAGATTGATTTCAAACTGTCTTGCCTCACTTTTCTAAGAGCTAGGGTTACAGGTGTTTGGTATCCTATCTAGCTTCATATGTTGTTTTAGAGAAAAATTAGAAAATGGTGCCACATGGAAATAAATGAAACAAAATAATCCTAATGACCAGAGAGCTCTGAATGGTAGGGATAATCTGCATTTTTTGAACTTTATTTATTTTTATTTTATGTGCATTGGGGTTTTATCTGCATGTATATCTGTGTGAGAGTGTTAGATCTTGGAGTTACAGTTGTGAGCTGCCATATAGGTGCTAGGAATTGAACCCAGACCTTCTGGATCTGGAAGATCAGTCGGTGGCTGTGCTTGGTACCAAGTATTCATCTTACAAGCTTGTGGAAGATATTTCAGTTTGACATAACAGTTGGAATTGTGTGGAGGAAGGGGAAGAAGGGAACTAAGGAAAGAGCAGGGGTGGGTGTGGGGGGTGGTGCAGGACTTCTGCCTAAGATCATAGGAAAGAGCTGCATTAGGGACAATTGTTTTGGTTTTGTAAACATATTACTGTTCATATTGTTTTTCTTTCTTTCTTCTTCTTCTTCTTTTTTTTTTTTTCTGTTTGTAGACAGGGTCTCACTCTGTAGCCCTGGCTAGCCTGGAACTCCACTACATAGACCATTTTGGCCTCACATGACAATCCACCTACCTCTGCCTCCCAAGTACTAGAATTAAAGGCATATACTATGATGCCTGGTTATAGGTTTTATTTTATTTTTTATCTAATTTACTTACTTATTTTGGTTTTTCAAGATAGGATTTCTCTGGGTAGCCCTGACTGTCCTGGAACTATGTAGACCAAGCTGGCCTATACTCAGAAATCTGACTGCCTCTGCCTCTTAAGTGCTGGGATCAAAGGCACGTGCCACCACCATCCAACTTGGCCTAGTTTTGTATTATTTATTATTTGTATTATTTATCATTTTATATGATACATTTTTAGCACTTGTCCATTTCCTGGTAGGCACAACTATATTGATATTTGCAGATAGAATACATTCGTTTTAAGAAGCTCCTTTAATTACTGTTTTTTGTTTCAGGAATACATTTATGCTAGCACTATTCTTTGTCCTTTGCAAATATTAACTCACTTAATTCTAATATGAACTCTTATTGCTAAACAAGGAAATAAACCCAGAGAGGTTAACTTACTGAGTCATGTGACATTAAGATAGTGAAGCATTATATTCTGTCAGTCATATGACTTTCATTTCATAACTTCCTAATGATGCATTGGGTAACTCCAGTTTAACTTTGTTAAACATTTTTATAGACTACCAACTTTTATGCCTTTGGGCATTGTTGCGAGTGTATCAGGGTAAAAAGAATACTATTGCATCAAAATATATACATATTATACTTTAGTGGACATTATGTTGATGCCGTTTCTCCAGCCCCACCCCCCAAGGAAATCTTAAAAGTAGGTTCCATCATACAAAACAGATTAAAAGGGGTATTTCTCTCGCTTTTGTCAAGACTGGGCTTGGGCTGGAGAGATGGTTCAGAGGTTAAGAGCATTGCCTGCTCTTCCAAAGGTCCTGAGTTCAATTCCCAGCAACCACATTCTGGCCTGCAGGCATACACACAGACAGAATATTGTATACGTAATAAATAAATTAAAAAAAAAAGACTGGGCATATAGCCCAGCTTGGCCCGGAATTCACTGTAACCCAGGCTGATGTCAAACTCACAATACATGTCCTGCCTCATCTCCCAAATGCTGGGATTCTAGGTGTGATCTAACATGCTTGTCTAAAAGTAGCATTTCTTGAAAGGCAGTATAGCATAGTACCTATACTCTTCTTAGGAAAGAATCCCCTTTGTGACCGTTAGTAAGTTAGCTTTATTGCTATAGATCCTTCTTCTCCCCAAACTGAATGTAATATTGATGCTTCCATCATTATGAGAGAATAAAATCAGTTTATGTCTGGTTCTTAGGACAGTTCTCGTACACTATAAGCAGGATGTTATTGTAGTCTTAATATAAAAATTATGGGTTGACGAAATAATGGGGCTCTACTTTCAAATACATTTGAAATGGAAGTTTATGAATGATATTTGGCTTTTATTTTAGCCTTAGTACCTATCTCACTCTTTTTTTTATTGCACATTATCTAGAAAATACTGATTAACAGGGCTGGTGAGTTGGCTTATTTGATAAGGCACTTGCTTACCAAGCCTGAGTTGAGTTCAGTTCCAGGGAACCCACATGGTGGAAGGAGAGAACCAATTGCAGCAGGTTGTCCTCTGATCTCTGTACACACTATTGTGGCATACATGCCACCCCTTCCACTACACACAGAAGAGAAATAAATGCAATAAAAATATAAAAGAAAAAGCAATGTGCTAGACTTTGTTGACTCCTCATGGGAAGCCTTACCCTCTCTGAGGAGGTGATGTGGGGGTTAGGAGGAGGACGAAGATGGAGGGAGCAGGAAAAGGGGAAGGAATGGGAAATGAATTCGGCATATAAAATGAGAAAAGATGGTTTTCTTTTAAAAAATAAAATAAAAAATATAAAAGAGAATATGAATTGATGCAAATGAGTAATTAAAAATTATTGTTTTGTCTGTTAGTCTTGGGATTTCCTTAACTTTTAAATAAGCTTAGTTAATAAGTAGTAGGCAGTGTTTAACTTCTTTTTAAAAATTTAATATATTGTGTGTGTGTGTGTGTGTGTGTGTGTGAGAGAGAGAGAGAGAGAGAGAGAGAGAGAGAGAGAGAGAGAGAGAGAGCTCGCGAGCTTTTGAGTTCACCCCTCATTAGGGCATCAGATTTCTTGAAGCTGGACTTAGTGCCAGGTGTAGGTGCTGAGAACTGAACCTGGGTCCTCTGCAAGAGCAGCAAGTGCTTTTAATTGCCGAGTCGCCTCCATTGAATAAATAAATGCCCTTATACTTTTTTCTATTAATTGTTCAAAAATATATACTTTGAAATTGTTACTAAATATCCACAATTTGGGTGAATTTCCTGTTTTTTGTTTTTTTTTTTAATGAGCAGCATCACAGATTGTAAGGTTTCAATATCACTGGTGTTATCCTAATGCCTATATATTATTAATAGCTTACTAGTGCTTTGGACCATGTTATAGAATGAACAGGAGATGTGATCATTACCTGCTTGGTGTAAGACAATGCACTCCACAAGTACTGTGGAACATAATGTGAATTTAGTGAGCCAGAGACATACAGACTTGAGTTACAAAAAAAAAATCACAACACAGAGTTGGAGTTCTTTTAAATAATGATGCATTTCTAAGACATTCCAACAAATTCTGGCAGGCAAATATATACAAACCCAAAATTGGGCAGCACATTAATATTTATTTGGTGCTTCACATGTAAGCACACGGTGTATAAAATGTGAGCCTGCTCCACATCAGTGCACTTCACAAGATCCACCAGCAGAGGGAGCTAAGTAAAAGAAGATGAGTCCCTGAAATCAAGAAGACTCAAAGCAGAGAATAAGAGTGAGGTGTTGACATCCTGCTAGTACTGAACAAAGAACTTGATACTTGAAAATGGTTGAAATCAACCATCTGGGATTTGACACAAGGTTAAAACTTGTGTGGTATTCATTTTTTAAGGATGATGTGATAGACACGTATGTGTTAGAGAACCAGTCTGGTGTTTTACACTCTTCTCTGAAGATGGTGTGTGAGGATGATGAAATGAGGTCACTTTGTGCAGAATTTCACATGGAGTACTGGGCTGTAAAGTTGCTAAGGATTCTGGATAGCACACAACATTTTAAAGACTGACTTCTAAGAGTACATTTCTTGTATTTGATTAAGTATATGTATCTTGATTGCAGTTAGCAGACTTGAAGAAAGAGAAGCAGAACTGAAGAAGGAATATAATGCACTACATCAAAGACATACTGAGGTGGGTGCTGGGTGTTCTTACTATGCTGATATTGGAGCACAGAAATGGACTTTATATGTCTACATTTTCCTTTGAAAATTAGAATAATTCATAGGCATCATCTCCAGAAAATACTAGCTGTCATATGGCATTTACCAAAGTTGACTTTTATTCTTTTTAAATCTAGAATTAAATTTCCATGTAGGAAATTTATATACCACAGAATAATTTAGTTATTTAAGAGAGTTCCTTGGTTACCTAGTAAAACCTTTGTGTATATAGTAAAAAGTTTGCATGATGCTGAGAAAATTGATTTGCTACCAGTTTGGAAAATGCTGCATTGCTAAAATACTGGTTTAGCTCTCTACATTTATATAATCTAGTTGTAAAGGATTTATATCATATTTATAACACATTAAATGTGTTGTGAATGTGTTTAAAGGGATTCTAATTTTCAGGCATTTGAGATTTTTTATATGCTAATTTCTATATTTTTATTTTTTGACTGTGTACCATATAAGTGTGGTGCCTACAGAGGCCAGAAGAGGGCATCAGATCCTCTGGTTGTTAGCTGCCATGTGGATGCTGGTAACTGAACCTAGGTCATCTGGAAAAACAGCCAAAACTTTTAACTGCTGAACCTCCTTTAGTTTTGTTTTGTTTTGTTTTGTTTTTTGATTTTGAGACAAGGTTTCTCAGATAGGCTGTCCTGGAACTCACTTCTGTAGTCCAAGTTGGCCTTAAATTCAGTGATTCACCTGCCTCTGCCTCCTGAGTAATGGGATTAAAGGTGTGTGCTTCCTCTAGTATTTTACATTAGTATTTATATCACATAATCCCCTTGTAGCCCTTCATTTTAAGAGTCTGTCAGTCTTTAATATGTTGTGTTTATTTCTGTCTTGTCATCGTAATGATTGTTTCTGTGTGTTCCAGTCTGGAATTCACATACTAAAATGAATTTTACAGCCCTCTCCTCTCTCCTATCCCTTCATTCCCCATTCCCCTCTTTCTGTGTCTCCTTTCTGTAGCCCTGATTTACCTGGAATACACTCTGTAAACCAGGCTGGCCTTGAACTCAGAGAGTTGTCCACGTTCCTGTCTCCAATACTGCGATTAAACATGAGTGCCACCACTCCTGCCCATTTTCCCTTTACTAATTCTGTTTTATATTATATCTGATTCTAGGGTGGTTTTTTGTTGTTTAGTTTGTTTTTTGTTGTTATCTGACAACAAGGTTTCTCTTGTGTAGCCCTGACTGTCCTAGAATTTGTTGTTTACCAGGCTAGCCTTGAACTCAGAGATCCTCCTGCCTCTGCTTTCTAAGTCCTGGGATTAAAGATGTGTGCCACTTGGACCACCCGGCTTGATTCTAGGTTTTTTTTCTAACAAATAAATAACTTATTTTATATAATTAATATGTACAGAATAAGATTAATTTTAGAAGTAACAAAACAGAAAATACTTATTTTCATAAGGGCTTATATCTTTACATACAACCAAACATAATGACTACATTTTTTACTATCTTCTAAACTTCTCTTAAAGTTTTGAATGATAGGACTAGAGTTGGCCCAGCAGATAAACACACACTATACTCTTTCAAAGAACATCAGTTCTCATCACCCATCACAGTGACTCATAATCAAACATCAGGAACTCTAGTTCCAGGGATTGATTCAGTTTTTAATCTATTGTTTATTTAGGTGATGGTGATTGAGCCCAGGGCCTTGCTCATGCTAAGCAACATTATTGAGATATTCCCACAACTCTGTCTGTAGTCTTCAGTTCCTGTTTTTCTCCCATTGCTTGTGTAACCTATCCTGCCCCTGGAAGGGACCAATGTTGCTGCTTTGAAGCACCATAAAATCACATTACACTCAGTTTCGTTGCTTTTGAATAATGCAGAATTTCTTTCCCACTCATGGGGTTGGAGTTAAGTATTACTACCTGAACACAAACTGTCACAGAGTTGATACACAGTAGTAGAAGAAAAAGAGCGACCACAAAGGATCATAGAGCCTTGGAAAGATTAGAGTAGGTTATGTAACAGTTTTGTTTGTTTGTTTGTTTGTTTTGTTTTGCTTTGTTTTGTTTTTCTAGACAGGGTTCCTCTTGTGGCTTTGGAGCCTGTCCAGGAAGTCACTCTGTAGACCAGGCTGGCCTCTAACTCACAGAGATCCACTTGTCTCTGCCCCTCAAGTGCTGGGATTAAACACATGCGCCACCACTGCCATGTAAAGATGCATTTCTATGAAAAACCTGCCATCAACTTCCCATAAGGGAGTATAAATTTTCAGTCTGTTTCCATGTCTTCAGAGATATACACTATTGGAAGAAAAATGGTCTCAAGAAAAAGCTGGTTACTAAGTCAGTGATCTGGGTCTGTCCATTCATAAGACAACTTTCTCATGCTGATTGACAGCTTTTTCATAGGATCCCCTCCTTCAGTTACAAGAGGTTCTATCTTCTGCCCTGACAGACTATTTTATTTGTCACAAAGTAGGCTTATGTAATGCAAAAAAAGTCTACTTTTGAAATGTGAGTCTGTTCACTATAACCTAAAATGTTCTGTTTATCCATCTGCTCTATAGAGCCTCTTCAATTAGCAAGAATAAATAGCTCTGTAATCCCATAGTGTACCTTTTAAAGGTAATCTCTGGAAGTCTCCAGAGAAAGGGGTATTTATTGTTACTTCCAAAGAAGGTAGTATTTTTCAAAGACACAAAATTATTTTAATTGTATTTTGTTCAAGCACATTGTTTACTGCTAACAGTGGGAAATATATTCTGGCTCTTTTTGAAAATGTGAATGACCATTCTTTAATCAAATACTAATTTTTTTTTCCTGGATTTACTTCAAAGAATGCATACCTTGCTACATGTGGTAGTCTATGCTTATAAGCTACCTTAGCACTTCAGAGGTTGGGAGACTAACGTAGGGTAGTGAGGTCTAGGTCAGGCCGGCTATTCAACAAGGCCCTTTAGCATAAGATGAATGGTGTCGGATCCCCTGGAACTGAAGGCTGTGTGTGAACTGCCATGTGGGTGCTGGGAACCAAACCCAGGTTCTCTGGAAGAGCAGTCAGGGCTCTTAACCACAGAGCCATCTCTCCAGCCTCTTTGTTGTTGTCTTATGTGTGTCACGTTGTTCAGACTGGCCTCAGATTTGCTATGTAGCTGAGGATGGACCTTTAAACTATTCATTATTCTCCCATTTCCACCTACTACATTACAGATGTGTCTCCCACACCTGGCTTGACTTATAGGTTACATGCTGTACATGCCTTTCTGAGCCTCTGTGTCTCATAGAATCTCATTGGTTTAAAGATAATAGCTTTGTAGAAAGATTGAAGGTAACCAGAATTAAAAGAACCCATGCTCTGGAAAACTTCACCGTTGCTTTGCTTTTTGGTTTTGTTAGTGCTGAGTCCACCTTTGCTGTGAAGATATCTCAGCGAAGGACAGTTGTTAACCTATCTCAAGCAACAGTTTTTCAGACAATATAGTTGGAATTCTTCTCGATGACTTCAGGTGTCACAGAATTTACCTCTAGCTATGCTAATTAATTTGCATCCTGATAAGTTGACAGTTTATCTAAGATGGAAGAGAGTTAAAACTGGAAGACTTAATTGCACCTTGCCTTAAAAAAGCCTTATTCCACTCTCAAGTTTCTTTTTTATCTGAAGTACTGGCCTTCCCCTATCACCCTCCTTTAAAATCATAACCATACTGTGAATCATTATTAAAATTTTATGTGCAGTGTAGCTTTTTCTTCTATTTGTTTGTGAGATATAGCTTGTTTTAAATATACAGAAATGTTTTAGTGCGTGGGGTTTTCTTGTGGGAGCGAGGAGGAAAGGACAATGAGCTCATTGCTTGCCTGGAGAGTTAACTGAAAGGACAGATGCAACATGGGCCCTGCAGCGTTAACTGCTCCAGTAGCTACAGAAAACAGTTCTGTTATTAGCTAGATATTTAACTTAAGCAAATTATTTTATCCTATACCTAGGGTTTATCTATAAAATTGTTATATTGTGAAAATTAAATTAAAAATAGTTAAAGTAAAAATAGTTGGCATTTGCTATGATAGCTGCTGTTTTGTTGTTCCTTTGTCCTGGTGAGGGCTGCTTTAGTCTCATCTGTATTTTTACATTGGGCCATGTGGAAATCCAGGGTATCATCCCGGGAATCAGTCATCTGAAGATTTCAAATGTATCATTTTCTAAATTTTAAATATTTTAAAAGATAATAGAGAACCAATCTATAGTAAGCTATTCGGATGTAAAATTGATTCTATCTTTATATTTTATTATATATTATTGAATAAATTAATTACTATAAAGCAGTCTGGAGGAAGTATCTGTATTCTTTACATTCTCCTATTTGAACAAATTACCTCTATTATGATTACTGTCTGGGTGTTAAGGACTCAACCAAGGCTTTCTAAAACCTTTTTGACAATGTTATTTACATATACTAGGCCCAGCATTCATTTTGCTATATTAGTCTCAGTTTAATTTTTTCTTGAAGTTTCTTCTTGATACAAGAGAGCAGCTATTTGTGATTTGCTGATACAACCAAAAATTTTTTTATGAAAAATTCTTTTTGAAATGGTATGGAAGAGAAAACTATACATTTAAAATAAAAGATGTAAATAGCCTTGTGATTCTGTATTCATATTTTTTTACTATTAACATTTCTCATTTAGACTAGCCTTTTTTTCTTTTTTTGTAAGTTTTTATTTGTATGTGTATGTGAGTTCCCATGGAGGTTACTCAGCCTTTTCATCTCCTGAACTAGTTTTTTTAGTTTGTTTGTTTGTTTGTTTTTGGGGGGTTTGTGTGTGTGTTGTTGTTTGTTTTTTGGTTTTTTTGTGGGTTTTTTTGTTTTTGTTTTGTTCGGTTTTTTTTGAGACAGGGTTTCTCTAGCTTTGGACCCTGTCCTGGAACTAGCTCTTATAGACCAGGCTGGCCTCAAACTCACAGAGATCCACCTGACTTGAACTAGTGTTTTTTAAAAATGTTTTTAAAAATAACCTGTGTGTGTGTGTGTGTGTGTGTTATATGTGGAAATAAGAGGACAACTTGTAAGAGTCATTTCTTTTTTGCCACCATGAGAGTCCTAGGGATGGAACTCACATCCATATTTAGCTTTCCTATCATATGACTCCTTTTCTGACTCAGAATCAAAGTAGTCTGATATTTCTATTAATTTGTTACTATTATTATAGATGATTATATTAAATACTGATGTTCTTAAATTAGCACAGGAGAAAGTACCTTGTAATTCTTTCAACTATAAATCTACAGAAATAATTAAAAATACTGTCATTGCCAGGCTGTGGTGGCACACACCTTTAATCTCAGCATTTGGGAGGCAGAGACTGTGAGTTCAAGGCCAGTCTGGTCTATAGAGCAAGTTCCAGGACAGGCTTCAAAGCTACACACAAAAACCCTGTCTCAAAAAACAAAACAAAAAACTGCCATTAAATTAAATTGAAATTTATTTTCACTCCAGTGATTCCTTTTTAGTGTGGAAAGATAAACATATAGAATTTTTTCTCAAGTTTGACATTATTTTCTTTGTTTCCCATTTTAAGTGAACAGGTTTCTCAAATGCTATTACTTTTAATCAGCAGTCTGTTATAACCACCTACCAGTGCCTGTGTACTAATTTGTATTATTTATGCCAATATTATTTAATAATATCACATATTGTACAAAACCATTTTTGCAATGCAAAGGAAGATATTAGCTATTTTTACTGACTGCAGCATCTTAAGAGTGAGTATTTGCATATTCCTTTGCCATTGCAATTCTTTCATTCCTTAATACTCTTTTACGTGAAATTGAGTAATCTTGTAAATAAGAACTTTGTACCAAAATGTTTCCTTTGTTATAATTCTGTTTTATTTTAGGTGATAGCCTAAAATTTTGTATCTATTTTTTTCTTTCTTAAAATAGATGATTCATAATTATATGGAACACTTAGAAAGAACCAAACTTCATCAGCTCTCAGGGAGTGATCAACTAGAGGCTACAGCTCATAGTAGAATTAGGTAAGCTTTGTTATACATTTTTGCCTGAGAAAATGTGAAATCGATAATCAATCTTTTATTTCTGTTTTTCCTGTTTTTTAAATCTGGAAACAATGGTCTGTTCCCAGAATATCTCTACTGTGATTGGCATGCGAAGGGAAAGAATAGCATGCAAAAATAGAAATGCCATTTAAAAGGTTAGATTATGAACCTTATAAATTACAAGCAACATATTGTAGGATTTTAGTTATTTATTGATACTTGGTGGGAAATTAGAGTAGGTTTGAAATTTTCCAGTTTGTGGGTATGCCGAAAATTTTTGATTTCTCCCATATAATTGGTCCTTTCTGTTGCAGAGAGGCAGGCTTGAAAGGATTAGCCAGCCATCTGTTTGATGTAGGCGTGTGAATAAATTATGTAGATCTCTAGGTATTGTAGCCAATGAGCTACGCCAAGACTCTTAGTGGAGAGGAACGTAGTTAATAGGCTGGCTGTCCTCTGGGTTGCTGCATAAAAGCTTCAAGCAGCTCTATGGTTATGAGGTGGGGAGAGCGAAATGACGTCATCACTTGGGAGCCGCTGCAGGATGGAGTGGAAAGCTGCTGCTGATGGCATTGTTTTTGTGGCAGCAGCTGAATGACAGATCCTCACTACAAAGATACCCCGTTGGCCCCCGTGTAGGCCTCCTGGTTCGGACGTTTCACCATGCCAGCACAGCGCCATGAATCCTGGATGCATGCTGCTGTTTGTGTTTGGCTTTGTTGGCGGGGCGGTGGTCATTAATTCTGCTATCTTAGTATCTCTCTCTGTTTTGCTGCTTGTGCACTTTTCTATTTCTACTGGCGTGCCAGCGCTGACGCAGAACCTACCAAGGATACTCAGGTACTCCAGTCTCTCTTGGAAGCTCCTGCTTTGCCGGTTTTCTTTTTTTTCTTTTTTAATTCTTAGCACGATGGGTCTGCTTTGTAACCATTTCTGTTGCAGATTCAGAAAATGGAAAAAGGCCTCAAGCTAGGATGTCTGTTCTTATTTTATAGGTTCCTAAATGGAACCCTGCTTTGTGTTTGGAAATTTTAGACCAAAGAAAGGGATTTTCTGTTGTACTTGTACACAGATACAAGGTCAGTGTGGTCTGAATGTTAAAGAACAAGGAAGTGCAGGAGCCAAGTACCAGGTCCACATTTGTATAGCTCTGGATTTAGCTTCTGAGCATTGAGGAACAAATAGCTTTTATTGTGGGTGTTGCAAATGGCTGGCCACAGAATATAGGCTGATTTTGTTTCAGTTATCCTTTGCCTGGTGAAAGGTTTGCTATCAGTTTTATAATTTTTAATAACAGCTTATGGAAACTGGTATTTTCCTGCTACCATAAAATATATTTTAAACTAAAACAAATCTAAATTCCTAAGATAAAAATAGACTGCCTTTGCCTTTCCCTCGTTGTTTGCACATTAAAGTTGTGGGAGCGAGAGCTTTACAAAGCCTATTCACTATTGTTTGGTCAGATGTTGCTTTTCTTTTCTTTGTACTCCTGGGTGACAAATGTCCAATGCCTGCTTGTGGGGTGGTTATCAGCCTGAGTAGTTTTGCTCTTGTTCACTCTACTTGCACCCTGAACGAACCATCTAACACATCTTAAATGTCTATGGATTTGTTTTCTTGTTTTCTAACTCCTAAGCCCAAAGTATCTGATTTGTTCAGATTACTATTGTGTCCATGGTTTTAAGTTCATAGAATATAATTCATTAGTGTTTAAGTGATTTTAAAAATACCTAAGTCCTCATTCAGATTTAGGCAAGAAGAATAGAAGTAGCTCCTTCTGTATGGTTTTTTTTATTCATAGTCTAGCTCCCATTTAGTTTTAACATTCAGAAATTAGATTTCTTATAAGGTCTAAAACTACTTGATCTTTTCTTTTCTTTTCTTATTTATTTTTTGGTCATGTAGTCTCAGCTGGCCTTGCACCCTACAGGAACAGACTCCCCTCAGTGCTGGGATTACTGTTTTCTGCTTGGCTCCTTCCTGCTGTGTAAAAGTGAGGGACAATCTCATTATTCTGTATTCTGTATTAGTACACAAAAGAGTTGTGTACGAGTTATGTGTACTTAGGAAGTAAGGAAATTAAAAAACTGTAAGCTCAAAAATATGTATCATATCAATATAAGACTAATATTAAGGGACTGTCTTAGGCTTAGTCTCTGTTGGAGAAGGCATTGCCATGAAGTGGCTAAACTTGGAGCTACATTGTTCCATGTATGCAGCCCTTGGGCCTTTGGCATTTTGTTTCATCTCTTAGTTTCCTCCTCTTAAGTATTTACCTCAGTGACTTGATTTAAAAATCAAGTGAGCTATTATTTTTCACTTCATTACAGTTGCAAGATACATGGTCCATTATATAAGTAAGTCAAATTCACAATCATTTGTGTGTCTCACATTTTTAATAGAATTGGTTTTAATCTCAGTCCTGCCAGTTACTATTACATAAAGTCTTGGAACATCAATTTTCCTATTCTGAAATCTGAGAAAGCAGTGCCAGTTTCCTGGTTGGCTAGATCAGTAATGTAAATCAGTTTTCTCATGTGGTGAGTTGTTCAATGCATGTGATCTTTTGTCTGTCCCTTGATCTGTAAAATAGATCTTACTAATCAGTTGTTTTTGTTGTGATTATAGCCAAGAGACAATTTGAAATAAATGTTTTCAAAGTCAGATCTACATATAAGCTAATATTTAAATAACCAACTTAAAAATCAGTAAAGGAACTAAAGCTACTAGTTAGAGAATATAACAAAGATTCTGGTGCTTGACAGCTTTTCTTCTGTTAGTGACTAAAATGGCTGGACAGCGATAGCAGATGTTTCCGTTTAGGGATCTAAATCTGCCACTTACTATTTTTCTACAAATTCTCCATTCTTTAACATTTCTGTGACTTTTATCGCAGGGTTTAATACATACAGTACCAAAAATGTACACGAACAAAGTCTGAAACTAGTGTTTTCCTCACAAGAGTTTTGTTTGAGAGTTGGATCCTATCAAACTTATATAACTGTGTGTCTTCCCCGTCAGTTATCTGACTGACTGATACAGAGAGGAGCATGTGGTGAAACTACTTTTCTGAGCTGGAGCAGAGAAACCCATGGCGTCATTGACCCATTTGACAGATGGCTAAAAGTCCCCTTCCTAAGAATCTATTTCTCATAAAAGCTGATAAAAGCAAAATAGAGAGTTGGCAATTTTACTTGTGTTTTAGGTTACATAGATGAAATAGGGAAGTAAAACTTGGGTTCAAAGAAGACTCTTCAACAGCTTAAAAATGTGTTCAGTATTCCATATGTATGAAAAGGAGTTCATATGGGAAGATAATTCTAATGACTGGCTAGTTAGTAGTTTGACTTTTGTTAGAATCCATGTGATGAATTCTTATGAAATCTATACTGTTTTCTTAGCTTTATATCAGACACACTGATTAATCCCCACTCACTTTTTACTTAAGGCCTGAAGGCTCATTAGAAAAAAAAAGTCAAAAGGTAGTTTGGGAATTTCTGTTCCCAAAATGTGCTTTCCAAAATTGGGAATAGACATCAGGTTGGTAACTTCATTTTTTCAAGTTAAATAAAACTAAAAACTTACTATCATTTAATGAGAAAAAACGGGGTTGGGATTTAAGACAAAGGAACCAAAATGATGTTGTTTAAAGTAAGAGCTAATAAGTCTCAAGAAACAAATTCTGCTGCTTGGAAATAAAAACATGTAATATGTGCTATACTATTCATTAGGAAAAAAATTCTTCTTTTTGTTTTCCACTTATAAAATATCTGACTAATGTTTGTTTTGTTTGAAGATGGCATTTATTAATTTATAGGTGGAGGTCAGAAGGCAACCTGTAAGAGTTAGTTCTCTCCTGCCATGTGGGTCCTAGAGATTGAACTCAGGCTGTCAGGCTTGGAGGCAACTAACTGCCTTTATCCACGGAGCCATCACTCCAGACCTGTGGGAGTTTTTGTTGTTGTTTGTTGTTTTGGTTTGATTTGGGTTTTTTGGTTTTTGTTTGTTTTTTTTTTTTTTTTTGAGACTGGGTTTAATGTAAAACTGGCAGGCTTCTCTCTTGCTTTGTGGTAAAGGGTGACCTTGAACTCCTGATCCTTTTCCTGTCTCTACCTTTCAAACAGCTGGGGCTGCACGTCTGCGCCACTACTCGCAGTAAAAAAGACTTTTGGAAAAGAGCAATGGTTTTCTTCTCCGTACTCTGCCTAAAGGAACTAATATAGCATGATTTACAGAAAACTAGAATTATTTATTTATTTATTTTGGTTTTTCAAGATAGGGTTTCTCTGCAGCTTTCAAGTCTGTTCTAGCTCTTGTAGAACAGGCTGGCCTTAAACTCTGCCTGCCTCTGCCTCCCGAATGCTGGGATTAAAGGCATACGACACTACTGCCTGGTTTGAAAACTAGAATTTTTATGAAAAAAAAAAAACAATAAAAAACAAAAAAAAACCTTCTGAATTTTTACTATTGAATAGTATCCCTGTTTCAGAGTATATTCATTTTCCTCTAGGCAGAAAAACCCTACCCTAAAAACATCCAGTGACTAATTTGAGGAAGCAGGAAGACTAGGAACAGGGATTGGAGAGTTACCTTTGTCTGCTCCCCATGACTCCTAACCTACACTATTAAAACTCAGCAGCTCTTTGCAATGATCACCAGACCAGATCACCACCAACTTCCTGGCAGAGGCAGGTATCCAGGTGTGTGCCTGTAATCCCTACAGAGTAGACTAAAGCAGGAGGATCTCCAGTACTGGGTTGATAACTGAGACTTTGTTGCTAAACAACCCCAAACGAGCTAACCAAAAATCACTGTCCAGTTTCTTGACACTTTTTTAATTTCTAGAACTAACGTAAACTTTTTAGGCTGCCCTTTCTCTTTGGTATATATTTGTTTAGGAGTGCATACAGTGTTTAGGAGAGCTGATTGCAAACTAATAAGACTAAGTGGTCTATGACCCAGGTAGACCTTGACCTTGTAATCCTCCTGCCTCATTTCCAAGTAGCTGGGATTTCAGGTCTGTTCATAGCCTAGACTTCTAACGTAGAGTCATGACAAATAAAAAACTAAAATGAATGTTAATTTTCTCCCTCTTCTAATAGAAAAGAGCGGCCTATATCATTAGGAATTTTTCCGCTACCTGCTGGAGATGGATTGCTTACACCTGATACTCAGAAAGGAGGCGAGACCCCAGGATCAGAGCAATGGAAATTTCAGGAATTAAGTCAACCACGTTCTCATACCAGCCTGAAGGTAAGCTTTATTTTTGTCAGTTTATATTTTAATAAGCTTTGTTATCCAAATAAAATAGCAGAAAACCAAAGAATATTAAAATATAACAGTTTAGGGCTGGCCAAATAGCTTACTGGGTGAAAGTGCTTGCTAACAACCCTGACAGTCTGAATTTAATCCTCAGGATCCACATGTTAGAAGGAGAAAGCCAACTTCTGATTATACTCTGACCTCTACACACCACATGATCCTAGTTCACATTTCATCCCACCCCACACACATAAAATCTAAATTTATTTATTTTTTTATTTTGTTTTGAAACAGGGTTTCTCTGTGGCTTTGGACCCTGTCCTGGAACTAGCTCTGTAGACCAGGCTGTACTCGAACTAACAGAGATCCGCCTGCCTCTGCCTCCCGAGTGCTGGGATTAAAGGCGTGCGCCACCATCGCCCGGCTAAAATCTAAATTTAGAAAACATAAGAGTCTATATACATTTTAGTTTGAAAGTTATTTTATTTTATTTTTTTATTTTTTTTTTGGTTTTTCGAGACAGGGTTTCTCTGTGGCTTTGGAGCCTGTCCTGGAATTGAAAGTTATTTTAAAAAGAACAAAAAACAAAACTTGAGATGAGCTCTTCTCAGGTTTTTATGTTTTTGCTAGTTAATTTTAAGTTATATAGGAGAACAAAACCAAATACCGTTAAATCTTTATCTTAATTACAGTCACTGTTGCTGTGATGAAACACCATGACCAAAGCAGCTTGGGGAGAAAAGGGTTTATTTGATTTATGGATAGTTGAACATTATCATAGAAAGTCAAGGCAGGGGGGCTGGAGAGATGGCTCAGAGGTTAAGAGAGGTTAAGAGCATTGCCTGCTCTTCCAAGGGTCCTGAGTTCAATTCCCGGTGGCCACATGGTGGCTCACAACCATCTGTGGTGGGGTCTGGTGCCCTCTTCTGGCCTGCAGGCATACACACAGAATATTGTATACATAATAAATAAATAAATTAAAAAAAAAAAGAAAGTCAGGGCAGGAACCTGGGGGCAGGAGCTGATTCAGAGGCCATGGAGGAGTTCTACTTTCTGCTTGTTCCATTGGCTTGCTCAGCCTACTTTCTTATAGTATCCAGGACTACCAGCCCAGGGCTGGTACCACCTCACAATGGGCCAGCCCTCCAACATCAATCACTAATTAAGAAAATGCCCTTCAGGCTTACTTATAGCCCCATTTTAATGAAGGCATTTTCTCAGTTTAGACTTCTTCCTTTCTGATGACTCTAACTTGTGTCAAGTTGATATAAAACTGGCCAGCACAATCTTGGTTAGTATACTAATGACAAGAATTTCTTTTACATTTAGTCTGTGTAATGTGCAGTGACTTGTGGCCCTAATTAGGATTTTGTTTGTGTTTTTTTTTATTTTTTGTTTTTTTTGTGGTTTTGGGAATCAACTTAGGGTCTTATTATTATTACTTTTGGGACCCTATATCCAGAGATTCTAATTTATTTATTTATTTTTAGTATTATTGTTGTTGGTGGGGCACCTATTTGTTAAGGCACATTTGTGGAAGTCAGAGGACAACTTTTGGAAATTGTTCTTTCTTCCACCATAGGTTCTAGAAATAGAATTCAGGTATTCAGGCCTGTGCTGCAAGCACTTCTGCCTACTGAGCCATCTCTCCAATCTTCAACTCTGGGTTGGGAGCATGATAAGCAAGCCCTCTATTACTGAGATATATTTCTATTTATTTTGAAGCAGTGTCTCACTAAATTGCTCAGGTTAGCTTTGAATTCATGCAGCTGTATTTTCAGCTGGCCTTGAACTTGTGATGGTATTCTTTCCTGAGCCGCAGAGTAACTGAAATTATTATATTAGTGTATGCCAACAGGCCTGGTTTATGTCTTTTTGGTTTTTCGAGGCAGGGTTTCTCTGTAGCTTTGGAGCCTGTCCTGGAACTCCCTTTGTAGACCAGGCTGGCCTCGAACTCACAGAGATCCGCCTGCCTCTGCCTCCCAAGTGCTGGGATTAAAGGCGTGCGCCACCACCGCCAGGCTTTATGTCTTTTTTTTTAATTAAAAATTTATTTATGGGGCTGGAGAGATGGCTCAGAGGTTAAGAGCATTGCCTGCTCTTCCGAAGGTCCTGAGTTCAATTCCCAGCAACCACATGGTGGCTCGCAACCATCTGTAATGAGGTCTGGTGCCCTCTTCTGGCCAGCAGGCGTACACACAGACAGAATATTGTATACATAATAAATAAATAAATTTATTTATGCTCCAGTGTAGCACTACTTTATCTTGCCTGCCTTTCTCTGCACAGGTCAGGCCTACAGTCGCTAGGGAGGACAGAACAAGCAAAGTTAGATCTTCTGTGTAGCAATGGAGTCAGAGCTCCACAGTGTAAGGGAAAGATATCTTTAAGCAGGGCAGCCTAACTTATTTGTCAATTCCTGAAACATTAACATGGCCAGCATCAGGTGTCTGAGCCTTAGCCAGTGAGGAGACTGCAAGAGGCTTGAATTTGGAAATTTATGGCTGTAGGTTCAAGGAGTTTGAGTTGCAGTGCATGTGACTCATAAAAGGAAAAGGCCTGTTTAAGAAAAGTAGAGTGATGGGAGAAGACAAAGACGGAGGTGGAGATGGCAGGGTAGAAAGAAAAGCAAACTGGAAAGACTAGTTTTGTGTGTGCCTAGAATTCAGTAGAAGAATTGACCACAGGGGAAAAAAAAGAAAGAAAGAAAGAAAGAAAGAAAGAAAGAAAGAAAAAGAAAAATGGATACAAATTCTAGCAGGTGGGCAGGGGAAGGGGGAATCAATTACATTCTCAACTGCAGTTCCAGTCTTCCTTAGTTTTTCCTAGCTTTTGTTATTATAAGCAGTGCTGTAGTGAGTAACCACCAAGGTCTGAAAGATAAGCATGAAAAGTAAACAGGATAATATATTTGCTTGTAACTGCCCCTCCCATATGTGTGTATATATTCCCCAAACAGTTTTCCCTTTGAATAGTATTCTGGGATGTTGATTGTTGGCAGTATATATGATTTTTAGAACTGAGAAAAAGGCAATTTAAAAATTATTAAAAGGACTGGATTTGTACCTACTTAGAAAAGTTTTGGTGAGTCTTTTTACAAAATTATGGTGTGAAATTACTTGTATAGAATCACTGTGAGAGGCTCATGTTGGCAGGAGCTGGTATGTAAAGGCAATGGTCAGTGTGTGCTGCGTTCTTCAGGAGATGTGCTTAGCATACAGAGCAGAAAACTAAACAGAGCCAGCATTCTTGCTTAGAGTTTTTCTGTCGTCCTCTGTGGCTAGTAAAGTTTAGGAATTGTTCCTGTTGTCATGGTCCTCACAAGCTTGAATCTTGATAGTAGTGGCACCTTATTCCTGCTTCTTATTTTTCTTAGGAAATGTATTATCTTAAATTTAAAATTGCAAATTTTTTAAACTTTTGAGATAATTTTATACTATAACAGAAATAAATAAAAATGAAATTTTAGCAGAAAATGGATTATCCATTGTGATTGCATATTCTTCTTGCTTGTGACAGAGCATAAGAAATTTGCCCTATAGTTACAATTTTTTCTTTTTTTCTTTCGCTTTCTCTTTATTTTTAATAGTTACAATTTTTGTCTGTATATTTTTTTCCACACCTGTATCCCCATTTGATAGGTTCAGAAAAAACCCATAGCTCACGATGGTGTCAAATCATAAAAGGATAGACTTGGTCTTGTCACCCATTTAAACTTTTGCTTGCAGAAAAGAAGATAGAATTATTTCTTTGTGGACATTGACTTCCTTTTGTTTTGAAGACAGACCTCACGCTAGCCCAGGCTGGTTTAGAACTCACTGTGTGTCCAGCCTGGCCTTAAATTTAAAGCAGACCTCCATCTCAGCCTTCTAAGTGTCAGGACTGTAGACATAACGACATCAGGCCTGGCTTCTGTTGCACATTTATTGTATTGTATGTTACCAAGATGCTGATATATATTGAGAATTAAAGTTAATAAAAACCTGAGTAAACAACAGTATTTGAAAATGATGGTGTTTAAAGCTTATATATGTGTCTTCTATGCCATAGACACATAGGTGTTAATTAAATATTCACTGATATTTAAATATTAAAACAAGCTCTCAAAATAAGGGATAAATGAGGGCCTTGCCTCAGCCTCCTGAGTAGCTACAATTACAAGTTTGTGTCACCATGCCCAGGACAGACCTTAGCTTTTACATGCACATATTGATAGCACATATTTATAGTTTTTAATTTTTTTATATGTATGAGTGCTTTGCCTACTTGTGTGTATATCTACTATTTGTGTGCCTGGTGTCTATAGAAGAGGGCATTGGATTCCACAATTCTGGAGTTGTAGACTGTTGTGAGTCAACATGTGAGTGTTGGGAACCTAATCCTGATCCTCTGGAAGAACAACCAGCCCCCTCCCCCTTTTTGGAGCTTGTCCTGGAACTAGCTCTTGTAGACCAGGCTGGTCTTGAACTCACAGAGATCCGCCTGCCTCTGTCTCTGGAGTACTGGGATTAAGGACGTGTGCCACCACTGCCTGGCACAACCAGGGCTCTTAATCTCTTCAGTCACTAATACTATTTCTTGATAGTATTTATTTATTTATTTTTAGATAAGCAGTGTCACCAAGTTGTTCTGGCCAGTCTGGAATTTATTATGTATGCCAGGCAGGCCTTGGACTCAGATCCACTCACTTTCTGCCTTCTAAGTGCTGAGATTAAAGGTGTGTGCCACCACACCTAACAGTCTTTATTAATGCAGAGAGAGCACCTCTCAGTTTTTAAACCTTTTTTATGGGTTATGAGATGTATGTATGTTTTGTGTGTGTAAGTACAAGTGTGTGTGCTACAGCGTGAGAGTGGAGATGTCTGTCAGTCCTTACCTCTTCTCTGCTTGAGACAGGGACTCTGTTATATCTTTATTCATTGCTGGTCTTCAAGCTCCTGGGTATCCTCCTGCTTCTGCTTTAGGAGCACTGGAGTTAGAGACTGCTACCTTGTCTGGCTTGCTTTCCATGGGTTCTGAGATTCACACTCAGATCTTCACACTTGCATAGCGAACACTTTATCCACTGAGCTATATTCCAATTCCTTTGTTACTTTTTTTTCTTTGAATATACTCTACATTCCCTTATCCCTCTTGTTGAACACCTCTGTTTTGGGCTCCACAGCTATCATGATTAGAGCTGCAATAGACAGTGATGTGCAGATGTCTCTGTGGGCACTTGGATTTTTTGAATATCCATGAGTGGCATAGTTAGGTTATGGTAGATGATGTTTGGTTTTTTGTTTGTTTGTTTTTATTTAACAGTACCTGCATCTCTCCTCCCCTCCCTTCCTCCCCCTCCCTTTCTATCCTCTGTTTTATTTTTAAGTTAAACTTTTTTTTTTTGAGACAGAATGTTGTCATTTTCCCCTGACTGATCTGGAATTTAGTGGGTAGATTAGGATGGTCTCAGACTCAAAGAATCTGCCTGCCGCTGCTTCCTACTGGGACTAAAGGCCTGCACCACCATGCATGGTTAACCCTAATCTTAATATGGCCTCAGTGAGTTTTGCTTTGCTCTGGTAGCTAGAATTGTTTGCTTTTTTTCTACAAAGCTTAATTTTTTAATAAAATTTTGCCAACTTTTTTATATTTAGTATGGGTATGTGTGATTTTTTTTATGTTTATCGTTCAGTTTCTAGTGTAAAAAATTAAATGTAGGGGCTAGCAATAAATAATGCAAATAATATAAATAAGAATTAAACTTTCCCTTACCAGCTCTTTTATTTTTTGAGACCTGTCCCCATGTTGCCCAGACTGGTCTTCAACTCCCTGTGTGACAGAGACTGCCCTTGAACTCTTAATCCTTCTACATCTACCTTCTAAATGTTAGGATTATAGATAAATTATTCCACACCTACCTAAGAATTAAATCAGAGCCCTCTGGTGGTGGTGCACACCTTTAATAGCTGATCTCTATGAGTTCAAGGCCAGCCTGGTCTACAGAGTGAGTTCAAGGACAGACTCCAAAAGTACAAAGAAACACTGTCTGGGGGGAAAAAAAAAGCAAAACAAACAAATAAAAAACAAAAAACAACCAAAACAAAAAAGAGAATGTTTAGAGCTCGAGAAATGGTTCAGCAGTTAAGAACACTGCCTGCTCTTCCAAAGATCCTGAGTTCAGTTCCCAACAACCACATGAAGACTCACAACCACCTGTAATGAGATCTTGTGTCCTCTTCTGACTTTTTTTTTTGCAGGCAAGCATACAGGCAGAACACTGTATACTTAATAAACAAACAAACAAATAAAAGAATTAAATCAGGTGGTAAGGGGGAGTTTGATAAATTTTCAAACCAAGAATGTTTAATTAAGGTTCCTTTAGATTGAAGACAATCTGTTTGCTTTTTGTTTGTTTTTGCTTTTTGGCTGAGGGAAAATGATCCTTGGTGTTATTTAACAGTTTCAGTAACATGAGGGAAAAGAAAGGGCATAGTAAACATTGTCAAGGGTGCCATATTGGAATTTTTGCTATGTTGGATGTTGTGACTGGCATAGGTGTTAGGAAGAGTTTCATGGAGTTGTAGTAAAGGCACCGTCAACAGCAACACATCAAAAAATGTAAGGTAAAAGCAGTGAGGTGGCTCAGCAGGTAGTTATCCCTAGCTCTCATGTAAAACACCTGCAATCCCAGCAATGCTACAATGGAGATAACAGATAATTGTTCAGAAACGTGGGGTTCAGTTAGGCTGGAGTATGCAGGGAAGCACTAGAAACATCAGAGATCCTGCCTCAACACAGTGAGAGGAAAGAACTAAAAAGATGTCCTTTGACCTCTGTACATATGCTGTCGTATATACGTACCCATACACCACACAACACAATAATAATAGTAATAATAAAATATGAGGTAGGATATCATGAAACTAGAATCTTAGCAGTAGTGGTTCAGAGCCAAAGAAACACTAAACTTTCTCTTTTGTAATTTTTTTTTTCAAGACAGGATTTCTTTCTGTAACCCTGGCTGCCCTGGAACTCGCTCTATAAATAAGACTGCTCTCTAACTCAGAGATCGGCTTGCCTCTGCCTCCCTGTGCTGGAACAAAAGGCTTGTACCACCACTGCCTGACTCTAATTTTTGTTTCTTGAGATAAGGTATTAATGTCTTTTACATTAAAGAAAAGCACTTGTGTGTGTGCATATGTGCATGGAGGAGTCAGAGGGCAGCTTTCAGGAGTTGACTCTGTCCTACCATGTGCTTCTGAGGCTTGAGCTCAGGTTGTCAGTCTTGGCAGCAAGCATCTTTTCTTGGAAAGCCATTCCACCCTAGACAAGGACTCGCTGTGTTCCAAGGCTGGCCCAGAAATTACCGTAAGCCCAAGCCAGTATTCAGCCTTCAGTCTTCTGCCTTAGCTTTCCAGAGTTGGGACTACAGGCAAGTGATGCTGTACCTGACTTTCAAAACCATCATTTTAAAGAGGAGGTAATAGATGGAGCTATATCTTAAGAAATAGTGTAAACCAAAAATACACATTTGTTAACAGCAAGTAAATACATATATCTTTTTTTCTTCTTTTATAATCTTTCCCTCTACCCAGGTCAGCCATAGTCCTGAACCTCTGAAGGCTGTAGAGCAGGAGGTGAGAATGGTGAAGAGATTAACTATTGGTTACTTTCTCAAACTGCTATTCTCCAGATATCACATGCTCAATTTGGAAGACTATTGATGTTATTTTCTGAAATACAGAAGAAAATAATTTACAGTGGTTGCCAGGGCTTTACTGTGACTATAACTTGCTCCTCCTTCAGAGTAAGCATTTTGAAATTTAAACCATGTAAGTGTATTCTGTGAAAAATTCAGCTTTTCCATTTATCCAACTCTGGATAAGAAACTTTCAACACATTCTTTGCTTAGAGTATACAGGGTATATACATAGCTTGTCTAGCCTTGGAAACAACCCAGGGTGTCATTTTTACCAAGGGCTACTTCCCCAGCTTAAGAGTTTTTCAGATCTACTCAGGGCTGAACTTTGTTCAGGAACTGCCACGAAGAGTCTCCTTTTTAAGGATTTGTTTGCTATGTATATAGTGTTTTGCCTGCACACCGAAAAAGAACACCAGATCTCATTATGATGGTTGTGAGCCACTGTGTAGGTGCTGGGAATGAACTCAGGACCTCTGGAAGAATAGCCAGTGCTCTTAATCTCTGAGCTATCTCTCCACCCAAGTCACAGAGTCATGTAGGAATCTCATTAAACAAACTTTTTTTTTCTCCTTTATAAAAATTTATATCCTCTCAGCACCTTGTGTGCTGTAGAGTTGTGAACCAAGAGTCTATACCAGTTGCTTTCAAGGCTGAGTTTTATTTGGGGAGAGAGTAATATCAGCATAAAATTAGAAAGTGGTAGGTGTTCCGGTTGAGAATTTCATAGGAGCGCTTAATTGTTTACGTTCATCTATTTTAAAACTTTAAATCTGAAAAGCAGACAGGTTGGGGAGATAGCTGATGGGTATTTGTAATACCAGTGCTGGGGAGGCATAGGCAGACAAATCCATCCCTTGGGCTCACTGACCAACTGGACTAGCTTATTTGATGTATGCCAGACCAATGAGCTACCCAGTCTTAAAAAAATTGTGAAGAATGCCTAGGGAAGGCACCTGAAGTTGTTCTCTGCACACATACACAAATACTAGCACATACTTATACAGAGTTCTTCCTCCTCCTCCTGTTTGTTCAGTATATGTGTGCCTGGAGCCCATGGAGGCCATGATAAGTACATTAGATCTCCTGGAGCTAGAATTAGAGATGGCTATTAGCTGCCAGGTGGGTGCTGGGAATTAAACCTGGATCCTCTGGAAGAACAGCTATGACTCTTAACCACTAGGTCATCCCTCTAGTTTCTAGATTTTTAGTAGCCTGATAACAAAAACATCCAGTAGGAAATGTTACAGAGGTCAGATTACTTTTATGGATACCCCAAATGAGACCAAAAGTAATGACACAATTTTTTTAACTTCAAAATAAAAAGAGCATAACATTTACTGTATGTATGTATGTATGTATGTATGTATGTATGTTTATTTTGGGGATAACGTCTCATTGTGTAGCCTTTGCTGGCCAGGGATTTGCTATGTAGAACAGGTTGGCCTCTTAATTTTTTGTTTTGTTTTTCTTTTTTTTTTCTTTTCTTTTGGCTTTTCGAGACAGGGTGTCTCTGTGTAGCCTTCACTGTTCTTGGCTGTCTGGAACTCACTTGGTAGACCACAGTGGCCTTGAACTCACAGAGATCCACCTGCCTCTGCCTCCTGAGTGCTGGGACTAAAGGCTTGCGCTGCCACCACCCAGCTTATTTTTTTAGTTTTGAGGCAAGATTTCCGTGTAGCTCAAACTGATCTTAAGCTCATTATCCTTCTAACTTAGCTTTTTAGTGCTGTGATTAAAAGTATAAGCCACCATCCCAACTCCCAGATTTTAAGTGTGTGATTTTTATGTGTATTATTAGGCATGTTCATATTCATACAAAACATCTCAAAACTCTAGGGTTGGACAAGGTAGCTTCTTCCTGTAATCCCAGCATTCCATGAGACAGAGGCAGGAGGCTCTCTGCTGCATCAAGCATATTTTTGGCTTCTAGTCAAAGGACTATTTTGCTTTTCGTAGGAATTTTGTCATCACTGTCTGGAAGGCCAAGGGTCCTTTGAAAATGCTCCCACTCAGATTTAAGAGCATAGGTCTCCTTGAATGATAAGGTATCATAATAAGAAAAATTATATGATACTTTTAGTCATTTTACATGCTTTTTTTTAAAAAAAAAAACTTTGGAGCTGGGTGTAGTACTCCACACTGAGAATACTGGCACTCTGGTGGCTGAGTTAGGAGGGCTGTTTCAAGTTAAAGGCCTGTCTGAGTCCCATAGATTTAGCACAGCTGCATTATATAGTATAAGAGTGAAACTATGTCTCAAAAAACAACCAAAAACCAAAGCAACAAAGCAAACACATACACCCCAAATGATACAAGTAATAACAAACGTTCAGACTTCACATAGCCCCTGTTTTTAACCTTGTTTTTTGTGTTGCTGGGAATTGATTTGAGAACATTATGCATCTTAGGCAAGCACTCTACCACCAAGCTATACCTCACCCCTACATACAGGGGTCTCCCTCTTCCTCTCCACTCTCCCCTTTCTTAAAGACTTAAACTTTTAACAGTTCTTTTGTCTCAGTCTCCTAAGTGCCTTGATTACAGACATGAGCTACTATACTTGGATACTACAACACAGTGTTTTGGTATTTGTGGGGTGTGGGGATGTGGGGCGTGTGGGGTGGTTTTTCAAGACAGGGTTTCTCTGTTTAATAGTCTTGACTGTTCTGGCACCTGCTTTGTAGACCAGGCTGGCCTTGAACTCACAGAGATCCACCTTCCTCTGCCTCCTGAGTGCCAGTATTAAAAAGTGTGTGCCTCCACTGCCCAGCCTTGCAGTGAAGTTTTTAAATGCTGTGAAGTATTTTATTGTATGGATTTACTAAAAAATAGCTTATTCTCTTATTTTGATACTCTCAAATTATGTGTATAGTGCTAGGGATTAAGCCTTTGTCACAAGTGTTAAGCAAGCACTGATATATACACCCTACAAATAATCTCAATCTTTTATTCTCCAATTTTCTTTCTATAAAAATCTCATGTTTACCTAAAAAAAAAGCTTTTTCTTTTTTTTACATTCATAAAAAGCTTCTGATTTTATTTTTTTATTTTTAATTTATTTATTTAAAGCTTTTTCTTTTTAAAAAAAATCAATTATATAGTCAGGTGATGGTGGTGGCACATACCCTTTTTTTTTTTTTTTTTTTTGGCTTTTTTGAGACAGGGTTTCTCTGTGGTTTTGGAGCCTGTCCTGAAACTAGCTCTTATAGACCAGGCTGGTCTCGAACTCACAGAGATCCACCTGCCTCTGCCTCCTGAGTGCTGGGATTAAAGGCGTGCACCACCACTGCCCAGCGGTGGCATATACTTTTAATTCCAGCACTCAGGAAGCAGAGGCAGGTGGATCTCTGAGTTCGAGACCAGCCTGGTCTACAGAGCAAGTTCCAGGACAGCCAGGGATATACAGAGAAACCCTGTCTCAAAAACAACAATAAAAAAGTAAATTGTAGCTGGGCGATGGTGGCGCACGCCTTTAATCCCAGCACTTGGGAGGCAGATACAGGCGGATCTCTGTGAGTTCGAGACCAGCCTGGTCTACAAGAGCTAGTTCCAGGACAGGCTCCAAAACCACAGAGAAACCCTGTCTCGAAAAAGCAAAAAAAAAAAAAAATAAGTAAATTATATTTATTATTATTAAGTGTATATGATATTTGTGTGGGAGTGCACACATGCCACAGTATGCATGTAGTGGGCAGCAGATAACTTTGGAGCAGTTCTGTCTCTCTATCTTGGCTTGGGTTCCAGAGGTGGAACTCATATCATCAGGCTTATTTACACTGTAAGCACTTAAATCCACTAAACCTCTGATTTTCAACCTTCCTGATGCTGCAACCTTTTATACAGTTTCTAATGTTGTGGTGATCCCAAACCATACGATTATTTTCTTTTCTTTTCTTTTCTTTTCTTTTCTTTCTTTTTTTTTTTTTTTTTTGGTTTTTCGAGACAGGGTTTCTCTGTGGTTTTGGAGCCTGTCCTGGAACTAGCTCTTGTAGACCAGGCTGGTCTCGAACTCACAGAGATCCGCCTGCCTCTGCCTCCCGAGTGCTGGGATTAAAGGCATGTGCCTCCATCGCCAGGCCCATACGATTATTTTCATTGCTACTTCATAACTGTAATTTTGCTACTGTTATCTGATATGTAGGCTATCTGATATGTGACCCCTGTGAAAAGGTTGTTTGTCTTCCAAAGGGGTCACAACCCATTGGTTAGGAACTGCTGCATTAAGCCACCTACCTCACTGGCTCTGTAGGATTTATTTAACTATTATCCAGTTATTTATAGATAGTCTACAATCAGTGATTCTGTGGTTTTTGTTTTTTTAAATACAACTTTGGGCAGGTTTATTTCTTAACTCATGTTCAAGGTATTTTAGAATAAATTACTTTATTTAAAATTTTCTTCTTTATTATTTTTATTTATAGGATGAACTTTCTGATATTAGTCAAGGTGGATCTAAAGCTACAACTCCAGCTTCAACAGCAAATTCCGATGTGTCAGCAATTCCTCCTGATACTCCCTCAAAGGAAGATAATGAAGGACCTGTAAAAGGCACAGACACACCAAATAAGTCAGAGATAAGCAAACACATAGAAGTACAGGTTGCCCAAGAGACTAGGAATGTATCTACCGGTAAGTGACTCCAAGTTTTTACTAGCAAAATATTCAGTCAGCTCACAAAGTGCAAGGATGAGAAAATATATCTCTTAGACGTATTACCTGCTCTAAATATATGAAATAAATAGATCATTTTTATGTTCAATTGTAAGTTTAAAAGAAGTAATATTTATACAAAGTTTTTGAGAAAAAAATGTTAGTGACTAAGAAGAGAGCTTAAAGTCCTCCACCTTTAATATGATAGTCTGTTGTGTACCCTGCCTTAAATAGGTTTGTGTGCTTATGATATAGCTTCACTGTGTTGTAGCTTTGAACTAAGGGGTTCTCATGCCTTAGCTTCTGAATATCTGGGACTGCAGGCATGTGCAAATCATGCCGGTACCACGACCCTCTTTATTTCTTTTACTTTTTTGAGATAGTATCATGTGTGACCAGGCATGACCTTCATTCAAGTCCTGTACCTTCTGCCTCTACTTCCAATATGCTGAGATTACAGGCATGAACTACTATTGTGGGCAGTTGGCATCCCCTTTAAATAGGAATGGTATCAGTCCCTGTGATATGTGTCCCAGAACTACAGATGAAAACACTAGCTTTGGCTGGGCAGTGGTGGCGCACGCCTTTAATCCCAGCACTCGGGAGGCAGAGGCAGGCGGATCTCTGTGAGTTCAAGACCAGCCTGGTCTACAGAGCTAGTTCCAGGACAGGCTCGCCCCAAAGCCACAGAGAAACCCTGTCTCAAAAAACAAAAAACAAAAAAACAAAAAAAAAAAAAAAAGAAAACACTAGCTTTGGTTACTTTCTGGTTCTGGAGATTAACTGTAATTTCAATATGTGAGATTTTCTAACTTCATGTTTCCTAGAACACAACCTTGAGAGCTTTCAAAAAAATGTTTATTCTAAAGTAGTTGTATTTAAAACCATAAAGGGAAGAGAGTTTTCATAAATATATAGAATATATGCACTTATTTCATTATATTCCCCCCTTAGATTCTGCTGAAAATGAAGAGAAATCAGAAGTTCAAGCAATCATTGAATCCACTCCTGAATTGGATATGGACAAAGACCTCAGTGGATATAAAGGTTCAAGGTACTAAACACTCATTTGATAAGTGTCTATCTTTTTTCTCATTCTGACTAGCATTCTGATTTTGTTCATGTTGTGCTAAAGAAATACTGGTACTGTAAAATTCAGTTTCTGTCTTTGAAACTGCATATCATTTGTATTTAAAATTTTGGGGTAAATTTATCTGGCAGCATTAGGAATTAGGACATAAGGGAGGATGATATTTTTGTCTATGTTACTGCAACAATAGATGCAATACTGATTCATGTATAAGGAATAGAGATTTATTTTCTCATAATTCTCAAGCTAAGAAGTCCAAGATTAAGGCTCTGCTGATTCAGTTGCCCAATGTGGGCTGCTCTTTGTTTCCAAGGTGATGCCTTCTTCCTGGATCCCTTGGAGGAGAGGACACAATTTCCTTTGGTAGAAGGCAGAAGAACAGACTAACTTAATGTTGTATGGAAAGTATCTCTTCCAAGGGACCTTACCTCAGTCTCACAAGGGAGAGAGCTCTTTTTTTAAAAAAATATTTATTTATTCATTCATATGTATACAGCGTTCTGCCTGCCTGCATGTGTGCCTGCAGGCCAGAAGAGGGCATCAGATCTCATTATAGATGGTTATGAACCACCATGTGTGGTTGCTGGGAATTGAACTCAGGACCTCTGGAAGAGCAGCCTCTTAACCTCATAACCTCTGAGCCATCTCTCCAGCCCCCAAGGGAGGAGCTCTTATGGCCTAATCAGTCTCATAACTCCCCTTAATAACATGGTGTCACCTAACATGGTGTCACCTGGTTCTATAGGAAATACAGTCACACAATAGCAGATGAAGGAGGAAAGAGCCAAGAAGTAATTCCTATAGCCTAAGGAAAGAGAAGTAGAGGAAGTAAAAATTTGATCAAACTTTGTTTTTTTTCCCCTCACAAATGAAGAAGAAGGGAATGTATTCTGTTTAGAACTGCAATGATTTCATTACTAGGGAATGTAGTCTCAATTTATGTGGGAAGGCTGTTTAATCATAACAGGAGAATGGCCAGATATTGTTATAAACAAAATTTTCCAAAATATATTGATTAGAATTGAGCTTTGAGTTTCCTAAACAGATTTTCCTTTAGTGAATAATGGCCATTGTCTTAGTTAGGGTTCCTTTTGCTGTGAAGAGACATCACAATCACAACTCTTATAAAGGAAAACGTTTGCCGGGCGGTGGTGGCGCACGCCTTTAATCCCAGCACTCGGGAGGCAGAGGCAGGCGGATCTCTGTGAGTTCGAGACCAGCCTGGTCTACAGAGCTAGTTCCAGGACAGGCTCCATAGTTACAGAGAAACCCTGTCTCGAAAAAGAAAAAAAAAAGAAAACATTTATTGTGGCTTATAGTTTTAGAGATTTTGACCATCATCATGATGGAAACTTACAGGCAGACATGGTGCTGGAGCTGAAGAGTTCTACATCTTGTCGGCAACAGGAAGCGAGCTGTCTCACTGGGCATGGTTTGTGCGTAAATGAGACTCAAAGTCTGCCTTCAGTGAAGCATTTCTTCTAACAAGACCACACCTGCTCCAACAAGGCCATACCTCCTATTAGTGCCAAACCCCTTGGGGACCATTTTCTTTTGAACCACAACAGCCATAAACATGCATCATTTATTAATCCCTGCGAAGCATTGAGTGCTATGAAGTAATGGTTAAATGCATGGACTCCAGGATAAGAATAACCCTAAAAAGAAAAGAATTATGTAGGCTCAAATCACTTGCTTCTCTATTCTTTTCTATTACAACAGGGCTAGAAATGACACTTAGGACCATCCATCTTTTCATTCTCTAAATTTTATTGTATCTTAATTTTAGTTAAATTAGAATTTATTATTGATATTAGTATGACTGTACAAGTATTACATCTTAGCCATAAAATAAACTTTCTTTTGATGCTTTATGTTTTTCTGGGATTGGTGAAATGTTGAGTTGTTAAATTTATTTTCTTTTTATAGTGTTCCATGCACTTTTCACTAACATTCCTAAGTGTAAGATCCTCAGTGTGCTCAGGCCCCAAATCCAGATGTTTTCACAACTCTGCCCTTCTGCTTTCTAGTTCCTTTCTCATGTAACCATGCTGTTTACCTAGTCCTACTGTTTCAGGCCTTCTCTACAGAGAAACAGGACACCGAGGCTCTTTATTATGTGCTAGCACAGGCTCTGCAGGAGTTCCTCAAAAGCAGAGACTTGTGTGTAATGAGTTTGAGTCTTTTGTGCATTTTTGGCTTCGTTATGCGCTATACAGCTATACATGGTGACCTATTATCGACTGTTATTTTTAATTACCAGGCAGAGATACTAAAAATCACTGAAATGCAAAGGAAGGGGTGGATGGGGCTTGCTTGAAAGACCTGGCAAAGTATCACATACACTCAGGGACACTGAGTGGCTCACATTGATTATTACTTTTTATCTTCTTGGCACTTGGAGGCCTATCATGCTGCCATATGCCCGTAATACCTGGGAATATCTTCATCTTTATTTCCTGTATCCCATGTCATCTGCTTCTTGATATATGCCTTTATTTCTACAGAGTTTATTCCTTACCAACTTTTTGGATCTTTAAAGGGTCCATGAGCAGTAATTTTTGAGGACTGAAGTTAAATGCGACAAATATCATATGTAGACTTCCTTCATAATTTGGTAATTTGGCTAAATACACAAGTGCAGGATAGAAAACCCTTTGCTTGGAAATTGTGAAGGTACTGCTTCCTTATCTCAGAGTTCTGTTTGGTTGAGTTGGTTTTATGACAGAGTCTTGCAATATAACCCTGACTGGCTTTGCACTGATGATCCTCCTACCTTAGCCTCTTAAATTCTGGGATTGCAGACACATGCTACCAAGTTCAGATTCACTTGACATATTTTTCTTCTGTCGAGTACTGAGGGTTGAACCTAGGTCCTGATACGTGCTAGGTCAGGTACTCTATCACTGAACTCATCCTCACACCCCTTTTAAAGCTTTTTAATTTCCCTTTTTAAACACAGATTTTCATTCTTTATGTTTTACTTTTTGAGGCAGGGTCTCACTTGACCGGGGAGTCCCTGAACTCCTGATCTTCTTCTACCTCCTAATACTGGGCTTTTACCACACTCAGCTTTCTCTTCCATTTTAATTTATTTGAGATAAGGGCTTCTCTGTGTAGCCTTGGCTGTCCTGGAGCCTACTCTGTAGACCAGGTTGGCCTTGAACTCACAGAGATCCATCTGCCTCTACCTCCCAAGTGCTATGATTATAGGTGTGTGCCACCACTGACCAGCTGCTTTCTCTTCTTTTTAAAAACTTTATGAACCTGTATTTGGTTGTAGGGAGTCGTGTTGCAAGGAGAGGGAGGCCCTTTGTTCATCCCTGCTGCCCGGCTAGCTTACAGCTAAAATAACCACACAGAAACTGTATTAATTAAAACACTGCTTGGCCATTAGCTCTAGCCTCCTATTGGATAACTCACATCTTGATTTTAACCCATTTCTATTAATCTGTGTTCACCACAAGGTTGTGGCTTACTGGGAAAGATTCAACATGTCTGACTTAGCAGCTCCATGGTGGCCCTTTCCTGATTCTGCTTCCTTCCTCCCAGAATTCAGTTCTGTCTTCTGCACCTACCTAAGTTCTACCCTTTCAGGCCAAGCAGTTTCTTTATTGATAACCAATGAAAGCAACACACAAACAAAAGGACCTCCTACACCAGGGTCGTCCTTTGTATTTTCTTCTTTGAAGTAAGTCTTTTCACCTGAAAATTCATCTCTCAGTTCCAATAGTTCTCTATTTTTTTCTTATTTTGTTTCTTCGCCATTCCTAAATACCCTGTTAGGTAATATCGAACATATGAAACCGAACCATATTCTTTTCCCTGTAATTTTTAGGTCTAATTTCCGACTGACTTCTTATAATAAAATTCATTGATTTAAAAAAATGGTTTGCAGGCAGGCAGTGGTGGCATGTGCCTTTAATCCCAGCACTGGGGAGGCAGAGGCAGGTGGATCTCTGTGAGTTCAAGGCCAGCCTGGTCTACAGAGTGAGTTGCAGGACAGGTTCCAAAGCTACACAGAGAAATCTTGTCTCGAAAAACAAAACAAACAAATAAAAACCAACAAAAACAGTTTTCTCTTTTTTCTTAAATAGTTGCTTTTACTTTATATTTTTAAAAATTTTATGTGTATGAATGTTTTGCCTAAACGTGTATGTATGTACACTACTTATACCTAGTACCCACAGAGGTAAGAGACCATCTAACCCACTAGAACTGGAATTACAGATGCTTTTGAACTACCATGTGGGTACTAGGAATAAAACCCAGTCTGCTGCAATAGTAATGATTTCTTTTAACCAGTGAGCCATCTCTTGAGCTCCTATGTTGTGGCATTTGAATTCACTGGGAGAAATCACAGAGACTTAGATTCAATTCAAATTTGCTGAACTAATTTATTCATGCTACTAGCCGAAGATAGCAGCCTTAGAGCCAATACAGCATGCCACGCAGGAGGGAGGGTTAAGGTGAGTTTTAAGGTGGCCATAAGAAAGGTGAGTGTTCAGTTATCTATGGAACCCACAGCTGGGCAGAAAAATTGTTCTACTTCCTCACTTGTTTTTACTTTCCTGCTATCTAGTAATAAAGAGACCGTTCATCCCCTTTCCCATATCCTTAGGCAGGATTTACAGAAGCAAAGGCAGCTGTTAATACCTCATGGCCCATTATTCTTTCATTGGGGCGGGGAGTTCGAGAAAGGGTTTCTCTATTGCGTTGGAACCTGTCCTGTAACGTGCTCTTTAGACCAAGCAGACCTTGAACTCAGGGATCTTCCTGCCTCTGCCTCCCGAGTGCTAGGATTAAAGGCGTGCACCACCACCTCCCAGCCCATTATTCTATTCTTATTTCACCTGCCGGCCCCAAGGATTGCCAGGCATTCTAGAGCAAAAGGTGAAAAACCCTTAAGGGATGCCTGGCTCCATGTGACGTTTCTCTAGTCGTCACGGCGACCTGTGTAAATTATTACTCAGGCTTGAGCACTTCAATGACTGGAATAGAACAGTTATTTCTGGGCAAGCAAAAACACAGTGCCATCAGGTTAGGGCTAGTTGTTAGGTCTCTACAGGTAGATACTCTTTATATCATTTATAGATGTATTTATTCTGAAATTTGTGGTCTTTTCTTTTTTGGTGGGTGTCTTTCTTTTCTGTTATTGCTGCCACTAGCTACATTGTCTAGTAGTTCTATTTTGTTAGAGTGTTCTCCCCACCCCTTGTTTTGGGCTCTGTCTTTTGTGGTAGAATAGTTTTTAAATGTCTGCTTCTCTGTGGCTTTTAGACATACATAGGTAAATGGCAGATATCCTGGTTTCTTGCTTGCATAACATTTAAACTTGACTTCCAAAGGCTTGCAGTTAGCTTAGTGGTCGAATGTTTGCCTGGTATGTGTGAGCTCCTGACCTGGAGCTCCAGCATTGAGTTGGTATGGATGTGCCTTGGTTTCCATTATTCAGGGAGCCGGGAGTCTCAGTGACCTATAAGATCACATCTAAGTCTGCTACTGTTTGCTGTGAAGCTTTTTCTTCTGTTCATGAGTCCCAATAGCATGTTGTATGCCGTTTCTGCAGTTGCTCTTATTTTAAAGCATGTGTCAGGAGTTTTGACAGCATGTATTCCTTAAGTGAGGGTGGGTTTGGTTTCTGCTCTGGTTCCTTATTTTCCACTGCTAATCTAGAATTCCTTTTCTGTCTTATACAAGTCTGTTCATATTTAGTTGCATTTGCCAATCTACTTTTAGGTGGATTTTGAGCTATTAGAGAGGAATACAAGAAATGCTATTTTGCAACCTTTTTTTCTCCCGTTGGCTTTTCAAGATGGCTTTTCTGCATAGCTCTGGTTGTTCTCGAACTTACTCTGTAGATCAGGCTGGCCTTGAACTCAGAGATCTACCTGCCTCTGCCTCCTGAGTTCTGGGATTAAAGGCATGTGCCAACACTGGCTCTACTTTGCAATTTTTTAAAAAAAAGAAGCTTTTGTAGAGTGAGTTTCTATGATTTATAAGGTTCTGTTTTAATGTTTTAAACCTATTCTGTTTTTTTAAAAGATTTATTTATTTATTGTGTACACAGTGTTCAGCCTCCTTGTATGCCCGTAGGCCAGAAGAGGGCACAAGACCTCATTACAGATGGTTGTGAACCACCATGTGGTTGTTGGGAATTGAACTCAGGGAATTGAACTCAGAACCTCCTGAAGATCAGCCAGTGCTCTTAACCTTTGAGCCATCTCTCCAGCCCCTTTTTTTCTTTTGTTTTTTTTTTTTATTTTGTTTTTGAGACACATTTTTTCTGTGTAGCCTTGAATGTCCTGTAACTCACTCTCTAGACCAGGCTGGCCTTGAACTGAGAGATCTGCCTGCCTCTGCCTCTTCTGTGCTTAAAGGTTTAAAGACATGGGCCAACTTGCCCAGCCTTTAATGTTTTAAACCAAAAAGTAAAAATTTTTTACTTTATGTATTATACACATGTATGTTTCATAAACTGTATAGGGCTGGAGAGATGGCTGAGAGGTTAAGAATACTGGCTGCTCTTCTAGAGGTCCTGAGTTCGATTCCCAGCAACCACATGGTGGATCACAACCATCTGTAATGAGATCTGATGCTCTCTTCTGGCATACAGACATACATGTAGGCAGAACACTATGTGCATAATAATAAATAAATCTTAAAAAAAGCAACAGCAGCAAAATGTCAGACGCTCTTATGGTCATCATAGTGCATGCCTGTAATCCCAGAACTTGGGAGGTAGAGCCAACAGTATTCCTAGCCTAGGTCTGCCCATGAGTTCCAGGACTTTTCTCCTTTCTTTCTCCCTCCCCTCCCCTTATTTTCTTCTTCCCCTCCTCTTTTCTTTCTTGACATGTCTGACTATGTATCTCTGGCTGCCACTCAGTATGTAGACCAAGCTCACCTGGAACTCACAGTGCCTGTGCCTCTTGAGTGCTAGGTGCTGAGAATAAAGGCATGAGCCCTCCATGTCTGGCTTCTTGTGTCATTTTTAGAAAAAAACAAAAGAAAAAGCCATAAAACCATGCTAACTTGTACCATAGTTAAGATGACTGGTTCTGCTGTGGCCATCACTCAGTTGGCAGAGTGCTATCTCGCAGGTGTGAAACCCTGGGATTGATCCCCACTCAGCACTGTATCAACCCAGAATGATGGTGTGAGTGTTCTCTAACTTCTGGGTCACAGTCTGTGCCCCAAGTCTTGTCCGGCCCCGACCCGTCCTCAGTAAGCCAGGTAAAAGCCAAACTAAAAGTAGAAACCAGAAAGAGGGCAGGTGACGGAATTGGTTTATTCAATGTGGCCACATTGGGAGAGGAACAGAGAGATCAGGGAACTCCTAAGACGACCTTTGTGGACTTGAAGTGAGATCATAGACCCATCACTGTCTAGGCTTCAGTCTCATCCTGTAAGGTGGTCTGATAAGTTGTTAGCACTGTGTGAGAACCCTTTCAGGGAGAAAAGTTGTCCTGCTGGCTGGTATCTTTTCCTTCTCCTGACATGAAATTCCTAGGAAAATTCACATTTCTTGAGGCCCATTGTCTCAGTAGTCAGAGTGGGAGACAGTCTCTTTAGAGTGTCTTAATTTTTGTCAAGCTAGTTACATAAGCCTGTCACTGAAGGATCAAAAGCCCATGGTCACCCTCAGTTATATAGCAAGATTGGGGTCAACCTGGATGAAGTAAAACCCTGTCTTTAAAAATAAAATAAGTCAACATTGCCTTAATTTGAATTCTTCTTCCTAATTGCAGAATGATTTTGTTAAGTTCCTTAAGCTCTTTAGTTTCCTTATTTATAAAACTGGGGTAATAGTAGCATATGCTTTCTGGAGTAGCTGTAAATAAAGCAATGTGTGTGATACGGACCCAAGTAACTACCTACCATTATTTTGTGTTTCCTAGGACTTCACAGTAGGAGCATAACTCTCCTTCCATGGGAGAGTTCCTTAGGAAACCACTGAGAAACCTTTCTATGTTGGTTATAGTAAATGCAAAGTGTCAGAAATTCCTTTGCTGCTTAATCATTACATTAAAATACATTGTCAAAAAGTCTTTATAATTTGTTGATTTGGCTTTATTGTTTTTGTTGCATAGCACTCCCACCAAAGGCATAGAGAACAAAGCTTTTGATCGAAATACAGAATCTCTCTTTGAAGAACTGTCTTCAGCTGGCTCAGGCCTCATTGGAGATGTGGATGAAGGAGCAGATTTACTAGGTATGACAGCTCCTCTGGAGAAGTACCATAATGTTTAAAAATAAATCTCATTAATGGCTTGATTGAAAATTCATCTAAAATGTCCTGATTGCCTGATGGCACAAGGTTATTGTACTTTCGGAATTTCTTAGAACATATAATTTGATATTGTAAAAGTATTAAAAACACCTTTATATATAGAAATGATAAAAATTGAATTTGCTTTTAAATTTATATTTTTAATTTAAATCGTACAGCTTATTGAATTGCTGTATTCTAAGAATAGATATTATACATCAGGAACAAATGCGATGTGTGTGTACATGTATGATTGGTAGGGCAAATAGTTCTTATATAAATTTCATTGTGTTTTGTTGAGCTTAATTAAATAGGCAATATAACACTTGGCTTGAACTTTTTTTACATTCCTAGAGCATTAATTTTTACCTCTCTAGTAAATGCAGTCATTTTAAAGCTTGTGTTAAGCTAGGGTTGTAGCCCAGTTCCTAGCCACTGCTGCTGGGTCGTCTCCTCCCCCCCCCAAAAAAAAAAGTTGTGTTGTTTGTTGGGCACATAACTGGAGGGTGGGGAAGTACTGTATTCAACTCTTCCACTATAAATTTTCTGCATTATCTTTGCCAAATTGATTAACCCTTTTTTTCTGTCTTGATATTTCATTTTGTGTAAATGTAGGAGGTAGATGCATTTGTGGAATAAAGCCAGCTAACCTCTTCTGTGCATCAGTTAAGTTTGACTGGAAAAAGACCTCTCTCAGATGGATTAGTGGTTCACACCTTTAATCCTCTGCCTAGGGAGATCTGCGTCCAGCCAGATCTACAGAGTTAGTTCTAAGACAGCCAGGGATCATACCTTCCTTGTAGATTAACACTGTGTAGAAATTTAAACCTATAGAATTTGCAGGCATTTGCTTTGTGTAGATACTAAGCTTCAATAACAATAAAGGTTTCTTTTACTGTCATCATACTAGTGACTATACTTGTCAGGTAAATATGGAATGAGTGAATTGTTTTTATTAATTTATGTTAAATTTATTGATTACCAGTTATGTGCTTGACATTGTAAAGGTTTTTTGTTTGCTTTTATTTTAAATGACAAGTTCAGCCAGGCATAGTGGTACATTCTTACCATTCTAGTCCTCAGAGTGTGGAGGGAAGTGAACTGTGAAAGGCCAGCTCAGGCAACATAGGAAGACTTCTACTTCAAAATGTTAGAGTGTAGTGGTATAAACCTTTAATCCACATACCCCAGGAGGCAGAGGCAGAGGCAGATAGATCTCTGTGAGTAGTTCAACCTGAGATATACAGTGAGACCCTATCTCAAACAAACAAACAAAAAATAAACCCCATAGAACTGTAGAAATAACTCAGTTGTTAAGAGCAATGACTGCTCTTCTAGAACCTCAGGATTGCTATCTGTATCTTCAGTTCCACAGGATCCAGTGCCCTTTTCTGGCCTCCACGGGCATTAGGCATGCATATAACACACTGATAAATGTGCAGGCAGTACACGCATACACACATAATAAATGATGATATAACCCTAAACCCCATCTCCCCACATAAAAGTTCTATGTAAACATATATATTAATCAAGATTTAAAAGTCTGCCGATTTAATTCTTTTTTGTTTGTTTGTTTTTAGAGATTTATTTATTATGTATACAGTGTTCTGCCCGCATGTATGCCTGCAAGTCAGAAAATGGCACCAGATCTCATTACAGATGGTTGTGAGCCATCAAGTGGTTGCTGGGAATTGAACTCTTCCTCTGGAAGAGCAGCCTATGCTCTTAACCCCTGAGCCATCTCTCCAGCCCCCCCTCCCATTTAACTCTTTATAGTTAAACATAGACTCCCAACATTAAAATCTTAAGGAAAACTTTAGAAGAATTAAATGAATTGCTTTTCAAAGGAAGGCTCAGAAAGAGCAGTTCTTGAGGAAACTGTATTTAAATTTATATCTTCTTTTTCAGTGTCACATGGCAAAGTTCTTTGAAAGTTTAATTGATTGAGGTGGCAAGGTGGCTCAGTGAGTAAAGGCACTCATCAGCAAGTTTGACGACCTGAGTTCAGTTCCAGGACTCATATGATGGAAGGAGAGAATGGGCTCCTGCAAGGGGTCCTCTGGTTTTATTGGCACATCATGGCATCTAATTGTGCACACATGCAATAAAAAATATAATAAAACTCAGCAAATTTAAAGATAAATTCAAAAAATGCTAGGAAGAATTTAAAATTTAGTACATATTAAGATTTACACTTAGTAAAATTCATTGTATTTTGAGTACAACCCCTTTTTTGTAATCTAAAACGTCTTATTCTTTGAAAGTTTCCTACATATATATAATGTATTTTGACAACTTCCACTCCATCATCTTCCTCATGTCCCTCTCTGCAGCTAAACTCTTCATCCTAAGAAACTCCCCTTCTGCTTTTCTGTTCTTTGTGTGTTGCTTACATGAGCATGTATGAGAGAGGCTGTTGATGGGAGCACATGCTACTTTTCAGTGGGTATACCACTGATGAAAATGGCACCTACACCCAGGAGCCATTAACATTCCAAGGGAGGGGTGGAGTCTCATGTGCCCTGCTCCCTCCTTGATGGAGCACTGGTCCAGCATTATGAAGGTCTTATGCAGGTCACCATGGCTGCGGTGAGTTCATGAGTGCATGGCCACGTCTTGTCCAGGAGACATCTTTTTGCAGCATATCACCTTATTCTCCATCCCTTACATTCTTGTCCCCCTCTCCTTCTTGCTCCCAGAACTTTAGAGGAGGTGATATAGCTGTTTCACTTAGGGCTGAACTCTCCACCCTTATCATTGTAACAATTTAGGATCCTTCCCTTCTGCAACTATTAGAAGCATCTCTCTCTTTTTAAAAAAAAAATTATTCTTTTATTGGTTTCTCTTTGTAACACTGGCTGTCCTGGAACTCGCTTTGTAGACCAGGCTGGCCTCAAACTCACCACCTGCCTCTCTGCCTGTGGAGGAAGTGCTGGGATTAAAGGCATGCGCCACCATTTGTGGCAGAAGATTCTCTTTTCAGATCTGGGAGCACTAATTCAGTGAATTTGGAGCCAGAATAAATTCTTCCTTCTTGAAGCTGCCTTTGTCAAGTGTTAGTTTCATGTTATAATCCGTCATTGCAAGAAGGTTAAAGGAGCGAGAGCCTGAGGCAGCTGAGGATGTTGCATTCACACTCAGTGAACAGAGAGATGAATATACTCATGCTTGCTGAATACAGCATTTTAAGTTTTTGATATTAGAATTGTGTAACAACCACCAGAATCACTTATCATTATGTCATTTCTACTGCTCTTTGAATGAAGTACTTAGTAGGATGATCTGTGTACATTGCCCTATAAAGCCTAGTAGTGAGTAATACAAAACTTGAAGTCAGTGATACTATAACTTTCTTTTCCTGTGAAATATTAAGCCATATAGTAGGTAAAAATAATGGTGGTCTTTTAGTTAAATCTAAAAGATTTAACTTTTTGAAAGTCAGAAAATTAGTTACATATTAAAAGCAAAATCCTTTGGTTTCCTTTCCCTATTGAACATAAGGGACTATTTTAAACTACTCTTTTCTGCTTTGCAGATATTGGCATGTATAGCTTTAGAACATTCCAGATACATAAATACTTGAGTCAAGAATGGTAAATAAGGGCCAGCGATGGAGCTCAGTAAGTAGAGTGCTTTCCTAGTAACAGGAAGTCCTGGGCTCCACTCCCACACAGCTAAACCTGCTGTGATAGCACACACCAGCATTTGGAAGGAAAAAACAGAAAAATCACAGTTCAAGTTTGTCTTCAGGACATGTGAGACTCCACCTTTAAAAGGATGGTCAATGGTTTCTGTGTAATTCAGGGATCAATAATAAAGCTTATACGGTAGAGTGTACTTGTGCCAGCTAAGGTTTCTCCTAATTAGACCTGGGTTGGTGTTAAGTGCAGTCTATTTCTTTATCTCTCGTTATTTATTTTGCTAGTTTTGTTATCAAACTTTTGTTCTAGAAGTAAGTTTCCTTTAATTGTTGAAAGGATCTTTAAATTTAATCTTTGAAAGAAATAATACCAATTATTTTCCTGTTTGTTTTTCAAGACAGAATTTCTCTGTGTAGCCCTGTTTTTTTTTGTTTGTTTGTTTTGTTTGTTCGTTTGTTTTGTTTTTTTTTTTTTTTCGAGACAGGGTTTTTCTGTAGCTTTTGGTTCCTGTCCTGGAACTAGCTCTTGTAGACCAGGCTGGCCTCGAACTCACAGAGATCCGCCTGCCTCTGCCTCCCGAGTGCTGGGTCTGTGTAGCCCTGGTTGTCCTAGAATTCATTCTATAGAACAGGCTTGTCTCCATCCTTGAGATCTGCCTGACTCTCTGCCCCACGAGTGCCAGGTTTAAAGGTGTGTGCCCCGCTGCCTGAGTTCATTTTCCTTTCTTTTCATTAATATCTTATTTCTTAACTTATTTTGGATGACCCTTTTGTCAATTTCTTTCTCTATGTCTGCTCTCTATAATGTGGAAGTATACACCTGGTCATCCAACTCCCAGGATGCTCTTCTTATTAGTCTTGTGGATTTTCAACTTCACTATCTTTTACTAAGAGACCCGCCCCTGAGCCTTGATTGTCTTTGGAACTATTGGCATTCCTTTTGTTTTAGGTTCTTACTGCTGGGATTGCAAGTGTGCACCACCATGCCTGGCTTATTTTTGGTTCCTTCCTTTTTAAAAGTAAAAACTCTACTTTCTATGAATCGTAAAGTTAAGTGTTACCATCCTTCCATTTCTTGTCCTGCTCTTCTATTACTGTGTGATGATGACATACTGCTGTGTGCTACCAATCATTCTTTTGGTTTTTCGAGACAGGGTTTCCCTGTGTAACAGTCCTAGCTGTCCTAGAACTAGCTCTTGTAGACCAGGCTGGCCTCGAACTCACTGGGAAATGCCTGCCTCTGCCTCCCAAGTGCTGGGATTAAAGGTGTGTGCCACCACTGCCCAGCAAACCATTCTAGATACTGGGACATAGCAGAGTAAAAAACAGACTCAACATGCAGTTCTCCAGTATTTCTGTCTCTGAGTGAAAGTGAACCTCTTTGAGCTGTCCGTCTTAGACCCCTCACTTTTCCCTCACAGCCAACCTTCAGTTCCTATGTGTTTGGCCTAAATACTTGCATGTATTCATTTTCTTGTCTCTACTTAAGTTGTATGTTTTCCAGGAATTCTGCTTTCACCTTCTATGCGTAGTCATCCTTAAAGTGTCTACCCATAGCACTGAAGTTCATTATGCCATTCCTCATACTTCCCTGTTGTTTATGAGCCAGTCTCCCTGGACAGGCTGTAAGTTCACTGTGTCAGACACAGCTGTGTCTTCACCATTGTTGCAGATTTAGCACAGCACACCATTTGGGTAAATGGGAATGTGAAATAGTCCCAACAGTTTTACCTCACTACAAAATCTGTGATTTTCCTTTTGAGATGGAGAGTCCTTTAAGAGGATTTTTAAAGAGAGTTTGTCTTTGTAATAATGTATACAACTAGGTAAAATGATATATGCATTGTCAAGGAATTGCAGATCATCCCGATGCCATGTGCACTTCTCTGGATCTAGCTTGACAGTTATAAAAACTGCAGAATGGGGTGTTTTTCTCTGTTTGTTTTTTTGTTGTTGTTTTTATTTTTGCTTATTTTTATGTAATTAAAATTTATGTGTATATTTATATTTCAATTCTAAATAGAGATAGGATTCCTTCAAGTTGTATTTTTCTTATAATTAGTTTTACTGATACATTTCAAAATAAAAAGTTTTGGATAATCCTGCTTATACACTACATTTTAAGAGAGTTCATTATTGACTGTGTGTAAGTTTAATTGAAACTTTTGGAATTATAAAGTATATTCCTCAGGAATACCCAATTTTTTCCTTTTATAATATTTACACTTTATTGTATATAGTTAATAGTTTTACTATATAGATTCAATTTCTTTGTCAGATTTTTCTCGTTTTAGAATAAGTGGGTTTAGTTCTTGCTTTCTGAAAACAATCTAATTGAGTTTCTTGTCCATTTTTCTCTTGGGATGCCTACCCAGGGGAATATTCTGGTGTGTATGTTTTAAATAATTTATTATTACTGCTTTTTAAGATAGGTGTTCTTGGCTGCTGTTCTCATTTGATACTTTTTTATTATTTTTTTCCTGCCTGACTTATTTTTCTCTGCATACAATTGTATTTAGCTTTTATGCTGCTCTAAATGTTTGCAAGTTTGTCACAGTTACTGTATAAACTTTTTCAGAGAGTCTGAATTGTTTCTTGTGTCTCTGAACTCTTACTAAAACATTAGCATTAGTTATTAAGGAAAATATCTCGGCATCATTTTGGAGGTGGAATTTGGAAGCTTTCAGGTTCATCACCCTAGTTTGTGATGAATACAAAATGATTGAATGTGCTACTATTTCTGATAGTTGAGAATACTTGAAAAATTATAATACAGACAAAATAGGAATCCATATATCAGCATTAAATTTTTAGCATTCCCAGGCTGGTTTTGTTTTAAATGATTTAAAAGTCATTAGGAATTTTACTTTTTTTTTTTTTTTTTTTTGAGACAGAGTTTCTCTGTGTAGCACTGGCTGTCCTGGAACTCACTCTATAGACCAGGCTGGCCACAAACTCACAGAGATGCTCCTGCCTCTGCCTCCCAAGTACTGTGATTAAAGGTGTGCAACACCAATAATAAAAAGATATGTTAACTCCTTCGCCTTAAATAACATTCTTTAGAAATATTTCCTTTTGTATTATAAATATTGCTTCTTCTGTGTGTCATTCTCCAACATTATCTCATGAATCTTGGGGTGAGTGAGCAGAGGGTGTTTTGCTTTGTTTTGTTTGGGGTGTTTTGTTTTGTTTTCTCCCAACATTCTCCAATGAACTGTTTTATTTCTTCAATCTCTTATGAGAAGCAAATAGCTTAATTTCTGAAGGATGACTATATCGAATCTTACATTAAATACTCTACATATCTTATAGTACTCATTAAAATATTAAGCACAATTCTATAAAGTGGCAACTGAAAATTATTTGATGTGTGGCACTTTGTAGAATACTTAGTTGTGCTAATTTGGAGTTTTCATTATAATTATATTCAAATTATTGTGGGGAAGAATTGGTGAAGCATTTTTGAGTATATCAGAGACCATCCTTGTGATTGAAGGAAATCACTTTTATTTCTGCCTTTTGTACATCATTATACATTGAGTCCTAGCATGTGAGTCCAGATGTTTTTCATATCATGCATAGAACTTTATAGATTAATGATATGTTTTCATGCTGTTTTTTACATAAAACATTTCTTGTTCTTTGTTTTTGCTTTACATGGAATGCATGGGCTTTAAGACCATAATTTCTTTGGTAAGGTTTCATCTGCCTTGGGGTTCTATCTTTGGTCTTACTTCTGCTTATCCTCTATTAGTCAAACATAATTTCTTAGGCAGAAGCCTACAACAGCAGCTGTGATTTAAAAATAATTTTTGATCCTATCAATGCTCATTTTTCTCCCTAAATAATGATACTTTTTAAGAACATCTGGGGTGGTGGTAGCACATGCCTTTGATCCTTGCATTCAGGACAGAGGTAGGTGGATCTCTGTGAGTTCTAAGCCAGCCTGCTCTACAAACCAAGTTCCAAGTTACACAGAGAACCTTGTCTCAAAACAAAACAAAACAAAAATCTGGCAGAAAGTCTTGATCCTTCTTAAATCCTATCCATGCAAAACAAAATGTAATTGATAGAGATAAAGAACTGGGTAAGAAGAACCCAGAGATGGTGACTTGCATCTGTAACACCAGCTGTTAGGAAGTTGAGGAAGGAAGATCATTTGAGCAATGGAAATTAAGACAGTCTGAACAAACTAACAGAGCAAGCTATATCTCAAAAACAAAAGTGACAGTAGCAAAGAGCCAATAAATTCCTCAGCTTTGTTCTGTGATGACTAGCTATTTGTAATCCTTTCAATAATACATAAATGACAGGCAAAATACGATTAAAGGAAAGATTAAAAATAATAAAGCTTAGGACCATAGCTTATGTGGGGTTTTTTTGGGGGGGGCGGGGGGGGGGGTGGGCTGGTGTTTTGAGACAGGGTTTCTTTGTGTAATAGCCTTAGCTGTCCTGGAACTAGCTCTGTAGACCAGGCTGGCCTCAAGCTCACAGAGATCCTCCTGCCTTTGTCTCCCGAGTGTTGGGATTAAAGGCATGTGCCACAACTGCCCGGCATTATATGTAATTCTTGATACACTTATTTTCAAAGTTTTATCATTTTTCTTTTGATAGGAATGGGTCGTGAAGTGGAGAATCTCATACTAGAGAATACACAGCTGCTGGAAACCAAGTAAGTATGAAAGTTTAACTTGGAATAAAAGAAATACATTTTCTTATTTCCAAGTCAGTGATTTTATGTTAATCTAACACAACATTGTGCTGTCTCCCTACCCAATTTCATTCTCTTCTCAACATCTCTGCATACATAGAGAAATGGGTAATGAACCCTTCATTGTCCTGATAGGTTTTATTACTCTGAAATTAATTAATTAATTAATCTATTTATTTATTTATTATTTTTTTGAGACAGGGTTTCTCTGTAGTTTTGGAGCCTGTCCTGGAACTCGCTCTTGTAGACCAGGCTTGCCTCAAACTCAGAGATCCGCCTGCCTCTGCCTCCCAAGTGCTGGGATTAAAGGCGTGCACCACCACTGCCTGGCTACTATGTTATTTCTGTAGAAATGTAATTTTTATTTCTTTTCCACCATACACATTTTAATATTTTGGATGTGTTGTACACTCATTTTTCCCTCTAAGAGGTGCCAATTTTTTATTTTCTGTATCACAAGTTCTAATTGTTCTTAATAATAAAAACTCGTAGTCAAATATAGGGATTAATGTTGAAAGATCAGAGAAACAAAGTGGCCAGCCACTTGAGAGTTCTTACCTCTACCAATGCTCAGACTAAAGGCGTGATCCTTTTTCTACTAATCCTCAGACTGCATCTCCACACTTGTCTCCTGCCACTTTAATTCCTCTCTTCTCCCAGGCCCATTCCTTCCTGTCTCCACCTCCCTACTGCTGGGATTAAAGGCATGTGACTCCCAAATACTTGGATTAAAGATGTGAGCCACCACTGCCAGGCTCTATTTCTCTTTTAGACTGTATTAGCTGGCCTTGAGCTCGAAGAGATCTGTCTGCCTCTCTCTCCTGAGTGCTGGGATTAAAGGTGTGCCTCACCACTGCCTGGCCTCTGTGGCTAACTAGTGGCTTAGCTCTGCACTCTGATCTTCAGGCAAGCTTTATTTGTTAAAACAAAATAACACCACAATTCTCTTTTGAATATTTTATATTTCTGCATGAATGTAATGAATGGTTTTAGCTTCTGCGCAGACACTTCTTTAGATCTCTCCTTCATATTTGTATATTCTTGGGTAGTTTGTGGGGTTTTAAGTCCCTCAGGCAAATAGACAGGCAGGTTCTTTGTCATGTGAAGAAGCAGATAGGGTCCACTTGTCAATTTGTAATGTCTATCCACACAGAATGCCAGTAACTGTAAATGAGGTCACACACAACATATCCGAATGTACTATATCTCCACTTTTTTTCTTTGTTTATTTCTACTTAAACTACTTTCTCAGTAGTTACTAAAGGCTACTGCAGGGATCTCAGAATCACAGATATCCGCCTGCCTCTGCCTCCCAAGTGCTGGAATTAAAGGCATGTGCCACAACTGCCTAGCTGGGTTTAATATTTCTTAATGCTGATTTTATTTATTAGTGGTATGTCTTGTTTTATCAACTATTAGCTTGGTAAGTATGAAGAGCAAACATTAAGCTATTGTTTTATGGACTTGTCTGTAAAAAACCATCAGGAAGAATGTTAAGTTCTCAGTTGTCCAGTTTTATGATTGACAGTTACTTTAGTCTCAAAGACAGAAAAGTTATTTGTAATGATACATTTGAAATATGTGTTTTTTTAGAAATGCTTTGAATGTAGTAAAGAATGATTTAATAGCAAAAGTGGATGAGCTGACCTGTGAGAAAGATGTGCTGCAGGGAGAATTGGAGGCTGTGAAACAGGCCAAGCTGAAGCTAGAAGAAAAGAACAAAGAGCTGGAGGAGGAGCTCAGGAAGTAAGTTTCAACAGTTGCTGGAAGCCAGACACTTCTAGCCTTTGACACTGAAGCTACCATCTATGTGTGTGGGACTACTATGGCTGCCTACCCTAGGACACATTTCTGCTGTAAACCAAACACCTTGCCAGGGTGCAACAAAGGATTGTAGGTATAACCCTGAGACTGAGGCCTTGAGCTCATTCAAACCAGGAAGGGCCAAGAGCTACCTGGAGAAAGTAAAGTGTCTCTGCCATTTATCTCTGCTATGAGCTGTCTCTCTATTTACCAGTACCTTAACAAAAATGGCCTAGTTTTGTTTTTTTTGTTTTTTGTTTGTTTTTCAATACAGAGTTTCCCTGTGTACCTTTTGTCGTTGTTGTTATTGTTGTTTTGTTTGTTTTTCGAGACAGGGTTTCTCTGTAGCTTTGGAGCCTGTCCTGGAACTAGCTCTTGTAGACCAGGCTGGTCTTGAACTCACAGAGATCCACCTGCCTCTGCCTCCCGAGTGTTAGGATTAAAGGCGTGCACCACCACCACCACCACCGCCACAAATGTCTTATGGTTTTTTAGGGGGGGTTTTTTTTGGCTTTTTTTTTCCCTTTTTCCTAGTCATCTTAGTGTCAAAAATTGTTGCTTTGGACTGAGAGATGACTAAGCAGTTAAAAGCACTTGTTGCTTGCTCTTGCAGAGAACCAGAGACCACCCACACCAGTAGCTCTCAATTGTCTGTAAGCCCAGCTTCAGGGGATCCAACACCCTTTTCTGACCTCTGCAGACATCTGCCTCACCCCCACACATATTCAAATAAATAGATAAACAAAGGATAGGGTAAATCTTAAAAAAAAAAAATTGGGGCTGGAAAGACTGCTCCAATGGTTAAGAGCATTTGCTGCTTTTCCAGGGGACCAGAGTTCAGTCCCCAGCATCCACTTTAGTCGCCTTACTACGGCCTGATACACACTACTTGGTGTACACTCATATGCTCACATACAAGGAAATAAATCTTTAGAAATCAAACAAAAAAAACCTTAAATCTTCAATTAAAGTTAAAGTTCATTATTTTCCTCTACTTAATTTGCTCTTGTTGTTTCCTGTTCTTGAGGTGACTGGCCTCTAATTCATTGTGTGTAGCAGAGAATGGCCTTGAATACCTGTTCTCTGACTCCAAGAAGCTAAGATTATAGGCCTATGCTGCCATGGCTAACCTTGCTGGGTTTGTATTTTTTTAGTTTTTTTTTTCTGTTTTTCTTTTTAGAGTCTACTTTATTTGGTACAAAGCTTTTTAGTTTATTTTTTGAGACAGGGTCATATATAGCCGAGGCTGGCTTTAAACTTATTGTGTAACTGAGAATGACCTTGAACTCCTGATCCTCCTGTCTGAACCTCCCAAATGCCCAGATTATACCAGTGCACCACCGCACCTGGTACAACCTGATTTTGTTTTGTTTTAAGAAGTGCTATGATGGGGGCTGGAGAGGTGGCTCAGTGGTTTTAAGAGCACTGGGTGCTCTTCCAGAGGTCCTGAGTTCAATTCCCAGCAGTCACATGGTGACTCACACCATCTGTAATAAGACCTGGCACCCTCCTCTGGTGTGTGGGCATGCATGGAGGCAGAATGTTGTATACATAATAAATAAATAAATCTTTAAAAAAAAAGTACTATGATAATGTTTTCCAAATTAAAGGCAGCAGTCTGCTAACCTTTGGGCAAAATAAAAAATAATCCTGGGACTGGAGAGATGGCTCAGTAGTTAAGAGCTTTGCCTGTTCTTCCAAAGGTCCTGAGTTCAATTCCCATCAACCACATGTGTTCACAACCATCTGTAATGATGAGATTTAGTGCCCTCTTCTGGCCTGCAGGGATACATGCAGGCAAGACACTGAATACATAATAAATAAATATATCTTAAAAAAAAAGAAAAAGAAAAAATTCTGTAGTGGTAACTAAAGCTGTTTACATTTTCTCTCATTATTTTTAAAGATTAATTTAGTAACATGTTTTGTTTTGTTTGTCCCCCTACTAGAGCTCGTGCAGAAGCTGAAGATGCAAGGCAAAAAGCAAAAGACGATGATGATGTAAGCTTATGATTTGGGGTGTTTTTCTTACAGCTTTTTTGATATTTGGGAGTTTCTTGCTAATATTTAGTATTACGGGTCGTGAATAAACTGGCTCTCATTTCTATATGATATCTATATGCTGTTTTTTCTAGAGCCGTGTGCTTGCTTTTCCTCAGTGGTTCAGTGCTCTGACCTGTGTTAGCATGCTATTGTTTCTAATTTTAATAAGTAAGGTTTTGTTAGGTAGCCCAGACAGGTCTCAAACTTAAAATCCTCTAATCACACACATCACACATACTATGACACATGTGTTTATACACACACATGCACACACACAAAATAAGTTTTTGCCAGTCCATATGTATGTATACCACATGTGTACCTGATCCCTAGAATCCAGCAGAAGTCATTAATTAAATTTTTTAGATGGACTTGCAAAGATGGCTCAGCATGTAAAGGTATTTGTTGCCAAGCCTGATGACTTGAGTTCAATCCACAGGACCACATAGTAGAAAGATCTGACTCCCACAAGTTGTCCACATGTATGTTGTAGAATATATGCATCTATGTGTGTAGACACATACATAGATACACATTACACACAAGACACATAGGTAGGCACACTAAGTTATGTTGCCAAAAATGTCCCTGAGAAATCCATGATCCTTTCTCATTTAACTAAAAAAAATAATAATTTCATCATATAAATGTGTACAATTGTCTAGTTTTAATGAACTGTCAACTTGCCGCTGACTATAATTAATCACTTCAAAAAAAAGGTCTCACTTGAATGATTGTCTTCATTGGGCTGGTCTGTAGGGATTGTCTTGATTGCTAAGTGATATAGGAGAGCCAATAAATACTATTATGGGTAGAACCATCCCTAGGCAGATGATTCTCGGCTCTATAGGAAAGCTCCCCAAGCATAGGCTAGAAAACAAGCCAGTAAGTAACATTTCTCCGTGGTTTCTGCTTAAGTTCCGCTTACGTTTGTCCTTTGAATCCCTTGTTGGACTCTGACCCGGAAGTATAAACCCAGTAAATTCTTTCCTCCCCTAAGTTACCTTTGGTCACTGTTGTATCATTGCACTGGAAGGGAACGAGGAGACATACACATAGTCGACATTTCCATGAAGATCTTAAAATAGCATAACAAGTCTGTGTAAATGACAGCTAAATTTTTTTATTTCCTCCCCAAAATATGCACTAATTTTCCTTTTTGAAAGATTCTCACTTTGTAGCCCCTGTTTGACTTGGAACTCACTGTGTAGATCAGGCTATCTTTAAACTCATAGAGATCTGCCCGCTTTTTGCCTCCTGAGTTCTGGGATTAAAGGCCTGCACCACCACAACCAGCATCATAATTCTGTAATAAAATATTAAAATAATATGTTTGTATTTGGAAATTAAATTACCTACTTCTGTATATTTCTACAAAGTATGGTGCTGGCTTTATTTCAAACCACCTTTAGGAACAGAGGGCCTGACTCTGTGGTAGAACACTTGGCTAGCATGCTTGAGGCCTGGGTTTCATCCCTGGTACCACAGAAACACTATATTCCATTTTGGAGATTTGCTGGGGTTTTTAAGTATACTTTGAGATGCTCTTGTGTTGTAATAAGTGCTGTAGTTCATTCTTAGCATCCCATTATATGAATGCGCTACAGTTTTTCTGTTTTCTTGGTAGTGAATATTTGGGTATTTCATAACAAATATTTTATCACAACAAATGATGCTGTTGTTAAAAGCATTATGAAGAAATGGTTAAAAGCACCCACATAGCAGCTCACACCTGTCTGTAATTCCAGTTCCAGAGGATCTGACACCCTCACACAGACGTACATGCAGGCAAAACACCAATGAACATAAAATAAAAATAAATTATAAAAAAGCATTGTAATAAACTAGGTACAGTATTTGCTTGTTGTCTTAGGGTTTTCTATTGCTGTGATGAGACATTATGACCATGACAACTCTTCTAAAGAAAGCATTTAATTGGGGTAGCTCGTTTACAGTTTCAGGGGTTCAGTCCATTATCATCATCACCACAGGGAACATGGTGGCATGCAGGCAGATGTGGTGCTGGAGCTGAGAGTACTGTATCTTGCAGGTGACAGGAGATATCCTGAGCATAGGAAACTTCAAAGCCCGCCCCCACAGTGTCACTCTTCAAGGCCATACCCACTCCAACAGAGCCACATACCCTAATAGTGCCACTTCCTATGATATTATAGGGGCCAGTTTACATTCAAACTACTACACTGATGATCCCAGCATGTCAAAAGACTGTGGTAGGAAGTTTGGGCTATGTGTAGGGAGGTCACTTGTACTAGCCTATATTACACATAGTGAGATCTTGTTTAAAACAAAAAGCAGCCAGGTGTAATAGTACACCCCTTTAATCCCAACACTTAAAGCAGGAGGTCTTTTGTGACTTTGAATTCAGTCTATTCTACATAGGGAGTTCCAGGATAGACAGGCTCTACATATGTAGTGAGAGCTTACCTCAACATCAACACCCTCCAATAAAAGAAAACAACATTATAGTACTATACTATAGTCTTTGGTATGAAGGCTTCTGGACCCCCTCCCCTCCCAGAGTATGTATGTAGTAGTACTATTATTACTGTGTTGCTGAATTTGGGTCTTTCTTTATTTCTGTTTTTTTGTTTTGTTTTATTTTTAGAGACAGGGTTTCTCTGTGTAGTTCTGGCTGTCCTGGAACTCACTTTGTAGGCCAGGCTGGCCTCGAACTCAGAGATCCACTTGCCTCTAGGCAGAATTTAGTCCTTTTGTTATTTGTGGATGGCTTTTGTTTGAAGAGTGGGCTAAATTCTGAGGCAGGAAGACAAAGGTGGAAGACTGCTGAGATGTTCCAAGATTTCAGTCTTGATCTAAAATGTACATGCTCCTCTCAACTAAACAAAAGCCTATCATTAAACCTACCTGCTCCCGCAGAGGAAGACTGAGAGATTAGCAGCAGAAGGAAGTTAACTTGGATATGTGCTTTGGAGCCTTACTTCTGTATGGCTTCCATATTCATATCTTATTCCCTGTAGCAATAATTCTGACTTAATCTTGTGTTTCCACTGGTGGTTCGTTGTTGTTCTTTGTTTTTGCTGTTATAGTCTGGTTCCTTAGCAACTAGATAATAGGTTCACTATTTATGTTGACTTCTGGATATATATATGGATTGATATTTGAAGTAAATGAACCTCTTTTGGAACTAATCGTAACTGTTTTCTGAATGTCGCAGGCCATGAATTTAAAATGTTAGAATAATGTTTCCAAGTAAAATTTATGAGGGCATATTAAATCTCTCTATTTGGTATTAGCTGAAAATTTGTAATTTTAATAATTCTTTTACATGCCCAATATTAATATTTATATTCAGAAATTAAATTGCCTACTTCTTTTTAGTCCTAAATAAAAATTTGAGTGGTGTCCTTATTTTATAAGGACATTTTAAAGTCATTAAGTTAAAACATTTCTTTATTAAACTGAAAGAAATGTTTATAATTTAAAGATTTGGTCTCAGTATGAGGTTAACACCAAAACATACACTTCAGGGTGATTTGCCCTCCTCTTATCATTGTAGAGTGACATTCCCACAGCCCAGAGGAAGAGGTTTACTAGAGTGGAAATGGCCCGAGTTCTCATGGAGAGAAACCAGTACAAAGAGAGGCTGATGGAGCTTCAAGAAGCTGTTCGATGGACAGAGATGATCCGGTCCGTATGATGAGTTCCCTGATGTTTCTTATTGTTTCCTTAGATCCTTGCACTCTTTGTTGCCAACTAGAGTGCTGCCTGAGGGCTCATGCCATTTTATTTGTTCACTAAGAGAAACTTTCTGAGTTAATATTTAGATTAGTCATAGGACAAGATCAGATATAGCCCAAAGACTAGGTGTCTTTTGAGATAGTACAGGACCTTAACCTTTTTTTAAAATATGAAAATTGACATTATTCTTGACATTATTCTTTTTCTGTCAATTTAACATGCAGTATAGAAAAAAATATCTTTATTTACTATCTTCTTATAAAATACACTTGACTTCCCCCTCATTTTTCTTCATGCAAAATGTACCTTCTATTGGCATCTTTCAGCCAATTAGATCCTTGTTTTTATCATTAACATGTTTTAATGGTTTATATTTGATAGAGTTTGGTGCCAGTGTGTGCATGCAGTGCAGTTCAATCATCAAATCTAGCGGCCTCTCTTTATTTACTCTCCCCACTTCTATCCTTTAGTAATTTACTCTTTTGCATTCAAGCTGAATTCCTTTTTAAACTAGCAACTGTGAGGCCAGGCGGTGGTGGCGCACGTCTTTAATCCCAGCTCTTGGGAGGCAGAGGCAGGCTAATCCCAGTGAGTTCGAGGCCAGCCTGGTCTACAAGAGCTAGTTCCAGGACAGGCTTCAAAGCTACAGAGAAACCCTATCTCGAAAAACCAAAAAAAAAAAAAAAAAAAAAAAAAACCCAACAAACTAGCACCTGTGAGAGGACACATAGCTGTCCTTTATTGGCTCTTAAAACTCATCTATTGCTGGCATCTAGCTCTTGAAAAGTTTGCCACCTGACTTCCCATTAATTTACTCATATTCTTGAGTTTGGATTATCACATCAAATTTATAAACTAGTCTATAAATCTAACTTCCAACCATTACTTCCTTCTAATTACATAATTTTTAGCACTGCTCACTTATTATGTGGCCTGCAGTGTGGTGCAAGCTGTTTTGTGAGTTAAGAGTGCAGATAAAAAAAGAAAAGAAAGAAAACTTCAGGTAAGAACAGGGATTTATAAAGCAGTATTGTAAAGAAGGAGCTAGAGTATATCTTTTCAATTTTTTTCTTACTTTTTTTTATTTTTGAGGGAAGTTCTGGCTCCAAATTGGCCCCAAACTTGTGATCCTTCTGCCTCAGCCGCCTGAGTTCTGGGACTAGAGTTATGTGCCATTATACCCATCTTAAATACCTTCATACTGTTAGTCATGGTGGTATGCTCCTGTAGTCTAGCCACTTGAAAGGGGACTGTGTGTGACCAAGAGTTCAGACCTAGTCTATACAACATAGCGAGACCTCATTTATTAACAACAACAAAAATGTAGAACATTTTTTACATCAACATTGAGGCTTGTTGGGTATTTACCAAACATAGGGATAACCTGTCAAGAGTCTGAGCTTTTTTTTTTTTTTTTGGTTTTTTTTTTTTTGGTTTTTTGAGACAGGGTTTCTCTGTGGTTTTGGAGCCTGTCCTGGAACTAGCTCTCGTAGACCAGGCTGGTCTCGAACTCACAGAGATCCGCCTGCCTCTGCCTCCCGAGTGCTGGGATTAAAGGCGTGCGCCACCAAGAGTCTGAGCTTTTTAAGAAGGTTTAGTAATTGCTTTAAGCAGTGTTAGATTTAGTAGATTTAGATTTCATGAAAGATCAAAGCAACTGTTTGCTAAATTTAATTGTTGACTCTGTGTATCCCATGAATTTTGTCAGTCTTTTGCTCTTTGGAGAAAAGAGTAGAACACCTATGTAATAAAATAATAATAATAATAATAATAATAATAATAATACTTTCTTTTAAAATTTAGGGCATCACGAGAAAATCCAGCCATGCAAGAAAAGAAAAGGTCAAGCATCTGGCAGTTGTAAGTACACTGAGGACCGTAAGCATAGGTGATGCTTCAAGACTTTTCCCAGTTAGGAGGAAATAGCTAAACAGAAGTTCTTCTCTTTAATATACAGCATGCCAACTCGGTAAGGCTGTGCTTGAGGACCCAAAGTTGTCTATCGTAAGCTGCATTGTGTTGGTTATGCATTTGGTGGAATCTTCTGTCAGTTTACATAAAATAGTGGGGAATTATTTGTAAAATTGACAGTCACATGAATCCCCATCAAAGAAAAGATAAGAAATTTAGTATTTGTACTGCTTGGTTTGTCTGTGTGTGTTAAGCTATTTTATGTTTGTACCAGAAGTACTATGTGTTTACTGAAGTTAAAACTTACCCTTTTATGATTAGTCTGTTTACTGGAAGCATAAATATTTTAAAACTGTGGACATGAATATAGTTACTTAAATTGAACTTAGAGAATTCATGATATGAGTTGACTTGGTGAAGTGACTGTTGTACGTGCTGCACACTAAGCTTCTGCTGTCATCACAGTCGTTACGTTGCTGCTTAACAACCACCATGACATCGTCCCCAGTAGGAGCTAGCTGGGAACCTTTGCATTGTGTTTGTTCAGTAGAAGCTTTCTATATGCAGGAGCATCTCTTTCATTATGGAACTTGCTTATTAGGTGTCTGGCATTCTAAGCAATAGTTTCTTTCCCCTGAATGTCCAAGTTTAGCTGTGACTGACTGCTCAGGCTAAAGTATAACTATAAAACTGGTTTTGCTATTGTCTAACTCACTGCCATGTAAAGTCTTTGAAGTTTTCTTGAGCATAAAAATTTATAGAAAATCGGGGATTGGTTTTAACAGTGCATATAATAGATATACTTGTGGATTGTCTTTGTTTGCTTGTTTTGTTAGTTTCAGCCGACTTTTTAGCTCTTCAAGTAATGCAACAAAGAAGCCTGAACCTCCTGTGAATCTGAAGTACAATGCACCCACTTCTCACGTGACTCCCTCCGTAAAGAAAAGGAGCAGCACCCTATCTCAGCTCCCTGGCGATAAGTCCAAGGCATTTGATTTCCTTAGTGAGGAGTAAGTATTCCAAGCAATGGTCATGCCCAGAGTAAGTTCATAGTTAGAATCTTTCACCACTTACTTCACAGGGCTTCCAATAACTCTAAAGAAACTGTTGCTAGCCAGACATAATAGTTTAGCCTGGTAATCCCAGTACACAGGATACTGATAGAAGAGGATCATTCCTAATTCATGGCCAGCCTGATGTGAATAGATAGTTCAGTCTAGCATCAGCTACAGAGTTAAATCCCGTCTTAAAGAACAAAGGAAACTATTTTGTGAGATGGAGTTGTGAGGAGAAGAAAAAACAAGGATGGGTTTCTGTAATGTGAGTGGATGCCTTTTAAGTAAATTACCTGTAGGGCTAAGCAATGTAATCCTAAACCTATGGAAACTGAGGCAGGAGGATTGCACTTTTGAAAACATCATGGGCCACAGGGTAAGACTTTGCCCCAAAATTAAAGAATGAATGAATGAATGAATGAATGAATGAATGAGACTTGTAGCCAGTATTTATTGAAGTTGCACTTAATTGAGATTGATTCCTGAGACCTCCGTGTTGGAAGGAGAGGACTGCCTTCCACAAGTTGTCCCCTGACCTCCCAGGAACACAGTAACACATGCACACACACACAAACCCATGTTAAATAAGATGTGATACAATTTTGAAAGAAAATTGCACTCCAGGCCGGACGATGGTGGCACACGCCTTTAATCCCAGCACTTGGGAGGCAGAGGCAGGTGGATCTCTGTGAGTTCGAGACCAGCCTGGTCTACAGAGCTAGTTCCAGGACAGGCTCCAAAGCCACAGAGAAACCCTGTCTCGAAAAACCAAAAAAAAAAAAAAAAGAAAGAAAGAAAATTGCATTCCATAGTTTTCATAAGGAAAAGGAATTTTTATTGACACAACAGTATTGATAAATATCAATAGATATACTGAATACTTAATTTAAGCCTTTAATCCTAAGTGTTTTAACATTTCCTTTGGTTGTCAGAAGGACTTGGTTTTCCCTTCTGACTCTGTGAACAAATTAATCTCTCAGGGCCCATTTTTTCCTCTCTGAAAAATTATTTCAAACGTGTTAGGTTAAAATTATACACTATGTATAGTGTCTGACACACCAGTAAATTTTGTAAACTATGGTTTATACAGAAAGTCACCTCACAAAAGTATAAATGGCCAAAAGAAAGAGAAATTAATTTTAGAATCATTTTTATATTTCGCTCCATATTTTTAAAGCTTGCTTAAGTCAGTTGGCCTTTTTGTCTTCTAAAATAAGTGACTAGGGGCTAAAGAGATGGCTCAGAGGTTAAGAACACACTGATGTTCTTCCAAAGGACCTGGATTTAGTTCCCAGCATCCACATAGTGGTTTGCAATGATGTGAAACTCTAATCCCAGGGAATCCAAGGCTCTTGTCTACTGGCCTCTGAGAAAACCAGGCATTCATATGGTACACAGACATTCTTGTAGACAAAATACTCAAAATATATAAAATTAAAATAAATAAATTTTAAAAAATGAAAGAGTAGAATCTAAAAGTTTGACTTAATCACCCGCCTAAGCATACTATAGCACAATATCTGGCATTAGAAAATTCTTAGTATTTGTCAAATAAGAAAAGGAAGATCCCAGATTACTTCAGAACTTTTCCCTTTCATATATAGCATATGAAATTTCATAACTTTGGTGACTAATAATTTAATACAACATGCTTACTACCTACAGAAGGCTGATTTCACAAACCTGGAAAGATCAGCTTTGGTATAATCCTGGTGTCGGAGTATGTGTGTGTGGGTCATGTACCTCAGGGTGGCCGACTCAAATGCTGGGATTATAGGTCTTGTTTCATCCACTTAATTAAAACTACAAATGTCTTCTTTTAGAACTGAGGCTAGTTTAGCTTCCCGCAGAGAGCAAAAGAGAGAGCAGTATCGGCAGGTGAAGGCACATGTTCAGAAGGAAGATGGTCGCGTCCAAGCTTTTGGCTGGAGTCTGCCTCAGAAATACAAACAGGTAACCTGGGAATGTGATAAGAGCGTCTAGCAGAAAATGCAGGTTGAGTGACATATGCTTGGAAAATGTGAACTGAAAATATCATAAATTGCTCATTTTATTGGATTTGGCACATTTAGAGAAATACAGAGAATAGGTTTTTTTTTTAAGGCTATTTTCTAGAGCCCTATAATAGAAATAAAATACTCCAGATCTATACACTCCTAAATGACTAAACATTTTTTGTGTACAAATACATACTTAGGTGTGCGAATGTGTGATTGTGAACTTCTGCCTCATGTTGAACTGGTTTACTTATTGTCTGTAGTTGCTACTTGAGATTTTGCTTATTTTTCTATTCAGAATGACAGAATCAAGCTAAACTTGATTTCAGGAGCAAATATGTATCTCCTCCCTCCCCCATTAGGTGGCCAATGGTCAAGGGGAAAATAAGATGAAAAATCTACCCGTGCCTGTTTATCTTAGACCACTGGATGAAAAAGATGCATCCATGAAGGTAAGCTAATTGTGACACTGAAGGACAGACTTCTTAAACTCTAGGTGGACCCCCCCCCCAAAAAAAGAAAAAAAACCTAAACGGTGCTTTTGTTAGTAAAATGGTTGCTCATTTTAAAACTTGGTAATTTTTTTTATTTTGAGACAGAATCTCTGTATTATAATCCAGGATGTCCTTGAACTCCTTTTTTTTTCTTCCCTATTTTATCCTTGAACCCTTTATCTCTTCCTCATTCTCCTAATGTACACCCAATGTACAACATTAGAGTATATTAAAGCACCCATTTTAAGAAAAGTTGAAAATTTTCTTATTATGTGTAGAGATAAAAAGTGACATAATACCTTTCTTTCCCACCCTACCTCTGAAAAGCTGTGGTGTGCTGTAGGAGTGAACTTATCTGGTGGCAAGACTAGAGACGGTGGCTCTGTTGTTGGAGCAAGTGTATTTTACAAGGATGTTGCTGGGCTGGACACTGAAGGCAGTAAACAGCGAAGTGCATCTCAAAGTAGTTTAGATAAGTTGGATCAAGAACTCAAGGTAAGTGCGCACTAATATTTGACCTCCTGGTTTATGAGTGTAGGAGTTCAGCTCTTAAATACAAAACTTATTTGAGGCATCCTATAGTGGAGATTACTGTGAACTTGCTGTTTTCCCCGTATGTTCCTTTAACATTCATTTTACTGAAGTGTTATTTACATATATTCAAATATATTGCCAAATGGGTATGACTACTACCACAAAGAAAATACCGACTTTTTTCTAATCACCAATCTGCTTAACAACTAAGTTTTAGTGTAGTAATACTGATAAACAATTGTAGTTTCTAAACAATCTGAATATATTTTGAATAATAGTGCATTTTAGTTTAAGAACACAGTCTTAGGGATATTTTCACATTCATATAATTTTAAACATTTTCCTCTGCCTACTCAGGAACAGCAGAAAGAATTAAAAAATCAAGAAGAATTGTCCAGTCAAGTGTGGATCTGTACCAGCACCCATTCAGCTACAAAGGTTATCATCATCGATGCTGTTCAGCCTGGCAACATCCTCGACAGTTTCACTGCTTGCAACTCTCATGTTCTGTGCATTGCGAGTGTCCCAGGTAAAGCAAGTGTCTGCCTCCTCCCAGGGAGAAATGGCCGATACATACGGCCGATAGACCTATGCTAATGTGCTTGCTGTTACAGATTTTATGTCCTAGTAAGAGATTTAAAGTAAACCGGAAATCATTGAATAACAATATGTTCTTCAGCTATTGAAAGATAGTGTGAAGAATATAAAAAAATGGCAATATGAGAAGATATCTTGTTGATAGAGGCTGATGAAATCCCTAGATTAATTAGTATGGGAAGGCCACCTAAAATTCTGGGATTGATATGTAAAATTAAAACAGTAGTTCAGAAATATTAGTCAGCCATAAAAGAAATGACATTGAGACAGAGTCAGCCTAAACTACATAGTGAGATTCTGTCTCCAAAAGAGAAACAAAAGGCTTAACTGACAACTTTTATATTATTTAAAAAAAAACTACTTTATTTATTTTTTACTTTTTTTTAAACATTAGAACTCTAGGATGTTTATTACAAGGGTAAACCCTGATCCTCCAGTTGGGCTTTTCGGTAGGATTTCTGGTATCAAGCACGGGCATCAGGACCTCCCAACTTTCTGGATTCACAGTGATGAGGATCAACTACAAACAGGGTACAATCATACTGGATGAGGATATCTTTGATCTCCTTCTTAAAAAACAACTTTAAAATAAACTTTAAAGCCAGGTGGTGGTAGCACGTGTCTTTAAGCCTTTAATCCAGTACTCAAAAGCAGAGGCAGATGGGTCTCTGAGGCCAAGCTGGTTTACAGGTCTTCTAGGACAACAAGGGGTATATAGAGAAGGGCTATATTCTCGGGGGGAAAAAAAGATAAATAAAAAACATAATATCTTTTGATGTGATAGAAATGAAAGTGGTTTTCCATTGTAAATGTTTATTTTTTATTGTCTTACTAGTATTTTTTAATATTTATTTATTTATTTATTTATTATGTATACAATATTCTGCGTGTATTCCTGCAGGCCAGAAGAGGGCACCAGACCTCATTACAGATGGTTGTGAGCCACCATGTGGTTGCTAGTATTTTAAGCCACTATATTTTTTATTACAGTATATAGAAGTATACATTTTTCAAGTAGTAATCACGATAATCTTAAGATGTTTTTTGTTTGTTTGTTTTGTTTTCAAGATAGGCAGATCTCTGTGAGCTTGAGGCCAGCCTGGTCTACAGAGCTAATTCCAGGACACAGCTAGGGAAACCCTGTCTTGATACCCCCCCCCTCCACACACACACAATTGATAAGATATTGCTCGCTACAATTTTAACCTTTGCCAAAATATGAGAACTACTGTGAATTTGGAAGTGTCGGTAGAAAACTAGAACTATAGGAGCTAGTGATATGTTTTCTACTTAGATATTCATTTCAGGTGGAAGGCCAGGTGTTGTGGCACATTTCTATAATTCCAATCCTTGTGAAGCAGAGGCAAACTGATTGAAGGCCAGCCTGACCCTATACAGCAAAATTCTGTCTCTAACCCTTCCCCCTTAAAGGAAAAATTTTCAGATGAAAGTATAAATTAATAGATATAGTTAATAGTTAATTTGTGTCAATCTGTTTTTGTGTTTGTGGGGAGTGAAACCAGGATATTAAGTTGAATATGATGCATGATTTACATTAACTTTTTGGTCCCATTTGTTAAGTGATTACATTGTATATTGACTGTTTGATCACTGTTTAGTTTTCTTTTTTACTTACTGTATAAATTGTTTTTTGTTTTTTTGGGGTTTTTTTTGGTTTTTCGAGACAGGGTTTCTCTGCGACTTTGGAGCCTGTCCTGGAACTAGCTCTGTAGACCAGGCTGGTCTTGAACTCACAGAGATCCACCTGCCTCTGCCTCCTGAGTGCTGGAATTAAAGGCGTGCGCCACCATCGCCCAGCTATATAAATTGTTACTAATTCCTGAAATACAAGACTCTTTTCAGTCTTTAAAAATTATATTTTTATTGTGTATGTGTGTGATGTGTAGAGAGACTGTATAAGTCATGGCACATGGACAGAGGTCAGAAGATTTTATAGCATTGATTCTTTTCTTCCACCAGGATCAGATTTGGGGCAGCAGCTTGTGCAGCAGGTGCTTTGCCAACTGAGCATTGCACTATCATCTTTTCTATTTTGTATTATTATGGTTTAGCCAGGTGTGGTGGTGTATACCTGTAATCCCAGCTTTTGGGAGGTGGAGACAGGAGGATCTCTAAGGTCAGCTTGACTACATAGAGTTCAAGGCCAATGTAGATCAAGTGAGGCCTTGTCTCCAAAAATCACACACCTTTTAATTGTTGTCTAATGTTAATAAACCCATAATATAAATATTATTAATGTATTATTGTGTGTAGGAGTGCACCCATACCACAGTGCATATATAGAAACCAGAGGACAACTTTTGGGAGTAGGTTTTACCTTCTTCTTTTTTTTTTTTTTTTTGGTTTTTCGAGACAGGGTTTCTCTGTGGTTTTGGAGCCTGACCTGGAACTAGCTCTTGTAGACCAGGCTGGTCTCGAACTCACAGAGATCCGCCTGCCTCTGCCTCCCGAGTGCTGGGATTAAAGGCGTGCGCCACCACCGCCCGGCTAGGTTTTACCTTCTCACTGGTGGGTTGCAGGGTCCAAACTTAGGTCATCAGATTTGTGCAGCGGATGCTTTTTACCTTCTAACCATGTTGCCGGCCCTATCTCACACAAAGCAAAATTTAGGGAAAAAAAAAAGGTATTATCTCTTAACGTTTTTGTCATTGGAATATGAACTAATTGAAATGTTATTTTACCTCTAAATTTACTTTTTCATTTTATCAAGATTAAATAAATTTAACACTGCCTTCTTGGTATATTCTAGTAGCTGTATGTTTCTCCTGTGTCCTCGCATTTCATACCTTGAGTTGCTTTAATAGGATAAATAAAGCTACTTCTTAGTTTACTGGGTATTCAGAGAAAGTTGCTTTTTTTAGGAGCTCGGGAAACAGACTACCCTGCAGGAGAAGAACTTTCTGAATCTGGTCAGGTAGACAAAGCATCTTTGTGTGGAAGCATGACAAGCAACAGTTCTGCCGAGATGGACAGCTTACTGGGAGGCATCACAGTGGTTGGGTGTTCCACAGAAGGAGTGACAGGAACTGCCACTTCCCCCAGTACCAACGGTGCTTCTCCAGTGATAGAAAAGCCACCAGGTACATGTGTGGAGAGTCTGATCCTATCCTGAAAGTGCCACATTATAGACTTGTCAATCTTAAAGTAGCCAGGGTGAAAGAGCCAGAAAGAAGATGCTGTATGTGAGAACTAGTTCTTCATGTCACTGCAGTGCCAAGGAGGGGTCAGTGGAGTGGAGTTCCAGACAGGCTTATGTGGTGAAAGTATTGGAGTCGAAAAACTCATTCAGCATAGAGTGTTTATGTTTTTATAGAAATGGAAGCCGAAAATAGTGAGGTTGACGAAAATGTTCCTACAGCAGAAGAAGCAACTGAAGCCACAGAGGGCAATGCAGGGTCTACTGAAGATGCTGTGGACATCTCTCAACCTGGTGTGTACACAGAGCATGTGTTTACAGATCCTTTGGGAGTTCAGATCCCAGAAGACCTCTCCCCGGTGTTTCAATCAAGGTATGCATCCCAAATCAGTAACTTTGGAGAGTTTTATTCTCTCCTATTTATTTTCTTTGGAGATTTTTTCTATCCATTTCTATTTATGTTTGTTTGTTGTTTTATATCTTGGTTGTTTGTTGTTGTTGTTTGTTTTGTTTTGATTTGATTTTTGAAATAGGGTTTCTTTGTGTTGTCCTGGCTGTACTGGAACTCTGTAGACCAGACGTGCCTCGAACTCAGAGATTACCTGCCTCTGCCTCCCGAGTGTTTATTAGCACTTACAATTAATTTCAGATGAAGTCGATTTGAATTAGATAGTTCAATTCTGTTGTCTACTTATGCCCTGACAACCCAAAAGAAGGGATTTATAGTGGAATATAAACATATTTGCTGTATCTCACCCCAGAAGAAACTATTATAAACTTCAAAATAATTAATAACAAAGCCATAAATTTTTCTATCGTGCTTTTATTTGGTTGGTTTTTGGCTTTTCTTCTTTTTTTTTTTTTTTTTTTTTTTTTTGGTTTTTCGAGACAGGGTTTCTCTGTGGCTTTGGAGCCTGTCCTGGAACTAGCTCTGTAGACCAGGCTGGTCTCGAACTCACAGAGATCCGCCTACCTCTGCCTCCCGAGTGCTGGGATTAAAGGCGTGCGCCACCATCGCCCGGCTGGCTTTTCTTCTTTTTGAGAGCTGTAATTAAAGTCTTGGCTATTAACTGATGAGTAACATTATTAAATCTTATTCCCCTTTCTCCACTATGAACTTCCACTAAAACTTGTTAGTGTTTCTGGTCCAGTTGTGAGCTACTTAATGTGTAAGCATTTAACATTGGCTTTTCTGGAATCTTGGTGTTTGTTCATTGTGGTAAGCTTAAATGTAGAACTGTTCAATTCTGAAAACTAAAGCTAATATGTATACTCAGGGTAGGTTTTTTCTTTTGTGCTTCTTTCCCAGTAATGACTCAGATGTGTACAAAGATCAGATATCAGTATTGCCAAATGAGCAAGACCTGGCGAGAGAAGAAGCTCAGAAAATGAGTAGTCTTTTACCAACCATGTGGCTTGGAGCTCAAAATGGCTGGTAAGTACTAGCATCCTAATTTTACAATATCCTTAGTCTTCTGCGTCTGCATTTGAAATAAAGAAATGAGGCAGACGGGATAGTACAGGCCTGTAATCTCAGCACTTGGGAGATTGGGGAGGAGGATTGCAAATTCAAGGTTATTTTGGGCCACGGAACCTTCACGATAACCTTGGCTGTGCAGCAAAGTGAGACCCTCTTCACAAAAGCAAAAACCCTAAACAAAAGATAAATGAAATGTAGTAAACATAAAGTGTAGATTAATACAAAAACTTTATACACACAAAATTTGAAGTTTTATTGCAACTTTCATAAACTAGACTTCCATTAGTTCTAAATGGTAAATTATTTTTCTTTGTCACAGAATGTTCTATTTATGTAATATTCTTAAAAGAAAAGGTAAATAAGATTTTTAAATCTGAGTTAGACTGGTGGTGCATGCCCATACTAGAATACACAGAATGCTGAAACAGGATCATAAATTTTAGGATAGCCTGGACTAAAACAAGATCCTAGCTAAAAATAAAAATTAAATCTGATATAGAATTAAGAATAAATTATGCTGGACAGTGATGGTGCACACCTTTAATCCTAGCACTCAGGAGACAGAGGCAGATGGATCTCTGAGTTCCAGGCCAGCCCGGTGTACAAAGCGAGTTCCTGGATAGCCAGGACTACAAAGAGAAAATCTTGGCTCACCAACAAAAAGGGAGAGAGAATAAATAAAAAAAAAAATGGGGCTTCAGAGATGGCTCATTGGTTAAGAGTGCTTGCTGCTCTTGCAGAAGATCAAGTTCAGTTCCTAGCACTCACATGACAGCTCAGCAGCTGTCTATAATGCTGGTTCCAGGCCTTCACAGTTATCAAGTACACACCTGGTGCACAGACATGCTTGCAGGCAAATACACAAAATTCTAAAAATCTTTTTTAAAAATGAACAAATCAGGATTTGAAAGCTCAGAAAATAATGATCTATGTTACATGGTTTGTTCACTTTTTTTTTTTGGAGGGGGGGGCCTCTTTTACACAGGTTTTTTCTGTGTAACCTGGCTGTCCTGGAACACTCTCCATAAGACGAGGCTGGCCTTGAACTCAGATCTGCCTGCCTCTGCCTCCTAAGTGCTAGGATTAAAGGCGTGTGCACAGATATTCACTTATTAATACTGTGGGGCCTCTTATAGAATAGAGTATTTTCAAAGGTTAAGCAGGGTCACTTATGTATGTTTTCCCTAGGACTCTGGCTTAGCCTGCAGGCTGTGTAGAGTCAACCACTGTCTGATGTGAATCCTTCTGTCATTCAGAAGTTCAGTGTAATGGAGATGTTGGATTATTTATGTAAAGGGTTTTATGCAGAAATGCTTAAGGTGTGGGGGAAGCCAAAGTTAACTCAAGTATCAATAGTAATTCTAGCATTTTTGGTTTTGGTATGTTTCTGTTTGTGTAAATAGCCTGTTCTTCTGTCTTTGGTACTTGTTCTCTCTCCTCCCTTCCTCCCTCCTCTTTGTCTCTATCTCTCTTTCCCTCTCCTTCTCCCCCTTCCCTCTTCCTACCCCTTGTTCTTTCTCTTTTCATACAAAAGTATCAAACCCTTTTCCTAAAAATTGAATGATTTTTCCTTTTGGGGGTACCGGTATCATTGTTAGATAGAAGCATTGATGATACCCTATGCCTTAACAATCCTGACTTTATTTCTGCAGTTTGTATGTCCATTCATCTGTAGCCCAGTGGAGGAAATGTCTCCATTCAATTAAGCTTAAAGACTCAATCCTCAGTATTGTGTAAGTCTTATTTTTAAAATTATTCCTTTTAAAAGATTTGATTTTGGTGTAAAATAAATTTTAAGACTTTAAAGTTAACATGTTTCTCATGATAAATCAGTATGCAAGCTTGATTTATTTGCTTGTTGGTTTAACCATTATCTTAGTTACTTTCCTATTACTGTGATAAAATACCATGACCAAGGCAACTTACAGAAGGAAGGGCTCACTTGAGCTTATGGTTCCAGAGAAATGAGTTCATCATGACAGGGAAGCATGGCAGCAAGCAGGCTAGAGCAGGATGCTGAGGGCTCACACCTTGGACTGCAAGTAGAAAGTAGAGAGCGCAAACTAACAATGATGCAAGTCGTTTAAACTCCGAAAGCTGGCCTCCAGTGATACACTTCCTCCAACAAGACCACACTTACTCAAACAACACCATTAACTGGGTACCAAGTATTCAAATACTCATGACTATGGGAGACAGCTCATTCAAACCACCACAACAGTGTAACTAGAGAAACTGAGGATGACATTCAATAATGGAAAGAAGACTAAAAAACATTTAAGTAGAAAACTTTCCAGATTAAATCTTCACTTTAGTGGTTCTGCATTTGTTTCAGACTATTCCTCATAGTTTGGAAATACATTGATGAGGTCATTGGTTTACTAATCCTTTTTCATATGCTGACTGGCAAAATTCCAACAGTTTGTTCCTAAATCTACAGGACAGACTCTGTTAGTTCCAGTCAAGATGTGTATCTGGTCTGTAGAGTTATGTTAAGGTAAAATGAGAGGAGGAGCCTTGAGCTAGAAAGCAAAACACCCACATGCTGTGCATTAGTTTCTGTGACGTGTTTCCATAACAAGATGCTCACAAACTGGTCCTTTAAGAGACTATGCACCAGCTCAATAACACATGGTCCATTCTGTGCTCCTGAGTGGAGGTTCTGAAATTCGTTTTCCTGTTTGCAGACACGTGAAAGGAATTGTGCTAGTGGCCCTAGCTGATGGCACCCTTGCAATCTTCCACAGAGGAGTTGGTGAGTTTTTATAACATTGTACACCAACATGTTGCTTTGCAGAGCATTTTAAGTAGATTGGCTTACCATTTTTGAAAGAAATGATACCTAAAAAGAGAATGAAGTTGTGGGATATTGGTGATATACATTAGTAAATATATGGATGCCTCTGTGGAGGTATGCACTAGGCATTCCTAATGGACAAGTGTGTTTATCACAGTGAGCAAAGAATTAACATTTTCTGTCTACACACACACACAAACACATACATACATACATACATACATACATACATACATACATACATACATACATAAAAACACACATTATCTTTGTGTGCATGTTTATGGTATGTGTACATAAATGTTCATGTATGTGAATATGGGCATGCATGTGGTGTGTGTTTGACAGACCAACCTTGTGTTGGTTGTTATCTCCTTACCTTGCTTTAGATAGGGTCTTTTGTTATTTACTGATGTGTGTGCCAGGCTAGCTGGCCTCCAAGTTTCTAGAAATTCTCCTGTTTCCAGTTCCTGTTTTACATAGATTCTGGGAATCTAAGCTTAGTTTCTCACACTTACCAACAAAAATTTTTTTCATATACTTAATTAGAAAACATTTGGCAAGGATAATTTTCTTTTATCTCTTTTTTTGTTTGATTTTTTTTTTTTTTTTTTTTTTTTTTTTTTTTTTTTTTTTGGTTTTTCGAGACAGGGTTTCTCTGTGGCTTTGGATCCTGTCCTGGAACTAGCTCTGTAGACCAGGCTGGTCTTGAACTCACAGAGATCCGCCTGCCTCTGTTTGATTTTTAAAGATAGAGTCTCACTATGTAGCCCTGGCTAGCCTAGAACTTGCTATATAGATCAGGCTAGTCTTAAATCCACCTGTTTTTTGCCTCCTGGAAGCTGGAATTAAAAGGCCATCACACACAGCCTTATCCTATTTTAAAAAATAATTTTTGTTTACTTGATTTAAGAAAAATTTTGCACTATACTTCTAAGTTATGCCCCAATCCCTAAATACATTCTAATTCTAAAAAGACTGTTATTTTCAGATAACCTACAACTAGTTTGTCATAGTACCATTCTACCTTGTTTGTTGTTTTTCGAGACAGGGTTTCTCTGTGAAACAGTCTTGTCTGTCCTAGAATTCACTCTGTAAACCAGACTGACCTCAGACTCTCAGACTCACAGAGATCCGCCTGGGATTAAAGGCAGTTACTACCACTGCCCGGCCCTGGCTTTTTTTTTTTCTCCTCTCTTTGTCTCTGTCTCTGTCTCTGTGTGTGTGTGTGTCTCACTCTCTCTCTGTCTCTCTAAGCTAGGTCTTACTAAGTACCTTGGTTAGCCTGGACCAATATATAAACCACACTAACCTTGAACCACAAAAAAAATCTGCTTGCCTCTGCCTCCCCAGTGCTAGGATTAAAGGTGTATGCCACCACACCAAACTACATTACCTCTTTTGAAAACGCCCTTGAAAGGGAATCCAGTTAGCAGGTAGCAAGTTGGAGCAGACATTCCTTGTGCTCTCTTCCAGTTTGTAACTTGTACAGGTAAAGGCACACTTAATCCATGGTCCTAGAGCGCCGCATCACTAATGAGTGCTGTGACTAACTATCATCTATTTCTGTTTTCAAGATGGACAGTGGGACTTGTCAAACTATCACCTTTTAGACCTTGGACGTCCTCACCATTCCATACGATGCATGACTGTGGTACATGACAAAGTCTGGTGTGGCTATAGGAACAAAATCTATGTGGTTCAGCCAAAGGCTATGAAGATAGAGGCAAGTTAATCTACATTCTGTATATACACTGAATTGGTATTCCCAGAGACTGCAGGATTAAATAATCATTTCCAGCTTCTTTAGAGACTGCTTTCCAGATCACTGTTTAAGGGGCTTTTCAGATACAGTTTTGGATGTCTTAGTTTTCTGTTACTTTACCTCATGGACTATGAGGGTAGGAAATGGTGGGGCTTGTTTTTGGTTGTTGTTGGTTTTATTTTGTTTTTAAGTACAGGATTCAAATGTAAAGGTTTTATATGTGTCTGTTTATGTATTTTATATATGTTATGTGCTTTATTTGAATATATGTTTTTTGTTGATGTGGTTTTGGTTTTTTGAGTATTTTTCTACATATCACTAGCTGTCCTGGAACTTACTATGTAGACCAGACTGGCCTCGAACTCAGAGATCTGCTTTCCTCTTCTTCCTGAGTGCTGGAATTAAAGATGTGCAATATCATGCCAGCCTAAATATGTAGTTTGGTTTTAAGATTTATTTATTTATTATGTATACAACATTCTGCCTGCATATATGCCCACATGCCAAAAGAGGGCGCCAGATCTCATTACAGATGGTTGTGAGCCACCATGTGGTTGCTGGGAATTGAACTCAATACCTCTGGAAGACCAGTCAGTGCTCTTAACCACTGATCCATCTCTCCAGCCCGAATATGTAGTTCTTAATAGGTCTGCTTATATAAGGATTGGTTGAGAGAATTCCTAAGTTAGTTCCCTTTGCCTATTCCATGTACATTCAGATTCATTTGCATTCATATCACAAACCAAGAAAAATAGCATTATAGTGAAAATTTTTGTTAAAAAATAATCTAAATTTTGGTCATAATGTATCTATTCTGATTATTTAAAAAATTACAGTAGGAACGTTTTGAGGTGAAATTTCTATTTCTCCCTGCCCCGTGTCTCATTTTCTTCCTTAGAAATCTCACAGTTAAAGCTAGACATGATAGCACACCCCTGTTAATCCTAGCACTTGGGAGGCTAAGGTAAAAGGATGGCAACAAATCAGAGACTAACCTAGGCTACACATAATAACACCTTGTCTCAATAGCTACCCCCTCTGCCAAACATTTGGTGTTTATTTTTCACTGCTGTTCCTCATGCAACAGTGTGGGTTCCTTTTCATTTAGTTACCAATAGGATCTTACTTCTCACTGCAGAACCAAATCCTGAAATCATCATTTCTAAACACTGGCACATGGCCAGCATTGTTTATATAAGGAAACATCCTGTATAGTGCTGAAACCCAGCACTTGGTTCTGTTGTTATTGTCTCACTATTGAAACAATCTCACTCTGACCTTGATCTCACAGCAGCTTTCCTGTCTCATACTTCCAAGTGCTAGGATTGCAGGTGTCAGCCACCATGTACAACTACTGTTTGATCTTTTGTTCTTATTTGAATATATATGTGTGTGTTACATTCTATGGTAGAAGAACTAATGGGAAGAACAGTCATAGAAGATAAGCAAATTTAGGCCCTTTAATAAACAGTCTTCAGATTGTTGGGCGGATGAACTTTTAAAGTGACTTCCTGTGTGACAAAAGTAATTCCATTTGCTGGGCAGTGATGGTGCATGCTTAGTCCCAGCACTTAGGAGGCAGAGGCAGACGGAATTCTGAATTTGAGGCCAGCCTGGTCTACAAAGTGAGTTCCAGGACAGCCAGGGCTACACAGAGCCTTGTCTTAAAAAAACAACAACAAAAGTAATTTCATTATTAAACATCTCTTCTAGAAATCATTTGATGCACACCCCAGGAAGGAGAGCCAAGTACGGCAGCTTGCATGGGTGGGTGATGGTGTGTGGGTCTCCATTCGTTTGGATTCCACACTCCGTCTCTATCATGCACACACATACCAACATCTCCAGGATGTGGACATTGAACCTTATGTAAGCAAAATGTTAGGTAAGCTTCCATAGTGTTTTCTTTTTGAAAATCAATGAAAATGCTCTGTTTTTGTTTTATGCAGTATTGTGGTATACGCTGAGCAGATGGGCTACCACTGACTTACACCTCCATCCTCTTCTAATGCTCTGAGAAAATCACTGAATAAGTTCATCACTGGAAGTATCAGACAGATGCTCCAATGTTCTCCACTAGAAATTTTTTGTTTTGTCTTCCCCTTATTCCTTCCATTTCTGATGACGTAGAACTCTGTCAAGTTTGGAACTGCCTTATGTCAATTACTTTGTCTTGATCACTATCCTCTTAGGCCAGGTCACTATCCTTTTTCCCTTTGATAACGTTTGTTTCCTAACTTGTCTCCCTGTTCGTATACTAATCTGTTCTCTACATAGTAAACAATGTAAAATTTCATCTTGATGTACTTTTGCTCTAGCCTCTAGACCAGTTGACACTTAGATCTTACCAGGAGACTTTACGTGGTCTAAACTAATCTCAGTGCCTACATCCTTCTGCTCACATTGACAGATTCCTCCCCATTTCAGGGCCTTCACATGTTCTATGTATCCTTGGCCTAACAGGTATTTTGTGGTTTTGTTTACATACTCTCAGGTTCTCGTGTCATTGAAGAGGAATCTTTATTTAGGTTCTGTTTTTTTTAAAAAAAAAAAAACAAGAAGAGAGAGATAGGGTCTCACTGTATAGCCCAGGTTAGCCTGAAAGTCACAGAGATCTCCCTGCCTCTGCCTCTCAAGAGCTGGGATGAAAAGTGTGTGTCACCACACCCAACCTATCATCTTCATAGGTTTAGCATTAGTGTGATTGCACCCATATTATGTGACTTTTGTTTATTGTTTCTACCCCAGAGATGAAACCCCAGGAAAGGCAGGAAAAATCTCTGGTCTTGTTCTCTGATGGATTTTGGTTTTTTAGTTTTTGGGGGGGTTTTTTTGTTTTTTTGTTTTTTTTTTGGTTTTTCGAGACAGGGTTTCTCTGTGGTTTTGGAGCCTGTCCTGGAACTAGCTCTGTAGACCAGGCTGGCTTTGCCAGCACTCGGGAGGCAAAGGCAGGCAGATCTCTGTGAGTTCCAGGACAGCCAATTCTACACAGAGAAACCCTGTCTCAAAAAAACAACAACAAAAAATGATGCACAATTTATTTTAAAGTTGTACTTTGACTATTGGTTAAAGATTCCTAGCTTAGAGCTGGAGAGATGAATCAGTGGTCAAGAGCATTTGCTGCTGTTGCAGAGGACCTAGGTTTGGTTCCCAGTACTACTCACATAGCAGTTCATCAAACATTTGTAACTCTGGTCCTAGGGGTTTGGACACCCTCTTCTGGCCTCAGCAAGTATTAGGCATGGGAGTGGTGTACATATATACAGGCAGGCAAAACACTCATGCCTAAAATAAAATTAATCTTTAAAAAACTTTTTTTCTAAAGATTCCTAGCATAGGCTGAATGGGAGTTAAGATTGCTTCCTTCAGTATTTGTAAGATCAGGACCTTAGTTCTTTGAATGACTGATGTTTGTCTCAAATGTTTTATTTATTTAATCATTATACTTCTCTAATCTCTGAAAATGAAATCAATTGCAAAAATTCTTTTAAAATTTTTATATTATATTCTAATACTTCTAAGCTGATTAGAGCCTAAGTATATAAACAAGAGAAAAGGTATGTTTTAGCAAAGGTTGATTTTTTTTTAATGCATGTAAAGAAATTTAAAATAAATTAATTTTCAGTTTATAAAATGACATTTGATTTCCTAATCTAGCATACTCCAAGTTTTGGGTTCTTGTTGCTTTGCTTTGTCTTATGTTGGGTTTGATTTGTGTCTGTAGCTCCCTTAATTAAATTTTGGTCTGTATTTTTTGATATATTATTTCCTTTGTACTTCTTTCTGGTCGATAAAGTAATGCCAGCCATCTTTTTCCTTTATCCTTGACTTGTCAAATAATAAAGCCAAATAAGAGTTTGCTGTGCGCTGAGCATAGTGGTTCCCTCCCACAACCCCAGCACTCACCTGTAATTGCACCATTTGTGAGTTAAAGGGAGAAGGATTACAAGTTCAGAGTTGGCCTTGGCTACATAGTTCGTTCAAAACCACCCTAGTTGTCATACACATGCACACAAAAGAGTCTGCTTTAATGTACACCTTTCCAGCAAACTTTTTCTTTGTTGTTTTTAAGCCAGAGCCTCCTAGAAATTTGGAATCTGAAACCTTCTAGTTTCTCAATAAACTATTCTTTTTCTCCTTCCCCTACAGGTACTGGAAAATTGGGCTTTTCTTTTGTGAGGATAACAGCTCTTATGGTGTCTTGCAATCGTTTGTGGGTGGGGACAGGAAACGGAGTCATTATCTCCATCCCATTGACAGAAAGTAAGTATATTTTAAAATAACTGTCACAAGTCAAAGAATTGCAAGAAATAGGGATGCCCATAATTCATAATTGAAGGAATTATTTAGATTTGGCAAATCTGTGACAATGCAGAAATCAGTTTACAAACTACAATATTACCTTATAAGTATCTGGACCAGTGTCCATATTTCAGCATTCTCACTTTGGAAGCTCTTCTTCTCAGGTCAGGAGTCAGCCCTATTTCACCTTTAAAGTAAAATGTCCATTTCTCTTCAGCTTTATTATACCAATATTCAGAAACACTACATTCCATTCATTGTAGTTTAACTCACTCTGGCTAATAGTTACAGCTATCCCATTTGTTGTATTTGAGATATTTTTTTTAACTTGTGGAAGTCTCAGGAGGTCACTGAGCCTTTCCTTATACTGAAGACAAGTTGTCTGTTTGAAAGGAATGTGCTTTATTATTTTGGAGAAAAAAAATTGGAGCTTGTATGTTCCGCATATGACATTCCATTACACTGATCATCCATTAAATGTTTTTGTGTTGCAAACTGCACGGGCAAGGAATAGTTTGGGGGAAGAAAGCACCTTAAGTCCATCAAATACATTATTAAATCCCCTTGTTCAGTGGAAGAGAAGAAAGAATACCAGAAGGTGGATTTGAAGCCCTTAAAGAATCTATGTTCTCATTATCTCCTTGTTTTTGTACAGTTAGTTACAGGTCTACATATTCAGAGCCCTTCTTAAAACTTAAGACATTCTAAGATGTCTGGATTATCTTCTTGCCTTAAGAGAGAGTTGTATCTTAGCATAATTATTTAAAGGTGGTTTCTTTTGGGTAGACTAAGAGAGAATTTTAGTATGCACTCCACATCATTTTTCTGTTATACTGGAATGACTTCATGAAATAATAAATGATTGTTTTTGAGTAGAGGCGTTTGTAGAGGCCTTGGCAAGCACATTACATTATCTGGTGTTCTGCCAGGTTGCCGTAATTCGGTAGGGCCACATAGAAGAAGCTGAGTGGCAGCTCACAGTAACGCTTCTCCTTCCTGTCGTGCACCTCCCCATGTCCCCTTTCCTCCTTTCTCACTTTAGCCGTAATCCTCCACCAGGGACGTTTACTGGGGCTGAGGGGTAAGTGCAGATCCGGAAACTCTCCTTCCTGGCTTCCTGGAGCCACTGTGAGGCTATCTCCTCCTATCCTATCTAGAACACCCTCTTGAATGTTTTCCAGTGTCACCCACTTGCAGTCACTGCATTGCAGCAGGTGTTTTGTTTTGTTTTACTTTAAACATTTCTTACATAGCCACCAACTGCTCAGCAGCTTAGTCTATTGATCATCTTTTGTTGCAGCTAAACTTTCTTTCAGACTTGGTTTTCCTTCCAATAAAAACATGAAACATCTCTTAAACTGTCATTAATCTACATTGTTTACTCTTGTTACCGATTATGTTTCTTTCATTCACTTACCCATGGAAGCAGGGGCATTTTGTAAGTCTGGCCATTCTATAGGACTCCAGCAAACTGTCAGCCTGGCATAAATGCAAGCTTCTTTGTGGTAATGCCTGGGTTCTTCAAAGCAAAGCTTCCCCACCCTTTCCCACGGCGAAAAAAATCAGAAGATAAACTGTAAACATCTTATTTAAGAACATACTTATGCACTTCAGTATATAATGCCTAGTTCCCTTTAATAAGGACTACAAAGCAAAACTAAATAGATTTGACTACCATTCAATTCTGTTTTGTTTACTATGATGGTTTCCCTCACGTTGATAGAAGCTTAGTTGTTGCTAGACTGGCAAAATCCCCTATTCCATTACTGAAGTACTTAAAAATAACTGGCATGCTGTATCTCTTTCCAGCTTTGCCTTGAGCTGGCGTTGCTGCACTTACGTTACCTCAACTGGCTGTAGCTCTTAGATAATATCATAAGAATTAACCAGTAACCTCTTACATCAGTACTGTTTTCTAGAAGAAAATACTTGGTATTTGGTTTTTCTGTTGCAGCAAATAAAACCTCAGGGGCTCCAGGTAATCGTCCTGGAAGTGTAATCCGTGTCTATGGTGATGAAAACAGTGATAAAGTGACTCCAGGGACGTTTATACCCTACTGTTCAATGGCACATGCACAGCTTTGTTTCCATGGACACCGGGATGCTGTGAAATTCTTTGTGGCAGTCCCAGGTGAGTTAGATTTTCCGTCGAGGCATCCATGTCATTGTGTCTGTCTTCCTGTGTTTTACCACCCTTCCAAACACTAACTATCGTTACCCACAATTTCAGGACAGTATGTAAGGAAGTTCTGTAATGGAGATGTGATTGGAGTAAAGTAGGTTACTTGGAGTGATTTAGCAATCTCTCCCTACTCCCTAAAGCAGATATCTTGGGGTACTGCTTACTTTTGAAAATCAGTGGTAGCCGGGCAGTGGTGGCGCACGCCTTTAATCCCAGCACTTGGGAGGCAGAGGCAGGTGGATCTCTGTGAGTTCGAGACCAGCCTGGTCTACAAGAGCTAGTTCCAGGACAGGCTCCAAAACCACAGAGAAACCCTGTCTCAAAAAAACAAAAACAAAAAAAAAGAAAGAAAAAAATCAGTGGTAATATATTGTCACAGTATATTAGTCAAAGTCATCATATGACTGTGTTCTGCTTGTTCCCAAAGACATGTGGTCTGAGATTTGACTGAAGGACAGCAGATTCTGAAACTGAAAAAAAAGCATATCACATTCAAAGATTTCTTTTTTTGTATTTTTTTATTGATATTTATTGAGCTCTACATTTTTCTCTGCTCCCCTCCCTGTCTTTTCCCTCCCCCCTTCAGTCCTCCCCCAAGGTCCTCATGCTCCCAATTTACTCAGGAGATCTTGTCTTTTTCTACTTTTCTAATTCCCATGTAGATTATATCTATATAAGTCTCTCTTAGTGTCCGCATTGTTGTCTAAATTCTCTGGGATTGTGGTTTGTAGGCTGGCTTTCTTTGGTCAAAGCTTTCTTTATCCCTCTCTCACACACATACACACACTACCCACAATTCTGGGGATTGGACATTGGCCCTCATACATGCTAGGCAAGCACTCTGCTTCTGAGCTTTCCCAGCCCACAGTCAAAGTTCTCCAAGAGGAATGTCTTGGAAATTGTTCATTTGTTCATACCATGAATAATATGTAAAGGTTTCTCTCTCCCCTGCCATTTCATAATCAAAGGTTCTACCTTAGAATTTGAACTTTAGAACAAATGGATACTCAAACATTCTACCTTAGAGTTTGAACTTTAGAACACATGGCATATTTAGCAGCAATTTCATTTGCAAACTCTTAAGTTAAAGCCGGGCGATGGTGGCGCACGCCTTTAATCCCAGCACTCAGGAGGCAGAGGCAGGCGGATCTCTGTGAGTTCGAGACCAGCCTGGTCTACAAGAGCTAGTTCCAGGACAGGCTCCAAAACCACAGAGAAACCCTGTCTCGAAAAACCAAAAAAAAAAAAAAAATATATATATATATATATATATATATATATATATATATATATATATATATATATATAAACTCTTAAGTTAAAAAAAGACAAACTTTTCGCCAGGCGGTGGTGGCGCCTGCCTTTAATCCCAGGCAGAGGCAGGTGGATCTCTGTGAGTTCAAGAGTTCAAGGTCAGCCTGATCTACAAGAGCTAGTTCCAGGACAGCCAGGGCTACACAGAGAAACCCTGTCTCACCAAAAAAAAAAAAAAATTAACTGTAAAGTAAAGGGCATATATTTGAAAGAGATTTGAAATATTATATTATGTTATTTTTCTATTGCTGTAAGAAAATACCGTGACCAAGACAACTTATAGAAAGAGTTCTAGAGGGTTAGGGACCATAACAGTAGGGACAATGTGACAGCAGGAAGCTGAGAAAATCTCAGCTTGTCTTTCTTTTTTTGAGACAGGGTTTCAGCTGCCCTGAAGTGGTATAGAATAGGCTGGGATTGAAGGCGTGTGTCACCATGCTGCAGCCATGAAGCAGAGAGAACAAGCTGAAAGTAGAGCAAAGCTATGGACTCTCCTTCCCCTAGTGATGTACTTTCTCTAACAAGACTGCACCACCTTCCTAAACAGTGCCACTAGCTGGGAAACGTGTTCAAATAACCTGACCTTATAAGCAACATTTTTCATTCAAACTACCACAAATATGTCAATTCCTAGGCTTAAGTGTAGATTTTATGTCTTAAATCCAAATGTATACCTTTAGGAGGGAAACTTTCTGTTGCCCCTTAGATCAAAAAGTAGAACAATATAGTTTGGAGCAGGTAATTCAACATCCGCCTTGCCATATATGTGTCTCACATTGGACTTTGAAGATCATCCGTTCCTGTTTACTATGAAGTTAGTTTACTCAAGATTTTTAAATTAGTCTCTTAAAATTTCATTTAATGATTTTCTGTTAATGTAAAGTCTCTATTCCTAACACTGTATACTCAAGCGGGGTGGGGGGTGCCAATAAATATTTACCTTTTTATTTTTCTAACTTTTAAAAAAATATTTATTTATTTGTTATATATACAATATTCTGTCTGTGTGTATGTCTGCAGGCCAGAAGAGGGCACCAGACCTCATTACAGATGGTTGTGAGCCACCATGTGGTTGCCGAGAATTGAACTCAGGATCTTTGGAAGAGTAGGCAATGCTCTTAACCACTGAGTCATCTCTCCAGCCCCTTTTTTTAACTTTTGAGGCTGGCTTTTATTGCATCCTTGGAAGTCCTCAAACTCACTACATTGATCAGGCTGGCTTTCAACTCACAGAGATAATCCTGCATCTGTTTCCTGAGCCCTTAAACGCAATCAGGACATTGTCCAGCTTAACTTTATTGAATCAAGATTTCGTTAGTCTACACTAAAACTCAAGACTGTCCTCCTGCCACACCCTTCCTAGTGCTGCAGTTACATGAGTCAACCTTGTCTTTTGTTTAACTTCAAAAAGATAAAGAAAAAAATAACATCCCCTACTTGTGTCTGTGATAAGTAATATTCACTGTTCCCTTCCTGTACAAAATAGGTCAGGTCATTAACCCACAGAGTGGCAATGGCGGAACAGATCTAACAGCTGACAAAGCAGGGTCATCTGCACAGGAGCCCAGTAGCCAGACACCCTTGAAGTCTATGCTTGTCATCAGCGGGGGAGAAGGCTACATTGACTTCCGGATGGGTAAGTCTTTGGTTCTCGGAGGTCAGTTTCCACTGTGCTCTGTGAGTTGGGTTTTCACCCATAGTGAATAAGAAAGCACTCTGATAATGACTTCTAAGTTCTCTTTCAATATTTTACTTGAAAAGGGATCACATGTTTTTCTGTCTATATATACATACTGTATATGTGTGTGTGTTTCTTTCATACCAGATGTATTCATTTGAAAGAGCCATTATAAATTGCAAATGGCCATATATTAAGGTTTGACTGAAGAGCTGAAGAATTGTAATCATGAGGCTTTGAACAAATCTACTCTCCCAGGATCTGTTTTCTCACCCACAAAAGGAAGAAATAAAAATACTTAATAAAACATTGTTTATTTGTTCTCTTTCTCACCTTGTGCCTATCAGCCTTAAACTTAAGATGTGGAAACAAATCAGTCACTAGTCCTCTTGATGATGATGATGATGATAATGATGATGATGATGATGATGGTGATGATGGTGATGATGATGATTATTAGTCATTTTGAGACAAGGTCTCTATTATGCTGTCCTGAAGCTGGCTCATGTAGACTAGGCTGGACCCAATCAAACTCACAGAATCCACCTGCCTCTGCCTCCCAAGCACTGGGACTAAAGGCGTGTGCCACACCGGCCACCTCCTTCTGATAGGTTTTATAGAACAGTACAGAGCGAAGGTGGTTAACAAGTTCAGATGTTGCAAATGCTCTGGTGGAGAGTTGTCAGCTCTTCCCATGGTGAGAATATTGAAGAAGCAATGCTTGAACTGAGTCAGTATCAAATAGTGGTAGCCTGAAGGGTTGCATTGGGGCAGGAACTGATAAGAGTGAAGATTAGCAGCTCCTGGCTTTTTAAAAAATGACTTAATTGAGGTGATTTTGTTTCATTTGCTTGTTGTGTAAGGTTCGTTGGGTTTTTTTCAGTGTTGGGTATTGAAACCAATACTTTATACATTTTAAACAAACGCTTTAACACTGAGCATTTCCCCATCTTACTAAAGATCTAGAAAAGTAAAACCATCTTAGTTGAAGAAAATATTTTAAAAAGAGGAGAGCAGAGAGTACACATTTCTCTAGAAAGGAAGATAAGTTTTTGTTTTTTTGGTTTTTGGGTTTTTTTTTGGTTTTTCGAGACAGGGTTTCTCTATGGTTTTGGAGCCTGTCCTGGAACTAGCTCTGTAGACCAGGCTGGTCTTGAACTCACAGAGATCCGCCTGCCTCTGCCTCCCGAGTGCTGGGATTAAAGGCATGCGCCACCACCGCCCCGCCGAAAGGAAGATAAGTTAAGGGAAAGTTTCATATACTGTATATATTTGTGGGTATTTAGACAGAAAGAAGGAAAAAAGAAACAAAGTATTTTCCTAAGTATCCCTTAGGTAGGGTTTCTATTGCTGTGAAGAGCAGGGCAGCTGTTATAAAGGAAGCAGCACTTAATTGGGACTGTCTTGTAGTTCAGAGGTTTAGTCCATTGTTGTCATGTGGGGAACAGATGTGACACTGCTGAACAAGGAGCCAAGAGGCAGAGAGAATAAACCACTGAGCCTGGCTTGAGCATCTGAAACCTCCAAGCCCACCCCCTCCAACAAGGCCACACCTCCAACACTACTGGCTATGAATTTATGGGGGCCATTTTCATTCAGACCACCGTACCAAGTAAAGTTTGTGCTTATCCTTCAAGCTCATTTAAAGCAGGACTTTAAATGAAGGAGCAATGCAGTTAGGTTTGGGTAGAAGGTATTTAGGTTCAAGACGAGATATGGAAATGCGTTAGAAAAAGGGAATATTTGAGTCCGCTGGTGATCACTCTCCACTGAGACAGAAGCAGCACAATGAGGAACTGTTAGCTGGTAGATGTGGAGAGTCCTGTGTTCACACAGAGCACTACTACCTAAATGGATGCAGCCTGAAGACAGAGAAGGAAAAAGAAGTACTGTCAAAATAGATGTTTGCCCACCACTAAGAAAGGCTAGTCTAATAAGTCTTAGTAATTTAATGATTTCTCAAACGCAAGTTATTAAATGCTTTTAGAGAATGTAATAAAGATGTCTATCATGATAGAAAATGTAGTGTCTTAATCAGTGACGGTGTGCTACATGTGGTCAGTATAAATATATAATGTCAAACGCTCTTAGTGTACTTCTGTGGAGCCAGGGTATTAATGAAAAGTTTAGTGATTGCTGCCAGCAAGAACAGCAGAGTTTCAAAGCATTTAAAATAATTGACCACTGGCACAGGAGTGTTTTATGGAAAGGAATTGTAGGGACTCGCCTTAGGGTGATTTTTGTAGCTTTTTCTCGGAGTGTTGTGTGGCAGTTGGAATCATACTGAAGATATTCTAGTCAAATCTTTGCAGTTTTCCACCTCCGCTAAATGCTTTCCATTGCAGATTCTGAAAATAGCATACAAATTGCTTAGCCAGGTTTGGCAACCGCTCTAGCAATCCAGCCTGGAAAATACACTTGGGTGTTTTTGCTTTGTTGTTTTTTTGGGGGGGGAGGGTTGTGTGTGCATGTGTGTGTGTTTTTAAGCAAACACCAGCTTTAATAGTCAATATATTGGTTTTAAAAACAAAACATGGTAACACACACCTTTACTATCGCATCCTGGGAAGCAGAGGCAGGTAGAGCATGGGCTGCATAGTGAGTTCTAGGACATCAGGGGTACAGAGTGAACCACTGTCTAAAAGAACAAAACAATAACAACAGAAACACCTTGAATTCAATGTTGTTGTTCTTATTCATTTTAATAGTGTTTTCGTTGTTTTTTATTTGTTTGTTTGTGTTTCAAGACAGTGTTTCTCTGTGTAACAGTCCTGGCTGTCTCAGAACTAACTTTGTAGACCATGGTGAACTCACTGAGATCCACCTGCCTCTACCTCCCAAGTGCTGGGATTAAAGGCGTGCACCACCACCACTGCCTCATTTTATGGTGTTTTAACAATAAGGAATTTATCAAAGCTATAAGGACTTAGGTTAAATTAAACAATTTAGGGATCCTGGGGAACAAGATATATTATGTTTTCAAAACAGCTCAGAAAGCAAGAAACCAGAAGCCTTTGTCTCAGCCACTTAGTCTTCACCATTGTAGTTTGCTTCTGTTGTTTTTTGAAATACGGTTTCATTGTAGCCCTGCTGGCTTGCAATTGACTGTCTAGACTAGGCTGGCCTGGAACTCACTGAAGTTTTGCCGATCTTTGCTTACAGAGTGTCAGGATTAAAGGCAAACTCCACAAAACATGGCTCATTGTAAACTTTTTAAATTTAAGATCCAAACTTAGAGATGGCTCAGAGGTTAAGAGTGCTGATTGCACTTCCAGAGGTCTTGAGTTCAATTCCCAGTAACCACTTGGTGGCTCTCAGCCATCTATAGTGAGATATGGTGCCCTCTTTTGGCCTGCAGATGTACATGCAGGCAGAACACTGTATACATAGAAATCTTTAAAAAGCAAACAAACGTGGGCCTGGAGAAACAGCTCTGTAGTTAAGACCCCCGACTGCTCTTCCAAAGAACCTTCGTTTATTCCTGACACCCACATGGAGGTTTTCTCCAGTTCCATAGGCTCTGATGCCCTCTTCTGGCCTTTGGAGAATCTGACTTTTGACCTGAGCATGTTGCCTTTGCTGTGAAAAAGTCATCGCGGGGAGGGGAAAAGGAAAATTGCTTGCATAGAAAAGTGCACATATTCAGTTACTCCCTTCCTCTATTTCTAGTCAGTGGTGCCATTTTCTTTTGCGAAAATCAAATGGGAACATTGCAAAATCCCAGTACATCAGTGGAATGTCTTTGTTTCTTAGTGTGCACATTTTTAGGATTCTGCTGAAGAATTAATTCATCCCACTAAACAAGTTGTCAGCTAGATTGTACCAGAATAACGTTGCTGTGCACAGCAGAGCTGACTACTGCAAGCTTATAGAGAGGAACAGCAGTGCCTGTTCAGTACTCAGTATCTCAGCTGGAGAACTGTACCCCTGATCTCCAAGAATCAGTACAACATCCTGGTCTTAGTATGTTCCATAGTTATTAAGCTTTCTTAATTTGAAATAAACAAGAGTAGAATATCTGTTTTGGACAAACACAGAACTAGCTACATTCGCTCTTTTTGTCTCCCATTTCTGTTATCATAGTGAACAGACATATTGTGGTGACTGTCAGCATAGTATTGTGAACTAGCTTTCATGAATGAAAGGCAAAAGGAATTTCAGAAATCAGGCAGTGGTTTGAGTGAAGATTCAGATATTGGTATTTTTTGTCATTATTACATTTAGCGTATATATAATATGGAGATGAGAGGGCAGTTTGCATGAGTAGGTTATCTCCTTCCACCGTGTGGTGGCAAAGGTTTTTACCACTAAGCTATCTCACTGGCCCCTGACTCTTTTACTTTTTATTTATTCATTTTTGCATGCATGCGTGCCCTCTGAAGCTAGAAAAGGAAGTCAGATCCCTAGGAATTATAGTTGCAGATGGTTTTGAGCTGCCCAACATGGGTGCTGGGAACCAAACTTGCTAGTCCTCCAGAAGACTAGCAAGTGCTCTTAATCTTTTAGCCACCTCTCTAGCCCCCTGGTATTCTTTACTGTGTTCTCTGCACTAGAAGTCAAACAAATCATCTTCATAGGCTACTGTGAGTCCAGCTCACATCATTCTGTATTTTCTGCTTCTAAGCTAACTTCAGTTTCTTTATGATCCATTAGGTGATGAAGGTGGAGAATCTGAACTTCTGGGAGAGGATCTTCCACTGGAACCTTCGGTCACCAAAGCAGAAAGGAGTCACCTGATAGTGTGGCAAGTGATGTGTGGCAATGAATGAGTCCATAAGAGACAGGCGGAGACGAGGAAGCTGCCTCTTCTGCATGATTTATTTTCCCTCCCCCCTTATTTAAATGCTCTTTTTGTGAAAGACGTTTCACCACACAATATTTGAGCATTTTTCCCCTGCTACCTTTATATTACAAAATCTGTCCTATGGTAACAATACAGAGGAGCGAGCTAGTTTACTGCACCAGTGTTAATAGGCAATTTCAGTATATCATGAACAAATCAAAGGATGTTTACTTTCTGCAAACTGGTGAATTACAGAAAGCAATTCAGATGTGGTTTGCTCTGCCACAGTCTAATGTCACTCACTTAATTGATAAGGTCACTTTTTAGCTGTCACTAATAATGGAACTAATGGAAAAGACTTAATAAATGAAACTGTACCATGAAGTACAAAGCATAGAGTTTTCCCCAGTGTATTATAGAAGTGACACACTAATAACAGATGGATTATCAGGATTATCTAAATGTCCCAAGAGGGCTAAAAGCTAACTGTAAATTACTTTAACTTTCACTTTCAATTCTGACAAATCTTGTTTATATGGTATATAAAACTTTGTTTTCATCAGATTTGGTGGGGTTTTATATTAAAGAAATTAAGGTTACACTATTTAAATAAAATTTCTTGTTCCTATCTCACTAGAACTCTAAAGTTTATGAAGCCTGCTTCTCTGAATATTCTAATTTTTTAGATTGGTTTCACCCCTTTTCATACTGACATTTAAGTAATGTATTATTTGAAGTTTAAGAACTATTCTGGGAAGCGTAGAGAGCACTTCAGTACTGGAGGATGTTCTCCAAGGAGGTTGTGTTGTGTACTCTTGTCCTAGAGGATGGTGGTAGTTGATTCAGGTTTTTCCATGGAAAAAATGTACCTGTTAGCCAGATACTAGGCTGCTCTTACACTGTTAAGGAGGGGACACTGTGGTGACTGTGGAGTCAACCCAATTAGCTGACAGCAGAATGATTAGGAAAATTGATTTATTTTGTTCTGTATAAGACTACCAAGCAGCTAGTGTTTGCTTGGTATAAATAACGCTTCAGCGTTTGCATCCTTGTTGGCTTAAAATGGCATCTTCAAAGGGAAATGCTGTACAGCCAGCAAAGTCAGCATTAATCTTTTCATTCGTGGTATCCATTTGAAAACGTAGGTTTAAATCTAATTTTAACTGATAACCTTTTGAGTTTTCAAAAACCGTGATCTATACGGTTTTTTCCTCTATCAAGGAAAATTCCTGAAATTCCTAAAATGTATGATTTACCATTTCTTACCCACTGCTACAAACAAAGTTAAACATAATTTTATGTGCTATTTTAAAAATAAAAACATACAGGAAACAGGTTCTTCAGTTTTCTTGGAAGGACCAGACCACTTCATAGACAAGATATCAAACACAAGTCTCTAATTGTCTAAGCATTCTTAAGTACCAAGGAACTATAAGGAACTTTTTCCCCAGACTGTGACACAGAGATATCTGTAAAAAGTATACCAGTGATTTTTTTTGCATATATGTGGTTAGGCTAGATCCTAAAACACATGAGACTTAATGTGCCTAGGAGGCTTTTGTATCAATAAGCACATTGGGCACACTTTAAAATTGTGGCCTGTATGTTTTAAAAGAAAAACACCTGTTTTGATAAAGCTGTATAGAGGATAATATGTTTGATCTACATATTATTTTTTCTTCAGAGCTGACCACTTTTCCACTTTGTTTGCTATATCTTTATTTTAAATATGAGTCATTTGAGGCAAATACTTAAAAAAGCATTATTAGCCTTTATTGGAAATGTTGTAAAAAATTCATAAAGAGACACCAAAGTTTCTGGAACTTTTAATCCCACAAAGTCAGTGTCCTAGAGTCAGACACCCTTATCATTGTTCGGAAGCTCTTTACATGTTTGTGTGGTCCAGTGGAAACCAGGAAACCGGGAGCTGAAGAAGAAACGTGCAAATGTGTTGGTACCCTGGTTAGAATTGTTTCTTTGAAACTTAGTGGGGTTGACTTCACTCACAGGTTGTAGGTGTGTGTGGTGATTTTAGCTAATGATCCCAAATCACCGTGGTCCTGTGGACTCACTTCAGGGACCGGAGAGAACAGATGCACTGTGCAGCTTGTTTTAAGGGCTGTGCTTGTATTGATAGTTTTGCTTCTCTTCTTCCCCCCCATAACATATATATTCTTGTGATGTTTATTTTGGTCAAGGGGGTAATCTTTGGAAGAAATACCAGAATGTAAGCTGTTCACAGGCAGTAAAGGAGTATAAACTGTCATAGCCTCTACTGGGCAGAGGCGGTTGAGTGCCTCTGGGCAGACTCCCATGTAAAAATCTTAAAGGAAGAAGACAGAGTACTGAGAGTTCTCATTTTGTTACATCTGGGTTATATATGAAGGTGAACTATATGAAATTATCAATGCACAGTCATAGCTGGTCTATAAAAAGAACAGCAGCATATGTCTCAACCTGACACTAGGAATGCAGGTTAAAATCTCTAGGAGGCTAAAGGAAACTGTTTTCTAGAAAGTCAGTATTGAGACTATGTTTCTCTAACTGGTGTAGATCCAAACTGATAAAATAATAATGTATCTCTTACAAGTTGCAGCTTGCTGGGAGTGTAAAACGTTCCAGCACAGAGGGCGCAGCACACCTCTCTTCAGCTGGAATGTGTGAGTGGAAAGGTTACACTATGGGCTCAGTTGTAGCATTGTTCATCTCATGAATTTGAGAGAGACTTAACATGCAGCCTTTGCAACAAAACAAAATGCCTCATATTAACCTAAAAAGAATGCGTGTCTTGCAAATGCCATGGAGATGGATATTTATTTCCTAGTAAGTATTATGACTATTACCAAAGGACTCAACCAGATTTAGGGTTCTTCTTAATTGATCATGTTAGGAAAGGGGTTGATGGTGTCCCATTTGGACGCATGGGAAGAGAAGGAAATAAATGTTGAAATCATAAATGCTTTTCTAACAGGGTTGTGCTATTCTGTAACACTAATTGTCTTTTTTTCTCTTAAAAATGAAGTTTTATTAATAATTTTGTCATTTATTTCTCAATATTTGAATATGTTTTAACTGTTTATGTCCTAAATTTCTTTTTGTCCTAGACATCAGAACTTTACTTGCCTCATAAGATTGGGTTCTAGAGTGTCCCATATGCTGTCTCTTAGAGGCCGAGGCTTTGTTTCTCTGAGTAAAAAGCTCATTAGCAATGTAGTTATTTCAGTATTTATTTCTATTACGGAATCCCTGGGATTCAGAATGTAACTTTGTACATGAAATATATATAAATATGTATATGAAACATGTGTGAGGTTCAGTGTGCTTTGTTTTTTTCTTTCTTGGGGCTCTAGACTTGGTTTTTATCAGATTGTCCAATAATATGTCCCATGAAACGTCATTTCTGAGAGCCAAGATTGTTCTTTGGCACTGGCTAAAAAGTGAGCAGTTTGACTCACACGGTACAGATGACACGTGGCAGTGGTCAGGAAGGCATTCAGTTGACAGGAGTGCTGAGTGAAACCTGCCCTCAGCCTCCTGCAGTTGATTACACCCAGTGTCAGGAGATACGTTGCAGTGTGGATTTTTTGTTTGTTTGTTTTGTTTTGTTTTTTGAGACAGAGTTTCTCTGTATAACTGCCTTGGCTGTAGACCAGGCTGGCCTCACTCTGTAGACCAGGCTGCCAGTGACTCTGAATTGCTGGAATTAAAGGCATGTGCCACCACCGCCTAGCTCGGTGTAGATTTTAATGACGGTGTTGATATACTTGTTCAAGGTCATCCATTGGGAGTAGGTTAAGGGGTATTGGAATATTTAGAATTAAAAATTTATCAAAAAGACACAGAATTCAAATAACTGAGATTTTTTATTTTTTGTCATGCTAAAAGCAACAAAATAGCTTCCACTCACAAAGATAAAACAGTTATGATCTGAGTTTAGGCCCTAAAAATATAGGAGGACAATATATACCCTGACTCTGGGATCAGGAATCTCAGCCATAAACTATAGTTCTCAGTCAGACCAGAAGAGGGAGCTATGTTCATGATTTGCTCTGGGAGCTACCATACAGTAAGGTTTTCCCTTCTTTTGCCCATCTCAAGTTACCCAGGTGATTCTGATCTTCAGGCTGGTAACATTTACTTACAAGAATGAGAGCAGCCCAGCTGCAGTCCCAAACATCTTGTTTCCCAGGAGACAAAGCTTCATTCATCACTGGCTGTTATGGTCTTTGTGTGGTAACTGCGAGGTTACCCCCACCTCAGCTTCATAATCCTCCTTTTCTGATTCAGGCTGGGGCAGTTGAAAATTAGGGTACTGTAAACTTAGTGCCACCTTAAAGGGGTAAGTGATATTTCCTCTCATGAGCCTGTATTTGCTTGGTAAGACAATTTCTCTTAGTTTTCGTAGAAAGATGCTATTAGCCTTTTTTTGTTTGTTTGTCTGGTGCTTCTCTCTGTAGTCCTGAGTATCCTAGAACTCGCTCTAAAGACCAGGCTGGCCTCTGCCTCTCAAGTGCTGGGGTTAAAGACAAACACCACCACCGCCTGGCCCATTAGCTTTTCTTGTCATACCTAGGGTCATTTTCATATCATCTAGTCTTTCCAAGTGTGTGCCCATAAATTCACAAGTGATCTATGGAGAACCCCTGTGGAGAGCATCACTGACCCCAGTGATCTAGAGGCCTGGCCATTGAAAATACCTTCCCTTTTGATAAACAGGTTTGACAGATGAAAGGGTACCTCAGCAAATACTGAAACCAGTCTAACCAGACATGGAGGCTTCTGCACATGTAGGATAAGACCTGCGTTGGAGTCCTGGTCCACTGGTTGCTCATTTATGACCCTCTAATAGTTATAGAACTGCTGTGTGCCCTTGCTATAACACCCCATAATTCTTCACTTGCCAAATAAGGTAATGTGTACAGTGCAACACACCTTAACCCTGCAGGACATTCAGAAGCTAGCTTTTGGGGGTCCCAGAGGTCAGGTATGTAGATCAGTAAAACACCTTCAGGGAATATAAGTTGACAGGGAAAGCTGACTCAGAAATGGTGACATGTAATCAAGTATTGTGACTGTACATTCAAAGCAGAGGTTGAACACTTGAATGTTGTCCCCTTGAAATAAGAACATTGAGGAGCTGGAGAGATGGCTCAGTGGTTAAAGAGCATTGCCTGCTCTTCCAAAGGTCCCGACAACCACATGGTGGCTCACAAACATCTGTAATGAGATCTGGTGCCTTCTTCTGGCCTGCAAGCATACACACAGACAATATTGTATACATAATTAATTAATAAAAAAAATAAGGACATTTGGCTGCAGGAACTCCCATCTGTTCATCAATGTTCTAAGGCTTTTGTGGTCCTAAGATTTAGGTGATTCCCAAAGAGGCAGCAGTACCTTGACCCTGTCAGAGACCTTTTCTTGTTGCCTTCCACCTCCAAAGGAAAAGGAGATTGATCCTGAAAATGAAACACAGGAAGACTGTTTTACATCTAAGAGCTAATTTAATTTCTATGAAGACAGACAGGAGCATGGAAATAGTGGTAAGGTTGACAATAACCGTTGAAGCATACTTGATAACCTGTTGCTTATAATGCTTTATTAAAAAACCAAGCTAAGCATTTATAAATGAGCAGAGAACAGACACAGAGCTTAGTAAAACAGTAACATCAGATGCACAACGGAGTGGGAAGTGGTGTCCAGGAGTCATCTGTGCTTTTGATAGGATGTAAAGCTTAGCGTTACTCTGCCCAAGCAAGAAGGCAAATTGCATCTTTTTGTGTTTTTCGAGACAGGGTTTCTCTGTAGCTTTGGAGCCTGTCCTGGCACTCTGTAGACCAGGCTGGCCTCGAACTCACAGTGATCCACCTGCCTCCGAGTGCCGGGATTAAAGGTGTGTGCCACCACCACTGGGCCAAAATTGAATCTTTGGAGGTATTAGCAGGGCATCGCAGGTGCAGACAACCCAAACTGGAGTAACTGTTCAGAAACTGGGTTTTCCTGTCAGCACCACAGTGATGGTCTCGAGATTCTTTGTTGCAACAACTCATGAGATCGTGCATTACTCAACAATCAGCAAGACACCTGTCCTTCCATGCAGCTGCTTGTTTCTTTTCTTACAGCCCTTCTCAAACAAGCCTGCCTTCTTTTACCTTTGGCTCATCCCAGACAAGGTCTGTGCTTTGAGTTCCAAGTTTGGGAGTGAATTTTCAGCTACTGGCCTTCCATGCTCTCTGGTTTAGTCTGCATCTGTGGAGGCAGGCGGGAGGGGGGGGGGATCTGTGCTTCCTCCTTGGAGAAGCCACCTAAGGTTCTTCACAAAGAACTAGGAGCAGCCGCATAAAGCATTCTTCACTAAAAGCATGCTTTTCTGACTCGGGCTCTCGAGCACTTACATTTCCTGGGGGTCTTGGAGATGGAAAGAAACTGGGCAAGCATCAACACCAAGAGCAGCAACAACAGAGATGAACCTGAAATTCTTGACTTAGTTCAGCGCCTTTCCCACCAGGCTGCTGTGCTTTCTCACTGCCTTGGATCTCCTCACCCCTTCACTAGGGGCAGAAAAATACCTTGTCAGCTCCACCAAGGCAGCCTATAGCCTAGAAGTCCAGGAGACACAAACTGGGACTGCTGCTGAAGTTGCAGGTTTTGAGATGGGTAAGAGAAACATCGGTCTAAGGGTTTTTGAAAACGTCCACACCATAATTTCTGTTCTTTGAAGTTGCAGAGGAATTTCTGCTGCCGCCTCTGAGCAAGCTAAAGGAAATGTCATGGAATCAGCTTAGTGAGTTGCTTCAATGGACACTTCATCCAAGCCAATAATAAATAGGACTTACATAACTCAGCAGGTCACAGCACTAACTAAGCCCATTATAGGCCATCAATCCACATCTATTTCCTGGCTTTTATAGCTGCTGCTGGAAAAGAAAGGAGGGGGTAAGGATTAGAGGGAGAACATCTGTGTGCCCAGAATAAACCTCCAAGGCTGCACACCCCTCTCCTCTCTACACTCCCTCCTCGGCTTGCTTACTCTCAGGGACCTGCTAGTCCACTGCACTTGCCACCAGGAAGCTCACAACCCCCTCCCAAGCTGTTCTGTGTGACCACTGCTTTAGCCTGGTGCTTTTCTCTCTGAGTCTTGATTTCCATTCTAAAACAACAATGCTGGGCCAGATGGGTTCATAGGATAGCTTTCTGCCCCAGGATTCTCAGCACATATAGGCTTGGGGAGTGGGGGGCAGGTCTCTCCACCATCTGTGACTAGCGTCAGTTATGTATAAGGAAAAACACAAGCAAATGTCACTGAAGGCTGGCACAGGTGAGGTTCTGACTATGAGACCCATGGAGAGAGACAAGCTTGACCAATACTCCCCATCCAGGATGCTGACACAGGAGAGGATCAGAGGGTGGAGACTGTGGAGTAAGCAGGAACTGCAGGTGAAGCACTTGCAGCCTCCCTGAGGTCTGGGCACAGTTCAGCCAAATGAGAGCTTGCCTGAGCCACACATCTACCTAAAGCAGGCACAGGCCTGAAGGATGGGGCACCTCAGCAGTGGTGACTGCCAGCCTCTAACTTGGGGAGCTTAATACTTCCAAGGATTCACTTCTACTCCAGAAGGGTGGACACGAATGCCCCGAACTCCAGCCGAAGTGCTCCTAGGGAGGTAGCATCGTGCACAGCACTGCAGTGTAGACCCCACCAGCTGACATGGCTAGACAGCACTGGTAAAGAAAGGGAAGAGCAGGCAAAGTTGCCTTGGAAAGAGCTGGGGAGGGGCTGCATTAGCCAGGGAGTTGAGGGTTCATGCAAAGACCCTTTTCAAGCATCAGTCAAATTCCCAGCCCTTCTTTGGGGCGTCCTGGCCCAGTACAGGAATGCCAGAAATATCCTTTGGGCAGGAAGGCCAGGCCATCACTGCTCCTCCCCAATTCTGGGGCTCAAACGATAGACAAATGCTAAAAGGTGAGGGTGACCTGCTGGGTAGTGGGGCAGGCTGGCAGCCATGCCCCTCCCCTCCCCTCCCCAGAGTGGCAACATAGTGGAAGGGAAGATAAACATTGATTGCCGTGGAGCAGGAAGGGATTTCCAGGAGATGAACATGATCCCAAAAAGAGGTGGCTGCTGTTGGCTGAGATTTCTGTCCTGCCCAGTTCCACAGCCTTTCAGTCCCAAAGAAACACACAGAGGTCTACATTAATTATAAACTGGTTGGCCTAGTAGCTCAGGCTTTCTTTTCAACTAATTCTTACATCTTAACCCATAATTCTTGTCTGTTTAGCCACATGGCTTGGTACCTTTATCAGCAAGACATTCTCATCTTGCTTCCTCTGTGTCTGGATGATGACTTCAGACTGAGCCTTTCCTCTTCCTAGAATTTTTCTGTTCTGCTCACCCTGCCTATACTTCCTGCCTGGCTACTGGCCAATCAGTGCTTTATTAAACTAATAGAAGACAATTGTCCCACAGCAGCTCCTGAGGCAAGTGGTGGCTTTTCCGTGGCCCCGATCCCTCAGGGCCTCACCTCCACTTAGGAACTCAGAGGACTCCTTCCTGCAGGCTAGACTCTGCCACCATTGCTGCATCTCCTGGAAATCCATCTGCCTGAGCTTCTCAGAGTACAGTTGGGGTCCAGAGCCAGGCCCAGTGCCACTATCCAATAGCTTGACACCATGACGGGGAAAGTTGTGTCCTCTGTTAAGATGAGACAGAGGGTGGGCATGTTTGTGTGTCTTCTGCCCTATAAGGTAATCAGTGCCAGATGGAATCTCAGGGTCTCTTGCTGTCAGTTACCTTGAGCAGATACTTGGATAATGTGAGAAGCCCTAACGGCAGAGCTCTAGGGGTCAGGGGAAGAAGTTCCATTTGGGAACACTAACCAGTCCCAGGGAGAAGGCAGTAGTTATTATATAGGAATGGTGTTTGTAGAGGCTGAAGAAGAACTGTGACCCACTAGGCTGAGTGGCAGAAGCTTCCTGGCCCTGCCAAGCTGCTTCTGCTTCTCTGCAAGTCCATCTCCCCCTGGGGTTGAAGGTAGGTTCTGAAGAGAGCTGAGAGAGCTATCTTGCTCTTCTCTGCCCTCATCTTTCCCCTCATGAATTCAGCAAGGACTACATGCAAATCCGGTGGACACAAGGCTCAAGAAACCGGATTGTGAGTGACCTTCCAGGACCTATTTGTCCTTGTTGAAAGAGTGGAGAAGTCAGCAAAGACTATTCTAGAAAGTTTCCCAGGCTGGGCAGGGGGACAAGAACATTGAGATCATTACAAAGACTGTGTCCATCAGCTGGTCGTCCTGTGCCCTGGTCTGACCTGAGCACTAAAAGGCTGCATAACAACGTCTTTGTCCTGACCCACTAAAAACATCTAGCAGTCCCCACTCCCCAGTAACGACAACAGAAACTCTCTCTAGGTGCTCTAAATGGCCCCTGGGAACAAAAGCATCCATTTCAGAAGCAGGGTGTTAGAAGACAGGTGACTGAGGACTCTAGGACCCATCATCCCCTTTCCACCTGATGCTCTTTTATCATTACTATTATTATTATAACTATTATTAGTGTATTGCCATGGGTGTTGTGTCCCCTGTTATGAGCTGCCATATATAGGTGCTGAGAATTGAACCCAGGTCCTCTGGAAGAGCAGTCAGTGTTCTTAATTTCTGAGCCATCTCTGCAGGCCACCTGATTTTTTTTTTTGGTTTTATGAGACAGGGTTTCTCTGTGTAGCTTTGGCGCCTGTCCTGGACCTCACTCTGTAGACCAGACTGGCCTTGAACTCACAGAGATCTGCTTCTGCCCTCCCAAGTGCTGGGATTAAAGGCATGTGCCACCACCGCCAGGTGCCACCTGATGATCTTGCTGTGGCCTCTTCAGGGGTAAAAGTCCCCTTTGGGAATCTGGTAATGATTTTAACCCTCTTCCCAGGATGTGGCTCTTACCATTCATTTGAAGGGAACGTGGGTAATCCAGGTCCTTATCCACAAGGTGAATGAAAGAAACCTCTGCCCATGGGGACCCAGAACTGGACAGCAGCAAGCTGGGTCAGCCACCTGACTCTAAAAGTTCCGTGGACACTGGTGTAGGAGTTGACGGGGACAATAGGAGTACAGGGGAAGACCCCTACCCGTTTGGACATCTGACTTGAGGCCATGCCCCTCAGGCAGGCCGCTGTGTGCACACCCTCGCTTAGCACCTTGCAGATGGGTTGCCCTGACTCAGACTGCTGTGTGTGGCCTGTGACTGTCACATCGCAGAATTATTTCCTGTAGCTAAATGACCTCAACACCTGCCAGGTGTACCTGTGCCTGAAGGCAGGGGATGGGCCTAGTGAACGCGGAGGCAGTTCAGGGCTCTGGAACGGAAGGGTGGGGGAGGGAGAAACACTAGAATCAGCAGGAATCTTTGGGGTCTGTGGATAGCTCTGCAGTGTATTGTCAAGACACTTAGTGTTTAACACCTCTGTTAGTTCCTACCCTGGCTCTCTGGGCCTGTTTCCTTGTAAAGTGTAGGCTTTGGGGGACATGATGTATAAAATCCTCCCTTGTCTGGGAACTTAGATGATAGGGCCTTTGGGGTCCTTTCTGTCAGTTGAGTCACACATTACCCTATAAAATGATTATTCTCGCTAGCTTATAGCCCAGAAGGCTGAGACTTGCCCCAAGACACAAAGTCAGCAGGTGGTGGGTCATGTGATCAGGCCTGGCCTCTGGGTGGCGCTGTTGAGCGCGCCAGCGGCTCTACAAAAGACCAACTAACCAGAGGAGGGAAGGGCAGGGCAGGTGCCCAGTCCAGAGAGGAGGGGTTGAAGATGACAAGGTTTGGAGCTCCAGGGACTGGGTGGTGGCAGTGCTATTAATGGAAACAGGGAAGTCCGGAGGAGGAGCAGGATTGGGGCCAGGAGATGATGAGTTCATCCTTAGACATGCTGACCCTGATCTGCTAACAGTGGGATATTTTAGCTGAGGTCTAGCCACAATTCAGTGAGGAAAAATTAAGACCTGGTAAATAACCCTGACCAAAGCCAAATCCCCAAGCTACTCTTGCTGTGTCCAACGTTCCCTGGCCTGGGGCTGAGGCTGCAGTGTTTGAATGGTAGCCGCCTAGGCCCAAATTGAAGTCATGCACTGGCCGCTGGGGGTCACCACTTTGCAAAGACTTGGTGGAGCTGCCGAGGCATGCCCACCGGACGGACAACCTAGAAGAGGGTTTAGAGCCAGGATCTCCTTCACAGGAGATAGAGGGCTTTCCCCAAGAGTCTGATTAACCTCCTCCATCTGGCTCTAATGACCTTGGAACTGGGAAGGAAAAGCCACAGAGCCCCCTCACCTCAAGGGCTCTGAGAACAATTCTCCCAGCCACCCTGGGGGACACAGTGTTCAGAGCTCCAGTGACCTCGCTGGGAGCAGGAGCCCAGCTGTTTCAAGCCTCCACATGTCTCCCCTGACATTTGCGTCAGCAACTCTGCCCTTTGACTTGTCCCTCCCCAGAGAGGAGGGTGGAGGCAATTGGGACTAATTATTTGCAGTTCGATTTGGCCAGCAGTTTATTGGGGTTTGGCCTGGCTTTCTGGTCTCCCGCACCCCAACTTTATGGTCTTGGTCTTCTGGGGAAGTTAAAGAACAGAAGGCAGAGTGGTTTCTTGGTCTCCCGGTACTGAGAGCCCTCTGGGAAGGTACGCTTGTAAAAGGGCTTAGAAAGGTGTCCCCACGCTCACGCCCAGCGCAAACTTTGCCCCCACCCCCTTGAGCCAGCCTCCTGCTGTGCTTGGACTTGTTGGGACATGTACCCAAGTGAGCTGGGGCCAGAAAAGGGGATGCCAGTCTCCTGGCTGCTTGCCCAGGCTGGGGGTGGTGGTGGTTGCAAGGCTCAGAAAAGCCGGGGGTGGGGCATGCACCGTGGAGTCCTTGGGGCTCCCTGGGCCCTGGGTCCATGAGGTGTCTGGTTCCCTCTATATTTGGCCTCGGCATTACGGACATGCCCTCTCAGAGGGGCAGCCAGCCAGCCGTACCCATGATGTCTCCTTGCAGGGTCTGGATTATCTGGGGGAGGCAGCCACAACCCAGGAGGGCTGAGAGGTTTAAGGGAACATTCCCTCCCAGCCCCCAGTCAGAAAGGAGGCAAGGGTAGATGGCATAGAGAACTGGCCCTGAAACTTTTCTCAGAATTACCAGTACACTTACTAGAATGTTCCTTTTGCTCAGGTTCCCCAAGGAAGCCTACTCTCTGCAGTGGCAGGGGTGAGGCGGGGTATGATCCTAACCCCATCCCTTAGGGCCTAGAAGTTTTCTAACTAATCAGGTACCATTCCTCAATAAAAACCAGATCCCTTTATGCAGGATGCACCTATAATGCCCAAACTTGGGAGGCTAAGACAGGAGGATCCCAAGATCCCGGCCAGCCAGTGCTATCTCAGAAAATGAGACTGTCTGAAAAATAAAAGGGTGACCACCCCGCCACATACATAAAACAACTTCCTCCATTACAGGTTTCCCAGGAGCCACTGGAAGGAAGGGGGGCTTTTGGTGCTCAGTGTTTGCAGTTGCACTGGTCACTAGTATTTCTAAAAAAGCAAGTGGGCTCTACCACCAGCACCGCCCTTTTCTGCTGAGTGCACTCACGGCCGGAGGAGGGACTGACAGTGTCCCACTGAGGAAGGTGGCTTCCGGATCCTCTCTCCACTTGAGAAACCCCACACCTCACTGTACTGTCCTTTCTCCTCCAGCTGCAGACAGGGTCGCACAGGGCAGCAGCTGGCTCCAGGCGCTGTTGCTGCCAGACTCTTGGTCCACTCCTCGGCCAGAGCTTAATACCACCATGGGCCAGTGCTGTTCTGGGAGACCCTCCTGAGCACAGGGCCTTCTCTCAGCATGGGTCACCTTTGTCTCACTGTGCCTCCTCCCTGTGCCATTCTCCCCACCCCACACAGGACAAGTGGGGAGGGAGTAGGCTCACACATTCCCACTGGAGGTGTTGAGGACTGCTGTACTCCTCACTGTGGGCTGCAGGACCGGGTCTCAGTCACATGACTGCCAAGCTCCCTGAAAAGGTGCTGCTGAGGCAGATGTCTGGGTCAGAGAGGCCTGAGCACCAGCTACTTCCTGGCCCTGGGATCTGAGACTCATCCAGAACCTCCCTCTTTGACTTCAGTTTCTTATTCTATAAAATGGGTGCATGAGTTGCTTGTGACAAGGCGAGGGTAAACACTGAACCAGACAATGTCTGTGAAAGCCCTTTATGAACTACAAAGGTTATGTAGGGTAGTTATTATTCTTATGGGAAACTAGTAAATGGGGGAAGAAAGAACACCCCCAAAGCTGATCTCAGCTTGTGGGTACAAAGGCCAGGTTCACACCCACCAGGTCTGTGGTCTGGTGTCCCACCAGCCCTGCTGAGGAGCCGGTCTGAGGCAGCACTCAATGAAGTCTTGGCTGGAAAACAGCATTCTGGCCTGCGGTAGGGAGGGGGGACACTGCTGTTGATTGCCCGCCCCCAGTAGAAAGTGGAGGCACTCCCCAAGAAGAAGCTCCTTTGGGTGTGTTTCAGAGAAGGCCCGGTGCTCACACACATAGGCATTCAGTCTTCAGTGGCACAGTAGGGGACGTCTGCCACCCCTCCCCAGTCTCACAACTTTAGTGAGCCTCAGTTTCCTTATCTGTAAAGTGGGGACAGGTGTCCTTACCCAGGATGGCCGGTGTGCAGTCAGGAGGCCCCAGAAAGGGAACTGAAGTCAGGCTGCCTATCCCTGTCTGGAAAGGAACAGTAACCTTGGCCTTGACCAGTGGCCAAGGGGGCAGGTTTCCTGGCCCGGTCAGGCTCCAGCTCCCCACCCCCTCAGCCAACTGCTCAGCAGCCAGCTGTCATGAAGTCATTGCCACCTTCCCAGCCTGGTCTGCCTGCCTGCCTGCCTGCCGGCATCCCCCTTCCCTCTCTCACCCCGCCCCGCCCCAATGCTGACATCCCATTTGGCAAAAAAGGTGGAAAAGCCGCTGACTCTTCCAGACCCTGAGTTCATTGACTGGTCAGGGCCCACTTGCCCCACACTGGTCATGAGGGAGAGGCCCTTGCAGGGCCCAAAGCCCCCAGCCTCACCTGCCAAGACATTCCTGTAACTCCAGCCCACACCCATACTCTTACCCAGACTCTCTTGAGGCCCTCCTCCCGCAAAGATCCTACACTCAGCCCCCCATGCACAGCACCTCCCACAAAGGGCGCGCCCAGCACACAGACCATTTCTTTATACTGTGCAATGATTTCTTGGCCACAGCCACAGCCACTCATGCGTCTATCCCTGATCTGTCCCCCTTGAACTTCCCTAGATCAAAAGACACGTGTGGGCTGAGCCAGAGGGGGATGGGGGTGGAGGAGTGGGTGTGGGGAGGCCAGTAGGGGCAGAATAGTGGGTGTGGGGTAGAGGTGTGGGGAGGGGGTGGGGGTGGAATGTGAGGAGGGGGACAGGAGTGGAATAGGGTAGGGGTGGGGGAGGGGTGGAGTAGTGGAGGTGGGATAGGGATGTGGGGAGGGGTGGGAAGTAGTGGGGGTAGGGTAGGGTGTGGGGAGGAGAGCGCAGGTCCTCTAGTCTAGAAGGTGACTAGGTCACAGACGCAGGCAGCGAGAGCTAAGTGCCGGGGACGCGCCAGAGGCTGGATGTGGCTGCCCTTCCCCTTCGGCCGCACAGGCCAGCCCGGTCTCGTGCAGAGCTCCAAGCCAGCCAAAGCAGTCCAGTGAGACAGGGTCTCAGAACAGTATCCAGTCTTCCTCCAATCACAGTGCGCCCAAGCCTCTCGATGGGCAGAACCAGCTTCAGCTGGCCTCTCCACAGCCTTCTCAGGCCCACCACCCAGAGGGACACTGGGTGAGACTTTGACCCTCTGTGCTGGGGGCAAGGTCATTGGAAGTTATCCTGGGGAGGCCCTTCTCCTGAGCCACAGCCTTCGCTGGCTTTAGAATGTGATGTTAAGCTTGGCCTTGTCTGCCCTTGACAGCTACTCAGCCTTGCCTCCCCAGACACCCTCCCTCCTGCCCCTCCTCCATCTTGATGTCCTTCTCCAAGTCTCACACCTTCTGCCACCGCCCAACCTTAGGCTTCCCTGTGGGCTTTCCACCCACCTCCCACAGGCAGTAACTTCTGGGAGGCGCTTAGTAGAGGCCCAACAAAACTGCTGAATGAAAGACCACACTGGGTGATGTCCCCTGCCCAGCTCTCTCCCAGACCACTGGTGGGGGTCTGGGGTCCAATAGGAAAAGCCAGGGGAAGTCTGGGAGTTCTGTGTGATGGTTGTGACCTGGCTTCAATGCAGTATGGTACCAGGGGGTCGCATCTGCAAACTTACTCCAGACACCAGGACTGCCAGCTTCATTCTCTCTGGCTCAGAGCAGGAGCAGACCCAGGCTAGGGAGTCCTATATTGTAAATAAAGCTGCTGCCCAGAATAGTCCAGAACATTTGCAAGGCTGGAAGCGAGGCAACAGGAGTATCTGAAGCATCTTCCCACAGATGCACCTCCCCCTTCACACACACACACACACACACACACACACACACACACACACACACACACGGGACTGGATCCACCCTGAGGAGCCACGCACAGTCAACATCCTGCTTCCGGCAGGCCCTCCTCCTGGAGACCTCACAGAGGGGTGTTTGTTCGCAGTGGGCGCTGGGAGAGATGCTAATCGCCACAGGTCGCTGCTGCTCCGGGCTGAAGGTCAGGAGGTAAGGCGACCCACGGTTATAAATAACCGTGCCAGGCTGCTGAGGGCAGCTCGCTGGATCCACACCCCTCCCTGGCGGACCAGTCGGATTGATTTCTGGTCTCCCAGCCACCACGGGAACTTGAACCCCAGAGAGCTGACCTTTGGGGGTGGCACACAAGGTCAAGCCAGGCTTCCTGGGCTTCCCTGTATCCTAAATTAAGGTACCTCTGCCAGTCAGAAGAGACCAGAAGGTGGAGGTCCTTAGCATGCGATCCCCAAACGCAGGTACCTGATCATGCATCTCACTCTCCCAAGCCAGTCCTCAGATTGCTCCAGCTGAGATAGGGAGGCCCAGAATGTCAAAGCCGAGAGGGACCGCCCAGCCTCCAGAGGCCTGATCTGATATGGAGTTGACCCCAGAGGCATGTGTTCTCAGCTAGATGGGAACAAGAGTCCCCATCTCACTCTGGAAGGCTAAATGGACAGGCTGTAGTGGCAGCAATCTGTCAGCTGGCTATGCACCAGGGAAGCAGGCATGACTCCCTACCTCCTCGTGGGCGGAAAAGGGAGGAAGATTTGACCCGCAGGGTAGGGGAGGTATGCCTTCTATTTTTAAAAACAAAACTTTCTTTGGGGCGGAGGGTGGGATTAAAGCCCACGGGCCAACCGTTAGACAATGTACAGAGAGGGACTTAGCCCAAGGTGAACATAGCCATGTGGCCAGTACCCAGACCAAAACACAGCAGGGGGCAGAGGATACGGGGATAGGAGTGTAGCTCAGTTGGTAGAGTCCTGGCCTAGCTTGTGAAGCCCTGGGTTCCATCTCTGGCACCATTGATGGAGCTTGCTTGCCTTTAATCCTAGCACTTGGGAAGTATAACAAGGAGAAGACTGAAGTTCAGTGTCATCCTTGACTACATATAGAGCTTGAGCTACCTGGACTACATGAAACCTTGGACCCCTCAAGTCAGCACTCACCACCACCGAAAAAGCTCATCAAAAACTCCTCTCACTGACAACTCTTACAGGTGAGCCCCATGGAGCCAGCCCACTGACAGCTCTCAGGGCGAGCCCCATGCCACCCCATAGGCTGTGGTCAGTTTTTAACAAGCGTCCGTGTGGCATGGCATTACACAGTTCCTACTGTGTAGTGTGGTGTTTGCTTCACTCAGTGTCCTGTGAGGTCCAGCCACGTTGCCTTGAGCAGTCCCAGGCCACTCAAGGTCCCTGGTCTTGCTGGGAGCTCGTCACTGTGAGACTCTCATAATTTAGCCATCCGTTTTACTGTTGACGGACACTGGGGTGGGTTCCAGCCCCTGGCAACAGTGGCGAGCATCGCTGGGCCCACTCCAGCCTCTGCCCTCGGATCCATAGGACAGGCATGTCTCTTTAGCTCAGATCATTCAGGGAGTGCTGACTTCTCACCAGCGTGGCCGCAGAACAGCCCAATGTTAGGTTTTGGTTTTCATTCTAAAAAGAGAGCTTGCTTCTTTTTTTCTTCTTCTTAGTAGAAGGCACAAAAATGCAAAAAAAGAAAGGAAAAATCATACATTTAGAGGTATCTAACTAGTCCAGCCTTGCTGTTTCCTGACTCTCGCTTGTAGGTCAAACTCAGGACAGAGAAAGCTTGTTTCCCCAGCAGGCAGCCCAGAGTCTGGCCAGCGTCTGGCCAGCAATGGCATCTTCCAGAGAGCCTCTAGGCACCCTCGGCGTGCTCCATAACCTCCATTAGGGCTCCTTGTACCCTGCAGCCTCCGTCTTGCAGGGCTCCAGATCACAGGGCTCACTGAGCACCTGCAACTCAAGGCAGAGCCAGGCCTCTGGGCAGCAGCACCTCAGGATTTAACACTGGTTAACCTGATGGTCTGAAGAGTTCGTTGCATTTGGGGGAGGGGCGAGTGTAGAGGGGGTGTGTGGGAGGCAGTAAGCATCGTCAGGGGCTACTGTAGTGAGGTGAGGTGAGAATCAACCCTCTGGAGACTGCCTAGATAGGAGGCCTCACAGGCCCTTGCCTCTGTCCCAAGGGCTTAAGGGAGACTGGGCTTTTTACTTAATCTTTTATTACAGTGCTAGATATTGAACCCGGGGCCTCACACATACAAGGTGGGCACTCTGCCTATGAGGTATAGAGTCTCAACTAAGTTACTCAGCCTGGCTTTGAACTTGCTGTGCAGGCTAGGCAGCAAGGAACTTTTGCTCCTTCTGCATCAGCTTCTGTGCCCCCACACGCAGCCACCAATGTGTTTCTCTAGCAAGAACCCTCTCTGGATGTTCTGGGGCACAGGAAACAAGAAGAACAAAGGCCCAGGTTGTAAGCAAGTGGTGCCATAATGGAGGTTTCTGCCTTACAGAGGGTAGAGAAGCAGGGTAGACTTGCAGACCTAGGAGGAGATGTGATCGGCGGAGGTCTGGGGAATTTCTTTCCTGTCTTTCATACACATGAGTCCGCTTTGGTCTCTTAGACTCGAGGAGAACCGAGCCAATCCTGGGAGCCCTAGGAGTGGAGAGAGAGTTGTTCATCCATTCACCCCTTCATCTTTTCATTTAGCAGTAGAAGGACCTGCGCTGACGTATCTTTTCCTAGGAAGGAAGACCTAGTACGCTACATTCCCGTGCCTGAGCACCCAGTGTTCACGCAAAACCCTGTCAGAGTATGAAGCACAGTCCAGGACTGGCTGTCCTCCAGACTACTTCCCTGCCCTAGTGGCTGAGGTGGGTTCCTTGGGTTGGACTCAGGCTGAGCAGCTGCTATAGGCCTAAAGCGATGTCTGGACCAGGGGTACAGAGCCTGAGCCCCGCTCTCTCCTGCTCAGCCTGGGCCAGCTCCCCTCACCTCTCTCTGCCAACTCACTATCTCCACTTGGGTTAGTGATCAGCCTTTTAAGCCTGGTGTGTTCAGAAGGGCAGCCCCCCAAACTGCCTTGTGTGCCCAGAAGGGCAGCCCCCCAAACTGCCTGGTATGCTCAGAGGGGCAACCCCCAAACTGCCTGGTGTGTTCACAAGGGCAGCCCCCCAAACTGCCTGGTGTGCTCAGAAGGGCAGCCCCCCCAAACTGCCTGGTGTGCTCACAAGACTCCCTGCCCGGCTAACCACAACCACCTCCTCCCACACAGCCAGGCAAACCCCTCAGAGTCATCCATTCATTGCTCACCCGGTGTCTCTGGCAGCAAATGCCCTCGGCTCTGCCTTTAGTATGTGTGGGTTCAGAGGATCCCGGAGTGGCGGCTCACGCCTCTCATCCCAGCGCCTGGACGGCAGAAGCAGAACAGTCATCAGATTCAAAGCCAGCCTGGTCTACACCGTGAATTCCAGGCTAGTCAAGGTTACAGAGCAACAACCTGTCTCAAAAGAGAAGATAATGACAAAAAGCATGTATTCACATGGAGGCCCCTCTTTTAAAAAATTCTTGATTAATGTTAATTATGTGCAGGTGCCAAGTGGCCAGGGGCATTGGATCCGCCAAGAGCTGGAGTGGCAGGCACTTGGGAGATGTGGTTGCTGGTTGCTTTCGGAACTCAAGTCTGAAAGAGCAGTACATGCTCTTACCACTGAGCCATCCCTCCAGCTCCCCCAGGAGCCATGCTTCACACCTGGTCCCAGCTGGTCATAGCAGCATCTGCAGCATCTGCTCTCCGCCTTTCCTTCAGTTCCAGGCATCACAGCCAGATTGATTTTATTAAGAAATGAGTCAGATCATGCCATTTGCCTGGTCCCCCGTCCTTCAGAGGAAAAGCCGAAGTCTTCTGTGATGGCCTTTTCCCACCTCTACCTGCCTCATCTCCGATACCACTCATTTGGGTCAGCTACTACTGGCTTTGTTCTGTGATGACAGAACCCATGTACCGGCCCCAGGGCCCTTGCACTGTCTGTTCTCTCTTGGAGCCCCGCCCCCCAAGTGCCACCTTCTTCAGTTCTTCAGGAGGGTTCTTCTCCAGACAGCCTTCCTTCCTTCTGGACCTCCATGCTGATGGCTCGCAGTGCCCACATCTTGCTTTCTAACCCGTGCTGTGCTGAGAGGACCCATGGCTTCTTGGAGAAAACGCTGCTTCTTAGACTAGGACGGGAAATAGGCAAGATGTGAGCAGAGTATCTCAAAGCCTCGGAAAGGAAGGAGGATCGAAGTTAGGAGCCACTCGAATGTGGGTGTGTCCAGCGGTGCTGGAGCAGCTGCACAGCACAGCAGGTAGGGCTGGCTTGTATAACCCAGAGGTGAAACGCATTCACCAGCTTGTGACAGTAAGTGAATAACCAATCAGTGGGAGAGAAGAGCCCAGAGGTCACGTGGCATGGAATGTCAGGGGCTCCTCACACAGACCTTACCAGCCAGGGTCGAGGTCAACACTGTGCACCAAGGTGTGAAGAAAATGGCGCTGCCCCTTTGTCACCTGGCTCCCCAGGGCTCACAACCCTGGTTTAGTCGTGTGAAGAAACAGCAGACAAAAAATTTTTTTAATTGTATTTTTTTGATATTTTGAGACAGGGTTTTGTGTAGCCCTGGCTGACTTTGAACTCACTGTGTAACTGAGGATAGCCTTGAACTTCTGACTCTCCTGCCTCCACCTCTAAAATACTGGAATTATGGGGTGTTCTGCCACACCCAGCTTCCAGCAGGCAAATTTTGGTTTAAGGGCATCTACAAAATACCTGACTGGGATCCCTCAAAACAACTAGAATCATCAAAGTGAGAACTGCTTTGGCCGAGAGAAGCCTCTAGAGGGGAGACAATGGAATGGAATGTGGTGTGTGGAGGGTCCTGGGTCGGAAAGGGGTTAGCAGAACAAAGGTCTGGTGAAAGGACTCTAGAAGTTTCCGTGTCTAATAATTTCTGCTGGATGTGGTGACACTATACCCTAACTCAGAAGCTGAGGCAGGAGGATGGTGAGTTTGAGACCAGCTTAAACTACATAGACTCTGATATATATAAATATATCAGTCAGGTGGTGGCAGCATACACCTTTAATCCCAGCACTAGGGAGGCAGAGGCAGGCGGATCTCTGTGAGTTTGAGGTCAGTCTGGTCTACAGAACTAGTTCCAGGACAGGCTCTAAAACTACAGAGAAACCCTGATATATATATATCCATAACGATAAATGAAAGATGTCATCAATGGAGAAACTATGATGGGGAGGGGTATGGGGAAGTCTTTACTGTGTTCCTCTTTATCTATGAATCTATAACTACCCTAAAGGCACATTCTGTTTTTTTGTTCGTTCGTTTGTAAATCACACTCTCTGAGATGGGAATGGTGGAACATACCAATAATCAAGCACTCGAGAGGCAGAGGCCAGAAGATGAGCTTGAGGCCACCTCGGGCTACAGCGCGAAAGCCTGTCTCAAAGAAGCTGAATAAGAGCAAGCTAGATGATTCCCAGGGCGAAGCATTTACGACAGCCTGCCAGGCTAGTTCCTTCCCTGGAGCCCCTGGGAAGGTGAAGGAAACAATAAATTCGACAGTGTTGCCCTCTGACCTTCCGAGGCATACCAAGGAACCGGCATGCCCCCAAACCTCATACACACACAACTATAAAGAAAACATATTCCTAAAACAAATTTACAAAGAAAATCACGTCACCCAAGCTGCCATGCCCCTCCGTGGATTTTCCTGTTTATACCTTTTCACCATTTAAATTGCTGTCCATTGACCTCACGTATTCTATGACCTGGACCTTCTCTGGGATTTAAACCCCCTAAGGGTTTCTGTCTGTCCTGTGTGCCCAGAACTTCAGCCAATCTGACAAGAAATATTTGTTGAATGATAACTTTCCACAGATAGTCTGTTAGCTTTTCCAAGTGCCCTCTGTGCCTAAATACGTCGCCATTGTTGTAAGATAAACACAAGATTATGTCTCCGTACTCGGCTCTCTTTGTTAGCTCCTGATGGCTTTTCCGTGTTACTGGTTTCCACTGTCATTTTCTAGCCTGTGCTGATGTTGGCCAGCCAGCAAATGGTTGAGATTCAAGAGGCCCAGGCTTTGGGGCGTCTCTCCCTCTGTGTCGCTCTGCCAGGCTGCCACATGGGCAGGAGGGCTGGAGTGATGCCAAGGCTGGCAGAGGCCACTCCCTCCCTCTGACATCAGATCTGTGGGCACTAGATCCTGCTTGGTGGTGAACCAGGTGCGTCAGAACCCAGGGATTAAATAGATTTGGAAATCCACTGACTTGTCTCCTACCCGCCAGGAGCTGAGAAAGGGCAGCCAGAGCGTCGGCCGGGAGCAGTCAGCCCTTCTCTCCAGAGGCCTGTCAGCTGTTTCTCAGCTGCTGCTGTCTGGTTTGTAGCGTGGAGGACGGAACCCCAGGGCCTTACACGGGCCAGGTGCTCTACCCCACCTGTTTTGCTGGCTCCTACGGGACTTGATGTGTTGGAGGAGGAAACACTGGTGTGTCTGTGATGGGGGCAAACAAGGGATACCCTTAATCCAACCACCCGTCCCCCTTTGTGGTAGCAATACGAAAACTTCCCAGTGAATGTGCCACATTCCAGCGCCGAGAATAACGAGGATCAAAATATCAAAGGGCAAATGCCCCTGGAAAGTGTGCCACGTGCTCCTGAGTCCCCCAGCTCCCCTAGGAACCAAGATTGCATCCCCACTCCAGGGTCCTGTCTTCATAGCGTTAGACACGCTGTGGGGATGCAGCCATGTTATCTGAATTTCCACACTTGTCCCCTTGCCCCAGCATCTGGAGGGAGCCCCAGTGCGCACAGGTCGGTGTTGCATGCAATGTCCTGCCTGGGCACCAAACTATGACCGTGTGTGTGTCCGTTTGCACGGCTTTGTGACTTGCCTCCTTGCCGTTTCAGGTGTGAGCTTGTATGGTGTGTGGGTTTGTGTGGGTGTGTTGCCTGCGCCGTGGCTGCTCTTCTGTTTTTGTGAGGGAGAGACTTCCCCAAGATGCGTGCGCATGCTCCTGCAGATCCGCTTGCATCTGCTTGCGTGTGACCTTGAGTGTGGGTCTCCTAGGGCATGTGCCTAGGCATAGGCACGTGTATGCCTATGCCCATAGTCACGGTGGCCCCACACACCTGCTCTGGCAAGCCTGCCGCCCCACCCCACAGCCTTTTGGCAGGATGACTGGGCCCTTCCATATCGCACAGGTGAGCTGGCCTCTGCTTTTCTCATAGCTTGAATTACTCATGCTCGCCCAAAGTTTTCCAGAATTCGCACCTGTGTGCCTATGCCCCCATACCCCTAGCTCAGTGTTTGGAAGTTCCGCGGAAGAGCAAGCCTCCCGAGAAGGTCTGACGTGAAGAGACCAGGTGAAGTTAGCTCAGCGAGGGACTTCCAGGGATTATTTGATACCAGAACCAGATCTGAAATGATAACACTTTGGTGGAATAGGGAAGTCTCTGGTGTCATGGGAGATGGCCCAGTGACCCATGCCCCCCCACAATGAGGTTGTGTCCCCAAGTTGGTCACTGTTGTGTAGACAGGCTCAGCTTAGCCATTGGGACCTCTAGCTTGGGAAGTTCCCCCTGGCTCCCTACATCTGGGACAGCAGGGAACCCTGGCCATATCCTGGGGAGCCATACCAAGGACACCATTGAGAGCCTACCCCAAGCCTCCAAGAAGCAGGGAGTGATGTGGCACCTCCTTCCACTGGCCCTGCCAAGATGCCAGGGCAGGTGATATCTTGGGCTCAAAGAGGAAATGTCACTGGCTTTTTGCTTCAAGAGCCAGAGCTGCATGTAGGAGGGAGATGGAAGCCCCTCCCCACACTGAACCTCTGCCCCTCAGCATTGTACCTGTCCTGTCAGATACTAGCCAGTCCCAGGACCCAGGCAGCCTCATGGGTAGGAGACCTAGAACACCCCCTTGAGTAGGGGTGGGGTAGGGAGAGCCCATGCCTTCCTGAAAATCCACTATTATTATTATTTATTTATTTATTTGAGACAGGGTTTCTCTGTGTTGCCCTGGCTGTCCTGGAACTCTCTCTGTAGACCAGGCTGGCCTAGAACTCAGAGAGATCCACCTGCTCCAGCCTTCCAAGTGCTGGGACTAAAGGCACACGCCACTATGCCCAGCATCAGCCAGTCCACTCTTTTTCCCCCCGCCCTTTTTTTTTTTTTTTTGCCAGTCCACTCTTAATCTAACCACTGCTTCCAGAGAATAAATAGGTTGGGATAGCTCCGTGCTCCCTCTTCTCCCTTAACTGTAAAAATAAATCTCTAAAATTATGCAAACACCATACAAACACAGGCTCTTTGATGGAAATCATACGAAGAGTAAAACCGATTTATTTCATCCTCACCACCCCTCATCTTAGTTCCCACAGGATAATTTACCGTGTTAATAATTCATTATATCATTTGGGCATGATGGCACACACCTTTAATACTCAGGAGGTGGAGGCAGATGGATCGCTCTGTGGATCTAAAGCCAACTTGGTCTACAAAGTGAGCTGCTGGACAGTCAGGCCTATCCTATGTAAAGAGACCTTGTTTAAAAAAAAAATTCACTATCGCTTCTTTTGAAGGGACCACTGGGAACGGAGCCCAAGGCCAGGGAATGCCAGACAATGCTCTGCCACTAAAGCAGTTTTTGGTTTTTTTGTGTTTTGGTTTCGATTGTTTGTTTTAATTTTAAGACAAGGTCTTGCCCTTGATCCTTAGGCAGCTCAGGCAGGCCTTCAGCTTGCAAGGCTTCTGCCTCAGCTGCTGGGACTAGAGGCATGCCTCACTTGGTTTCCGGGTTTACAGGTGGGGAGACGGCTCAAGCAGGAGCTTCTCGACAGCCGTTAGCGAACTGGATTCCCAATGCTGTCCTTTGACTTCCCCATGAATGCTTTGGCATACACACACACCACTGAAATAAAACGTAAAAAAAAAAAAAATGACATGTTTTACGTTTATTGGTGGTGTTGGACATGTGCGTGCCAAAGGAACTGTGTGCAGGTCAGAGGTCAAGTCTGGGCTTGTTACTAGATGACCTATCTTAGTAGCCCCCCCATTCTTTTTTCCTTTTGAGACAGAATCTCATTCTTGTAGCCCAGGCTGGCCTCGAACTCACTCTGACTGCGTGATGCTCTTGCCTCCTCCTCTTCTTCCTCCTCCTCGTCTTTCTCTAGCTGGGATTCCAGGTGTGGACGACTACCTTGGTTATGTGGTGCTAGGAATGAAACCCAGGCCTCCCAGCACTCTAGCAGCTGGGCCACATTCCCTGCTCCGTATACAGATTTAAATAAAAAGACACAGATACAATCATATTCTCTGTATTTCCTCTGCTTGCTTAAAAAAAATAAAAAAAAATCGGATCCACGTCAGCGCATCTCAATCTCCCCTACTTTCTTTTAAATCAGCGACTCGGTATTCCTTGTCTATTCTACACCTCCCTCCCCTGTTGAGAGGCGTGCTATTTCCTTTCCTTTTTTCTTTTTCTCCTATTTCCAAATGTACCATGTTGTAACACACGTCTTCCAGCAGGTGTTGGGGGTGGGACACGCGGGTGAAAGATGCATCCCACCGCGTCCCGCATCCCCGCACCGCAAGGGTCAGCGGGCAGTGGGAATCAAGAGCAAGCTGGAGACCACTGAGCACCGCGGGTGCCCGTCTACAGGCTCCCGGCTCCGCCCGCGTCGCCCCCGCCTCGGTGCTGCCGTTTTTAGCGCTCCTGGAGCGGGGAGTACAGACTCCATCACCCCCGGGAAACGCGGCCATCATATTTTTGGTTGCATAAGCAAACGAAATTAGAAATCTGTACCGCGCTCAAGACCTTTGGAGGCGAGCAGGGGGCCCAGGGCAGAGGCAGGGATTAGGCGAGTTGAGCGGCAGGAGGATGGTTTCCTCTTTTAATTTGGGTTCATGGGCTCAGTTACGTAATCGGTAGCTGCGAGCCTGCTGGAGCCAGTGGCCTCGGTCCCGACCGTTCACAGAGGACTGGAGGGGGTACGGGGCGGGGTGCGAGTGGGCTGCAGGCAGACAGCACACCCAGTAGGAGAGCGACCCGGGGAGCCCAGGGCACTCCATTCTTACTGCCCTGACGGTTTGGTTTCCTTAGCAAGACTGCACGAAATAAGTAGTCATTGGAATCCACCAAAATGTTTGGCATAGTACATCATGAGGCAGTCATTGTAAGGCATATTATAGAGCAGAAAAGAGGAATGGGGGAGGGAGCGAGGACCGAAGGGTGCACTGACAAAAGCCAGTTTGAGAACAGCAGGGATACATACTGTCCTTGGTGTTCAGAGACAACACAAAGATGCCTGTCCAGCGAAGCCTGCCAGGAGAGACATAGAAAAGCAGGCCCAGGGCGGTCCTCGAACAGATACCCCAACAACGTCCCGTGTCGTGTCCTCCCCACCCCCCTCTCCCCCGCACCGGACTTTTGGAGCCTCAGACAAGGCCTGAAAGAGAGGTCAGGAGGGACTTCAGGTTCTGCTCCGTGTGTGTGTGTGTGTGTGTGTGTGTGTGTGTGTGTGTGTGTGTGTGTGATGTATGTTAGGCAAGCACACTATCCCTCTATGAGGCCAACTTCCAGGCTCCAGCCTTCCTACTTCTGGATAACACGTGAGTTTCTGGTATTGTAGTCAAGAAGCAAAGACCAAAAGAGAGGGAAGCTTGAGAGGCAGGTGGGGCCAGACAGCACTTCTACCTTTCTGAAATCAAGCAGGAATTATGGGGGTATTCTTCAGAGGTAGGAGGGTGGTGGAGAATAGGGGACCCAGCTATCCAGATAAGGAACCTAGATCCCCCAGGGGAGAGGGGTTTATAACAGTTCCTCACACCAATGACCTTCAGGCAAAAGGACACAGAGGCTCTGCCACCAGGTCACTCTGTCCTGACAGTCCTCAGGGATGCTGGAGAGGCAGGAGGGGACAATTAGGACTTCATGGACGGAACAGAGAAAGCAACTTGGGGATCTATCAATCTAACCAAACCTATGTTGGGAGCTCTGGAAGGGTTCAAAGAGTGTCTATAAATTTTTTTGTTTTGTTTTTATAATTTTTAAAATATTTATTTATTATTTATTATGTATACAATAGTCTATCTGTGTGTATGCCAAAGGCCAGAAGAGGGCACCAGACCTTATTACAGATGGTTGTGAGCCACCATGTGGTTGCTGGGAATTGAACTCGGGACCTTTGGAAGAGCAGGCAATGCTCTTAACCACTGAGCCATCTCTCCAGCCCCTATAAATTTTTTTTTTTTTTGCTTTTTCGAGACAGGGTTTCTCTGTGGCTTTGGAGCCTGTCCTGGAACTAGCTCTATAGACCAGGCTGGTCTCGAACTCACAGAGATCCACCTGCCTCTGCCTCCCGAGTGCTGGCATTAAAGGCGTGCGCCACCATCGCCCGGCTCCCTATAAATTTTTTAATACTAATCCAAGTTGGCATCTCTTTCCCTCTCTGTAGTCGGATTTTTCTTTGGGCCACCAACTCACAAATAGCAACACAAAGATTTCGTATTAATTATGAAAGCTCAGCCTACAGCTTAGGCTTGTTCTTAGCTAGTTAGCTCTTATAATTTAAATTAACCCATTTCTATTAATGTACGTTTTGCCATGTGGCTTTTTACCTTTCATTCTGCTTGTCCGACTTTATCCATGTCTCATTGGCATCTCCTCTGTGCCTCCGTTATCTCTTTCTACTTCCTCTCTCTGCCTGGAAGTCCTGCCTATACCCCCTGCCTAGCTATTGGCCATTCAGCTCTTTATTAAACCAATCACAGCAATATATCTACACACAGTGTACAAATATCCCCATAACACCTCTCCCTTTGAATCGGGAGGCTAGATGAAACCGTGTCAAAGGTGGTACACACCTTTAATCCCAGCACTCAGAAGGCAGAAGCCAGCCTGGGCTGCAGAGTGAGTTCCAAGAAAGTCAGGGCTACACAGAGAAACCCTAGCTCAAAAAACCAAAACGAAAAAAGAAACCATGTCCCAAAGCTTCCTTCTAGCTATTGTAGGAGGTCCGCTGGGGTTTGGGAACCGGCTTTGTAAGACGTCCAAGTGCTCTGAGATTGCCTGGACAGGGGCCTCTCACAGCACTTTGGTGACAAGCCCAGCTGACGCTAGCCACTTTACACTCAGGGTTACGGCAGCCCATAGTAGACCCCAAGAGAGAAGCGCCTGGCTTCCCCAAATTCCAGAGCTACAAGACCAAGACCACCAACAAAGTGAGATAGTATCCTAATGACACTAAGTGAAGGAGTTGTTTCACAGAGCAAAAGTGTTTGAGCAGGGGGCGCAGCAATGAGGAAGCGTGGACTCAGGGACCCCAGTAAACCAATAATTTAATGGAGAAACACGACACACAGCAAATAATTATAAAATAACACGACAAGCTCAACAAGGGAGTCACACCCAGGTAATAGGCAGCTGGCTGAAGAGTCTGTAATCTAGGCTGGGTAGGTGGCTTTCCCCAAGCAGGTGACCTTGGTCTGGCTTTGAAAGGTAAGGGTTTACCGAGTGGAAGGAATAAGCTAGAAGGGTGAGAACAGAACAGAAGAGAGGGCGTGGAGGGGGCCTTATGGGAGCTGGAGAAGAGGCTGGGTAGATGGCAGGACCCCAAACCATGGGAACCTTGAGCACCGGCCACGGGCTTAGATTGGCAACAATTGGGAGGCATCAGTGCAGGCAGGGGATGGAACCTCCTGGGAGCAGCAGGAAGATTGGGGGGGGGACACACATGGGGAGTGTGACAGGAAGGTGGACCAGTGCAGGGGAGAAACCAGAAGGGGCTGTGAACAGGGGTTGGGAGGGACAAGGTGTGAAGACCATTTGGGGAACTATCAAGTGTGGGTGCCTGGCTGGGGTGTAATACACAACTTTCAGCCTAGGGTATCTTTCTCCAGTGAGTTGGATGGCTGGGGCAGCAGCCACTTAGAAAGCCTTGAAGGAGAAGCCAGTGTGAGTCCAGCTGGGGCGAGCTGGCTGCTGCAGCGTTAAGGTGGTCCAGGAAGAAACATCGTAGTGCCCTGATGAGAGGGAGGTGCTGAGATCTCGGGCAGGCTCGTGGGGAGGAGCATCCAACAGCAGCCACTCCTTACAGTGAGCCAATGGGTGGTGAGGTGACTGCGTGACTGAGTGTAGTGACTGTTGAGATCGTCTGGGCAGATGAAGCAGTTGAGGATGTGGGACAGGCCCTGGGGCAGACTCTGGTGCTGCAACTGTCCAGGGAGGCGAGGGTGGGAGCCAAGAGCGATGACGAAAGGCCTGGTAACTCCTGGTCTCAGTTTCCTGGGGTGTGTCCCAACAGGTAAGCCACAAGAAAGCACAGGAACAAAACAGACGTACACAGAGTCAGAGCCAAGAGAGCACAGTGGCCACCGGGTGGGACACAGTGTCATCTTGGGGTCCTCATCGCTGACTCTGTGCCAGACGCTGTAATCCTGATGGGTAAAGTGAACACTGTCTGTGTGGAGCTTAAGTTAGAGCCCTGTGGAGCTATTCCCATTTTACCACAACTCAGAGAAATGAACTTGCCCAAGGTTATCCAGCAGGGGACGATCTTCGGTCTGGCTCGGGGTATACGGCACTGCAAGGGGCAGGGGGCTTCCTGATCCGGGGGCACACGTTGGTTCGGTAAACTCTGCTTAGGTCAGACTTCCACTTTAAGGGACCCGGGCTCCATTGGGACTTCAGTAATGGGGCCCTTGTTAGCAAGATGTGCATGTCGGGGCTGGGCTGAGAATTGGCAAGATGAAGACTTAATGTCTCCTCTTCATTGCTGTGACTGTTGGCTACTCCCCCACCAAGCGGCTTCAACTCATGGGGCTCTGTGTGAAATGCCTTCCAGGCTGTAGCTCTGCTGGGGCAGCCTGCCCTGTTACCAGCCCATTGTACACATGGGAACACTGAGACCAGGAGGGTTGGTTATCTGCCTGAACTGGACTGCCAAGGAAGATGCAAAGCTGCAGGACTGGGCCCACTGAGCTCCAAAATTTGAGGGCATTGCCACGACTCACAATGCTGCCACCAGAGTGGGCACAGGAACAATCTGAGTCTGAACCTGTGGGTGGGGACTCAGAGCCCAGCTCTGGGCAACTGGGGAGTGTCACAGGCCTGTGGTCAGAACTGGCATAGGCCATAGTTCCTCTTCAGCATACCCAGGGCCCAGATGTCTCCTGCCTAGGACTTGGGACCCTTCTTCTAACCCTCGACCTTCCCCCCAAAAAAGGAAATACTTAAGCTCAGCACGTTCAACCCTTTTACCCTGCACACTGGGAAGCTGAGGCATAGAGAGAGCTTAGCTACCCAACTCCTCCCTTTAAGTTAGTGACAGACTCTAGGTTAGATGACAGATGATGGAGGGCCACTTCCCTAAAGACAGGGCATGACCTCGTTACCTTCCCTAACCCCACACACCTCACATGCACATACCATACACAAACACATACACACGCATACATGTGTGTACCCATACACCACATACGAGTACCATATGTACATGCACATCATAAATTATATGTGCACAAATCACACATGCACACAGAACAAAGCAGCTAAAACCAAGAGCCATCCTGGCCAGTGCAGGGAAGGGGTGTTGCTACACTAGGCAGTGGTAGGGACCATGACAACGAGATACGTGAACGGCAACTGAAGGAGGTGGCCATGCCTGGCTGCAGCTTACAGAGATCTCTCCAGCACTGTCTCAACCTTCCTCAGGCTGAGAACCCTTTAATACAGTCAGTTCCTCATGCTGTGGTGACCCCCCAACCATAAAATTATTTCATTGCTGCATCGTAACTGTAGTTTTGCTACGGTTACGAATTGTAATGTAAATATCTGATGTGCGACCCTGTGTGGGGGTCGCGACCCACATAGTGAGAACTGCCGCTTTACAAGGAAAATGTGTCCAGAGCCACCACCTGCACAGGAAGATGCCTGATTGGAACAGGGGCAGGTTCGCACATCTCTCTCTCAATCTAACAGTCTGGCTTGGTTTCAAAGACACAGCTGCAGAAACCAGGCAAGGTGGCTCGCAGCTCTAATCCTAGCACTCGAGAGGTAGAGGCAGAAAGATCAGGAGTTCAGAGTCATCTTTAGCTACGTAGACAGTTCTAGGCCAGCCTGGGTGGCATGAGACCATCTCTAGACATATAAATAAACAAGATCAAGTCGCAGTGTGGAAAGATGGCTGGGCTAGGCATCCCTCCATTTTGAGATGCCCTGTCTGGCAGGCTCCTGTAGAAGAGAACAAGGAGGTTGTCCGTGAATCCCAAGGGACCCTAATCTTATCTGTGCCTCTTCCTGTAAACCCAAGCATTCCCAAGCTGGCCAGCACCTCCAGAAATCCTGGTGCTCCGGCTGCACCAGACTCATTACGCCTGGGCAGGAGCTAAGTACCAGCCTTCTTACACAGGTAATTCCAAGGCATAGAAGAGTCCCAACGTCACATCTCAGGGTAGCTGGTTAGAAATGCCAGGTCTCCACCCACCAGAGACTGACTGAATCAGAATCCCCAGGGTGGGGCCAATCTGGGGTTTTGACAGCCCTCTGGGAGGTTGTAAGGCTGGTACCATTTGAGCAACCATCTCTGTGATGCCAGGAACACCAGACATCTGACCAGTGGTGTGAAATAAGAGACCTTCAACTTAGACACTTCTTGAAATAAAAATTAAAAATCTTACTCTGGCCTATTCATTACAAAGAGTCAGGAAGCAAAAAAAAAAAAGAAAAAAAAATACAAGTTAGAGCTGGGCAGTGGTATTGCACGCCTTTAATCCCAGCATTTGGTATTAGTAGAGGCAAGTGGATCTCTGTGAGTTCGAGGCCAGCCTGGTCTACAAATCGAGTTCAAGGACAGTTGGAGACAGAGAAACCTGTCTCAAACAAACAAACAAACAAACAAACCCAAACAGAAAAAAACCAAGTTAGGACATTTTCACGTCTTCAGTTGAAAACCCTTGAGTTCATCCCTTGAATTCAGAGCTATGAAACATAACCTCACCACCACCCCTCTCCTTTTCCTTGGGACAAGGTCACGGTGTCCTTCCCCCTCTTCCAGGCACAGCCTGGGAAAGCTCCTCTTGCCTCTGAGTGCTCCGTGGCAGAGGTGGAGGAAACCGATCTGGTTGCCCAGGCTAGCCTTGTGTTGCCCAGGCTAGCCTTGTCTCCTGGGCTCAAGCTCTCCCTGATCTGAGAATGGAAATATGGCCACTGTGCTTCTCCCCGCCCCCCACTTCTCCTTTATTTTTTTTCTTCTTCTCCCTCTTCCTCTCCCTTGCCTCTCCTTGATCTTTTAACACAGGACCTTGCTATGTAGTAGGCCTGACTAGCCTCAAACTCGCTGTGTAGACAGACTGGCCTGAAGTTAGTGGTAATCCTTACTGGGGTTACGGCTCTACGCCTCCCCATCCAATTCTAGGCTCTCCTTTCAGTCTGAGGCCTCGAGTCCCATCACACAAGGCTAGCACTCAGCAGGTGCTCGCTAAACATCTTCTTCTCTCCTTCCCTTTCCTCTTAGAACCTCTAGAGCAATGGCTACTGCTGTGTTGGTTTCTATCAAAGCTAGCCTCAGTGGCGACCTGTACGGGAGTGGCCAGCTTCAGGGATTATGAATGATTGTGGCTCATCCTAGGCAGCCTGTCCCATAGCCAGAGATCTAAAGGGCAGCGTGTGACATCATGCTGATGATTTAATACATCTTGGTTGTTGCCTTGGTTCTATGCTTCATCGTTTACTTACCAAGAGATTTTTTTTTAATAATTTCCCTAAAGTTTTCTTTTTTAAAATATTTATTTATTATTTATTATGTATACAATATTCTTTCCGTGTGTATGCTTGCAGGCCAGAAGAAAACACTGGACCTCATTACAGATGGTTGTGAGCCACCATGTGGTTGCTGGGAATTGAACTCAGGACTTTTGGAAGAGCAGGCAAAGCTCTTAACCTTTGAGCCATCTCTCCAGCCCCACCAAGAGATTTTTTTGACGTGAGTGGAAAAACAATATCAATTCTCATATGTGTGTATGTCCATTAAAAGATGTCACTGTTGCCAGGCGGTGGTGGCACATGCCCCTAATCCCAGCACTCAGGAGGCAGAGGCAGGTGGATCTCTGTGAATTCAAGGCCACCCTGTTCTACAGAGCGAGTTCCAAGACAGTCAAGGCTGTTATACAGAGAAACCCTATCTCAAAAAAGCAAAAAAAATAAAAAATATAGTTAAGCCTGATGTCACAGGCTTGTAATCCCACTTGGAAAGCTAAAGAAAGAGGGTCAAGCGTTCAAGGTCATTCTCAGCCAAAAAGCTGAGTTCAAAGCTAGCCTGGGAGCTACATAAGAGCACGTCTCCAGAACCAAAATAAATAAATAATAATAAATAAGCAAAACAGAAAGTAAAAAGAGTGAACAGAGGAAATGGCTCAGTTGGCAAAGTGTTTGCCTCGCAAGCATGAAAACCATAATCCAGTCCCCAGAAGGCGTGTGAGAGGAAAAAGGTGTCAGGCACGGTAACTTCAGTTTGTCATCCCAGGGCTGGAGACGAGGAGACAGGCTACACAATTGCAGGCAGGTAAGAGACCCTGTTCCTTGGTGGTATGGATATAAATGTATTGTTATTGGAGAGCAATTTAGCCATATCCATAAACAGAAACATTACATTTTTCATATAGCAAGACCCTATTTGAAAGCAAGTAAGACAAATTACAGAGGGAAGAAATTCCACCTGCTCCTCGGAGAGACTATCAGAGGAGGCAGTGCCTGGAGAAGCCTGCTTTTACGGAGAGCCCAGCTCTCAGGGCTGCAGCTTAGTCTCCGTGGGATCAGGACTAAGAAAGCCACAGCTCCATGTCTTGCTAAATGGCAAATCATGACCCTCTCTACCCGACCTGGCTCCTGGTTGGTTAAAGACAAAGCTGCCCATGGAGGCAGAGGCAGGTGGGTCTCTGAGGCCAGCCTGGTCTAGAGTGAGTGCCAGGACAGTTAGGGCTACACAGAGAAACCATGTCTGGAAGAAAAGCAATCAAATGCAAGTGAGGACAAGATGCCCTGACCACCACAGACTTTCCCTGGAGGGGGTGCTATGCAAATGCCCCACACAGCACTCTCCTCATCCCAAACACAAAGCTTTAGGCAGATACTTACCATTCTAGTCCAGGACCCGTGGACACCCTCTGCCTCCTACAGGCTCTCTCCTTATTGCTGGCAAGACCCCTTGCCTCAGATGGGACCAAAGCTCAGATAGATCCACTGGGAGGGACCTGAGAATGCCTCTGTGGGCAGATCCGGCTAGTCAGAATACATAACATGGTACCACCTGCCTGGTGCCACCTAGGGTCACCCAAAGGGTCCCCGGTTCCTACCATTAAACCCTTTGAAGAAATCATTCCACAAAAGGGTCCCCAATAGACATGCACAGGTGTTATTTTATTAAGGTCAGTGCTAACATTTAGAAGGGAAACTGCAGCCCACATGGATCTCTTGTGACCTTCACAGGCTTTTTAGACATCTGATTCCCCACAAAGCCATAATCCATCTCGCTCCCGCAGGCTGCTGCTTGGCTGTGGCAGGACAGATCGAGGCAGTTTCCACAGCTTGGGCCCCCAGGGGATCCTCACAATCCAGAACCCAGAAAGCCACAGGCTTCCAATACCAGAGCTTTGGATCAGAGAGAGCTCCGACACGGGAGATCTTGCCAGTCCCGTTGGTGTGGAGTGGATTCCCCAGTCAGTAAGAGCCAGGGCTGTGTGGTCATCTCACTTTACACAGCTTTTTCTGCCCCCTCCCCCCGTCTGTGCAGGGCATGATCCGCTAGGGGCTTAAGGGCACTGATGTCATTTAATTCCCTTAACAGAGCCAGATGTGGTGGTGGATGTCTATAATCTCAGCAGGCTGAGGCAGGAGAATTGAAAACCCAATGCCAGCTTGGGCTGCAGAGTGAGTTCCAGGCTAATCCGGGTTATGTAACAAGACCCTTTAAAAAAAAACCCAAAAAACCACAATAATAACTAGACATCCTCCCTCCCAGTCGCCTGTGTAAGGGGTATCCTGTCCCCATTTCCAGATGACTAAACTGAGTGCCAGCTAAGCCAGCTCACAGGGCTACTCCACCCCTTGTGGACACTCTGGGCTTCCCAGGCTTGCTGTGCCAAAGGTGGTTCAAAGGCCTATGTGAGGCTCCCCCTTCGTCACCCTGAGGCCTATTGATCAGCTTGGACTTTCTCACTGGGATCTGAGTCTCCAGGGGGTGCAGGGCCAGGCCTCTGAGCTCTGGTTCCTTACTGGGGCACTTTCCATCGGTCTTAATGGTCACCTGACCTTCGCACCAGCCTGCCTTCCTGTAGGCTGGAAGCCTCGGGTCCTTAAGAGGAAAGCTAGCATTCCTTGGGATTCTCTGTTACCAAAATACAGTCTTAAAGTACAGGAAGTTTGGGAAATGGAACAAAGGTGTTTGTCCCAGTGCCAGGGGCTGGACTGGCGCTGACCACAGCTGCCAGTAGCTCTGAAGGTGTTTCCCTCGCTGCTGTTATGGGCGGATATCTTGATGAGTTCTCTGGTCTTCATACCTTCCCCTTCACCCTTTTTGGCTCATTTGGAACCTTTGGAAGGAAAAAAAAGAAGCCTTCATAATACAGATGAAAGCAAATCCCTACTTCATGAAAGAATGACGGGCCAAGGTGGGGCACGGCTAGGCCAGATGCTGTCCAGTTGTCGGCGAACCAAGGACAGCCTGAGAGCCACAGAACCAATCACCCCACAACCGTTTCTGGCATCCTGCTGTGAGTTCAGCCCTCATCCTGTGTCACTTGACTTTGCTGACCTTCAACAGAGTCACACAGGTGGAGAAAGAGGAGCCGAGCGAGGCCCAGCAGGGCGGCAGGTCTTCCAGGGTCTCAGTCTCCTCCCAGCCTGAACAGGTAGCCTAGCCCACAAGATTGAAGAGCTTTGGCCCCCTGGGAAGTTAAGAGGAAGGTAGCCTTAAAGCCTGAAGGTGACCGAGAAAGCAGAAAGGCTTGGGGTGGACCCAGGAAGGCCACGGTCTTCAGCTGTAAGCAGAAGGCTTGGCCAGTTTGCCAGCAAAGGTTATTAAGTTTCTTCCTGAAGACTTCTAAGAACAGGGGCATAGGGGGAGGGGAAATCTGATGCTCTAAGTCAAGGATCACCTAGCCACAGTCAGAGGGAAGGAACAAGGAACCTTTTAAGTGAGGAAGGAATGAAGAGGCCCCTGGTGCAGGAAGGACAAAAGAGGGTGTGGCTTGAAGGCTGTGGTGGTGGTGGTGGCCTGGTAGACTTTGGCCAGGACACTGGCTGTCCTTACTGGCCAATAGTTTTTGGAGCCTATGTAGGCAGTCAAGAGGGAGGGGCAGATTGTGATTCTTCCTTGGCTAAAGGCTGGTTTAGATCTCAGTAGTTTGGGGCTTGGGTAGACAGCAGGATCCCTCTACAAAGGTGCTGTAGTATTCGTTCCTTAAAAGCAACAGGTTCCAGGCTGTGGGACCAATCCATACTGAGGAAGTCACTGCGTAGGACCTTGAAAATCCCCACCCTCCACCCCCATTTTGAATCTAGCTGTGTTAGGCTCAAGTTGGTGACCATGGGCAAGCTGGAGCGTTGTGGTGCACTTCGGTGTCTTCCACTGCAAAAGGAGGTTTATCAACATTAACAAATACAAACAAATAAACAAGCCAGGGATAGCAGCGCACACTCGCAACCCTAGCGCGCTGGAGGCGAGATTACAAATTCAACTTCAGCTATGCAGTGTTTCAAAGACACCCAAATCCCAAACCACCACCCCAAACAAAACCCAAAGCACAAAAGGCACCCATTTCTTCTGTCCCCTTCCCCAGAGTGGCTGTGAGGAGTCTGAGAACCCAGCCGGCCAATCACAGTTAATGTGCTTCTCAGAATGACCGGCATACTCAAACCGCCAAACCACCGATTCCTCCCAATCCCCTGCCAAGCAGGTCTGCCCCTTTCACAAGATCCAGGCCCAGCAGATCCAGGTGGCAGGACCCCACTAGCAATACTCAATGGGGTTCTGAACAGGTCTCCACTCCTCCCCTCATTGCACACCCCACCCAGACCGGGGAGCACCGCCTGGAGCCCCCCTCTCTCATGTTGTGAGTGTGGTTGCTGGGATGCAGTGTGGGGTTTTGTCTGCCTTCCCTGCCCTGTGCCAACTCACCCAGCAGGCCTCACTGCCTTGGCAACGCATTGCAAAGTCCACACAAAGGGAAACTGCACAGGGGAGGTTGGTCCTGCCTGACGCCTGGGGAGGGTTTCCATGGCAACGATGACATCACTAGACTCGTCTGGCTACAGAGTCAGGCCCTGAATGGAGGCGCCTGGGTGTTCACACTGCAGAGCTCTGGAGAAAGGCCATCCAGGACTCTGCGAGGCTGGAGTAGGAGGGCCGGCCCAGGATTCCAAACCCAGGCCTGCCCTTGGCTTACCAGGAGAGCTCGTCAGTCTCCCCACCTACAAAGGGCGCTAAAGTGAGGGTGGATTAAAACCGTGCATACTATGCAGGCGCGGGGAGGAAGAGGAGGCAGGGGGGGGGGGGCTTGAGGGTGTGGGGGAGGGGGCATCGTGACGTTTTCTTGGGCTGGCAACTTTAACCGATTTCCAGGGAAATGGGATGGCAGACTGGGCTCTTGACTGCTGGGCTCCTCGGTGGTCTATCCCTTGGTGGGGGAGAAGTCACAATTATCCATGGACTTCTTCTTGTCTCTTCGTTACGGGGGAAGAAGGGGTGGAATGCGGTGTGGAGAGCCAAAGATGGAGGACTTTAGGGGCTGGATGATGGCGCAGAGCTTTTCTGGTTTTTCACCTTTGGTTCCAGACCCAGAAGGAAGGTGTGCCGGGTCCTAGTGCATCCATTACACTACCAGGGCACAGGAATGTGAACAAGGGTGCCCTGTGGCCTTTGGGTGGGCCCCTGGGGGGAGCCGCCTCTGCTCCCTCCATAGTGGGCGAAACCCTGAGTCTTCGGTAGGAAATAAGTAGTCAGAAGCACCAGGATGGAGGGGCGGGGCTTTCTGAGGTCAGCAAGTCTGGAGTCTGCCCGAGGTGTGTGCCAGGCAAAGGGAGCAGAGAGGCCAAGCGGCTTCCTCTGCACATGCATATCCAGAAGGTTCCCTAGGCCATACGCCATCCCAAATTCTGACTAGGATCCCCATCCCTCCCTACCTCAGTACACACGGTGGTGAGGGCCCCCAGGTTCTCAGTCACGTAGGTGGGGTCAAGTCTAGATAGATTCAAACGCCCACCAAGCTGTCTGTCAACCAGTTCACTCCTGCCACCAGATTTTGTCCTTAGATTTGTCCTCATAGGGGTTGGGACCTCCTCAAATCGTTCATCTGTAAGGATCTGTAAGGTTGCTGCCTTTCTGGTTTTATTTAGAGCTCAGGGTGACCTTGAACTCACTGTGTAGCCAAGGGTAGTGACCTTGAACTCCTGACCTCCCTCTTCTACCTCCCCAGTATGGGGATTTCAGCTGAATCACTAGACCCAATGTATGCAGTGCTGGGACTCGAACCCAGGGCTTCATGAATGCTAGGCAAGCCCTCTACCAACTGAGCCTGGGCCTGACCCCCTTTCTGCCTTTCTCCTCAGTTTCTACCCAGAGCCACCCCCTCCTCAGGGCCCTCTGGGGGAGAGGATACCTAGGGTTGAAGGCAGCCATTTACTCTAGAACACCCTGCCCCAACAGAAACATCCAGAATGTTGCAGTTGTTCTGTTCTTCCTCCCCCCGACCCACACGGGAGCCCCTTCTTTCCCTCCCCCCGACCCACACGGGAGCCCCTTCTTTCCCTCCCCCCGACCCACACGGGAGCCCCTTCTTTACCTCCCCCCGACCCACACGGGAGCCCCTTCTTTCCCTCCCCCCGACCCACACGGGAGCCCCTTCTTTACCTCCCCCCGACCCACACGGGAGCCCCTTCTTTCCCTCCCCCCGACCCACACGGGAGCCCCTTCTTTCCCTCCCCCCGACCCACACGGGAGCCCCTTCTTTCCCTCCCCCCGACCCACACGGGAGCCCCTTCTTTCCCTCCCCCCAACCCACATGGGAGCCCCTTCTTTACCTCCACCCGACCCACACGGGAGCCCCTTCTTTACCTCCACCCGACCCACACGGGAGCCCCTTCTTTACCTCCACCCGACCCACACGGGAGCCCCTTCTTTACCTCCAGGGGGAGGAAAGACACCAGCTCTCCAGTCCTTCACAGCCCATTGGTCATCTTCTAGCCCCCTGTTAGGCAAGGATGAGCTCCCTCGATAGGTACCATGGTCTGCCCTGGTACCTCAGCCTTTGCCCTTCTTGGCCCATGGAGACCTCTGGTTCATCTGGCATTGTTTGGTTTCAAACCGGTTCTATAAAGGTGGCTCCAGTCCAGGGTCCTGGAGGTGGCAGAGTCACCACTGGGTGCCCTGGAGGAAGCAGTCATAGGAAGACAGTAAAACTAGAAGTCTCATGTGCAGGAATGTCCCTGCCAAGACCCCAGAAGCAAACTTTGCACACCTGAGCCACACTCACTCTCTCTCAGCGGAAGGGAGTGTTGGCTGCCTTCCAGAACTAACTGAACCCATGCAAAGATGGTAGTCAAGCCTTGGGCTCTGGAAGTCAGCTCCACTCTTTCCCTTTGTCTCAGAGAGGGAGGAATTGGGTCAAAGGCAGCGGGAGGCTCTCCACTCTTAGTGTAATGGACCTTGTGTCTCCACCCTCAGACAGGTGGCTCCAGGTGTGTGGGGCCCGGCAGCCTCGCTGTGAACACATCTGGGGGAGAGCCCAACATTTCTCTCTCAGGCCACCTGCTCTGGCCTTGCCACGCACCTGGAGCTGGTTAAAAACCACAGAGTGGGGGTGGGTGGAGAAATTCCTATTTCTTAGGCTTGAGTGAGCTTACCCCGCGCTGATTTACATAACAAGGTCTCACATGGCAACCAAATCAGCTCGCAGGATAGTGAGGGCCAGGCTGCGGCCTGCTGTGGGCAGCTGTCCTTGGCTCAACCTCCCCGTGACCCTGGATCCACCTCCCACTGGCCTCTGAAAATCCTTCAGTAAAGACACCGCCAGCCAGCATGGCATCCAGGGGCCCCATGGGGAAAGACGAGCACGCCCTGTCTCTCGTGGGGAATCCTGGGTCACCTGCTCCTCTGAGGCTGACAGAGAATCCCAGAGAGGCACGGGCGGAGCTGCCGAGTACCCAGTGTGTGCCAGGCCCCACCCAGGGCTCTTTCACACGCTCCTTCTTAAGACCCACTGAGGAAGGTAGTATTGTTGTCAGGGAATCAAGAAGAAAAATGAGTCACAGCTGGGTCTCTGAGGGAAAGTGAGTCACGGGGGTGGGGGGTGGTCAGCACCTCATCTCTAAGTCTCAAGGTGCCAGGGATAAAGTCCTCTGCTCACCTGGCATGGCAGCCTTTCTCCCTTTCACCTCACTATAGGACTGGCACCAACTGAGGTCGGGCAGGAAGGTACGCGGTGACAGGACGTATCTACCAGAGAAATGGCTGCTTGATCACAGCCAGCAAGGCTAAGACTGCTGTTCATTCTCGGAGCACACCAATCCTCCGTGGGTCCAGACAGGCTGCTTACTCTCCAAGTGGCTCTGTAGTTCAGAAAATGCATCTCACGCCTAGTATGGCAGCACACACCTATAACTGCAGCACTGGAGAGTAGAGACCAAGCTGGGAAGCTCTCAAGTTTGAGTCCAGGTTGAGATGTATGGGGACGAGGAAGAAAAAAGAAAAAGAGAGAAAGGGAAAGGAGGAGAAAGGAAAGGAAAGGAGGGACTGGAGAGCTGGCTCAGCAAGTCAAGGTGCCTGCTACAGAGGTTGATGCAAGGATTCGTGGGGAGCTGGAGCCTTGGAACGAGTTTGGACCCTGAGCCCCACATGGTGGAAGCAGAGAACCAACTCCTGCAAGCTGTCCTCGGACTCCCACAAATCCTCTGTGTGTGTTGTCTCCCACCTCCCGAAAAGAAAAGAAGAAAAAGAAAGAGGAGAGAGGATGGGAGAGGAGGTAGAAGGGGATTGTAAGACCGTCCCTAGAGTGCTTGACTAGGCGCGTGAAGCCCTGGGTTGAGCGCTGGTTTAGCACGCATGAAGTCCTGGGTTTAGTTTTCAGCACCATGTAGTATGTTATCCAAGCCCTGAGGAGGTGGAGGCAGGAGGATCAGAAAGCTAACTCAGGGCCATCCTCAGCTACAGCGAGTTCCAGGAGAGCCAGGGCTGCACGACATCCTGCCTCAAAAACACAGGAGTGGGGTCAGAGAGGTGGTTCGGCAGGTAAGATGCTTGCCATGTAAGCCTGGCAACCCGAGCTTAATGCCCTGAGTCCACATAAAGGTGGAAGGAGAGAGCTGGGTCCGCAGAGTTGTACACTGAGACCCGTGTGTGTACACTGAGACCCATGTGTGTACACTGAGACCCGTGTGTGTACACTGAGACCCGTGCGTGTACACTGAGACCCGTGTGTGTACACTGAGACCCGTGTGTGTACACTGAGACCCATGTGTGTACACTGAGACCCGTGTGTGTACACTGAGACCCGTGTGTGTACACTGAGACCCGTGTGTGTACACTGAGACCCATGTGTGTACACTGAGACCCGTGTGTGTACACTGAGACCCATGTGTGTACACTGAGACCCGTGCGTGTACACTGAGACCCGTGCGTGTACACTGAGACCCGTGCGTGTACACTGAGACCCGTGCGTGTACACTGAGACCCATGTGTGTACACTGAGACCCGTGTGTGTACAGAGACCTGTGCGTGTACACTGAGACCCGTGCGTGTACACTGAGACCCGTGCGTGTACAGAGACCTGTGCGTGTACACTGAGACCCGTGCGTGTACACTGAGACCCGTGCGTGTACACTGAGACCCGTGCGTGTACACTGAGACCCGTGCGTGTACACTGAGACCCGTGCGTGTACACTGAGACCCGTGCGTGTACACTGAGACCCGTGCGTGTACACTGAGACCCGTGCGTGTACACTGAGACCCGTGCGTGTACACTGAGACCCGTGCGTGTACACTGAGACCCGTGCGTGTACACTGAGACCCGTGCGTGTACACTGAGACCCGTGTGTGTACACTGAGATTTGTATATGAGCACGTGTGTACCCACACCCATGATATATGCATGGTTTTCAAGACAGGGTTTCCTGGTGTAGCCCTGGCTATCCTGGAACTCACTCTGTAGACCAGGCTGGACTCAGACTCAGAGATCTGCCTGCCTCTGCCTCTGCCTCCTTAGTGCTTGGATTAAAGGCATACGCCACCACTGCCCAGCCACAAATAAAAAAGAAAAAAAGGAAATTTGGGTTTTGTGTCCAGACATGTCTCTGGGGCTGACCTTCTGTGACACTTGGCACAAAGCCCCCCCTCCCCCCCCGTATTGTCTTCCTTTGTCTACTAAAGGATGTCCTGTCTCTTAGGACAGTGGGTGGGAGGTGATGAAGCCCTGGGGTGCAGAACAGGGGGAGACTTGGCTCTTGTTTGGCATGTGACTGTACCCCAGGCCCCACCAAGAACATTTGCTCTTTGGAAGCCAGAACTTGTCTCCAACATCAGGGGAAGCCCCAGGTTCTGCCCTAGACTGTTTAATTTCCGGCTCAGTCATGTTTAGCCAGGCCTGAATGACTCAGAGAGTGACCTCACAACTCTCCGCCTCGGTTGTGCCTCCTGTAAAATGGGCATAGCAGCTCTCAGTTAAGAAATCACACAAGGCAAGGCCTTTGGTGCTTGTGTTCTGTCATTAAGTGGTCAGTCTTCCTTGCTCTTCCTCACTGGGCTAGGAAGGCAACGAAAGGGGAAACTCTGGGGGAGGGACAGAATACAGAATGCTGGTGGCTCACGCCTGTAACCCCAGAGGCAGGAGGATTGCCAGCCTGGGCTACACAGGGCAGCCTGGGTACTTACTGAGACTGCTTCAAATAAAGAAAAGAAGGGACGGGTGAGATGGCTCAGGGGAGAGAAGTGCCCCTTTTTGCCAGGAAAGCCTGGGGACTAAAAGTAAATAAATAAAATTGAAAAATGTCTGGGAGGATGGTGGTGGCGCACGCCTTTTAATTCCAGCACTCGGGAGGCAGAAGCAGGTAGATCTCTGTGAGTTCAAGTCCAGCCTGGTCTACAAAAATGAATTCCAGGACAGCCAGGGATGTTACACAGAGAAACCCTGTCTTGAAGAACCAAAAAGATTAGATAGATAAATAGATAGATAAATTGATAGATGATAGATAGATAGATGACAGATAGATAGATAATAAATAGATAGATCGATAATAGATAGATAGATGATAGATAGATAGATAGATAAATTGATAGATTATAGATAGATAGATGACAGATAGATAGATAATAGATAGATAAATTGATAGATGATAGATAGATAGATAGATGACAGATAGCTAGATAGATGACAGATAGCTAGATAGATGATAAATAGATGATAGAGAGATGATATAGATAGATAGATAGATAGATAGATAGATAGATAGATAGATAGATAGAGATAGATAGATAGATAGATAGATAGATAGATAGATAGATAGATAGATAGACAGAAAAAGATAGAAAGCCTCTAGTGCTGGGCTCAACGAGGGACTCTGCCCAAGGGGACAAAAGCTGAGAGTGATGGAGCAGGCACAAAACATCTTCCATTGACCTCCACGTGTGTGAGAATGAGCACATGCTTGTGCACGTGTGCACGCGCGCGCACACACACACACACACACACACACGCTCACTCGAGCATACACACACCAAAAGAAAAGAGAGCCAAAATAAATCGAGATGAGAAAGAAATACCACCTGTGCTCATAGCGTGAGCTGGGGCCACTGAACTGTGTCCGAGCTGGTGCCACATTCCTTGTCACCAAGACAAGTTACCATTTAACCAACCTAGGGGAACTGGTGCCAAACTCTTCAAATGTCAAACCAACAGGACCTGTTTGCTGGGGTAAAAGAGCCCAGTGGGACCTGGTGCATGAATGTTCTCCCTCAGCCTCTCAACCCCTTTCCCTCCCTGCCCTGCCCTGCGCAGTGACCCTGGCCTCCAGGGTAGTACAGGGAGAAGTGACTCGAAGGAGCAGAATTAAGGTTTAGGGGAAACACACATTTAAAAGGGGTGAGTTGGGCTAGATGTGGCCCAGCTGGTAAGTGACTGCCTGGCATGCAGGAAGCCTTGGGTTCGATACCCAGCACCACATAAAGCTACAGGGAATCAATCCAGTGCTACTTTGCCTTTAATCCCAGCACTCCAGAGGGGAAGACAGCATAGTCCTCTAGAGGTTCAAGGCCATCCTTGGCTACATAGGAAGTGTTAGGCCAGTCTGCATCATAGAAATTCCTGTCTAAAATAAAAAGGGTGTGGGCGATGAACCCTATAAACTTGGCCGGATGAGCCCAGATCAGTTCACCAGGTGAGAAGGCAAAGACCAGCAAGGCGGAGAGAGAACGGATTCCCTTAGCCTGGAGTCGACAGCTGTGGGGCTGGGAACCAGGGGCAGGCCTGACCAGCCGGTACCTGGCCAGGTGAGCTGTGGACAGTCTCCCCACCCAGACTCGCCTTGACCCCTTCATCTCTGATCCCCTAAGGCACAGTGTTTACTATTGGGCTCTGGTCCTCTCCAGGACCCCCCAAACGGTAGGGAGATGCAAGGTTTATTAAATGTGTGTGCATGGGGGGTGATTACATTTTGCTACATTTAAAGAATAATTGCATGCCTGAGGCAGGATCACATTAATACACTTAAATGGTAAAGTATCTCTGATCTAGAGCGAAGTACAGAGGAATCTATCAGACAACCACAAACCTGCTACTAAGCTTAAACAAATGGCAACACTTTGCTGTATCCCCATTAGGGCTATTTCAGTCAAAATTCTAAATATTGACAACAGAATTGGACCTTGGGATTGGGTCCTACATTCTCTTACCCGCGGTTCAAAGGGCTCTGCGCCCTACCATTGTTCTTCTACATGTTTAAGAAGGATGGGTAAACATGTGAGCCGCAGGGCTGGCCAGTGCCTCAGTGGGCAGAATGCTTGCTTAGCAAGTGTGCCGCCCTGGGTTTGATCCCCAGCACGGCATTAACCGGGCTTCATGACACGCAGCCTGTAGTCCCAGCAGGTTTCCAAGAAGGCGAAACCGCGAGGGTCAGGAGTTCAAGGTTACCATTGGCTACTGGGAGAGTTTGAGGTCAGCCTGGGCTACTCTGAGACCATGTTAAGGGGAAGGCAGACAGGCAGGCTGGGTTAGTTGGTGCTGAGGCTGTGTGGATTGTTCTTACTCTTTCCGTCCATACTGCAGGCCTGCTGGGTGAGTTGTCTATAGGACAGGAACTGGGACAGGTCCCGGCCTCTTCCCTCAGCCCTGCAGCACCTCTCTCCGTGGTTTACACTCAGGGGTTCAGTCACACAGCCAGCAGAATGGCAGGGCTTTCTGAGGCCCTGAGGCTCTGACCTTTCTTGCAGGCCAACGAGGAAAGACGGTGGTTACCCAGGCCCAAGGGATGCCTTGATCCTGCTTCTGGCAAAGACAAATAGGTCAGATCAGGACAAATAATCTCCTCTGTGAGGAGTGGCAGACTACAAGGAAAGTTCTAGATGGGTTCTGTCCAGTGTGGCAGCCCTGAGCCAAATGGGGCCATTGGTGTTGGGAAAGGACTTAGCAAGCTGAGGGATACAGAGAGAATGGTTTTAATATTTGATCATTTGTTGTGGTTCCTAGGATTGGACTCAAGACTCCCCATATGTTACGTAAGTATCCTATCGCTGACCTACGGCCCTGGCCTGACAACATTGTGCACACAAGGTATGGAAGATTCATACAAAATAAATATGTAAAGGAGCTCACTATTTTTGCATTGGTTGTCCTGGGGAAACAAAAGTCCCTAAAAATAATTTTACCTGTTTTTATTTTTACTTAAAAAAATAACAGCTATTAACAAACTCTCCATTACATATGTAGTTTTCATTATATAAACAGACTCGCCCTAGGCCTTATTACAGTGGCCAGAAGGCTGGGGGAAGAGGTGGTCTCACCTTAATCCTCACCTTCTGGCCTTTGGCCTACACAGACCTGGGGAACCAGGGTCATGTGAGACCTTTCCTAGACCGTCCAGGTTTTCTTCTCAGGCATATGGGAGGGGAAACTGTTGGCCCATATTTTCTTCATTCAAAACTGAATGTTGAAGCTGGGTGTCCTCCTGGGCCTCCACACCATTTGGTCTTGGGTAGATCCTCTGTGGGTACAGGGCTCTCTTCCAGGAAAGGCGTATATGACTGCCCCTGCAGAGGCAGGGAACTGCCGGAGGGCTCAAGTCTCCCTGGCATAGTGACTCTGCCTTGACATCATGGGAGATGCCAACACTGGGGGGATTTCTCCCTCCTCTCTGCCTTGCTCCATTGCCCAGGCTTTGCTGTTCCAGCCGATTATTTTCTTCCCCTGAGCTGGCAAGGCACAGCATCTCCCTATTGGAGATGCTCATCTGCATCTCCCTAGCAGCTGGACACTATCAGCCGGCCATTTCTCCCACGTAGGGCAGGCACGGGCGGGGAGCACGGAGGATGAGGAGAAAAATGCCGTGTTCTTAGCGTGAGCAGCAGCAGCAGCAGCAGCAGCAGCAACTGTTTCTTCTCTGGGGGGAAATAAAATCTAGGTTGTAATGATTTGGGGGATTTCAATGTACTGGAGCAAAAATAAAAATAAGACAATAGGTACCCCTCCCTAGCAGACATTGATGTGTATGTGTGTGTGTGTGCACCCATGTGTCACAAAAAATAATACTCAAGTAATAAAAAATGTACCAAGTTTTTTGTTTTGCCTTTTAAAGATTGACACCCGATCCGTCTCTAGCCCTTTGTGTATCCAGAGCTGTGAGATGCCCGGAAGCCGGGGAGCCCTCCCTGCAACCTGGCCAATTTCAAGGTAACTGAATTTCACAGCAACACTAGCCTGGGAATACGCTTTTTAATTGTGGAAAAGTTGTCAAGAGACATCTGCACTCCAGAAAGCACAGACAAGGAGGAATGAGCATCGGTGCAGAGAGTTCACCGTTTTCATCATGTAAAACATCTGAGTTCATCCGACACACAGCTAATGAGATCCTACTCATGGCCGGGCTTCGTGGGAGTTAGGTGGGGACTCAAAGCCGTTTCTATAAATGCTGGTAATTATTGTTGTCTTTACTCAGCCAAAATCGAGAAGTTTTTCTCTTCTCGTGGTGTTACTTCCGTGGGTCTCTGATGAAGTTTCCTGTGGGTTTCTGTGTCATTTCTTCATCATTACCACTCCGCCCTTCCCAACATCCCCACCCCAGACCACAGGCCAACAACAAGCTCTTACTGTCTGCCTGCCCTGCACAGCTATGCAAAATCCTGTGATCTGATGAGCGGCTAATTTTCATCAGAATCCCCAGGAATGGAGGGGAAACCCCAAAACCGACCGCACAAAGAATGACTCCAACAGGTGGTGGCTCATGCCTGTAATCGCGGTACCTGGGAGGTGGAAAAAGGATGTTTAGGACTCTGAGGCTGGCCTGAGTTAAAGTGAGTTCAAGGCCAGCCCAGACTGTGTGAGATCCTGGCTCAGAACCAGCAAAGACAGGCAAACTAAAACAGATGGGTTCAGATGGCTGTGTGGCCCTCAGTGACAGATCAGGATGAAGCCACAGCTGGGTAGCCTGCCTCTTGCCATGTCCCCGGCTGGCCCCTGACCATATGTTCTCCATACTCTGGGGACACGCCAGTGCCAGACAGTTGAGCACAATGGGGTGTTGGGCTGTGGGTTTCCCTGGAGAGACATGGGCTGTAGAGATTGGAGAGAGGGATCCCAAGGAAATTGGTTCTGCAGCATTCAGGACCAAAGTTCAAATGCCAGCCACTCACACTTGGGGCGCCTGTGCGGTCTTCTGTGTGCCATGGTGTCTTCATCTAGGAAGTGGGGAGAAGTGTTTGAATCCTCCCAAGAATCAAACAAGCCGATGTCAGTGACAGTCAGATACATGGGGTGAGCTCCCGTCCCCTTCTCAGCAGGGAACAAGGGTGGAGGCAGAGTTGACACATTGGTAGCCCAAGCATCTGGGTCAAGGATTTGACTCATGGGAAGAAAAGAGGCAAGGGAGCCTAGCTTTCCAATGAGTCCTTTGGTCTCATTTCGTTTTGAGGTGGAGTCTCGCTATGCAATCCTGGCTCTGATAAGGTTGTCAGTTGACTTTAGATACACATCTGAAACTCATAGCGATTCTTCTGCCTCAGCCTCCTGAATGCTGGGACTACAGCAAGCCAGCTCCTATCTCCCATCTCCCAATGAATAATCTTCTTCTTCTTCTTCTCCTCCTCCTCCTCCTCCTCCTCCTGTTTTTGGCTTTTCTAGACAGAGTTCCTCTGTGTAACAGTCCTAGCTGTCCTGGAACTAGCTCTTGTAAACCAGGCTGGCCTCGAACTCAGAGATCTGCCTGCCTCTACTTTCCAAGTGCTGGGATTAAAGGCCTGTGCCACCACCACCTGGCATTTTTTTGGGGGGGTGGGGGATAGGGTCTCACTGTGTCACTGGCTCAGAACACACTGTGTAGATCAGTCTCTCCTTCAACTCACATAGATCCACCTGCCTCTGCTTCAGAAGTGCTGGGATCAACAACTGGCTTCAATGAGTCTTGATTAAGGGACACGAGATTAAAGCTTCTCAAATTCTTATGAAGACTAGCTGTAGGGAACCCAGACTTCATGAGTAAGGAGAACCCCACGGTTGTCCCAACTTTCCTCACAAAGCCTTAAGCCCCTCTTGCGTGTTTTTCTGGGTTAGGAGAGGGTTACACACCTTGTCTGGCCTGCGCCCCCTGTCCGGCCTGCAGCCTCGGGATGGGGTGCCAGTAGGAAGCCCCAAGTGAAAGAGAGCAGGCTACACGGGCAAGACAAGCAGCTGCCACCTTAGCACCTTGCCCTTGGCCTGTCCTCTCTGCACTCGCCAGCAGGGGACAAAGAGAGACTGTGTGTAAAGGTACTTTGTGTTCCTGTGGCAGGTAGCCAGCAGAGACTGCTTGTCACCTGGCCACGCTGGGACTGCAAACCAGCAGGGCAGCCTCTGGATGAGACAGGGGCCTGGAGGGGAGTAATCCTCAGGCTCTGGGACACCCCGATGTGCTTCTCAGCTGGCTTTCAGGAACACAGAGGTCACTCAGCACTAACGCTGCCCTCTCCCAGACACAAGGGGCCAGCTGCTTTTCTCCTTGTCTGTGACATGGGGCCTGTGCTCAGCTTGCTATGATGTGCGGACGCAGGTGTCAGAATAGTCTGCTGAGCGTGGTGGCTGACTCAAGCGACAGCCTGTCAATCCCGGCCATTCATAATGACAGTATACACACATGATAATTCTTTCCAGAAATACCTGCTGGACATCCGAGACAGGCTAGGCATAGACTAGGCTGCTCTCGGAGATCTGAACTCCGCCTTCCTGAAGGAGGTATCCGAGGGTAATACTAACCCAGCCTGGGCAACGTGAAGGGTGGTGCAAAGGGGACCATGCAGAGAGGGTTTGCTTGAAGGAGGTGGCATCTGGGATGGGTCTGGGCAGCACCAGGGACGGTGGGGACAGGGACAGGTGAGGTGAAGCTGGCTGTGGGTGCACAGAAAAAGGTACAGAAGTGTGACGTGTGTGTGTGTGTGTGTGTACGCATGCTCGCGTGTGTATGTAATGTACATGTGCATGTGTATATGTGTGTGTGCGCATGTACGTGTGTGTACAAGTTTAGTAGAAGGAGCTCCATGTGGCTTCGATGTGGTGACCAGAAGGCATAAGAGAGAATTACTGTCCCCCAAACATACTACTTGCTTCTGACTGTTGGGTGACCTTAAGAAAGGTCTTTTCTATTCCTGGGTCTCAATTTTTTTTTCACCCGTGAAATGAAGGGCTCAGCCTGAGGAAAGGTGCTCCCGTTTCTTCCTGCTAGAACTTGGGTGATTCTCTGCTTCTTCCCTATTCTGACTCCCACACACTGAAGTTAACCAGGAGGCTGTGATGGAGCCTCCTCTGGCTCCGGCTCATGAATGGACGTGAGGGCTGACCTGAGGTTCAGGAGGCTATGAGGTCTGTGGCCTGAAAATGAAGTGGCACTGGCTAGGTGGAGGTGACAGGAATCACTCTGAGGACCTGGAAGCCCACCTTTGAGGGGCTGTGTGTGTGTGGTGTGTGTTTGTGTGTGTGGTGTGTGTATGTGTGGTGTGTGTTTGTGTGTGTGTGTGTGTGGTGTGTGTGCGTGTGGTGTGTGTATGTGTGGTGTGTGTTTGTGTGTGGTGTGTGTGTGTGTGTGTGTGTATGTGTGTGTGATGTGTGTGTATGTGTGTGTGGTGTGTGTGTATGTGTGTGTGGTGTGTGTGTGTGTGTGGTGTGTGTGTGTGTGTGGTGTGTGTGATGTGTGTGTATGTGTGTGTGGTGTGTGTGTATGTGTGTGTGGTGTGTGTGTGTGTTTGATCCCTGGGTCAGACACACAGCCTGAATGTGTGGCCAAGATGCAAGGCTGGGGACCCCACCCAGAGGGAAAGGATGCATTAGATTGGAAAGGCTGCTCAGGCCACTCAGTGGACACACACCCCAGACCTGGGAGTTTCTAGGCAAAGCAGACCAGAAACCCAGCTTTGCCCTGTCCTACCTAGGACGCTTGCTTTGGTTAATGAGACCTAGGGTTGTCAAGGAACAAAGAGAGAGAATGGCAGGGAATTGACACTCTAGGGCCTCAGTTTACCCACCTGTGGAATGAAAGCATGTCTTGAGGGTGGACTAAAGGACCTTTGCTTTACACTCGTCACGCCAGTGGCGGTACGGTCTGTTTCCCTCTGGCTTCAGTCCCCAGCACCCAGATTATGTTCCTTTCTGCTCCTACAGTCATGAGCTCTTCATCTTTTCTTAACCGTGGCTGAGCTGGCAGATGAGGAGCATGGAGGCTTGGAGGTGATGGGGGCCAGGATCATCTGGGTAAGCCATTTTCTAATACAGCAGCAGAGACGGGAGGTCCGAGCTTGGGCCTGATGGTTGACTGATGTGCTAGCCAATGGGCCTGCTAACTCCACTCAACTCAGGAGATCACTTTTATATTCTAGTTCAGCTTTCAGGCTCTGCCCAAGAGGGATCTCAAAGACCACCCAATCCTAAATCCCCACTTCCCGCCCCAGGCCTGCGGTGAGGAGGAGGAGCTGCTCTTATCTTTGTAAGAACCTAATAGAAACGGAACGTTTCTCTACGCAGGCTTAACTGAAATGTCAAGTTCTTTCCTGGAATTTTAACAGGGAACGTGGCAAACATACACTTCAGTGATTGTTAATTCAGGATTCTGTTTCATGTGAAATCAGACCATGAAAATTGGTTCAGAAGCTTCAGCCAGATTGCTTTCCTACCAAACCAGCTTACAAGTTCATAATTATTAGATGAGTGTTAGTTACCTGATGGCCCTGAAATGTTGACGTGGAGTGTGTGTGTGTATGTGTGTGTGTGTGTGTGTGTGTGTGTGTTCCAAAGGCAGAATATAATAAGGCCTATAATCCCGGATACTCAGGAAGCTGAGGCAGAAGGATTTCATGTTCAAAGCCTGACTGGGCAACTTAGTGAGATCCTGTCTCAAAGGGAGAGCTGAAGAGATGTGTGTTGGGTGATTTCTCCAAGACCAGCATTTGGAGGCAGGAGAATCAGGAGTTCAAAGTCATCCTCCAGTACATAACCAGTTTGGGGTTGGCCGAGGCTACATAAGACCCAATCTCCAAGGCTAGCAAACAAACAAAACAACAACGAAGGAGAGGGCTGAGGATGTAACTCTTCACTCGAGATCTTGTCTAGCAAGTTCAAGGCCCTCAGGTCAATACCCAGTATAGAAAAAGAAATAGAAAATTGTTTCTTTTTATTAATGAGACGTAAGGCAGGTGACAAAGTTAGGCAGGGGCCCCCTAGCAAAAATGGGCCAGACCCCAGAGGTCCTGAGCCCTGGCTCTGGGCTGTGTTGAAGACTGAGGAAAAGGAAGAGTTAACTAATTCTGTATTTTTCAGGCTTGTAGCCAACAGCTGCCTGGGAGATAAGAAAGCGGGACCCCTGGGAACACACAGCCTGTGAATGGAGAGATTGAGCAAGGCAGGAAAACAGGTGCAGGTGACACCAGGGACTGGGGCAGTGCTTACACAGAGTGAAAGCCAGAGCTGACCGAAGGGGCTCCTGGGAACCCCGAGGACTCCTGTGGCCAGACTCTACCGGGCCCTCTGCAGGTCTCTCTACGGTCAGGGGGACCCACACCTGGGGTCAGCTCTGCCTCGTGCCACGCCTTCTGGGTTTTCTTCATATTCCCCACCCATTTCCCCTCCTTGTGGGCTTTCCCTCTCTTTCTTCAGAACCAGCTCTGCTAACAGTGCTGCCCAACTCCTGGGAGCCTGGCTGTGTGGAGGAAAGAGCACTGGGCCAAGAGTTCAAAGTACACAGCTCAGCCCCGGCCTGACTCTGCCTTCCTGGCCCTCTCTGGAGGCTGCAAAGCCAGTCACACTCAGAGTTAAGGTCTCAGTGACTGGACAGGCTGGCGTCTCGCTACTGTCCGCTGCAGGCTGCTTTGTCAGCCAGAGCTACTGACTGAAGATGGGCGGCTGAGGGCTGCCTCTCTCTGCGGCCTCCTCTGCTGTCCCAGCGGGACTATGGGCACCTTTCCCCAGGCACTCCAGTCTTGCTTAGGCAGTGAGCTGCCACCTGTGTGAGGGGTGGCTGGGCACACTGCCCAGAGCTGAGGAGAACCTGCCCCTGGGGACTGGCCCAGGCCTTCTTGTTCAGCCAGAAATTCCAGCCTTTGAAGGATCCGGGTGGAGAGGGGCCTTTTCCAGGCTGCCTGTTTTTCCAGCCTGGCATTATCGCCCAGCCTTGAGGGAGATGTCCCTGGTCTTTGATTGGGTTTTCTGGAAAGGTGTTGGCCTGAGCCACCCTGCTGTGGGGCAGCTCTGTTGCCCTCACCCAGGTTTTTGGGAAGGAAAGCTCTCTGGTTGGTTGGAATTCACGATGTAGTCCAGGATGGCATTGAACTTGTGGCAATCCTTCAGGCTTAGTCTCCCAAGTTCTGGAGCTGCAGGTATGTGCTACCACCACCTGCTTAGGGATACCTTTATTGAATCTGCTTTCTTGAGGTCTAACTTATATTTGTATATCCGTTTGAGGCATGCTGACCAATGACAGAGACATGTGTTGGTGTCATGCCATGTGAATGAAGGTGCAGAGCCTTTGCAGCACCCTACAAGCTTCCCTCATGCCCCCTCCTTAGTAAGTCCCCACCCCCACCCCAGGCAACCAGGCTCACGACAGATCAGCTTCTACGTTTCGCATCCACCATGGTGCTCCTGAGAGTTAGCCCCAGCATTGCAAATATCAGATGTTCTTCAATGGTAGAATACTATTCCTCTGTAGGGTCCTGTCATATTTGTTATCCTTTCTCCTGTGTTTAGATGTTCTGGTTGTTTCTGGTTTGTAGTGAACAAAATGTCTAAGAATTTTGTTTTGTTTTGTTTTTGTTTTTCGAGACAGGGTTTCTCTGTGGTTTTGGAGCCTGTCCTGGAACTAGCTCTTGTAGACCAGGCTGGTCTCGAACTCACAGAGATCCACCTGCCTCTGCCTCCCGAGTGCTGGGATAAAAGGCGTGCGCCACCACCGCCCGGCTTATGTCTAAGAATTTTTGCATATGAGCCTTCACACATGTACTTGTTATGTTAGTAACAAAAGTAGGGCAGGTAAATCCTATGGTATGATATGTTTGTGGTTCTGTCTCTCTGGTTGTCTCTGTCTGTCTCTGTCTGTCTCTCTCTCTCTCTCTCTTAGGATCAAACCAGAGCCTCATACCACACACAGTCCTTGGTACAGTACTTTGTTTTTGATGTTTTGAGACAGGGTTTCTCTGTAGCTTTGGAGTCTGTCCAGGAACTAGTTCTTGTAGACTAGGCTGGCTTCGAACTCACAGAGATCCTCCTGCCTCTGCCTCCCTCCTGAGTGCTGGGATTAAAGGTGTGCACCACCAAGGCCCGGCTTTTTTGTTTGTTTGTTTGATTGATTGATATTTTTTCAAGACAGGGTTTCTCTGCGTAGTCCGGACTGTTCTAGAACTCACTTTGAAGACCAGGTTGACCCCAAACTCACAGAGATCCACCTGCCTCTGCCTCCCCAGGGCCGGGATTAAAGGTGTACGCCACCACCGCTTGTCCATTAATTTTTTTTTGTTGTTTTTTTTTTTGTTGTTGTTGTTTTTCGAGACAGGGTTTCTCTGTGGCTTTAGAGCCTGTCCTGAAACTAGCCCTTGTAGACCAGGCTGGCCTTGAACTCACAAAAATCTGCCTGCCTCTGCCTTCCGGGTGCTTAAATTTTTTTCATACAGTACATTTTTTAGGGTTTTTCCCTTTCCTCAACTCCTCCCCACCAACTTTATGTTCTTTCTCTCTTTCAAAAAAACAAAAAGCAAAAAAAAAAAAAACAAAAACAAAAAAAGAAACAAAGAGACTCCATAAAAGTGAAAAGCAACACTAACAGGCAAAAGACCAATAGGATAAAACATGTGAAAACAAAGCAACGTGAACCAGAAAGTCCGCAGACATACCACTGAGTTCGTTTCGTGTTGGCCGCCTACTCACAGGCACGGGCCTTGCCCCAGAGTGTGGTTGATATACCCAGTGATGTCCCCTCTGCTGGCGGGTAGCTCCTAAGTTAGCAGCGAGAGCCTGTCTCCCCCTCCCTGTCTCGGTGCTGTGACCCGTCTGTCTTGAACCTGTGCGGGTCTTGTGAATGCTGCTGCTGTCTCTGCGAGTCCGTATGGGAATCGGTTCTGTCGAGTCTGGGAGGCGGTTTCCTTGGCGTTATCCATCACCACTCGGTCCTTGGTTGTTTGCATGTTTTTGTTTTTGTTTTGAGACAAGGTCTTGCTGTGTAGCTCCAGCTGGCCTGGAAGTCCACCCTCCTGCCTCCACCTCCTCACTGCTGGAATGGATGCTTCATTCCCTAAGAAGCTAGGCAACCGTTTTCCAAAGTGATTACCATTTACAATACACGAGCGTGAAGGGACCGTGGCTGAAGTGTCCTGACCCAAGTCCTGACCTTTGGGCATTTTGGTAAGGCGGTGTGAGGTACTTCCAGTTGTGAGAGTGGGGGTGGGGGAGCGTTCCTTCACCAGAGAACATTTCTCTGTCTACTCAAAGTCCCTGAATGAGGTTAGCATTTCTGGCTCAGCAGAAATGGCGTAAGCATCTATTTATACCCGAGTCTAAGCAGATACAGTGTCGGCTGGAACTGCCGTCGCTTCCCCTTTGCTTGCTCTTACCACCCCGAGAGTGTTCTCAAACAGAGCTGTTGCCGCCGCTCAGCGTTGCCGTCCCCCCAGCCCCTCTCTAAAGAAAACCAGGACACACAGCCTCCTTTCCATCCAGTCAGGCTGTGACTGAGGCTGCCCACTGGAGCTGGAGAACTTCGCACTAGGGACGTCAGTGTCCCACCCAGCTCTTGCTCCCCTGTGTGACCATCGGTCCACCTCACCATCAGTAAAACCTTTTTTTCCCCCCAAAGTGTGTTCAGACACACTGCCAATGGCTCAGAGGTGGGAAATTGCAGGTAGGAGAAGGACGTTGCTGTTGGAACAAGAGTTAAGGCCCCTTAATTTCAGCACCAGGGAGAATCAAGGAAGCACAGGGGCTGTGCTGCGTACCTGCTCAGCTTGTGTAAGACCTTCAACACGTGCATGCATGCATGAAAGCACATGTGCACACATCACACACACATACACACCACATCACACACATACCACACACACTCCTCATATACACACACCGCACCACATAAACACACATCCCATATACACGAACATACCACACCACACACACGTATACTAAACCACATACGTCAATATCCCATTTACACTCCACATATACACACACACCACACTTCACACACACATATACATACCACACATACCGCATACATACACACTGATACCACACCATGCACACATCAGACATCACACACACACCACATAAACATACACTTCATATATATACTACATACACACACACCATACCCCAACACACCACATATACAGACACCCCATATATACATCACATACAAACACCATACACACCACATTCACACACACCACATACACACCATATACCACACACATCACATACACACACACCGTATACCACACACCACACATGCCCAACATACATACCCATTTGCCATACACACATCCCACATACACACCCATTTACCATATTCACCATATCACATATACACATACCACACATATGCACCTATTTACCACAACACCCTATATACATATCACATACATAGACAACACATACACATGTGTATGAATGCTATCCTAATCCATCTTAGGAGATTTTAGGGTCAGGCTAACAGATGTCCTATTTTGAGAATAATCAATATTTTCTTCATTGCCAAGACTTGGGGTGTTCTCTGTGTGTGTGTGTGTGTGTCTGTCTGTCTGTCTGTCTGTCTGTCCCTGTCTCTCTCTCTCTTTCTCTCTCTCTCTCTATCTCCCCCCCCCCCCCAAGAGAGCTAAGCAAACATTCTCACCTGCCTGGGACAACAATACCATCCCTGTGGCTGGAGTAGCCCACTCAGCTGCTCTTGAGTTCCATCTTTTAGAAGGGTACTCACTGAATAGTAGAAAATCAAAAGTGTGCGCCCTAACATGGAAAAGTATCCGTGAGGGACCATCCTCAAAGTACAGCAGAAGTGTTCATGAGGGACCATCCTCAAAGTACAGCAGAAGTGTTCATGAGGGACCATCCTCAAAGTACAGCAGAAATGTTCATGAGGGACCATCCTCAAAGTACAGCAGAAGTGTTCATGAGGGACCATCCTCAAAGTACAGCAGAAGCACTTGCAGCCAGACCTTCAGGCCCAGCACACTCTACTGCTATCTTTTCTGGTGTGTGTGAGACAGGATCTAATTATGTAGCCCAGGCTAACCTCTGGCTTATTTTGATCCTCCTGCCTCAGTCTCCTAAGGACTGGGATTACAGAGCATGATCATGTCTTAAACAGCTGATGTTAGGTTTGACTGGGACCTAAGCCTGGGACAGCATAGCCCTGTGAACTGTCAAAACAAATGCTATTTGTTATATTCAAAGATTGGTTCCAGGCACGGTACACATACCTTATTTCCAGCACTCAGGAGGCAGGGCAGGTAGATCTCTGTGAGTTCCAGGCCAGCAAGGGCTACAGAGTGAGACTGTGTCTATAAAAACAAGGAAACAAGCAAGACAAACCCCTGTATTATTAGCCATCTCATTAGCTAACCCTTTCCTCAGTTGGCAACGTAAATCTGTGTAGTTCACTTAGTGCATGGGGCGTTTTCATTAAAGCGTGCACGTTAGCAGGGCATGGCAGCAATGCTTGTAATCCCAGTGTTGGGATAGGACAGGAGGGTCAGGAATGATAAGTCGTCCTTGACGACAAAGAATTTGTGGCAGCCTGGGCAACAGGAAACCTTGCTTCCTTTTCTCTTCTCTTCTGTGCTTTTCTTTTTTTCTTTTGTTGTTGTTTATTTTATTTTATTTTATTTTATTTTATTTTAGAGGTAGTTCCTCTATGTAACCTTGGCTGCCCCAGAACTCACTCTGTAGACCAGGCTGGTCTCAAGCTCAGAAATCCACCTGCCTCTGCAGGTGTGCAGCACAGTGCTGTGCTTCCTTGACTCCCATAAGCCACTGCCTGGCTGAGGCTCTGTTTCAAAATAAATAAATAAATAAAATAAAATAAAAGCAAATATGTGAGTTAAAATTAGACGAAACTCTTCATAACTCCTCCTTGGCATCCTCCACATTTCAATTGCTCACTTAATACATGTGATAAATACCCCACAAGAGACATGGCAGCCCCCTAAGGCAGGCCCATCCTCACAAGAGGTTCTAATGGAGAGGATTTTAAGATCCAAAAGTCCAACTTCTAATTGCCTTTTCGTTCTTCTTTCTTCTTTTTCTGGGATAGAGCCTCAGTCTGAAGGTGAGTGGGGTTTTCTTTCTCTTAATGATTTTTTAAAATTTTATATACGTTAGTGTTTTATCTGCATGTATATCTGTTTTTTTGGGTTTTTTTTTTTGGTTTTTTTTTTTTTTTTTTTGGGGGGGTTTTCGAGACAGGGTTTCTCTGTGGCATTGGAGCCTGTCCTGGAACTAGCTCTTGTAGACCAGGCTGGTCTCGAACTCACAGAGATCCGCCTGCCTCTGCCTCCCGAGTGCTGGGATTAAAGGCGTGCGCCACCATCGCCCGGCCTGCATGTATATCTGTGTGAGGGTGTCGAATCCCCTGGAGCTGGAGGGTGTCGAATCCCCTGGAGCTGGAGTTACCGCTGTGAGCCATGAGGGTGCTGGGGATTAACTTGAGTTCTTTGGAAGAGCAGTCAGTGCTCTTAACCACTGAGCCAAATCTCCAAACCCATGGGGTTGTTTGTTTGTTTTATGTCCTATCCCACTCCCAAACAGGGTTTCTCTGTAACAGCCCTAACTGTCTGGTAACTCAATTTGTAGACCAGGCTGGCCTAGAACTCACAGAAATCTACTTGCCTCCCGAGTGCTGGGATTAAAGGCATGTTCTTTTGGAAAGGGCAGGTTTAAACACTTAGCTATGTATGCAGTTCCAGCTTTATCATTTAGAACATTTGGCACACCATCTTATACATGGGCCTTGTCTTGGCCAGGCCTCCAAGAACAAAATACCTCAGAGATACGGACCTCTGCTCGCAGAGATCTGCAAACCCAGAGCCCCCACATGGACACACAGGATTGAAGAGAGTAGAGGGCAAAGATTAGCTGTGTGGCCCATGAGGGCAGGAGAGAGAGGAGCAGAGGGAAAAGGAGGGGTGCAGATCTCCGTGGGAGGGCTAAGAAAAAAGGGTGGGTTTCAAAAAGTCACAGAGGACCCCTAAGGGCTTATTTAACTAGACCCCAAAGGGTGGATAGAAGTTTCTCACGTGAAAACTGATTCAAGAAATGAATCATCTGAGTAGCGGCTGTGTGACGCAAGGGACTGGCTGAGCGTGGGAGAATTTTGGGATCCAAGATCAGGACCACAGAGCAGAGGACAAGCTAGATTTTAGAAGACTTTATTTGCTTTTGTTTGTTTGGTTTTTTCTTAAATTATTTTCATGTAATCAAGGCCGCCTCAAACTCGATATGTGGTGGAGGATGACCTCGAACTCCTGATAGTCCGGCCTCAACCTCCTCAGTGCTGGGAATACAGGTGCACACCACTAGAATCAGCTGAGGGGGAGGGGCAGAAGCCTTGTGCTAAGGGACATCTGGTTGGTCCTGAAGAGGCCTGAAAGTCGTCCAAGCAGGGGCGGCCTTCTCACCTTAGGAAAGCCACTTAGACGGTAAGATAGACAACTTGGGGGTGGGAGGGCAGCTGGGAGGACCACTTAAGAATCCAGAAGGAAACCGCATCATTCTAAACAGACTCCTGGACTCGTAACGAAGGCAGAGAAAACCGGCAAAGGGAAGAGGGATTCATTGTCCAGCCTGGGCTAGCTGGGCAGAGCAGAGCATAGGCTATGCTTGAGATGTGTAGACTCCATTTCACAACCCCCATTGCTCTCGAAAGCTCTCTGGAATGTTTCCACTGGTTGTTGTCTAGACCAAGGCTGCCTGCGCTGAGTGGGTCCAAACTGTGAAGTGTCCTTCCTGAGACATCAGAGTCCCTCTAGTCAATAAGACCACAAACCTCCTGGGAGAGAAAAGTGTCTTCAACAAAGGTTCTGGCGCCTGGGGCTCACTTCTCACAGAAAGCTCAGCTGTAGATCTCTGAACCTGCTATGTGTCTTCTTTATAAGCCGATTTCACCCTTCCGGAAGAACAACCCACAACAAATTAAAGTTAGTGAAGAGACAGCCACTGAGGGATGATGCAAAGGCCACCAAATGCAAGATCCGCAGAGGGACGGGCCTGCCACTGATCACAGCTCCGGCATCTGTAAGATGCTGACCCGTGGCACCTGTCTTCCTTCAGCGGGTCAGCAGGCTGTTGTCATCTCCTGTCACAATTCAAGTTCCTCGGGTTCAGAAAGCAGATGTCAGCCAGGCAATCCCCGTGCCCAGCCTCCTCCTGGCCTCCTCTGCCTTTTGGTGAGATCAGCTCCACCATCTGTGCCACTGGGTCAATGACCCTACCAGAAATGGTGCCTACGATCCAGGCACCGTAAACAAGGCCACCCTTCCACACTGCCTTCTTGCCTTGTGATCTTTTCTTCTCTCCCTTGCTGTGGCTGGCCTTGTCTGTATGACTCAAACATTTGGAAGGGGCTGTGCTGGGCATCTAGGCACTGGGCTAAGACTCCCATCATACTTCCACAGCCTTCCAGTTTTGTTTACCCTGGTCTTTCTTTCGTTCTTTCTTTTTTCCTTTAAAGCAACTTTTATCAAGGAACATGGGACAAGGGAGCAGAATAGACGTACAGGGAACAGGTGACACAGGTGCCTGAGGGTCAGAGTAGACAACAAACAAAATGAGAGGGTCTTGAGGACATTCTGTGCAAGAACTAGGAGGGGGCAGGCTCCACACTGTTGCCTGCCCCTGTTTGGATGCGTCTCGTGAATCTGAATAAAGAGGAAAGATGGGTTTTATTGCTGTGAGTGACTGAAGTAACTGAACAAAGGCAGTACAAATTTGCTTCAACTTAAGACAAGCAGGATTTGTCCCAAAACCTTCTGGGTCTGGGCTCACCCTGGCTTTTCTATTTATCACAGTCTCCTTTGGCCTTGTCTTGGTTCTCTATGGTCTGAACTTCGTTCTGATCCATAGCTTGACTCTCCTTGGCTTGTGCTCTGGTCAGCTCAACTTGGGCTCGGATCTCCTCAGCCTGGGCTCGGATCAGCTTAGCCTAGGCTCGGATCTCCTCAGCCTGGGCTCGGATCTCCTCAGCCTGGGCTCGGATCTCCTCAGCCTGGGCTCGGATCTCCTCAGCCTGGGCTTGGATCTGCCCAGCCTGGGCTCTGATCTCAATCCCAGCTCTGGTCTCCACTTCCCCAGTGATGTCAGACAGGATCTGCAGCTTCTGGATCTTTGCATCGTCAGCATCTGGGAAGCTGTTGGAGTAACCCTGCAGTTTATGTCCTAGATGGTCCACATCAGAGAAGAGGAGAAACGAGTCCTTGGCTTCCCACATAAGCTCATTAAGGTTCAGGGCTTGAAGCCTTGTCTCCAGGGTTCTGACCTCCACTACAAATATTACCTTCCCCCTCTTGGGTTCCCGGCCAAAGGCCAGCTGGTGTCTCCTTTTTTTCTCTCTATAGATGGTAAAGTAGATAGGGAGAGCAAGACAAGCCTGCCCATACTAGCCCTATTGTCTGCCCTTGGCTTCCCGCCCCACCCCCATCTCCTGATAGAATGATTAAAGTCAGGCTTGGTTCCTTGCAATCCACCTACGGGGATGAAGTGATGTGGGTCCCTGGTGGGCGGGCAGGCATCCTGTGGTGTGGAAGAAAGGTGTTCACTTGATCTATAGTCCCATCTTTGACCTTTAGCTACCCCTCAGAACCCTCATATCTCTCTACATGACAGCCCCAGAAAACAGTGCACTCCTCTGGGGGCTGAAGTAATTGTCATCCCGTGTCCTGGCTTGCTCTTTCACGGATCCTCCCAGCAGTAAACTCTAGGCCTGTCCTCCCTTTTAACCAAGAATTCCCATTGAATTCCGGTGGCATCCAGCCCTCTGATTTTCCAAATGGGCACCGCTATGGCTCATCCGCTGGGATGCTCCTGTCCTGCCAACACCGAGTGTCCTCACAAGGCTCTTGGCCTGTTCCCCAGGGAAGCCAGGCTGTACAAACCCAGAGAGAGACTGGAGGAAACCAGCCACCCCCAAGGCTGGTCATGCCAAGGAGGGCGGATGTCATATGTTACCATCAGACTCTGGTTCCGTAGGTGGTCCACCCACCCAGTGTTACACGTCCGCCTCACCCATTATTCTGCCTATCCTGTGTGGACAGGCCTCCCGAGTCACTGCTAGATCCTCTGTACCTAGGGTTCACTGGTTCCCCAAAGAGTGCCTATCGAATAAAAAAATAGAGAGACAAGTGAGCCCCCCTTTCCTTTATCCCTTGTCCTGGTTTATGGCACCCTCACTCACACAGGCCCAAGTAGGGAGCTTTAGGGTTCTCAGATCCAGATGAATCTTTTTGTTCTGTTTTTTTGCGGTGCTAGGGGGATAAAACCTTGATCCTGGGGCTTGCCTGGCAAGTGCTTTAACAGCAGGCTACACTCCCAACAGCACAGCGCCCCTTTGAAAACCACAGAGTCTCCCAGTCTGCCACTGGACCAGCCTTTGCCATGCAACCTTCCTGTCTTGGCATCTGGAGCAGCTGGGATTATAGGCTTGCCTCGCTCGCCCTGCCTAAGTCTAATTGATTCTTCTTCTTTAAAGAAAAATTATCTTATGTGTATGTGTCGTTGGGGGGAGGGTATGTCATGGTGTGTGTGTGTGTGTGTGTGTGTGTGTGTGTGTGTGTGTGTGTGTGTTAGAGGACAGCCTGCAGGACTCAGTACTGTGGATTCTGGGGTTTGAACTCAGGTTGTCCAGTTAGTGATAGTCTCATTTGCAACGCTGAAGCAACCAACTTTGGCTAAGGCCTAGAATAACTGACAGACCATTTTCAAAGGCAAGAAAAATTTCAAAACCGTCTTACCCTGTTTTGGCAAGATATGAGAGTCCTGCTTATCCATTTCTGGATACCATGTACCTTGTCCGTGGTACAGGCATGGGCATTTCTTTGCCCAAAGGCCAGTTTTTGCCAAGATGAAAACAAGCTCCAAGAATGCTTAACATTCTCTTGGGAATAGATCGGTGCTGCCAGGAGCAATTGTGTCTCACTTCAACTCTAAGCTCTTTGAAGTGGTTGAAGATTATCTATCTATGCAGAATATAATCTCTATGTATCTAAAGAACCTGACTAGTCTAACTATAAGTATGACAAACATGGATAACTATTGATCTATAATTCTTAATACCTATCTAACTTAAAGACTAAGACAATAAACAACTGTGAAATAAATGAGAACAATGACCTCCAAATGTAAACAATCTATAAGTATCTTGATCCGAGGTAGAAATGTACACTGCAACATGGTAAGTATATATCAATATATAAAAAAATGTTTTAAACAGAGGAAGAAGCATGCATGCATGCATACAATACTGCCATTACAGCACAATACCCAAAACTGGATCATTTACGTAGAAAAGATTTATTCATGATCATAATTCTGGATTCTGGGAAGTTCAAGATTGGCCAGCTGGGTCTAGTGAGGGCTTCATTCGGCTGAAGGGCACGTAGGTGTGAGTGAGAGAGAGAAACTCACGCCAAACTCCCCGGAAAGTAAATCCACTCCCAGGAGACAAGCATTACCACACTAATAAACAACCTGCAGCCCCAAGTCTTCCCACTCAGGCCCACACTAGTACAGCCACGTTGGGGAATCAAGGTTTCAATCCAGAAGGGACACCGAGGCCTTAGCGGCTCCTTGTCACCTCGCGTGTGTCCCTGGCACATGGAAGCATCATCACAGAGGCATGCCAGTCCCTGTTCCACGTCATGAGCACCTGAGCTTCATAAGTGTCTCTGTCATACACTGCTGACATCCGTTCACCTGACCAAGAGCTTTGTTTGTGCTGGTGACAGAGATGGCGTACTACTACTACACTGCGGGCTGTGTGGCCTTGGAACAGTAACCACCCTCTCTGTCTCCACTTGGCTCTCCACTGAGGCAACGGTCACTCCGCTGAGGCTGAGGGAGATTAAGTTAATTCGCCTTCTAAAATAGAAAAAGCTGCACCTCTCTCGGCTTAAGCCCTCGGCAGATGTCACCAGCCCTCATTAGTGTGAGCGGCAGGCCCTGTGTGAATCTGTCCTGAGTGGAGCGGGGCTGAGAGCCTGCAGAGGCGACGCAGCAGGTTTCCACTCGGGACATGTCCTTGCACCCATTACCCGGGACTGGCAGGATGCTGTCTTGTTCGTGGGTAACAAGCAACTGACCTCTCAGGTTGAGCAGAAAGTGTTCGGGTATGCAAAAACAACTGGGGTGGGGTATCATTGGAAAGGAGGGAGGGCAATTGACCCCATGAGACGTTGGTGAACCCTAGATTATTCAGCTGCTTAATTACAGAGAACCCAACAATGAAGGGAGCCAGTGAGAGCACCCCTTAAGTACAAACAAGTTTCTATATCCAAAAAGCTAATTCAAGACCCTGGAATGCTGGGGCCAGGGAGATGGCTCAACAGGTGAAGGTATTTGCCCCGGCAAGCCTGACAGCCTGAGTTCCACTCCCGGGACCCATGGGAAAGGGTAGGTGCAATGGCACCCACATCCGTAACCTGACACCCCTGGACTGGGTCACAGCACAGGGCCAGAGACAAGAGAGACCCTGCCTAGGGGAGAAAGGTGTTCTTTGCCCCGCTAGTGTGATGTGTGTCATGGCAGTAGGGCCCTCCTCTCTCTGCCTTTCTCTTTCTCTGTCTTTCTGTCTCTCTGTCTCTCTCTTACACACACACACAAACACACACACATACACACACAGAGAGAGAAATTTAAAATTAAAAAGACTCTTGAACCAGGCATGGCAATGCACGCCTTTAAACCCAGCCAGCACTCAGGAGGCAAAGGCAGGTAGATCTCTGAGTTCAAGGCCAGCCTGGTCTATAGACCAAGTCCTAGTATAGCCAGGGCTACATAGAGAAACCCTTGTCTCAAAAAAAAAAATCTAAATTGAAAAATAAGAGACTAGCATGCCAATCTCTTCTGTAGAGTGACCATGACGTTGACCTTCACTCCAGTTCTGGCCCTGTTATTTACAACACATGAGATCCTGATATGCTCCCTAGTCATGCTGAGCTACAAGATGGAAGGAATTGTGGCCTCACGTGGCTGCCATCAGGCTCAGATGAGGTGACATCATCTATCCTGTGAAGCACTGTGATGGCAGGGCAGGCACAGTGTCTGAGTCGTCTGGAATCTATGGTGTGCCCAGGTCTAATAAAAATACCCACCTCAGCCGGGCGGTGGTGGCCCAAGCCTTTAATCCCAGCGCTTGGGAGGCAGAGGCAGGCAGATCTCTGTGAGTTCGAGGCCAGCCTGGTCTACAAGAGTGAGTTCCAGGACAGGCTCCAAAGCTACAGAGAAACCCTGTCTCAAAAAAGCAAAAAGCGAAACAACAACAGCAAGAAGAAAATACCCACCTCCTAGATAAGGGCAGCAAACTGTTCTGACATTCTCATTTCTTGAGCTAAAATGAGTACTGGGGGTCTGGGGAGTTGGCTCAGTCGTTAAGAGTGTGCACCTGTGTGTGGTGGCTCATGCCACTTGGAACTCTAGCTCTGGGGAGTCCAGCGCTCCTCCTGGCCTCCATGGGCATCTGTGCTTGCATGCACGTGTCTCCTACGGACACATCAATTAAAATAAGAAAAATAGATCTTTTAAAAAGTAAGTAGCCGGGCGGTGGTGGCGCACGCCTTTAATCCCAGCACTCGGGAGGCAGAGGCAGGCGGATCTCTGTGAGTTCGAGACCAGCCTGGTCTAAAAGAGCTAGTTCCAGGACAGGCTCCAAAACCACAGAGAAACCCTGTCTCAAAAAACCAAAAAAAAAAAAAAAACCAAAAAAAAAAAAAAAAAAGTAAGTATTGTAAACCAAACATTTTGGTAGAAGCTGGGGAAACAACACAAACAAACCCGAAAAATCCAAAGTTATGGCACACACTTTTAGTCCCAGCCCGCGGGCGGCAGAGACAGGTGGATCACTGTGAGGTCAAGGCCAGCCTGTTCTATAATATTGAGTCCCTGACTATCAAGAGATAAATAGTGAGATCTTGTCTCAAATACAAAAAGCTGCAAACCAGAGTTAATTAAAAGCATAACCATTGCCAACGGCCCCTAGTGGTGCCCACTTTAATCCCAGCACTCAGAAAGCAGAGACAGGTGGATCTCTGTGTGTTGGAGGCCAGCCTGGTCTAGAGGGTGAGTTCCAGGACAGCCAGGGCCACACAGAGAAACCTTATATTGCAAAATCAAACCAAACCAAACAAACAAAATCCCCCAAACAATTATTATCTTCAAGTAGTACATAGTATAGGGAAACAATGACAGATTTTAAAAATGTATTTTATTGATTATTGTGTATGTGTACAACGTGTGTGTGTGTGTGTGTGTGTGTGTGTGTGCCAGTGCCACATATACTTGCCGTGGTGTGTGTGAGGACGTAGGAGGACAGCTCTCAGGATGGGGTTGCCTCCTTTTATATGGTTTCCTGGGGTAGGACACAGGCCAGGAGGTTTAAGAGGCAAGCCCCTGTGCGTGCTTCTCCATCCCTCTCGGCTTTAAGAGTGGGTCCGATTCTACAGGTTGCATGCCACATTCGCACCAAGGAGAGGTGCTTAAAGAGATGAGACAGGAGACCAGCACAAGAAAAGGCCATTCTAGAAAGCACTTGAGACGTTCTAACCTGGAGATTTGCAGAAGCCATGCAGGTGACCCGTGATCTCTAGCCACATACATGTGACGAACATAGCCTCTACTGTAGTAGATGCTCATTGAGAAGCAGTATCTGCAGGGCTGGGGAGAGGGCTCAGGGTAAAGTTCTTGCCACGAAAGCCTGGGGAGGGTATGTCTCAATTTGGGTCCTCAGGCACCCACGTAAAGCCATATACAACTGTAATCCCAACACTCCTATGGAAAGACAGACACGGGACCATCCCAAGACAATTCTGCACTAGCTAACCTAGCATAGGAAGCAACAAACAAGTTGTCACCCTGTCTCAAAACATGACAGAGTTGACAAGACGCTCAGCAGGTAAAGGCATCTCTCACCCAGCCTGATGACCCGAGTTCAATCCCAGCAACTCACATGGTAGAAGGGGAACTGATTCCTGCTTCATGAATGCTGTGGCATGCCCATGCCCCCCGCCACCACCACACACCACACACACATACACAGCTTAGAGAAGAAAAGTAAGCAGCATCTGCAAACCTCCAGGGTACCAGGTTGGGGGCATCTATCAGGAATGTCCCAGCTACCAAGAGCACAGAATATGAGTCTAAGATACTGCACTCCCAAAACACCAGCTGAAAGTATTTCTGGGTGGCAAGACTGTAAGAAATTTGTATTTTTAAAAGTATAACAAGCACGAGTTAGTTACATAGTTTAAAAATGAATAAGGAGGCAGGTTATGGCTCCGATGGTGTAGTGTTTCCCAGCATGCGTGAGGCCCTGGATCAGAAATCCAGTACCACATGGGGTCAGTTTAGTGGCTCAGGCCTGCAACCCCAGAACTGAAAGCAGAGACAGAAGTTCAAGGTTATTCTCAGCTAGATAGTGAGTTTGAGGCCAGCCTGGGCACGAGACCCTGTCTTAAGAGAGGGGAGAAAAAAGTGAACTAAACAATCAAAATGTACAAGAATCCACCTAGGAATTTTAGATTGGACAGGGATTAGAAGAACCAGGCCAGAAACTAAGAGGGTAATTCAGACTTCTAGATCCAGTGTGCAGGAGAGAAACTGAGGCAAGGAGAAGCAACTCTGCCCTCTGAGGACCCAGGCAGGGGAGGAATGCCTCACGTCAGGGGATCCATACTTATCACAGCTGGTGATGACAGGCCAGCCAGGCACACCGAGAGGGACACAGACAAGCGCCCAGTGCAGAAGCCCTTCCGGTGGGTGGCTGAGACCTGATAAACACCGAGAGCCTTCGTCTTGGGGGTGTAGGACTGAGAGGAGATCCAAGACAGTTTAATGACCCATCACAGCCTTTTCCTGGGAGTGAGTCACCGGCATTGTTTTACCCTAATCGGCGCGCCCACGACAAAGCCGCACCACACGGCTGAGCTGCTTCCTGATAAAGCTGTGGGCCTGTACCATGGGGAAGATAACACCAGCCAGCCTCATCAATCATTCCCGGGAGAGCCATAGTCCCCCTCCATTTCTTGGCTCACTGTCTGCATAAGGAGGCCCTGCTTAGCGGCAGCAAATGTCTCTGCAGGTCTGCAGGGCTCTGGTGGAAATGGACAGCGGCTGAGGCTGCCGGCTCTGCTCCTACCCACAGTAATGCTTGTGGGAGAATTGAAATGAGCGGCCTTCTGCTCAGTCCAACTGCAATCCTCTTAGAAGTGAAAATAAGAAAACAGGCCTGGAGGTGTGGGCCTGAGATTCCTGCTACTCAGGAGGCTGAAGTAGGAGGGTTGTAAATTCAAGGTCAGCCTTGGCTGAAAATCAAGTTCCAGGACTGCCAGGGTTACGCAAGGAGACGCAAGCTCAAAACAAAAACAAACAAACAAGAAAGCAACAACAAAGCCAGCCAAACAAAGGACCAGGAGTGCTGGACGTCTGAGCAGAGGCTCTCTGTTCCCATTCTGGGCTCACTGTGAAATCGAGGGGTTCCTCAACCCCTTGGAGAACATCCTTCACTACTAATTAGTGCAACATAGCAGTGGCTGCCCCTCTGAAGTCCAGCTGACATTTTCAGAGTTCAGGGTGTGCTCTGGGTCCTGTTCAAAGGCCACTGAACACCAGTGTCACCTCCGCCATCGGCGCTAAGCCTGCTGTTACGAAAACCCCTCAAGCCCAGACCAGAGGACAGAGACAGGGATGTGCGGAGACTAAAGGGCTTGCCTGAAGTCGCACACAGCTGCACTTGCAGAGCCTGGACTTGGACCTGGGAGGCTGACCCAGGAGCCCGTGCTCCACTGGATGTGTTGCTTGCTGCCACACTAGGTCGGATCCAGGTACTTGAGACAGGAGGAGAGCAAGCTCAAGGCTAGCTTGGGCTACACAGCAAGTTCCAGAACAGTGTGGACTATATTACAGTGAGACCTTGTATTTAGATTTATTTTTTGTTTGTTTTATGTATATGAGTGTTTCGTCTGCGTGCATATTTGTGTGCCATATTAGTGCCTGGTGCCAGGGCAGGTCAGAAGAGGGCTTCAGATCTTCTGGGACTGGGGTAACAGAGCTTGTGAGCAGCCCTTGGGTGCTGGGAATTGAACCTGGGTCTTCTGCAAGAGCAACAAGTGTTACTAATCTCTGTGTCAATCCCCAGTCCCTGAGACCTTGTATTGAAGAGGAAAGAAGGTTAGCTAGGTGGTGGTGGCATGCACCTTTAATCCCAGCACTTGGGAGGCAGGTGGATCTCTATGAGTTTGAGACCAGCCTGGTCTACAGAATGAGTTCCAGGACAGCCAGTGCTACACAGAGAAATCATGTCTTGAAAAAAAGAAAGAAAGGTCTGTGGTCTTTAGCATATTTAGGGAAACATGATACCCAGAAAAAACAAAGATTTCCACATGAGGTATTTACCCAGGAAAGATCTGAGCAGGAGGCCTGCGGGAGGTATGGAACACACAAAAATGAAAGAACAGACCAGGGGGCTGGTGTTGGGCTCAGAGCCCGGCAGCAAGCTCTCCTTCCAGGAGTCATGTTAAAGATTCAAAGCCTGGCAATGTTGGGAAGAGTCCAGTCAGGCAATCAGTGCAAGTCTTGGATAAGGAATGGGCAGTGGGAAGTGGAGACACACCCACCAACCTGCGTCTGAGGCTGGACTCTGCTTCCTAGCAGACAAGATCAGGGAAGACAGCAATTGACGAAGGCTGGTATCTGCAAGCTGATCTAAGAGCTAACCCCATGGGAAGGAGTTAGAGCTTGGTACTGAAAACCTCATTCTGTCTTGGTAGACGTCATCAGACCGAAGTGCTAGAGTGAGACGCTCAGCCCAGCCCCAGTATTAAAATGGGGGCCCAAGTCGGATGGTGGTGGCGCACGCCTTTAATGCCAGCACTCAGGAGACAGAGACAGGCAGATCTCTGTAAGTTTGAAGACAGCCTGGTCTACTAGAGCTAGTTCCAGGACAGGCTCTAAAACTGCAGAGAAACCCTGTCTCGAACCCCCTCTCCCCCAAAAAACAGGAGGGCCCCAAACTTGATATTTGAGAAAAATAATATTTATTTATTTATTTATTTATTGGTTTTCGAGACAGAGCTTCTCTGACAATAGCCCTGACTGTCCTGGATCTTGCTCTGTAGATCAGGCTGGCCTTGAACTCACAGAGATCTGCCTGCCTCCCAGGAGAGGAATTAAAGACGTGCACTGCCACCACCTAGCAAGAAAAATAACATTTAAAAAAGGTTTATCTATTTTGTGTGTTTGTACCATGTACATGCCTGGTGCCTGTGGCAGTCAGTGAAGGTATCAGATTCCCTGGAACTGGAGTTATATAGATGGCTACAAACTACCACGTGGGTGCTGGGATCTCAACCTGGGTCCTCTGCAAAGGCAGCTAGCACTCTTAACCACCGAGTCATCTCTCTAGCCCTTAAAAAAATTGATTTTGAGACAAGATCTTGCTAATTCTTCCAGGCAGACCTTGAACTTACAAGGTCTGGAACTTCTGCCACAGCCTCCTGAGTAGCTGGACTTACAGGTATAAGGCGTGGAGCCTGGCTTGTTTCGGGTTTATTATAACAGTCTCAGCTGGGCCCTGGAGACAGTACTGGGAACACACATATATCGGTGACTGTGGGCTTTTTAGACGTTGAGACCTATGCATGCCTTAATGTTCCTCAGCTCTCACACATAGGACCCAGAGGAGCCTACTCTCAGCCACAAGCAGCCTGGCTGCTCCCATGGGGCCAAGAAAGAATGCAATAAGCAATTGGTCTTGGTGGGAATAGATCCTGGACCTGGGATGCCTGACAGATCCAGGTGAGATCAGGCTTTACCTACTTAGCTGAAGCCTGTGGAGTGTGTGTGTGTGTGTGTATGTGTGTGTGTGTGTGTGTGTGTGTGTTTCCCTTCACAACACTTAACAGAAGCAATGGATCAGACTGGCAGCCGCTGGTGGAAAATGGGACTTTAGCAGCAATGACAGAGAGTCTGAATCGGAGACCCCTTCACCCGTGGACAAGAAGTCCTGAGCTTCTACCTGTGACAGGGACTAATCTCATGATCTGACATTATCACATGCGAATGGCTTGGGGCGGGTCAGATTGGGAGGGGCATCTGGGCTATAAGTAAGATATGTGCAGCAGGAAGTTAGAAAAGGGAGGAGGTGCCCGTTGGCAGAGATGAAGGGCAGGGTTCTACTCAAAGGGCATGCCATCCGGCACTGCTGCTAATGACAGCTAGGCTGGGCTCCAGGGACCAGGTTTTGACTTCTCAAAAGAAGTAAACAGAGTGGAGTCTGATATTTTATTAATATTTCCACCTACAAATCTGTGGCCCCGCATCTTTCTAATGTCTTATATCTATTTATTCTGTGTGCATGTGTGTCTGTGTGCCCGTTCACACCTAGCAAGCACACAGAGATCAGAAGACAATCTGTAGGAACTGTTTCTCTCCATCTACCACGTGGATTTCAGGGCTTGAACTCACGATATCAGTTGAGCAGCAAGCGCCTTTACCCACCGAGCCATCTCATCAACCCCAAGCAATGTTCTAATTTACTCACATAGAGTGATTCAAACAACCATCACCGACCATCCAACATTACCCAGAATAAACACCGTGACTTCAGAATAGGAACCATTCAAGATGGAAGCCATCAAAAGGAACTTTGACACCCCCCCCCCCTTATGTGCTCTTTACTCTTTAAGATCAGTTTGCCGGTGGTGAACAGAAATGCTGTCCTCTTGCAGGGGTGACGGGAGGGTAGACAGCAGGGTGCTTTCAGGCTCAGGGACTCTAACTGCTTTTTGCTTTGTTGGATGGAACATGGTCCAGGCCCTGGAGCTGGGTCCAGGGTGTCTGTCTGCTCTCAGTATTTGGACTGACCAAAGCCACCCTTGACTTCCCTTCTGGCACCTTTGAAATCCCTCACCCACAGGGGAATGACTTTTTTTTTTTTTGGTTTTTTTTTTTTTTTTGAGACAGGGTTTCTCTGTGGTTTTGGAGCCTGTCCTGGAACTAGCTCTTGTAGACCAGGCTGGTCTCGAACTCACAGAGATCCACCTGCCTCTGCCTCCCGAGTGCTGGGATTAAAGGCTTGTGCCACCACCGCCCGGCAGGGGAATGACTTTCTTGCTTCTGCCCTAACTTGTATCCACTCTGGTTCAGGGCCATATTGGCTGTCCCTCTCTGACAGCCTTCCTCTGGCCCATTGAGCCTGACACCTGCACTTTGTTGTTTTGTTTCTTTTTTTGTTTTTTTTTTTTTCGAGACAGGGTTTCTCTGTGGTTTTGGAGCCTGTCCTGGAACTAGCTCTGTAGACCAGGCTGGTCTCGAACTCACAGAGATCAGCCTGCCTCTGCCTCCTGAGTGCTTGTTCTTTTGTTTCTTGAGACAGGGTTTCTCTGTGTAGCTTTGGAACCTATCCTGAAACTTGCTCTGTAGACCAGGCTGGCCTTGAACTCAGACATCCTCCTGCCTCTGCCTCCTGAGTGCTAGAATTAAAGATATGCCCCACTACAGCCTGACAACACCTGAACTTTCTGTCTCCAGTGTGACTTTTAGCTACATCTTGCCTTCTCCCCTGCCTTTCAAAAACATACTTTGTTTCCAAGCATACAAAACGTTAGAGTTTGCAGTCGCAGTGATAGGGACCTAGTACTTCTTTTCTGGCCCTGTGGGAGCCGGAGACAGAGGAAGGGGAGGGTTGAGTTTGAAGTTGGAATACCACCTGTAGGTAATAATGGCCCCTGGCAACCTGCTAAGTAAGTAAAAGACCTAGGAAAGTCTGTCAAGACCTGTGAATATGCTCTCTAAGGCAGGGCTGTCTCCTGGCCATCTTAGGGTTTTTTATGTCCTGTGAACCCCTAACTCTCCATGCCCACCCCAAGGTCCTTCACAGCTTGCAGACAGCTTTGCACAGGAGGCCTTCAATCAGGCCACTACTTGCCATGGTAAACTGCTGAGGTAGGCACCCAGAGAGTCACAAAGACAAAAGAGTTGGGGTGGCACATTCCTGGGCACACACACCCACAGACCTAGAGAGAAGTCAGGCTCTGGCAGCAGAAGTCAGACTGTGTGGCAGGGCTGGGCTGGCTTCTCCTCCAGCTCTCCGGCCACTTTGGTCCCTCTGGGGGCGTCAGAAATGAACAAGTCCCACTGAGGATCCAGGGAGAATCATTGGGTCTTGGACTCTGTCAGACGAGGGAGGCTCAGTATCTCAACTGCTTTGACTTTTAAAAACCCACATGAGGCCGGAAGGCACAGAGGCTAAAAGCACAGGCTGCTCTCGCTGAGAACCTGGGTTCAGGTCCCATCACCCACATGGCAGCTGACAACTGACTGTAATTCCAGCTCCAGGGGATTCTTCCTCTTCTGGCTCCTATGGGCTCTGCACTCAAATGGCACCCGTACAGGTAAACACACACACACACGTCACACACACACACACACACACACACACACACACACACACACACACATTAAAAACAAACAGATACAGCACACTGATCTGCTGTTCCCTGTTCTCTGGCCTTCCTCCCACACCCCTCTCAACTAAGACTAGGCCTTCCCAACCTCCTGCCCCCATGACAAGGAAAATCGCCCTGGGCTATACCTCCCTCACTATTGAAGGTTGCTTCCCACTGCACTGAGGGGCCTTGCTGGAGCCCAGGCTGTGTAAATAGAAGCACACATACCCAAGAAAGGGAAGAACCAATCAAAGAAACACTTAATGCTCTAAAGCCATTAAAAATATTATTTTTATGTGTATGTAGTTTTATTTGCAGGGGGGGGGTTTCGAGACAAGAGTCCCACCAACTAATTCTGGCTGGCCTGGAACTCTCCATATAAACCAAGCTGGCCTGACTCACAGAGATTCACCTGCCTCTGCCTCCTGAGTGCTGGGGTTAAAGGTGTGCACCACGTGTTTGATCCTTTAAACTGGGTTTTTGAGAAACTATCTGGAATCAGTGGAAGCCCAAGGAGGATTTTAGGTCTGAAGTAACAGATGGTTCTGAGCTACTGTATGGGTGCTGGGAACCGAATCTGGTTCCTCTGGAAGAACAGCCAGGGCTCTTAACTACTGAGTCCTCTCTCTAGCTCTTTACTATTAATTTATTTTAGGGAGGAGCATATGAGATTTTCATAAGAGAACTTTTGGAGAGATGGCTTTCTCCCTCTAACTCATGGGTCCTCAGGGTCTGAACTCAGGTCATTAGACTTGTGGCAGGTACTTTTACCCATGGAACTATCTCACCAGCCTCTACGCCAAATCATTTTTAATGTTTTGGTTTAGTGCCAGTGATGAAGGCTCCCAAGCAGAGAGACCAGAAACAGATGGTCAGGCGACCTCTCACGTCAGCTGCTGAGAACAGGGATTCTAAAATCCTTTTTTCCTGCCAAGTGTCCCTGACGGTGGCAAAGCTGCCATGGGGGCAGTGTATGTCCCCAGGAGGTCTGGTGTGTTGCCATTGGTGACCAGCCAACCTTGCATTCCTGTGAGGGTTTGCCCTCTGTTCCGTGCCTGATCTACAGGGTGTTGTTTTTCCAGCCTCCCACAGGCATTTATGGAGAGAGCCATCACTCCCCCCACCCATGGGAAGCTGAGAGGAGACAGGGCAGTCTGGTAGCTAAGGGGGTGGGGTAGGGTGGGGAATAGGGAGATCCTGAATTCAAAGTCCACAGTCCTGCATCTTAGACCTAGACTGTACCCATAACCAGGGCCAACTCCCCAATGTATCTGAGATTATGATTTCACGAGTCAGGCACTCTGTCAAGATCAATGAGTCTATGCGCCTTTATTAGTTTTAGTTAATTATAAGTCTACATGTAGGATCTGTAATTCACTGTACAGAGATGAAGAGTGTGGAGAAACATGCCAAGAAAGCTTCCTCTTCCCCCAGCTCGACACGCTGGGGGAGTAGCCTGCCTCCCACTGTCGGATCATACACACGCCCATCATTCTGTCTGTGCAGAGTTACCCCGCTCCCACACCTGTGGACGAGCTGTGCAGATTCCCCGGTTCTCAAGACACGGCTGTGGGTTCCCACCAATAAAGGTTTCATTAATTATCTATTATTGAACCCAGGGCCTCTCTGAGCTAAACGCCCCAGCTGTAGAGAGTCTTGCTACGTTTCCTAGGGTGGCCTGCAACTTGTGATCCTCTTATCTCAGCCTCCCAAGCAGACGGGATAATAGGGTTGTATTACCATGTCCAGGGAAGTTTCATTTAGTTATATATATATATATATATATATATATATATATATATATATATATATATATATATATTCACTTTCCTCTCACTGGACATAAGGAAAGGATGTGGAGGTCTGAAAGACAATTGTGTATGACAGTTCTGAACTCCTGGTTCACGGGCAGTGTATCCTCTTCAGTTTGAACTTGGCAGAGAGAGAAGTATTTACACCACAGCCATTGGCAAATCCCACAAACCAGGGCTACCCCTTCCATTCTGCTTCCGTATGGTCTCTTCCAGCACACTGCTGTGACTTGTGAAACACATAACCATACAGCTGGAGAGGGTAGATGACGTCAGACATGGCGGTGCAGGCCTGTAATCCCAGCGCTCGAGAAGTGGGGACAGGAGGATGGTGAGCTGGAGGCCAGCCTGAGATGCGTAGAGAGACCCTATTTCCAAGCGGGGTAGGCAGCTAAACAGTATCCAGACTGTTCGACTCTTGTTGAGGGGACTGAATTTGTCAGCTATGACCCTGTTAGGAAAGTTAACAGAGCCCTGGGCAAGATCAAAGAACCAGTAGGGGTTTCCTGCTCCTCTATCCTGAGCCTAGCACCTCATAGTCACAACTTCTAACCTCTGTGGAAATAGGGACAATAGCCATCCAATATGAACTATGCCTCCTGTGTCTACACCCCTTCACAGTGGAAAGTGGCAATTCCCCCGCCAGAAGGGTGGGTCTACTTTGCCACTTCCTGCAATCTGCCCTGGATTTATGGCCTTTTCAAATATTATTTTTTTAATGTGTATGAGTATTTTGCCTGCATCTATGCCTGTGTGCCTTATACATCGGTGTCTGTGTACTTTGTGCTTGCAGCACCAGCAGAGGCCAGATCTCCCAGGACTGGCACTACGTAAACCATTACGTGGGAGCTGGGCATTGAACCTGGGTCCTCTGGCAGAGCAGCCAACACTCTTAACACCTCTCCAGCTCCCTTGTGGCCTTTAAAAACCCACAGAATGTGGCAGAAATCGTATTGGGCACACCTTGGAGCTGAAGCCTGCAAGGGTCTTCCAGCTTCTACCACGGCCCTTTCACAACCTGAACACCTTGGACTTTTGTGAAGCTCAAGCAGCCGCTTGATGTGAGCACCTGGAGGAGTCAGCATGCATGTTCCGTTCCAGAGACTCTGCAGATTGGGTGGATGATTAGAGAGATGGTCGCCAGCACTAAGTGTATCAGACACGTGAATGACATCACGTTGGACTCTCCAGCCCAAGACACGATCCCAGGGGAGGTCAACAAAACTTCCCAAGTGGCCAACACCCGCCATCAGGATTGGACTGCTCATAACGGCCATGTGCTCTCAGCGGTATCTCTATAAAGGCAGTTGAACATCACATGGACTCCAGTGGAATCAGAGCCCTTTGCCCTCCACCCTGAAAGCTCCCCTTTGTTCCCACTCCCCTGTCTAGACCATCAGCGCCCTGAGAGCAGGGGTCACGGATGGTCTATCCTCACAAGCCAGTAGCCTAGGGCAGAGCTTTGTCCATAGTTAGATCGCAAGAAACGCAGCTGAATCAGAACCCCAGATTCAATCCCCCAGAGCGGGATGTGAAGCCCCGGAGTCAATAGTCCCTGAAGTTTTGAGTGAAAGATTGAAAGATGCATGACAGAGCCACCAGGAAGGCAAGAGTCTAAGCCTAGGGGCCCTACTGGTCTGATCAAACAAGCACCAGGCTTCCACAGTCCTACCTTGGGCCAGCAGTGAAAGTCCAGCTCTTATCCATGGCCCCGCTAACGTCAAGGTGAGGTTGGACTCTTGGTGCCACCTTGAGCTCTCATTACTCAGCAGCAGGTTCAGAAGCAGGTGATTTATGGGAGAGAGAGAGGACTTGCCTAGCATGACTGGAGCCCTCCTGCTATCCTCAGTACCACAGAAAAGTGGGTTGGATAGGACAAGCCTGTGAGCTCGGCACTCAGGAGGTCAGGAGTTCAAGGTCATCCTCATCTACCTAGGAAGGTCAATGCCAGTCTGGGTGAGAGACCCTGCTGAGAAAGAGAGAGGGAGAGGAAAGAAAAGGAAAGGAGAAAGGGAAGAAGGGAAGAGAGAGAGAGAGAGAGAGAGAGAGAGAGAGAGAGAGAGAGAGAGAACACTTAAACTTAGCTTGGTAGTGGAGTTTATGCCCTTGTCACCCTAATGCCAGGGAGGTAGAGGCAGGAGGATCCTGAGTTCTGACTTGAGCTAACCAGCAAGATCACATCTTAAAAACCAAATAACAGAAACCAGAGACGGGGTCTCCCTCTTTCTTTTTATGACTTCGCTTCTTGTTTGACCATCTGGGGCAGGAGCCAGGAAAAGGGACCACTGAGTCATCATGCCCACCTTTAGCTGGTGCTTGGGGATTATCCTTCTCCAGGACAAAGGAAAGCAGGAAGAAGGGTGGAGACAGGCAAGGGGTGGAGGGAGCAGGATTGCCCGGCGCCTGGCCCAGATTCCCCCCTGACCTACAGGTTAAAGTTCAACCCCTTTTTGGTATGCAGAGCCCTTCCCAGGCTGGGCTCACCCAGGGCCATAGCCTTATCTCTGTCTCCCTGCTCTGCCCTGACGACCTTAGAGTTGTGGCTGTTGGCTGACCTGGGACAATGGTTCTGAGTCTGTTAAGGGCCCTGTCCTACCCCAACCCATGAGTGATGCCCTCCCTGAAAAGTCTAGTTCTCGGCCAGGCCTTCTCCAGCAGCAACTGCTGCTCCTACCGCAGTCAGCCTGATAATACAGAGGGATCACTCATTCATTCCTTTGTTCTGCATGCATTCATTCATTCGTGTCCTTATTCTGTGAGCACCTAGAGGAGTCAGCACGAGCGTTCGGTTCCAGAGACTCTACAGATCGGGTTTGTTTTATTAATAGGCCCATCCTTCCATCTATGGGATGCAGAGTGGGTTAGAGTCGGGGCAGGAATGAGGAGGGAAGCCGGAAGGAGAGAGTACACCTGGGCCAGACCCGAGGTGACAGCGCTAATAGTGGACCCCATGAAAGGCTACAAATAGGGACACAGAGAGCAAAAGAGGGGGCCCTGACTTGTTCCTCGGGTTTTGGCTTGAGGACCGTATCTTTCCCACTAGCACTGGGCCACTGTCTTCTCACCCAGAGGGCAGACCAGAAAGAGGAGCTTTGTAGGAGAGAGGCATAGTAGCAGGAAGGGGGACCTCGGAAATGGAACCTGGCAGAAAAGGGAACCTCAGAGAGGGAACTTGCAGGAGGGGGAACCTCACAGAAGGGTGAGTTTGCTCTGCAGAAGGGGAGTATAAATGTTGAATGAAGCCATTGTAGCCATCTGCTTACAGAATTCTTGAAACAAACAGAAACATTGTTTCAAAATATACCAAAATCAGATCTCATCCAAAGTGATAAGTTAACTGCCAGGGGTTGGGCTGGGGTGGAGCTGACATTCTGTTTTCATTTATGTAAAAGAGAATAGCTTAAACTAAAGGAAGCTTTGGAAGCAAATGTTTATGCAAATGACGTCCCAAATAAAAGGACTATGCCCATATGTAGATTATATGGAATAAGTGATCATAGGGAACACAATGTCCAACTTATTTATCCTACTGTATTTATTTATGGTGTGTGTGTGTGTGCAGGTGCGTGTGTGTGTGCATGTGTGTGCGCGTGTGTGTGCGTGTGTATGTGTGTGTATGTGTGTGTGTGTAAAATGACACATCTCCAGAGGTCAGAGGAAATCTTGTGCTTGTCAGTTCTCTTATTCTGCCATGTGAGGCTAAGGATCAAACTTGGGTCATCAGGCTTGTCAACAAATTCCTTTCCCACTGAACCATCTCTCCAGGCTCTTAATATTTTATTTTTAATTGAAAAGGTAACTGCTCATTGTGAAACACTTAAGGAATGTAGAAACAATGGAAGCTGGGCACGATGCTGTAGGCATGCCTATAAGCACAGCATTTGAGAAGTGAGGGAAGCAGAACTTCAAGGTCTTTTTCAGCCACGCAGGAAGTTGGAGGCCAGCCTGGGCTACATGAGACCCCATCTCAAACAACAACAAAAACCTATCCCTCGTGAATTGCAACCACCTTTTCCCTACACAACAAACCAAAACCTGGGGTTATTCTATTTTTCTGCAGCTTTCTGTCTCCCCAGGACATTACAGTCTTGTGGAGGAATGAGTTGGGGATCATGTTTAAAGCCAAAGGTTCCCATGTTAAACAGTTGAGATTCAAAACCCAGGGATCCCCAGCCAGCAACAGAGAGATCTTTTGTTATACCCCATGGCGCTTCAGTTCTTTCGTTTGTAAAATCGTCTGTACAGTGGAGGTCTTCCTTTTCTGTTTTCGTTCCTCTCTTTTTGAGACAAATCTTGCTCTATTACCCTGATAGCCCTAGACGAAAATATGTGGTAGCTCACAGTGGCCTCAAACTTGCCCTGGCAGCCAGATTCTACAGGTGTGAAAAAATCATTTGGGAGGCTGAAAGATGATACAATCGGGAGGAGATCTCTGCTACATAGTAACTTCTCCAATCTGGAAGGCTCCCACTCAACAACAGCTACAAAGTATAAAATGTATCCAAATCCCCAGTCTGGACCACCAGCTCAGCAGTAAAGGCACTGGCTGAGCAAACCTGGGGAAGAGGGAGCCCAGGGTACAAAAAACCCAACTTTCAACAGTTGTCCACTGGCTGTACACGTGCACGCGCGCACACACACACACACACACACACACACACACACACACACACATTTTAATTATTAAATCTTCTGGTGATCCTCCATTGGTGGGTGTTTAAACTGCCCCCATTTCCTTCACAATTCTATATGATTTCTGAAGCATCTTGGAAAATCTGTTTTATCTACCCACGGTGTGCACATTTTCTTCTTTTACAAACTACTATCAGTTTCCGTCTGCCACTGTGCTACCTACACGCATGCTCTATGAATTCCTGTGGATGAACCCTTCCCCAGTTCCTTCGGCCAACACTAGCAACTAGCAATTTTAAAATACTAAGTCCTGGCAAATAAGTGTCTTTGGTCTCATTATCTTTATTTGCATTTCCTGGGTTTTTAGGAAAGTTAAACATTATTTTGCATGTTTATTAATGTGTTATTTTTTTCCTCAAAAATGTATTCCTTTTTGCATTTGTTTGTGGGAGGGCACATGTCAGATGTGTGGCACAGATTGCACTTGGAAGTCAGAGGACAGTTTTCAGGGCTTTCTTTCATTCTTCACGTTTGGTCCAGGATTGCTCTCAGCACACCAGGCTCCTCCCAGGTGTCTTTACCCTCTGAGCCACCTCTTCTGCCCTTTATGTTGTTTTTGAGAGTAGCTCTGACTGACCTGGAATTCAATATGTAGACCAGGCTGCCCTTGAACTTGCAGAGACGCTACCTTCCTAGTGTTAGAGTCACTTACCACCAAGTGTGGCTCAATGACATTTCTTAAGGCAGTCAGGAGATGATTTTGAAGTTATTAAATTTATGAAATTGTAAAGTTTAACTTGATTTTTTGTTGTTGTTTTTTTGAGACAAGGTTTCTTTGTAGCTTTGGAGCCTGTCCTGGAACTAGCTCTTGTAGACCAGGCTGGTCTCGAACTCACAGAGATCCGCCTGCCTCTGCCTCCTGAGTGCTAGGAATGAAGGCATGTGTCACCACTGCCTGACTGTAATCAATTCTCTAATGTGATAATAATCTTTATTTCTGTAATGACGCTTTTATTTCTAAACTGGTTTATTTGAACCGATTTTCCTTAAAAATAAAGAATGGTTGAGGATCGCCTTGAACTTTGAGTCATCCTGTCTCGACCTCTAGAGTGCTGGGATTGTATTCACGTGACACCACCTTTGGTTTATGCCAAGCTCTGGATCAAGTTCAGGGCTTTGTGCCTTCTAGATGAGTACTCTACCAACATAGCTATATTCCCAACGCTCACAACTAACTTCTGGCTTAGATATCTGAGCTTTGTCTTTGTTAATCTTTTATATTTATTTGGGGTGGAGAGGACAGAGAATACCTGGTAAGTGTTGGTTCTCCAGCCACTGTGGGTCCTGGGAATTTAATTCATGTCACCAGGCTTGGTGGCAAGTGCCTTTACCCACTGAGACACCAGCAGTCCAGCTTTTTTTTCTTTTCTTTGAAAAAATCAGTTTCTCCTTTATCTTTATTATTTTTTCTGCACTGTGTGATTAGGTCTATTTTGATTCTCCTTCTTTTGTCATCCCAAATTAAGGGTTTAACTTAGTTCTGCTCTTTCTTCCTTTTTTTTGGTTTTTCAAGACAGGGTTTCTCTGTAGCTTTTGGAGCCTGTCCTGGAACTAGCTCTTGTAGACCAGGCTGGTCTTGAACTCACAGAGATCCGCCTGCCTCTGCCTCCCGAGTGCTGGGATTAAAGGCATGCATCACCACCGCCCAGTTTAGCCATTAAATCTTTTAATTATGTTAGCAAATCTTTACTTTTTATCTAATATGGCCACCATCCCCCTCCATCCTTCAGTTATTTCTGTCCCATTGCTCCCTCCTGCTCTCCATTCTTTGTAACCGCTCTGGCCTTGAACTCCACTCTTCCAGTCTCAGCCTCCAGTACTGAGGCAGAAATGAACATAGCCTTGCTGCTGCTTCTGCTCATTCTGGTCTTAACTTCCGGAATCCCTGGCTAGTTCCTATTGAGTTTCTTGGAGTTATTCTGCAGGTCATGTGACATTTTTCATGCTAGACACATTGAGAACTCTCTCTCACTGCTGCCCCCCCAGGTTGCACTCCCTGTAAAGGAGGAAGTGATGAGCCCTTTGTCTTGGGCTCTGCTTCTTTAGGAATTCAGGCTATGATGAAAACCCAAGTACTATTGTCTGAAGCGTGACACACACACACACACACACACACACACACACACACACGAAGCTTGAAGGCTCTTCCAGAATGGGACTTCCTCCCAATTTTGCCAGGGTCTTTCCTCGGGGTCTGAGATAGTCCAGGAAACCTCAACAATGGCTTGTGTTCACCCGAAAGGCTCTATCCCTATCCTTCAAAGCAAGAGAGTTACATGCACACCCCCCACATTGATCTAAACAGATCAGTGGTCACCCTGAGGCTATCACAGTAGCCAGAAGAATGCCGGTGCCTAGCTGTCTTTTTTTTGTCTGCTTTGGGTTTTTTGTTTTTGTATTTTTGAGACAGAATCTCAAATAGTCTAGGCTAGCTTCAAATTCATTTGTAGCCAAGGCTGACCTTGAGCTTCTGATCCTTCTGCCTCTGCCTCCCAAGTGCTGGGATTACAGGTGTGCACTGTAACTTCTAGTTGATGGTTTTGTCTTTCACCCAGGTGTAGAACTCCAACAGAAACACAAGGATGGAGACTCAGGTCAGCTGCTCTGGGAAGGGGGTGACTATTGCCTGCCTGAGCCAACCAATACTTATTGTGACAGAAGAGGTAGTTAGGAAGAACCAACCCTTCAGAGCTTTGGTAACATCAAAGCCAGAAGGCAAAGCTTTTGTCTGATACCATGCTGCAGAACTGTTTCTTTTCCTGCTGGTCCAAGGTGGGAAGAACTGGTCTCCAAGCAGGGCCAATTGCTTCCTTCCTTAAATATAATAAATGTGACTGCTCCCACAGGGGCAAGAGAGAGAGAGAGAGACAGAAACAGAGAGAGAGAGAGAGACAGAGAGAGAGAGAACAAGAAATGTGTTGTGGAATATTAGTTTAAGATGTGTTCCATTTGTTTATGCTGTGGAACATTTTTTTAATGATGCAATGACGTGTTGCATTCTTTTATGTTGCATTTGTTTAACTCTGTGAAGCTGTGTTACTTTGCTTGTCTAAAACACCTGGTTGGTCTAATAAAGAGCTGAACGGTCAATATTTAGGCAGGAGAAAGGGTAGGCAGGCTGCCAGGCAGAGAAAATAAAAAGGAGGGTAACTCTGAGATGGGAAGAACCAGGAGAGAAATTACCTGTCACCCAGCTACACAGTGAGTCACAGAATAAGAAGTAAAGAAAGATACAGAGATTGGAGAAAGATAAAAGCTCAGAGGCAAAAGGCAGACAGAATAATTTAAGCTAAGAAAGGCTGGCTAGAAACAAGCCAAGCTATGGTCGGGCATTCCTGAGAAAGAAAAAGTCTCCATGTGATTATTTGGGAGCTGGGCCCCCAAAGATTAAAGAGTAGAAAAACAACAACAACAAGAGGGGGAAGGGAGAGGGAGAGGGAGAGAGAAAGAGAGATTAAAAGGGAAGATGGGCTGGTGAGTTGGCTCCATCTCCATAACCCTTGGTGGCAGAAGATGGCCACACAAGTGCGGTGGCATGTGAACGGGTGTGGACACACACAGTGATAAAAAACTAATAAAACAGTAAAAATAGAAGATATATGAAATATTTCACTTCCTGATAAGTCAAATAATTGAAATTATTCTTTTTGTTTGTTTGTTTTGGGTGGATTTATTTTATAATAAGAGGTTTCTCTGCATGACCCTGGCTGTCCTAGAATTCACTCTGTAGACCAAGCTGACCTCAAACTCAGAGATCTGCCAGCTTCTGCCTCGTGAATGCTGGGATTAAAGGCATGTGCCGCTACCACCCATGGAATTGAAGATCATTCTAGTGAGTGATAAAAATAAATTTAGCAGTCACTGACAGAGAAATTCCAGGTGCCAAGAGCTGTCTTAATCTCTGGGGTTCAGAGCTAAGCACGCTCCAAACAGAAGTCCAACAATATCATTTCTCTGCTGTGTTAGATGGGGTTATATTGCTATGATGAAACACCATGACCAAAGCAAAATTGGGAAGGAAAAGGTTTATTTGACTTATATTTTCATATCACTTTTACCACTGAAGAAAGTCAGGATAGGAACTCAAACAGGGCAAGAACCTAGAGGCTGGAGCTGATTCAGAGGCCATGGAAGGCTGCAGTTTACTGGCTTGCTCCCTATGGCTTTCTCAGCCTGCTTTCTTCTCTTTTCTCTTCTTTTTCTTTTCTTTTCTTTTTTTTTTTTTTGAGACGGTTTCTCTCTGCTTAGTTCTGACTGTCCTAGAACTCGCTATGTAAACCAAACTGGCCTCAAACTCACAGACATCCTCCTGCCTCTGCTTCCAGGGTACTGGGATTAAAGGCATGTTCCTTCCTTCCCCCGTTCAGCCTGATTAAATGACTTTAGCCTGTGTCAAGCTGACATAAAATTAGCTAGCACACCTATTAAACAACAACAACAAAAACACCTCCCCCCAGGAGTTTCCTATCTTTTAGAAACCAAATTCTTAATGTCCTAATATAAGGCCCTCAATAATCTGGCTTTGAGCATTGATGAAAATTCTCTCTAGAATCTTACCTCTGAACCCTGCACCACAGCCACTCTGGGATACTTATATTATCCCAATATTGTGTTTTTTCATTGGGTTAGGCAGTGACACAGCAAAGCCACTAACTAGTCAATATTGATAGACAGCAAGGCTCTAGAAAGCTCATGTGCAAAGGTCAAGAAAAACAAAAGATTCACTCCCCCCCCCCAAAAAAAATGTTTGAGATCCAACACAGGCGCTAGCACAGTTAAACTTTGAATTAAAGAACAATCTAAGATGCAGAGGCCTGAAGCAGAGAAGCAGCTCGAAGATGGAAATGGCATGGGTCACTATGTGCAACTGAAGGCAATGTCAATACTTGTTTGAAGTTTAAAAGCAATTTCACTTATCTTGTTCCCTGAGCTGACTCAAATGGAGCTTGGGTTTCTGCCAGATCTAAGAAGCAAAGAAGGAAGAGGGGGAGGAGAAGGAAAGGGGGAGAGAAGAAAAGAGGCCGAAAAGGAGAAGATATTACGGCTTACAGATTGTTTTTCTGGGCACCTCCCCACTTATCCCTCACACAGCTCCAAAGGTAGCAATGTCTTCACTCTGCTCCAGGACGGCTGAGGCTCGGAGCCGCTGCACCCAGCTAAGACCTGGAAGAGCAATGGCTCCCACACAAACCTTGTTACTTCGAGATTGTATTGCTCTGAGCTTCCCTGCAAGGAACTGGAAGCCACGTGGGGACATCTTATATTGATACAAGAACAGGTGTGAACTCCGGAAGGACAAAAGAGTTACCTCAAGTCATCACCAGGGAACATCCTGAAAGGCGACAGGAAAGTCGAAGAGATAATGGCCTGACTAAATATCCTTAGAACTTCAAAAACATTAAAAAAAAAAAAAAAAAGATCCAGTGTGTACCTGTGTGTGTCTCACATGTGGAGGTCAAAGGACAGTTTGGAGGAGTGAGTTTTCTCCCTGCACCCTGTGGGTCCCAGCCATTGAACTCTGGTCACCAGGCTTGGCAGCATCCACTTGTACCAGCTGAGCCACCTCACCAGCCTAGAAGGTTTTTTGTTTGTCTTTTTTTTTTTGTTTTTGTTTTTGTTTTTCGAGACAGGGTTTCTCTGTAGCTTTTGGAGCCTGTCCTGGAACTAGCTCTTGTAGACCAGGCTGGCCTCAAACTCCCAGAGATCCGCCTGCCTCTGCCTCCTGAGTGCTGGGATTAAAGGCGTGCGCCACCACTGCCCGGCCTGTTTGTCTTTATTTAAAAACTAATTTCTTGTCTTGGTGAGGCAGTGAACATTTTCAATCATATCTCCCAGGGTATACAGGCAGGAAGATCTTGGTGATCTCAAGATCAGCCTGGCCTACACAGTGAATTTTAGGCCAGCCAGGGCATCGTAGGGAGACCTTGTCTCAAAACACCAAACCAACCAACCCAAACCGTCACCTGACCATCTTTGAGTCAGCTGGAATGTTATAAACAGATTAGAATCGGAGCTCTGAGGCACCCAAATCACAGGTGTGAGATGTTTGGGCAAATTTTAGAGCAACATTTAGGATTGGGGTCATGTTCAGGCATGTATTTTAGTTTGCAAATTGCAATACCATCACCAAATTGTAAAGCATCAAGATCCCTAGCAGAAACTCAGAAAAGAGGCATAGCTAAGAAAGGCCAGTGAGATGGCTCAGGGGCTCAAGTGCTTGCTGGGAAAGCCTGACCACTGAGTTCAGTCCCTAAAGCTCATGAAAGAAGAGGGGCGAGTCCACACAGCTGTCCTATGACCATCACATGCACGCTGGGGTGTTCATACACCCACACTCATACACAGACTACACAGACATGACCAGGTTAACTTGGCTGCCTAATTTCCCCAAGGAAATAACCAGAGAAGTAGCTAAATTTCTATGTAAAAATGTTTAGTATAGAATGTCAACAAATGCCCAACAGCGGTGGTTAAAGGAATTCTTGAAAATCCACCGACAGGGACCTAGCTGCAGTCCTTAAAAAAGATCGGAATCGGAGAAAGTAAGAACGATGTCGTGCTGAGAGAACCACAGGGGCACTCAGCTGTGGAGCTGACCCAAGTTCAGCAGATCCCAGCCAGCACTGTGTTAAGAACCCAGCGGCTGTTTGCACACCTGTAGCTACAACACTGTGGGAGGCAGAGACAGGAGGACCACTGGAGCTTGCTGGCTCCCACCCTAGTTCCGGGTTCAGTGAGAGAGACATTCTCAAAAGGATAAGGCTAAGGCAGAAACCTGATAGAGCAGGACACTTGAAGTCCTCCTTTGGCTTCCGCATGTGTATATGCAGGTTCTGTCTCTGTCTCTGTCTCTGTCTCTGTCTCTCTCTCTCTCTCTCTCTGTCTCAAAGAAAGGAATGGAGCAGGATTGTGGTTATTACTTCACAATGATTTTTCTTCTTGTTTTTGTTTGTTTGGTCTGATTTTTTTGTTTGTTTGTTTGTTTTGAGATAGGGTTTCTCTGTGTACCGCCCTGACTGTCCTGGAACTCTCTCTGGAGACCAGGTTGGCCTCAAGCTCAGAAATCAGCCTACCTCTGCCTCCAGAGTGCTGGGACTAAAAGTATGCCCCACGTCCCCCCACCCAACCCCTCTTCTTCTCACTTTTTTTATTTATAGTTTTTGACAGAGTCCTTTTTTTCTCTTTTTAATAATTTACTTCATTTTATTTTATGTGCATTGATGAGAAGGTGTCAGATTCCTGGAACTGCAGTTTCAGACAGTTGAGTGCTGCCACATCGGTGCTGGGATTTGAACCTGGATCCTCTGGAAGAGCAGCCCGTGTTCCTCACTGCTCAGTTATCTCTCCAGCCCCAACAGAATCTTTTTTTTTTTTTTTTTGGTTTTGTTTTTTCGAGGCAGGGTTTCTCTGTAGCTTTTGGTGCCTGTCCTGGAACTAGCTCTTGTAGACCAGGCTGGTCTCGAACTCACAGAGATCCGCCTGCCTCTGCCTCCCGAGTGCTGGGATTAAAGGCGTGCGCCACCATCGCCCGGCCCCAACAGAATCTTAATTGTATAGTTCGGGCTGTCCTTGAATTTGTTATGTGACCCAAACAGAGCTTGAATTTGTGATCCTCCAGCCTCAACTTCTGCTCTTCTACCTGTGTGCGTGATCCAAATTTCCTACAGCAAAGATTTCTAGGTTTGAGGCCTGAATTAATTTTTTTAAAAATTTATTTTTTGGGACAGGAGGCAATGCAGACGTTCATACCAGGTCAAAAGTGCACCCGTGTGAAATTGGTTCTCCTTCACCTCTATGTGAATTCCAGGGATCCAACGCAGGTCACCAGGCTTGCACAGCAAAGTGCCTCCCCCCCCCCAAGCCGTCTCACGCACCCAGATGCGTTATTCTTGATCTTCTGAGAATTGAGTTCAGGTCCTCATGCCTTGAAAACATGAGTTACTCTTGGGGATAACTTTGGTTTTTTGCTTCTGTTGTTGTCTATTTGCTTTTAGTTTTGTTTTTGCTTTTTTTTTTTTTTTTGCTGGCGATAGTTTCACTGTGAGTTTCAGAACACTTAAAACAGTTTAAAAAGTAAACCAGACCTAGACGGTTACTAGCGCTGGTCAGAGGTCCTATTTCTGTGGCTAACTTGTATTTTCTTTTTCATGTTTATGAGAAAAGCTGGTGAGGTTTGCAGTCAGATTCATGTTCAAAGACAGGAAGAGGGCAACAGTGCTCTAATGGCTTATTTATTCATTTCTTTATTATTTATCAGTGTTAGGGATTCAAGCCAGGTCCTTGTGTATTTCAGGGAAATACTGAGGTATGCCATACACACACGCACACACACACACACACACACACACCACAAACCGTGTCTCTCTGTCTTAGGTTTTGAGACAAGGTCTTATTATATAGTCTAGGCTAGTCTTGAATTCTCTTTCCTCCCACTGAGATCACAGCCTTACACCACCATGCCCGGCTACTGTTCCCAGGAGAGGTGAGTTAGCCCCTCCCCCAGGGAATCTAGCCTGTGGTTACTTCCATCTGCGCAGTGTGGTGCTAGTGGTGTTTTGCCTTAGGAAGCCGGGTCATAGGAGGCCACGTGGCTTCCACAAGGCTCTCTTTTGTGGACTCCTCAGAGACTCCCTCTTGGGATACTTCTTCTTAGAACCAGCAGCTGTGGCGTGAAAAGCCCAGGCCTGGCAGGGAGTATAGAGGTCATGCAGCAACAGCGCCAACTGAGCCTGGTTAGACTCAGCCCAGGGGTTAGCCTGGGCGTCTCCAGTCTTGTGCAGTCTGACTTAGAAATCACTGACCACTCACGGTTATTTAAAGTTCAATTTAATTAAAATTAAAAAAAAACATTAAAATCCAGTTCTTAGCCACTCGGGCCACACAGTTCAAGGGCTTCAGTAGTCCATGTGGCCAGCACGTTTGACAGCACACATGAAACCTCTTTCTGGCTTTGGAGAAAGTTCCAGATGATTCTCTGTGAGTGTCCGGGTCTTCCCAGTCAAGAGGTTCTTGTCACTGTAGAGCAGAGACAAGCCACACATGCCCACGTGCCTCCTGAATTCCTGACCGGCGAGGCCCATGGACACAGCACAATGGGTGCTTTCTACCATGAGCGATGGGGTTTTAGGACAGCTTGTTATGTGGTAATAGTGACTGGGGCAAACCCCTTTGAAAAGAAATGCTCCCCCACAATCTGTCCCAGATGACTTTTGGCATGACATTGGCAAAGCTATGTCTCCGTGCTGCCCCAATTGCAGTGAAGCCTGGGAGAGCATACACTTAGCTTCAGTCAGGAAGACTAGCAGGGGGAGGGGCCGTGGGAATCCATTCAGCTTGCACCGGTGTCTGCCACAATTGGTTGTGTATAATTTTAGTAAGCCAGGCTACATAATAACATATGCAGCCCAAGCTTTAAGATGTATTTTAAGTACTCTAATAACATTCACTCTTAGAGAACTTTAAATAAATGTTCTTTGTACTCAGAATGTCGCCAACACAGTACTGCTCCTAGAATCTGTGCTATCATCTCTTGCCAAAATCAAAATTCTCCCCTTGTGCCGGGCGATGGTGGCGCATGCCTTTAATACCAGCACTCGGGAGGCAGAGGCAGGCGGATCTCTGAGTTCGAGACCAGCCTGGTCTACAAAGCTAGTTCCAGGACAGGCTCCAAAGCCACAGAGAAACCCTGCCTTGAAAAACCAAAAAAAATTCTCCCCTTGTGCTAATGGAAAGTCACTTCGAGAATTGGTTTAGACTTTTGCTCATCAGGATATTCAGGAGGGGGCAGGTTAGATTGGAGGCGTTCTCCTCTTGGTCTCAGTTGCCTCCATGAATTCCTGGCATAAGAGATGATTAGGTTTGTTCCGAGTCCTCTAGTATTGCTTAGCTACACTAGAAGTCACACCTTACACCTAGTGCCAGTTCGTCCTGGAGAAGGTCAGGCCCTCTTTTACAAACCCGGGGAGAAGCTGCAGAAAACCGCACTGAAGTTTCCTCAGACACTCCATGGCCAACCTTTGAGAAATAATTATGAAAGAACTGGTTTCGTTGGCAACAACTCAATGATTGCTTTGTAGTTTGGGTTTGTTGAGATAGGTTCTCAATTTGTATTTCCAGCTGACCTTCAGCTGGAGATCTGCATGCCTCACCTCCCTCAGACTTTCTACCCCCTTGCCTAGCATAATATATGATATATATATTAGAGGTATTATATATATTATGGTATAATATATATTACCATATTTTATATATATTATATGGTAAAGTTTCATGAGGCCCAGGCTGGCTTCTAATTTACTATGTAGTTTAGGATTACCTTGAACTATTGATCCTCCTGCCCCTACTTCCCAAGTACTAGCCTTATAGACGCTAGCCACCAGACCTGGCCCATAGCATATAATCTTTGTCTATGACAGGATCTCACTGTGTATCCAAGACAGACCTAGAACTCAAAATCCTTCTGCCTCAGTTTCTCCTAGGATTAGAGTTGTGCACTACCACACCCAGCATATAATTTTTTTACTAATTTAAAAACCTATATCTATGGTTTGTGTTGCACAACTATTTAAGAAGAAACAAGTCACAATAATAACATATTTGTACTTGCCTTATTTCGCATTAGAGGTAAAAAAAAAAAAAACGGTCAATTCTCAAGTACTATGGACCTTAGTAAACATTCTGGGAAGGGGCCATTTGCTAGTGATCATGTTTCTGTTTACAGGGAAGCAGAATAAGAGTTAGAAAATTTAGGATGGTTTCCTCTCAGAAATAAGGATAAGGTGTGTGTGTGTGTGTGTGTGTGTGTGTGTGTGTGTGTGTGTACAGTTCAGGACACTTTAAATCACTGTACTTTATGATATTGGATCGATATTGAATATTTACCAATCAAGTATTATCTTTATTATAAGACACACACCCCTCCTGGATTCCTTGAGATGAGGATGTGGAAGGGAGGCTGTGTTTCTAGTGAGCACTTCATCCCTTGACTTCGGGATTCCAGGAATTGTCTAGTAGGTCTTTGCCTATGCTAGGCAAGGGGAAACAGACTCTGCCAGCTACACGTTGTGCAATTATTATTATTTTTTTACTTATTTGTTGTAGAGATAGGGTCTTACTATGTAGCCCAGGCTGACTTAAAACTTGCTATCCTCCTGACTCAGCCTCTCAGGAGTGCTGGAGTCATGGCTTATTCCACTCAGCTACAGCCCCAGCTCTTTTTTACTTCTTGAGACAGTCTCACCAAGTTGACCTTGAACTCACTTTGTAACCCAGACAAGCCTTAAACTTCGATCCTCCTGATTACCTGTCCTTACAGGCATGAGTCATCAGTCCAAAGAAGACTCTCTTGATTGCAGCACTACCTGGAGCCTGAGATCAATTTTTTTTATCTCTATAAATCCATATGTTTAAGTGATGATTTAGCAGTCTACACTGCTGTAGAATTCTAAAGTGAATGTTAAATAGTGATTAGCTGAGGAACCCTTTAGAGTACAAGACTTGAATAAAATGTATTTTAAACTCAGTGTGGTGGTATAAGCACTATAGTTGGGCTTTTGGGGTGAGACCCTTTTATACCCCAACTCCACACCCTCAAGAGTTCTGGAATTAACCCATAACAATTTTGTCTGTTTTTATTTTATTTTATTTGAGATATGCAGCTCAGGCTGGCCTGGAACTTGCCTTGTAGCCCAGGCTGGCTTTGAACATGTAATCCTTCTGTCTCAACCTGAATGCTGGGATTTACAGGCGTGTGTCACTATGCCCCACTAACTCATGCATTTTTAAACTATTGTTACTAATATTTAACCAGTCAATAACAGCTAAGTGCTTTAGTACTTTCTATCTGGGATCGTAGATCAAAGAAATTCAGGAGAGAGAGAGAGAGAGAGAGAGAGAGAGAGAGAGAGAGAGAGAGAGAGAGAGAGAGAGAGAACTGCTTCTTTCCTTTAGAGAATTCTTGAAAAGTATAGATAAGCTTAACAAAATTATGATTCATCTATTTTTAGTTAGACATTTCAATCTCCGCCAAGCCTAATATGTTCCCTAATTATAGTGATATATTTTCCAAATTACAAACCAAGACACATGGCCCAGCACATGTGCCTGTAATTTTGAGTGTTTGGTACAGTAACGCTATTTGCTTAATGGTAATAAATTATGCTTCTAGGGCACATGAAAAATAAAGTGTTTCTTTTGGTTCACCATTCCCAAAATATTTTACCTAGATTCTTACAATTTCTGTGCCCAACTAACCATAGGATTTAAAATGCCTGATTTCTGCGACAAATTGACGTTTACTTCAGAAGAGCAAAACCACGCAACTGAAGAAAACAATGGACAAATAACTTATATTAAAAATATTTTGCTGCAAGACACTTTAATTTTAAATGCTCGTCATGCTTTCAAAATCTAATCCCATTCTGTTTGCAACTAGAAAGCCCAAATACTAAATATAAAACAGAATTAAAAGCCTTTCTGAGTAAAACTTCTATGTTCTTAAGACGCTGCCCAAGTTTTAGGAACCTGTGCAATAAACAAGAAATGGGTCACCTGACCGGTCCCCACCCCACCCCTTCGCCCATTCCATACACCCTCCCCTTCTCACACGCTTTGAGACTTTAGAAATATCTTTTCTCAAAGCTGTTCCTTCTAAAAGAGGAGGTGGAAACCCACGCAAGCAGGTCCGAGTGCAAAAAAAGGCAACATCCAGGCTTCTGCATCCATAAAACGAAAAGTCTCTCTCTTGGCAAGCCGCGTAGACGCGGACTTGTGCCCTGGGTGGCACAGATGGTCTACACAGGCAGTGAGCTGCGGTTTAACCTCTAGACACAGGTTTAGAAATGCCCGCCCTGCCGTGTTAAGGGCAAGGCAGCAGCACGGGGATCGTTTTGTTTTTTATTTTATTTTATTTTTCCAGGAAGCATGCCCCGAGTGACCGACGGGGAAGGAGAAGGCCGGGCCTTGGGCGTTTCATTCACTGCTTCGCTTTCACCCCCTCCTCTCCTTGGCTCCCCCTCGACTTTCTCTCGCCTTTACCCAGTCCTAGTTTGACGTCCGTCTCCTGGATACCAGACAGCCAATCGCCTGGCCGCTATGGTCCGGCGCGGCCAATCAGGCATCGTTGCTACCTGTGAGTAATATTTTTAGCCGAGAGGAACGCCCCGTTCCACTCCCGAGGTAACTCGGATTTCTGGGCTGCAGGTTGTGGAAACGGCGCCTATCCGCGCCCCTGGAGTCCCTTGCGTCCCCACTCCCTAGACACCCGTACACAGTTCAGAAAACTCTCTCAAGGTTCCTCAGCAAGGCACCGGGTTTATTTTGTGCGCCTGGGTGAAAAGCCCTCAAAATGCACGCGTGGGCGCACACACAGTCACATAGGCTGTTTGGCATTGTGTCGCTAGCTGGGACGTTTGATACAAGGCGTTTATTCTTACGATCTCAAGCCACCTCCAAGTCCAAGCTGCTGCTGGGTGACCCGGGGAGGTCTGGCGGGGGGTGGGGAGAAGGAGGACGACGACGGACTGCAAAGGCAGTTAAACTGTCACCTGGGCGGGAGGTGCAGCGAGGTGGCCTTCCTTCCCCGCCCCCAGGTTCTGCAGTTGTCACTCTCGGGGTGGCAGTTGGCCTAGACTCTGCGGGGATTTACACTCAATGAATCGGGAGCACGAGTCCGGGTCACCCGGACGTGGGCTGGAGACCCAAGGACAGCTCGCCTACGAGTGGGGTTTTCCTCGGCCACGGTCTCACTCGGAAGCAGCCTTTTCCGTGTTCTGCCCTCCCTCCCCTCCCCAAGCCTCGGCCTCTCCTCGCGGCCGGCCCCCGCCGCGCCGCCACCTGCTCCGCTCCCCTCCCCCGCTCAGGCCCCGCCGTCCAGCCACCCCACCCCTACAGCTCTCCTCCAATCCCGTCCCAAGGTCTCTCTTAACCCCGCCCCCAGCCTCTCGGGATTGTCGGCTCATTGGCCGTAACGGTGCCCAGGGGGCGTGGCCATCCATCGGCGGCCGTCTGGACGTGGGCAGGCGGGACTTGGCCAATGGCGTCGGGGGGCAGGGCAGGGGCGGAGTCGGCGCGGCCCCGGGGTGAGGGGTGGGGAGGGCGGGACTGTGACGCGAGCGGCGCGCACCCCCGCGGAGGCTGGGGGCGGGGAGGAGGCTATAAAACGAGAGGCGGGGCGCGCGCCGCGGCAGAAGGAGCGAAGCTCTGGCCCGGCGCGCAGAGGGCGCTGTACGGGGACGCAGGGCCGGGCCGCCGGGCTGTGTGGAGAAGCGAGCGCGCTCGTCTGAGCCTGTCGTCCCCCTCCACCCCAGAGCCAGAGCAGCGAGCTCCCAGGCCCGCCCGAAGCGTCCGTCGCGCGTCCGGCGGTGGCGACGTCTTGCACCCGGCCGCCTCACCGCTCCCGACCCACCCGCGCCCCCGCCCGCCCGCCCGTCCGCCGCCCCTTCTCCCCCGCCCAGCCGCGGCTCGGCGGCGGCCGCAGCCCCGGAACAGCCTGTAAGTACGGTGGGGCGGCGGCTACGGGTCGAGGGAGGGGCTGCAGCGCCCTGCGAGCCCGGGTGCCGAGGGACAGCCGCGGGGACCCGAGGGAATGGAGTGGCTCCGGGAAGCCCGGCCCCGAGGCTCGGCGGCCGGCGGGCGGCCCGGAGGAGGGAACACCCGGGGTGGGGAGCGGCGCCCGGGCACGGGGGAGGGGGTGCCGGAGTACTGGGATCGGGCCGGGACCGGTGCTCTGGGATGCTGGCCGGGTCCCAGGAGCCTCGAGCGGGGAGCGGAGAGGGGGGTGGGGGGGGGGGACGGCAGGGTCAGGTTACGGCGGGGGAGGGGAGGGCAGGGCGGCCCGCGCCGAGACCTGCCGGTGCCGGGGGCCGCGTTCCCGGGGCGGCCGCCGGAGAGCCTGCTCTCCATTTCCCGGGGCCGAGCTGCTCCTCCCCGAGCAAGGCTAGTAGGCTTCCTCTTCCACCTCCTCTGGCTGTTTCTGCTGCCGTAGCGCTCGGGCTCCCGGCGCTGTGAGCAGAAATCTAATGAGACCCAACTGGCTGTTTATGTAATTCTTCACAGTCCTGTCTTAAGGCGTTGCTTTAAAAACTACCTTCCACCCAAGCCTGGCTGGGCTCGCCTGCACCTTTAAGCAATCCAGCTGAATCTGCTCTCCCTGTCGGCGCTCGGCTTTCTGCTTGGAAAGTGTAGTTTGGGGGCCACACGAAAGATTCTTTGCCCTTTGTCACCAAGAATATGGAAAATGGAACAGACGGATTAACGCCAGCTTGATTGTTTTAAATGCCCTTTTTGATCAACCTCGGTGTACGAATAGCTCTCCCTTGGAAATACCTCTGTTTGTCCTTGATCTTTTCTTATCCCCACCCAGTGCTGACCCAGCAAACGTTTAAAGGTCGACCTTACCATAGGAACCTCTCTAGGGGCTGTTGTTTTATCCAGAGAGGGATAGAAGTTTTTTTGTTTGCTTTTTGTTTAAGTTAGAATAAAACTGAGGAACCCTGCCCTTTCAACAGATCTTTGAGTTTTAAGCAGCTTGTTTTTCTTGCAGCTGAGAGGAATTTCAGAATTAGGGGTGTGGGGGGACAGTACACAATAAAAAGAAAAAGGCTCTGGGAAGAGCAGGTATGTGCGTGCCCTTGGCATGGTTAAAACTATAGGGGATAATTTGGTTTCTATTCTTTACCAAGGTGACAGTTCATTTAGTACCTTTCATTTTAGCATCGTGTACTTTGAAAATTGGAAATAATCTTTGTAATTTATAACATTCCCAAATATTTAACAGAACAGATTTAAATGTAGTTTCCAAAATGAACTAAAATACAAGAGTCATTTCTAAAATGGTGAACAGCAAGGAAACTAATGACCAACTTCTAAAAGTGGAGTGTGTATGTGGGTGGGTGAATTCAGTATACAGCTCCTAGTAAACACTGACGCTTGAGGTAAAGAAAGGATACACAATCTGGAGTTGCCTTAAGTTCTGCTGGAGAACGGTATGTAATAGATCAAAATGCTATTTTACCTGTAAATCTGTTAACGAATCTTAGTGATTTTTTTTTATTGTCTGTTCCTTTATTTTGTAGTGGTATTTTCCAGGCTTTCTAGCCTAGCAGACATTTTCAAAAGTGAAATTGCTTTGGGTAAAAAGCTTTGGAGCGACTACATTAATCTTATTTGGACATGTTTGCTTTTGTTTTGTTTTCTTAAAGGAACAAGATCACGAAAGGTTGAAGAATAATCTAATACCAGCACTTTGAATGAGAATTTGTTTCTCTGCCACAAACTGATTTTTAAAAATTTTATTTTTCTGGTGGAGGAGTTGAAACAAACCTAACTTTTGTGGCAACGCAGCTATGCAGCTTGAAATCCAAGTAGCACTAAATTTTATTATTTCGTACTTGTACAATAAGCTTCCCAGGAGACGTGTCAACATTTTTGGTGAAGAGCTTGAAAGACTTCTTAAGAAGAAGTATGAAGGGCATTGGTATCCGGAAAAGCCATACAAAGGATCAGGGTTTAGATGTATACATGTAGGGGAGAAAGTGGACCCCGTGATCGAACAAGCGTCCAAAGAGAGTGGTTTGGACATCGATGATGTTCGTGGCAATCTGCCACAGGATCTTAGCGTTTGGATCGACCCGTTTGAGGTGTCCTACCAAATTGGTGAGAAGGGACCAGTGAAGGTGCTCTACGTGGATGACAGTGGTGAAAACGGATGTGAGCTGGACAAGGAGATCAAAAACAGCTTTAACCCAGAGGCCCAGGTTTTCATGCCCATAAGTGACCCTGCCTCCTCGGTGTCCAGCTCGCCCTCGCCTCCCTTCGGTCACTCTGCGGCTGTCAGCCCCACCTTCATGCCCCGGTCTACTCAGCCTTTAACCTTTACCACTGCCACTTTTGCTGCCACCAAGTTCGGCTCTACCAAAATGAAGAATAGCGGGCGTAGCAGCAAGGTAGCGCGCACTTCTCCAATCAACCTCGGCCTGAATGTGAACGAGCTCCTGAAGCAGAAAGCCATCTCTTCCTCCATGCACTCTCTGTATGGGCTGGGCCTGGGCAACCAGCAGCAGCCTCCGCAGCAGCCACCGCAGCAGCAGCCAGCCCAGCCGCCACCTCCACCCCCACCTCCACAGCAGCAGCAGCAAACCTCTGCTCTTTCCCCCAATGCCAAGGAATTTATTTTTCCTAATATGCAGGGTCAAGGTAGTAGTACCAATGGAATGTTCCCAGGTGACAGCCCCCTTAACCTCAGTCCTCTCCAGTACAGTAATGCCTTTGATGTGTTTGCGGCCTATGGAGGCCTCAACGAGAAGTCTTTCGTAGATGGCTTGAATTTTAGCTTAAATAACATGCAGTATTCTAACCAGCAATTCCAGCCTGTTATGGCTAACTAAAAAAAAAAAAACAGAAGAGAGAACATGTATCGTACAAGTTAAAATGCATCGGCCCAAGGGGGAAATTCATTTTTTTTTTTTTTGCCTCCTTGAGATTTTTTTTTTTAAAGCTTATAGTAAGGATACATTCAAGCTTGGTTACAAAATAAAACATGCATCATTTTTCATTTGCCAACCAAGCACAAAGTTATTTTATACTGACTGTATATTTTAAAGTATACTCTCAGATATTGCCTCTTACAGTATTTAAGATATAGCAAGGACATGGCTGATTTTTTTATATAAAAAATTGGCACTAATAAGTGGGTTTATTGGTCTTTTCTAATTGTATAATTTAATTTAGTACAGTTTGTAAACTATCAGAGGATATATATATTGTTTCTACGACACGGTACCGCATTTCTATCTTTTTACTACAGTGATCTGTGACAGCAGCTCCATGTTGTATTTTTTTTACTGAAATTGTAAAATATCCATCTTAAAGACATCAACTATTCTGAAATTGTGTACAGGATATTCCTTTAGTGGTGGAATTAAAATGTACGAATATTTGCTTTTTCAAAAAAATGTATTTTCTGTTAAAGGTTTAAAGATTTTTGCTATATATTATGGAAGAAAATGTAATCGTAAATATTAATTTTGTACCTATATTGTGCAATACTTGAAAAACGGTATAAAAGTATTTTGAGTCAGTGTCTTACATGTTAAGAGGGACTGAAATAGTTTATATTAAGTTTGTATTAAAATTCTTTAAAATTAAAAATGCCTGTCGCATGGTCTTTGTTTTAAACCTTTGCTAGAAGTGTATGGCTGGAGTTAGATCATACATGCTCACGAAGAAGGAAGATCTGACTTGAGTCACAGGAATAGTGGAAGGCTGGGGCTCTGCTGATGCTTTGCCGGAGCTGGGGTGTAGCTTGGTAGAGCATTTGCCTAGCATGCAGAAGCCATGGGTTTGATCCCCAGCATCCAGTAAGTGGTACATGCGTGCCTCTACTCCCAGCCTTCAGGGTAGTGGTGGGAGGATCAAAAGTTCGAGATCATCCTTGGATACATAGTTTAAGGCTACCCTGGGCTACATGAGACCCTTTTTTAAAAAAATAAAACCCTACACAAGGTAGACTTCCTCACACTTTCATCCAGCGTCAGGTATGTTAAGGCTGGTCAATCCTACTCTATAGCAATTCTATTTAAAATGTCATACATGTAGGAGAGAGGTGATGGGATGGATGAAGTCATAGCCTGACAGTATTTGAAATGGAGAGGGAGCTCAGAAAAATGCTAGAAAGAGCTGCTCTCCTGGCCTACCCTTAAGATGGATGTTTACTACTACTTTATGTTCAGCCATTGCCTGTGGCTAGAGAGGTTATGATTAGAACCATCCACAGTTGAAAAAGTTGCTGAATATTAATGTTTATGTTCCTCTTTCCAGGAAAATGTTTACATACTGTTTTGTCTTTTGCAGATTGCATCCAATCTAGTTAGGGGGGCTTTACAAATTAAGTTATTTATACTGCCTAAAGTTGTAGAATCTTGTTGATGAGTTTTTTTCTTATTTATTTTTCATTTTTTGTTTGACTGATGGATCAAAACACCTTTAAAACTCCTTTAATCCCAGCACTTGAGGCAGACCTAGGACTCTTGAGTTCCAGACTGGCAGAAGCTATGTAGACCCTGTCTTTTACAACAAAGCAAGACCTTTAAGACGGGGCATATCCTTGTTTAAATGTTTGCTGATACATGTTAGTAGAATATTGGTGAGAAAATTGTCTTGAACTGGGGAGAACAGCCCTGCCTTTCTAGTCAGGCGTCAGCACTGTCTGGGTTACCAGTGAAATGAAGGTTTTAGACCCAAGCCTACAAAAGCCTTTTGTCACCCAAGCTGTCGAGGGCAATAAAAGTTTTAAGGCAACAGGCACTGAAATAACAGAACCAAACTGTTCCTTGTGCTCCATGGTGAGGCTTTTGTCCCATGGTGGACGGAATGAGGCTATGAAGAAATATTAGAGACGCGAATGGGGCCTCACAGTGACCAGGTCACCAATGCCTTAGCTTTGGGGATCACAGCTTGAATAGCAACAGTAATTTAAAAGCTTTAAACACCAGTTGATGGAAACGCCAGTGAAGTTATCAGAGCTTTCCTTGGAATTAAAAAGCTAGAGCTAGCAACTTTCCAAAACATCAGGGTAAGGCAGCTTGACAACGCAGACGAAAGAATTTGTAGAGATTGGACATGAATGATTCAACTCTTAGGGAAAGTCGTCTTGGCACCTTCATATGAATCTATGCTTGAGAAAGATTAATTCAAAATTTTATCTTGATTGGTTTCAGGAAAACCTGATTTGAGCTTAGTGTCTGAGTAGTTTGGAGTGTTTATTGTTTTTTTTTTTAAGAGAATGAACAAAGGCCCTATTTTCATGTATTTTTTTTTCCTCATTAGGAATGGAAATTGTCTTAAAGGAACTTATGTCTAGCACATTTAGAAAAACTTCAGCCCAGATCTTTCTTCTCACTGTGTCATCAGCCTCAGGGCTTCTGTGTGAAAACTATTTCGGCTTACAGTTGGAGAAGTTATTTCCATAAGTCTGCCCCATCTTTTTGGCTCCAGTAACTATAGATCTTGTAGCAGCCACTGAGCGCCCCACCCTGGTGTGTGAGAAGCTTTCCAGGTTGCCTTCCACTGTGGAGGAGGAAATGATAGCTTCAGAGTTAAATGGAGGCTGCTGCTGCGCTCCTTCTCCAAAATCCTGTTTTCTGAAGTTAGATCTTAAGTAGCCCAGGCTGATCACCAATTCATTCTCTAGCTGATGAGCCCCTCATCCTCCTGCCTCTGCCTCCCAAGTGCTGGGATTACAGGTGTGCACCACCACACAAAGCACAGACCTTCTGTGGTCTCCAAATGCTTCCTGACAACTATGTTCATTTATTGTGATAAGTTAGTTCCTTTTTGAAGGGAAAGCTAAAGCTAATCCTGAAGTTGAAGATGTTTTTCTGAATGTGTGTTGATGTTAATGCCATCGCAGAGATGCTTAGCTACCCCCATCTTAATTGAGAGGTTTAGTGTAACCTTTAGGGCTTATATAAATCACTGAGAGCCAGGTGCAGTGATACACACCTTCAAGCCTTAAGGAGGCAGAGGCAGGCGGATCTCAGAGTAAGAGGCCAATATGGTCTACAGAGCGAGTTCCAGGACAGCCAGGGCTACACAGAGAAAACCCTGTCTTGTAAAAATACAAAAATTAAAAAGTCACTGTAACATAGAAAATGAAATGTTTCTTTGGATGAAGTAAAGTGCTGGTGAGACTTTCTTCCATGGCTGTTCCATATACAAACAGAAAATATAGGCATGGAATATAAATTATACAGTTGTCTCTTGGTGTCCCTGAGGGATTGACTCTAAAACCTCAACAGATTTCAAAATCTAGGACTGCTCAAATCCCTAATATAGAGTGTATGAGGCTTGCATATGCCCCATGCACGCCTTCCCATATACTTTAAATTATTTCTAGAGTATAATGCCTAATATATTGCAATTACTATATAAATATCTGTTACACTATATTGTTTAGGGACAATGAAGTATACATACTGAATAAAGACAAAAGTTTTCAAGTATTTTCTACTTGTAGGTGGTAAATAATCCCTGGCTGCGAAACCCACAACGAAGACAGCTTTCTCTGTGCTCTTGGCTTGCAGCAATGCATGCCTTTGCACAAGCTGGGTTTCTCCACTGTGTGTAAGAGATGAGGAAAATGGCCTCAGCTGAAAGCTCCATGAAATTGTCACCTGAGTAACAGCCATGGCACTCACTGTTCAGTGTGCTGAGAGGTCACTTGAGATCACATATCTTCAGTTTCTGTGGTATACTTGGAAAACTTTCTCCTCTTTTGGAAAGCTCTAGAACTGATATCACTCATGCACCTGGGAAAGCCATGCACTGGTGTCTGTTGAAGGCAATTTTAAAACCTTATAAATGGTCCAGTTAAACACTTACATAGCATTTTCTGTGTGCCAAGCACAGTTCTAACCCAGTTTGCAAATCACATTGGGTAGGGGTGAGAAAGAGACCCAGCCACAAAAAAGCTTAGTTTAGGATTTCATGGCCAGTAAGTGACATCCTTGGGATGCAAATTCAGATCATGGCAGGGTTCATGCCCTTAAATCTTAAACTGTATCCCCTCAGATAGTCACTATTGTGGTTTGAAGTCAAGAGAAATAAACCTATTTTCGAGATACCAGACGCATGACTTGTAAAATTTCTTACTTTAGTGTTTCTATGATGGATCTAGTGGAAGGCATTTAATCATGGGTCGATCAGTTTTTCATTACTGATGCTATTAACTGAGAAGCAGTTTAGCTGGGCATGGTGGCACATGCCTGTAATCCCGGCGTTTGGGAGCTGGGGTTGGAGTGGAGATCAGGAGTTAGATGACTTGTCAAGTTCAATGAGCCTTTTCCGGGTCCAGCTACAGACCTCCTAATGCATGCCGCCTCTTTTTGTTGTTTGCTCGTTTGTTTGTTTGTTTTTAGAGACAGTGGGGCCTTCCTAGAATTCGCTCTGTAGACCAAACTGGCCTCAAACTCACAGAGATCCGCCTGTCTCTGCATCCTGAATGTTGGGATTAAAGGTGTGCACCACCACTGTCCGGACTTCTTTGTTTTCGAGACAGGATTTCTCTGTGTATCTTTGGCTGTCCTGGAACTCATTCTATAGACCAGGCTGGCCTTGAACCTACAGAATCCTCCAGCCTCTGCCTCCCGAGTGCTGGGATTAAAGGTGTGCGCCATCACACTGGGCGCTTGTCTCCTTGTAAAGGCCCACAGAAACTCTCAATTAGATCAAGCTGGCCAATTGGGACCAAGATTCTTAACAGATGGACTTTGGGGATACTATATTCAGACAGGAACACCATGCTCAGAGGTTATGGTGACGGTGATGTTTGGCAAGAGCAGGACGGACCCAACCACTGCTCCATCTTCCGAGTCCCACTTCTCTCATTTCAGAAGCATTGGGCAATTTCCCTGTGCTAAGGCTGAACATTTAATTTGATGCTACTTCTGAAACCCACTGATCCTGAGGCTTTTTTTATTCCTTAGCTGTGCTAAGGAAAGGCAAAGTGACTTCCTGAAGTAATCTTCAATAATACCTTTGTAGCACCTGTGATCTGTTTGTAAATTACTATTGCTATTAATTACTATTACTAAAGGCAAACCTTCCTGAAAGCAAAAACCTTAGTAAGACATGATTTGTATGTGTATAGTGTGTGTGGGGGTGGAGGATGTGATAAATATTATTTTTATTTTGAAGCATGAGGAAACAGAAAGCTCTCGTTTCATTCTTGGGGGAAAATCCTTCAAGAGTATTTTAATTAAAATGGAAACTGGCTACATTTTAGAAGCATGAGTGATCGTGAATGAACTTCTTCTACACCCTCTGGTGTTGCTATTAGTTTTTTTAACATGTTTAGCTGTATAGCCATGCTTGAGTGTGTACACATGGGTGTGCATACACATACACGCACACACACAAGAAAAGGCCACTTTTAAAATATATGAATTGAACTGTTATACGAAGATCCCTACTATAAATTTTAGGGTTAGTTAGCACGTGACTGGACTCTGAAAGAGGCTTTTGAGGGGGGTTAGGTTTGACCACTAATTTTTGTACTGATGGAATTTGACTTGTAAGCCACAAGCTTCTCCTACTTGTTTCTCAATATTTGAATTTGAAGATTTTTATATACTTCTTGATTTAAAAAAAAATTGTGTGTGTGGGTAATCATGGGGAGGTTGGAGGGCAACTTACAGGAGTCATTTCTCTCTACCATGTGGGCCCCAGGATGATGCGGGTCTTCAGGTACCTTTACCTGCTGGGCCATCATGCAGGTTCCCTACTTTGTTTTTGAGGCAGAGTCTCTCTTAATTCTGTTGCTTTGCTGAATGTACTTGCTGCAGAAGTCCACATTAGCTGTTCCGAGCCTCCAGCCAATTGTCCTGGCTTTGCTTCCATCTCCCTTCCTAGCAGAGATGCCTGTCACCTTGTTTAGTTTTTAAAATTGTTTTTTTAATGTCATGTGTGTGTGATGGTGTGTGTGTGAGATGGTGTGTGATGGTGTGTGTATGAGAGAGATGTGTGTGTGACTGTGTGTGTGCTGTGTGGTTTTGTGGGTGTGTATGTGGTGTGGGTGTTTGTGTGATTGTGTGTGTGTGTAGGTCAGAGGACAGCTGGGTGAAATTGGATCTCCCCTTCTACCTTTCTGTGGGTAGATCTAACCCATGTCATTATTTTACCCATTGGGCCATCTCACCAGCTGAGATTTGAGGTGTGGCTATATCATACAGGCTGGGCTCCATCACACTCCTCCTGTTTCAATCTCTTGGGTGCTGGGCTTGCAGACGATTTTGTATTTTAGGAGAATCCCCTGTTGAAACTGTAAGATGATCTCAGAGTTAAGCAAACTTTCAGAGAAAACAATGAGGAGGCAGTTCATATCTGGAAGCTACTTCAAGTTATAGGTTCTTCGCTTAATCACATTGCCTCACTTAGCACACGTGGCTGTGCAAAGAGGGGCATGAGAACTCGTCACTTTACCATGAAGAGCTGTCAATGAAACGGCTGGACGTGCTGGTGCCTACCTGCAAGCCAAGCACTTTGGAGAGGTGGTGGCAGGAGGATCAGGAGTTCACGATCATCATTGACCTTGCTTGGCTACCTAGCAAGGTTAAGGCCAATTTGTATTACATGATACATTATCTAAATTAAAAAAAAAAGCCAGTGAACCGATTGCAGATGGCATGTCCTTGTAACTTAGCACCCCAGCACTTGGCCACTGAAGCCCACTGATGTGGTTCAAGGGCCACATATCGAGTCACAGGCCAGCAAGAGACTGGGCGGAGAGGCAGAACTGTCGGTGAACTAACAGAGCATGTGTACTTAAAGGCTCGTATTTTTTAGAAGCCACAAAGTCCATAATTTTAGCTGTGTTTGCTTCCTTTTGAAATCAGAAAACCAAATGAAAGCCTGTCTTGTTTGCTTATTGGTCGGCTGGTTTGGTTTTGGGGTTTCCGAGACAGAGTGTCACTTCATAGCTCTGGCTGACCTGGAACTCACTATGTGGACTGGGTTGGCTTTGAACTTCTGGTGAGCTTTCTGCCTCTACCCACCTCCCAAAAGCTGGGCTTATGTAGGCATGAGGCCACCATGCCTGTCTCCTTAACAACAGCATCTTATGGTACAGCCAGTTATTTGCAGAGAATTGAGAACTCTACAGAGACACCCTACGTGCTGTTCTGGCCACACCTGAGTAGCCAACATCACAGAGTCTATGCTCCTCGTTTTGAGACACGGAGGGAAGCCAGTGTTCAGCACACTCTTGTTGGTAAGCGGATTTAAAACCAGGACATTAGACGATGTGCCTTGTGGGAGAAGCCAAAGATGTTTGCTAAATCAAAGAAAGTGTCTATGTTGTTGTGAAAAAAAATATTATGGTAGTTGTCCCAATTTAAACAACGCTAGGCCACGGGTAGGAGTGGTTACAAATGGCGCTAGTGATGGGTACGCCAGCTGGAGAATGGCTCGAGCTGGATTCTAATGCAGGTGGGAAAGAGGAGGAGGTTTGCTCTACCGAAGGGAAAAACATTGAGGGCTTGGAAGGAAAAACACATTCCTCCAGGCATTATGAGTCCTTACTTCACTGACAAAATATGGCCAGTGTGCAGAACACGGAACAGGTGTACAATATTTTTAGACAAACCTTGGCATATACCGTGGGTCGCATCCCTTCTGTCTATACACTCAAGGGTTGCAGAAATAATTGTGGAAAAGTCACTTAGATAAAAAGAGCGAGACGTTGCTTTTATGTTTTATTTTTTTTATTGTAAACACTGAATCTTAAAGCCGAACCTTTCCAGCCGTGAGATTGCCGCTGTCTCTGCACACTGGCTTGTCATATGCCCTTCCGTGTCACTGTTTTCCTTCCCGCTGTTGTGAGAGCTGGAAAATCAGTGTCATAGACTCTTTTTGGAGTGTGAAGGGTGGGTTGCATTGACCTCAAACCATTACACAGGGCTGGAGATACATTTTGATAGGGAAGAGCCTTGTGGCATAAGCTTTAAGACCTGCATTTGGATCCCAGAATCCACGTAAAAAGCCTGACATGGTCACATACACCTTATATCCCCAGCACTGTGAAGTCAGAGACAAGAGGATCGCTGGGGCTTCCTGGCCACAACCCTAGCTCCAGGTTTAGTGAGAGACTCTGCGTCAAGGTTAAGATAAGGAGCGATCTAGACACCCGATAACCTACTTAGCCTCTGCATACACAGATGTGTACATATACGCGTGCACATACACTGCACACACACATGCCACATTACACATACACATACCATGCATGTATATATAACACACATTAACCCATAATTCCTTTAGACCACAGAGTGTGACAATTGCAGCCATGCAGCGGTCTAGCCTGGTCTCTGTGTTGATGGCAGAAGGGAATACTGTCATTATTTTACCAATAAGGCTTAAGAAATGGAATCATATGAGCTGGGCATGATTTGGGAAGCAGAAGGATCAGGCCTTCAAGAGCAGCCTCGGCTGTAATACACACACACACACACACACACACACACACACACACACGAGGAATCAAGCCCATACATATATTACCCATGTTAGCACAGGGTCCAGATTCCCGGTGGCATGAGTTGGGCCTGCTGGGAACAAATAACCTTTTACTTTTGCGCTTCACATAGAAACGAAGCAGAAGTTGCTCAGGTGGATTTCCCCTGCCACCCTCTACCACCCATCTCTTCATCTCCAGTAAGGATTCGCCTTATTCTGGAGTGAGCGTGCCTGCTCTTCCTCGCCTGATTTTCCACAGATGTCTTGCCATTTGCCTACTTCTTCCCCAGAGAGTCATTACCCCTTTGTAGCTACTTACTGTTCTGGAGTTCTGTAGACCCCCAGTGACTTACTTTCTGCTGATTCCTTCCTGTTTCCAGGAACTGCCGTGGGGATGCTGAACCGTTCCCCGACAGCTTGATACAGCTAAAACCCCCACAGCCTCTCTAGCAACTAAGGTGGCACCAGGGGCTCCTTAACCAAAGACTGAGAACAGCAGAGATACACTGTGTCTTTCCGAATCTTCCACAAAATCTTGGGAAGAGAAGCAAGCTTCTGTGTGTGTGGTGGGAAGAGGGTTGGATATAAAGTGAAGGAAGAAGGAATAAGTGGGTTTTTCCTAGGAGATTAGTGTTGTTTGGTTACTTTCTCCCCGCCACCCCCCTCGATGCAGAATGGCCTCACATTCGCTATGTGATCATCAAAGCTGGCTTTGAACTCCTAACTTTCCGGCCTCCACCTCCTAAGTGCTGAGAGCACAGGTTTGTGCCGCCACACCCAGCCTTTCCGGTTCTATCTAAGAGAGGCGGGGCATCTTCCAGGCTGAGTGATAGGTGCGTGTCCTGTCTCTGCTCTCCAGGTCTGGGAGCGATGAGAGGGTACCTGAAGACTGCCTTGAGATCAGCATCCTTTAGTGGGGGCTTTGTGAGGGTCTGAGGCACACAAGCTGTTAATGGCTATGCGTGTCTCCCTTCCTTCCTCCCCCAAATTGAAGGAAGGTAGGAAGTTTTCTGTGTTCCCGGTTAATGCTGATTTTGACGCAGTCACATTCCAGAGGGAATGACTAGGAACACACAACAGTCAATGTTTACACCATCCTGACCGTGTTAGATGATGCTCTAAGCCCCTGTGCATTTTAACTCATTTCACTCTCTATAGAACACGTCTTTGTCTTTTTGTTGTTTTTTTGTTTGTTGTTTGTTTGTTTGTTCGAGACAGGGTTTCTCTGTAGCTTTGGAGCCTGTCCTGGAACTAGCTCTTGAAGACCAGGCTGACCTAGAACTCACAGAGATCCGCCTGCCTCTGCCTCCCGAGTGCTAGGATTAAAGGCGTGCGCCACCACCATCCATCAGAACACACTTCTGGAAGTTGTACCATTCCTCCCTTTCAGATGAAGAAATGGAGACAAAGAGCTTGTGACAGACTCATAAGAGGTCGGCTTTGAACTGTGGGATTCTATTTAGCAACCCTTTCTTCCAGTGGTTGCCTTCAATAGGTCAACTTTATCATCTGTGTATCTATCTATCAATCTATCTATCTATCTATCATCTAATTATTTTTTGTTTGTGTTTTATTTATTTATTTTTTTGGTTTTTTGAGACATAGTTTCTCTGTGCAGCCCTGACTGTCCTGGAACTCACTCTGTAGACCAGGCTGGCCTCAAACTCAGAGATCCACCTGCTTCTGCTTCTCAAGTGTAGAGATCAAATGCATGTACCACCAATAGCTAATAGGTCAACTTTATAATGAACCACGCTTTACAGGAGGACCCCTCAATTCCTCCTCTGGCTTCTGTGGGAGCACACAGATGTATACACACATATACACCATACACACATGCGTATACCCACGTACCCAAATAAAATAAAAAGATCCGTCTAAGCTGAGGTAGAATGCCTACCTAGTGTGTGAAGCCTTAAAGTACACACAAACTGGGCATGGTGGTACATGCCTGTAATCCTAGCACTTGAGAGGTGGGGGCAGTAATATCAGAATTTCAAGATTATCTTTGGCTACATGGAGAGTTTGAGGCCTCCCCCTGAGCTGCATGAGTCTCTGTCTCAAAAACCAAAACCATCAAACAAACAAAAAAGAAAACAAATAGAGTTCACAAACAAAAGCAAAACCCCTGTTTTACTTAGGTAGAAGGTCATCTAAGATAGTCTCCACTTCACCTTTCCGTGGCTCGGACTTTCATTCTGGTTCCTAAATTCTTGCTTAGGCGAGATGTGCTTCTACTCTAGAAATGTATTCCCAGCCACCTGTGGGTCAGGACCTCCTGGTGCTAGACATACACAGACCATTGTCTAGCAGAAGTTCGTGCACAATCCCAGTCATTATCCCAGGCCACACTGGGAGAGACCAGCGACTTTGAGAAGCTCTACGCTAGGCACCAGCAAGTCATACAGAAGGGGTCAAGTGTTCACTGAAGTCCCTAGGGAAGCCTGGGTCCCCTCCATTGCCGGGCTCCAGTGGAAGGACAAGAGAAACTGAAAAAGACTTTGGCTCCTGGACGTGTGGGCAGTAGGAGGAATACATCCTGTTGTCCCTTGGAGGAAAGGCGGAGGTAATCAAAACATACATTTCTGCTGTTGCTCCTTGAAGAAGCTGCTTTTGAACTTGGAAATTTTAGCGCCCCCCCCCTCCCATTCCCCACTTTGTATGGAATCACTGTGAGAGATGGTTTAGAACTTCCTTAGTCAGCAAACGCAGAGGTGGGACAGGGAATTGGGTGGAAGATCAAGGGCAGAAGCTGCAGTAACAAGGGAGGGATTAGGTTGTGTAAGAGCTGAGGCTGATTCCAGCTTTCAAGACAGGTTTCAGTCTTTGATGAGCCCAAAAACCCGCCCCAGGCAAGAGGCTCCCTCTAGGGGTCGCTTGATTTCCTACCTTCTGAATGAACGTCAATGTTGGCACAAGGTTCCACTTCCAGAAGTCCACCTCAGTGGAGTGTTCAGTGCACAAACTCAGACCCCCACCCCCACCCCAAGGTTACTCTCACCGTCATCGAGACCCTCATTGCCACGCCCGGCCCCTGCTGTAGAAAGCAAATCTTTACGAAACTCAATTGTTTTGTCCAATTTGACTGTTTGGGTGCCGGAAATAGTTTCCAGTTGGGGCATAAATCAAAAGATGAGGCTAAGGGCCAAGGAGAGAGACGAATGGCAGAGTGCTCACCTTAAGCGAATGAAGCTTTGGTTTGATTCCTGCCGCCAGCAATTAAGCCAGGCCTGGTAACACACCTGCAAATCCAGCACCGCGTAGGCAGGAGATCAGAAGTTCAAGGTCATCCTCAGCTACGTGAAGATTCTTGTTTTGTTTTTTGATTTCAAGACAGGGTTTCTCTATGTAACAGCCCTAGTGGTCCTGGAACTAGTTCTGTAGACCAGGCTGGACTCACAAACGCTGCCTCTCAAATGCTGGGATTAAAGGTGTGTGCCACCACTGCCTGGTTTAGCTACCTGAAGATATTAAGGCCAATCTGGGTTATATGAGACACCATCAAAGAGAAAGGAAAAGAGAAAAGAGAAAGACAAGAAAAAAAATATGGTTTGGACATGCAGGGCATGTCTATAAGTAAACTCAGCCCTGGAAAGAGGAAAGAGGATTGACAAGGCCTGGGCTAAGTAGTGAGACTGAAAACCCCACAAACATTGGAGGGAGTGTTTTACATAAAACTGTAACTCTTCCCCCTCCTATAACTTTTGGAAGTGATGCCTTCAGAAGCTAGCCACACTCTCCCACATATCCGAGAATGTTTAGAGAGCATCCCCGCTCTGTCCACACAGAGCCTGCTTTGGTATAGAAAGTATAAGTGTCTGGTCCAGGTTTCCGGCCAGACTTACCAGCAGGGACGAGTGCTCTGGCCTCCCTGGTAACACAAAGGTCGTGTTAGAGTGTTCTATAGTAGTACAAGGAGCTAGAAAAAGCCTCCAGGCCACATTGCCCCCAGTGCTCTCTTATAAGCTGAGGGGGCTAGACCTGATGTTGCACCCCAAACACTTCCACAGTAGCTACTCAGACAGACCTCTATTTTCTCCTTAGAGAAGTATTAAAATGTGACTTGTTAGGGCTGGCGTGGTGAGCATATTCGATATATAAATACCAGGCATATCCTCTTTCTCGACACAGAATAGCTTAAATCCATAGGAGAGGTCAAGCTGGCCTTGAACGTGTCCTCTCCTGAGAAACCTAGGAAGGAAGGCTATGGTCAGGGAGGAAGCCAATGCAGGAGGGCGTCATCCATCTCTAGTCCCAATCTACAGAGGAGGTTATTATGCATGTGGCTAAATGTACGGGCTTCAGAGTCATGGGGGCCCACCCAGGCTTGGGCTCTGCTTGCTCAGGGACCTGGGCAACTCATTCCACCTCCCTGAGCATGCTTCATCGTCTCCGAAATGGGGAGACTATGAAGAGGAGGTGAATAACATCCACCTCACGGGTTCCAGACATTTAATGATATAATGCACGTGGAGCACACAGTAAGTGCTCTCAGCACTCAGTAATGGAAACAAGCCTGTCACCAGGTATTTAACTGGTCAAAGGGATCCGCCTCATAGGAGGCCCAGGACAGAGCTGGGTCACCCTGGTGTATCCCTGGAGCTGGGTTCTGTTCATCCATAGACACTAGTGTCTCTTCTTAGGACGGCAGTGTGTCCTAGTAAGAACAGGATGGTTGGTTGTGATGACTGTAAACAATCATGTTGACTCTGTTGTTGCTCATACCAGGGCTAAGAGGCTATAGCCACCTTTATTCTATTGCTTCTTGTGTGCTGAGATAAGGTCCTTGAAGTCAGTCAATGATAACCAGGCTCCCTGATCCTAGACACTGGGGCTGGCAATGAAAGGTGGAGAAACAGTCTAAGGGATCCCTAAAGGCTGAGAGGGTCCCGTCTCTACTCTTGTGGTCACCTCCTCTCTGCTTATTGGGCTGCTTAACCCAGCGAACACGGCAGGACGGGGTAGGGTTTTCCGTTTCCTCTCTTTCTCCCCTCCCTTCCTCCCTCCCCTTCTTCTCTCCAGCCACCCTTCTCCTGGACCCTTCCCTGCCAACAAACGAGATGACCTTTGGCTCTCTGAGGTAGCTGTGGACAGAGGGCCATTCTCTTCTCTGGGTTTGTTCTAGCCGTCGGCAGAAGCACACAGAAGCGATTATTCCCAACCAACCGGAGCAACCGGCCCCAGGCCAGTCAGCCTCCGGAGGGCACCTCGGCTACTATTATTATGCCATTTCCAGATGAAGATGCCAAGGCCTGGGGAGGCCCACAACCACACAGCCCAGGCAGTCTGTCCGGAATCTCATGCTCTTTCACAATCTTGACCTTTCCTCCTTGGTAGCCACTGTGGGCAGCAAGGGAACTTGAGGGCCCTAAAGCTAAAACATCTCTCTTGTTCCTTTATGTTTTTTGCTGATGGATTCGTGACAGGGGCAGAGGATTGAGCCTGGAGCCTTTGTCATGTTTTCTTTGTTTCTAATTGCACTCTGATCTGTTTTGGAAGGGACACTTGTGTGTCACAGAACCTGTGTGGAAGTCGTCAGAGCACTACTGTGAGATGCCATCTCTCCCCTTCTAGCGTGGAGCCCGGAGATCAGGCCTGGTAGCAAACACCTTTTCCCTCTGAGTCACCTTGTTGGCCCCCTTTTTCTTTTTATATTGAGACAGGATCTTGCTAAGCTGTCCCAGCAGGCTTTAAACTCACTCTATCTGAGGCAGGCTTTGAACACACAATTCCCCTGCTTTGGATTCATGAGTAGCTGTGATTACAGGCCTGTATCTCCAAGCCTGGCTTGGCCCCTCTTTAAAGACTTACACGGTACAATTACAATAGCAATGACCACACAGAGAGCAATTCCTAGACCTTTAGTCAGGACGTCCCCAAGAGAAACAAGATGACAGCGTGACATGGGTATCTCTGAAAGTATGCCAAGGAACCGGCCTGCCGACAGCCCGTTTGGGAGGTGCCAGTTGTCACATGTCTCAGACACCGTGTCAGGCCATGGAAGGGCTGAGTCTCTAGTTCCTACCAATCAGCAGTCTCTCTCTGCTGCAATTAGCTCACGCTTTGGTAGATTCACTTTCACCCGACAGCATTTTGTGTGTGTGTCTACACATACGTGTGTGTGTGTGTGTGTATGTGCGTGTATGTGTGTGTGTGTACTGGCTTTTCTTCCTTTTTAGATACCTCATTTGCGTGAAGGCCTGCCTGTAAGCTTTCTGGGAGAAAAGATATGAGGATCTCAAGGCTGAAGTCGGGGCCTATCTACAGTGTGAGTGGTTAGAGAGGCCATATAGTAAGACCATGAGACCACATACCAGCAATGGCTAAAAATGGAAACCCCTAGTGTCCTTGGCAGGATGAAAGCATAGCGTGAAGGAGCATCAGCGTTGCCTCTCACCCCCTGGTGAGTCCTCTGCCAGAGACAATCATTCTGCTTTTTAGCACAAGATGGGGCTGTTCTGGGTAGACCACTCTGGAAGATTCTGTCTGTTTCACCCAAAACACAGGGTTGAGGTGTGCTTGATACAACCGAAAAACTGCATTTTAAACCGTGTTTCCTTTGAGTTCATTCTTTTCTAAATTTATTTTAGTTTAGTTTAGTTTAGTTTTTTGAGACAGGGTTTCTGGCTCTGGCTGTAACAGCTCTGGCTGTCCTGGAACTCACTCTGTAGACCAGGCTGGAACCACTCTGTAGACACAGAGATCCGCCTGCCTCTGCCTCCTGAGTGCTGGGACTAAAGACGTGCGCCACCACTGCCCAGCTTGGGTTCATTCATACAGTGTGTTCTGCAGAACATGGCTTCACACAAGCCTCGGCTAGGAGAGCGGAGTTGAGAGCGGAGTTGCCACTGAGGGCCTCAGTCTCTGACTATTTTGATTGTTTCTTTGTGTACATCTTTCCTATAGAACTACTTTAATTTTTATGAGATGATGATGCTAAATTGTTTTTTTTTCCTTTGAAGATTTATTATTTGACTGCCCTATCTGCACATACACCTTTATGACAGAAGAGGGCGCCAGATCTCACTATAGGTGACTGTGAGCCACCATGTGGTTGCTGGGAATTGAACTCAGGACCTCGGGAGGAGCAGCCAGTGCTCTTAACCCCTGAGCCATCTCTCCAGCCCCCAAGGGCCTCAGTCTCTAGGCAAAGTGACTCCAATATGTGTAGCACACTGGAAAGAGAAAAGCTAACACCAGGTCAACCCAGGTCTGAGGGTCAGCTCTTCCATTCCTTCACCCTGTGACCTGAAGCAAGCTGCCTTTAACATTTAGTGTCTCAAATTGAGCATGTGTAGAGTAAGGGAAAGGCACCGCGAGGCATTGCTCCCTCCATAAGGCATGGAGGACCTTACTTTACCCGTTCATCCATTGAATAGCTGCTCACTGATGTCCTGGATGTCCTGGTCTTGGGCTGGCCAATCCAAGAACATTCTGTCCTTTCCCTTCTGGTGACTCTGGGTTAGGGTGGGGTCTGCAAACGGCGAAGTAATGACATAGTGACAGCTTAAAGAGGGCTGGGAAATTAGCTACTCCGTCTCTTTACTGTGGAAAAAATACCCAACTAAAGCGACTTGAGACACAAAGCAACGTGAGGGGGGCTGGAGAGATGGTTCAGCGGTTAAGAGCATTGCCTGCTCTTCTAAAGGTCCTGAGTTCAATTCCCAGCAACCACATGGTGGCTCACAACCATCTGTAATGAGGTCTGGTGCCCTCTTCTGGCCTTCAGGTATACATGCAGACAGAATATTGCATACATAATAAATAAATAAATATTTTAAAAAAAAACAACGTGAGGGAGAAAGGGCTCCGTCTGCCTCAGGATTTGAAGGAACATGGTTCACCAGTCAGGGAAGGCATGGCAGCGGGAGAGGAAGGTGGCAGGTCACATGGCGCCTACAGTGAGGAAGCAAAAAGGAAATCAGTATGGGTGCTCAGCTGGTTTCTCCTCCTCACAGTGCCCGTTTGTGTGTGGCGTGTGTACGTACATGATGCGCATACCATGTGCATATGAAAGCCAGATGCCAAGCTCTGGCGTTAGGCTTTGGGAGACAGACTGATCAGAGGACCAGCAAGCCCCAAGAATCCCACCGTCTTTACCTCCTCAGTGCTGGGTTTCCAAGCTTACATCATCATGCCTGGATTTGTGTGTGTGTGGGGGGGGTCTGGATAATGAATTAAGGTCCTCAGACTTGCAGATCAGCGCTGTGCCAACTGAGCCGTTTTTCCCCTTTTTTGTTTAGTCTGGGATTCCAGCTCGTGGGATGTTGCCACCCACATTCAGGGTGAGTATTTCTTCTTCCGTTAAATCTCTCTGGAAACACCCTCCAGATAGGCCCCGAGATGAGTCTCCTGGGTGCTTCCACGTCTAAGCAAGCTGACAATGAAAATGAACCATAGGAGACTATGAGGGTTGAGCCGGACAGCCTATGCGAAGGACACAAAGTCGGCATTACGGGGACTCAAGTGTCCGTCCCTGTCTGTGGTAGCTACTCCTCTCAGGAAGGTCCTGCTTCCTGCCTGTCACCCACAAAGGGCACAAGACAGCCACCAGCCATCTTCTGCTGTTCGCTGACAGAGTCGCATAGGTCACTCTCCATAAACCAGGAAACAGAATCAAAATGGCTACAGCTTCATCCTGCCAGGATGCTGGCAATTTTCTCAAGACTTGGAAGAGGCAGATAGCATTGGTGTGTTGGGGTACCCTGTACCTTCCCAGAGATGTGCTAGGGAGAGGCCCCACCTCTGGGCCAGTCTGGACTGGTACATACCGGGACAGAGTCTGTTATTCCCTTCATACAAATGAGCTTATTGTTAGACATCTGGGTGGCAGGGTTCCCTGTCCTGAGTTAACTTGGGGTGTGAACACAGACACTCCAACCTGACCTTGAAGTGAAAAGCCTAAGATGTGAGAGGAGAGGACCGGCCAGCCTGCCCACCTGCCTGCCCACACTCTTCCTTGGGAGGTGCCTTTGGAAGCTTCTCCTTCCTTCCTCCTAACACGGAGAGCAATGTCATTGACCTCAGGGCACATTCCAGAATGAGGGCGCTACCAAGAATAGGACCCAGGAGCCCTGCCACGGTCCTGCCTGCGTTACTCATACATTCCCTAGAGAGGAGGAGAAGGGAGCCCCAGGCTCCTTGGGGAGGTGGGATTAGAAGAGGAAGTGCACAGGATGGTACCCCAGAGGGACCCTTCTTGGCCCCTGGTGATCACAAAATGTGGTGGCCCCACAGGCCCTCCTCCCAGATCCTGTGTTCATCCAGCGAACCCCCTTGTGAGCTCTGAGCAGGGCCACAGTGTTCCTGGAGCCCTTGGTCATCACTCTGATTTGGGTCAGCACCAGCATAGAGGGAGGCCAGGCTTGGAGAAGAGGCTGAAGCAGCCTAGGGACAGCAGAGGCGTCCCCCAAGGAGCTGCCTGCTGAAGGATGAGGCGGTGTGAGGCTAATGTCTGGCTCAGGAATCTAGGCCATGACTGCAGTCATGTGTGATGGAAGCTGGTCACGTGCCCAGGATGTAAACAGCTCTGGGGTGATGCGCCTGCAAATGACTGGCTGGAGGCACAGTCTGCGGGGGCATCTGGGTTCAAGATTGCACTCCTCACTGCCCATCCAGGCAGGGCAGAGTGTATGTGTGCGTGCCTGCGTGCGTGCCTGCGTGCGTGCGTGTGTGTGTGTGTGTGTACACTAGTAGAAACAGCATAACGAGCATTCAGAGTTCTCCATAGCACTGCACAACCCTTGGGTGATCCTGGGAAAGTTTCTTGTGTGTGCATATGTACCTGTGTGTGCATGCAGGTATGGGTGCCAGTGCCTGCCCGTGTGGAGGCCGGAGGTTGGTGTCAGGTGTCTTCCTCTGTCAGCCCCCAGCTTATTTTATTATTACTTATTTATGTGCTTATTTTTTACATATTTATTTATTGCCGCAGCGCGCGAGCGTGTGTGTGTGTGTGTGTGTGTGTGTGTGTGTGTGTGTGTAACTTGTGGGAAAAGGTTCTTTCTGCCGTGTGTCACGTAAGGATTGCACTCAGGCACGGCAGCAGACCCTTTTACTCTCTGAACCATCTCTCTGCCTTCGTATTTTTGGAACAAGACTTCTAACTGAACCTGGCACTCACACATCCAGCCTACCTGACTGACCCGGCAAGTGCCCCGTTTTCTCCTGAACTTACCTCCCCCAGCCTCTTACACAGATTCTAGGGATCCGAACTCGTGTCTTCATGCTTGTACCGAGCCATCCCCCTAGTCCGTTTTTCTTTGTTTGTTGTTGTTGTTGTTTTACCTTTGTTTTTGAGAAGTCAAATCTGGCTTTGAGTTTGAACTCCTCCTGCCTCTGGCTCCCGAGTGCTGGAATTGCCCAGTGCTTTGGCGCACAGCTAAGAAAATTATTACTCTTGCCTTATTCTTCCCACCTACGAAACAGCACTGTGCCTCATTCCAGCTCAGCATAGACCACAGGAGAAGGTGTTGGTACTGCCACAAAGTGAACTCTGTTGGCCCCACGTTATCACCATGGGGCAGTTGGGGATCGTAGCCGACAGAAACAGCCACGAGGCCGTGTTACCACTGTCCCCTTTCCCTAGCTGGTTTTTTTGTCCTAACACTTGGGTGACTTTCTGGCGCCACTGTCCAGAGGGTGACATCAGACCAGGGAACAGCTGGCCAGACAATGGAGCAGAGTGTCCCAGGAGGCTGGGGTTCAGGAAGAGGGAGGGAGGAGGGTAAACAAAGCCACAGTGCCTGGCTTAAGGGTGGTGGAGACAATTCTGGTCTAGTGTCAGCCAAGCCTGAATAGATTAGAAGGGAAGAAAAGGCTTGGAGAGCAGGCCAGTGGGAAGGAGAGCCACCCAGCCTTGAGAAGGTGAGGAGTGCGCTCTACCACAACGGGAAGCCTGACTGGCCTTGCTGTGGGTGGCCTTGCGTTCTTTGTGTCCTGGAGCAGGATTGAGGAGCCAGGTTGACCTTCACAGGTTGCCTGGTACCCCCTGCCCTGCACACTCAGGTCAGCTTGAGAACCTGCTCACTGCCGGCCATTGCGTAAGGCCAGCAAAGAGGAAAAGACAAAGCAGCATTTCAAGAGAGATCTATCTCACACAGCAGGTCGGAGATTGCCATAGTCTCTCAACCACCCATCCCCTCAGGACTCATAGCTTCTGAGCCCCCAAATCAGTCCTTGTGAGGGGCTCATTTCAGATGCCTTCTGTGAGAACAGGCGTTGACCAAAGCCTAGACGATGATGGGAGGTGTTAGGTCCTACGGCCCATCCTTGTCCAGGGAGCTTTACCGGGGAGAAGGGACACCCCACACCAGGCTGAAGCCTTACAGAGGTGATTGGTTGAATCCCAGGTCTCCCTATGACATGCCTGTAATCTCAGCACCGGATAGTCTGCGGCAGGAGAATCATGAGTTTGAGGCAGATCTGAGGTGAGTTTGAGCTATACTGAGAGACTCTGTCTAAAACAACACCAAACAAATCCAGGGCTGAGGAGACGGCTCATTGCCAAAGTGCTGGCCTCATAAGCATAAGGGCCTGAGTTTGAATCCCATAAAGCCAGCTGCAGGGTAGCACACACAGTAACAACAAATCGGGAACATGATGTCCCCCTCCTCCGTGTTCCTACTACTCTCTGGGGCTAGGCATGAAGGGGTTCAGAGGGAGCAGGTTGGTGGCAGAGGCTGGAATCAGATCTTGGTGAGCCTGGTCTCGTGGGCTAGGTGGTTTCTGTTCTGTCAGCCTAGCACTGTGGGCAGTACCCTGAACTTCTGTCTCTACCGTGGGAGCAGAACAACAAGCTGGACCTAACCGTGAGGTTTAGACTCCTGTTGTTATAAGTGAAGTACAGTGGCACCCAGCAGGTGTGGCTGGACACTGGGCACCTGCCCCTTGGGCTCTGAGGCTATTTGTTGGACATTGCGGCATGAGAGCAGGTTCAGCCAATGCCCTCAGGCCTCTAAGCACAGAGTGAGATGACAGTCCCTCCCTGGACACCTGACCAGGTTGGAAAATGACCATGACTCATGCCATCCTGATGGTTAAGTTTCTTGCTCAGTGTCCTTCAGTGATGGCGTGGAGTTCTCAACCCCGCCCTCTCTTCTCTTAGGAAATAGAAGCTCCTTGCCCTTTCTTAAAACCTTCGCTATAGGTGAAAAAGGCTCTTCTAGGCTGGGCAGGACCTGGCCTGGATCCCTTCTTTGGGTATGGCTCTGGGACACACAGGGAACTGCAGGAGAGAGGTGCCTCTTTTGAGGGTCAGAGAGGCTATGGGTTCCAGACACTTGCAGTAAGTCTCCCTGGGGCCAGATACACCGCTGCCAGCGCCAGCATCATCAGAACGCAGCAGGCTCCCCGAGGACACTGGACACCAGCCTCGTCCTGAAGTCTAGAAGTCACAGCTGAGCAGCAGCCTCCCCTGCTCTTGTCTCTCCCACCTTCTCACTTAGACTCCGCAGCACCAGAGGCAGGGTCTATGGCCCTGCTGTCCCACCGTCCCCTACGGAGCGCTTAGACAGTACATCAGGGCCCTGGGACTCTCTTCCTCTCACTATGAACAAGTCACTCTGCCTTCTTGTCTCTGTTTCCTCCTGCTTATTCCACTGAGCGCCACAGTTAAAGAGCCTCATAGGGGACCCGAAACTCTACAGTGTCCCTCCACTGCCCAAATATGGTCCCATCGACCAGACTTCCCTCCTAAAAGGTCACCAGGACCAATGATGTGATTGCAGGCCCTTCCTTGGCCTTCTCAAAAGAGCCACGCATGTAGAACAATAGACACTATGAATTTTTATTTAGTATTGCCCTCCTTATATTTGAAAAAGACATTAGGGCATCCCACAATGCCTCCTTTGGAGGGATGTGGAAAGAATGAAGGGCTGAAGAGGGAACAGGAGAGGTGCAGAGATGACAGAGGAATTCCAAATCCTCTACCCAGTGCTTGTGTGTCTGGGACCAGGAGAAACAAGTGATCTCAGAGCTGCCATCTCCAAAAGGCTCCTCCCAGACGCCGCCCAGATAGTTCCTCCCTCCTGATGCCTGTAGACATCCACATTCACCACCAGATGGCAGCATCGAGCAATGTGCCTTCTCCCTGGGCCCGCCTCCGCTTTGATTCCTGGCCTGTCCCCTGCCCCTCCAGCCTTTTGTCTTCCTTATTTCCCTTGCTACCAAAACAGATCCTGGGACTTCTCCACGGAAGTCCATGGTCTATAAAAGCATACCGTCCATCAGATGGTAGTGGCTGACTGCTGCCAATCACCCACTGGCTCCTGGGGGATGAGGACTTGGCAGTTTTTGGCTCTGCCTGGGGAGCAGGGCCACTCTCTATGGTCTTAGCACCTGGCACCCAGGAAGTGCCCACTGAACTGAGCTGAAAGGAACAGAAGCAACCCAACAAACCAGTGCAACTGAGGAGGGAAAACAGGGCTTTGGCTGGTGTGGTGACCTCAGGGACACAAACTGACTCCATCAAAGGCAGCTGTCCCTGCAGCCTTCATTACGATAAAGTTATATCCTGGGTTGGACAGGGGCTTCCTTAGTGGGAGGTGGTCTCTGATTACAGTGATGCAGCAGGCGGTGGTGGGGAAGTCGTCTTAAGCGACCCTTGAACTCTCTGCTCTCTCCCTATATACCCCCTATACAAGCTAAACCTTTTAACAGTGTAGATGCCCTCTCTTTCTGACCCTGGTTAGGAGACTGGCCAGAGGGACATGGGTCAGCAAAGGGGGGGTGAGACCACTTCAAGGTCCCGCTCATGGGAAATAACTTACATGTGTCTTTTCTTCCCCAGCCAACCTCTCTCCCAGCTAAAAAAAGATATGGACCTTCTGTCCAACCCAAAGACTAGAGATCGTTTTTAAGACCTATGGTGGATTTCTTCCCACATGTTAGCTGAGCTTGCTCCGCTGGCCATGGTTGCCTAACCTGATCTCACCCATTGGCTGACTGAGGGCAGGGGGTGGGTGGGTGGAGAAGGGTCAGGGTAGACGGGCCAGCCTCAGCGCAAGCCCAGGAAATCCTTCAGGACGTCGCAGGTTTTCTTGTGCACGACCTCACGAAGCTTCCTGACCCGCCGTGTGCTCGAAGCGCCCACGAAACTGTCGGGTCTCAGAATGGCCATACCACTCTCCACCTCCCCCATGATGATGAGCGGCGTCTCGCCCACTGTCACGTTGGGGCAAGGGCAGGCCCAGTCTACGTGAAGCAGCGTGACTTCCAGCGGCTCCCGGCCCAGAAACTTGAGGCCCATCTTCTCATCTTTTAGGACCTCATCCACGGTCACCAGGGCGCGGCCCGAGTCGGGCTCCTCAGTCAGCTCCGAGACCCTGCCCAGGATGACAAAATCACTTCGGCAGAAGCTGGTGACGAGTTTCTGCCGTGGCTTGCAGGCCCGGCAGTGCTGGTTGCCCCGTGGGAACGGACACGACTCCTCGCAGGCCTCACGGCTTTCAAAGTTGTTGCCGTTGCCCTCGCAGCCGCCGTAGACGAAGGACTGGCATAAGCCCGTCTGGCTGTTGTAGGCCCAGCGCGGTACGTAGGCTTTGCAGGGCCCCTGCAGGGCGGGCAGGCTGCATGTGGCCAGAGGCCCACTCATGCAAGCCAGCATGCAGGCCTCGTAGGTCTCAAAGTGGTTGAGATTGCGATGGCAGTGGCCAAAGGTAAAAGTGAGGCAGTTGTTAGCCTGGGCGTCGAAGTGCCAGCGTGTCTGCTCCTCTCCACAGTCCTCACTGTCCGGAGGCTTTAGACACTCGGTTGCTGGGAAAGCCGTGCCATTGAGACTGCTCTCTGAGGTGGCCCTTGCCTGGCTGCCCCTGACCACTGACAACGGGAAGTCAGCCCTGAGGACGCCAGCAGCATTCTGAGCTGTACAGGTGTAGATGCCCGCATCTTGGGGCTGGGCGTTGTAGATGACCAGCTGGGCGATGTTGGTGACCACCACATTGCCACGCACGTGGTTAGGCCTCATGACCACATTCTCTCTGTCCTCTAGTTGTTTCTCCCAAGTGAGCTCAGGCCGCGGCCGGCCCACCACATCACAGAGGAAGCTCACAGTCTCGCCCACAGTGACCGATTGATGGGCAGGATGGTTGAGCAGGGCTGGGGCTGCCATGTCCATCCCCAGAGTCTCTGGAGAGGCCGTGGTAGGGTGGGCAGTGGTCTCCGGCGGTGGAGGGCTGGTGTTGGGCCAGGTGAAGTGGTAGCGGCAGGTGACCACAGCCAGGGAGATGCCCTTGGAGCAGGCCTCGGCATCCATGTAGCAGCGGTTGTAGTAGGTGAGGCCGTCGGAGGCGCAGGTGAAGCTGGGCTCCTTCTCACAACGGTCTTTGCACTTGCACACAGGCTGCCCGTCCCAGATGTCACACTCCGAGCCCTGCTGCAGGCACATGAAGTGGTCGCACGTGGCCTCCTTGGGCATGCCCACAGGGCCCTTCTTCCCTTTCACGTCCATGTAGCGGGCTGCCACGCAGCTCTTGGTCCCACACACGTTGGGGCAGCACTTCTCATAGGTCTCACACTCCTGAAAGAGTCACAGAGTTTTGAACAGCGAGGAAGCAAGAACAGAGTCTCACATCGCCCCCCCTCCAAAGGCTGGGACATGAGGACTCAAACGTGTGTGTGTGTGTGTGTGTATGTGTGTGTGTGTGCATGCGCACACGCACGCGTGTCTTCACAAAGCACTTAACGTTGATAAGAACCCCTGTAGACTCAGCACCTACTGTCTGTCCGGCTCCTGCCCATCCTTCAGTTTTACCACTCTCTTCCAGGCCCAAGGGGGTACAACCACTATTCCCACCTTGTACAGAATCTGAAGCACAGAGAGGTTAAACAACTCGCCCAAGATCACAGAGCTGGGAGTGTGGGAAGGGATGCGCCACAGACCTCTGAAAGGGGATATGTGCTCAGTGTCATTTTCAAAATGAGAACATAGAGAGGCAGAGAGACGACACTCAAGCCACAGAGACGAGAGGTGGCAGAAAAGGGCCGCAGGCTCTCTTAAGTGGGATCCTGAAATGGAACACCATATGGTTACCCAGATGAAGGCTTACAGCGTGAGGCTGACTTTTCTCTTTTACCCACTGGGGGAAGGATGTGTTGGCTAACGTGAAGAGGTCACATCTGGGCCCATGTTCAAGGCTAGCCACAACTATCTAGAAGACCCCCCCGCAACACACACTGAATTCGGGATGTCAGAGAACCCTGGTGACCAGAAAAAAAAAAAACAGTCCCCCTGTGTGGTATGAAAAAAGCCTTGCTAGTCTGTAATCCCCCTCTGACTTCTGTGGAGCCATGGAAGGCTTTACTTTAATTCTTCAAAATTAGCACATGCCACTAGAGCCGACACAAACGCGGTTGCATGTGGCGCGTTGCACAATGTCACACCGTGCGGCTGGGCAGCTGGCTGGGCCGCTAATCCTCCACCAGGTAGTGGCTGTGTGAAGCAGTCCCCACCACCCTGGCCCCTTGTCCTTCCCACTTTGATTCCAGCCCTTTTGACATTCCACACAAGCTAAGAGGGGGGAAACAGCCCCACCCGGCTGTGTGGAGCCGCCGCTTGACTTCTCTACTGTTTTTCCCCTTTCGGCTTAGAATAAAGACTTTGTTTGGCAGCCCTTGTTTGGCATAGGCTTCTGGGTCACAACAGGGGAAGCTCAGGGACAGAGATGGGTCACATCCACAGCTGGCGTTCAAGGGACAGAGATCTCAGGGGTGGGGGGTGGACAGGGACAGAGCAAACTGGTGAACAGGAAAGCCTGTTTCTTGGCCTGAGGGCTATTCTGTTCCAATGTGGGTAGGTGGTTCCCTTGGGACCCAGAGGTCCAGGAATGGCTGGACACTTCAGAACCAGAACCCTTGGGACCTAGTGAAGGAACCCTGGAGGGAATATTTAGAATACTTTCATTTAAAGACTTACAGTGTCCCCATGGGCTACCTGGATCCTTAGCTGCACTCCGGTGCCTTCTCTAGACAGCAGACAAAGTCAGCCAGAGTTCCACTGTCCCTAAGTGCCACCTGATTCCAGGCTAACCAGCATCAGTGAAAAGTTTCTCCGAAGGTAGTCATCTGATAGCGTGAGCTCTCTGGGTGGCAGAATTGTCAACTTTCCCTGGTCCTTCTTCCTCAGCACCACCAATGTCTACACCTGTCTTGAGAAGCCTAAGAATGGTCCCCCGGGGAGAATGAGGCAGAAGCCACTCTCTCCATGGAAACCCCATGCCTTCCCAGTGTGAACAGCTACTTCCAGCAGCACTGGGACCTCCCATGTTCTTCAATGATGCCTCCATTAGACCCAAAGTCCTGGGAGACTCTGAGCCACCCTCAGAGATGACCAGGCTGGAAGTGGCCACACCGAGGGCAGGCATGGGTTAGTAGGCACGGTACTGTGGTAAACCTATGAACTTTTCTCCCAGCAGGACTGGACAAAGACGGCCCTTGGAAGAACCCACCGGCTAGCCAGGGAAGAATCATCTGGGAGTGGCCTTGCCTACAGCAGTGCCCACGAGGGAGGAGCAGATGGGAGCACCGAAGAGCCCAACAGGTGGGAACTCAGTTCGTTTTCTTCCCAGGACACTTAGAGTATTTGCACAGACTAGCTCCCACTCAAACTGCCCAGCAGCCTCACCGCTGTGTGGCCGAGTCCCAACCCGGGAAAGGGCCTAGAAACTGGGCATAACGAGCTGCAGACACAGCGTCAGGTAGGCTTCCAAGCCAACCTGTCCCTCCCTGGCTACGGCACCTCTCTCACCTGTGAGTGGTCTGCTGTTATGTTATCCCAATACACGGCATGTGCCCAGTGCCGCTCTGGCCCACAGCAGCCCTCAATGAACACAAAGAGGGATGCTCCAAGGTGGTTTGGATACCACGCCCTCTTTCAGGCCTCAGCAGGATACAGGCAGACATCAACCCCCGTTTGTCTTCAGGTGGGCATTGTCTGTCTGTGTTCCTTCGTGTTCCTGAAGGCCCTCCTGAGTCATCCCCACCCCAAAGCTCCCACACTATCACAGACCCACTCGATGGTCCATCTCAGGCTAAAGGAGTCCCACTCACCTGGTCAGTTTCACACTCTCTCTTGCAGGTGCTCTGGGCATCCACCCATAGGTTGGGGTTCATGTCGTTGGGGCAGATGCCCGCATGGGAATAGCGGATGGGTGGCAATGTTAAGCCTCGAAGGGGTGCCCCCAGGAGCAGCAGCAACAGCAGCCCCCAGTGGAACCAGAACCGATGACACCCTGGGACCCTCATGGTGCGGTCTGCAGTGGCCAGAGGGCTTTCCTGTGATGACATCAAGGGCTCAGGCCCACCAGGGCCCTTCTCCAGGGGCTGGCACACCTGCCCTCTTCACCCCAGCAAGTCTCCTTGCTGAGGCTGCTTGCTGGCTTCGGCTGCTGTGGCCGCTTCCACCAAGTGCAGCCTGCTGGGCTGTGAGGCTTCAGATAAAAGAAAGGTCTTTGGAAGGAAACTCCGTCCCCCCCCCCAACCCCGGGTGCGCAGGGAGAGGAACACGGCAGGGGCTCGAGCCTGGATTTATATCCTGGGCGCACCACCCGAGTGGGAGCGAGCTAACCTGATGTCTGTCAGAGGCAGGCTGCTGGCGCCTCTGTCCCGTGGCTGATCACAGACGTGTTGCAGAAGGGGGGAAAGCTGGAAGCAGTTTAGGCAGCGGTCTCTGGCACGGTGGGACACCTGCTTGTTCTTGACTCCAGGAGGCCTTTAACCCTTTCCAGGGACAGAAATGGCATGTGCTTTGAGGGGAGCTGGCCCCAGGACACGCACGCTCACTGTGAGGCAGGTTTGTTTCCCTTTCCCCACCTCCTTGGGGCCAGGCCCCCTCCTCCTCTCAGCCACCTCTAAAGAACACACAATCGCTTGTTACGAGGACGGACCTGAGCCGCTGTGTTAGCATCGCCCCGCTCGAGAGTACATTTGAGAGCAAATGACGTGGAAAAACAAGTTCACGGCCATTCAAGGGCGGGCCAAGCAGCAAGCGCTGCGCTGTGTAAGCCGACTCCCACCCAGGGCACCAGGTCCCCTTGTGGGGGGTATGCACGCGGGCAGCACCCGCATCCCTGTGTTACAGGGTTACCGGCAGTCCACGTCTTAAGTTCCAACTTTGGTGAATTCCCCCAAAACCATTCCAGAGAGACATACCAGATATGGTCTGGCTCCCCTGGGCTGCTGGGATGGATCACATTCCTCGCTCCTCTCTCTACACACTTGTGGAGTCCAAGAAACCGGTGCAGTCACAGTGTCCCCGGACTCCACTACACCACCACCGAGCTGCCCTCACCCTGTGGCCACAGTGGTCCCTGCTTGGTGAGCCCTTGGGTGCCAGGTATTATGGACATGGGGTTCCAGGCTTCTGGTGGAATCTGTCCAGGGTCCTCGGAAGCACCAACTGTGCCAATCACTCCTTACCTACTCCAGACTCTCTAGGGCGTCAGTTCATCTTAATCCTTGCTGCAAACTGTACGTCCGGTTTGGACTCAGGCAAGGGATGCACAGTGAAGCTAAGCAACTCACCCTGTGTCACACAGCTCCCTTAACATAGGAGGCAAGGGCAGCAGCTTGTTGGGTGTGGGCAGGGCCTTTTAAAGCCACCCCTCCCCCACCCATCTGCCGGAACGGCTGTCAAGGTACAGCCTAAAATCTGGTTTTTACAGAACGGTCAAGAGGTTTTCAAAAACCAAGGGTTGTATTTGTGGGAGGCTCAGGAAGAGAGACTTAAGTGACCGGGAGGTTAGAAGCAATCTCTGTCCCAAGAGCTTGAGGGTATCACAGTCATTATATGCTCGGAGTGATGGGGAAAGGAAGGAAACCTTCCTTCCTTTGTGAAGGTACCTTTGTGAAGATAAGCCAACAGGGATTGGGGAGCAGACTGGGTTGCAGTGCTTAAGCAGGGAAGTGGCTGGAAGGGGGACCCGAGGCCCTCGGCTGCTCTCTTGATAAACTTGAACAACCACCTGCAAGATCACCTAAAGGTTCTCCCTCTTCCTAGGTTGGTGAAGTACTGGCTTCTCCCGTTCTGAGCCGACTCCTTCCCATTGCATGGGTCTAAGATCCGTCTTCTCTGCTGAAGGGCCAGCGAAGGGTGTCAGGTCTCTATCAAGCTATCAGAACAAACCTCCCTCCGAGGAGGCCCATGCCAGTAAGGCAGCCAGACAGCAGGAGAGGCCGGCTGCTTTGAAATCCCTGTAATGTCAGAAACCGTGTCCCTGCTGCTCAAAGCAGGAGCCGCCACACTGCCCGGCCCCGGCTGCGGCTTGCTCAGCTTCCCGACACCACAAAAGGAAACAGACAGTGGCAGCTTTCTGCCCAGCACTTAAAGGAGAGGGTGTCACAAGCCATCATACCAGGACGAGCCTTTGGAAGGAGGATGCTGGGTGCCTGATGGGTCTGCCGAGGCCATGAGTGGGGTCTGGGGGAGAGGAGAGGAATGGGAGAGACATTTGCACCTCCTCTCACCCATTTTTCACTGGCGACCCTCCTTGCAGCCCCAGGAGACCCCTGTTCAAGAGAGGAAGCTCAACAGGAAAAGCAGGCTGGGCCTGCCAAGTCGTCCAGGGGAACCACGAAATTCTCAAGTTCATTCTTATAGCGCGTGCCCCACCACCCTGAGTCCCTCTGTGACTCCCTCACACCCAGGGAAGGAGGTTCCCGCCACCAAGTTCCACTGGGCCCCAAGTTCCTCACTGCGAATAGATGTTGGGCTGAGCTGCTAGGCAGAGGCCTGTCCTCTGGGTGTCTCAACCACTGAGTGTGAGAGGCAGGAGTTGCCTACTGGGCACTGGCCTGTCTTCAAGAGCCCCTTCCACAGACAGCTATACCCTTATCACCCTTCAGGGTGAACTCGGGACCTGCTCTGAGGTATTGCTGGCAGGAGGCCACCCTCGCTCTGTCAGTGAACTCTAGGTGACCCTTGACCTCAGGTTCACCCTGAGTTTCCTGAGCAAGTGGGGTCATGACAGGACAACACAATAGTGACACCATTACCTAAATTAGCCAGGCCCACCTTACCCCTCAGCGGCAGAGCTGCAGACCACCCAAAGGCCCGGAGGAGTCTCACAGACACAACCCTCATCCACAACCCTCTTACCTCTCATCATGTCTGTCCCCTCTTTCCCTATCCCATCTCTCTCCTCAAGTGGTTCTTAAAACGCCTACTATGTGCTTTGCAGACATCTACAGTGGTATGTTCAGTTTGCACCGGGAAACAGGAATTTCAAAAGGATGATGATGAGTCCAGGGAATATGGGATTGGGGTCCTCACCCTGCTGAGGGGTAGGAGAGAGGGGCTGGGCTTGGGGTTTATGCCTCAGGATGACACTGAGTAGGGCTGGAGACTGAGCAGCTGTCTATAAGAGGAAAGAAGGCAGTTTTCTACACCCCTCACAGAGGCCTGGCCCACAGCACTGGCCTCCTTGGCCAAGGCCCTCCCTTTGTGGGGCCCAGGCTCCAGGAAGGGGAGATGAGGGCAACTCAGCAGGTTTAGGAGGGGTGGGGGTGGGAGCTGCCCCACGCCTTTCGAAAGACAATGCTAGCAAAGACGACCAACCAGCAGCTTGCTCTGCTCCACCCTGTTTAGGCTCTAGGTAGGGCATAACACTGTCCCTCGTGGGAAGCCAGTCCCAGGGAACCCTCCAGCCCTGTGTTTGGAAGGATTCAGGGAGCAGGAATTGCGATACAGAGAAGACGCTGTCGTCCATGAGGTGTTCAGATGGACAGCCCAGGCCACCTCAGCGAAAGGCTCATTACCCAGCTGGGGACCCCCTGCCCGAGCGGCCTCAGGCCTGGCTTACATTACAAGGCTGCATGAGCTCTTCCCTCCAAGAGAGGCTGCACGGAGCCTTGGAATAATTATGGGGCCTCAGCAGATGGCGGAGGCGGATGGGGGAGGCCTTCAGCTGTGGGACACGTGACCCGCCGGCATCTGTGTGGAACAGGACCTGGGAGTGTCCAGGCTGAGCTGAGGGTGGTAGGGGGGTTGGCACTGAGTCAAGATCAGGAATTATGGGCTTGGGAGGGGTGAGGCACAGTCCAGGGAGGCCTCGTGTTGTTGCCAGAGCCCCTGGACACTGGAAGGATCAGTGTGGGTCCCAAAGCACAGAGACACACCCCAGGCGCGCAGGACTGGGTGGCTTTGAGAACTTGCATGTCCTGGGTGGGGGTTTAGCACAGGTCCTGCCCCTCTGTGGGACTTGGGCCGAGCCACATACATGGAGCAACGAGCAGGCTTGGCATTCATGTCACTTAAGGGAAGACTACCTCAAGTTCCCCATCTGAGGCCTCTTCAGCTCCCGCCTCTGTGATCCATGTCCTGATTCCTCCAGATTTGCACTGATGGTATCGGCTTCAAAAAGCCCTGTGAAGCCCTCAGCCAAGACAAACAAGGGCGGGCAGGCCAGAAGGTGTCTGCTCCCTACTCTTCTCCGCCTGAGGAAAACGAGTTCCAGCTTTCCCACACCTTGGGGGGCAGGAGGGACACTGCAGGAGGAGCCTGGCCTCCCTTGCATTTAGGCCCCCCCATCTTAAAAGTTCCCCTTTTCTGCCTTGTTCCTGCTTCTTGTTCATTGAGATGACCTCAGGCCTGGGGGTTCCCTGACACTCCATGCTGTCCAGCAACGGGGCTCATGTTCTCTAAAGCCATCTGTACCCCTGAAATGCATCTCATCATCAGTGTACCCCACTTTGTGTGCACCTGCATTTGTACATGGTGTAGAGGGGGCCGAGCCAGGATAAGACACAGTTCTTTCCTACTGTTGCAAGATTCTGGATTGACAATAGTCCCTGCACGCTGAAGATGGGGAAAGCATCCAGCCTGGACCACCAGGAACTATATCTTAGTTGATATCAGCATAACCTCTCCCTCACCCCACCCCCAGCAGCGACTCTCCTCAGTCAGATCTTTCAAAGCGCCACACAGCTCTTCCCCTTCAGCCTCGCTCAGACCTTGTCCTCTGGCGGGGACTATTAGCCCCTAGACAGCAGCTTTCTGACCCCTCTCAGAACCCGTACCAGAAAGGAAGCTCTCCTAATACCCAAGGACCAGGAAAGCAACATCCTGACTGCAGGTTCCCAGTATAGTTTGTAAATAATAAAGCAAAGCCAAGCAGAATGGCAGCTTACAAGGTTGTACGTTCACTGGAGTTGGGTTGAAGGGTGACCCTCAAAAGGTATCTGCATCTCCCAACCCCAGAACCTGGGAATATAACCATATTTGGGAGAAAGCTCTTTGCGGACATGAAGGGTCTTGAAATGAGACCATCCTGGATTGTCTGGGAGGAACCTCCACCTGATGGCAAGTGTCTACACAGGACACAGGAACACACGAAACAGGAGAGAGACAGCCGCAAACTTGGGGAAACAACAGCCAAATGGAGAGGCAAGAGCTTTAAAGGAAGCAAGGACCTGCAGACATGACTCTCTAGCCATTAGAACGGGGATGAGTCAGGCACTGTGTCCCAAACCACCAAGTATGTGGTGCATTGTTAGGGCGGCCGCACTAAACAAACACACCTGTCTGGAACTCTTCAAGGGTCTTTCTAGTGATGGTTAAATGGCTGGCATAGCAGGACCCGCCCTTCTCGGTCCCTCCAGATAGCTTCTCTGGAGCACGTTCTCTTTTTTTTTATCAGGTTTATATCCCTCTCCACTTTTGTTTTTGCTCAGCCAGGAGCCACGGCTTCATCAATAATAGAAGGAACACAGGCTTCAGTGTCAGCTCCCCTTTGAAATACTGGTAAATAATTAGGCCCTCGTTTTCAGATGGTTATTGCTAGCATCAGCCCAGCACGTACGTTATTACCCCGCACCCTTCCGCTTGTGCACGGCCAGTTCTCTCTCTGTAACTCACACTTCGGCCCCGTCAACCCCTCCCTCTCCTAGTGCCTCCTGTGCAGCTGTAGTCTGTGTGTTTTCCTGAACGTCTGGGACTGCTTCACCTTGAACTTGGAATTCCTCAGCAGGGACGAAATGTGCCTGCCAACAGAAGTCCTCAGTCTTGAGTCCCTCACAAATGATGTCGTCAGGATTTGAAGTTGAGCCTTTGCAGATATTCGGTTTGCAGACAACGAAGGTCTTGCTAGATGGTGGCCCTAGTCCTTCTGTGACAGTCAAAGACCTAGTTTGGACACAGTTTCCCCAGCCAACTCTGCTTTGCTTTTCTGACTGGCTCTTTTATTTACTGAGTCAGGGTCTCTCCATGCAGTCTAGGCTGGCCTGGAACTTGTGCTCTTTCTGCCTCAGCTTTTTGAGTGCTGGGGGTGTCCCACTATGCCCAGTAAGGTTTGACTCCCTCTCGTATTCTCTCTGTCCCAGCTTTCATCCTCTCCCTCCCTTCCCTTCTCTCTCTTTTCCACAAGGTCTCTCTATAAAGCCCAGGCTGGACTGGAACCCTTTATTTAGCCCAGAATTACAGATGTCATCTACCTTGCCTGGCTTAGGGTTCTTTTTTAAAGGTTATGATGGCATTGTTTTATTCTTGGAAACTGAGGGTCAGGATGTGTTTGTTTGTTTGTTTGTTTTTTGGTTAGTTGGTTTGGTTTCTTGAGACAGGATTTCTCTGTGTAACAGTCCTAGCTGTCCTGAAACTCGCTTTATAGTCCAGGCTGGCCTCGAACTCACAGAGGTCTGATTGCTTCTGCCTCCCGAGTGCTGGGATTAAAGACATGCACCACCACCACTTGGCTAGGATACGGTTTTTTTATTTACATTATTACTGTGTGCCTGTGCATGTGTGCCTATGTCTATGTGAGCATGCATGCCATGGCATCTGTGGAGGTCTTTGGGAGTCAATTCTCTCTCCTTCTATTACAGGTTAATGGGTTGAACTCAGATCACCTGGTTTGCCCACCAAACACTTTGGCCCAGTCAGGATGGTTCTAGAAACTTTTAAGGAAGCAAGCACTGAAGGGAAAGCAAACTGAATAAAGTCCATCTTTAATCTGTGGTCTTCAGGGGAAGAAACTACAATATGTCATAAGAAGTTCAGTGTCGGCAGGGTGGTTCGGTGGGTAAAAAGTGCTTGCCATTTATGTCTGATGACTTGAGTTTGATTTCTGGGACCTGCTTAGAGCTGTAAGGAGAAAACCAGCTCCCTAGGGTTGTCCTCTGACCTCACACAGGTGCTCCACCTAATTAACCACTTACACACACTACTAAGTAAACAAATATTTAAAAAATATAGCTGGGTGGTGGTGGAACATATCTTTAATCTCAGCACTTAGGAGGCAGAAGCAGGCTGATCTCTAAGAATTTGAGGCCAGCCTGGTCTACAGAGCATGTTCCAGGACTGCCAAGACTACACAGAGAAGCTCTATCTTAGAAAGAAAGAAAGAAAGAAAGAAAGAAAGAAAGAAAGAAAGAAAGAAAGAAAGAAAGAAAGAAAGAAAGAAAGAAAGAAAGAAAGAAGAGCTGGGCATTATGGCTCACAATTATAGTCCCAGCACTTTGGAGCCTGAGGCAGGAGCATTGTTATGAGTCTGAGGCCATTCTGGCCTATGTAGTGAATTCCAGGGCAATCTGAACTATACAGTGAGAACCTATCTCAAACTGCCCTTCCAACTCTAAAAAGGAGGGAGGAGGAGAAACAAATTTTTCATGGAGACTCTGTGCATGCATTCATGTTCATGGCTGCAGTAGAAGTTTTACACAAGGCAGGCACTGGGCGTTAACTGTAGCACTGGGGAGGCAGAGGCAGCAGACCTCTCCAGGTCTGAGGTCAAGCTGTTCTACACAGCAAGTTCCAGGTCAGACGGTCAAGGCTACATTAAAACACACACACACACACAAAACCAAGCAAAAAGAATCCGGAGTGTTCCAAAAGTTTAAGACCACTTGTTCAATTTTTTTTATTATGTCCATCAGAAGGTTCAATGTTAAAATGTTACAAGATACATGAACTTCTCAAAGCTGAAATTAAACCACATGGGTCTGCCACAGCCTAGTGGTGATACACAGATGAATAGAAATGGGTTAATTTAAGATATAAGAGCTAACTAGAAAGACACCTAAGCTATTGGCCAAATAGTGTTGTAATTAATATAGTTTCTGTGTGTATTTGGGTCTGGGCGGCCGGGAAACACAAGAGCAGTCTCTGACTATAAGCGTGCAGGAAGACACGATGCTGGAGAAGGAGCCAAGGGTTCTTACATCTTCATCCCCAGGCAAAAGGAAGCAGTCTGTCTCACTGGGTGTGGCTTGGGCCCATATGAGACCTCAAAGCCCACCTCCACAGTGACACACTTCCTCCAACAGGACCACATCTACTCCAACAAATTCACTTAATAGTGTCACTCCCTTTGGGGACCATTTTCTTTTAAAACATCACAATGTATTGCCCTGTACTTTCTCTCTGTCTTGTACCTGTTCCCACCATGATACTACCTGCCTGCCATGTGTAGTCAAGGGGGCCCTCACTGGAGGCAGAACAGACAGGACAGCCCTATTTTAGACTTCAGCCCCTAAAACTATGTAGTAAATAAGCTATTTACATCACATCCACAGCCAAGAGGACAAAGAAATAAATGGACGTGTGCTTACTTGCTCGTTCATTCTCAGACTCTTAGGACCTCCTGCCTTGGCAGTAGTACTGACGTTGGAGCCAAGCCACACCCAGGCTTTATCTCACTCTTTCTGGGGGTCTATGGACCGTCTCCTCACAGTCACAAACTTCCATTACAGAAGTACCAAACTGCTGTCTGTTTGTTAGAGCAACAAAAATGAGCTATTATTTCAAGAATAAATATCAAAAGTATATTCAGGATCTACATGCAAGAAACTATAAAGCTGGGGATTGGAAAGATGACTCTGTGGTTAAGATCACTGGCTGCTGTCCTGGAGGACCCAAGTTCAATTCCCAGCACCCACATGGTGGCCCACGGCCATCTGTAACTTCTGTTTCAGGGGATTCAGTGCCCCCTCTGGCCTCTGTAGGCACCAGGCATGCACCATGCACGTGGTATGCAAACATCTGTGCGTCGCAACACAGAAAGAAAAACAAAAGCCTTTTGGTTTTTTTTTGTTTGTTTGTTTTGTTTGTTTGTTTGTTTGTTTTTCCGAGGCAGGGTTTCTCTGTAGCTTTGGAGCCTGTCCTGTCCTGGAACTCCCTTTGTAGACCAGGCTGGCCTCGAACTCACAGAGATCCACCTGCCTCTGCCTCCCAAGTGCTGGGATTAAAGGTGTGCACCACCACCGCCCGGCTAACAAAAGCCTTTTCAAAAGAAGCTACAAACTGTGATGAAAGAAATCGAAGCAAATCTAAAGAGAGGCTCTCTGGTCATAAACTGGACGGCAATATTGTGAAAGCAGCAGTTCTTCTCAGTGTTGTCTACTGAGTCAACGACGTCCTGGAAAAACGTGCCAGAAAAACAGAAAGCCAGGACAGAGAGCCCAGACACAAAGCCAAACAGGGCCGGTGGATCTCTTTCAAAGGAACAAAAACCGTGGAACAAAGACGAGATAGCCTTGTCAACAGACGGTGCAGCACCGACTGGACATCCACACGTGAAATAAATAATAAATAAATGAGAGAATCTAGACCAAATACACAACACACTTCCCCCCAAATTAACTAAAAGTGTGTCGAAGAGCTAACCATAAAAGACAAAACTTTTCAAATTCTGGACGTTAACGTAATAGGAAATTTAAATACTCTTGAGTTTGGCAATAAGATTTTAGGCATACTACCCAAAACATGATCTGTGGAAGGAAACAATAATAAATTATTCCCACCCTGCAAAAGACAGCATTAGGAGGATGGAATGAAGCCTCAGACTGAGAGAAGAGGTCACTGTCCCTCAGCTCTGTGATTATTTTACTCCTCTCCCTGGGGTAAAAAAAACACCCTGAGAAAGTCTCTTATTGCTGAGCGGTGGTGGCGCAGGCCTCTAATCCTAGCACTCGGGAGGCAGAGGCAGGCAGAGCTCTGTGAGTTTGGGGCCAGCCTGGTCTATAGCATGAGTTTCAGGACAGCCAGGGCTACACAGAGAAACCCTGTCTTGAAGAACCAAAAGAAAAAAGCGACTCAGGGGAGCTTGCAATTCTAAGTTATGGTTCATTGTGGGAGGGAGGTTGAGCCTGGAACTTACATCACTTCCACAGTCGAGAGGAGGAGCAAATGGATGCACACATGCTCACACCCAGTCAGGACCTCCTGCCTCAGCAGAGCTGCCAGTTCAGCACCTCAGCCACACCCAGGCTTTACCTCACTCCTGCACATCCATTGACCTTCTCTTCAGAGTCACAAATGGCTGCCGTCACCCCAAGCCCCTGGTGATGACACCGAAAGACAGGAAGAGCGTCAAGGTGTGGTAGCGGCTGTCAGAGCACAGCCTCCCTTGAAGTTAGGTTGATGTGACGTCACCATGTGGGTCTGGGAACGATGAGTGGAAGCGTGAGGGCTCCTAGCAGGAGTCCCCCATCCTCGGGAGCTTCTGAGGCAAGTTGTTCCGTGGGCACCTGCAAGCAGCTCCAAACTTGTCACCCTCAAAGGGTCACCTCCATGTGGCAGGATGAAGATCAGGATAAGATTCCTCCAGCCATGAGATTTGGCCTCAAGGCAGAATTTCTAGCCCGTAAAGTGAGGAGTTAGATGCGTAGTGACAACGTTCCCAAGAGAAAGGCCTTCAAGATGTGGCCCAAGGTTCTCACTTCCGGTTCGGAAGATCATGGTGGCAAGCTCTTCGCTACCCTTTCCACAGAGAGGTAAATTGTATCTTTCTTTCCATTGAGTCTGTCTGTGGTTGGCTTTGACAATAGCATGTTCCAGAAATACAACTCCCAAGTCAGGCCTTAAAGGTCACAGTGTCTGCGATTGTCCCTTTGTTTGTGATGGCTCCTTTGAGGAGACAGCCATTGTTGGAGCAGTGAGACCACAGACTATAAACCACTCTAATAAATCGTTTATCATTTAATCATATCCGTCCTATCGGCTCTATTCCTCTAGGGAATCATCACCAATACAGGGTCCAAGCTGTAGGGCAAACCCTAGTTGATATCCCAGACACCACTGGAGGACCCGATCCAGGGGTGACAGTGGCTGGGCTCTCAACAGCGAATCCTCACCAGGCTGGAGGCCGTAGGTCTGCCGCCGTGTGGAAGGAGAAAGGAGAAAGAAAAGCGAACCTAGGGTGTGGGCTGAGGCCCCATGTACTTAAAAGATGTACAGAGACCCCTGAATGTGAAGGAATGCTCTTGGCACCCCCCCCAGCAAGGCCAGGCACCCTCAAACTCTGCTTCACCCTCTCCTCCCACCCTGTTACACTGTCCTTTCTACATAAGGTCAACACTGTGCAGACCGGGTGGGTCCAGTCCTTCCCTCCCCCGCCTCCTTAGCACTGCGCGCCATCAATCATGCATTCTAGCCCCTCACCGCCTCCTCTCAGCTGGAGCGGTGCTGCTAGCATTTGGATGCACTCTGGTCTCTCCCGCTACAAACAAATCCCTAGATCACTCCCTGAAGCCTCTCCTTGCCTTCCAAGCCCATCTGTGTTCCCTTTCTTCCCTCCCAAGTCCCCAAAACACATCTCACTCTCAACTCTGCCTCCCACACCACTCCACTTCTGAGTCCAAACCTGATAAAGTTACAGGAGACTACTACAGCTCTAACCACCCACTGTTCTCAGAGGTGTGCGTGCATGTGCGTGTGCATGTGTGTGTGTGCATGTGTGTGCACACGCATGATTGTGTGCTTGTGCATGCGTGTGTGTACATGTGTGCATTGGTGTGTGTGCATGTGCGTGTGCATGTGTGTGCATGCATGTGTGTGCATGCGTGTGTGTGCATGTGTGTGTGTGCATGTGTGTGCACACGCATGATTGTGTGCTTGTGCATGCGTGTGTGTACATGTGTGCATTGGTGTGTGTGCATGTGTCCTGCCATCCAGACCTTGTCCATGGGGACATCCTTGTCCTCTTTTTGCTCCACCTGACTTCCTGCCACAAGCAGAGGCTCCACCAGCGTTTGCTGTATGTTTGCTGTATCTTAGAGTCAACAGAAAGAGTCATTAAAAAAATAAAAAATACAGCAGCCGAGTGCCCTGTCCCCACCAATTAAATCTGGTCCTGAAAGCGTTGGCCAGATGTGGTGGACTTAAAAGTCCCCCAGATGAGTCTTATATGTGGCCAAGATTTTGAGCTACTACCTTTAAAGTCACATGCGCAGATCTTGAGACATCCAAAGACAGTGTTACCATCCCCGTGTTCTCAGCTTTCATGTGAGCCATTCCACAGCCCCACACTGAAGTCATGAGGTTCCCCTCTTATCTAAATACAATCTCCACACACATTTACATAATGGACTAGTAAGTAGCAGCTCCGAGGGTTTGATGGGATCCCACAGCAAGTTTTATTGTTTTCGAGGCAGGGTCTGGCTATGCATCCCAGGCTAGCTTGGAATCTGTCATCCTCCTGCCTCAGCCTTCCCAAGTGTTGAGATTACAGGTGTGCAATCTCATTCAGCAAGCTTGTTTTTTTTTTTTTCTTTTCTGATCTCTTGTTTGCTAAACCACCTTGGCGCTGACCACATTCTGGGTAAGTCTTCTCCGCTCAAAACGTGCATTTACGCAAAGCTAACTGAGGAAGGAAGTGTTACAGCAAGCTGGAGACTCACAAGGCAGCTCGGCAGAAGAAGAGCTCACCTGCCCAGGTAGCCATGGCTGGGCAGTAGGAATACTCCCCATGACCCACACAGGCAGTTGTGCTACGGATGAAGGCTCCAGGCTCTCCAGCTCTGCAGAACCTCCCTTGCTGGGTGAGACCTTCTCTCTCCCCTGGGAGGTCATGAAGAAACCACCTGACTGGTACCAAAGGTGCAGATCCTGGATAAGTTCACCCACAATGAGCAGTGGCTGTGAGCCCTGCCTGTTGCCTTGCCAGCATCCCTCATGGCTGCAGCATCTGGAAGCTTCGCCATCGGTTTGGGGAAACACAAGGGGACAGCAGGTGTTTCCAGATCTGCATCCCCATTGTTGCCTGTACCGGATGTCCAAGCACACAGCTGTCTGCCGTAGGGACCGGGACTGTCTTCTGGCTCATTCAGAAACAGACGCGGAAATGTGGCAAAGTCACACAAAGAAAGGTTATTGAGCTACGGAAAGGATAAAAATCATGACCCAAGGATGCACTGGTGACCCTTGAAAACATACTGAGTGGAAGCAGTCACGTGCCATCTGCTTGCTTTTGGTTGAATCGCCTGGAAGAGGTAAAACCACAAGAACAGTTAGCACATGGGTGGACGTTAGGCCCTGTGAGCAGTGAACTGGGATGACTGCTACCTGGGGACAGGCTTTCTTTTGAGACTCCCCTATGGCCAGCAGGAGCACAACCTTACCCACGGTACCAACCACAGGACCTGCTGGACCCTTCCTCTTGCTCTTTTCCATAGGGGTTTGTCCCGGGGGAATGGAAGGGACCAAGCATCTTGTCAGTTCCTCTCAATGCACTGAACATACCCACCTCCAGCAAAGATCCCATCCATGGAAAAGGGGGTCCAGGTTTGCCTCGGCAGCCCTTTCTGGAAGTGGAGGAAGACCTTCTCAGGGGCTCCGTCTTAGGCTCCCATCAGGCACTCTTCCTTCCCACAGATGTAGGATGCCAATACTCAGCTCTCTCATCCTGGATGAACCCCAATGCTCGGGTCCGCTCGCTCAAAGCTTCATCAGCACAAGCAAACAACAGATTTATTGGTTTCATGTGAGTTCTACATTCTACTTACAAATCCCCAATCCCCCTCCAGAATGAACTCAACAATATTTGTGTTGACTGCCTTGGTCACGGATATCCTATCTGTGGGCCACCTTCCCCGACATTGCTGTCCAAGGGTCTGGGGTCTATGCAGACTCTGGGAAATTCGATTCAGCTCTTAGCAGAGGGCAATGAACACTACACATTCCTCTCGCAGACAGCGAGCTATTCCAGGCACTCTCGCCACCCCTGCCCCTCAGTTTTCTCTTCATGGCATCAGTCCATCCAGACTTTAGTGTAGACGTACCATGATGCTTGGCTCCACCCTAACAGCTGCGGTGATTCAAGTGCCGCTCAACACGGTCACACTTCAGTGCCTGACAGCCTCCTCTACCCCAAAACTAACTTGTCCTGGAAAGGAGAAAGTGTTTTCTTTATTAAAGAAACAACTTTGGTGTTGGGGGGGGGAGGGATGGACGGACAGAAGGACAGACATACCAGGGAGACCAGAATGATGTGCAGTCGGGTTTGCCGTGAGTCTATCCTTCTATCTCTGTGGCGGGGTCTGTGTTTAACAATCTGTTCTTAGCCATCTCACGAGCATCTCCCCATTCAGTCCTCCATTTATCGATGATGAATTTTATTTCTGTAAAGGTAAAAAAAATGCTTCAGACTCACGACTTCCTAATTATTCTGCAACATGCCAGGAATAAAAACCAAAAGCATCACACAGGAAAGTCTTGGGAAGGATGTCCCTGCTGGCAGATGTTAGTACACCCCTGAGGGCCTCCGAGGCTGCTCCTGTACCTTCTGAGACCTCCCTTCCCAGCCCATACTCCTGTAGCATAGTTCTAAGCCATCCAGACAGCTTTCAGTCCCTGGCCAGTGCCATGCCGTCCCTCATGTCCAGGTGCTGTAGCTGATGAGGGGCAGGGACAGGTCTCCTGCTCTTCTGACCCTAGAGCCTGCTCTCCCACCTGCCCCAGGCATTGATGGACTCAGGGTGAGGGGTGGCATCTCTCCCCTGCCCATGCAGCCACATGGCAGATGAGTAATGGGGACAGCTCTCCCATGCTCACAACATCAGGGCTCGCTCACCCACATCTCCGCCAATGGGGTTGGCTCTATGCCTACAGCTTCATCTTTTTTTTTAAAAAAAAAAATGGGGGCTGGAGAGATGGCTCAGAGGTTAAGAGCATTGTCTGCTCTCCCAAAGGTCCTAAGTTCAATTCCCAGCAACCACATAGTGGCTTACAACCATCTGTAATGGGGTCTGGGTGCCCTCTGCTGGCCTGCAGACATACACATAGACAGAATATGGTATACATAATAAATAAATATATTAAAAAAATGATTTATGTATTTATTATGCATAGAACATTCTGCCTCCATGTATACCTATGTGCCAGAAGAGGGCACCAGGTCTCATTACAGATTGTTATGAGCCACCATGTGGTTGCTGGGAATTGAACTCAGGACCTCTGGAAGAGCAGCCAGTGCTCTTAACCCCTGAGCCATCTCTCCAGCCCTACAGCTCAATCTTATGGAAGCACTTTTTTCTTTCTTTCTTTCTTCCTTTCTTTCTTTCTTTCTTTCTTTCTTTCTTTCTTTCTTTTTATATGTGTGTGTAATAACATATATACATGTATATACATGTGTATATATGCATATATAGTTTGTTTTGAGGCAGGGTTTCTTTGTGTAGCCTTAACTGTCTTGGAACTCACTCTGTAGACCAGGCTGTCCTTGAATTCACAGAGATCCGCCTGCCTCTGCTTCCTGAGTGCTGGGATTAAAGGCATGGGCTACCACCACCCAGCATAAGCATTTTCTTAGTATGGTTTCCTCCTCTCAGATGACTTTAGCTTGTGACACTGTCACCAGGTCCCTGCCTGGACCAAGACTCCAGGGTTACCTCTGGCCATGCTCTTCCCCGCTCCTCCAAGGCACAGACTTTAGGAAACACAAATGTACCAGGCGTGCTGGCTCACACTCTAATCCCGTACTTGGGAAACTGAGGCAGGAGGATCATAGCAGATCAGGTTGGGCCTCAAACAAACAAACAGCAAAACACCAAGGGGCTAGAGAGAGGTCTCAACAGTTAAGAGCACTAGCTATTCTTCCAGAGGACCTGATTAGATTCCCAGCACCCCTGTGACAACTCACAACCATCATCTGCCACACCAGCTCCAAGGGATCTGACACCCTCTTCTGGCTACTCAGACAGCAGGCACACACATGCTACACAGAAACACACGTAGGAAAAGCACATTTAAAAATGCATGTAGGCATGCGCGTGTGTGCTTGTATTTAAGCATGTGTGTGTGCGTGTGCGTTTGTGGATTTGTTTTTATTTTAATTTAATTTTTTAAGGATTTGGGTGTTTTTAAAGGATTTGCACGTATGTCTATGTAAGACCAGAATCACTACTGATTCCAGAGCTTTCTCATCATGCTGAAATAAAAGCCCAGACTCATTAATGTTTGTTCCTGGCAACCTCAGACCTGCTTTATGTCTCTGCAGAGTTTTCTGACCTGGGTGTTTCACATCAATGGAATTTAGCGGTCTCAGCCTTCTAGGTCTGGCTTCTTTCACTCTGGGATCTTTTCACGGTTTATCTGCGGTGTGAATGGGTACTTTGTGCCTTTTTATGGATGCCTGATATTCTACTTTATGTCGTCCATCCATCGGTTGACGGAGCCTGGATTGTTTCTTCCTGCCGTTTCTCCTTGCAGCCCATAGGCCCATCTCCAGACCTAACACTCATCACATCCTATCTTGTTCTGTACAGCACTGAGCAAGGGGCACGGTAGCAGCCTGCTTCCTACCCAGAGGGAGAGCACCCCGGAACAAAGGGGACCTTAGATGTTCATCATTGTTCCTGGCTCAGGATCTGCCTGCAAAACAGATCTCCATCTCTGGGTTTTATCTTTTGGAGGTTTTGTGTTGCTTGAGGTGCCTCCCTCTCTCCTTTCCTCCCTCCCTCCTTCCCTCCCTCAGTCAGCATACCTCCCTTACTGTTGTTTCTCTTTTGAGACAGGGTCTCACTTTACTGGGGGACCTGGAACTCACTATGTAGACCAGGCTGGCCTGAAACTTCCCGCGATCTGCCTGCCTTTGTTGGGTTTAAAAGTGAATGCCACCATTCCTAATTTGGTTAGTGTTTTTTGAAACAAAGTCTTATTTTGTGACCTCAACCTCAGGATCCTCCTGCCTCGTTTTCCTGGGTAGCTGAGATTATAGTTTTACACTGCCATACCCAGTCACAAAACAGATTATTTTAGTGGATATTTTACATTTTTAAACATTTTTGATTATGGGGTGCTCCTGTGCCCTGTGTGAATGTGGAGGTCAGAGGACAGCTTGTAAGTGTTGGTTCTTTCCTCCCCGCTGTGTGGGTCCCAGGGATTGAACAGGGGTCATTAGCCTACCCAGTAGCAAGTGCCTTTACCTGCCAAACCAGCTCTTGTCACCTCACAGAAAAGATCCATCACAGTGTTCTTACTATCAGGCTGCCCCGAGTCCAGCTTGCCTAACGTCCTCACTGATCCTTCCAGCCAAGATTTCAACAGACCGCAAGCAAGCTCCACCCAGGGGGGCGCACCATGGAAACCTCGGTGTTTACATTTCTCAGGTCTGCTCGGGTGAGGACCACTCAAGCTAGGGGAGTCTGAGAAAACCAGAACAGATCCTCTGGCTAGGAACAAAGTAAGGAAGGAGCTGGAGCAGCGCCACGGTAGCAAAGTGGGCACCCGGAGCCACTTCCGCTAATTGCACCGGTGGCTTTCCTGCAGGCCACATGATGGAGGGAGGGAGGGGAAGAAGCAGGAAGAGCTGACACTTCACACTGATCAGCGCTCTCGGGCAGCCTGCGGATCTGCTCCGTTGCTTCCCCATTGAAGGGTGGGGAGGGCCCTGAGAAAATGCACAAATAAAATTCGAAGCAGAGAAAAGAAAGCTAATTAATTGGCTTTGGGTTTTGAAACTGTTTACATTCTCTTTCCCTCAATGAACAGTTTTGTTGCTTCCCTTGACTAAGAGTAAATAGACAGTAGGTACTGGATGGAGAGCTTCCTCTCTAACTGCCAAATGCCTCTTCTTCCTGAACCCCATTCTGCTTCTTTATTTATTCCTTTGAGATAAGGTATGCAAGATCGTTAAATAGTTTGTCAACTTGACACAACTTAGAATAGCGTGGGAAGAGTTTCAGGGATGGATTGTATACACTAGATTGACCTGTGGGCTTATCTGTAGGAGTCTGTCTTAATTAAGGTAACTGGTACTAGGCTGAGTCAGTCTACTGTGGGTGGCACCAATCCCTAGTAAGGAGTCCTAAACAGTGTAAGAGTAGAGACATCAAGTTGAGCACAAGCAAGTAAGCAAGCAAGCTGTGCATGCACGCCCTTGTTTCTCTCTGATCCTGAACTCAGAGATGACGTAATTAGCTATTTGAAGTTCCTGCCTCCTGTACTTCCCTTCTGTGATGGACTAAAATCTAGAATTGTGAACTAAAATAAACCTTTTCTCTCTCCCAAGACGGTTTTTGTTGATGTTGTATGTTTGTTTTGTTTTGTTTGTTGAGGTATCTTATCACAGCAACAGAAATGAATCTAGAACTCAAGGTCTTGAATGTTACTCCCCAGATAGCTAAGAATGGTCTTGAACTCCAATCCCCCTGCCTCCACATCACAAGTTTTGGGATTACAGGCTTGGATCAACTCACCCAGTTTGATGTGGTGCTGGGTCTTGAACCCAGACTTCTGAACACCTTTAAGCAAGCGCTCTATCAACTGAGCCACACCCTCAGCCCTACATCCTACCTTCCGTCTCCCCTTCTCACCCTCTTCTGATGCAACTCTACCCCTGCCTCCAGCTTTCACCTCCCTTTCTGGGTCTATCTCCAGGGCACCGGCTCTGTCCTATTCCAACTGTCCTGTTCTTACAGCTTTGATGCTTCTTTAACCACGGAAACACTAGCTGCAGACACAAGGTTTGGATGGCTTAGTGTGGAATCTATTTCCTTATGAACTACCCAACTGGTCCGTGTTTCAAGCTCAAGACAGGACATCTTTAACATGGCTGTCACAGGAGCCTTGAGGAGATACTCCAGCCAAGGAATGTTAGGAATATTTCTTAATACAAGCTCCCTGACGACGCAAAAATTCCCAATCAAGCCAAATCAAAACAAGCCGAATTAAGAAATATCCAGGTTTAATGGGAGATCTGGGCCACTCGAGAGGGAACCAGGAAGCCACGGGAACACTACCTCCGGGAGGAAGAAAGGGAGACCACGTGTTCCTCTTTCAGGAGAACACTTAAGTACCCTGGGGAGTGGTCCTGATCCCATCCCCAGGGAGGGGTCAGGATCTGGCCTCCTGGGATTTGGAGTCCCGACCAGGCCTGAGGGCTGGGATAGATGTGAGGGACTGGGGCCTATGCTCCCAACTTGACAAGGAGAAAACCATGTGCAGTGGGTTTCATGAGAGACACACGCTTTATTTTCATGCTGCCACCCTGGTGGGACACTGGTTATCTTTGGTGAGCAATTCACCAGTCTCTGCCACCACAGGCTGCCCAAGGTCACCACCAACCCTCTCTCAGGGAGCGTGTACTTCACTGCCCCACAGATAAGCTGTCATTCTTTACCCTGTACAGGCTAGGTCCTCCAGCAGATAGGCCGATCTTGCTCCTCTGGGCTCTCATGAAGCCTTGAAATCTGGGGCAACTGAGTCCCTTCCACGCTACACCCACACAGGTGGGAAAAGTCACAGACCCCATCATCTTCAGAAGAGAGGAAAGGAAAGAGTGGGTCCTGGACCTATATTCCTCCTTCAGCAATCTCACTGTTCCCTGCTGCCCCAGCCCCACCCTCCAGAAGTCTGCCTTGCCACTCCTGTCCAAGGCCACCTCTGAGGTGGGTGCGTTCTCCGACAACCGCTCAGCCTTCACTGCCCACAGAAGTCTCGAGACCTGAAGGTGGTCTGAAGGCCCAATGGGGCAAATAGAGTTTTCTGTTTTTAGCTCTGGCCTATGACTTATTTGATGGCACGGTTCCCTTGAAACCTGAAAAGGCGCCTTATCTATTTGCTTCCAGTTCATTCCAGATGCCAGCAACCACACACAAAATGCATTTTTAGACATAATTTCCCCAGCCTGTCTCTTGTTCTCTGTTCTCAGGTCATTACTTATCCATGCGAAGGGGACAACACTGAGATTCTGTGCTCAGGGAAGGACATTGGCTATTCGGACCCTAGGCAAAGCAGAGGCTTAATGGCCCTTTCCTGCTCAAGGGTCTTTTTTTTTCATTTATTTATTCTTTTTAAAATATTTTATTTAAACTGGGCAGAGGCAGGTAGATCTCTGTGAGTCCAAGACCAGCCTGGTCTACAAAGAGAGTTCTAGGACAGCCAGAGCTATTACACAGAGAAACCCTGACTTGAAAAACCAAGTGTGTGTGTGTGTGTGTGTGTGTGTGTGTGTGTGTGTGTGAGAGAGAGAGAGAGAGAGAGACACACACACATGCTGGTGCCTGAAGAGGTCAGAAGTGAGAGTCAGATCCCCAAGAGCTGGAGTGACAGCAGTTCAGAGCTACCTGACCTGGGGCCTGGGTGTCGGAGGCAGAACTCTGGTTCTCTGGATGAATAGCAGGTACTTTTAACCACTGAGCCATCTCTCCAACCCCCTGTTTATATGTTCTTATTTTTGTTTTATTTTCCATGAAAGGGATTGACCTCAGAGCCACTGAGACTCTGTGACTGAACCACACACCCACCTCTGGAAGGCAAACGTTTCACAGTTTGATTTCTTCATGGTGACCGAGACCCCAGGTTTGGCATGAAGTCTTTCATTTTTGTTTCCCTTGCAAACCAGTGAGCTCTGGCCTGAGCCTGCCTAAGTTTTCTAAGACCTTGACAAAGATTGCCAGGAACCCCTCCCTTAGACGGCTGAGTAATTCCCCAGCTGGACCCAGGGTGTAGGTATAAGGCACGTGCACACCTTACTGGCTCAGTCTGTGATGGGCTCAAAACTGACTAAGCCCAATAACGATGATCTTAGTCTCTACCCAGTTCCTGATGGACGTCTATAAAAGGCTGCTGGGTAGGGCAGGCAGGGCGGCTACACCCTAAAGGCCTTGCCACTGGGGAGTTCTTTTCTCTACCCTTTGTCAGAGTTTCCTTTTCCTTCTTGGGCATGAGACAATGAACTCAGAAACTACCAGCTCGGGGTGACTTTGATGATCATTGTGTGTCTTAGTGTTCTGTTCTATTGCTGTGAAGAGACACAATGACCAATGATCATAACAACTCTTTTGTTTGTTTGTTTTGTTTTTCGAGACAGGGTTTCTCTGTAGCTTTGGAACCTGTCCTAGAACTCCCTCTGTAGACCAGGCTAGCCTTGAACTCACAGAGATCCGCCTGTCTCTGAGTGCTGGATTAAAGGCGTGCGCCACCACTGCCTGGCCAGACCACAGCAACTCTTATAAAGGAATCTTCAGTTTCCAGGCACAATGTGAGTTTGTGTCTCACTTTGAAAAAGGAGATCCAGCCAATTAGCTAGCTGCTAAGCCTGATGACCTGAGTCCCACTCCCAGAACTCACATGATGGAAGAAGGAAATTAATTCCTGCAAATTGTCCTCTGACCTCCACAGGCACCCCACACCCTGGTACACAAAAGCAATATAAGTAAAAAGTCATTTGTTTTTTTTTTAAAGGGTGGGTAAGCTGAGTGATCTGGATTTCAACCGCCACGGTGATCGGATTTACTGAGGTTTTGCCATTGTCAGCACCTGGACTGGAAATGAGATCTGGACCTTAGAATCCAGGTGACTGATATAAAAGAGACTATAAAGCTGGGCATGGGCATGATGACCAGACACAGCATCGCAGCCTCAGCTGTGAGTTCAAGCCAATATGAGCATGTGAGACCTCTCATAAAAAAAAGGGGGGGAGGAAAGGAAAAGACAGAAGAATGGCCACAAGTTCAAGGCCTCCTTGGGCTATAGAGAGTGTACTACTCCAGCTTGAGACCCTACAGAGTGTAAAGGGAGAGAGAGCGAGAGCGAGAGCGAGAGCGAGCGAGCGAGAGAGAGAGAGAGAGAGAGAGAGAGAGAGAGAGAGAGAGAGATGCTATGCAGCCAGGGATCACCTTGAACTTCTAATTCTCCTGCCTCCATCTCTTAAGTGCCGCTGTTACAGCCCTCACCACCATACCTGGTTTTTATTCATGTACACACTGTTTATGGATGTTCTTGGGTTGTGTTAGGGGGGTGATGATTGTGAGGCTCACAGAGTCTCAGGACACGACTTCCTTTGCAGAAGAAATCTGCCAAGCCCTGGAGAGAAGAATTGCTGGGCTCGGGGTAGAACTTCCTGGGCTGGACCTAGCAGGGACATTTGACCAGAACTCAGCCCTCTGACTCTGTCCTCCATGTGTCCCCACGACACTCGCTGCTGCCAGTTTCCACTCTTCCTTGTAACAGGGTTTCCACCCAGGGTTCTCTTCTGCAAACCCTACCCAGGCTCTGGTGACCTATGGTTCAGCATCTTTAGATCCAGTGTGTGCTCCAAGCTTCACATCTGTATTCCCAGCAGTGGGTGGAACCTCTCACACTGCAGGCGCTGAGGTTTAAGTCGATCCCATCCTCCAAACCTAATTGTCCTTCTCTGGCTCCTGATTCAGTGAACGGTTTATTCCGTCAAGCGTCTGATCCAGAAACCCAAGAAATGGCCACAGCCATCACCAATTTCTCAACACACGCTTCTTGAGTCACTTACATCTCTCAAATCCTTCTCCCTCCACCCGTACCCTGACTCAGTCCAGCTCAGATTCCTGTGTTAGCCTCCTCTCTCGTCCCAGTGACCCCCGTCTCTCCTGGAGCTGTCCCCCAATCGCTTGGGTCTGCCTCTCCTAAACCCAGTCTAATGAAATCGCTGTTCTGTCTGAGCTCTGCTGTTCCGAAGGGACATAATCACAGTACTTGAGGTCACCCATCTGTGCTGCGGCAGCACTGAGGTGGGGACTCTGGTTTATGAGCCTTCAGAGACCCATGATTCCACTCCCCATTCCTTGCAGGATAAAGCACCAGGAAGCACAAAGAAAATTCTTCGCATAGCAGAAACCCTCAAACAGCAACCCCCTTTGCACACACTCTGAGCCCTGCAGTGAGCTGGGCAGTTTTGCTCTGAGGGAATGAAGCAGGCCCCTCAGAGGGGCCCACGTCTGCCCTCCCCACACACACCTGTTCTGTTTCACTGAGATTCCTAATCCCTTGGTCTTGGTAACCAGGCCATTTTCACAAGGTTGGCCTTGCACCGGCATAGCTTTTCCAAGACAAAACCTTTTCCAGTGACCCCCAGGGTCACTACGGTCCACTCTGTCTTTCTTCCCTTCCTAAGGATGTGGCAGCCACTCTGTGAGAACAAATTGGTTGAGAAGAATCTGAGATTTGATTTTTGAAGCTGCCTGGGAGACCCTCCTCCCCAGTCTTGTTTCTCTTACATACTCATCCACCTCTCTATAAGATGTATTTCTTTTCCTGTTTGTTTTGAAACAAGGTATTGTCTTATTACACAGTTCAGGCTGGTCTTGAACTCGCAATCCTCCTGTCTCTACTTCCTGTAGCAGGATGATTGGCACATAGTACCATGCCTAACCTTAAAGTAATCTCTTTTCCACGTATTAGCTTACTGATGGCCTGTCTTTGAGCAGAAAGCCAGGAAACAAATGAGAAAGGAGTCTACTGTGTCTCCAGAAAGTTAGGAGGCACTGTCCCAAGAGAGCAAAGTGGCAGTGTTTCCACCAGGAAGATCTGCCTCCAGCAGACAACACTGGCTCTTTGGGTTTCTCCTCTTTCCATGGAATCCAGGAAGGTATCTGGCTTATTGTCTCTGGTGCTCATTTAAATTTTGCTGAATGAATGAATGAATGCACACAGAATGGATGGATGGATGGATGGATGGATGGATAGATGGGTGGATGGATGAGTGGATGGATGGATGGATGGATGGGTGTGGATGGGTGGATGGATGGATGAGTGGATGGATGGATGGGTGGGTGGGTGGATGGGCGGATAAATAGATATGGATGGATGGATGGGTGGATGGGTGGATGCATGGGTGGATGGATGTGTGGATGGATGGGTGAGTGGATGGGTGGGTGCGTGGATGGATGGATGGATTTGTGAGGCAGAGAGTGGCCTTCCTCCACACTGTGGAAGGCAGGGCTCCCCAGAGCCCTGTGCTCACTCACAAGCCAGCCTCTGTGTCTAGGGTCTGGAAATCCTCTCCTCTCAGGAGAACTAGAGGATCTGAAACAGTGCCCACCAGGTCTGCAAGCAGCAATTCCGTCTGACCACATGTTCGGGTTCAAAATATCAATCACGTTTCATTCCCGTCCCCTGTCCTCTATTGCATGGGCAGACACCAGGGTCAAAGAGACAGTGTTTCCTGCCTGAGTCTGTTCACCTCCCTTGGCTGCCATTGTACCAGCTTTACCTTGATGATGGCCACGTTTCCTAACTGGGCCCTGCTTCCCTTCTCCCGGCTGCAAACCATCCTTCCTTTGCAGACAGGAACCTTTTGACAAAATCAGACTGCTTCTCTGTGCCCTATTGGCTTCTGACAGCTCTTCTTGCACTTGGAACAGAGTCCAAAATCCTCACCAGATACCACAGTCCACACACACACACACACCACACGTCCACACACACACACACCACACGTGCACACACACACACACACGTCCACACACACACACACACACACACACACACACACGTCCACACACACACACGTCCACACACACGTCCACACACACACACACACACGTCCACACACACACACACACACGTCCACACACACACACACACACACACGTCCACACACACACACACACACACACACACAAGCACGCACACACTCTAGTTCTGCCCAGCTCTCATTCACTCTGTTCTAGCCTTCTGTTGCTCAAACACATGCTACTGCTCCAGGATCCTGGCACTTTCCGCTGCTCTGACCTGGAACTTTCTTTCCCACCTGTGTGTTTGGCTCACTCATGCTTCCTTCGATCTCAGTTCAAACATCCTAGCAAGTCCTTTCCGGATTACGTCAAGGGAGAAGGAACATCACCTGCATTGTTTGTGGCCCTTCCCAGTGTTGGTTTTTCTGTTTTCAGGTGTCATTGTCTCTAAAATCTTACTGGGACTAGAACGGGTGGCATACCCTGGTGACTAGATGGGGCCTGCCACAAATGCTATTTAGGTGAAAATAGAAGGCCATCCAACAGACACCGACAATTGCTGAAGCAGGTGTATCTGGGCAAAAGGTAGGGGCTTGGAACACAGGCCCATAGGTCATCAAGGTAGGCCACAAAGTCTCCAATCACAAGGCCACGGTCCTCCAATCCCCACCAACTTCTGTGGTTTCCCATATGGACTCTGGCCTCTGCCATGAGTTTACTTTGGCCAGGGAGAAGTTCACAGAGTTCAGGGAGATAAGTAGAGGCTTATCAGCCCTGGCCTTCTGCCTCACCACGAGAACATGCCTGGGCATGCCTGCAGCTGGGACACAAAGGACATCAGTGGGGGAGGAACACCGTGCAAGCCGGTCGAGGAGCCAGGGTCCAGCATGGCTGTAGCCCAGGGAGCCATAGCCAAGCGGCAGCTGTAGGAACTCAGATCTCGAAGGCCCGGGAGGAGGACTGAGGAGACTATCATGAGGCTTCAGATATTGCCTTAAGCCCCAAGGAGACACTAACACAGGTCCCTAGGAAATGGGGAGGCCTGTGAAGGGGGCAGGAAGAGGACAGGGACTGGAAAGTCGCGGCCCCTGAGGTGGACTCAGTGGGAGTAACCCAGGGGTTCTGAGTCACTCAGAGTCACTACCCCAAAGCCACAGCTCCCCATCCCGACCCCCCTCTCAGACACCCCTTTTCTTGCTTCAGCAACAGTCAAGGCCTCTCACTTCCTGCCATGTCTTAGCTTTGTCCTCCACCTGTCTGATCCTTGGTCTACAGCCGGTAGCTTAGTTGTTGTCTACCCTCCACCCCTCAGAGGGCTGAACACCAACCCTTGGAAACCTCATCCGTCACCCCTAGCTCCACCCTACACATTACCAGGAGCACAAACAACCCCAGGGTGCTGGAGGGTATGAGTCAGCCTGGGCCCAGAGTACCTAGAAAACAGGGCAAAAGGTGTGACAGGCTGGCGGGATTGTTAACTGGGCTTCCTTAGCGTAGCATGCCACCCTGTGACGACAGTAAGAGGGTGTGGGGTCCTGACTGCTGAGCATCAGAGCTGAGAGCATTACAACAGCAAAATCCTAACCGTGGAAGGCATTCTCCTGCCCCACCCCAGCCTCAGCATCTGGGTGCCACAGAGCTCAGGGGACAGAGATACCAAAATCCCAGAATGCCCAAGTATCTCCACATAAACTGGACATGGTGGCTCATATGGTTTGTCTGGAAAGAGAGGGCTTGGGATAACCCAGGCCCCGGGTTCCTACTAGGGGCTGAGAGAAGGTTCTGGGGTCAAAAGAAGCCGAGGGTGAAGCTGAGACCCAGGTGGAGCTTGAGCTCCTTGGGTGGACACTGGCAACAATGTATCTGAAGTGGAAAGACACCCGCAAACAATGCTGAGTGAGGCCAGAGGCCATCTTTGTAGTCCACCAAGAAAAATGAGGGTCCAAAATCAAGAGCCATCTCCTCATTTAGCTAGGATCCCAAGGAGAAGGAGGGCAAAAGCTTTTAGAGTACACCAAGGCAACCCTGAATTTTTCAGAAAATGCTTTCAAACTACACAACACAGGAAAAGGAGACGGAGGTTGAAATTTCCACGGACAGAAAATAAAAATGCTCACGTCCGACTTGGATGGCTTGTCAAGCCTGAATCTACTATAGGGATCCCTACATCCAGGAAAACTTGCTGCCCCCCCCCCCCACACACACACCGCCCCGTGCCTAAGAAAGCGAAGGTCGAAGAGAACACGAGAAACTGATATAGGGAGATTTTAGAGAGACTTTGAAGTCTTGGTGAAGGCCTTGTTTTCATTAGGCACCTGCTGTATATCGGGAACCTTGAAAATGCCCAGCACCTGGAAGATGCCGGGCACCACGCTCACAATGACATCCTGCTCTCCGCCCACTCGGACAGCGCCCAGGGCAATGGGAATTCTTATTATTTTGTTGATGAGGGAAGTGCAGTACGGGAGTATTGAATGAGGGCGTCAGAATGCATGCTGCCCACGGGTCTGTTCAAATCACGTAAGATGGCTTATAAAGATGGGTTTCTCGGAGAACCGGGAAAACAGCTCTGGGACTTTAAACCCGAAGGTGGTGTTGGGAGAGGATGAGAGAGGTTCAGGACGGAAGGAATTAACCGCTGGTTCTCGGAGAGAACGCAGGCAGGTATGGTGCGACCTCTGGTGGATGTGAGGGGAATGGCAGCATGGGGACCGCCTTGCCCCTGGTCCACGTGTGAGTAGGAGGGAGGGGAGGATCAGCGGGGCCCAGAAGAGTAGAGGAGAGGGGCACGTTGTGTGGAGTTGAAAGCCAACTCGGGCGTTGAACAACAGTGTCTATCCCAGGGGATCCAGGTCTAGGGAGGAGCATTCTGGGAAGACGGAGAGAAAGGAGATAGACTTTCACTAAGTGTTGACTATCCACATGGAAAAAAGATACAAAAGCAAAAAAATGCCTTTTTTTTTCTTTTTGGTAATTTTTTTGTATATCAGTTAAAGATAATTGCCACACAAGCCTGGTGTCCTGTATTTGCCCCCCTAGTACCCAAGCCAGGGAGGAAGTGAGAAAGGATGCCAGACAATTGTCCTCTGACCTCCGCAGTCAGAGGCCTTCTTCACACTCCCTTGGAGGCTAGAATTAAAAAGACAGTAAATGCACAGCCGCTCAAGTTGGAGGCTGGGGGCGGGGGGGGGGGGGGGGGGGACGACTAAGGAGAATTTCAAACTATTGCATGCAGAATGTCTGCAAGGACACTCATGGGGTCACTGCTCCGTTTGGTCCCCGGCTTCACTCTGAGGACCATGTGGAGAAGTTCATTGAGAAGAGCCTTCACAAACTCTCCTTGTTTACACGCAGGTGTGTGCCTCCTTATCTGTACAGGCCAAGTGAAAACGTGCAGGATGCCTTGGAAGCCGAAAGGAGGAGTCAGATCCCTTGCAACTGGAGTTACAGGCATTTGTGAGCCACCATGTAGGTGCTGGGAACAGAACCCAAGTCCGCTAGAAGAGAAGTGTCCTTAACCACTGAGCCATGTCTCCAGCCCCTCTCTTCTTTAAGATGGACTCTCATGTAGCCCAAACTCATTGTGTAACCAAGGATGGACTTAAACTTCTAATCCTTCTGCCTCTCTCTCCATGCTGTACGAGGTTTTTTCTCTTGGGCCACCAACCAGCTCCCAAATTACGACACAGAGACTTAGTTATAAATACTTGGCCTTATCTTTTTTTTTCGAGATTTATTTATTTATTATGTATAAACATTCTGCCTCGATGTATGCCCGCACGCCAGATGAGGGCGCCAGATCTCAGTACAGATGATTGTGAGCCACCATGTGGTTGCTGGGAATTGAACTCAGGACCTCTGGAAGAGCAGCCAGTGCTCTTAACCTCTGAGCCATCTCTCCAGCCCCCACTTGGGCTTATCTTATGCTTGTCCCACTAGCCCTAACAACTTAACCTGTTTCTCTTCATCTACACTTTGCCTCGGAGACTTTTACCTTCTTCCTTCCTGCATATCTTACTTTCACTGCTTCTTGGGTCTGGCTGACAGAAAGCTGCCTGTTTTCTGGCCTCACGTGTGTCCCTCCCCTTCTCCCTTGTTCTCTCCTAGAGTCCTCCTCCTATTTATTCTCTCTGCCTGCCAGCCCCACCTATCCTTCTTCTGCCTAGCTACTGGCCATTCAGCTTTTTATTAGACCCATCAGGGGCCTTAGGCAGGCAAGGTGAAACAAACGCAACACATCTTTACATTGTTAACAAAGACAAGGGAAACAAATGTAACACATCTTTACATTGTTAACAAAGACAACGGAAACAAATGTAACACATCTTTGCATAGTTAAAATTATATACCACAAAATAAACCTTTTACTTGCTAGATAATTACATTTTAGTAAAGAAAATACTTTTATTGGGGGCTGGAGAGATGGCTCAGACGTTAAGAGCACTGACTGCTCTTTCAGAGGTCCTGAGTTCAATTCTCAGCAACCACATGGTGGCTCACAGCCATCTGTAATGGTGCCCTCTTCTGGCCAGCAAGCATACAGACAGATTATTTATTTATTATGTATACAGCATTCTGCCTGCCTGTATGCCTGCCCACCAAAAGAGGGCACCAGATCTCATTATAAATGGTTGTGAGCCATCATGTGGGTACTAAAAATTGAACTCAGGACCTTGGGAAGAGCTGTCACTGCTCTTAACCTCTGAGCCATCTCTCCAAGCCTGCTCCCAGGATTTTTATCCTATAATAAAATGTGTGGGGTGCTCGCTTCGGCAGCACATATACTAAAATTGGAACGATACAGAGAAGATTAGCATGGCCCCTGCGCAAGGATGACACGCAAATTCGTGAAGCGTTCCATGTTTTTTTGAATTACCGCACCTCAGGAGTTGCGGCGCCTGTATCTGTGGAGCCGCCGGGGTGAAGAGCCACTGTAGTTTTAGTCGTCCAGGGGAGAGTAGCCGCATTTGGGGTCTCAGATCCCGCCGTTCCTGCATTCCAGGTTGCAGCTTCACGCTTCTCACCAAAGAACATGGAAGAAAATGAAAACAGCCAGTCTCCAACAACAAGCTACCAATATCCCAAAGAAACCAGTAAGGAAGCGCCAAAATTCAGTACAGAATTCAGGAGGAAGTGCGTCTTCTAGGTTTTCCAGGAAAAGCTTCAAACTGGATTATAGACTAGAAGAAGACGTAACTAAGTGGAAGAAAGGAAAAGATGGGAGATTTGTTAATCCGTGGCCAACGTGGAAAAACATCTCTATTCCAGATGTACTTAGGTGGCTGATAATGGAGAAAGACCACAGAGGTGTCCCAGGCTCCAAAGAGGAACTTGACAAAGAGCTCCCAGTGCTTAAGCCGTATTTTATCAGTGACCCTGAAGAAGCCGGGGTGACCGAGGCTGGCTTACGAGTCACGTGGCTGGGCCACGCAACGCTGATGGTGGAGATGGACGAGCTCATTTTCCTCACGGACCCCATGTTCAGCTCCCGCACCTCTCCCTCACAGTACATGGGCCCGAAGCGATTCCGCTTCCGCCGCCCCGTGTACCATAAGTGAGCTCCCCGCAATAGATGCGGTCCTTATCAGTCACAACCACTACGATCGCCTGGACTACGGCTCTGTCCTGGCTCTGAATGAGCGGTTTGGCAGTGACCTGAGATGGTTCGTGCCTCTGGGTCTCCTCGACTGGATGCAGAAATGGGGCTGTGAGAACGTGATTGAGCTGGACTGGTGGGAGGAGAATTGCGTGCCGGGCCACGACAAGGTCACCTTTGTCTTCACGCCTTCCCAACACTGGTGTAAAAGGACCGTCCTGGACGACAACAGGGTCCTGTGGGGCAGCTGGTCTGTGCTGGGGCCTTGGAACCGGTTCTTCTTTGCTGGGGATACTGGCTACTGCCCTGCTTTCAAAGAGATAGGGAAGAGATTTGGGCCCTTCGACCTCGCAGCTATTCCCATTGGAGCATATGAGCCAAGGTGGCTTATGAAATATCAGCATGTTGATCCAGAAGACGCTGTAAGGATTCACATCGGTGGGAATTCACTGGGGAACTTTTGCCTTAGCTGATGAGCACTACTTAGAGCCTCCAGCGAAACTGAAGGACGCTCTAGAGAGATACGGACTTAAGACTGAAGCACGGAGTCAAGATACTTGAATACCGATGGTAAAGCTTTCGACGAGACGTGAAATGGGACTCTCAGGAAAACAAATGAGAAGACTAAGAACTCGCAAATATTACGCCATTTTTCACGTGGAAACAACTTCCGCAAGTGTGTGTTTTGTTTTGCATCCTAACTTGCCAACTGCCAAGACTCACAGAAACTGTGAGAGTACAGGGAGGGTCATTCAAGGAACTGTCCGACGTAGACTTAAAGAAATACCAATGACACAAACATTGCAATATATTATTTCTTTTTTTAGCAAAACACTACATTTTAGTGTAGTAGAATTTCTAAGGTTGTTAAAAATGACATTAAAGTTTCCTTTCTTTTTCTGTGATTCAGGGCTTTCTCAAGAAGAGTGGAGCTTACCTACCTACCTAGACTGTTCAGACACACACCCCTTTCTTTTTCTTTTCTTTTCTTTTTTTGGTTTTTTTTCGAGACAGGGTTTCTCTGTGGTTTTGGAGCCTGTCCTGGAACTAGCTCTTGTAGACCAGGCTGGTCTCGAACTCACAGAGATCCACCTGCCTCTGCCTCCTGAGTGCTGAGATTAAAGGCGTGCGCCACCACCGCCCGGCCACACACCCCTTTCTTATATTCATATGATAAAATGATAATCATGACTTCAAAAAAAATGTGTGGATATTTTTGTTGTTGTCTTTGTTTGTTTGTTTTGTGCTTGTTTGCTTGCTTTTTAAGACAGGGTTTCTTCGTATGCCTTCACTATCTTAGAACTAGTTGTGTAGACTAAGCTGGGCTCGAACTCACAGAGATCTACCTGCCTCTGCCTCCAGAGTGCTGGGATTAAAGGGTGTGTGCCCCACCCAGCTAAAATGTCTTTTTTCATGAATTTAGAACTGTCAGGTGAATGGTTAATACTATCAGTTTAACAGGAAACAGAAATAACCTGGAGGACAAATCTCCCAGCATGCCTGTGAGGTCTCTAGCCTGGGCTAAATAAGGTGTGAAGACTGACCTAGTGCAGGTGGAGGTCCCAGAGTGTATAAAGAGGAGAAAGCTAGCTCAGCGTAAGCATTGCTCTCTCTGCTTCCTGACTGCAGACACAGTGAGCAGCTGCCTCCTGCTGCCGTGTCTCCCCCGCCATGAGGGACTGTGCCCTCCACTCACGAGGCTGAAATAAGCCCTTCCTTCCTCAAGAAGATTTGCCAGGTTTGTTTTTGTGCCAGCAGCGAGAAAAGTTACTACGACACTAAGATAGGAATATACGAGCCAGGCTGGCGGTGCACGCTTCTGAACCCTGCACTCAGGAGACAGAAGCAGGAAGCCAGGCTGGCGGTGCACGCTTCTGAACCCTGCACTCGGGAGACAGAAGCAGGAAGGATCTCTAGGAGTATGAGGCCAGCCTGATCTACACAGCAAGTTCCAGGGCAACAACAGCTCCAGAGTGCAGCAGTGTCTCAAAAACAAGGTTTAAGATGCGACCCGCATACACAGCGGAGCGAATAGTTAAGACAAGTGCAGAGGCTCTCGGCCGCCAAGCCTGATGATTCCAGCTGGATCCGAGAGCCACATGAAGGGAGGAGTGATACTTTAAAAATTAAGAAAAACTAAGTCATATAAAACGATCACAGCCTAAAAGCCTTTCTGGCACAGATGTCTGTCTCACTTGGATGATGAGCCTCTGATTTAATTTGGGACATTTTCAGAGAGATCCTTTGATTGTAATAATCTTGGAAGACCTCAGAAAAAGAGTTTTCTAAGTAAAAAAAAAAAAAGCAATAGCAATGACATCTTGGTGAGGAGGTAGAAAGTTTGGATCCCCTCCCAACGTCAGTGACAAAGCAGAGTGGCTGTTACTTTGAAAACAGTTTGGCAGCTCCTGAAAACATTAAACATAGGGGCGGTTTTGAACCAAATGCAATTTCTACGTATATATAATGTGTGTATGCGCACACACACACACACACACACATCAAAAAGACACTAGTCTGTCCAAAATCTTGTTGGTCATGGTGTGCACACCTGTGATCCCAACACTTGAGATGCAGGAGCAGGAGGATCTCTGTGAGTTTGAGTCCAGCCTGGTCCACAGAGTGAGTTCCAGGACAAGCAGAGATACATAGTGATACCTTGTCTTAAAAAAAGAGGGGGAGGGCTGGAGAGATGGCTCAGAGGTTAAGAGCATTGCCTGCTCTTCCAAAGGTCCTGAGTTCAATTCCCAGCAAACACATGGTGGCTCACAACCACCTGTAATGAGGTCTGGCGCCCTCTTCTGGCCTGCAGGCATACACACAGACAGAATATTGTATACATAATGAATAAATACTTTTTAAAAAGGCGAAAACAAAATAAGCACAACATAGCAGCTATCTAAAGAGTCATTGTAGCTCGAGTAAACATCAGAATGAAATAGTCGTCCTCGCTGTATCCAGGGTAAACATCAGAACAGCTGGTTTCTAGGAGCACTTAGACCTTGAAGAAATTATCGTAGAAAACAGTGGTTGTTCTCTGTTATCCGGAGAGTCGTTGCTGAAGGAGCTCTACAGTCTATGCGTGGTTTTGATCACTGGACGATCCTGGCACACTTGGCGCAACTTACATTATTGGGCTGCAAACAGTACGCAACAAGGACTGAAGCTGCAGGGTGTGATGTCTTCCTTCTCAAAGGATACAGATGAGATCGGGGCTTTGGTATGAGGAACTTGTTTCACTCCAAAACCAGCTTCTGTGTAACAATCAATAACTACTCCTTTGCACAGCTGTTTGGGGCTCAGTTCGTCCAGGGAGGAACTGTTCCTCCCTGCTGACGGAACCTGAATTGCACGTTGGAGTGACCCTCTTTCTTTGATCACCCCATGAAACACAGAGCACCTGATACCAAAATTTTGTGCAAGGCTGTGGCAGCATTGACCATCATCGCTCAAAATGGAACCAAAACAAATGTCCATCAATTTATAGGAAGAAAATACTGATCCAAACTGTAGCGGGGATGAGCCTTGAAAACACTTACGCAGAGTAAGGAGTCAGACACAGAACATTACTTATCACTCCAGTGACAGGAAGTGTCCAGAACAGACAAATCCATAGGTCCAGAGAGTAGATGACATGTTATTAGGATGAGGAAGGGAAATGACACGTGACAGGTAATAAAGAATAAACACGGGGTATTATTTCAGAGTGATGAGACAAGATCTCAGGTAATGTTGCACAATGCCGTCCATGCATTAGGGAAAAAATACTTTTAAATGGGTCAGTATGGGCTGGAGGGCTAGCTCAGTGGTAGAGAGCTAGCCCAACATGCCTGTGACTCCAAGTTTGATCCCTGACACTGCAAAATACATCAAGCAAATTTCATGGTGTAAAAATCACCTTAGAAAAAATTTTTTGAAGACAGTGCTGGCTGTCCTGAAACTAAGTAGACTAGGCTGGCCTCAAACTCACAGAGATCTGCCTGCCTCTACCTCTGTTGGAATTAAAAGGGTGTGCCACCATACCCTGATAAGAATTTTGTTCTTGCAGAGGACCGAAGACCTAAGTTCAGTCTCCAGAGTGGCTCACAACTACCTGTAACTCTAGCTCCAAGGGATCTGATGCCTCTGGCCTCTGTGGACCCTACAGTCCCATGCACAGATGAACACAAATACACACACACACACACACACACACACACAAACACACACACACACAGAGTCAAAATTAAAACAAGCTTTAAAAATATGTGTGTGTGCTTCCATGTGCATGCAGGGAGACAGAAGAGGATACTAGAGTGTTCTCTTGTCCTTTCGTCTCTGCTTACTCCTTTGGGATAGGATCTTTCCCTGAACCTGGGTCTCACTTGTAGGCCGACTTTTCTGTCCCACCAGCTGCTCCCCAAATAACCAAAGACTGGATATTAATTATAAATGCTAGGCCGATAGCTTAGGCATGTCTGCAGCCAGCTCTTACAACTTAAATTAACCCGTTTCTATCCGTCTATGTGCTGCCCTGAGGCTTGTTCACCTCATCTGTAAACTTCCCACGTTGCTTCTTCTGTGTCCGGCTCAAGACTCCTCAGGCTGCATCCATGTTTGTGTGACAACACCTCTGTGGGACTGTGTTGAGGGCAAGCATCAAGCGGAAGGGCATTGGCCACAACAAAATGTTCACCTCAGAGCAGTCAGGGAGCCTCGATGAAAGGAGTGGCCCAGGAGAGACCGACCCTTCCCTCCCCTCCCCTGGGGATCCACTTCCTCCAACTAGGCCTAACCTCCTAGTTAGCATTCTTAAAACCCAGTAAGCTCTCTACAGCACCACCAGCTGGGAGACTTCAAACCCTAAACCAACAAGCTTGTGTTTTATTGAGCCAGTAGTTGAGTTTTTCCCCTGTACTGTTTATCAGATAAGAAACTGTGTTGGGGGCTGGAGAGATGGCTCAGAGGTTAAGAGCATTGCCTGCTCTTCCAGAGGTCCCGAGTTCAATTCCCAGCAACCACATGGTGGCTCACAACCATCTGTACTGAGATCTGGCGCCCTCCTCTGGTGAGAGGGCATACATCGAGGCAGAATGTTATGTACATAATAAATAAATAAATCTTAAAAAAAATAAAATAAAAAAAATAAAAAGAAACTGTGTTGGTCTCAGACTCACCGGAGGCTTTTGGGGTTCTGTGGTTCCACACCACTGGACCTTTTAGGATCACCAGTACTCCCCAGCTATCTTTCCCACACCGCTCGGGAATGCAGAAGCTGCTATGAGGCTGCTTACCAAACTACTTGCCTCCACATCTCCTTCCTCAGTCATTAAAAACCTTTCCCCCAAAACACTGTGTACCTTAGCTTAAACAACAGAACCAACTGGAGGCATAGCTCAGTTGGTAGGGTGCTCGTCTGGCATGCACAAAGCCCTGAGGTTCACTCCCCAATATCACATAACTCAGGTGTGGTGGTGCGTTCCCATGAGCCCAGCACTTGGTGGGGGGTTCATAAATTCAAGGTCATTCTCATCTACCATCTAGGGAGTAGGAGGCCAGCCTGGGATACATTAGACCTTGTCTCTAAGTAAATAATAAAGACAGGAATGTTAACAAACAGCTTCCAGTGGCGGAACCCAAGGTGTGGGGAAACGATCTTGAAGTTATTGCTCATATGAGCATGGTGTGTGGGGACGGGGACGTGTGGGTACCACAGTGGGTGCATAGAGCTTCCAGGGATGGAGCTCAGGTTGCAGGCTTTCACAGCAAGCACCCACTGCTAAAGCCACCTTGCTGCCCCAGCTGAGTTTAATTGTGCGTGCATGCGTGTGTGTGTTTGTGTGCCTGCATGTGTGTGCCTGTGGCTGCACAAGCTGCCTGATCTCTGTTCCCCAAAAGACATTGTCCTTATTATAAACTCTATGCTAACTAGCCTTCCCTTGGCTGGCGGCGGGGTCAGGAGAGCACTGTCTGCCTTCAAAGGTTGATTGGTACGAGCATCCCTGAAAACCCTGTGTGGAGCCAGGTGGTGATGGAGCACACTTTTAATCCCAGCACTCAGGAGGCAGAGGCAGGTGGATCTCTGAGTTCGAGGCCAGCCTGGTCTACAGAACAAGTTCCAGGACAACACAGAAAAACCCTGTCTCAGGAAAAAGGAAAAGGAAAGAGACCAGCATGAAAAAAAAAAAAAAAGGCAGTCACTATCTGCGCTCTGCCCAAATGCATGTGAAGACCCATGAAAGAATGAGCTGGGAGTATAGCTCAGTGGTAAAGCCTGCACATGGAGATCAGGGGTGACACTGAGGAGTTGGTTTTCTCCTTCCATTCTCCATTCTTTTTTTTTTTTTTTTTGCTTTTTTGAGACAGGGTTTCTCTGTGGTTTTGGAGCCTGTCCTGGAACTAGCTCTTGTAGACCAGGCTGGTCTCGAACTCACAGAGATCCGCCTGCCTCTGCCTCCCAAGTGCTGGGATTAAAGGCGTGCGCCACCACCGCCCGGCTCTCCTTACTGGGTTCAGGAAATTGAACTCAAGTTGTCAGGCTTAGTGACCCTTTTACCTACTGACCCATCTTACTTGTTCTTAGTACACTTTCCTGGTTTTGTTTCTGTTTTTTCGAGACAGGGTTTCTGTCGCTTTGGAGCTTATCCTGGAACTAGCTCTTGTAGACCAGAGCTGGCCACGAACTCACAGAGATCCACCTGCCTCTGCCTCCTGAGTGCTGGGATGAAAGGTGTGTGCCACCACTGCCTGGCCTTAGTACACTTTTAAATGGATATATATACATATATATATATATATATATATATATATATATATATATATATATGGAAAAACAAAACAAAAAACCTCCCACAACAATGGTTAGGGAAAAAAATGTCAGAAAATAAAATCTATGAAGGGGAATCTAGCTCTCCTGGCTGTGGAAAACACAGTGTAGTCCTCTATAAGTACCAGTAACACCCCAGCATGAGTTAGAGAAGATGAGATACAGGGAAACAGTACAGTGAAGGCGGTCTCAAATCAGGGCCAGTGGCACTGTGATGGGAAGGAAATGGCGCGGCTGGGTGACTCTGCACACACGGGCACTGAGAGGACAAGCCGACACAGCACGTATAGGGACGAGCGGAGGCTTTCCCTCAGTGTGTCAGCTGCAGCTCCTGTCCCCCGAGCCTCTTTCAACAGGTGGGGTGATCCAGGATGCCTGTTTCTGGCTCACCACACCCTGGAAGCCCAGCTGGCCAAAGTACAATTCCATATCCATGCTCAGGTCAGGCAGACCTACTTCCTCCTGTGGGTCACTCCTACCTTCTCCTTTCCTGGGAGGAAGGCATCATCAGCATGGTGGGGAAGGGGGCAACCATGCCACCCAAGTCTATTGCCAGCTTGTGCCTAGCTGGTCACATGACTGTCAAGCATTTCATTTCCTTCGACCTCAGTTTCTTCTTTTGCAACCTGAAGCAATTTGGGTAAATTAGTGATTCTCAACCATGTTGTACATTACAACCAGGACGTTAACCACTGGTTCCAGTGCCCGCAGCACACCCCAGATCACCTAACTCGGACTTCTTGTAGGGTGCCCAACCAGGCAGCCAGTTTCCTGCAGGAGGTGTGTGTTTCATCTAAGACCTCTAGGCTCCTCCGGTGTTTGGAGGCTCACTGGATGGACTGTCCATTTGCCGTCTTCTGTCACAGGAATGTTAACGCCGGTCACGCACACATTTGGCTTCAGTCCATGCTCCTCCTACTTGACAGCCTGCTTTTGAGAGCTCGGGACAGCAGCCTCACTGGGGACTTTGTCCAGCCCCACCCCCCCTTCAGCTAGCCCTGCCCCAGCCCACCTCTTGCCCTTTGATGCTTACAATCAAGAGATCATTTTTACAAACCAGCCTGCCCAGGTATGGCCAGGGGCTTCCAGCTTCTTTCCAGGCATGCATAGCAACCGAGGGAGGAGCTGGGAGAGCAGGGCTGTCCAATCCCGGGAATGGAGGGCTTGATATTTCTATCCCTGATACGGATCCACAAACATTTCCCAAGGAAAGCCTGACTCTGGTGGAGGGTTCTGGGGTGCCTGGTTGGTCCCTGGTACTCAGGCCAGAGCAAAGGGCTCCATTCCCACCCAAGTGTTATTCCCCTGCATTATATCCAGGGATCACAGCCTAGGAAGGGAAACGCTTTGACCTTCAGTCTCTGCCTTCACTTGCAGCATGCTTTATGAGTCACGTGACACACCTGAGCCTGTGCACTTGGCAATAAACACGACCTTGTCCATTTTACAAGGCCAGTGACAGTATATACTATCTTACTACACATACTTGAGACGCTAGGAAACACATTTGGTTGGGAGCTTATACTAACTTGAGAGGGGCCACTCATCTGTCATGGAGGAGCCTGAACAGGACATCAGGGAGACGCTGGCAGGTGAGTGGATCCTGTTTTTGACAGTCCTCCAAGGGAATAGTGGCAGAGGGCGGTGTGCAGAAGGTGGTGGCTAGTTCCTTAAGCAGTGGGCCAGTCGTGAGCAGAGAAACTGGACCCAGGGTTCTCTCCCTCCACCACCAGCAGCATTATCTGAGCACTCCTTTCTTCTAGCCACCCCGTGGGGTAGGGCTTACTAGCCTCATTTTCCTGTAGAATTCAGGCCCCAATTTGTTCCCTCCCAATTAGATTTGGGAAAGTTCCTGAGAGTTATCAGATACACAAACCTAGTGCTCCACTGACAAGCGGTGTCTGAGATGCGCCCCAGCTGCCTGTGCATAGGGTTGAGTCACCTCAATGCTCAGGTTGGAAGAACAGACAAAACCTCGTTAATCCCTTCGTGCTGAGAAAAGGGACATTCATTACTGCTGTGAGAGGAGGGGGCTGTGCTGACCAGGACTGTCTCCTTGCTGGGAGCTATTTGACGCTGCTGTACAACTAGGGCTTGCATTTGGAGACCCAAGGCTTAAGTGTTCTGGGCTGTTGGCCTGAAAGTACTCATTCTAGCTCTCACGCTTTTAGGTACTGTGCTCTGTCTTTACCTGGGCACCACTGCAATTTCCCCTTATTACCACTTGCCTTTTCTACCCTCTTGTAAATACCCATTCATTGTAAATACCCATTCATGGCTTTGGAGTTTCATTGTTGCTCTGTGGTGTTGGGGACTGAACCAATGGCCTCAGGCATGACGGGCAAGTGCTGTACCCCTGAGCAATTTCCTCGGTCCCTCAAGGTGTTTTTTTTTTTTTTTTAAAGACAGGGTTTCCTCGTGTAGCCCTGGCTGTCCTGGAACTCAATTCACTCTGTAGACCAGCCTGGCCTCAAACTCAGAGATCATCCTGCCTCTGCCTCCCAGATTAAAGGTGTGGACCACCACCACTCAATTCCTGCCTCTGCCTCCCAGATTAAAGGTGTGGACCACCACCACTCAATTCCTGCCTCTGCCTCCCAGATTAAAGGTGTGGACCACCACCACTCAATTCCTGCCTCTGCCTCCCAGATTAAAGGTGTGGACCACCACCACTCAATTCTTTCAAGTATTTTTTTGTTTTGTTTTGACAGGGTTTCTCTGTGTAGCCTGAAATCAGGCTGGCCTCGAACTCAGAGATCCACCTGTCTCTAATGAAGATTTTTAATGATTCTCTTTCTGTATGTAGCTGTGCTAGAGACCTGGAAACACAAACATTGCATAGCAAAGCCAGCAGAAACTCACGGGCACAGTTAGTAAGCATTTCTTCCCCAGATCAGGCACCACTTTAAAACACAGAATCAACTTCCTTTCAGGATTTGGCTGGTAGTTAAGAAAAGTTCCTCAAGAGCAAAACCAGGGGCTATGGGATAGCCACAAAAGCCTAAACCCTAAGCCCAATCCTCAGAGCCCACTTACAGGGGTGCTCTGACCTTTTACACATTCTCTGGCATGCCCTACCTGGAAATAAAAAAGCTTTTATTGTTAAGATTAAATTTGATTAGTCGGGCTGGAGAGTTGGCTCAGTGGCTAAGAGCATTGCCTCCTCTTCCAAAGGTCCTGAGTTCAATTCCCGGCAACCACATGGTGGCTCACAACCATCTGTAATGAGGTCTGGTGCTCTCTTCTGGCCTGCAGACATACACACAGACAGAATATTGTATGCATAATAAATAAATAAATATTTAAAAAAAATAAATAAATTTGATTAGTCCTTTTCCTGGCCTTCCTGTGAAAGGGTAGAATAGACTTGGGTGATGATAAGCAGGAAGCGGAGGCTGGAGACTCCTTCTCAGCCTATCTCTTTCCTAACTCTCCCCCAGGTGAAAATGAACAAGGCATGAATGTGAATCCACACTTGTCAACTGATCCATGTAATGGCAAAACTGACACCACCGTGGGTCCAGGTAAGGACCATGTAGGCCTGTGCTTGCCATGTGGTTTACCCAGTGTAGTTCTAGTTCACACTGTTCTTGAGATAGGAAGTTGACAAGATTGACACGCTAGGCCATAGTCCCCAAAATATACTGACTCATCCTAGCTAAGAGATGCCAGAAGAATCACACCCACTGGCCAGCACCTTGTCCAGACTTCCTAGTAACTTCTCAAATGGCCAACTAAGTACCATGACTGCTACACACTGCCAATGCACTAAATACCCATTGCGTATTTTACTTTTATATGCAGGGGTGCTTTTCTGCATGCGTGTCTGTGAACTACATGTGTTCTTGGTGCCTTCAGAGGCCAGAAGCGGGCCCTGGGTCCCCTGGGACTGGAAATACAGACGGTTGTCACCATCATATGGGTCCTCAGGTAGAACAGCCAGTGCTCTTAACTACTGAGGCACTTCTCCAGCCCTCCACTGCATACATAAATCTCTTACTACAGGCTCAAAGTATAGTTCGGGATAAGTGCTTACCCTACATATATTTAATGCTCTGGATTTGATCCTCAACTCCAAGAAAGGAAGAAGCTAAGTGTGAGGTGCATGCCTATAATTTCTAACACTTGGACATCTGAGGTGGGTGAACTTTGAGTTTAAGGTCTGTCTGAGACCCACTTCCAAAGATAAGTAAGAGCTAGAGAGATAGCACAGTAAGCTGTTCTTCTAGGAGCCCAGTATGATTCTTATCTGGCAGCTCACAACTGCCAAGAACTCCAGCTCATGAGGATCTGACAGTCTTTGTGGCCACACATGGCACACACTTAAGTCTTTTTCAAGAAATTAAAATGCCCCCCCCAAGTGACTAGCTGGTATCAACCTCCAAGCTTTCTGTCTGTAGTAGACCTGACATTGGCACACAACTTCAGCCAGTCCAGCACTTAGTCTCAGCTTATAAAGTATCTACAATAGCTCCAAGTCTACTTATCTTCAGGTTTTTAGAATCATCTTTGCTGTGATAACTGATGTAACAATCTCTAAAATGGGTATTTTATCTAAAAATCTATGTTTCAATTTATGGGTGATCAGCGCTGGTGCTTAAAGTAAGAATTCAAAACTCCAAAGAAAATGACTTCATTGAAATTGAACTGCACAGACAAGAGCTGAGTTACCAGAACCTACTTCACGTGAGCTGCTGTGAACTGGGGATCCACCCAGAGCAAGTGGAGAAGATAAGGAAGCTGCCAAACACGCTGCTCAGAAAGGTAGGTCACACACCGCCCAATACACACTCTGTGGGTGAACAATGCTCCGCAGAGCCAATCCTTTAGTTTCTAAGTACCAAGTTCATGGTGGAAACTGCCTAGAGGGCCACTGACTTCTGCTGGTTCCACAAACCTAATTCAGACATTTCTTAAAACACCTGGCAATTGACACCCCAATTTAAGAAACTTCCATTTAGCTCTGTCAATCTCTGCAACCCCGACTGGCTAATAAAACCAGCATTGTCCTCAGACTGGAACATGGCACGCCCTTACCACTTGGGGAAGGCGCATCTTTGTAATCCCTAGAAATGTTTCTTTCAATTTTTTCCCCAGGCTGAAAATGTGTACTTCAAGTTTTAATAGATTTCATTTCTTAGGAATCTTTTTTCACCAGGCAATATTGGCACATGCCTTTAATCCCAGGACTCAGGAGGCAGAGGCAAGAGGATCTGAGTTCAAGTACAGCCTGGTCTGTAAGAGCTAGTTCCAGGACAGGCTCCAAAGCAACGGAGAAACCCTGTCTCGAACTCCTCTCCCTCACAAAAAAAAGGGGGGAAAAAGTCTTTTTCCAGCTGAGTGTAGTGGTGCACACCTTTAATCCCAGCACTTGGGAGTCAGAAGTTGTCAGACAATCTCTGAGGCCAGCCTGGTCTTCACTGAGTTCCAGGACCCCCCCCCCCATGCCTCTGGCAGCTTCATTGATGTACTCTTTGTAAACTATAATTGTCACAGGATAATCATACTTTCCAGATAGCTTTAACATGAAAAATAAATATGAACTAGGCTCGAGGGCACACACCTTGATACTCCCAGCATTTGGGGAAGCAGAGGCAGATGGATCTGAGTTCTAGACCAGCCAGGACTCCAGAGAGAACTTGTCTCAAAAATAAAGTTTTAAAAATAAACCAACTGCTGATGATTCACCATGGAGACAAAGGCCAACCTGAAATGGCCAACGGTAAGCCTTATTCCACTGACGTTACACAGCGTTCTGGAATCACTAAGTCTTTCCCCAACTTTTAGGACAAAGACGTTCAAAGACTACAAGACTTTCAGGAGCTAGAGCTCTTGGTGAAGAGCGGGAAGTATGAGCACACTCGACACACGATGTCACCTCTTACAGAGAGGCCCTGCTACAACAGCGAAGCTGCAACACTGACTTACTAGTTCCAGAAGAGTGGGGTCTGCAGTCATCGCCAACCACGAAGTCTAGACCCACGTGACAATCAGCTGACCATATCTGAACTTTGGAAAATTTCCTCATTTCCAAGCTCTCTGAGCAGGAGCTGTTTACCCACAAGAGGCCAAGTGTATTTTCAAGTGCCACACCCCAATACTGACACTCGACTACTGAGCTGCATATACACCCAGTCTCACTTACCTATGAAGTGGATTTAGGATCTGAGTAAACAATCGGCTTAAGGCTAAGACAGCTCGTGAAAACAGCTTGCATCACTGTAGCTGGTGGCGGCTTCACTGGCTTACCGAAGTACAAGGTTGGTGGTGTTCACATCCCAAGCCAAGAGGATTCTTGGCGTGTTTTAGATGGCTGTCACTTTATAAGCACTCAGCTATGACCTGCCCATACCCGCTCACCCATCCGTCTTTACATAGCCATTTCTCCTCAAATATCAAGTCACCCTGATCCTTGAGTTTAATTAAAACACCAGGGCTCCTTGTGAACCAACACATTCTATTTGTATTCTCAGCTCAGAGAGTTCACTGCTTCCTTATTACCGACTTCCCAGCAGCTGAGATTTGATGTAAGGATTACCCAACAGTCGGAGGAAAATGGCTTATATAGTATGTGATTCATTTCACACTCCTGCACCTGCAATGTGCCCGATATCCAGGTCTCTAATGAAAGGGGCACTGTGAGAATTTGTGTGCTCGAGGTGTCTAGCTCCAAGATTCCGGTAACAGTGATTGTGACTGGACAGGATGGATCCACAAGTGGTAACTCCCGTTTCACTTTCAATAATAAGGAAAATTTAGGCAGAGGCTTGAGGCTAGTTAGGTTAATAGCTAGAAATCACTATCTGTACAACACTGAGAACTGTTTTAAAATAAATTTGTTTAGAAAAAATTTTAATTGATACACAGCAATTACTTAGGAGGGTGATACTATCCTAATGGCAGAACGTATGTAGGTGCTATCCAGTGGCTACAGTAACTAAACCACAAGGCTAATGAGCAAATTCTTACCTGCTCCAAATTAATAAGCACACTTCAGTATGAAACAAAATGGGGGCGGGGGGCACACATGGAGCTCTAATAGCTTCTACTAAAGCTTTAGTAGGAGGTTTTGGACCTCCTGTGTAGCTGAGAAATAACCCTGAACCTCCCACATGCTGGGATTACAGACTCAAAGACCTAAAACAAAACTTGAGAGCTTCAAGAAGTGCACTAAAAGTTTTACTTCATATCTTGAATGTAAAAACAAGAAACAACTCCACCAAATAACTCTCAAACTTTTCTAAGTAAAATGAACCCCACAGCAGAATACCAGACCAAAAGCCCCGAACACATGAGTTACAATAAAATCAACACCCTTGACTCCTAGATGCACACAATCAATCCGCTTATTACAGTGATAGAGACTGGTAAGTAATCACCTCCTTCTGTGCTGTGCTGTGCTCACGGAAGTAGTCCAGGCATAACTCAAGAGCTGCGAGGAGGCAGCAACAAGTAGTAGGTCAGTAGGTGTGCGTGTGAGGACCTGTTCTCCTTGCTCATCTGCTCCATTAAGAGCCTCAGCTTGCCAGGCAGTGGTAGCATACACCTTTCTTTAATCTCAGACCTCAGCCTGGCCTACAGAGTGAATTCTAGGGCAGCCAGGGTTACAAGAAACCCTGTCCTGAAAACTAAAAAGAGCAAATAAATAATAAAATAAATGGTCGCTCCTCGCTTACCTAAAAGGACCCGAGGAGTGTGATGAGGAGGAACGACCGCTAGGAACTAATGCTTGGCTATGTGAACCCTAAGCATCTGTAGGGACTTTTCAAGTCCTAATCACTTTTCTTGAAGAGTAAACATTTTTATTAATACCTCGTGGCACTTAAACCTTCCTTGGAAAGCTTAGGATAGAAAGGCGCATCCATCCCTGGCTGCTATCTAAATGAAAGGAAAGATGTCGCACACCGTGCGCATGTCCTGTAGGTAGTGTAAGTGGGGTGCTGTTCTTAGAACCTAAGCAAGTGGGAAGAAGATTTCCAAGTTCCAAGCTAGCCTGAGCTACACAGTAAGACCATTTAAAGGATAAAAGGGAAAAGTGTGCTTTTAAAATCTTCCATGCACTGAGGTTAATTTAGTATATTTATTAGTAACTACCTATACCAAAAACCTTTCCCACTTAAAAACTTTTATTAAGATATAGCATATACACAAAAGCACACAAACATACAATTCAAAATGAAAAAGAGCTTGTCCAGCTTGAGAAAGACAGTGGCCACTCCTCTGAAAATCCCTTCGCCCTCCAAGGTCATTCTCAAAGCAGCCACTAACTGTGATCTGTATGTCAACCGTTTTCTTTGATTTACCATGTATTTTAACAGCCTGTTTTGACCTTTACCAAAGTGAACCATAATGGGTAGATTCTTCTGTGGCTTGCTTTTTGGGGACATTATTACATCTTGCAATATCCATGGTCATGGTGGAGCCGAAGTTCATGTTCACACCTGTGAATTCCGCAATGGGGGTGTGTCTGTCACACTAGTTATCCGACACAAATGCTGATGGGATCTTCCCAGGGCTTTGTTGGTCTGGGTTTTCTTTTCTTCATTACACAAGATGACATTAAGACATTTGCTCATCCATCTCCTGGCAACATTTAAGAGTTTCTCAAGAATATGTACCTAGGACTGAGTACAGCACACTTAGCTGTACCAAACTGTTTCCAATGTTGCTCCTAAAAAAACCTGTTGACAGACAACTGATCCGTCTGGGATGGCTGAGAAGAAACAGACCAACTATGAAACTCTGAAAATGCATTTTAATAGAAAATCCATAATTCTGACACAATGAAAATGCCATTTACCCTGTTTCAACTAACTTGAACCACTTTTTTAAAAGCAACACACTCAGAGTACTGTATCCTACCTCTCAAAATGTTTCCATATATAGTACCTGAAAAAAGCAAATTCAGAACATATATGATGGACACCATCATATATAAAAACATCTATATTGTATATTCCCCACCTCCTACTTTGCTGCCCCCACCAAGCGCTTGGACGAGGCAACATCAGGAACTCGTTAGAGGAGCAGGCAGTAAGAGTAAAGGAAGACAGAGATTGAACACTTCGGCTGTTGCTTTTAAACCAAGAATAAGCATTACAATTGCAGTTATCAAACAAGTTAAAATGCAGTCATCCTGGGTCCTTTCACAAGCAAATAAAAACCAGTCAAAAAACGCAAGCTTGAAAACCAAGCTTGAAGGAAGTGCTGCCCCACAGACTGTTTCATGCACATACAAGGCAATGGTTAAGCACACACATCACTCATCTACAATGCAGCTATGCATCTTTAGAAACAGAACAGATGTGAACTTAAAAAACTCCCACTGCAAAATTTTCAGTTTGTACATCCCTAGGTTCCATTAGCCACGTTCTTACACCCTGGAATGATCTTTGGCTCTCCTATAACACTAACTGTATTCAAGGTGAGAAATGTTCTAGAGGAAAACATCTCAGCAGAACAACTTAACCGCTCATGATTACAAAGGTACAAAAGTGGTGCTGGGACCTACTGCAGAGGCCATCTGTCTAGTCTGTCTACATCCTACAGGAGTTGTTCGTCTTCCACCCTCTTGAGAGTTTTGAGGCAAAGGACTATTAGTCTGAGAACTACAGAGAAAACACTCATCAGATGTTATGTCTTTCAGAGACACAAGTTAACAGCATAACTGAGACTTGCTTAAGAATACAGAAGAGTAGACATGCTGGCACAGGCACGCACACACACTTCTGCACGTACCCCCACAGACACAGGCACACATGGGACTATGAGTCTTACAGGACATAAATTAACACAGATTGGTTATACTGTTACACTTTCATGAGATAAGAAAATTCCAAAATAAAAAGCACTTTAAAAAAGATTAACTGCTTGCTCCGATTTCAAAATTAGAGTAATTTGATTAAAACTGGCTCTTCAAAAAGACGTGACACATTCACTATACTCTCAAACACATAAACACCAAATGACAGCAACAGCTATTTGGTCTACAAAACATAAATGTTTCTTATAGTAAGTTAGTACCTAGCCTCTATACCAGAAACCTTAAGAGAGCTTTTTCAAATCTTGTATCTGCATCAATAGAACTCAGTGTCCACAGAGGATGTCTTTTTACAAGAGCCCATTTGCTGTATTGCATTTAAATTCACTGTTGAGTCTAGATGAGGCAGAAGAAAGCAATCTGGCATTTTAATACTTGAGCAGATTTCTTACATTATGTTCTTAATACAACAACAATGTCATCAAACTATAAGCTACATAAAGCAGAGCTCAGAACTGGGTGATTCTACGTCTGCCAGACTGTGGTTGACAACTACCTTCATGTCCACCTGCCTCATCTCATACAACTGCAGAGGCAGCTCCCCACCTTCTGCTGCATCTCTAGATCAGCTGGGGAAGCCAGGGAAGGGGACCTCTTATCCCCATGAACATTTCTCATATAGTGTCTCTAAAAGTGGTTGCTTCATGATTCATCAAAGTTCGATAGAGAGTATTTTAGCTAATAAATTCTGTAATGACCCATAATGCACACTAGAAGGAACACAGTGGCACAACAGTGAGAAACGCCCTTACACTGATCAACATGAAGCCATCTGCTCAGTTTCTTTACCTATCAACCGATGCTAGTATTAAAAAACTTTATGTCACAAGGAACTGCTCTGATATATATGTATATATAAACAAATGTACTTGAGGATAACACTTTACAGTCGATGGAGCTAGGTATAAACATGCTACTACTTCCATGTGAAATATCACCTGCTTTGTTTTTCAAATATCCTTGTTATATACACTACACACTCCATACAGAGAAATATATACATTTTTAAATGGATTAAGATTGGGTTAAAAGAAAATTTTGGTATAGAATTTAAAGGAAAATAACTAGCTGAAAGTTTCTGAATGTTTGCCTAGATCATTTCCTAGGCTGACAGAGGAAGACAGTTTGTAAGGTTATTCAGAACCTTTTACTACTAAAGAAACCTCTCATGGGTGTAAAAATATATTCTAGTTCACTGTACACTTTTGCTATTAAAAGCAAATCCAAATTTCTTCATTACCACCCCAAATTGAAGCACCATTAAAACATCAAATGGAAGTTCTATAAAAATTACCCTTCAACAAAACAAGTTAGAAAAACATCCACTAACACTTGTATCAACAGTGTGCCTCTTATTTAAAAACAAGGGACTAGATTGGAGTCAACAGCTTTATTAGAAAAAGAGCAACACTAAAGCCTTTCAATGACACAGACAATCAACTCTGTAACAGAAAGTCAGAGATACTTTATTTTCACGTCTAAATCCAAAGGCTAAGTATAGCAGAAGTGTAAAAATGGAGTCCCACTCAGTCTGCTTCACATGAACACTAACGTTTAATCCTGTTTTCAAAGTCCGAGACTGAAAACTTGCAATTAAACACTGAGCAAGCCACATGTTTAGGGAATATTTCTTAAAAAGTCTTAAAGAAAAAAATATGATACAGGACCTAAGTTTTCAAAGTGGCATATGTGCTAATAACACATGTTCTGAAATCTGGTAGGTCACAACAGTCCTGAATTAATTTTTAAAAATAATAATAATAATAAAAAACAAATAACTAACTGAGCTTTATACTTTTTCTATGCCACTATAGCTTTCTTTCACCTCATTTTAATGTTGATCTTCACTTTATGCCGTTTTCAGTATTCTTCAAAAAATCTTCAACAGTAGTCCTACAATGCAAAATTTGGGGAAAATTGATAATTAGACAGCATATAAAAGGTAAAATTTTACGACTAAGTGCTGGCCCAGTCGCTAACTGCTAACCATGACACGTGTATCTGAAATGTTTTGTTTCTATATCAAGGCATCAACGTGGTTCATAGAGCCATGTGCCTGTGTGTGCTGCCTATGTGTGAATGGTTCACACAGACATACCTACACTGCTTTTCTAAAACAGGAATGCCACCAATATATCATCTAATTGGTACTTCCTTTCATTAGGATTATTTCATCCCACGCCACTAGCCCAAAGATTGAAGTTATTAGTTTTAAGAACATCTATAAAACCTAGCTTTAAACAGTTCTTTAAGAACCCAACCTCATCTGATATCAATCAGTTCTTCGTGTTACTAATCCAAGTGTCTGTTCTTGCTAGATGCTGTTGCTTTCAATGTCTCAGCCAGTGACTATTCCTCTATACTATGGCTGACCGCAAATTCTCCTACACAGTAGGAAACGTTAAACACATACCTCTTAAAGACTTGAGAATTGCACTGAATGTAACAAGGCGGATAATATGAGGTGTTTATTGTATTTAAAATTCTTTAAAGATATCTAATTCTGGGCACCACTGCATCCCTACACACAGTTGAAAAAAAATTCCATTCTGTTAACATGATTTGTAAAATTTCACGCAATACACAAAAACCCCTCTGTGCTTCTTGTAAAGAACAAAAAAGATACACAACAGTTAAGCGTAAAGGTCACAGGCAATAGCATTCAAACACGGATGTGGGTAGAGAAAGGAGTACCTGGCATGAGTACCTGCTTAGTTTGACTGAATCCTTGATTTCTAATTTGGCTTTTCATGGGCCGCTCACAACACCAACGCTGTGTGAGGTATGGTAGTCAGCTGCAATAATTCATAAACCCTACACTTCCATCAATCCAATGCTACTGGCTCTCGAGTTACAGAACAAACTGCATTAGAATGCAAGGCAATAAAGCAAAAAACTAGAAACATCCTTGACAAAGAAATACTAGCAGTTTAATTAAAACAAAGTAGTCCAACATGTGCCTCAGAAATAGTTTTAAGTTTTTACAGCATAAGTCTCTGCCAATGTACCAACACAAGATGGACTTAATACCAAAAAGAAAAAAACAAAAACAGTTCAACCTTTTTATTAAAAAAAAAAAAAAGAAATGACAGCAAAATCCCTAAAAAAAAAGATAATTAACTTTCAATGGTGACTATATTACATACGTGGACAATAATTTCCAAAGAGGCACACTAATGGGGGCACGAGTCTGCTACAAAATAGCTGAGACAAAACAATGTACCTCAAAATGTTTTGCAGGACTACACTGTCTTTTCCTTCAGAAGAGGCTTTTGTATGTCTTCTTACTCGGCTTAGATCCATCTTCATCTGTGCATACTTACGCTGCACTGTCAAACAGTAACAAAAAGCCCTAATCAAAGTGAGAAACAATACACTTACCTCTGTCTGATCTGAGGTCTTATCAGATCAGTTTTAATTGGACTGAGTGTCACCTTCAGATTTAATGTCTTCACTGGTCCCATTGACCTCATTCTTAGTATCACTTTCCTTCGACTCAGTGCTTGTGTCTTCACTTTGTTTCTCTCGACTACTGGACTTCACACTACTTTTTTTATCATCAGATCCCCTCTTTTCTGCCATAAAAGAAGACATTGACCATGGAATTTAGAGTGAAATACAACAAATACATTACTCTTTAATAAGGGAAACAACAGAGGTGAAAGATCCATTTCCCACAGCCTGCAACAAACAGTTTGCAGAATTCGCCAGTGATGCTTGTAGTTTATAGGAAAGGCCTAGAAGGGGCCTGAAAGGAAACAAAAGTAAAATAGCAAATTTCTCAAACTTGTGAAAAGTTGCTAAATTCATCTATTAATTTAAAACTTCAGTAAATTTTCATTCTAGATAAAGAATATACAAAGGCAACGGGAAAGGTATGAAAGACAGTACACAAAGCTGTTAGCATGAGGTTAATTAAGCTACAAGGGCAAAATGGTAACCAGGAAAAAAAAATTAACATTTAATGACATGTCCACCCAGTGATATGTTTTATTAAAAGAATATTCATGATGATTTAAATACTCAAGAGGAGCATACCAAATAAGAAAACGGATCTTAGCTGGGCAGTGGTGGTGGCACACACCTTTAATCCCAGCACTCGGGAGGCAGAGGCAGGTGGATCTCTGTGAGTTTGAGGCCAGCCTGGTTTACTGAGTAAGTTCCAGGACAGGCTCCAAAGCTACACAGAGGAACCCTGTCTTGAAAAGCCTAAACAAACAAACAAACAAACAAACAAACAAACAAACAAATAAGAAAATGGGATCTTAAAAATCCAAGGCCCCAGACCCGTTTTAACTAGCTGTAAAGACACCTAAGAGAGCTTTTTTTTCCCTTAAGAAAAAATTGAAACTTAGTTCAGCTACAAAAACAAGTAGTTTCCAGCCCCCTGCAGCTGTCAAGCCCAGGCTAAGGCGAAGAGGCACACCTGCACTCTGCCCTCCAGTTCTAAGTATTCCTCTAAAAAAGATTCTGCAGAAAATGTTAGACTTGCTCTGTGAAACCAAGAATAATTATTAGTCTAGCAAAGTAGATCATGATGGGAAGATAGCTAAAGAGAGGAACCCTAAATGGACTATTGTTACAGACACTACGAACTCCCTCTCTTAAGCAAAGGAATGTGTATTAGGTCCAACCTTTGTGAAACAAACAGAGCAATGTCTAAGTGGTTAACTGTAAGACTCGCTTCATGCCTGTCTGTCCACTTGTGGGAACTGTGCTCTAACTGACCTTGTGGGAAAGTCCTCCCTTTGTGCCTTATGGGCTTCTCCGGTGCACAGGCAGCTTCAAGGAGGAAGAGTCGTCTTGTTGCCCCGCAGAGGACTAGCAGTCCAAAAATCTTATCTTCTGGCCTATGTAAATATGGTAGATCTTAATAGTCCTAAGGATATCCAAAATGTGTGGTGGATTTGAGTTATGGATTAAATGGGAACTCTCTGAACAAAGAGAGCACCCAGATAGCTGTGTGAGAAATGACCTCTCATTTGTGGAGTTAAACTACTTCTGTTTTGATCATAGCACCTGAGGCAGTGAACAGCCTTACTCACCTGCCATTATCAAATGCTTGCTATTATAGACATCTGACCCCAAAGGCCAGAGGTTGTACTCAGAAGTGTCCAGAACTTTCAAAAGCCAATGGACTCACCACATAACTACTGACAGCATGCCCAAAGAAGATAGGTAGGTCTGATAGCTTTCCTAGTATCCAGTCTTCTTTCTTTTCCCAAGTCTCAACAGCCAACTCAAGAGCTTTACTAAACTCATCTTGTAACAGATCAGTAAATAATTCAGGACATATTTTTGCTTTACCCAGAAATTATACAAATGTGTCTATTTAAGTGGCACAACTGGAAAGAACAACCAATGCAACAATAGAAATATGGGATCAAAAGCCTCACAAAACATAGATGATTAATCTGATCTAAGAGTCACCAGATGACTCAACACCCCTAATTCTTGAAAACTGACACCTCACTCCAAAAACACGCCAAAGCCTTGCTAAAATAAGACAAAAGACCCTCTCCAATAAAGTTAATACCCAATTAACTTTTGAATCGCAGGAACAACTTCTGAATTTAAAATGGCAAACATTAAAGCTTCTAAGAGATGCACCATGTGCTTCTCACTGCAAATGATCAGAGGCATAAAAAAACAAAAAACAAAAAAACCAATTAGTCCTTGTATACTGCTAGTTCTTAACTCAATCTAGGAAAAAAATAGCTATAAAAAGAAAACATGAGTGCTACATACATGATCAGTGTAACTTAACACCACCACAGAACAGACATGCAGAACAGGACAGGATGGACCAGGACTGAGGAAATCAGAAACAGGCCCTTTCTCTCATCTTTAAACCATATAGAGCAAAAACAGACCCCTAATATGAAATCAAAAATGCTAAGATAATCCAAAACAAAAGTAGATTTTAAAAGTAGATCTTGATGATTTAAAAACATTATCTTGAAGTAAAGGCTAAAAGAAATTACTTTTGTGAAAACCAGCCAAAGACAAAATTTATAGTCCTTCAATATCACTAACACAAACCAGCCAACATCAGAGGGGAGTAAAAGCAAGATGGACAGAACATAAAACAGTCACAGCACAGTAAGGGTTCAACTTCTGGGAACACAGCAGTCAAACGCTAGCAGGACCAATGAACAATGCACATAGATTTTGTGAGGCATTACAGAATACTGTAGAGTTAACAATATAGCCAAATAAACAAGGTTAAAAAATCCTACAGCCTAAGCACTCCCAACCCCGACAGATGATAATACAAACTCAGAAGAATCTATAGAAAACCTTCAGGGTTGCCAACTGAGTAATGAGGCGTTAGTAAGATCAGTCTTGGGTGGACTTCCACTCTCACAACCCAGAGCTGGAAAGGAAAGAAACAGCTTGAAATTGAGCTGACTGTTCTGGCGCAGAGCAAAATGGAGATCTGGGCTATAGGCAGCACCTCTCATAATAAACCAACCTTTCTCCTTGGACTTTCTATCTTGTTCTCTGTCCCGACTTTTGCTCCTGTGTTTATATGACTTTCGATCTCGGCTTTTTGACCGTCTTCGATCCCGACTGCGAGATCTATGCTTTCTTTCTGATCTGTCATGGCTTCTGCTTCTCCGTCGATCTCTACTTCTAAATAATTTAAAAAGAAACAACTTTAGCTGACCGTACTAAAAGGGCTCAGAGAAGCATATACCCACCATGAAATAATCTGACTTTATGACAACATAAAAGTAATATGCATCAGCCGGGCGGTGGTGGCGCAGGCCTTTAATCCCAGTACTTGGGAGGAAGAAGCAGGCGGATCTCTGTGAGTTCAAGACCAGCCTGGTCTACAAGAGCTAGTTCCAGGACAGGCTCCAAAACCACAGAGAAACCCTGTCTCGAAAAACCAAAAAAGAAAAAAAAAAAGTAATATGCATCATCAGTCATTCTATTTCAAATTTAGGATTTTTATCACCACCCAGGCTAGCACAGCAACACATGCTAGACACGTATCCTAATCCCAGGTGTCAGCAATCACTCATAGTTCTCCATTAGCCATGTAACCAAGCAGGACAAGCAACCCACTCTGCGGAGTACTTACTGTAAGATCCACAAGTGACTTAGTGCATTTTTTACTTACAACAATTTCAATTTAGGACATTATCCATGAGCCCCACCATGATAAAAGATCATTTAGTAATTTTTTTGCTCATGACTGTCCACTACGGCCTCATCATGAGCCAGACACTGTCAGAGCTTTATATACCTGCTTCGCCTTCTGTCTCTACTCCGTGACCTTTTATGGTCCCGGGACCTGCTGCATCTCCGGTCGGAAGTTCGGCTTGAGTGTCTACTTCGTGAACGACTTCTCTTTCTCCTTTCTCTATCACGAGCTCTTTCCTTTTCTCTTTCTTCCTCTTCTCTTCGTCTTTTCCTTTCCCGTTCTTCTCTTTCTCTCTCCCGTTCTTTTTCTCTTTCCTCTCTTTCTTGCTTCTCTTTTTTGAGACGTTCATCCCGATCAGGTTCTTCTGTTCTTTTTCTTAGCTTTTCCTAAGGAAATCAAGTTGGATTTATTTGTTGTAGTGCTGGGACCAACCAGAAAGCCAAGAATCCTAGGCAAGTGATCTAACACTGAGCCACACCCCCAGCTCAAGATAGATTTTTATACAACTTTAGCTCTTAAGACATTCCTAAGCAATTTATAGATCAAGCTGTCTATGGAACTCCATAACCTAAGCGGAAATGTAGAAATTTCAGCACCATATGTATACATAAAATACAATTATTTGGCTAATTCTTTAGGTAAAGCCTAAATTTCTGACTTGAAAATGAAGGAAATAAAATACTTTTATGAACAACAGATTGCCACAGGAAACACTGCCTATTTTCTTTTTACTTTTGGTACTGGGGTCAACCCAGAGCAGTGGGCACACTAAAGAAGCATGCTTATCAACCAACAGCCTAGCACACCACTGCTTTAAAGAAATATAAATAGCAACAGAAGGACACTCAAGGTTTCTATCATTGTTTGACCAAATTTTAGCTATACTAAAATACAGAATTTTCAGCGATAGTTAGAGATTTCAGATTATATATGCTTCCAAGAAACTTACTTTTAACTCTTCCACAGTGGCTTTAATTTTGGCATAGCCCATGTGTTGTTTTCCCATCAAATGGTCATCTACCCGAGACTGGGCATCTCCTACTATCAAAAAGGCTCCACACACTTCACAAACTTCCATCTGTTTTTCTTGGGCAGCAAAACTTTCAATGGTCTGAAATGAGAAGTCAGTTGCTATGAGAGTATCTGAGGAAGAGAGAATAAATTCCAAAAGAAACTCAACATCCATCTTTCATCTCTCCAGCCATAAGCTGAACACAATTGCTCAAGTTTAGAGAGGAAAGACTTGAGAAAAGAACAACCAACTTTGCCTCTGCTGAACACCTACATCTCCTTGAAAAACTTACTTTCAGAAAGTTGTTTTAGTCAAAATTTCTTTCACATAGATTCAATAACTCAAAAATTATTAAGAAATTAAATTCAAGGTGAATATGAGCTCACACTACTGAGGGAACAGAAACAGTGACCAATTACATCTCATCCGTAGCATCTAAGGCAGACACTACACCACTCACAGTTAAAGAGGGAGACACTTCAAGACTGCCAATTCTAAACTAAGGTTAAGTACCGAGTGATTTGACAATGAAAATATAAGTCAGGCTCATATGAGCATTTACAAATAAAGGCGGGGCTTAGCCAGAGAGTGAAGAATTGTTTTAATAGTTTTATTGAGGGGCTGGAAAAATGGCTCAGTGGATATGGGCTCTTTCCACCAAGTTAGATAACACGAAGTCCACATGTTGTAAGGAGAGAACCAATGCCTACAATGTGTCCTCTGGTCTTAACACACATGCTAGGACAGGACCACATAAACACTAAATAAATAAATGTAAAAATATAGACTACGGCTTGTAGTGAGATAACATGATTTTTTTATTTTTTTTTAAAGATTTATTTATTTATTATGTATACAACATTCTGCCTCAATGTATACCTGCACATAAGAGGGGGGACAGGTCTCATTACAGATGGTTGTGAGCCACAATGTGATTGCTGGGAATTCAACTTAGGACCTTTGGAAGAGCAGCCAGTGCTGTTAACCACTGAGCCATCTCTCCAGCTCCTTTAATTTTTTTCGTTTGCTTTGAGACAGGGTTTCTCTTTGTAGCTCTAGCTGTCCTCAAACTCACTGAGATCTGCCTGCCTCTGAGATCTGCCTGCCTCTAAGAGACATTACCAGCAGTATGGCTATTTCCATGCTTAGTTCATAACTCCCTTCCCTAAGACAAGCCACAGAAACACTAACCTTCCTTCACCTTTGAGACTTAGAGTAGACTATCAAGACCTACTTTTTTGATCTCAAAGCCCTAAGGGATTCTGCACAACAGTCAGGGTAAGGGATGTTGCAGGGAGGTCACAAAAAGATCTGGACAGGTAAGATGCTAGGTCCCCCACTTGGTCTACTGTATTATTGTATTCTTTTCATCTAATCATGTTTCTACCCAGTTGTCCATGTTTCCATATGCTTACAGAATTAAGTCTCCAATATGACCCAGAAAAGGGCCTGGGAGCTTCCAGATACCTGAATACATGGAGGTTCCTAGAAGGTGGTGAACCTGAAGAGGAGATGGAAGCTTCACAACCCTTCTCCCATACCTATGCATCTCTTCTTCATCTGCATCCTTTGTAATATCCTTTATAATAAGCTGGTAAACGTGTTTCAGAGATCTGTGAGGTACGGGAGCAAATTAATTGAACCCGAGGTGAGGGTCTGTGAAAGCCCTGAATTTTTAATGTTAGTCAGAAGCACAGGCAAAACCTGGGGCATCTGAGTGACATCTGACATATATGTGCCCAGGATTGTGTGTGTTTTGTACTGCGTCTTATGCATGTGCATAAGAGGGAAAGGGGGGGAAAAAGGGGGAGGAAAGAAGGGGTGAGCAAAATACAAGCTTTAGGATTGAGTTCCCAACCTGTGGAATCAAATGCTATCTCCAGTTAGATTGTACTAAACTGACTAAGAAGACACTTGGCCCATGCCTGCTGTTGAAGAAGATTTCTTGCTTGCTACTGGAGTGAAATGGGGGGGAATGGCTCAGAGGCAGCATTTGCCTGACAAGCACAATACTCTAAGTTTGATTCTCAGCACTGTGTGTTGGTACATGTGTGTGGGAGGGCACGGCAGTACAGAAAGAGTGAGCACACCAGAGCAAGCTGGGGGCTTTTTATTCTATAGCTTCATGTCATCTGAGGATAGACTCATGATGTAACCTTGTGACTGGGCAAACCAACACATGCGGACAACAAAATGCTTGATCAAGCTGAATTTAGGACAATAAAAAAAGGATTCCAAGGTTCCCCAGGAAGAACAGATTCTAAGTAATTTATAATTAACAGGCTTCTTGAGAACATAAAGGTTGAAACTCACCGAGGTTGTAGATCTTAGCAATTCTCTCTCTTCTTTTAACTGTTCAACCAATTTCATCATTCCTTGGGCTTCTTCTACCTTTCCTTCAGATCCTAACTCTTCAATCTAAGACAGACAGAAAAAACTTAAGAGTCAAGACTCCTTTTCAACCAAGCTAAAAATTTTACACCCCCTTGCTTCATTAGCATTTAGTAGATTTATAAATGTCTTTTTGCTTGCTAAATCTTCAGTTTTATGCCAGGCAATAGTGGTGCACACCTTTAATCTCAGCACTTGGGAGTCAGAGGCAGATTTCTGTGAGTTCAAGGCCAGCCTGGTCTATAAGAGCTAGCTCTGAGACAGCTAGGGCTATTACAGAGAAACCCTGTCTCGAAAAATCAAAAAACCAAACCAAAAGTAAACAAAAAAAAAGAACCCACTTGAGTTTTATTTGACCCTTGTCATTTTTTTTCTTTTACAGCTTAGATGATGTGGATTTTAAAAACAAAGGTTTTTAAGTGTGGACACGTGTATATATCTATCCAAGAAACACCGTCATTACCAGTTAGACAAGTTCTTCCCAACCCCAAAAGAGTTCTTTTTAGTACTTCCTCCAACCTCAATCATACACATATAACCAGACAATCAATCATCTGTGTCACTATAGATCAAGACTGAATTTTCCAAATTTCCTATAAATGGTATTATAATGTGGTTTGTATTCCTTCCTCAATAGAGTTTCTTTCACTCAAGATGATTTAGATGTTTATTCCTATTACTGCAAATACTAAATTCCTTTAAACTTCAGAATATTATTTCATTATATGGATATAATCACAACTTATTTTTCCTTTTTTTGGTTTTTCTAGACAGAGTTTCTCTAGCTTTGGAGCCTGTCCTGAAACTCATTCTGTATACCAGGCTGGCCTTGAACTCCCAGAGATCTGTCTGTCTCTGCCTTCCAAATGCTGAGATTAAAGGCACGAGCCACAACTGCAAATATAATTCCTTGTATCTTGGGGCTGGAGAGATGGCTCAGAGGTTAAGAGCATTGCCTGCTCTTCCAAAGGTCCTGAGTTCAATTCCCAGCAACCACATGGTGGCTCACAACCATCTGTAATGGGGTCTGGTGCCCTCTTCTGGACATCAGGCATACACACAGACAGAATATTATATATATAATAAATAAATATAAAAAAAAATTCTTTGTATCTTATGTATTGGTGTTTTGCCTGCATGTGTGTCTGTGCAACAGTGTTGGATTCCCTGACACTGGAATTACAAGACAATTATGAGGTGCCATGTAGATCCTGGGAATTGGACCCGAGTCCTCTGGAGGACCAGCCAGTGTTCTTAACCACTGAACCATCTCTCCAACCTGTAATTTTGGTTTTCTTAAGATAATATTCTATCTCTGTAGCCTTGGCTGGCCTGCTACGCACCATATAGCCAAAACTGGTTTTGAACTATGGCATTCCTCCCCACCTTAGCCCTGAGATTATGACCATAGCCGGCTTTCGAACACACTTGTTGATGAACATCTGAACTAGCACAAGTACTTTTTACTGGGGTGAGATTGGGGCGGGGGAGACATACACAATGATTTTAAATAAAACTGTGAATAGCAGACCACAAGCTGTATAGACATGTTTTAATTTCTGTTTGGAGTAAAGAAGTGTCTCATAGTACATTTTTAACCTTTTTAAAAACCAAAGTAAACACGCACACAGAGCAGATTAAACTCTTCTGGAATACCTGTACCTGAATCATTTTACACACCCACCATCAATGTCTGATAATTCTAATGAGCGCAAATCCTTCACAGTGCTCAAATAATTTACTATTGCTATTCTTTTTAATTGGGGCAATTTAAATACTGTTAAATCTCCCTGTGAGATTTCTGTTTGTATTTCCTGTATAACCAAATTCCTTTTCATGTTTATTTTCTGACCTCATCAGTCATGTGTCAGTCTTTTTGTTTCTTAAGACAGAATCATGATACTACCATCTCCACCAGTTCCTAGACCCTGGGGTTAAAAACAGATGCCGCAGCACCCAGCTCCAAATTTTTTTCTCATACTTCTGCCAGCAATTCTTACCTGCTGTAGAAGCACATCAATTTTGTCTGTCAGAACCTGAATTTTTTCTTCATTTTTGCCTGTTGGACCAGCAGCCTATTAAAAACAGTAACATGTGTTAATACTGCCATTAATAAGTAAAATACCAATGAAAATACTTCAAACTCTTAGGTCCAGGGATGGAGCTGGTGATAGCATGCACAAAGCCTTGGGCTTGATCCCAGCACCACCTCCTAAAGCAACAAAACATTCAAGTTCTCATGGATACAGATACACGCCCCCTCCCCCCCCCATTTAAAAAATAAAGAAAAATTAGTGGCCCAGTGGCCTTGAACTCAAAGAGACTTATGCCCTACCCTCCCAAGGGCTAATATGGGATGATGCCACCATGCCCCTCGGTGTTTCTATTTAGTAATTGAAGGAGGGAGGAGGCTGGACATCATGGCATATGCGTATAATCTCTTGGAAAGTGAAGGCAAGGAGAATCAAGATTTCAAGTTAGAGGCAGCAGTGAGGGTAAACACCTTTATTCCTAGCACCCGACACCCTAACTTTGCTTTGACTCTGTATGAAGAAATGACCCCTTCCTTGTCTTATGTTCGCTATCCCCCACCCCACTTTGGGTTCTGCTAGCTAGTTCCTTGTTTGCCTTATATTACAAAGGTCACCTTTAGAACATTCTTTTCTAGTCACATTTTCCTTGGAAAAGCAATTCCCCTAGATAATCTGCTTGTCTCATTCTCCTCACGGAAGTGCAATGGTCAGTGGGTCAGAGCTAATTACTAGGAAACCACTTTTCTGAGTTTTCCTAGAATAAAGGACGCATCTAGAGAGCTACCATGTAGTTAGTAGTGGAGCATTTGATAGCATGTACAAAGTCTGAGGCTTGATCTCCAGCACCACCACCACCAAAACAAACCAACAAACAAAAATTAAGAGGGGGAAAGATTCTTCCCTAAACCTCAACAGAAAAAAAAGGTGTTTTTCAAACTTCATGTAATTTTTAGAAGAAAAGTAATCAATGGAAGACAAATATGAGATATCTGGGTCTCCAGAGGACAAGGGCTCTTTACAAAGTTTATGTCATACTTACCCCAGAGGACTGCTGATTTTGAGATAATGCCAAACGAGCATGACCTCGTCTAATTCTACGCTCTACCTCGGCAAGTAAACTTTGTAAGTATCGCAAAAAATCTCTCTCATAGCCAACTTTCATAAAACGAGAACTCTTCTCATACCTGATAAAATGAAAATAAATCAACTTTTAACCATTACACATCATATATTCTCTATCAACCCATCTCTAGGACTGTTGCATTTAGACTGAGGAATAAACAAGGCATTACATGAAGCAAATTTCTGGCTGTATCTATCAAAGGAAAAGGCATTATACAATGTATTAGTGTTGTCTAAGAATCAGTTTGCAGGGCTGGGGAGAAGCCTTAGTGGCTAAGAACACTGACTGCTCTCCCAAGGGACCCAGGTTCAATTCCCAGCACCCACATGGCAGATCACAGCTGTCTCTAACTCAGTTCCAGAGGACTCAACAGCCATGGCAAAGAACTAATGCATATAAAATAAGAATTGGTTTGCTGTTTATTTGATTTGATGGTACTATACACTGAACCCAGCAGGGCCTTACACATATTACCAAAGTGCTCTATCTGAGCTATAATCCATTGCTTTGTTTTTTGAGAAAAGGCCCCATTAAGTTGTCCAGACTGGCCCTGAACTTAGATCTTCCTGTCTTGTTTCCCAAATAATGGGTTTTATAGGCCTGCACTACCAGGCCAAGGTAAAAGCACAAGCTTTAAACACAGGTTTAGTCAGGCAGTGGTGGCACACGCCTTTAATCCCAGCACTCAAGAGGCAGAGGCAGGTGGATCTCTGTGAGTTAGAGGCCAGCCTGGACTATAGGACGCACTCCAAAGCTACAGAGAAACCCTGTCTCAAACCAAACAACACCGACAAAAAAAAGAAAAAAAAATCAAGACAAAGGTTTAAGTACCAGCTCTACTACTGCGCTGGATCTATCAATGACCCTGAACCCAGGGCAAATTTTATCTATAAACCAGTGAAATGCTTCAGCAAACGATCTTCTGCTAAGCCTGACAACCTGAGTTTGCTCCTAGGAGCCCATATGGTAGAAAGAACTAATGTCTAGAAGCTGTCCTCCATAAGTGTACCACAGCACTGGTGTACACTGTGTAAGATACACAAACCAAATAAATATTATTTAAAAATTAAAAATTTGTTTGCTGTGCTGGCATATGCTAATTACATACTAGAGACAGATGGATACATGTGAGTTCGAGGCCAGCTTGGCCTACATAGTTCCAGGCTAGCGAGGCTACATAGTAAGACAGTGTCTCAAGAAATAAAAAATTTTAAAAGCTGGCAATGGTGACGCACACCTTTAACCTCAGCACTTGGGAGGCAGAGGCCAGTAGGTCTCTTTGAGTTCAAGGTCACTCTCATCTACCAGGCGAGTTCCAGGGCATCGAGGGCTACACAGAGAAACCCTGTCTCAATAATAACAACAATAATAGCAGCAGCAGCTGTGCAGGCATGGTAGTCACTTATACTCCTAGTGCTTGAAAAACAGAGAAAGGGGATTCCTGAAGCAAGGTAGCTCAAAAGACTGGACAGAATTAGCTAACAGAAGACTAAATAAAGTGGAAATAATCAAGGACACCCCACTTTGGGCTGCCACATACACACCATCTGATGCTCAAATGATTCCTATGCCATGGACGTTGCAGAGATGGCTCAGGGAGTTAATGCTTACTGTGTATGCATGAGGACCTGAGTTTGGATCCATATAAAGCCAGGTACAGCAGTAAAGGTTTATAATCCCAACATTCTTATAGTGAGATGGAAGGCAAAGACAGGAAAACCTCTAGAAACGCCTGGGCCAGCTAGCCTGCCATATGCATTATCGAACAAGAGATCCTATCTTAAACAACTGAGGGTGTCTTCTGACACATAAGGGAGGGAGTTACAAAACAATTATAAATTTTAACAGGGCAAACAAAGGAAGGTACAGATATAATATAGAAAAATTAAGCATATAATATGCATTCATATGGCAGCTAATATCATTATTAAAACTATTAAACCTTACCATGCCCAGCCAGTGACTAGACTTCCATGCAACATTATTTTATATTAGTTCCAGTTATTTCTTCAATGCTTGTTTCTTTAAACTAAATAACTAGGAAGGGAAAATGACCCCCCCACACACAAAAAAGTACAACTCACTGTTTTCTTAGATTTTCATCATGAATTTTTTCACATGGACCTGAGAGAGAGAAAAGAGCATGTATAAATTATTGTGACATTCACTAGCTATAAAAAGGGTCATTCCTACCCGCCACACTTAAATAGCATCTTTCAACATAGCCTAGGATGGTCTAGAACTGAGGATCCTCCTGCCTTAGCTTCCTAAGTGATAAGAGAGGAGACGACTACATCATTTTTGTTTTTTTCTCTCTCTTTTTTTATAAGGTTGAGGCCTTATGTGACTTGCAGTCATCTAGGGCAGTGTATCCCTTTCTAATAAATAATGCCACTTTGTTCAGAATAAAGCTATGCTACTATGGGGGGGGGGGGCAGGGAGTGGCTGAGGCAATAGATGAGTGGTAGAACACCTGCTTCATATGTAAAATGCCCTGGGTTTGACCCTAGCATCCCTGTGAAATAAAATACAGCTGTATACAGTACCAATATGGCAACTACAATATATACAGTCCTTAAAAATAAAAATAAACAAATCACTAAGTAGACTGCAGACAACTAAATTGATACTGAGTCACAAAGCATCATGAAAATTGACCTCTTTAGTCTCCTAAGTCAACAAAGGGGACAAGAGCAAGAGTGAAGAGAAAGAAAAAAACCGTTCCATACTACTACAAAACTTGGATGCTAGAGACTACTTATCTGAACCAGCATTGATATTACCTTCAAATACTTGTACATAAAGTTAAGTAACACAAGTCTCATTCTCAATACCAAATGCAAACCATTTTTTACTTTTAGCCATTTCTTTTGAAATTTAACTCCACTACTTTGAATTTTTTGTGATCTCCCCTCTTTTTGGTTTTTCAAGACAGGGTTTCTCTATGGCTTTGGAGCCTGTCCTGAACTAGCTCTTGTAGACCAGGCTGTTCTCAAACTCACAGAGGTCTGCCTGCCCCTGCCTCCCAAGTGCTGGGATCAAAGGCTTGAGCCACCATCGCCCGGCTTTGTTTTGGAATTTTTTTTAAATATTTATTTATTTATTATGTACACAATATTCTGTCTGTGTGTATGTATACCTGCAGGCCAGAAGAGGGCACCAGACTCCATTACAGATGGTTGTGAGCCACCATGTGGTTGCTGGGAATTGAACTCAGGACCTTTGGAAGACCAGGCAATGCTCTTAACCTCTGAGCCATCTCTCCAGCCCTTTGTTTTGGAATTTTGTGCTTATTTTTAATCAACATTATACATCAAAAATTTAGGTTAGGCCAAGTAAGGTGGCAGACAACTTTAATTCCAGCACTCAGGAATTCGGCCTGGTCTAGTCAGAACAGCCAGGACTACATGGAGACTTTGTCTCCAAAACAAAACCAAAAAAAGCTAAGCTATCTTTTGGAATTACATTTTGACCAGGCCAACAGCATTCCCTGTAGCCCAAACAAAAGGTGTGGAAGATATTTGTGTCTTTCCTTGAGATTTGTTTTCTATGTATATATTTTTGATCTCCCTTAAATACTTCCACTTAGTCTAAGAAAGTATCTCCATACTATTTCCCTAAAGACAAGGCAGCAATTTTTGTTCTCTTCAGGGAGCCTTGTCTTACTTCCATCTGGGATGCTTACTTTCCAAGCTTACTAGAGTTACTATCTTAAAGAATTCCTTACCCACACTGTATTAGATATACTACCAGAGCTTATTTTTCTTTATTCTTGCCAGGTTAATGAACATTATCCTGGATAACTTGTTTGAGAAAGGATACATGGGAACATGCTTGTTCAGACTTCCTATGTCCCCAAACATCTTTCTTTACCCTCATATTTCAATATTTTCTACACTAACTCTGGTATTAGCACAAACCCTGAAGGTAATTCTCTGGTGTTTCCAAACTTCTTGCACCGCATAAATCTTAGGTCATTCTGAACCATAATTTTGTGATTTAAGTTGCTCCTGTGTTTGCTGTTCTCTAATTCACCAAGGTGTGCCAGGGAGAGTATGGATTCTTGTCATCCGTTGTGCCCATCACTTGAAGGATTTAACCAACCTAAAGATGATGTTCAACACTAAATTTAAAAAAGTATTTCTTGGGACTAGAGAGATGGCTCGACAGCTAAACGCACAGAATGCTCTTGCGTAAGACCCAGATTAAATTCCCAGCACCTAAATGGGAGTTCCAGGGGACCCAATGCCCTCTTCTGACCCCTGTGGGCACCAGGCATGCATGTGGTATATAAATATTCATATAGATAAAAACACTAGTATACATAAATGAAATAAATCACTGAAATTTTTTAATGCATTTCTTTTTATTTCTTCCCCATCTGTATTCTGTCTCAAATATTAATATTGGCTCTAATTTAAACACATTTGCATACTAATATTTTTGTTCTACTGCACGTTTCGTAACATTCTATTTTCAAATTTCTCCAGTCCTTTCTATTAAGGTATATACATACCTCTATGCATCACTGCTGGTTTTTAATGTGAAGGTCTCCTGCCTCAGCATACAGGGTGCTGAGATTACAATAGTCATGACACAACTCCAGTTCAGCCCAGTGATGTATTTTTTTGCATGAGCATATATATGCGCGCACACACACACGCACATACTGTGTGGTACATGCAAAAGAGTGTATAGCACTTTTGTGTGTCTATGTACAAGCTTGAAGGAATCAGAGCATAACTTTGGTGTCTTCCCCTACTTGCTGTTCATTCAGCTAGGTTGGCTGGCCAGCAAGTTCTGATCTACCTGCCTTCCACCCCCACAATGCTGTCATGACAGGCATGTGCAGCTTTTCATGTGGGGTTTGAACTCAAATCCTCATGCTCGCAGAGCAAGCATATGTACCCCATAAGCCAAACCGCCAGTCCAGTCCACTGGCTTTTATTTCACATTTCTTTAGTTTTAACTTCTAAAAGATTTATTTTTAAGAAGTTCAGCTTAATTGTAATCTACTCTTTCTAATGTGCACATACCATTTCTCTGAAAATACTAAAGTTAGGTAAGATTTAAGCATTTCAAACTTTTTCCTACTGTATTTCCTATCATTTCTTATCATAGCTCCTCCTCCCTTGACCATTTTGCTAACCTAAGTTGAAGGTATTCTTCACATGTCTGCCAGGTTAGTGTTCCCTGACAGGCAACTTATTTTTCAAAGACTGTTTTACCAGCATATTATATATGTACCCCACTTATATACCTGGTCATAGGAGGGCACTGGAGCCCCTAAAACTGGAGTCACATGGAGCTACCACATGGATGCTAGGAACTGAACCAGGTCCTCTGCAAGGGTCAGTGCTTAAAAACACTGAACCATCTCTCCAGCCCCGGCAATAAGTTTTTAAAAGGTATTTCCAAATTCTGACTGGAAATTAGAATGTATGGGCAAGATTTGTAAACAAGGGCCTTTACCGAAGGGAAACCAAGAACTTATTTTTTTAAAAGGAGATGCTCAGAGGGTCAGGATGCAGGCAACAGATCTCTTTTCTAAGGTGTTCACCTGCTTTCTACACCAGGGGAAATTTTCTAGCTATAGCTTCCAAGATGCCTCTAAGAGAACACTACTATTAAGTACTTATTTAAAAAAAATTTTTTTTTTGAGCTTAGATTTATTTAGTAAAAAGGAAGGGGGAGGGAGGGGGAGAGGGGGAAGGGGGGAGGGGGAGAAGGAGAGTGGAGATCACAGCCACCTCTTCCGAAGAGAGAAGGGGCAGAGCTATTTAAAGACTGTTCTTACAATTTCATTTTCGCTCACAATTTCCCTGTGCTATGCTTAAAATGTCAAGATCCAGACTCTTCCAGCCACAATATTCCCCAAGGCAAACACTGATGTGATGTGAGAGAACTCACATCAGTAATGTGAGAGAACTCACATGTTTGTAGTTTATACTTCAGGTTTTTCTGGTCAATTTCTACAAAAAACAAGCCTTATCTTTCTGGGTCACCAGAGTAGAAAAGTTAGCATCGAGAAATGTCCAAGAATACTGAAATTAGTGGTTCGTTATTAGGAGTTATTCAGACCCCAGAGGACATTTGTCAATGTCTGGTGACAGTTCTGGTTGTCATCATGGTGGTGTATGCTACTGGAAACACCAGGTCTGGGCTAGAAATCCTGCCAACACCCTCAAAAAACAAACAAACAAAACAACAACTGCTTCAAAAAACAGTATCAAAGCCGAATTTTCTCTCAACTGAAAATCTTCTGTATTTTGTCTTTTGACTCAGCCCTGACTTTTACAATATCCTGATGGCCCATATCTGGCACTAGCCACGATTCTAGAACCCAGCAATTGTTTTCTCAGACCCTCTATAGACTTTCAAAACAGGTCTCTACCAAGACCAATCTTCTAAAACTGTGTTTTAGAAGTAACACCTGGTGTTACTACCTATTCCACACCTTTAGCATAGTGTGCACTTTTGACCAGGCACGATCACTTATACCGTGATTCTAGCATTCAGAAGATAGAGGGAGAGGGACTGCTTTAGGCTTCAGGCCAGCTTAAGCCACATAAGTGTATTTCAAGCTAGCCTGTTCTAGAATAGAGAGTTAAGTGTACATGTGAACAATTTTCACTTTAGTGTTTTACAAGTGTAGGTGTGAACATTTAATTATGCCAGTATGTCTGATCAGATTAAAATTTATTAACATATTCATAATTAAATCAAGTAAAAATTATTTATCATCAAATTTTCAAGGGGAAAAAAACTTCAGGATTATAAAGAAAGTTTTGAGTTTTACTTGGATAAAAGGTTTTATTATTACATAACCTGAGCTGGCCTTCAACTCAAGATCCCATTGTTTCCTGCTGAAATTATAGGCTTGTGTCATCATGCCCGGTTAAAGAAGTTTAATTGTAAGTATAATACAAAGATAAACAGAAAAATCACTTACCAAGATCAGAACGAGTATTTGTAAACAATTCCGCAGGACAAAAACCACAGAGATAATATTTACAAACCTATTAAGAAAAAAAAAAGTACTTAACTTTCAAAAATTGCTTAGCTCTAAAATTTCCATTAGAAACGGTGCCAAATAATATTTATGTCTTGATGTATTATTGACCAAGTACGAACACGACTTATAAATTCTGACAAAATGAACGACTTATAGAATGGTCATTTTCTAAAAATAAACTAATTATGTCTGTTCAAATATGATCTGGTGTTTTAAGAACTGGCTGTGAGTTGAGCATGATATTCAGGAGGCAGAGGCAGATGGATCTCATAATAATACAGAAAAACGAAGTGGGAGAGGGGGTGTCCCAAGACAGGGTTTCTCTGTATGGTTCTGTTGTCCTTGAACCCAGAAAGCTGTCTGCCTCTGCCTCTCTAGTGCTGGGATAAAAACTGTGCACCACCCCACCTGGCAATAAATTTTTATTACCTAAAAACAAACAACCTCTAATAGGCTAGAGAGATGGCGCAGCACTTAGGAGGTACTGCTCTTGCAGAGGACCCTGAGTCCCATTTCCAGAAACCAAGTTGGTAGCCTCACAACTACCTGTAACTCCAGCTCTCTTCTGGCATGCATACAAGTCCTGTGTTTATGCACATATACACACAGGCCTCCCACTCACATGATTAAAAATATAATCTTAAAAAAACATTCTTAGAAATCCATTTTTGTCACTGACATGAGGTACATTGTGATATTTCAGTAATATATCTGAATATAATGTGTAATGATCTCATTCTTAGTTTTTCTTTCCCATCCTAACTTATTTTAATCTTCTTGTAGTACTCAGGTGTCTTGTACAGCGAGTTCCCCACAATCGATATTCAAGCTTTGAAGTTAACAGATTTTTAACTATTTACAGATTAGGCCTTGTGGACTCATTGTATAAATCAAAGATAACACTCATTTAAAGTAAATTAGTTTTATATTATTGCTAAAGTTCCCCTACCTGTCCATGTATTAGACATTTCACACACCAGTACTTTCACTGAGTGACTCTTACTAGATCCCTTTGAAGAAAACATTATGAACATGAAATGAATTTAATTCTTTCCTGTTAAGCATTTGTTATTGAAACAGTGTCTCATTATGTAACCCAAATTGGCCTTGAACGCAAAACAATTATGCTTCAGTCTCCTAAATGCTGGTATTCCAAGGTTTGCTCCATCACACCAAGCCCACTTTTGAGAAACTCTTCCAGATCCCATATTTAATTTAGTAAACTAAAGCACATTAATCAAAATTCCAAACTATTGCCTTTCACCCAAAACTTCACTGTTACTGTGATTATCAATGCATTACATTTAAACAACAATAAGAAGGGTAGGAATGGAGCATATTCTAGGCTGCATGCCTGAGATGAAACGGTACTGAGTTCTATAGTTAGCACAAAATAAACTGAGTAAGAAATTTTGAGTAATAAATTTTTCTCAACAATTAAGATTTGATGCCAAATGTCAAACAGATTTTTCTTTATCAAAGCAGTATGGTTTTACAGCTCTGCCCATAAAAAATGAAGTCAAAATCTAACTGGCCAGGACGGGCAGCACTAGCCTTTAATCTTAGATACACAAAAGATTGAGGTAGGAGGAGCTCAAGTTCAAAGTCTACCTGGTTTACAGAGTGAATTCAAGGCCAGCTAGGAGACTTAATGAGATTCTGTCCCAAAAAGGAAGGAAGGAAGGAAGGAAGGAAGGAAGGAAGGAAGGAAGGAAGGGCGGGCCAAGGACACAGCTTAGCGGTGAATACAAAGCTCTGGGGTTCAAGTTCCTCTAAAGGGAGGGGAACATGATAGAAGGACAGAACAAACCACCCAACGGTCCAAGTCAAGTAAGGTTAAGTACACAGTTGTAATCCTAGCTCTCTGAAGGCTAATATAAGAGAGTGACAAGTTTGAGGCTAGCATGGGAAACACAGCAAAATCAAGTCTCAAAAAACTAATGTTCAAGAGGAGATAGGCAACTGGGCAGTGGTGGCACACGCCTTTAATCCTGGCAGAGGCAGACAGATGTCTGAGTTAGAGGACAGCCTGGTCTATAGAGTGAGTTCCAGGACTGTTACATGAAAAACCAAAACCAAAAAAGAGAGATTGGCAAAGGCCTGGTGTTACGGTGGTATATGTCTTTAGTCCCAGAACTTAGGAAGCAAAGAAAGGTAGGTGGATCTCTGTAGTCTGGTCTCTATTATAGAGTTTCAGGCCAATCAAACTTACATAGTGAGATGAAAAAACAAAACCACACACCCACCCACACACCACCAGCAGCAACAACAACAACAACAAAAAGTAGTCACTGAGACTGTTCAGTTAACCTGCCTGGCAATATACAGAACCCATGTAAAGGAAGAAAGAGAATGGACTCTACAAAATTGTCCTGTGGCCTCCACATGGCTCACCATGACAGACAGAAAGACAGACAGACAGACAGACACACACACACACACACACGATTATAATAATAAAATTTAAAGAGGATGGAGAGTTGGCTCATGTTGTAAAACAGCTGGTGCTGAGCCTGACAACCTGAGCTCATTCCAAGGACCCACATGGTAGAAGTGGTGACTGACCTCACACATAATGGTATGTGCCACCTTGATCATAAATACACATACGGTGAAAATCTGAGCTTCATGTATCAAGTCTAAACAGACTGTTTTACAACATTAACCTGATATAACAATATGTTTGTGTGTGCACATGTGTGATTCTGAGGGTGCTAGTTCCAACCTGTCTTGCTCTGCACCACTTTTCTTAGAAACACCAATATTTGACTTTTAGGATCATTCTCTTCAACTTAAGCTCCACACCACCTTCTTTTTGAGACAAAGTCTTACTCTGTAGCCCAGGGCAGTCTGGAACTCATTATATAGTACATGTGGCTCTGAATTCATAGCAATTCTGTCTTAGCACCTGCGTGTCAGTTCTATGTATTTTATGTATGAGCCACAATGCCCAGCTGGCCTCAAACAATACTTATTTTTTAAAAAAGTATTTATTTATTGTATAGACAGTGTTGTGCCTGTATAAATGCCAGCAGGTTAGAAGAGGGCACCAGATTCCATTACAGATGGTTTTGAGCCACTAAGTAGATGCCTGGAAATGAATTCAGGGCGTCTGGAAGAACAGTGGAGCTCTTAAGTGCTGAACCATCTCTCCAGGCCCCCTAGACAATATTCTTATAGGTTGCCTATATTTAACAAAGACTATGTGCTAGACTTTAGAAAATTACTTTTAAGATTTATTTCTATGGATACGAGTTGTTTTGTCTGCATGTATGTATGTATATCACATGCATGCTTGGTGTTCACTGGTCAGAAGAGGATCCCTTAGAACTGGAATTACAGATTGTTGTGAGCCACCACGAGGGTACTGGGAACAGAACCCAGAGACTCTGCAAGAGCAAAAGGTGTTCTTAAGTGCTAAGCCATCTCTCCAGTTCCCACGCCTTAATTTAATATTTTCTCATTTAATATTTCCTCAAATTATTTCTGAACCTCTCAATTGGATATAGTAGCACATTTCTGTAATTATAGCACTAGGAAACCAAGACAGAAGCTGAGTTCAAGACCAGAGACCTATAGTGATCTCGCCTTACAAAACTGTAATAACAGAAAGTCACGGTAGCATGTGCCTGTAATCAAGCAAGCACATGGGAGGTTAAGGTAGGATCACTGGGAGTCTGAGGCCTATCCAAAAAGATCAATCTAGGACTGGCAAGACAGCTAGCTCAGTGAGTAAAGGTGCTTGCTACCAAGACTGAAGACCCGAGTTTAATTCCCATAGGATGGAATGAAAGCAAACTTCCACCAGTTGTCTTCAGACCAACACACACATAAACACAAAATACAATTTCTTTAATCATAATTTTTTTTAAATATTTATTTATTTATTATGTATACAATATTCTGTCTGTGTATATGTTTGCAGGCCAGAAGAGGGCACCAGACATCATTACAGATGGTTGTGAGCCACAATGTGGTTGCCGGGAATTGAACTCAGGACCTTTGGAAGAGCAGGCAATGCTCTTAACCACTGAGCCATCTCTCCAGCCCTAATCATAATTTTTGAAAATTCAAATGATGGATAAAACCCAGACTGATAAATTCTAACCACTGAGCAATACCTTCAGACCCTAAACTACTTCTGATTCTCCCCAGGAATTGCAGATTTTAAAAATCAAGCTTACAACACTGAATAACTGGTAGCACATACTTGGGTGTTTCAAATAATGTTATTAATGCCAATAATACAACAAATCCACATAATACCTTTTACTTTTTGTATGCTGTATACATGTGCATACTTGTGATTGCGTGCAAATGCATGACAATGCCAGAAGTGGTCGTGAGTGCCTTCCTCCCTTTCTCCTCACTACATTTATTTGTAAGTGTAAAAGCTAGCAACATCAGTTGGCTCCCGCAGCTGCTCTCCACTTGTTTTGGGGACAGTGTCCAGTGTCCTTTGCTGAACTTAGACCTTGCTGATTGGGTAGTCTGGCTGCTCTACAGTAGGCCCATGGATCCACCTGTCTCTGGCTGCCCAACACTGGGGTAACAGAGGCACTCTGGTGCCTTACTGCATATGGTTATCTTTCTTTGGGATATAACTGTGCCAATCACTCTAAATTTAAGATATTAGTCTTTGGCATTTAATATTAATCAGTGAAAAATATACTCATCACAAATTAATATCCATGCAAGTACTCTCAATGCCTTTTCCTCACCTTAATTTAAATTTATTTTATGTGCATTGGTATGAAGATGTCAGATCCCCTGGAACTGGAGTTACAGACGGCTGTGAGCTGCCATGTGAGTGCTGGGAATTGAACCTGAGTCCTCTGGAAGAGCAGTCAGTGCTCTTAACTGCTGAGCCAGCTCACTAGCCACAATTCTTTATTCAATAATTCTTTACTCCATGTCCACCATGGACCCAGCAACCTACTAATAGGAAGCAGGGGTGGGAGCAATATTTCCACAATGCAGTAAGGATATAGCTGTTTGATAAGCTTAAAGCAGAAGAGTTAAATCTCAGTAAGACAGTTTCAACTGTTAAGGAAATACAGGCTTACAACAACAATCTTGGTAGGTAGTATTATCAGAAAACTTTTTTTTTTCTTTTTGAGACAGGGTTTTCTTTATAGCTCTGGCTGTCCTGGAATTCTATAGACCAGACTTGCCCTGGAACTCAGACTCACATGCCTCTGTCACAGGACTGCTAGGACTTGAGGCATGCGCTACTATGCCGGGCTATAATCAGAAAACTTTAAATGGTAACTTTCCACCAACTTCAAGTCAAACTGCCAAAAATAGACTGACAGACTGACAGACAATGAAACAGCATCTGGCATCAGTTAGGAAAAGTAATGCTCTAAACAATACCACAGGGCTAAGACACAATTTGAAACTATTTGCCAAACCTAAAGTGTTTCTTTTCTTTCTTTCTTTTTTTTTTTTTTCAAAACAGGGCTTCTCTGTGTAGCCTCAGCCGTCCTGGAACTAGCTCTGTAGACCAAGCTGGCCTCAAACTCAGAGATCTGCCTGCCTCTGCCTCCCGAGTGCTAGGGTTAAAAGTATGTGCCACCACCGCCCAGCATGTTAGTCACACTATCGTTCTAGATACTGACCATTAGTTTACATAATCATTCACACTCGCATTCCCTCCCAACACCCCTTTCTCCCTCTCCCTCCAGCCTGGTCAGAAACGGCAAAAGACAATTTACATACTCAACAGGAATCAAATAGTGAACATAAATTAAGGCAGGTTCGTATATGCTGATATTGTTGAAATTTTTAGGGAAAATCAGGAAAGAATATGTACCAATTTTTAAATTACTCTGACAGAGTATTTAGTAATGGGAAAAGAACAGACTCACAGTTCACTTCTATTAAGAATATTTTCTTGCAAACATGTTTACTTTTATTTAAAAAAAAGTTCACTGGGCGGTGGTGGCACACACCTTTAATCCCATTGTCCTGGAGGCAGAGGCAGGCAGATCTCTGTGAATTTTAAGCCAGCCTGGTCTACAGAACTAGTTTTAGGACAGGCTCCAAAGCTACACAGAAAAACCCTGTCTCGACAAGAGAGGGAGAGGGGGAAAGAGAGAGCTCGGGAGCGCGCACTATCTAAATTCAAAGAAAATAGCAAAAATCAATTTCCTAGTATATTCAGGGAATCATGAAAATACTATTTACTGCTTTAAAAAAAAAGCAGGATCAGTAATTCTAATCATCTCCAAGTCACAGGCTGGACTCCGAGTCACAGGCTGGCCGGAGATGTCCAGCACACACAAAGCCCTGGAGAAAAAAGAAAAAAAATCTTTCAATCTCAAACAATACTTTAAAGACTTTTTGTTTTCCTGAATCTACCAGAACCTAACACTAAGCAGTGTAATTCTTCCTTGTACTAAATTAATACTTAAAACTCTGAAAGATTCCCAAGACCATCAGTTGAAAGGAGAAAAAAATTGGCTTACTGTATAGTTATTTCTTGCCCTTGTAGTCAGATCATGTAACCAATCAGAACAGCTTCAAATCATAGCATGTAAATTTAAATCAAATATAAATGTATTTACAGGCACCTACAGATATGAATCCTTGGCTTAAAATCCTAAGGAATGATCACAGAACTTCTATTGTAAATTATTAACTTTTGACAGGCAGTTGGCAAAAGGAGGGGGTGAGGTTAAAACCAATATTCTAAGAATAGTCTCACCCAACAGTCCTAGCTGGCCTAGAATTTGAGTTCCTGTCTCAGCCTTCTGAGTAATGGGATGTGGGAGTTGTGCCACCATGCCTAGTTAAATTTTTTTAAGCTAAAAGAATCCATCTAGTTTTTAAGAAGCAAAAGACAAAGAAAAGCAGAAGGAACTTCAAGGGCAGTTTTAAACAGAGGGTCTGTAAGAGTCAGTCTGAGAGCTATGGTTCCAATCCAGCTACAGTGGGATTATACTTTAGACAATTAGTCTTTGTGTCTCACAGTGCTTTACAGTCATGGCTCACATATTTCTCTTACAGTTACACATTCTAAATGATAAAATTCTTTCTTTCTTCTTTTTCTTAAGTTTTTTGAGACAGGGCACCTGTATAGCCTTGGCTGTCCTGTAATTCACTCTGTAGACCAGACTTGCCTCAAACTCAAAGATCCACCTGTCTCTGCCTCCCGGCAGAATGATAAAATTTCAATCATCACAGCAGTTGGGCAGTGAACATCTTCACTGCTTCAAAGCCTTCAACCATTTCTCTTCAATATAATGAAGTTCAAACTTCACTCTCCTGTATCTGCCCACTCACTCCCCTCCCAAGATACCCAAAGGCTTCAGTTGTAACATTACTTAAAATTTCCCAATAACACTCATTTCCTTCAATCTTCTCTCTGCCCTCCCTCAGGCTGATTTCGAACCACGCCTTTAGGTTCCAGTATTTCAAGGTCAATTTGTATGAAAAGGCCTTCTCAAGTCTAGTCAGATACCCCACGCTCTGTGCACCCTCTGGTTTTCTTCACTGTAGTACTCACACTCAGTCATTGCAGTCATTACCAGTTCCTTTTTGTCACTCCACTGACAATCTCAGGCCTGAGGGTTGTGCCTACACAATTCTGCTAGTATTTAAAAAACAATGCAGTTCTGTTGAAAGGAACTGAAGTAGCCATCTCCCTTGGTGAAAATCACATCTAAAGACAGGTGTGCTCTGAGTTTTTATTATTCGTGCTACATATGTATGTAAACACTTGGTCTCCAGCTGTTGGCACTATCTAGGAAGTTTATGAAACCTTAAGAAGGCTGAGCCTTATAGGAAGCATGCTGAGCCAGCTTGAGGTTTTACAGTCTGGGTCCATTTCCTATTCTTTCTCTTCTGCATGGCCAGGTAAAGAATGACTGGCCAGCCTTGTGCTCCTTCTGCCATGGAAGACTGCAACCTTCTGCAACTGTAAACCAAAATAAACCCTTTCCTTCCTTAATTGCTTTCGCTGCGGTATTTTATCACAAGACAAATCAAACCATTAGTAAGCAAATGCACTTTCACTATTTATTCAATATATCATATGAAGGGACACTGTAACTAAAGGTTTCTCTCCCACCTGTCAGTTCCCAAATAATCACTCTGAAGCTTAATATTAATTACAAACTGTTCTATTAGCTCAGGCTTATTATTAACAACTTAAACTAACCCATTTCTATTATTCTATATTTTAGCATGAGGCTTGTGGTTTGTTACCTTACATCTTGCTACTCCAGCTCTTCCAGATGCCACCTTCTTCTTCTTCCCTGTATCTTTGCTTGGATTTACTGCCTGGCTATTGCCCAAATCAGTTTCTTTATTAACCAATGGTAAGACATATTCATAACATACAGAAGGGCACCCCACATCAGGACTAGTTCACTCGAACATGTGGCTCTGGCAGACCTTCCCCTTCTCTCCATTCCCTCTGCCTTACTAAAAACCGTTAGATGACATTCCTAAAGCTAGCCACCAAGGTCTATTCAGTTATTAGCTGTTTCTCCCTCCTGAGGCTGACTACCAAGGACCAGTTATTGAAGTTCTTAAGTCCAGCAATCAGAAGCCCCCTTTGGTTCACCTAATTAATATGCCCAATTAAAATTAAACATTTCACCCTAACACAGGGCTTCTCATTTTATCTTTATAAACCACCATTTGTATTTGTCACATCTGTCTTCTCTCTATCCAGAGGCAGTCCTTTGTCTCTCTGGAAAAATATCCCTGCCCCCTTTCACTCATCCCATATGTCCTTTACCACTGCATCCTAGTCCATTCTAACACTGACCTCCCCTTTTCCTCATTTTTTTTACATTAGTCATAAACTGGTCCAGTAACTCAGGCTTCTTATTAACTAATTTTTATAACTTACATTAGCCTGTAATTTTTGTCTGAGTTGGACACATGGCTTGGTACCTTTTTCAGCGAGGCAATCACATCTTGCTTCCTCTGAGGCTAGGTCACGACTGCGGACTGCGCTTCCCACTTCCCAGCATTCTCGTTGCCCTACCTCTACTTCCTGCCTGGCTATTGGCCAATTAGCATTTTATTAAAATACAAGTGACAGGATAAAAGGCCCCACCCCCCCTTTAAAAAAAAACAAAAACAAGAACTCTGAATCCAATCTCCCTTGTTTAGCTTTCTTTCTGACCATTCTCTATAACAACTTGTAACCAACATTCTAAACAAAGGAAAATATCCATAGTCCATTTTCTGGGAATGTGAGCCTAGTTTTCCTCCCACAGGGCAGGAACCCTGATTGCTCTTCCGGCTGGGGGTGGGGGGGGACTTAATTGGGGGAGGGGGAGGGAAATGGGAGGCGGTGGCGGGGAAGAGACAGAAATCTTTAATAAATAAATAAATTAAAAAAAATTACACCTGCAAGGTCATTTGCTGCTGTTTTCTGACTGAGTCAGAAAGCAGTCACTTTAACTTTTGTTCCCTGCTTAATAAAGGATTTCTCTGTGAAATCAGGTGTTTGTATGTGCTTCGTGCCTAATCCCAGGTCGGGGAGGAAGCCCCCAACTGTTCAGGGATCTCCATTACATCTTTGTATTTTAGAGATACAAGATAAATTTAAGACAGGTACTATAGAACCACCTCAAACAATGGGGGGGGGGGGGGTATCTGAACTATTCCACCCAGCAGGGAAGCTCTTTTAAGCAAAAGTAAACAACTCAAGGTAGCTTCAGGAAGTCTCTAAAACTGACCAGATTCAGAGGACATCTCCCCAAAACCCAAAATAAAAGTTCATATAGTGCCTTTCAGACTAGTAGAGCTGAGCTGCAAAGACTCTCAGATAAGACAAGCAACAAAGAAGCCTCTGTGGTCAGACCAATAGCCAGAAGCCAGAAAGAAGCAAAAACCAGCCGAGTTGCCCAGAAGGGGTTTAGACTGAGTCTCTAGAAAAGAACACTCTTCAACCTGTTGAGCCGCCTGCAGGCATTTAATATTTAATAGTATGGTATCATGGACTACACTAATTTTAAAAAGTGTTTGCTTGTTTATTTTTGTATGTATGTGGGTGTGCATATGCTATAGCATGCATCTGGAAGTTACAAAGCAGCTTGTGAGAGTTGGTTCTCTCTTCCAAATATGGGTCCTAGTGACTGAACTCAGGCTGTTAGGTTTGGCAGTGCTGATCCATCTGAGACCCATCCCCTGTAGACACTAATTTTATACCTTTAATTTTCCCTCCCAAACTGAACCTCTTCCCCACCTCAGGCACTGGGGGAATTTTTTTCCCCAAGTAAGAACACGGACAGACATTTTAAGTATTAAGTTTGGGGAAGAAGAAATAGCTCAGCAGTTAAGAGTACTTCCTGCTTTTCTGAAAGATCCAAGTTTGGTTCCCAGCACCCATGTTAGGAAGCTTACAATGGCAGGTAATTCCAGCTCCTGAGGAGTCAAAGCCCTCTTCTGGTCTCCAACACCTGTACACAGTGTGGCAAACATACAATCTTTTTTTTTAAAGTTGTTTGATACTGTCAGTGACAGTATCTGCTAACATCCAAAAAGTTTTAGAAGTACATTTAGTTCAATTCTCCTCATAGTAACCTTTAGCAAACACGTTATGCTTGAATTAAAGTACACGACAAAAGCAACTTCAGTACACTCCTAGAGGCAAGAGGATCACTCAAGACCATCCTCGAAAAATATAAAGACCCTTTCCCGGGCTGGAGAGATGGTTCAATGGTTAAGAGCACTGGCTGCTCTTCCAGAGGACCCGGGTTCAATTCCCAGCACCCACATGGCAGCTCACAACTGCTTGTAGCTTCAGCTCCCTGGAAGCTGACACCTTTACACCAATGCACATAAAATAAAGTTAAATAAATTATTTTTTTAAAAAAGACCCTTTCCCTGCAAATAAAACAACCACATTTAATTGCAGACATTGTAAAAGTCAGTTACACCATCCACAGTTAAATTCACTTTTGGAAGGAGGTTCTGAATGTAAGCCTTCAATTTGACTACACAATTCTTATCACATTAACAAATACTAAAAGCTCCAAATTAGACTTTGTAATCTTCTATATACAGCTTCTAAGGGCTTCTCTGGCAACACTAAAATCTTCCACTTGGATCCTAAAGTACTTACCCCAGGCAGTTACAATCGCAAGCTTTCCTCATTACTAAGGTGTTAACACCAATCAAAGGTAGGACAAACTGCTTAATGCAAAACCACCAGTGGCTGTAAATATGCAAAGCACAAACACGCACGTGTTAATGAATCCTTGAAAGAGTTGCTGTTGGGTGAAAACTACTCTCAAAGAGCCTGAAAAGCACTAACACTACTACACTAAGCAAGACTCAACAAGGGTAGGGCTTGTGTTTTTTTGCCACTCCCCATGAAAGCAAACATCAAGACAGCTCAAATAATAAAGGTGTTTGCAACTAAGCCAAAAGACCCAAGATCAACCTCTGGAGCCCACAAAGAAGGACAGAACCAAAATCAAACAGGTTGCCTATCCTCTGACCTTCACAAAAGTGCTTACTCTAGCAGTGTGCATATGAGTGCATACACACACACACAAAGTAAAATAACTGTACCCAAGAATATTCTTGACATGCTTATAAACCCAGCACTGGGGAGGTAGAGGCTTGAATATCACGAGTTTAAGGTTGCTCTGTTACACAGAACCCAGTCTCTTAAAAAAATAAGTTTTATAAAGCAACACTTTTAAACGTACAGATGAAATTAACTTTAACAATGTACTTTCCTAGCACTTGAAAGTAGAGGCAAGAGCACACATTCAAGGTCATCTTCAGCTAAGTATCATATTCTAGCAAAGTTCCGTCCCCCAATTAAAAAAAAAAACAGAAGCAAGCTAGATGGTTCATCTTGTAAAAGGTATTTGCTGCCAAATCTAATGATCAAACCCCTGAAACCCACAGGTGGAGAGAACATTCTTAAATTGTCCTCTGACACACTCACCCATCCCCACACCCCAATAAATATAAGAAGATTTTTAAAATCACTGTGCTAGGCTGGAGGGATATAGAAATATGCAATTAAAATAAATTACCCGGTCAGTCAAATAAGGCTATCTTACAACTAAAGTAATTAAGAGTACTTGTGCACACGCCTTTAATCTCAGCCCACGGGAGGCAGAGGCAGTTGGATCTCTGTAAATTCGAGGCCAGCCTGAAACAGAGTTCCAGGACTAGGGCTGTTACTAGAGAAATTGTCTAGAAAACCAAGCCCCCACCCCCACACAGAGAGAGAGAGAGAGAGAGAGAGAGAGAGAGAGAGAGAGAGAGAGAGAGAGAGAGAAAAGAAAATGGAAAAAAAGTAAAGTACTTGCTGTTTGGTTCTTAGCACTTACATAGTAGCTCACAACCATCCACGCTCCAATTCCAGTGGGGTCCTATTCCCTCTTCTGGCATTCACATGGTAGACACACATATTCAGGCACTCATACAGCACACAAGATAAATGTGTATGGGATGTGTATAAATACAAATACATTTTAGAAAGCCTATCTTAGAACTACTATTAACACTAAGGTGAAGTTTCCCCTGCCCCCCCCCATGGTTCAGTTCAGTAGTTAAGGACACTGCCTGTTCTTCCTGAGGGCTAGGGTTCAATTCCCAGCAACCAGGAGGCAGAGCACGACTGACTCTAATTCCAGTTCCAGAAGTTCTGAGGCACATATACATGCAGGCAAAACATATATATTAAAAATAAATGTTAAAAAAAGACAGGGCCTCACTATGTAGCTCTGGGTAGCCTGGACCTTCCTATATAGACTAGATTGGTCTAGAATCAAAGAGTGCTGAGATTAAACACACACACAAATACCGCCATCCAAATTTCTATTCTGACTGCTAAATATATGTGTGTGTGTATATATATATATATATATATATATACATACATATATATATATACAAATAATTGGAACTTAATCTTTTTTCCCCTTTGCTTTGAGACAGGGTTAACCTAAGCTAGCCTGGAACTCTGATTTACTTTTGCCACCAGGGTGCTAAAATTACAGGCACACACTACATCAGGCTTGATTTCCATTTCCACGTCTTTTTTTGGCATTTTCTCATCCTTATTCCAAAAAAGTAAAAACAAAATGATTTGCCCAGTTATGTGGCTTTTCTCCATGTAATCCAAGTACTGCAAAGAAGAGATTTTCAACTACGAGTCAGAGAGACGGCTCTCTCTCTGCCACAAAGCCAGAGGCCCTATATCCAAACCCCCCCATCTACCCACACCCACCAAATACAATAAAAAACTTTAAGAAGAAAAGTTCCCAAATGGAGTAAAAATGCAAAGCTATGTTGCAATATTAGGCAGTAGTGATATGATAATGAACCCTTTACATTCAGATGCTGAGTTTGTCCATCCCTTTGGAGTTTCTATTAGCAATCGAAAGCACAGCATCTGACACACAAGTAACACCAAGAGCTTCCTTCCCCACGTTTACTACACTCTACACTATCTGCACTATTTAGAAAAGTCACAGGCAGGCAGTGGTGACATAGGCCTTAAACCCCAGCACTTGGGAAGCAGAGGCAGGGAGATCTGTGCGTTTGAGGCCAGCCTGGCATACATAGGGAGTTCCAGGATAGCCAAAGATACACAAAGAAACCCTGTTTCGAAAAACAACAAGAAGAAAAACAGAAGAGAAGGTAGGCAGGCAGGCAGGCTTTTCCTCGTGAGGACCACCAGCACCACCCCCTAACTCTGAAAACAGGAGTTTGAAATGTCAATTAAATGCCTGGAAATTCTTGAAATCAGAATACAATGCAACTTCGACATTAAAGGCATGAAATACTTTGATGACAATCACTAAATGTTCTATCAATAAAAAGCATTAAAACCAAAGGGAAAGCACATCTATGGCTGAGATGACGTCAAAACCTCATTACTTTCACCACTGCGAAGTCATAAACTTATCCACTTAAATTACCATGTGCTATTCTTCACAATGTGCTCAAAACTAAGATGTAAAGAAAGAAATTACTTTTCACTTTAATCCGGACCACAAAAATCCTATTTGTTCTTCAGGGGAAAAAAAAACATAATTTTTCTAGCCTTGGCTGCTGTTTATTTTTGAGAGTTTCTGGCTAGCCTTGAATACACCAAAATCCACTTTCCTCTGCCTCCCCAGTACTGGGATAAAAGATGTGTGTGCCACCAAGCCCAGCTGATGTTTCCTAACTTTTTCAAAAGCTTACACTGAGCCGGGCAGTGGCGGCACACGCCTTAAATCCCAGCACTTGGGAGGCAGAGGCAGGGAGATCTTTGAGAGGCCAACCTGGTCTATGGAGCAAGTTCCATGACAGCCAGGCCTACAGTGAAAAAATCTTGTCTGGAACAAACAAGACAAAACAAAAAAGCTTAGATAGAAGAGTTAAGTGAGCCCGGCAGTGATGGCGCAAGCCTTTAATCCCAGAGGTAGAGACAAGCGGAGGTCTGTGAGTTCCAGGCCAGCCTGGAATATGAGACCTAGTTCCTGGACAGACTCCAAAGCCAGAGAAACCCTGTTTCCAAAAACAAAACAAACAAAAAAAAAGAGTTAAGTGCGGTGGGGAGACAGAGAAATTCACTGTGACAGAGGCCAAGGAATGCCAACAGGGTCAAGACATAACCAAGAGCCTAGACTAATAATGTGACAATGATGGGGACAATAAACACTTAAAAATCCACAGATGTTGAAATCAATCACAAATACATGGGTTGATATGATTAACAGCCAACACCATAAATTATACCTAAGAATACTTTTATACTACTCTGGAGTCAGGTACCACCTCCATACAACCTTAGTCACACACTTTTTTTTTTTTTTGGTTTTTCGAGACAGGGTTTCTCTGCGGTTTTGGAGCCTAACCTGGAACTAGCTCTGTAGACCAGGCTGGTCTCGAACTCACAGAGATCCGCCTGCCTCTGCCTCCGCAGAGAAACCCTGTCTCGAAAAACCAAAAAATAAAAAATAAAAATAATCATGTACCCCCACTTCATTTTTCTCCATTGCAAAAGAGAAATTTTTACATTACTCAAACCCTGTGTTTGAAAACAATGCATAATTCCCTTTCCTGAAAGGCCTATCTATCTTAGCCAAGCGTGGAGACACCTGTAATCCCAGTACTCTGGAAGCTAAGCAAGGATTTCAAGTTCGAGAACAACCTAACCTACAAAGTGAAACAATGTCTCAACAAAGCCTTTGTTGAACCCTTTCTTCCTATTTTTAATAGCAAGTGATTTCCTTACTGTTTTGATTGTAACTGCAAAGGAAAAACAAAGTCCGTCTATTCTCCGGTTAAGATTTCAAACAGTGTGCTCCACGTTCAAAACTAGATAAAAAAAAATACTTAAAATACAATATAATATTTCTGAGGAGCCAGCTGCACAGAACCGTGCAAGCTGAAGGGAGCAATAAAAACCAGACGTCGCTTTTGCCGAGTACCAAAAGACCTTGAACGAGCTTTTCCAGCTCTCACCTGCGAAGCTGGAGTTCTAGTGAAGCCCAAGTAGGTAAAAGGCTCCAATGAGTTTATGTGAAAGTAAAAAAAAACCTTGACACGCGCCTACCTGAGGGACTTAAACACAACTGCCATCTAGCAGTATTGCTAAATACAAACACTGTTTACGATAAACTGTATCAAGTTATGACCTGTATCAAATGTCTACTTTCCCAAAGTGTCGAAACGGAACAACCCCTAAACGAGACACTGCCACAATTTCTCCCACTAATAGTGGTCAGAAATCAGGCTAAACACGATGGCTGCACCCAAATAACGGAAGGATTTGCCCTTCTTTTGCATGCGGTAAAAAGCCCGGAGCTCCGGTGTAATAAAAATGAGCTCTTCCTTCCTTTTTCCCGCGTTTCCCGGCCTCACCGAGGTGCTCCTTTCGGCCCCGCCGAGCGCAATCCCGGACTTCCTCCCCAGAACAACAAATCGCCCTATCCCCGGGGTTCGCGCGGAATCCTCCCTCCCGGGCCGCCCTCCCGCCTCCCGCAGCCGTCAGGTGCTCCAGGCGGCACGACCGGGACCCCAAATCGCGCCGAGACCCAGCCTGGCCAGGCCCGCGCCCTCCCTCGCCTCCCCTCCCCCAGGCGCTTGGGCACAGGCCCAAGGCCCAAGGCCCACGGGACTTACACTCTCGTGGTCCCACCGCACGTTGCTGCGCTTCTCATCCGGGGCGAGGTTTCGGTCCCTGCCCATTAACTCATCCAACAATTGCGCGGCCGAAATCATGGTGCTTCCTCCGGGCGGCTGCTCCCACCAGCCCTAGCACCCACGGACGGAAAGGACCAGCCACTTGGTCGCCAGAACCCCCCCTTGGCCCACTCTCAAGCCGAAAAGCCTCTTCCAAAGAGGAGCCGATAAGACAAAATGGCCGCCGCCCGGGCACCTTCCCAGCATGCCGTGCGCCCGCGGAGACACGCCTAGGCCGGGGCGGCGAAGGCGGCGCGACTCCGCCGGCGAGGGGGCGGGACCTCCGGGCCAGGCCGAGGGCAAGTGGGGGCCAGGCGCTGACTCCGCCCCGCCGCGTCTGTGCCCGCCGAGATCTAGCCTCGCTAACGGCCTGCGCTGTCGGCCCCTTTCACTTCGAGAAAAAGCAAGCTTGCTCTGGAGGCTTTGACAGTGCCCCGGAATGGAGAGGATGTCTCTTTGTCCACGTGGTGCCCAGGGTGCCATCTTCCAGCGAGGGAACCGAGATGAGCGAGCTGCGTTCGTGCTCATCCTCCATTTTCCTAGTCGCTATAGTTAGTGCCTCCTTTACCTGGCCGTGTTTCTTTGTCATTGAAGCTGGGGACCTAACCGTGGACCTTACACTTAAACGCTCTACCGCTGTACTAAATCCCCCGACTCCTCTACCTGGTTTTGTCCGGATTTCTTTGATTTTTTTTTTTTTTACGGTGGAAAACCAAGGAATGGGCTAAATGCGGTGTGGGAATTATGTCTTGATACCTCCCATGCAGGAATTTATTTTCCTTCGTTTTGTGTGTGTTGTGCGAGTGTTGCTGTGTGTTCAAATGCTCGTAAAAGGAGGCCAGAGGTCAGCCTCTAGAGTCTATTCCTCAGGAATCATGCACTTTTTTCTTTTTCTTTTTTCTTTTTTTTTTAAAAAAAGAAAGGGTGTGTAACAGCGCATGCCTTTCATCCCAGCACTCGAGAAGCAAAGGCAGGTGGATCTCTGTGAGGCCAGCCTGGTCTACAAAGCGAGTTCCAGGGCTGCCAGGGCTGTGTACAGAAACCCCATCTCGAAAAAACAAGACAACAATAAAAAAGGTCAATTCGGCCATGCATAGTAATGCACGCCTTTAATCCCAGCAATCCAAAATCAAATAAACAAAACTGTATTCTGTTGGGAGCAATAGAACAAACCTGTAACCCCACCTTGGTAGGATGGACAGCATTTTTGTACCAGGTCAGCATGGGCTACTCTGTAAGTCCTTGTCTCAAACAATTTAAGACTAAAAAATAAAAAAATGGGGGTGGGGTCAGAGAAATGGCTAATCTTGATGAGCCTGACAATGAAGTTCCAGCCCCAGGACTCTACTTACACAGTGAAAGGAGAGAATCGACTCTTGAAAGTTGTCCTGTCTTCCACATGTGCATCCCCACACACTGACGCTGGCACATAAAATAGGATGTAATAAAAAAAAATTAAGGTTAAGAAGTGGAGTAATACTCTACCATAGTTAAGGGGCCAGACTGCCTAGGTTTGTGATTCTCAGCAAACCTCTTTCTGTGCCTTTGTTTCCCCGACTGTAAAATAGGGCTTATGTGTCCTCCTCACCATTGCTAGTGAGAAGATCAAGTGAATTGATACACTCTGCCCATTGATAGAGGAGCCCTGTAGGCAGTCTTTCTTTGGACCACCAGCTCCTGAATAAATGATACGGAGACTTTTTATTAATTATTTAAGTGTGGTCTTACTTTAGGATTGTTTCCAACTAGCTTTTAAAACTTATATTAACCTATTTATATTAATCTACACTCTGCTCCTCCATACTGTGTACCCTACTTCCTCTGAATCTAGCTGGCAAATCCCCACCTCAGATTCTTCCCCTGAATTCCTATCTCTACCCATAAGTCCTAACTATTCACTCCTGCCTACCTATTATTCATTCAACTCTTTATTAAACCAATCAGAAAGTGCCTTAGGCAGGTGAGGTAAAAAGGGGACATTTTCACACAGCACTATCAAAAATACCAAAAATGAGACCCAACAGGTTTTTAATTCCTTTATTAGCAAGAGGGAGCGACCCTCTTTATTGTCAAAGGGTAGGAGAGAACGCTCCCCGCAGAACTGACTAAAGAACATAACAGCTCCAACCAAGCAAAATGGGGAAAAGATACCCCAAGCTCAAGACTGATCCTCCTACCTCAGCCTCCTGGTGTGTTAGCATATCAGGCAGGAGCCTTCCCCAACCAGAAATCTGAAAAGTTTACAGTTAAGGAAAGCAAACAAACAAGCAAAACAAACAAACAAAAATAGTTTAGAAAACATGAAATTGGTAACATTGAAGAACACTGTTGAAAGTCTGGTAGGCAAGAAACTTTTTAAAACATTCTTGAGTCTCATAAGTGGGAGCTGGACTAGGATGGGTTGAAAAATTATAGAGAAGCAAACTCCAAAAAGGCTAAAATAGAGCACTTGGGAAGCTGAGGCAGGAGAACCAGAAATTCAAGGTCATCCTTGGCTCTGTAGTTCAAAGCCTACCTGGGCAGACCGAGAAAAACCGCAGGCCTCTCCACAGTCCCACTGGAATTTTCCAAGGTCACAAACAATCTAAGGTTAGACTCACACCTTTTGGTCCGTTCTTACCCATTCTATTGCCTGTGAATCACTCAGCACTGATCCACCCACCCATCTGCTTTTCCTCCCACAGGATTACAGTTATTCACACTCAAGCTCCTTAGAGATTTTCTCTCCTTTCCACCATTAGAATTCGGAGTGTTCTTCAGAGTTCTGTCTGGCTGTCTTCTCTTGGTACTCACCAACTCTCTTGGGGTTATCTCTTCTGTTCCTATAACTTCAGCTAACACTTTTTGCTGATGAGTGCCAAACCCCAACTTCCAGGCCAGATCTCCTTTCTGCATTTAGCATCCATACCCACCCCCTAGACTGAGCCACTCCACTTACAGGAAAGTTAGAAAAAAGAAACAGAAACAGAACAAAACAAAACAAAGAAAGAGCTTCCTAGGCCAGAAGTATAGCTTCATGGCAGATGAAGCTACCCTGGCACTGTGAAGCCCTGGGTTTGATCCTCAGCACCAAAAGAGATAAATACAAACAAAAACAAATAGAGATCCTTGGACAGTTCAAGTCACTAGATTAAAAAGTGCATTCTGGGCTCAGGAGATGGCTAAGTCAGGAAGGTGCCTGCCAAGAATGCGTGAGGACCTGGGTTTGGACGTTGTCATAGTTTGCTTTTTATGCTGTGATAAATACCAGGACCAAAAGCAACTTAGGGAAGAGGGTTTATTTCAGCTTTCAGTTTACAGACTATCATAAAGGGAAACCAGGGCAGGAAGAAGCCAAGCAGGGCAGGAACCTAGAGAGAAGTCTGTGGAGCTGTTCTCCTGGCTCACACTCAGTTGCCTTTTTCTTTCTTTCTTTCTTTCTTTCTTTCTTTCTTTTATTTATTTGTTTTGCTTTATTTTATGTGTATGTGCGTTTTGCCAGCATGTATGTCTGTGCATATGTATGTGCATGCTTAGACCTGCAGAAGCCAGAAGAGGGCATCTCATTCCCTGGAATTGGAGTTATAGATGATTGTGAGTCACCATGTTGGTGCTGGGAATTAAATCCTGAGTCTCTTCAAGGGCAGTAAGTGCTCTTAACTGCTGAGTTATCTCTCCAGCCCCCCATCTTTTTTTTTTAATTCTCCTGATATAATCCTTTTAAGGAAAGAAAATTTAAAAACTCTTCTCTTTGAAACACATAAATTTTGGAGGGCAGTCACCACCTAATCCTTGTTGCTGCTGCTGCTGTTGACTCGTTTGCTTTTTTCCAGTTCTCAGGATGGAAGCCTTGTTTGGGTCACTACGTTACCCCTACACTATACCACCAGTTACTACTATCTTTTTAAATGACCCCCCCCCTTTTTTTAAAGACTACTCTTTCTTTCCATGTCACTCAGATTGTGTTAAAAGACAGAGTTCTAATGCCATTGCCATGAGCCTCAGATGGAGCACCACGCTGGATCTAAGAATTAAATTTTAAATTGGGGAAATAAACAAAAGTATAAGCTCAAGCAGAGTTCCAATTTGCCACTGGGGTCAATTTAAGTGTTTAGTCAGTTGATGTTCATCACTCCTGGTGTGCAGTGTGTACTCTGTGAATTACTGTATCATAATAAACAGACATTGCTTTTTCTTAAACAGTAACAAGACAAATGCATGCTGGGAGCCCTTGGCAGCTCCAAGAATTGGAAGTAAAGACTATACCTAAATTTATCCCTTCCTATCTCACCTCCTCTTTGTTCAGGCCCTCCTTTCTGCTTCCCCGTCCATCTGCAAAGTTCTAGCCAGCGTCACATCAGAGATCTCTCCAAGGCACCTGGGCTCAGCAAAACAATATTTCCTGCTTCTCCCACAGGGTAGTAGAACAGTGCCAACGGGGGCTCTTAGCCTCATTAGCTAGTTTAGGCAAGGAGTACTGCACACTGCTGATTATGAACACACCATAGCTCTACCCTCAGCGCCTAGGATCAGGACCTGGATGGCTAAGCGCCGCCCCCCCCCCGCTCCCCCCGCCCCTGTCTTTCCTTACATGACTTACAGAGTAATTATAATTTATAAGATATAATGAGTTGCAGTTTATAAGCTGTAAACAATGTTATTTTTCATAAGAGCCAAGTTAGAAGAATTTCTGTCTAAAAACGATAAGGGGTAAAACAGTAAGTACTGAAATAAATATTCTAGCTAAATGGTCCCAAGCACCGACAAAAATAAGAAAGAACAGTGTCATCTATCTTTGCAAATAATGGGCATATTATAGAAGGATCGTTTTCAGCCCATTTCCCGTCCTGCCGGGCAAAAATTGGCTCAGATAAAGAAAAAAAAAGAGCTACTAAACTTGGGGGGTGGGTGGAAACCCACCAATTATTTTTAATGCCGGCTAAGCAGCCTGCTTCAGAGGATATGGTTTTTCTGGCTCTCAAATATGTCGGGTCCCTCCGCCCCGCAACTATTCCTGTGTCTGTCCTCCTAGCTGGAAGCTGGGAGGTCTAAAAATAGAGGATGAATCACAGCAGATAATCCAGTGCAGCGGTTACATAAACAGCCGGCTGGGGCGGCGGGGCCGCTGGTCGGAACGAAAAGTACCTGGGTTAGTGTTGTCACACTAAATAGGGTCCCCCGGAGCCGGCCTTCGGGAGGCGCGGCGGGGGAGGAGGCCTGGGCCTGCGGGCCGCCAACAGCCGGGGATCTGCGGGAGGGCGGAAGGGAGCACAGGGCCCAGGCCGGGCGTGGGAGGAGAGGCGAGTGGGGCGGCCGAACCCGACGCTCCCTCCCCATGGCCGGGAGCGGGCCGCGAAGGCGGCGGCGGCGCTGACGGGCTCGGGGCGGGGCGGCCGGGGGCCCGGGGCCCTGGGGAAGATGAACGCCCTCCTAGAGCAGAAGGAGCAGCAGGAGAGGCTGCGGGAGGCAGCGGCCCTGGGGGACATTCGGGAGGTGCAGAAACTGGTGGAGAGCGGGGTGGATGTGAACTCCCAAAATGAGGTCAACGGCTGGTAAGTGGCGAGCGGGGGAGGCCTGAGGGTTCAGGGCTGCTAGCTTGGGGCGTGGAGCAGTCAGCCTTGACCCAGCACGCTGGCTAAGGTGAAGGCTGGCACCTCAGGCCTAGGAGGTTGTGAGCGCATCCTTCCCAAATCATACCCTACCGTGGTCCACCGCGGCCAGCGCCCTCTAGGACACTAGAGCCCACGCCATCATCCCCCCCGCACCCCCTGGTTATGCTTGGCCCGAAAAGTGATACTAGAGGCTTTGATTCTCAGCGACTCTGCTCTGGATTTCATCAGGCTTGAATTATTTTGCCAGGGGCGCTTCTGAAGAACACTTCGTGCAGAGATGAAAGCATAAGCGACCGCGCAAATGCCAGTCGTAGAACCAGCACTATTTCTCTAGCCAAGACCAGGAGAAAAGAAACAATTACAAAAACCCCACCACTTGCATCATAATTTGCCTCTGTGGTTTCAATGCAGCAGTGATTTGCTATTGCCTACAGCTGGCTATTGGGAGGAGGCTCATTTGTTTGCCCTGTAGAGGGTTTTGTTTTCCTAGTACAATTTCCCACAGAGAATTTCACCCAAGGCTTTAGATGTCTGCTTGCAGATTGCCTGCCCCCTTCCCAACTAAATAAGGAGTCTCATTTTAAGATGCGATCGAGCCTTTAGTTTGAAGTTACCGAATGTGGTATTCTGCCCGTTTTTGCACTTCTACCTAATACAGGTAATGTTTAACTAGCCTATTTGCTAGTTTAAAGTTAAAGTAAGTTTGAATCTACCTCCCCCCAGCTTTGTAAATAGAGTTGTACGTCTTGGAAATCGTACACCCATACACTGGAGATCATTTGAATTCCAGAGAATGTTTTGTCCTGGTCGCACAATCGTTAATAGGATATCAGAGTCAAAATTGAGGTTTCCTTGCTTCCTAAGAAATCTACCTGCCTCCTTTCCCTAAAGAAACTATCCCAGATAGCTGTCCACAGCTAGGAGACAGTGAACAAACACTTTTCTTGTCTTGTCTCAAGTGTTTGCAACCAAAAAAACTTGGAGTTGTGTTTGTCTTGTCATGCCTTCCAAAAGCTGTGAATTGCTGTTTTGGCACTGGGAGGCAGTGTTTTACAGAGCAGTGAGCCTGGCCTTGCTGCAGGCTGTACCTGCTTAGCTGTGTGCTCTTGGCTGAGTCACTTCATTTTCCAGGGATTTCAGAAGGATTGTTAGCCTTTACTGAGATGAAGGATAATACATGGCTGCCATGCATTGAACGTGCTCTGTGGCCCAGATATGGTTCTGAACACTTGACATCTCATTATGACTATCTGGGGACATATGTCATTATTATTTTCTCCACCTTAAAGATCAAGAAACTGTGTCCCCAAGAAAATTAAGTAAACCACCCAATTTTCAAAATATCCCTAAATTACTAAATCTGGGATTTAATTAATCTACGTTACTGTTCACCTTTAAGTAACTGGTAGAGCTGAAAGTGAATCCAGCGTCTGTTGCCCTCAGCACAGTGCCTGCCCTTGCTAGACATACAGTGAATGTCAAGTGAGGTTGGAGTCCTGGGAAGAGGCTTCCTATAGATTTAATTCTACTCCACTCCCATCAATTCAATCCAAGAGTGAAGTCCTAGATTCCCTTTATCCCGCCTTATGCTCTTGGCCTACCGCTTTGAGTCCTTCTTGTCTCAGCCTCTTATATGACCAGACCAGAATGTAGGCACTATCCTCGGTCCCTGTCTTTCCTTCACACACCACATACAGTCAGCCAGTTCTGCTGCTTCTATGTTCACATAGGATCTGACTACCTCTCAAAACCACTATCTGACTGCCACACTGTCATACAAAGCCACCGCCATTCACCTTGCTGGATACTTGCATGGTGTCCTTGCTTATATCATGACCTTAACTCGTGGTTTGAGGGACCCTGACTTAGAACAGTTGGATCACTTTGCGCAGAGTCTTCTAGTGGATCCCATGTTCCTCTGAAAATCGATTTCCACTCCCTTACCTGTCCTTTGGCCCCATCTCTTGAGACTTGCTTCCTTGTTCACTCCTTTCCATTCCCTTGGCCTCCCTGGTTTTCCTGGAACAATACACCCCAAGTCTAGACTTTTGCTTTTGCCTTCTTTCTTGCCTAGAAAGCTTTTCTTCCATATACCCATGGTTTGCTCTCTATCATTCAGCTCTTAGCTTAAATGTTAGCTTCATGGTAAAGCTTTTCCAGCAACTCTAGCTGGGCAGTGGTGGCACGTGCCTTTAATCCCAGCACTTGGGAGGCAGAGGCAGGCAGATCTCTGTGAGTTTGAGGCCATCCTGGTTTACAGACAGGGATACACAGAGAGAAACCCTGTCTCAAAACACCAATAAGTAAATTATGCAACTCCCCTCCCAAACCCTGCCATTTCCTAATCTGTTACTCTGCTTTATTGCCCCATAACACTATCCATCCACCTAACACACTTTCTAGTTTGCTTATTTATTTGTGAATTGTCCTAGCTTAGTTGACTGTAAAATGAGTGAAGAATGATCACAATATTAGGTTTTTCTTTTCTTTTTAAAAATTTTTAAAGATTTATTAATTTATGCACTTTATGAGTGCTCTTTTTGCATGTATGCCTGCATGACAGAAGAGGGCATCAGATTCCATATTAGATGGTTGTGAGCCACCATGTGGTTTGCTGGGAATTGAACTCAAGACCTGTAGAAGGATATCAGTGTTCTTAACTGCTGAGCCATCTCTCTATCCCCTACCCTTCTCTTTCTTTCTTGACTTGGTCTTGCTGTGTTGCCTGGACTGGCCTTAACTCTTGTCCTCAAAGTTACCTTCTTCCTACCCTAGTCTACTGAGTAGCTGTGGCTACAGGCAAACCCCACTATACCCAGCTCCTCAGGGGATGTTTGGAAGATTAAATGAGTGGAGTCTTTAGAACGATGTCCAACATGTAAAGTATTAAGTTTGTGCTCGCTATTGTTATTTTCTTGTTATTAGGCAACATGTTGGGATATAAAGTCACCCTGAAAAAAAAAAACCCAACTCTTTTCAATATTGAAAAGTAGACTGGTGACTGCTTTCAATTCCTAGTTGCTCAGTAACCACAGTTTCAGCAGTGATGAATGATGCCCAGTTGATGAATGATGCCCAAAGCCTCTGGTCTAAAATACTTTCCAGCCCTAATGGGATATTCGGACTGCAAATATAAAGTTTAAAGAGTTGAAGTTCAAAAATAGAGTTTCCACATCAATTGTAATTCAAGTGTCATGTGTCCCCTTTGGCTTTAGAAATGAGTATTATGGTTTATGAAGAAGTTGAAAATACTGCCTGACTGCAGTGGATGTGAGTTACAGCTGCCCATAGCCACTCAGCTCTAGACTGAAACAGTGGTCATGAGGGTCCAGGGTGGCTGGGGCATGCTGTGTCCACTTAACCCCATTTCCGTGGTAGTGCTCTTAGCTGGTGGTTTGTTCAGAATGTCTCTGACCCACTCACAGTCTCTCTCTTTCACTCTGCTCACGGCTGACTAAATACTTCTTTCCAAAAGGGAGCGTGTTTTTTACTCAGCTTGATCCGTTTATTTTTGAGTACTCACCGTATTGTAATTCATTTTTCAAGCCTGTGCCACAGACATTTTCACACAAACACACTCGGAGCTGTGGTTTGCTCAGAATCAAGGAAATTTTGGATCCCCCTATGCTAAGCAATGTTTATTATCCTAGGTTCACTAATAAGTGATAAGAAATAAGCACTTGGACTGGAGATGTAGCTCAATGGTCGCATGCTGGCCTAACATATGTGAAACATTGGTTCAGTCTCTGATATCATACACACATGCATCCACATACACACATGCATACACACACATCTATATATGTCAGGTAGATGCTGCCTTCTGTTCACCCTCTGCTGGGGGTGTAGCTTAGTGATCAATCACTTGCCTAGCATGTGTGATGCCCTGGGTTACAGCACGACAAAAGAATTTTAAAAGCTTCTTTGCTGTTTTCCCCATGTGGGCAGTCATTTTTGTTACAGAGTACAAGAAAGGCGGGTGAATGGTGAATGAGTGACTCCACACAGTCATTCGGGCTGTGTTCTCTACGTTATTAATGTAAAGATACACAAGACAAATCAACTTTTCCTTGAAATGAAATAAACTCTACGACGGTTGTACTTCTTAGGTTAGTGGCCTCTTTGTTGAGCCTCTTCTCTGTTCATTATCTTATCTGAGTTTGGCTGTAAACTCTGACAGTGATTATCTAGGTTAAATCAGAGAGTTGATAAATGGGGTCAATTAAAATGGGGAAAAGTGTTTTCCTTCCATAATATGCACTCTGCTTTGCACCTGAGGGTGCAGCTTCTGTTAAGATGGCGTATTTGAGGGATGCTAACTAAATTTCTCTACAGTATTAAACAGTCCTTTGGACTGTGCAGCACCTCTATGTATAGAATAGTAAGTAGTTTTGCTTTAGTGAGACTGTTAGCAGGGTCTATTCTTGAACCAATTTGGTTGTTGATATCTTTGTTTTCAGTGCCTCCAGAGTAAAAAAGTATGTGTGCAGTGTTTATTTGAGCAGATGAGAATATGTTGGTAGCCGCTGGAGAGATTGAGAAAACCCAGCATTTTGAAAAGTGAAAATTTGGAAATCGTGTATGTGTGTAGGTGTGTGTAGGAAAGAAACTGAGGAAAGGGGAGTAAGCAGCTAAGATTGATGCAGTAGTCCCTGCTGTAGTATGACTGACATGACAGAGAAACCGCAGGTAGGAGATAGCTATTAGCTTGACGATATTTACTCTTCAGCTGGCACTTGATGCACATAAAGTTTCCTTAGTTTCTAAACTAAAGAGGTAACATAGAAATCTGTTTAAAGAGACCAGGATCTAATGGATCTTACTAATGGAGCAGCATCCTGAAATGTCACTGCAGTCAGCAGCCAGCAGTCTCTGGAACCTTGGAAATAGAAGCTCCTGTCATAGATTAATGTTTCTTGAGGTCTAAAAATTAGAACTTTATCTATTTATTTTGCAGTGCTAAGATTGAACCCAGATAGGCCTTGTGTGTTCTAGGCAAGCACCATTGAGTTACAGCTCCAGCCTCAAGAATGAAACTTAAAAATAAAATTTAAGCATATTAAAATATTATTATTATTGAAGATGGGGGTGGGTCTCACTATGTAGCTTTGTCTTTCCTGGAACTCACTATGTAGAGCAGACTGGCCTTGAATTCACGGAGATCTGATTGCCTCTGCTTTGCAAGTGCTGGAATTAAAGGCATGTGCCACCGTTCCTGACTATATTAATATTTTGATTATCTGCTTTGTGAAATGAAAAGTTGAGATTGCTAGTTTGACTTCTGAGTTCTAGCTGAAGTCCAACAAGCTTATGTATATTTATTTACTAATGTTTGTAATTTGGAATCTTGAATCACCTTTTCTCTTTCTTCACTCATTCTTTCTCCTTTTTTTGGGACAGGACCTGTTTACACTGGGCATGTAAGCGCAACCATGGCCAGGTGGTCTCTTACCTGCTAAAATCGGGGGCTGACAGAGACATTCTTACAACAAAAGGGGAAATGCCAGTGCAGTTAACATCAAGGAGAGAAATCAGAAAGATTATGGGAGGTAAGTCTGTTTGGGGTAATATTATTTGATTTTGTCAAACAAATACATTAAGATGTGGTATTATTGGCCACACTGATGCTGATCAGATAGCAGGTGTTACTTTTGTAAATTAGTTACTATGCCAAGGTTGTGATTTCACATTATTTGTAGGATTCCAATATTATAAGTTGTGGTTTTATAATCTGTAAAAGTGAAGACAGTAAAAATGTTCTTCTCTCTTCTGACCTCAAGAGGCAGTCAGTCCTAACCAAAGTATTTGTCACATCTCAAGTGACACTAGTTTCCACCATGCTCCTTTCTTGGTGAGTTCATGGTCTGTATCTTTCTGTTTTTAAGTGGAAGAAACTGATGACGATGACGAGCTCCCCCAGCTGAAGAAGGAGTCAGATCTGCCCTTTGTTCCCAACTATCTGGCCAACCCAGCCTTCCCTTTTATCTACACGTCCGCAGCAGAAGACTCCACCCAGCTGCAGAATGGGGGCCCCTCCACACCTCCAGCATCACCCCCTGCAGACGGCTCACCGCCATTGCTGCCCCCCACAGAACCCCCTCTGCTAGGGGCCTTTCCTAGGGACCACACCTCTTTAGCACTGGTTCAGAATGGTGATATTTCTGCCCCCTCTGCCATACTCAGAACACCAGAAAGCACAAAACCTGGTCCTGTCTGTCAGCCACCAGTGAGTCAGAACCGCTCCCTGTTCTCCTCTGTCCCATCTAAGCCACCGATGTCTCTGGAGCCTCAAAACGGGACATATGCAGGACCAGCGCCAGCATTTCAGCCGTTCTTCTTCACTGGAGCGTTTCCATTTAATATGCAAGGTAATGCCTTCCCAGCAGACAGCCTCTGCCTCGGGAGTGAGGTCTGTTTAACTGGGGTGTATGCAGAATCAGGGAAAGGTTCCAGGACCTTTTCCAAGGAACTCCCTTCTCTCAGGATTCATACACTGTAAACTTTTTATTTGAAAATATGGAAATGTTGTTCCTTTTCTATCATTCCTAGGAACAAAAATTTTTTCTTGCTGGGTATGGTGGTGCACACCTTTAATCCCAGCACTCGGGAAGCAGATGCAGGTGGATCTTTTGTGAGCTCAAGGTCAGCCTGGTCTACAGAATGAGTTTCAGAGCAACCAGGGCTACACAGAGAAACCCTGTCTCAAAAGACCCCCCCCCAAAATTTTTTTATGAATATGAGTGTTTTGCCTTCATGTAAGTGTGCCATGTATGGACGGTGCCCACAGAGACCAAAGAGGTGCCAGATCCCTGGAACTAGAATTTCAGGCCTCATGAGCCATGTGGCATATGGGTACTGGGAACTAAACTCTGGTCTTCTGCAAAAACAGCAAGTGTTCTTAAAAGCTCATCCATCTTTCCAGCCCTTTTCCCCTAATATTCTTGATAATTCTTGATGATTCTCTATAATATTGAAGGGTTCAGAGAGTTATTTGGTGAAATAGGCGATCATTCCTTCTCTGTTTTTTACTTGCTATTCTTCTATAATGAAGGACTTGGGGGGCAGGGCTGGAGAGATGGCTCGGTGGTTAAGAGCACTGGCTGCTCTTCCAGAGAACCTGGGTTCAATTCACAGCACCCACATGGCAACTCACAACTTTATGTAATTTCAGTTAAGGGGATAAGATAAAATTTAAAAAAAGATCTCAGTAAAGAAGGACTTTTCCTTCTCAGTTATAGCCATACTGACTTTTTTCTGGTATGACTGCTTTGCTTGCATGAATGTTTGTATACCATGTATGTGTCTGGTGTCCTCAGAGTCTAGAAGAGGTTATTGGATATTCTGAAATGAGTTACAGACAGTTGTGAACCACCCTGTGGATTCTGGGAATTGAACCCGGGTCCTCTGGAAGAGCAGCCAGTGCTCTTAACTGTTGAGCCATCTCTCCAGCCTGGACTCATAATTCATATTATATTCAATGTGTTGTAATAATTTGATACAGTCATTCTTTTGATATTCAGATTATTCCTAATTTAGCCAGTGGGAACCCCTTCAAGCTAGTTCTTAATGTTCTATGAACACATCCCCATTATTCTTGGAACACATCCTTATTTCTAGTGCAACAAGATGTTCCTGGTTTATAGTGTCATTTTCCCCACTCCAACACTGCAGTTCACCGTTCTCCTAGGAGCCCTGGTTCTTTTGGGTAGAGAGTAGGATTAAGAAGCTAGGATGTGGATATTAAGTGTCCTTCTTGCTGTAGGTGTAACAGTTCTAGGCTTAATTAGAGAGAAGGGAAAAGAAGGGATGATATAAAGAGAAGGAAGCAAATAAACATACATGTGTTTGTATGTATATACATATTCACATGTATATACATACTCATGCATATTTCTCTTTCTGTGTATGTATTTGTTTGGTTTTGTTTGTTTGTTTTTGGCAGAGTCTCACTATATAGTCCTGCTAGGCCCAAAACGCATGTAGAACAAGCTAGTGTTGAATTCATAGAGATCCACCTGCCTGTGCTTCCCAAATGCTAGGGATAAAGGAGCACACCACCATGCCTGACTGTTTTAAGAACATTGGAAACAAATTCATTCAGACAGTTCTAGTTTCAGTAAAATCCATGTCGTCTGGTGTACACTTTCCTTTTCACCTGTGTTCACCTGACTTCTTAGTTTTGAAGACCTGGTACCATAGCTGCTAATGTTGGACCTATGATGCTGTGCCGTTCTGTACTTTAAGAGCAGGGCAGAACTGACAAATGCATGTGAATACTTGGCTTCAGGCATCTTGACGCCGGGTCTGCACTGTAAAGGCGGATGGATTGCTTCTAACCCTGGCTCATGCCTGTCGTGTTGCCTGTCATGTTACCTACTCCCAAGCAAGGATCCTCACTTAGCAAGGTGTAGTGTTTCAAGTCCTGCTTAGATTTAACTTTTTTTTTTTGTTCCTTTGCTGTTTTTATTTTGACTTGGCGGTAGGTTTTTTGTTTGTTTTGTTTTTATTTTTGTTAATAGGTTTGGTATGTAGCCTAAGCTGGACTCAAACTCACAGAGAGATCTGCTTGTCTCTGTTTCCTGAGTTGCTAGGATGAATTGTTTTTGGTGTTATGAGAAGTCCAGGCTGTCCTTCTCGCTCCACTTCATATTGCTGGGATTATAAGTATGTGATGGAATCCATTCCTGGCTCCTTTTCTGTCTTTATTTCAAGGAATGTTATGTGTCCTAAGTAACTTTAGATCCATAATTGTTGAATCCTGTCAGAAGATCTCTCGGGGACCACATCTTGTCCTGCCATCTTTCTGATCGTCTTCTTCTTTCCCTACGCATGTGTAATTGGTACTCAAACCCTTCTGGAGTCTTTACCTCCTTATGTCCAATGACAGAGATTAGTGGCCCTTACAGAGCTAGGATAGCTGTTACTCCTGCCCCCTTTTGCTTGGTGAACCACAGTGGAGAAGACAATGTAGGAAACTGCTCCAACAGAGCCAGCAGTGGATGTAAACAAACCTTCCTGACTGGCCTAGGTTTTCTTAGTGGGTGGCACAGACCTTCAGTTCCACACACTGAGCTACACTTCTCTTTCTCTAGAGCTGGTACTCAAGGTGAGGATTCAGAACCCATCTCTTCGGGAAAATGATTTCATTGAAATTGAACTGGATCGACAGGAGCTCACCTACCAAGAACTGCTCAGAGTGAGCTGCTGTGAGCTGGGTGTTAATCCAGACCAAGTGGAAAAGATCAGGAAGTTACCCAATACTCTGCTGAGAAAGGTAAGAAGTCTGCCCAGCACAACTGAGTGGCTGCTGTCTGCATTTGGAGCACGCCTAACTTCTTCCTTGGTTATTGAGTCATAGCTGAAGGGAAAGCCAGTAAGTAGCAAACGGCTAAGGGAGCTAAGGTCATAGTTCAGTTGTATTTATTGTTTGTCCTAGGCCAGCAGTGGATTTATGGCAGTCCTCCTGTCTCAGCCTCTTGAGTGCTGGGAATAAAGGTGTGAGCTACTTACTATATTCTAAAACACTGTCTAATACACTGGCTTTTTTTTTTTTTTTTTGGTTTTTCGAGATAGGGTTTCTTTGTAGAGTTGGAGCCTGTCCTGGAACTAGCTCTATAGACCAGGCTGGCCTTGAATGAACTCACAAAGATCCACCTGCCTCTGCCTCCCGAGTGCTGGAATTAAAGGTGTGCGCCACCACTGGCCACACTGGCATTTTTGAAGATTGGAAGATAAGCAGAATGTTATGTGGGTCTGTGGGGCTTGCCTTAGTGCTCTATTAGGGTGTTCTGTGATGAGGTGAGGCCCACTTGGGCCTCTAGCCAGCTAAGGTTCTTCAGCATCAAACTGCTGGCTTCTTTGGTTCCTGAGGAAAACTGATAGCCACTTGCCTGTCCCTTCAGGACATTCATATCCTACATCAGAGACTGTTCGGGCCTTCTCCATCTTGTTCAGGATATACCTGGGGACTGATCATTGCTTAGCTGCCCCAGGGATTTGATTTTCCTTCTAGATTGAAGATAGACCAAGATACTACAGTACAACCCAGCAAACATAGACACAAACTGCTTCTGTTAATCTGTTGCCCTTGGCTGGCAAGATGGCTTAGTGGTTAAAGGCATTTGCTGCTAAGCTCAATGACCTCAGTTCTATCCCAGAGCCCCACATTGTGGAATGAGAGAGCCCATTCCCACAGGTTGTCCTCTGACCTCCACTTGTGTATCATGTATGACACAAACATGTGTGCATACAAAATAAGCAAATAAACAAACATAATAAAAAAGTAACTAAATGGAAAGGAAAATTTAACTCATCACCCTGTTTTATTTTAGGACAAAGATGTGGCCCGACTCCAGGATTTCCAGGAGCTGGAGCTGGTTCTGATGATAAGTGAGAATAATTTTCTGTTCAGAAATGCTGCGTCCACACTGACTGAGAGACCTTGCTACAACCGGAGAGCTTCAAAACTGACATACTAACGTAGTAGGGCTTTTATCACTGAGTATTGTGACAGTATGTGTCACCTCTGGGCCAAAGGACAAGCCATTGATCCCAAAGCCTCGGATGCCCTCCAGGGCCCCTGGTGTCACTGCGTAGTGTACACTAACATCAGCCTCAGCAGGAGGGAACCCCGACCCCCAGCAGCGGTGCCACTCTTCCAAGCCTCTTGGTGCACAATAAACTTATTGCTGAATCTCTGAACAGCTGAGAAGTGGTCTTGAGAGGCAGAAACCAGAGGTACGATAGCCAGTGTTTTATGTGCAGAGTCTAGAGTTGTCGACGCAGAACCTGAGAGCGGACCTATTTCAGCCACTCCTGTTGACAGTGCACCTGAAGGGCCGGGAGCACTTCTCTTGGTGTTGCATGCTCGTGATTGATGCTCCTGAAATTGTGAACCGACTAGGGAGGAAGACTGGGGAAAGCAAGCACATGGCTGTGAGGGTTCACATAGCGTATTTATAAATGTTACTCAGGTTTAAAGTATTTAAAAATATAGTTACCTAATTGTAAATAGGCTGTTAACCAAAAGAGCTTCCCCTCCCTCTCCCCCACTTTTGTTTTGTGACCACTCATGACTGCCACCTTCTCAGGACAGTCATCTTTGCGTCTCCTCCCATCCACAGTCACTAGAGGGCTCTCTAATGCTTTCTAAAGGAATCACTACATTTTTACTCTGAAGCAGTTCCTGTCATCCTTGTTGAATTGCACCATTCAAGAAGAGCACAAATACTGCTGGTCCACGCCCACCACTCTCACTTCCCACCAGAAATGAAAAACAGTTTTTGAGCCTGAATTTGTTGCTGTTTTAACGGTCATTGTGGGAAACTGAACTAAAGGAGTTAGCATCTTTATTTTTGTATCAAAGATAAAGGTTATTTTGGAAATTATTAGGATTTTTACATAACTCTGAAATCTGTTGCTTTTGTAAACAAATTGTTGGATCTTAGGAATCCCCCTATCACCACCCTCAGTCCACTGGACAGTCAGTTGTGAGCACCCAATCAGACTCCGGAGCATGGCGTAAGGATCTTTCCCAAGAGTTCATTCAGAGAGTCTTCCCCTTCTAGGCATCGTTAAAGTTGAAAAGCCTCCGTTTTGCTGAAACAGCTTAACTTGAGAAATAGGACCTGGCCCATGCAGACAAACAGGAGAGCAGGGGCTGGAGCAGCTGTTGACGAGGTTCCCTGCTGTCTTAAGCTTTCTCCCCATAGTGCCTATAGTTTCCAAAGAAACTTAACTTCCTGACTATTAACTTAATTGTATTAGAACACTGCAGTTGAATGAGAACATGCAGATGTCGTGGAAGAGGATGTTGTGCTGAGGTCATGGCCTCCCCCTGCCACCTGAATGCTGGAATGAAGTTGAGGTGTTCAAGGCCAGCTTCGTGGGGTCACTCTGTGTAGTGGATTAATCATACCCACCCCTGGTACAGCTGGTGACTTCCTCTTGTAGAGTGTTTGCGTAGCCGAGTGGCGGTTGCTCAACCCCCCCCTTCTCCCAAGTGCTTTAATGAGGAAACTTCCCCTGTGTTTCAACCCATCAGAATCTACTTTATCTAGATGTACTAAACCCCCCCCCCATTTGCTTTGGAAAAACTTAGTTTACTGATACAATTAAGTGTGGTTCTATCTTGGAAGAAATAAATTCAGTATTAATTCATGTCTAAATTACTGGGGTTCAAACTCCATCAGCCACCCCAATTGATGAGAGCTTCTCAGAAGCAGTAGGGACCTGGCCGGGAGGTGGGCTACAGAAGAGTGCTCCAGAGTGCAGAAGCAGAGTGACCAAGGGTCTTGGTGTCCCAAATGGGGGACAGGTTCCACTTGGCTCTGCCTGATGCCCTGTCCTTCGCTGAAGTCCTCTGTGGTCATTGCCTCTGGCAGTGGGATGAAACTGCATGGTTGCTCTTAGGTGAGTTTGAAGTCTTAATCTATGCATTCAGAGAAATATTTTTATATGCTTTGTGTAATTTATAACAAGGGATTTTCTTTCAAGCGTTGTTAACTGAATGCACTTCTCCTCCTCTACTGCATCCTGAAAGCATGTGTTCACACTGTGTAAACATTCACAGGAGACTTTTCCTTGTGTGTCGTCGACTGTTCAGACATAACAGGTATTATTAAAATTAAATGTTAACTGACCACATCCATTTTCTCTCATTTTGCCCTCGTAAACAGCCCTGTATTCTAATCACAGAGGGTTCAGATTGCTGTCAGGCCCCATGGGGCTGGCACTGGGAGGGAAAGGGAAGGACCAGCTCCCCAGCTGAGCCTCCTCCACCCCGGTGCCACTGCTATTCCAGCAGCACTCAGGCCTCGTCAGTAGCAGCTGGAGACAGATTCTCTGTGGCGTCTTCCCTCCCAGTTCACGGCAGTCACTCTGCTTCCCTGGAGCCGCTGAGCCAGTTAGATAGAGGTCATCCCCTATTAACCGCAGTTTTTGATTATCCTATTTACTTGACACAACTGAGCCTCCCCTTTGGGCTGTCAGCACCTGTCATGGCCTCCGTGAGTTCAGAAGCAAACGGCCGAGGCAGGAAAGGAAACAGCCTCCCACCTTCAGATTCCTAGCTGAGAGGCATGCCAAATGACTCTCCTGTTGGTTCAGGCCAGCTAGTGCCTCACAGAGCAGACGTCATGCCAAATTGGCCTAATAAATCAGAGAGCATAGCAGAGACCTTTTCTTAGCACCGAGGAGAGGCAGAATAATTTGGGCGATTGTGCTTTCATCCTTGCGATAGAGCAAGGATGGACGTCGCCTTCCATATACTCGGAAACAACCTGCCAGAAAAAAATGGGATTAACCTTTAACAAATGGTCCTGCAGCATAGGCCAACCCAGGGCATATAGAAAAAGCAGATCAAAGGCGCTGTCTCCTCAGCCTCCTCAGCGACTGGCAAGCACTTAGGGTGAGGAAAGAAAAACAGCCACCACCTACAGCCAGTCACTTTTCACCAAGAGTAAGGGTACAGATGAGGGTGAGAAAGCCTAGGAGGTGGCAGAACATCCATTTCACATGGAGCTCTGGTACCAGGTGAGCTCCGCAGAGAATAAACCTTTGTTGACTCATGCAAAATGGCTCCAAGGGGCTGGGGAGGCAAGGACCAGGGACACTTCTGACCTTCCTGTTCGCCCAGATGACCTGCGGAGACGGAATGACCAGTGGTCTTCCTGGTAAACAGGCATCTAAAGGAGCCACTTTAACCCCTGGAGAACAGGCTTGGAAGACAGCAATGACGTGGCCCCAGTAAATTTCTCAACAGCTCTTCCGAGAAGCTAAGGCCTCAGGTCAGATTTCAGGGCCTTTATTTCTTACCTTCCATATCATCTGCCCAGCGGAGTGGGAGGCACTGTAATTTCGCTGTGAATTTTGGCTATGAAGATGATATTTGCGGCCAAAAATTCCAGGTCTGAAGGTTTCAGATCACTCAGCTCCAGAGAAGTGTAGGAGGCCCTCCACTTCTGGTTCTTCACAAAGGTTCTAGCCCCCCAGGCTTTGGAGATGCGAAGAAGGAGGCAACACATGCTGTATCTGCTGTTGACCACAGTTTTATTTCACACGTATCTTATCTGAAGTGGATTCAGACAGCACCAATACGGGAACTCCATTCCTGGGGCAGACAGCCTGACCTAGCAGTCCCTGGCCCAGGAGGAGGAAGGATTGTTTAAAAAAAACAATGGAAAATATGAAAATGTAGAGGCAGGAGTGAGGTCTCAAAACAAATCGAAACTGCAGTATGGGCCGGGCGGTGGTGGCACATGCCTTTAATCCCAGCACTCGGGAGGCAGAGGCAGGTTGATCTCTATGAGTTCAAGGCCAGCCTGGTCTACAAGAGTTAGTTCCAGGACAGGTGCCAAAGCTACAGAGAAACCCTGTCTTGAAAAACAAACAAAATCCAAAACTGCAGTATGGGACTAATGGTAAGCTAGGCCGGGAGACCTAGGCGCTGGTCTCAACCAGACTTTTAACTAGATTCCCACTCACTTCCTCATTCCTGTGATAAGTATGGCTAGTCTGGAGGCAACTTGCAGAATAATAATAATAAAATAATAATAAATGTCACAAATGTCCCCACTTATTGCCATCAAGTCCATTCTGCAGTTGACAATTCAGACAAGGAAGAAACCCTTGGAATGTATTCTAGGCGAGTCCAGCATCTTTGGCCATCCCATAGAAGATGCCTCCAGCTGCAATGAGGTTGGTTGGAGAATCAAATTCAGCTACTACTCCTTTGTCCAAGACCAGGACCCTAGCCAAAAGAGAATAAGTAGTTAGGTCTTCAACAGTGTAGACCCAGCCCTGGAGGCCAGCCCTGCCCTTTGGGTACAGCTCAGGCTCCGCGGTGACATGTCAGCCCACCCACTCAGCCAGCCCACTTAGCGCAACTGATAGGCCACACGCGCACACTCGCGAGGCTGGTTATTTTCGCTATTTTGTTAGCTGTTCTAGTGCACGGCGCGGTGTCTGGAATCAAACACAAAGTCCTATTCATCTCTGCTAGTCTGGGCTTGGAAAGCCTTCCCTAATGAGCCCTTCCTCTGGCTGGGGTCGCAGGGCTGTTCAGATGGCTGTGTGCAGGGAGTCACGGGCCTGCAGTAGGCCCGGTGGACATGCGTCTGTTTTATGCCAGCTCACAAAGGCACACGGCAGGAAACCAGGCTGCAGTGAGGCCAACGCTGCAATCTGGGACTTGGGCTGCTGTTGTTGCTGCTGCTGCATGGATCCACTGCCCCACCCCAGGCAAGCCCGAGCCTGGCGTTAGAGCCTCTCCTATCAGCCACACACAGCAGGCACCTGGCAGAAGACCCATAGGCAGCTGCACCAGGGTAAGGTGGGAGGGTCAGAGGCTCCCAAGCCTGGAGAGAGACTCCTTTGTGAGAGGGGCAGGTTGCTTTCTGATCTCTACCTGCTGGGCTCCTACATCTGTGTTCTGGGAAGGAGTGCCCCTGTCCAAACCTGTCCAAACCTGGGCCTGGAGGCTGTGTTTTCCAAACTCAGCCTCCAATGGCGTCTCCTGGTCCTTAACATGAAGACCAACTGAATCTGCACGGTCTTCAAGAACAGCTTTGGGGGCTGGTTCTTTTCTCCGGCTCCACTCTCTAGCCTCAGTACTCCTGCCTTGGAGCTCTGCTGCCTCTATTTCTGAGGCCTTCACCCCCTCCCTTCCTCTCTTCTCCTCTCTCACCCTTTCCCCATCCTTTGGGTCCACCTGGCACTGCCCTTTCTTAGAAGAGAAGGCCCTGCCACCCCGTGTAGACTGACTTCTCTGCTTTCACACAGGAATCCCTGCTTACTTCCCGTGGGCTCTAATTACAGGCTCTGTAACCTGACTCTCTGATTAATTTCTGCCTGCCCTTTTAGAATGAGTGAACTCCCACCCCCCATGGTGGCCCCCAACCTCCCACCCTAGGGCTGCTGGGGCAGGGATCTGGGAAGATCCTCTCAGCCCCGCCTCTCTCCTCAGAGGCAGAGCCCAGCTCTTGCAGCCCGCCTGCATTCTTTTCCCAGTGGGGTCCTGAATGGGAGTGGGGGCTAGAAATGGGGTAAGGATGGGACACACACAGGGTAGCATCAGGCGTCCCCTCCCTAGATCCTGCTGGCTGCATGGGGACACTTCCAAGAGAAAGCCTCTGTTGATTCATCCCCCTACCCAAGGAAGCCAAGAGATGCCGAGGGCAATGCTGTCTTTCTCACTCTAGGAAGAATGATTGCTAAGGGAACCACAATACATGGGCTTTATGGGGACTGGGGAGCAAACTGACATTTCTCAGTGTTCCCTTCAGTTTAAACATAATTTCGCTGACTCCTTACAGCAGCAGTTCCGAGAGACATGGAACAGCCCAGAGAAGCTTCACGAGTGACCCACAGTCCCACAACAATCGATCTCAGCGCTCTGGCTTAGACACCATGCCTTTCTCACAAGTACCCGCTCTTCCGGGCACTGTTAGGGTCTAGTCACCAAGGACGGGACCCGGGAAGCTGTCATGTATCTCCCAAGCAGCTTTATCTCATTCCCTGTGACCTGTTGTGTGTCCCCCACAGGCAGTGGTGAGATGCGGATGAAGTGATAGTCATGTAAACACTCCACCAGCAAGCTTGGATGGGATGTGAGGAGCCATTCCCCTCCCCTTTCCCATTCACAGCAAGGAGCATGGAGGAGGTCCGTTTTTCCAATATCTAGGGAGCCTGGTGTACGGTCCCCACTTGTTGGTAATTCCACAAGGACCCTGTGCCTTTGCAGATATCACTGAACACAATTAACCCTGCTCTGTTCTGCCTCTTAAGCATAACTTGGGAGCCCTGTCCTGGACTCCCATGCCATAGCCAATTCCAAGAGTCTCATGCCCAGGTACTTTCATTGGCCCTGCCTCTTCCGGTCTCCCAGGTGATAGCCACAGATCCCCTCACCTTTCATGACTTTCCATCCCCTCACCCCCTGGCTTTCCATGACCCACCTGTTGTAATCCATGATTGTGTTGAGCCGGTGGGCAATGGTCAATACAGTGCAGTCTTCAAACTGGGTACGGATGGTGCCCTGGATGAGGTCATCAGTCTCCAGGTCAATGGCAGCAGTGGCCTCGTCTAAAACCAGGACGCGGCTCTTGCGGAGCAGGGCTCGGGCCAGGCACACGAGCTGCCTCTGGCCAACACTGAGAAAGAAGGCAGGAGTTGCCAGCTAGGTACCCAGGCTACCTTCCCGGCCTTGTTTCCAACATGTTTGCCTCTACTTCCTCTCAGCAGCCCAGGACTATTTCTCTTTCCTGGTTCTGCCACAGCCCTCTAAGAGCAGGGAGAAGGCTTTGTACTATCATGAGGGACCTGGAGGGCCAGACCCAGAGCCAAGCATCACTGCGAGAGCTCTGCTGTGTGTATTCTCAGGTCTCTTTCTGAGTTCCCTTCCAGACCACATTCCTCAACTAGCGCCACAGTGTCTTTACCTCGAATCGTCAGTCATTCAGACGCGATAGTAAGAACATACTGGGACTGTGCTTCCCAGATATTTGCATACAAGCCACTCACGCCATCTTGCTAAACTATGATTAGACCGTTCTGGCAGCCATCTCCTACCCACACAGGGAATAGAGAGCACGGTTCTATTTGGGAGGCAAGGAAGGGAGGGACCTGGGGACTCCCCATCTTTCTTCACTTAAATCAGGAGGGTGGATCCTTATCTTCAACCTCCAGCCTTGAAAGCCAGAAGCAGTAAACAAAGCCAGGCTGTGTTCCCAACCACAGAGGCCACAGCACACCCCCTCTCCCCCATACACACACACACACACACACACACACACACACACACCAAGGACGAATACCTCAACCCTTCCCAGAGGGGTGAGTCACAGCCAAAGTAAAGACCGGCCTCCCTCCCTGGCCTCTTCCCGCAACTAATGAAGGTTCTGGCAGCAGAACGAGCTGCCAGATAGAACTCAGGGCTGATTAATGGTGGGCCTGGCACAGGCTGCAGGTTATACTTAAAGTGACCACAAGCTCACTGAGGGAGGAGGAGGGACCGTTTCTGTCTCTGAGGCTGGTGTGAAGGGCTACAGATGCTCTTGGGGACGTGCTGGGGACTAGCAAGCAGCTAGGAGCTCTAGAGACAGAAGCTGGAGAGCCCATACTGCCGCCAGCCATACCGCATGTGGTTATGGAAGTAGAAGCCAATTAAAGGTACACAGTTATCCTTACAGGGTTTTTTTTGAGAGGTGGGGGATAGAGGGGTTGTACTGGGAATTCAGTCCAGACCTCACATCCACTAAGCAAGAACTACATCTCCATCCAGCCAAGGCTAACCTTGAACTTTCAATTTTCTTGCCTCAAGTAGCTGGGGCTACAGGTATGTGTCACTGGGCCTGCACCACCTGTTTTCTGTTTGAGGAAGCCTTGTGATGAAGGAAGAGAAGTGATGGGGACAAAATCTCACATCTCCTTAAGGCCCCTGCCCTGCCTCTGCCTGGCCAGGCAGTTTTGGGCAAGTAATTCCGTTTCTATTTCCAGCCCACAGGGCAGCAGAAGAGTTGAAATGAGATGGTGGAGGCCGGAGGACTTTGAATACCGCAAAACATTAAGCGCTGGGCAGATGTGACCTTTTGTTTGTTTGTTTCAAGTTTTGAAACATGAGTATGTCCTGAATATAAGGAGGAAAACGAAGGGTTAGGAATGTAGGGCGCGGTGAAGTGTTTCTGAGCATGTGCAAGGTCTTGGTTCGACCCCAGCACCCAAAGGAAAGAGTAAGGAAAAAAAGAGAGGGCAGAAAGGGCAGAGAACTCATTGACACTCCACAGGAGTGCACGCGGGCTAAGTGCTTCTCAGCGGAACTGGCCCAGGATTGCTCCCTTCAAAGTGAAACCACTGATTGGGCACATCTGGCTCTTTCATACTTGAATTGTAGCTATTCTGGACAGAGCTGTGTTGCAAATGGAAAATACAGCCAGGTGTGGCATATCACCTCGGGAGGCAGAGGGAGAGGCTGCAGAGGCAGAGGCGGAAGTAGAGGGAGAGAGATCTCTGTGAGTTCTAGTCCAGCCTGGTGAACTTAGCAAGTTGTAGGACAGCTGGGGCTACGATGTATAGAGTCCCTGTCTCAAAAAACAAATAACCTCCAGGTAGTGGTGGTGCACACCTTTAATCCCAGCACTTGGGAGGCAGAGGTAGGCAGATCTCTGAGTTCAAGGTCAGCCTGGTCTACGCAGTGAGTTCCAGGCTGTCCAGGGCTACACAGAGAAACCTTATTTTGAAAAAAACAAAAAACAAAACAAAACAACAAAAAGAAAATGGAAAATACATACAGGATTTTAAACTTTTGTAAAAAAAATATCCATGATAACTTCTTTTTTTTTGACTTTTTGAGACAGGGTTTCTCTGTGTAATAGCATGTACCACCACCAGGCTTTTTTTTTTTCTTTAAAGATAAGGAACTGTGATGTAGCCCCCAGACTGTCCTTAAAATTAAGGTAATCCTTCCGTTTCAGCCTCCCAAGGTCTGAGATGATAGACGTACACCACCTACTAGCTTTTATATTGATGACACATTGAATATTATTTTAGATACATTGGGCTAGATAAAATATGCTTTTAGAATTTATTCCAGGGCCTATTCAGTTAGATGGTTCAGTGGATAAAGACACTTGCCATTCAGCCTGATGGCATGAATTTGATTCCTGTAACCCAATTTTAGAAAGAGAGGACTGGCCGGGCAGTGGTGGCACATGCCTTTAATTCCAGCACTCGGTAGCAAAGGCAGGCAGATCTCTGTGAGTTCGAGGCCGCCTAGTCTACAAAGCTACAGCTAAACTCTGTCTCGAAAAAAAAAATAAAAAAAAAGAAAAGAAAGAACTAACTCTTGTAAATTGTTCTACACATGAGTGCCACTAAACAAATACTTACATTTTTAGAAATATTTATTCTACCAGGTATGGTGGCATACCCCTATAATTCTAGTCCTCATGAAATTAAAGCAGGATTACCTTGATTCTAGGCTAATCTGAACCACACTGTAAGCTTGTCTCAAAAAATGAGGTAAGAAAATAAACTTTTTAAAAGATGTGTTTTTATTTATGTGTATGCTTGTGTGTCTGTGTGACTATATGCTGTGTATGTGTTGTGTGCGTGTGTGTTGTGTGCGTGTGTATGTGTGTGTGCCTGTGGAGGTCAGATGAGGGCACTGGGTCCCTTGGAGCTGAATGCTGAGAACCAAACTCTGACCCTCTGGAAGAGCAGCAACTGTTTTAACCTCTGAGTCATCTCTCCAACCCTGCAGCAAGTGTTCTTAACCACCGAGTCATCTCTCTAGCCCCAAATTAATTAATTAATCCACCTGTTTATCCTTGTTTGTTTGCCTCTCTTGTTATCATCAGTATTATTTTTATTATGTGTGCATGCCTCTTTGTGTGTATATGTAGTTATGTGTATATAAGGTCGTGTGTGTGTGTGTGTGTGCGTGTGTGTGTGTGTGTGTGGAGGTCAGAGGATAACTTTGTAGAGTCGATTCTCTCCTACTTTTACCTTGGTTCCAAGGATTGAACTCAGGTCACCAGGTTTGTGCGGTAAGCATCCTACTCTACCTTGCTACCTCACTGGTCCATGCCTTTCTCGAGAAGGGGTATCACTATGCTGCCTATTAATGTGACTACTAGAAAAAAATATAATTATATGTATGTGTGTGTAGCTTGAATTATAAGTGTTTATTTTATATGTGTGTGTGTGTGTGTATTTTGCCTGCATGTATGTCTGTGTACTATATGTGTGCAGTGCCTACCAAAGCCAAAAATGAGGTTAGATTTCCTGGAACTGGAGTTACAGCAAGTTGTGAGCTGCCATGTGGGTACTAGAAATCGAACCTGGGTCCTCTGGAAGAGCAGCCACTGTTCTTCACTACTGAGCCATTTCTCCAGCCTCATATTACATTATTATCAGGGAATGCAATGCAAGCAGGCATAGACTATTATTATCCCTATTTATATAGTGAATGTAAAAGAGACACAGAATGGTTAAGCAACTTGCCCTAAATCACACAGCTAGGACTAGGAATATGGCTTAGCAGTAAAGAGCTTGCCTAGCATCGGTGAATCTAGCACCAGAAACAAACCCTCAACAGAATACAAAAGAAAATCTAGGTATCTTGAGGTTTTTGACTCAGTAGGAACAGATTGCTGATCTCTGGACCACACAGCCCAGAGGCTCGGGATGTGGAACCCAACGGTCTGGAGGAGGCACAGGGAATACAGAGAGAGCCTACTTTGTATATTCCTCATCTGACTGCCTCTATCCTGGCAGACATATTTCCAGAGAGCATGGGCTTCCTCTCACTTGTGCCACAGGTACATACATGACCCTAGAGCCCAGAAGATTCCAACAAGGGTGGGACTGTTCCATCTGAATGTCACTGGAGTTGAATTAGATGAGAACCAGAGCTGGTTCAAATCCCAGGTATGCCTTCTCTTAGCTGTGCAACTTTGGCTAATCCCCTGCCCTCTCTGAGTTTGTTTCCTAAACTGCCAAGGGAATCTTGTATGAGCAGTCTGAGGAAGCGCCGTGTGCCTTCGAGGATATACTCCATAGGAAATAACATCCCTGTGCAGCCCTGGCTGAGGCGCATGCCTGCGTGGGTTAGGGGCTCATCAGGATTCTGCCCAGCACCCACAGGGCCCCCAGTTGGGGGCAGCATTCCTGACGTGTCCAGCCCCATTCCTACCTGAGATTATCCCCACCCTCTGAGCACTGGAAGTCCAAGCCTGCAGGCTGGCTGCTCACAAAGGCATGGAGGTGGGACAGCTCCAGGGCCCTCCAGATGTCCTCCTCTGAGTAACGGCCAAAGGGATCCAGGTTCATGCGCAGGGTCCCCGAGAACAGGATGGGGTCCTGGTGACATAAAATCAGGGAGAAATAGTTTTTACCCTAGAGGGAATCTCAGGAGCAGGGAAAGGAAAGTGACCAGGCAGCAGCTTTCTGCTCTGTCCCCGGTCTTCCAGATGGGGACATTACCAGGGAGATAACAAAACTGTCTGTGGGGGAGTGATAAACCTCAGCCTGGCCAGTCGCTAAGTCCCCTGCCTGAGGCAGGAAGCGGGGCCACTAATCTGCTTCTGAGGTGTCTACTTGGCAGAAAGACACCCTAAGGATCCAGCAAAGGCTGTGCCACTGCAAACGGTGCATCCAGGAGAGAAAAACAGGAAACCTCGGCCCTGCTGTGCTGGGAGGAGCCTGGGGTCCTTCCCATGTGCTAGTTCAGGAGCCCAAGGGCAGTTCTGACTGGCCGAAGTGTCTGCCCTTCCAGATCTGTGCCTGGGTGGCTCTTCTATTGACTCTCTCTGCTCCCCTCTGTGGAGGCCTCTCTCCAAGCAGGCCCCAGGGCTCAGTTCTTAAGTTCTTGAAGTTTCAGGGTTTGGGAAAGGGATGCAGCGAGGAGCAGGATCAGCAGGTTCTTACCTGGGGGATGATGGTGAGCTGAGAACGCAGGTCATGGAGGCCAATGTGTGCCACGTTGAGTCCGTCAATGCAGATCTCACCCTCTGCGGCCTCCAGGATTCGGAACAGGCAGAGAGTCATGGAAGACTTGCCAGCCCCAGTGCGGCCCACAATGCCTACCTGTGGGGCATGGGAAAGGTTGTCGGGGGCATCTCTAGGTTTCTGTCAGCACCCCAATGGATAGCCAGTTCTAGCATCCATGTTCTCCCCACAAGGGATGTGGCAAGGTCCCCAGGCACCAGTACCTTCTCACCACCCTGCACACGCAGGGTCAGGTTCTTCAGCACCAACTCAAGACCCGGACGGTACCGCACTGAATAGTTCCGGAACTCCACTGCCCCACGTGTGGGCCAGCCTTCTGGAGCACGGTTGCCCTCTATCACCCAGGGGGCCTAGCAGGAGACAGTTGGGTTCTTACGGTCTCATCAGGGTAAGACACCTGTTCAACCCCTCTCCTGCTGCTCAGCCCCACCTTTCTCCAGACACCTCAATCCTCACCCACCATGGTCCCTGACGGGGAAGCCTGACACCCTGTGGTTCAATGAATTCCTTTATCCGTTGATGGAACCCAGGGGCTCACACTTGCCAGGCAAACAGACTACCACTGGGCCACGCCCCCAGCCTTTTCTCTTTGATTTCATGCCCCCAAATGCTAACTCCAGAACCTCTCTGTCCTGCCCCTACCAATCTGTTACAGATCTCTGAGGTTTGCTCCCTGCCTGCTTTAGCACCTCCTTTCATCACCTTTATTCATTCTTTTCCACTGTGTATCACCAATGAGACAAAGCTCTCCTTCTAGGAGGCTTGCATTCCAGCATACACAAGGGTGCATGGTTTATACGTCAGCAAGTCTCTATAGCGAAATAAGTGGCTGGGGCTTGGGACCAGAAGAGTCTGGGGGTGCTCTTCTATGCGTTATTCAAGAAGGCTTCCCAGAAGGGGTGACAGCAGTAACCTGAAGGAGGTGACGGAGGGGACAAGGCAAGTGGCTGTCTAGAGGAAAGGCACGACAGACAAGGGGATGCTGTTTGCATTCTGTAGTACAGGGGCTGGTACTCTGAATTCCTTCCAAGTGCTGGGCTTACAGGCACCAGCCACCAGGCCAGGTTTATTTGATATCAGCAATAGAACCCAGGGCTCTGGGAATGTTTGTTCCGCATTTTACTGAAAGAGTTATCACAGTAGACCAGGCTGGGCTCAAGCTTCAAAGTCACAGAGGTCCTCCTGCCTCTGCCTTCCTAGTTCTGGGATTAAAAAGACTGCACCACCATGCCCAGTTCCCAGTGGAGTTTCAAAGGGTCTCATTGGGCACTTCAAGGAGAATGGACTTGCCAGGTAAATCATGAGTGAGCTGTTTTCGTGGAAAGCAGGCTAAAGCAGGCAAGGGCCAGGGTAAGGAAGAAGTAAAGCCTGTATAGATCACAGCTTAAAACGTACTTCATGGCTGGATAGTGGTGGCGCACGCCTTTAATTCCAGCTCTTGGGAGGTAGAGGCAGGTGGATCTCTGTGAGTTTGAGGCTAACCTGGTCTACAGAGTTAGTTCCAGGACAGCCAGAACTGGTATACAGAGAAATCCTGTCCCGAAAGAAAAAAAAAACCAGACTTCACGACAAAGGAGAGCTGAGAACTGAGGCAATGCGTTGCAGGGGAAAGTGGGGTTGGGGTTGTTTGTGTCTAGAATGGAAGGTGAACATAGATGAGAATCATCCAACAGAGGGAGCAAGACAGATGGTCTAGTGGAGGAAGGCATAGTCTCTAACAGCCACATGATCTGATAGAAGCCGAGGGGCTGGACTTTGAAACGAGAAGGGAAAACATCAGCTCAAAGAAAAAGGAAGGAGGAGAAGAATGCTCAGGCAGCACTGAAGAGCTGAAGGTGAAGAGAGTTCACATCATCTTTAACCTATTTTCTCCCGGAAGGAAGGGTCAGGCAAGGTGGAGGGCTGAGCACAGAGAACAGAGGCAGCACAAATTCTAATTGTTCTTAATAAAAAGCATGGAGTCAGATATTAGGGGGTGAAAGCTGAGAGATCAGAGAAGCAGAGCGACCAAGCATTAGAGAGACCTCTACCGATGTTTAGAGCAAAGAGGTGGTCCTATCCTCAAACTGCCTCCTCAGTCTGCATCCTCTGACTGCATCCTCAGACTGCATCTCCAGACTGCATCTCCAGACTGCATCCTCAGACTGCATCCTCTGACTGCATCCTCAGACTGCATCCTCAGACTGCATCCTCAGTCTGCATCCTCTGACTGCATCCTCAGACTGCATCTCCAGACTGCATCTGAGTTCCTGTCTCCTCCTGCCTTATAGTCCCCTCTCTGCCCAGCCCTCTCCCTTCCTGTCTTCACCTCCCTAGTGCTGGGATTAAAAGCACAAGTCACCACAGCCTGGCCTCTAGTGACTTAGCTCTGTTCTCTGATCTTCAGGCAAGCTTTATTTGTTAAAACCAAAACAAAATATCACAACACGCAGATGTGGTTTGAGGACAGAGAATGCTCTGAAGAGACCATTTTGAAAGTGGGAGCACATAGTTCTCAGCGAAGCGAAGCAGGGATACCAGATGTGGAGGGTGGTTATGACATTAGTGATGTCGTTCTCCAGCTCACATTAGCTGCTCTGCGCAGGTATGACGTGGACAAGGGGGCTCAGATAGGGTGGGGGTTTGTAGGCAGGGACTGGGACAGGTTGAGAGCCTCTCTTTAGGGAACATAGAGTCCAGGCTGAACAGGGAAAGTGAGAAAGACAGGAGTTGATGGCTGGGGAAACAAAGGCAGGTCACAGTGCTGGATTCTCATAGAGGGCAGAGGACTGGAGCCCTGCAACACAGGGCTGGAGGTCAAAAAGTGGGCTGCTTGACACTAAGAGCTCAGAGGTGGTGCAGCTTCTGGGCATGATGAGGTCTGAAACACATCCTCTTTGGAGAACAATCTGTACCCACCCAGGAGAGAACAATTCTGGTGGTAGTGGTGTATGCCTTTAATCCCAGCGTTTGGGGCGGGGGCGGGGGAAAGGCAGATGGATCTCTGAGTTCAAGGCCAGCGTAGTCTATAGTGTGGGTTCCAGGACAGCCAGGGCTACACAGAGAAACCCTGTCTCGAAACTTCCTCCTACCAAAGAAGGAGAGGCATACTGTTCCACCTCTGTTTCTTTGACTGCGATGCTCATCTTTCCCCTGCCGCACCCCTACTTCATCTCATCTGTCAAAACTTGCCCATTCTCTGAAGCTCACTTACCCCAGGATCACCACAGCTGTGTGTAGCCCCAGAGCCTTGCCATCTACATGCCTTGTGCCTCCCCCGGCTCAGAATCTTTTGCTGAACTCTGAGCATTCTACCTGTAGCATCAGTCATGGCCCTGATACTCTGAGAGTGGATGGATGGATGGGTGGAAGCCACTTAAACAGCTGTCCTTGAAGCACAGCGCTGACAGGCCACCAAGCAGCCTTCCTCAAGTCATCGGGTACCTTCTGCTGCAGGGCTCATCTTGGAACTCACCTCGGTCTCAGTCTTGGAGTATTCCTTCACTCTCTCCACGGCTATGATATTAGATTCCAAGTCTGACATCATTCGTATCATCCAGTTCAAAGCCAAGGTTACCTGTGTAAAGGAACTGTGTTACGGGAGAGGCCCAGCAGGAGCTTTCTCTACTGATCCATCCTTTCTAAGACCTACAGGTGAGTACTGACGAGGCCTCTAATCACAGCCGTGCCTCAGGCGGTGGCAGTGCCGACTCAGTGGAGGACAGTCTCACTCAGTGCGCCTCAAACTTTGGTACGTATTAGACTTCTCAGAGCACCCTGTCAAAACGCAGCGCGTGAGTCCATAGGCCCAAGGCTCTCCACTCCTACCATGCTCCCAGAATATGTCAGTGGAGCCAGTCCAGGGTCTGTCCTGTGTTACCAAGAGCCTTGACAGCAATGCAGAATCCAAGCTCCGGCTGAGAACGGAAGCTCGTGAATGAGAACGAACATTTTAACAAGGTCTCCAAATGAGTCACATGCATATTAAGGTGCGAGCAGACAGGCCCTGTCAGCATCACTTTCTGTTTACCAGTGTGTTCAGATCTGAGCCACCTGAGGCCCCGACAATGTGGTCAGCTTTACAAAAAATCCCATTTGCAGCTTGTATAACTCTTTGACCATGCAAGCTGGTGTCAGGGTGACCTCCAATCCCAGGCTCCAGTTACCTCATCTGTTTACTCCTCCACATCCACAGGGCATTGCTTCTGGGCACCCTTGAATATACCTAAATCCACAGATGCTCAGGTCCTTCACATAAAAAGGCTTATTGTTTACATGAAACCTACCCACACCCTCCTGAATGCTGTGAATGGCGTCTAGATTACTTCAGGTACCTAACACAAAACCTACACGCCACTTCAGTTACACGCATTCAGAGGCTCCGTGAAGTCGTCTTGTTTGTTTATTTTCTGCTTTTTTTTGGTAGAAGTTTCTAGAATATTTTGTCAGATTATTTTGGGGGGGGGTTAAATCTGTTTTGTTTTGAGAAAAGGTCTCACTATATAGTTCAGGTTGGCACTGAATTCACAGCCATCCTCCTGCCCCAGGTGCTAGGATTCCAGGCATGCACCATCATTCCCAGCCTTTTCAAGCATTTTCTATCTGCAGTTGGTTGGTTCTTCAGTGAAGATGAAGAATACAGAGGGCAGCTATAGCTTCCCTGCAGGCATGTACCATATCATGTGGTCTGGCCCGACAATGTCCCACGTTCAGACCTCAGTCAGGTTGACCTACATCTTGTCCAGACATGACAGTTCTGTTTGGTCCAAGCTCCAAGATCATTTCTCTAGCACCTCAGAGTACAGAAATTCCTCCAAGCTCTTGGCTATTTCCCTCCCCCCTTCCTTCCTGTGCTTGGGTTTGAACCTAGGACTTTGCACATACTAGGTAAGTGCATTGCCAATGAATGACATCCCCATGCTTCTTGTCACACTTTCTTCTTCCTGCCAGGGAGACCTCCCCAGACTACAGCACACTCCCTGGTGGGCAGTGTCTTCCCGTGCCTGACTGATCTGCTTGTGAAGTGGAGGAGTGCACTCAGCAGATGGCTTGGGAGTCCTGTGTGTTCTCTGCCCCAGCGGTGGCCCTGCCTAGTGTCCCAGGTCCCACCTTACCTGTAGGGCATAGGACACAGAAAGACCCACGATCCCTGGATTCAAGCTGTTTCTCCCGATCACCGCAAACAGGGCGGCAAAGAGCACCACGCAGTTCCCGACGAACTCCACGTGGACACCCAGCCATCTGTAAGGACCAATAGGGAGGAATGAACAAAGGCAGGGGGTACTGGAGGCCCCCCAGAACCACAGATAGCCTGCGGGCACCTGTAGGGGAAAGGGAGGCTCCTGACCGGTTGGAGGCGATGTAGGGGTAGGAGCTTTTCTGGTTGGTGTCCACCTTTCTATCACTGAGGACTTTGAAGTCTTCAATTCGGCCATAGGCCCGGATGACACTGGTGCCCGTTACAGTCTCCGAAAAGTGGGAGAAGATAGGTGAACGGCTGATGGATTCCAGTCGCTTCAGCTGCCGGGATGTGGCCACATAGAAGCGCTGACCCGGAAGAGAAAGAGAACTCCAGTCAGGGATGTCGAACCACAACTCAGTCCTGCACGTCTTCCAAACAATTCCCTGCACTTCCTCCTCCTGCTCTTCCCACGAGACCTCGATGGCCTTTCCTGCATTTCCTTGTAGAACAGATTCCAGACTTATACTCTTTCCCTCTGACCAGCTTCGCTCAGCCAGTCAGCCCGCCTCATCCAGGAAGCTCTCCCTGATTCCCTGTGACCTCCTATCTCATCATCTTTTACGGACTATGACACTATCTTGCTTAGTTTCCCAAGTGGTGAGATTCCTCGCTCCGCTTAGACATGTGCTCACAGACAAATGACTGCAAAAATAATTTCGTATCTTTTTTTTTCCTGAAAAAGTTTCTCTTACCCTCTCTTCCTAGTCACTTAAGGGTAATAACCCCACAAAAGCATGGTTCTGCCTTCATTTTCTTTTTTTTTAAAGATTTTTATTTATTTATTATGTACACAACATGCCTCCATGTATACCTGCAGGCCAGAAGAGGGCGCCAAATCTCATTACAGATGGTTGTGAGCCACCATGTGGTTGCTGGGAATTGAACTTAGGTCCTCTGGAAGAACAGTCAATGCTCTTAACCACTGAGCTATCTCTCCAGCCCTCTGCCTTCATTTTCTAGCCTGTATTCTGTGGGTCAAAGATAGCCAGGCCTGCCCAGGAGTGGCTCACAGGAGACTCCTTACTTAGGGGGCTGTGGGAACTGATCACCTCCCTGAAGAGAAAGATCCCAGTGATCATGAGCCCCTACAATGAGCTGCCTCTGAATGCAGAGCAACACGGGTAACACATACATGTCTAAGTATGCATCCGTAGGACGGCGTCTCTAGAACTGTTTACAGCGGTTTACTCAGATAATGCTAATAGGTGTGGGGGACTGAGGAGATGGCTCGTGCAGCAGAGGGCAGGCCACACCAGCATGAAGACTTGAGTTAAGGTTCCCCAGCACCCACATGGAAATCCAGGCATGGTGGTGCACACCTGTAACCCCCAGCACAGGGCAGGCAGAGGCAGGCAGATCCTTGATGCTCATTGGGCAGTCAGCCTAGCTGGATAGGTGAGCTCTGCATCCAATGAGAGACTCTGTCCCAGAAAATAAGGTGGAGAGTGTTTGAGGGAGACACTCAGCATTGACCTCTGGCCTCCATAAATGCACACACATTTGTGCGCATGCACAAATGTGTATGAGTACACCCACACACACATAAATAAATAAATAAAATACAGCCAATTGGAAGGGGCCCCATGGCTGTCAGTTTATAAACAACACATTTCATCCTCACATCATCCCTACGAATTAGATTCGAAGAGTCTACTTTACAGGATAGATAAGGAAGTTTCAAGGAAGTGAAGCCACTGACCCAAGTCCCCGATCCAATCCAACCACAACCTAGCCTACAAAAGTGCCTGGTCCAATCAGAGCCCCCTCCTGCCATCCCCACCGTGAGCTCATACACTCCGTGACCACTCTAGAGCTCCACCTGCCCCATGTGGTGTCCCCACCCATCCTCGCTGTCACCTGCACGAAGCCGTAGAGCACAGCCAGAGGCAGAACAACCACAAGGAAGAGCGGCGTACTGGCCACGATGACCACAAGGGTGGAGATGGATATGAAGAAGGAATTGAACAGCATGAGGATGGTGGGGGCCAGAACCTCATCGATGACATATATGTCCTTAGAGAAACGGTTGAGGATGCGGCCCGAGGGCGTCGTGTCAAAGAAGGACTGCGGCGAACGAATCTTGTTGTGCAACAGAGCTGCATGCAGCAGGCGGGCAGCCTGGACACTGCCGACCACCATGGTGAAGGCTGACAGCATCACCAGGAGCCCTTGTTGGGAGAGGTAGGAGATGAGTCACTTACTGTCGCTTACTGCAAGGGAGGAGGCCAGGACAGAGGGGCAGAATGAGACTTGGGATGCCCTAGGTGGAATTAGGGAGGCTCTGAGACAGGGGTATATGGTTCTGTGGTTTGGGGAGTCAGCAAAGGAGAGAAGGGATGAGGGAGCCCCTTCTGGGAACCCCAGTATGTTTACCTTGTAGTATTCCTAGGGCAGCGTAGACACCTAGCCTTTGGGAGGTGTTGTTCTGCCGGCCGTCTACCACCGCATCATTGCTCCAGGCACTGAGCCACACATTGGCTCCAATGGCCGCTGCACTTTGGCCCGCATACAGGAGACAGATAGCTAGGGTGGTGTAGAGCCCCACAGACTTGGCATAATCCCAGAACACGTTCATCTTCACCTGTAAAGAGTGCCCACACAATCTCTACGTGCCCTAGGGATCCGATCACCATCTCCAGCCCATGTCCACTGGACTCACGTTGCCTGTCTCGGCCGTCTCCTCTGTGATTAGTGCGCCAGTCTCCTTGGCCTTCATCACCTGCATCTCCTTCTCTGATGGATTTGTGTGTCTCTTGGGCACAGGCCGGTTCTGGCTCTCCCCTTCTGAAGACATGGAGCTCATCTGTCTGTGGAAGCAGCTGGTCAGACCCAGGTGAGGGACCACGGACATACTCCCAGGTAGGGGACCACAGACACGCTCCCAGGATTTGAGTGTCAGAGAGAATGTCCATTTGTATCCTACCTGCTGGGGTTTGGTGTCCCTGATGTAGCCTTCAGGGGGCCTTGAGAACTCTTGGGAACTTACCTCATGAACTGCTTGCGGACCTCGTACATGGATGGTTCATTGTCCGTCAGGTCTGTGTGGGTGCTGAGCGTGTCTTCAACCAACAGCACCTCCTCATCTGCATCTTGCAAGGCTGCAGCAGGGAAGGAAAAGTCACAGAGGCTGATTGTTCCTTCTGCAGCCCTCGAGACCCCATCCTCTGTGCCAGTGGGAGGCTGGATGGACACGCAAGGGGGTGAGGAGAAAGTTTAAAAGACAGCTAGGAGGAAGCCGGGCAGTGGTGGCGCACGTCTTTAATCTCCACACTTGGTGGCAGTGACCTGTGGATCTCTGTGAGTTAGAGACCAGCTTGGTCTACAGAGTGAGTTCTAGGATAGCCTGGGCTATGCAGAGAAACACTGTCTCTGGGGGCAGAAACCAGTCAGAAGGAAATGGGCTAGGCAACACACACACACACAAAAATCTTCCATTTGGAGACTATAGAAAAGGGGACTTAATAGGCTGAAGACCTGGGCTCTGATGTCAGTCTGGCTGGCTGACCTTAAATCTTACTTCCTTGAGAGCAGGGCCTCAGGCAGGTATCGCCAAAGGATAATAATCAAAGTTCGTGGTACCACCATCACTGTGAGAACTAAGGGAAGGATGTTTCTCAAGGGCAGAGCACTGGGGAATGCTCTTGCCGGTTTGCTGCATACACAGCATCAGGCAGGGAAGCCCAAGAGAAGGCCCCAGAACAGTGTTGAAGTAGAGGAGCCCTGACTGGGCAACAAAGTGGGGAGCTGGGCCTTTTGTGAGAGCAGACAGGACTCTGGGATTTGTGTTGGGAGGGGCTTTTTGTCAGTCTACTGTCTGAAATAGTTCCAGGTCATGTAATTATTTAAATGAGTGTAATGAGTAAATGAGTGATTTTGCCAAGTACTTAGATACTTACAAAGCAATTCAACCATAAAACAGCTATACGACATACTCCAGGTCTGAGCTCATGTGTCCCTTTTTTTTTCTTTTCCTGGTTATTTGAGACAGGGTTTCTCTGCAGCTTTGGAGCCTGTCCTGGAACTAGCTCCTATAAACCAGGCTGGCCTCAAACTCACAGAGATCCGCCTGCCTCTGCTTCCCGAGTGCTGGGATTAAAGGTGTGTGCCACCACCGCCCAGCTCATTCTCTCTCTGTCTCTGTCTGTCTGTCTGTCTCTCTGTCTCTGTCTCTCTGTGTGTCTCTCTCTGTCTCTCTCTCTCTATATATATATGTATATATATCTATTATACAATATTCTGTCTGTGTCTATGCCTGCAGGCCAGAAGAGGGCACCAGACCTCATACAGACGGTTGTGAGCCACCATGTGGTTGCTGGGAATTGAACTCAGGACCTTTAGTAGAGCAGGCGAAGCTCTTAACCTCTGAGCCATCTCTCCAGACCCATAGCTCCTTCTTTTTTAACAAACAGAAAAACAGACTCTGAGACCCATGGTGCTGATACAGGGTCCCACAGTTAGAGGAGAGAAGGTAGAATCTGCATGGGTCCAGTTCATTTATCACCCACGTGGCTCCCGTTTCCCAGAACTAGGACCCCAGCACCAGAGATACTTAGAAACCCTAGACAAGGCGGATGCTGAGGAAGGGTGGGCGTTGGGAAGGCCAGGGTTGGTGGGTACTAATTTTTGCCACCTTCACTGTCCTTGTGGTCTTCATCTGGTGCATAGTTTCGGAGGAAGTTGGCAAAGGAGCCATTATGCTGCAGGAGCTCCGAGTAGTGGCCCATCTCAGACACCTGTCCGTCAGCAAGCACAATGATGAAGTCTGTCTGAGGCAGGAAGCTGATGCCATGGGTGACCAGCACCCGAGTCTGTGGAGAAGGCAACAGGCTCTGAGCTGCAGCATCCTTAGGCATACCCCCAATCACGGTACAGAGCCATGGGGCAAACCCGAGGAGTCATAGGCCAGGCATACCTACAGCTTACCCCACACCAGCCAGAGCCTGCTCAGCATCTCTGGGGTGTGCCTCCCTATGGGTTTCCCCAGATCATATCCTGCTTCTCAGGTTCCTACATCTCCAGGTCTCTCCCCACACCTCCCATCTGTTCTTCTCCAGGACCAAATTTCATTTTTTGTTCCCACTCTCTTGTGGCCTCACCTTGTCTGCCAGCACACCTTCTGGTCCAATCACTTGGTCGAAAATATGTTTAGCCACGTGAGAGTCCACAGCAGACAGAGGGTCATCCAGCAAAAATATGTTGGCATCACTATAAACAGCTCGGGCCAAACTCACCCGTTGCCGCTGGCCTCCAGATAGGTTAATGCCCTAGAGGGAGGAGAAGGTGGGTGATGTATGGTTTGTAGCCGGGCTAGCACTGGACCCCGACAATGATGGTAGATGGAAGGGGTCAGATAGGCCCACGGGGGACAAGAGCCAACTCCATGTCACTCAGCAAGGCAGACCTCTGAATCTCTATTTCATAGGATACTTGACTGTCTCCACTTTAAAGTCGTAGGAGTTGTGGGTGTTGGCTCTTAGACTCCTCTGGGGCAGATAAACCTATTCAGCACCTTGTCTAGTTGGCTGCCCTGCCCAATGCCAGTGTTCATGACAGTTGACAGGGAAAACAACAGGAGGTATATCCATAGACTGGAATTTTATTCAGCCCGTAAAAGGAAGAAAATGCTGACATGAACTTTGAGGCTATTATGCCACATAAAACCCTCTGGACACATAAAAAGCAAATATTATGCAAACCAACTCACACCGGTGTCTAGATAGCCAGAGCCTGAAAAACAAAGCAGTGGTTGCCAGAGATTTGGGGAGAAATAATTGAAAGCCGTTCAATAAAGACAGACAACAAGGTTGGAGTGACATTTGGAATGTCCAGCTACTAGTAGTTATTGCAAAACATTGCAAATGTACTTAATGTAACTGAACGGGGCACGGAAAAGATAGTGAAGAGAGTGCATGTAATACTAGGTGGCCATTACACATTTAGGAAATACTTTAAAAACAAAAGCAAGGTAGCTGTACAGAGAAAGGAGCTCACCACCAAGTCAAAGGATCTGAGTTTGGTTTCCAGTACCCAAAGGGGAAAGAATAAAAACATGGCTTCCACACACACTGTAGCAATTGTGGGCTCTCCCATTCACCTCTCACACACATTCATGTATAAAATGCAAACCCAACAAAGAAAAACAAAACTTCCACCGGGAGTCCCATGTTTTATAATTCAAAGACCTTAATCAAACAGGGCTTTGTGGTGTACGTCTTTTCTCCCAGGACTGGGCAGAGGAAAGAAGATCTCTGAGCGTTCAAGGTCAGCCTGGTCTACGTAATGAGTTCCAAGACAATCAGGGTAATGAGTTCCAAGACAATCAGGGCCACCGGGTCAAAGTGCACCTCCACGGCCACCCACTGCTCCTAGGCTCACTCTCCAAGGCCCTTCTATCACTCTGGGTAAAACCCCCAGTGTTCAAATGGCCCGCAGGGTTCTCAGCATCCCAGCTGTCTGGACTGATGACTCCCTCACTTCCCTTTCTTCCCCTGGGTCACTCTGCTCCAACCACATTGTTCTCCGCCTTGGGCTAATGGTCAGTCACATACCTGCCGGAGGCTTTGAATTGTCTGTTCTATCTCAGATGGCTCCAGTCTAGGTCCCTAGATGGCCAGGACTCCATAGCCCTCTCCAGGACTGTTCCTTCTGTTCAGGTCTCTATTTCTCAGTGCTAAATCTCCCAAACAAAACAGCCCAGCACAAATTCTTATATTCCTGGGCTGCTTATCTCCCCCACTTTAGGATTATCTAATATATATTTTGTTTATCTTGCTTTTTGTTTTTCTTTTCTCTGCTGGAATGTAAGGTGTACAACACCAGACATTTTTCTCCCGCTGCATTTACTACCATGTCATAGTCCCTGGCAGATGCTTAATAAAAACCTGGTGGCTGCATCAGTGAATGATGAGCTCCTCTTTTTCAGTCATCAAGAGTCAGCTCAAGGGGTTGGAGAGATGGCTCATCTGTTAAGAGCACTAGCTGCTCTTCCAGAGGACCCGGGATCAATTCCCAGCACCCACACGGAAGCTCACAACTGTCCAGTTCCAGGGGATCTGACACCTTCACACCAATGCACATAAAATGAATTCAAATAAATTACTAAAAGAAAAAGTGTCAGCTCAAGAGTGATGCTTCTCCTTATAGAGACCTTTCTATCCCCGCCTACTGTTCTTTTTCCACCCTGCATAGGCCTTTGTCGTGACCCTGGGGCATTCTCTGGTCCCTGTCTGTTCATGAGTCACTCTCCCTGCAATAGAGCTGTTTCCTGGCACAGAGCTGGACATGATGGGACACGAACTTGCAAGTGAGTATGGGAATCTGGGGTTGGGCTCAAGCTAGCAACTGCGTGAGCTGGCTCGTCGGGGCTGAGGAGGTGGCTCTGTACCTTCTCTCCAATCTCTGTCTGGTCCCCACCAGGAAGCACATCCAGGTCAGCCAGCAGGGCACAGGTCTCCAGAGCCTGCTGGTAGCGCTTGGGTCTCATGGGTTGACCAAATAGCACGTTTTCCTGAAGCGTGCAGTTCTGGATCCAGGCCTGCTGGGGTACATAAGCCACCGACCCCTGGCCAGCGGAGAGGCTGCCTTAGGGTTTGTCTGAGGCCGCCCAGACTTTACGCCTTCCCGGAAGCCCTCCGCCCATCTCACCTTCACAGACACTGTGCCTTCCAACTTCTCCATCTCTCCAAGTAAGGCAGACACCAGCGAAGACTTCCCACAGCCCACAGGGCCCACCACAGCCACCAGCGACCCCTTTGGGATTTGAATATTTAGGCTGAAAGCAAGGAGGAGTGGTCAGTGGGGAGATTTGGGTTTGGTCCAAGCCTTCCACCTGCAGACCCAAGACCTCCTCCCTCACTGACACCACCCTGTCAAAAGCAGGTTCTTCTGGCATTCCCTGTCAAAGACAGAGACAAGAAGAGAAGGGACCACATTTGATCTGATCTTCTGTCCACACGGCATGGATAGCAAGTGAGGGAGAGAAGCTGGTGGTACCTGTGTAGGGCAGGCGGCAGGTCTTGGGCCCATGTGAAGGTGCCATTGTGCACGGTGATGGCATAGCCTGGGAGGACCAAGATGCACAGGGTTAGGGGTCTTGGAAGACTGCAGGGAGGCCTGGGAGGAGGCTGGGCAAAGGAGGGGATCCCCAGCCTGGACAGAGGGAGGGGCATGAGGAGCCTGGGGGAGGGGTAAAGGAGGGAGATGGACTAGGGGAGGGGCTAAGGAGGGAGATGGATTGGGGAGGGACTGTAGAATTCAGAGAAGAGGGGTCACAGGAGGAGTCTTAGAAAGTTTGGAGCAGGATTGCTCTGGATTAAGGGTACTGGGGACCTGGGGAGATGGTCTTTCTTTCCACACACTGGGGGTCAAGTTCATCTTGGTTCAGGAAATCCTGGATTCGTTTCAGAGACACGCTGGCCTGCGGGAGGGTGTGGGTTAGCCTGACCATTGCTCTATGGGTGCCCAACTTCTAGGGATAAGCATAAGGACCTACTCACTAATGCTGGAGCCCCTCCTATAACCAAGTCTTACAAGGCTCCCACTGCCTAAAGATAAGGTCCAGAGCGCTACAAGGAGGCTGTGTAAGGAGCTCAGGCCCCGCGACTCCAAACCATCCACAACCTCCACGGCTTTCCCTGACCCCAGGAACTCTCACCATTTGATTTCCCGTTGATACTAAGTGACCCCTGCCTGGCTTTCCCCCATATCCTAAGTCCAGCAGACACCCTACTTGCCCTGGCTTACCTGGGTCAGGCCACTGATTAACTGAGGCAGCATGTTGAGGGGGATCTTTAAGATGTTGAACAAGGACAAGGACACAAAGGCCTTCTCTGCGTCCAGCACATTGTTCTCATCCACACACACGTACACTCCAAGGGTGATCAGGGTCACCTGGACAAGATGGGAACCAGTGTCACGGTGGAGTCTGTTAGGCACCAGGGAACCTCAAGACTTGGGCTGGCCTAGTAACAGCCAGGTACCCCATAGCAGTGGAGAGCCTCACCAGGAAGGGGGTGCAGACCCAGATGAAGGTGGAGACAGCCTGCAGGTAGGCACCCTTGCGCAGCAGATGAAGCTCGCTCTGCCGGATGCCTTCTATCTGCTCCAAGAAACTGGGCTCCCACGCATACAGCTTCAGCACTTTGATGCCATTCAGTATCTCGTTCATCAGTTTGATGCGAGAGTCCTTGAACTTCATTTGCTGTACCTGTGCCGAAAGGATCAGTGGTATACCCTCCCCACTGCCCCCGGACCTCCTGCCCACCAGGATCACACCTCCCAAACCATCTCATCGACTATAGCCATTGCAGTTTTCTTGAGGGGCTTCCCCAGCCCACCTCAAAGGCCCAGACCCCTGTCCCCCACAGCCTGTGTCGTCGGACTCAGAAGTACAGCTCCGGGGCTGGAAAGATGGCTCAGCTCCATCTTCAGTGTCAACACCATCAACCTCACCAGGTAACATCCTTTGCCCTTGCCTTCCCTTCCCACCCCTAGCCCTTTACACAATGTCCCCAGTCAGACTATGTGCTTCCCAGGGGGCAGGAATTGTTTGTTTTTCTGTTCACTCTGATCCTAATCAAAGGCCTGGCATACCACAGTGGTTTGTCCACTTGGAGCTTGTGTGCTGAGAGCCTGTGTGTCAAGCCGTGTGCCAAATGGAGGAGATCATAATGAACAATTCGGATGTGGCCCAGGCCATCATGCAACCGACAGTCTGATGTATGAAGCTGGCAATAAATTGCAAATGCCAGGCCGGGCATGGTGGCACATGCCTTTTAATCCCAGCACTTGGGAAGCAGAGGCAGGTGGATTTTTATGAGTTCAAGGCCAGCCTGATCTACATAGTGAGTTCCAGGACTACATAGAGAGGCTCTGTCTCAAAACAAACAAACAGTAAAGTAATTACCAAAATAGATGCTTAATTCTAAATCACTGTGTGCTCCAAAGGGAAAGAACAGGCTGCAGCAAGGGGAGAGAAAGGTAGGGGCAGGGGAAAGACCTTGGTGTAATCAAGGTGCTTGTCTGAAGGAAGTGATGTCTCTGCTGAGAGGTAAAGGAAGGGAAGGTGTTAAAGAGGCAAGGAGAGCGAGGAATATTCCAGAAAGAAGGAAGAGTGCATGTAGAGGTATACACCGAGTTTGGTTCTTATAGAAAGGAAAAGCCAGCATGTCTGGAATGTGGCCATCCCACGAGAAATAGAAACGGAGTCATGCAAGGTCCAAGGGAGCTTGGAGTGTGGTTGGAGTGGCTGAGAGTGGCTTATATACTGAATGCTTCGTCACCAGGGTGTGGCACCATTGGAAAGGATTAGAAGGATTAGGAGGTGTGGTGTTGTTTGAAAAAGTATGTCAGCTGGGGTGGGTTTTGAGGTTTCAGAAGCCCGTGCTGAAGCCATCTCTTCCTTTGGATGAGAATAAAGCTCTCAACTACTTCTCCAGCACCGTGTCTGCCATGCCTGCTGCTATGACGCTCCCCATCATGCTGATAACAGACTGAACCTCTGACACTATAAGGAAGTCCTCAATTAAACGCTTTCTTTGATAAGAGTTGACTTGGTCATGGTGTCTCATCACAGCAATAGAACACTGACTAAGACAGTGGTCTGAGGTAGTTTGCCATTTATTCTGTGTGTAGAGGGAGCTTCTGAAAACTTCAGCAATCATTTACAGACGGATAAGTCATTGTTTGGTTACCAACACGTTAGCACCATGAAGTAAGAACATGCTTGAGTCCTTGCTCTACCTGTCTCTGGACTGCCATAGTTACTCTGGGCCTTGGTCTTTCTGCTGTGAAGTAAGACTGTCACTACAGTGATAGGGATGGAGGAGTTAAGGTTTGTACAGGGGCTGTGGCCATTCACATGCAGTACAGGGAGTGGAGAGGTCCTGAGAACAGAAGATGAACACTGGCCCTAGTGCCATCCCCCGACTGGTGTTCCCATGTAATGCAGGTGCCTTAGGAGCACCCACCTGGTAGCTCCTCATCTTCATGGACACAGCTCCGTTGAGTGGGATCAGCAAGACAATGACAGCCACTCCAGCCAGAACTGATGGACCCAGGATCTGAGGAGGCACACACGTGGAGGGTCAGGTCAGACAGATGAACTTACAGATAACCAAGGTCTGTAGACAGAGCTCAGCAGACCCTGGCTAACGTGAGACATGACAGGCAAAAGGCAAAAAGACATCAGTCATGAAGGAGACAGACAGCCACAAGCACATCAGCAGAAGCAGCCAGCTATCAGAGGATGAGCACAGTTGATCCGTGGTGCACAGAGAGGGTTGCCCAACCTGGCCGCTCTGGCACAGGTCTGGGATTCTACTTCTTAGATGGTTTGAAGCCTGCCTGGGTTACAAGGTGATTTCAAGATCAGCCTTAAGCAACTTAGAGAGACCCATCTTGAAATAATAAAATTCAAAGGGCAGAGGTGTTAGTAGCAGAGTGTGTGCTGATAGACACAAGGCTCTGGGTTCAATCCCAGGACTGCAAAGTTGACGAAAAAGGAGGAAAGGAGAAGGCAGGGTGGAGAAGGAGACGGTGACAGAGGAGGCTTTGTGGATGCACAGGGAAGACAATACAAACAGACCAACAGTGATAACGACAGCCACGTCCACCCTGCCTCCGGGTACCCCCTTGTCCCTGGCTTTTGAGGGATGAAACACCACCTAGGATAGGAAGAATGAGTGACCAAGTTCTCTGGTACCTAGGGGTGGTTTCTTGGGCATGACACAGCTCATCTATCAGCACAGATAGATGTTGTCAGAGGAAGGAGACAGAGGACAAGGCTCAAGAGTTACCTGCCAGAGGAAGTATATAGCCAAGATGACCTGCAAAGGAGCTGACCACAGCAGGTTGATGAAGGGAGAAACATCCATGAAGCGCTGAGCATCCACTGACATGAGGTTGACCATTTCTCCCACAGTGGACTCACGTTTGACTGAGTTGGTGATGACCAGAGCCTACAGATGAAGAGCAAAAGGTGGACCGAGCCTATGAGCCTCTCCCAAGCAGCCCAGAATTGACCTCTCCCAGCGTGCGTCCCGCTCTGGCTGACCTTCCTGTAGATGACACCTATGATCGCCGTCCGTAGCCTCAAGGCCATCACAAAGATGCTGTGGTAATATTGGTGTAAGATCAGCGTCTGCATCATGGAGCTCACGAACATCAGCCCGGCCAGCAGGAAGCCCCACCAAGAAGGGGCCGTGGGGTCAGAAATAAACCTGATGAGGATGCTGTCAGGAGGAGAGCAGGTATGAGACCAGTGTGCTCTTCAGCCTGTCCCCAACAAAACAGCTCTTATCGTCAGCCTTGCCTGCTGGCCGTCTCCTCCTTGAATGCCACGGTAGGCAGAAGAGGCACATTTTCACTGGCTACCGCAGCAGCTCTCAACCTATGGGTCGTGACCCCTTTGCCAAACTTCTAACTCCAAAAAATATTTACATTACAAGTCCTAACAGTAGCAAAACTACAGTTACTAAGTAGCAATGAAAGTAATTCTATGGTTGTGGGTCACCACAACATGAGGAACTATATTAAAGGGTCACAGCACAAGGAAGGTTGAGAACCACTGGGTTAGACCTTCCTACTCATCCTTCTTGGATGCTGGGGGTTTTAGACCCCATAACAGGGCCACAAGAATTTTCATTCCACAGATCTTCCCCACACTTGGCCCCCACTGTTATATGCTGTCCTTTGTTGGGGTGCTTGTCCACCTGTCCTGTGACTCTCTCCATCTTTCTTCTCTTACCTCCTGGCCTATCCCACTCCTTGCCATTCTCAGCAGCCCCTTATCTTCCCACTGAACTGCCCATTGAGAATTCCCTGACACCCCAACACTTCCAAGTGTCCCCAAGCTCGTCCTCTGTTTTCATCTTATAAGAGGAGTTGTTTTGGCTTTCCAAGCCCTACTCTGTCTCCCTGAGCCCAGGATCCAATCTTCCTACTGGATCTTTCCCCAGCAGGAAGACTGGATCCCATGGTTGTGTGATATTCAATATTGTCACCTCTTCTGGTAGCACTGTGCCTTCACTAAGCAACATGATCAAGTGTTCATCGTGCATTGGACAAACTTTCTCTCTACCTCTTGCAACTTCCTCCAGCACCATCAGAGTCAAGCCTGTTGTTCTCCTGGGGGCTGAATTGTGTCTTGACCCTCTGGTTCCTATGAATGTGACCTGATGTGGCTGTAGAGTCTTTGTAGCTATAATCAGTCGAGATGAAGTCATACTGGAGTAGAGTGGGTCCTAATTCAGGGACTTTAGTTTTTCGTTTTCAGAAGAATAGGAGATTTGCACACACTCAAGTGCATGTGCGTGCACAAACCCAGAGACAGAGACAGAGAGGCATGTGATAAATGCAGGGATCTGAGTGATGAATTTTCATGTCAGGAAAACCAAGGACTGCTGACAAACCAAGACAGGCCCAGGAGAAACACCCACTTTTTTGAAAAAACAAACAAACAAACAAACAGAACAAAACAAACCAGCCTGAAATGGGGCGTGGAGACAATGTCTGAATCAAAAGCCTGAAGCAGGAGACCTTCTGTCAAGGCTAGTTTGAGCCCTGTAGCAAGACTTAATCTTAAAAAAAAAAAAAAAGACTGATCTATCTGTAGTGGTGCACATTTTTAATCCCAGCACTCAGGAGGCAGAGGCAGGCAGATCTCTGTGAATTCAAGGCCAGCCTAGTCTACAGGGCAAGTTCCAGGACAGCCAGGGCTACGTAGAGAAACCCTGTTTTGAAAAACCAAAACAATAGCAACAGCAACAACAAGAAAAAACTCACCAATCCTGTCACCATGCCCTGATTTTGGACAGTGGGGCAGAACTGAAGGAATAATTTCTATTGTTTCAAGTTGCCCACACAATGGTAACTTGTCAGAACAGCGCTGTAAACTACACATGTGTCTTTGCAGCACATTTTGAGTCTTTGAGTTCATTGCAGACACTCTCCGCTGCAATGAAATGACTCTTCCCCTCTGCCCCAGGCTCCAGTCATGGCAAAGCTGCTAACTAACTTCATGCCTTCTTGGGACCAAGTTTGCGAGTGATTTTCGTGTACTGGAAGAATCTCTTTCTCTGAGACGTACTCTCTGTTCATCTTGTGTCCCCAGCTCTGGCCCTCTAATCCGGCCAGTACTCTCTTCTTGTCTTTTAGGTCTGCCAAGGCCCTACTGACAGACGAGGAGACAGCACTGGCTGCATTAGAAGCTCCGGCCTCAACCTCTTAGATTTTCTAGGAGAGCTGAATCCCAGATATGGGCCCCTGGACCCCCACTAAGAGGCATCTCTTGGAGGGTCCAGCTGGCCATCACTTAGCTCTGTACCTAAGCCTCTTTCTTCTCCGAAATCACTAATCAGGGAAAGAGCCATGAGCCCCCAGGGGCATAGGACAGAACCTGCTGATTTGACAGAATGTCTTCTGGATCCTTGCTCCACACCTCGCTTTTGCTGCCCTCTGACCTGCTTGGCCTAACTGCATCTTGCTACTCTGCCCTACCCCTCCCACACTCAGGCTGGGTCAGCCTTTGGAAAGGTAAACACGATATCCCTCCCCCAACTTCCTCTCTCTCTCCCCATCCCTGCCCCACCCTCCTGTAGCTTTCTCCAGTCAATACTGCCCCAACCCTTTGTGACTCACCTGGCTGCACCTTCCCCTCCTCCTTCTCTTACTTCTTTTGATAACCTTTTGAGCCAGCATTTGTTCTCTAAGCTGGCAGGCTGACTTCCTGGACTCCCCAGGCTTTTCTCAGGCCCTGTGACCTACTGTAATCTTCCTGAATTACCTTCGGCTTCTTCCACAAGACCCTAAGACTACCTTCATTAATTTGCAAATCTAAGAATGTTAGTTGAATTAATGGATGTGCGGCGCAAAGAGGGGAATCGATGCTGGGCTCAGTTCCGTATCTCACCCTGTCATCGGAGAGAGCTCCCTCCAGTCCAAACCTCTCCTGTGACAGATGGCAGAGGCTGGCAGAAGTGGAAAGAGCTCTATGGTTGGACTTGAGAGCCCCGGACTCACATCTGCCTTGCCATACCAGCTGTGTGCTTCACCTGCGTGTCTGCCTTTGTATTTGTAGAAAGGGAAATGCAGGTACTTCCCCCAGAGGACTCCTGAACAAGGTTCAAGGGGGACACTTCCTCCTGACGGGCACATGATATGTGTAGATTATGTGGAGTGGGAAATCGAGGTACAGAGTCAATACCATGGACCAAGGGTCACCCAGAAAGCAGAGAAACCTCTTTGGTTCCTGCTCTAGGGCAGCCAGCCACCCCTCCTCCGCCCAGGAGAGGGCCGCAGCAAGAGGGAGCGTAGTGAGACCTGAGCAGCTGCGGGTTGATGAAGGAGAGCAGGTCCTGGATCAGCTTGAAGCCGACACCCATGAGCAGGCTGGAGGTGAAGGTTCTCACCAGAGCCCACAGAAAGGAGGGCTTCTGGGACTTGGGTCGGGCCTTCAGTAGGACTTCATCCTCTCCAGGGATCTTCTGCTCAACCGCTGCAGCCTGGGGCCTGTTTGGGGAATAAACAACAGTGGGTGGAAATGGTTCCAGGACGCTAGGAGCCTGACAGTCTAGGCTAGGCAGGGAGAAGGAAAAAAGATGAGGAGGAAGATGAAGAAGAGGAGGCAGCAGTAGCCGTTTCTTGGCTTTCAGAACTGGAAGGGGACTAGACAACACAATTTCCCAGACGACTGTCTCCAGGTGCCAGGGGTGCTTGCTGAAAGCACTGGGTACCCAGCTCAGAGAAGTCACTGGCTTTCTTCCTGCCTCCCAGAGCTGGCTTTCGCAAGGACACTAAGACAGGAGAGATCAGACCAGGTACATCAGAAGGCTTAGGCTTGAGCAGCTGAACAGGGAGGGGATAGAGATGGTGTTGGGGAACAGAGAGGGAGTACAGCAGGCAACTGGGGGTTCCAGAGGCTTCTTCAGATGCTCCATGGCAGGGAAGCCACAATACTGCTAGCCAAGTCCTTTCCTTGTTCCACCAACAGCTAAAGACCACCGGTTACTCTGGGCTGACCAAACATTGACTTCAATACACTGGGTTGTGGGCAAGAGGGAAAAGGTCTTGGCTGTGGGTCCTGGCTGGGAGGCTGCCAAGTCAAAGGCCCTCAGCCTCAGGCTGGCTCATCCAGACTGTCTCCAGACAAGAGAGGCTGTACTGAGAGGGCTGGCCCCACCCTCACTAGGAAAACCCTTACAATTTCTGATTAAAATCAGACACAGTAGAACAGAGATCTGATTAGGGCCTCTGGACCAGTTGGGTGTGGATTATTGCTCTGTCAGCATCAGTGGGGAGACCTTGGCTGTATCTTTAAATCTCTAAGCTTCAGTGCCCTCTCGGAATCAAGGGAACCATAGCACGAACACTGTTTGGCTGCTGAGAAAGTGAATGAGGTACTCTATATGCTAAGAGCTGTGCCTAGGATACACTGAATGGTACCCAAGCGTCAGCATCCTCTTGTCCTCAGCCAAACCTGGGAGGACGGATCCCACCCAGGCCTTGCTCCCAGCTGCAGCATCCTAAGGCTGCAGAGACATCCCCTCTGCTTGCTGTTCTCCCCACTCCTGCTATGCGTCCCAGATGTTTGAGCAACACCAAAGGGACTGGGGAGCAGAGGGTCAGGGCACTGAGAAGTTAAGCTGGAGAGCTACAGCACAGGGAGGCCTCACCTTGCTGCTTGCTGCTTTTGCCATGCTTCCAACAGCCGCTGGACCAACTTGTGAGAGCAGTCCTCCTCATTCAGAGTCCAGAGGTCGCGCTCCTCCAGAGGACGGCGGTAGCCAAGGATGGCCAACCTGGAGGAGGGAGGAGGAATCCCCACACAGGGTCAGAATTTAGAAGACTAGTGCCTAAGGTCGAGGGATCTCCCTCTAAATTGCAGCACCCATAGTCACTGCCATAGTGAACATGTTACAGGTAGCAGGCTGCCTCTCCCCTCCTGACTTGCGCCTCTCTCTGCCTCTGTCCTATATGTCCCCATATGCTCTATCTGTCTAAGGCCCTGGTGATGAAACCCACACTGGCCAGGCCTGAGTGTATGTGTACAAGGCGGGAGGGGTTCAGGCCAGCCTCAGGTGCGTGCGGTTAATGAATTGTCACCCAGGTCACAGACACAATTATCCTGCTCCAGCCGCTCTGAGGGGCAGCCAAAGAGATGACAAGCTGGAAGCTTATCCCAAATGGAAGCGCTCAGAGCTAATTATGGTTTCCTTCCAGCCCGCTGCGCCTGTCCCTGTGGCCTGCCAGACGCAGGGATGGCCTGTAGGGATGAGAGCTAGACCCCTTCAGGCTCAGTGGCCACACTCAACCCCCAGCCCAAATAGCCAGTTTTGCCCACCCTGGTCTGCGCATCCAGTTATTGGGGTGGCAGAGAGGGGAATCAGTTGGCTGATTCCTGGAGTTCACTTCTCCCTCCTGGGTTCTAAGCTAAAGCAAGAGCCCACTCACTTTGTGAACCACCAGAAAGAGAGACGGGAGAGAAAGCCAGCACTGGCCTCTGGGCAAGGATTCTAGAAGGAGAGAGGAGGGTACAAAAGGATCAGGAGTGTTGCCCAGCATCTCAACACCCAGGAGAGGCAGGGAGGCCATCCATGCTCTCAGCCTGTTCACAAGCTGTGGAAGTGGCATTCCCCACTGTGGGTGAGATGGGGGGGATGGGGCTGCTGCTGTGGAAGTGGCATCCCCACTGTGGGTGAGATGTGGGGGGGGGGATGGGACTGCTGGTATCCTTTGGGCTGAGGTACAAACTGTGAAGCCCTCCCACCCCCCAAGGCAGGCAAACTCACAGGGTCAATGTTCTCTGTGGAGAACAATGGCGGCTTATCCTTGAAGCAGGACAGGATGAGGGCGCAGAGCACCAGGGCGAAGTAGATGTAGAAAGTGGTGAAGCGTAAGGGATCCAAGATCTTACCCTGGGGGAGAGGGAGAGGGACCACAAAAGCCTTTGGGAAGGCTGGCCTGCAGGGTAACATCCTGGGGTGTCAGGTTCCTCCGGAGCACCCCAGGATGCTGAGTGGCAGGGAAGTGTTGTGATGTCGGGTGTGGGGACATGGTGAGGACCTGCCTTGAGCCAGGCATTGTGCTGACATACAAATCAGCAGCTGACTCCTTGCCTGTACCCTCCTGAGAGAGGGAGACGGGGGCGGGGGGCACCTGACTGTCAGGGCTCCGTCCTACCCACCATCATAGAGCAAAGCCCCCCCCCCCCAGCATGTAAGAAAAAACATAACAAAGGAACGGGACTTCATGCACACCTACACACGTCCTCGTGACAGACATTGGCATCCCCATTAGATACTGACCTTGGGAATGGCAGTTTCAAAACTGTCCTCTCCTTCCCCTACCCCAGTATTCCCAGGAGCACACAGCTATGGTGGGATCTCTGACCTATTTCCCTGCACGGCTCAGATCTCCCACTTCCTGCCACCGAGCGGAGACGTAGTAGGTGGAGGAAGGGCATGAAAGGTGCTGAAGAGAGGAAATCCTGGGATTGTGGGGAAGCCTAGACTCTACAGTGACCTTGAGCCTTGCCAACGCGCTCCTGAGCAGGGCTAGACCTGGAAGGTCTGACCCTCTTACCTCTGCCACGGCTGAGAGGATCTTGGAACGGAAGGGGATGATGGCACAGATCACACACAGTAGCCAGAAGATAATGAGCACCCCTGAAGACTGCACCCCACGGAGCCGCTCATACTGGATCAACAGTGTGGCCAGCAACTGCACAGGAAGGGCAGGGAAGGCTTGGCCCAAGCACACACATCTGGGCCTGCTCTCACCCCCTCTGGTGTGGCCAGATGTTTGGCAGTCATTTTACCCTCTGACCACTGCCATGTGCCCACCCTCCTCCTCAGGGCCCACGGTCTCAGCATACACCACCCCCCACGGGAGACCTCCCCACAGTTTCCTGGGCCCCACACTAACCATGGTGATCCCCACCACCAAGGGTGTGACAAACAAGACAGGAGCAGGAGCTGAGCCGGAGAGTAGGCCATGGAAGGAATAGAAGAGGTCCACCCAGGAGACACACCACAGCAGAACGCCTAGGGCCTGCAGACAGGGCACAGGTTGGAGTCTCCATTCTAAAGGGCAGTGCCAGTCCCTGCCGGGGAGGGGTCCCTGCTCATGCAGCCATCATAAAGCTATCAGATCTGCCTACTCAGAGCGTCTAGGGTGGGTGGGCGGGAAGTTCTGTTGTTTGGACATTCTACAACTTTCAAAACAGGGAAGGGCTGCAGACCCTGTTAGTAAGCTTCTATGAGCCATAACTGGGGAAGGGGCAGTGGCAGGGGCAGGCTGGGAACACTGGTTTAGTTATCAGTGAGGGACAAGGGGTTTATCAGAATCCTTTAGGTCTCCCCACTCAGAAGGCAACTCGGGGCCCCTGACCGTCTTGATCCTGGACAAGCGGGTGAGGACGATGTAGCCATTCTTGTTGTGCCTCAGGTAGAACAGGTAGCAGGGCAGGGCAGCCCACAGATAGATGCAGGGGATCCAGGCCAGCAGGGAGTTCTGGAAACAGGGTGTGAGGTCCGGAGTATCAGTATATATAGACAGGTTGGAGTCCTGGGGAACAAACAGAGACAGAACGGCTTAGCGTAGCGATGACTTCCTGCAGGCACAGCTGTCCCTCAGGGAGGTGGCTGGACCTAGGAGGTGGGCATGGGGTGGAGGATAGGCGAGGGCAGGAGACTGAGCATGCCCGTGGATAGGTGAGCAGGAGTGACCTAGTGTGAACTCCCAGGAGCCCGAGGCTGCCTCGCTTCCTCATACTCTTCCTAACTGAGGGATAATTTAAGCGCAATATAAACTGCACCCATTTAAAGTGTACAAGCCAGTGAGTTTGACAGTTGTGTAACTCCTCAAAGCCATTGCCACCATAAAGACACGGTATTTCCATTATCCTGCAAGGTCACTGATGTCTCCTTGCCTTCCACCTTCCCAGGCTAACGGTGTCTTTCAATGTTCTTAATCTTTCCCCTATTTTTTTCAAGATGAATTAAAAAAAAAAAACCCAAAATAAAAAACAAACCTCCCTCTCCAGAACACTCCTAGGCAAGGAGAGAGCTTGCCGGGTCCTTAGGTGGCAAGGTTAGGTGGATGACTTTTTTGCATCAGCATGGAAACCTTGGATTCCTAGAATCCAAGTTTCTTTCTTTCTGTTTTAAAACCAACCCAGCATGGTGGTCCACACTGGTAACCCAGTGTTTTTGTGAGGGGACAGGTGGATCCCTAAAATTTACTGGCCAGACAGTCTAGCACAATTGATGACACTCCAGTTCACTGAGAGACTCTGTTTAAAAAAAAAAAAAAAAAACAAAGGTAGAGGACCAGCCAGATGGTTCAGCAAGGGCACCAGTCGCCAACCAAGACTTATAAACTGAGCCCATCCCCAGAAGCACAGGGGAAAGAGAGAACCAACTCCCTGTAAATTGTTCCCTGACCTTCACACTTGCATTGTGACACTTCCACACACCCTTCCAAATAAATAAATGTAATAAAATAATGAGTGGAGATAACCATCAACCTTGGATCTCTGAAAGCACACCCTCCTGTGTGAAGACAAGTGCTAACGAATACACACATCACAGAGGAAAAGATGGGGTGGCCATCCTCTGCCCTCTGTACCTTAATGAGTGACGTGAGACTCACAGAACAAAAGGGAGGGGCAGAGGCCTTTGCAGATTACAAAGGGAAAGGTAAGCAACTGTCTCTATTCAGAGGGAGAGCCCTGGGTGTAGCCTGGGAGGTCTGTGTTTTAGATCCTGCAAGCAGCTCAGCGTGGCCAGTCACTCTCTTGCCACAGCTCTCTCACACTTCTTAGACGGTGATGCGGTAACACATTCATTCACAAACGCTTTGTATTCAGATCACTCCCTCCAAGGTGGCTAATGGACTCATCTTTCCCTCTTCTCCCAAAGCATTAGATGTTCTTCACAAAAAGCCCCCAGAATACAAACAAATAATGAGACACCCGCCCACCATTCCATCCACCTAGAGACAAGTGTTGCCTGAGGATATACCGCCCACCTTCCAACTATCATTTAATTTGTATGCAAGTCACAGATGCACATAAATCCGCTTTTCCTGAAGCAGATTTGTTTTCTGTTACTGGAATTGGAAGTTTCTCTCACACGTGCGTGACTCTGAAGGCTTGGCTGCTTCACTATTTTCAAACGAGACAAGAAAGCCCTACAGATTGGGGTGGAGCTATCATAGGTCAAGGGGAGCTCAGTGGTCTTTGTTTTTCTTTTCTTGTTGTTGTTTGTTTGATTGCTTGTTTTCAAGACATATTTCTCTGGGAATTTGCTCTGTAGATCAGGCTGGCCTCGAACTCACAGAGATCTGCCTGCTTCTGCCTCCTGAGTGCTGGGATCATCAAGGTGTGTGCTACCACTGACCAGCTTTGTTTTTATTTTTTAAACCAGGTATAGTGGCCTGTGCTTATGACTCCAGGACTGGGAGGTGAAGAAAGGCCGATTTGGTGAATTTTAGGCCACTAAGAGATCCTATCTCAGAAAAAGGTGGATGTTACCGAAGAAACAGCACTGCAGGAACTGTCTGAGGAATGACATTTCAGGTTGTCCTCTGGCTTGCATGCACACACACACGCGTATGTAGGCCTGCACACATATGAACACATGCATGTGCACATACATGTAAAAGGAGAAAGGAGGAGGGGGAGAGGAAGTGGGTCTCTCTAGGGGTGACTAGCACGGGCCTGGCTTTGAAAGGAGATGGAGAAGCAAGTTGGGTGTCTCAGTTGTCCTTATATTCGCTCCTCCAGCCCTGCTCCTCCCCAGCCTCCTGCAGCCACTCAGTCCCTGAGCTTTGCCAGACTCTGCATGGGAAATGACTTCAGCCATTCTCTCGCTTGCTTATGCTCGCCTCTTGGCAATGGCTCTTTCCTGGTCTCCCCACGCCTGGCAAGCAGCATTCCTTACCGGCCTTTTCTTTCTCCCAATGAACTCTGTGCACACAGCCTCAGCCCCTGGGTTGTTGCATCGTTGTTCACAGATTTCACTCAGGAACTCCAAAGCTGAGCCAATAGCTCTGGTCTCCTAGGCCTATGTGGCCACGCCCCCTCGCCTCTCAGATGATATCCCCATCTGTCCTCAGTCACCTCATGTCCAACACCATTTGCCCCAAACTTGCTTGCTTCCTGAAAGGAACAGCTGTCTTACTGATTCCACGTGTCTCCATCAAAGCCACCACCATGCGTCTAGGTCCCCGATGCACCAGGGTATCGGACTCTTGCTGAACAGTTTGCTTGATAGGCTGGTGTGTGACTCTGGCTCTCGCCTCTTTTAAGCTGTGTGATCTCAGGCAAGGAGATTTGCCTCTCACCTCTCTGGGCCTTGGCTCCATCAGGGTTGAGGCCGGGATGATAATACGCCCTCCTCAAGCACTGTCACCGGGTCCCTCTCCTGCCTTCTGGCCATCACACCACCTCTTACTGTTTCCAGAGCGCCTGCCAAGGGGCTCTGCTCTCTTTCCTTCTGGTACCTCAAGGATGTGGGTGCTGGCTCTCCGCTTCCTACAGGGCCATGGAATCCCTTCGCTGGCTCCTTCTCTTGGTGTGAGAGTGTGGGCACTCAGTCCTTTCTCTTCTCTATTTGGGCTTGCCTTCTGCTGATCTCTTTTGCTCTCTAGTTCCAGGCTAGTTAGGTACCAGTGGCTTTTGGGCTTATCTCTCTAGCCTATTGCACCTCAGTTACCCATGCTGTGTCCGGTTCTTAACTAGGAACCTCTATTCCACATATCCTGTAGCCTGAACTACGTCCCGGTAACCTGATTTCTAGTTCTGTTTCTCCTAAAACAGTTCCTGGCCTAAAGGTAGCCAGCGGCTCTTTTGCACACTCTGGCTCATTCCTGCCTCAGGATCTTTGCACATACCATCTTCTCTTTCCAGAGTGTTCCTCCCTTACATGGTTAAGTCTTTCACTTTCCATGAGGCCCATCATGACCCCCTTGTATAATAATATCACCTATCACCTTCACCAGACTCCGAACATCCCAATCCCCTTCCACCTTTTCGGCTGCACCTATCCCCTAACACGGCATATAATTTATTCATTTATCGCATTATCTTTCATCCTTTCTCATTAACATACAGTATCATTGAAGTAAACCACTTTTATTTAATTTATTGTACCAAACACATAGTAGATGCCCCCAAAAAAGTAGTTTAAATAATTTAGGTGAGGAGTTTGGAGGGGTGGCTCAGGGGTTAAGAGCGCCTGTTCTTGTAGAAGACTGGGGTTTGGTTCCCGACACCCGCATGGTGGCTCACAACCTTCTGGAACTCTGCCACCAGTTCTTCTAACCTCCGAGGGTGAGCACACATGTGCGCGCGGTGCACACGCATAGATGCAGTCAAAACACTAATACATGCAAAAGCAAAATAAATCAATCTTTAACATGTTTAAGGTAAATTATATTCAATATTTATTGAAGGACCGAAGCCAGACATAGTAATGTATGCCTGTAATTCTAGCACTCAGAAGGCTAAGGCAGGAGGATTGCCAAGAGTTCAAGGTCAACTTGGGTTATCTGGTAAGTTCAAATCACCCTGAACTATATAGTAAGGTACTGCATCAAAAAGAACAAGCAATTTATATGTGCACATATATAATACATATTTATATAGGTATTTATATATTGAAATGAAAGAATTAACAAAGAAGATTATATGATACATTCCTTCTAAACCTTCAGTGGCTCCCTATTACCTAGAAGATAAAGTCTAAATACCTTATTATGGTGTTTAATACCCCCAGCTGACCTTGGATTATCTAAGGAACTTTGCAGGGGTCTGGGTTCTCCACCCACCTGTCTATGAACGGCTACTACACCCTGCTTCCATTAGCCTGTCTCCCCCCTAATCCTCTCTGGGTATCCCCCTACTCTCTGATGCCCTGGGTACTGCTGCAGGATTCCCTTCCAACCTCCTGCTCCCTTCACTCCTCTGCACCCCAGCCTGCTCTGCCTGGCCTCTCTTATTCCAACTCTGCACATCCCAGTGCCTCCAGGGAGCAGCAGCGAGCGAGTGAGCGAGTGATCAGTTGGGAAGGCTCAGGAGTTGCCTCTTCCTTCCTGAGCATCCATTCTTATCTAGGATCAGCACTTGTTGGGAATGTCACTTCTTGGAGCAGCTTTCCTGCCTTGGAGGATGCTTTGGAGAAAGTCCAGTGCTGCAGACATAGCAGCCTGGCAGCCTGTAGACTGGACATGAGCCTCTCTCAAGCCATGTGTATGTGGTGTTCATGTCGGGGGACTGGGGTTGTGGTACATACATGTTACATTCCAAAACCCTATAGAGGATGCAGCAGAATTCATTTGTTCTTTATAGCTCCCTTCTCCCATCTTTCTTTCCTTTCTTCCGTATTAGGAAATTAAACCCAGGGGCTTGCACATGCTAGGCAAGTGCCCTACCTCTGAGTATAGTTCAAGCTATAGGATTTTGTTTGTTTGTTTGTTTTCAAGACAGGATTTTGTGTGTGTGTGTGTGTGTGTGTGTGTGTGTGTGTGTGTGTGTGTGTGTATGTATGTGTTAACAGTTTTGGCTGTCCTGGAATTGACTCTAGACCAGGCTGGCCTTGAATTCACAGAGATCCACCTGCCTCTGCCTCCTGAGTACTGGGATTAAAGGTGTGCACCACCAATGCCCAGCGGTTATGTAGGGTTTTTTGAGAGAAGGTTTCACTATGAAGTTCAGGCTGACCTCAAACTCATGGTCCTCCTGGTCTAAGACTCCCATGAGCTGGGATCATACATGTGTCCACCATGTCTGACCCATTTTATGTTTTCATTCAGACTGTGTAAGTCAAATATGCACACACTCCTGCTGAGTTCCTGCCTTGTCAATCACGGAGCTGGATCTAATACTTGGCCTGATCAGGGAGCCTAGGAAGGGGAGAAGGCAGACATAGTCTGGCCCTGGCTTACTTTTCATTTCCCTTTTCTCCCTCCATCCTTCCCCAGACTTACTTACTTACTTACTTTCTTTCCTTTTTTTTTTTGAGGTAGGGTCTCTTGTAACCCAGGGTGGCCTTAAATTCCTGATCATTCTGTCTCCACCTCCCAAGTGCTGGAATTACTGGCATATCCTGCCATTTCTGCCAACTCCTATTTTAAAAGCATTTTTTAAAAAGTCAAGTGGGACGGAGCTATAGAAAAGCACACGTATCCCTGAAATAGAAACTCCCATGATTTTTCTTTTCACACAGGTGCATTCAGCTTTGTAAACAGCACCCACATCAAGAGTTATAACACTGGCGGCAGGAAGAGGCCCTGAGGTCCTCCCCACCACTGTTCAACGCAGAGAACCCATTCTAACCTCTCATGCAATGGATGCTTCTGCCCAGCTTGGATCTTCCCATAAATGAAGTTGTATGGTGCCTGTGGTTTGTTCAGAGGACACAGTGCTGTGGTATATTATTCTGGAGGGCCCACCTTCAATTCTCTGTGTTCCACAGTGCGAACATTCAATTGAGAACAGACCCAACCTGTCTCCAGGCAGCGCCTAACTGAGAAAAGCGGAGCTCTGGACCACACATTCTATACTAACCCTCTCGGCATCCCAGCTGTGACTTTTGTCTTTGTTTCTGGTCCTGGAGATTGAGCCAAACATGCTAAGTAGAGTGCCCTAACTCCAATCCAGGTGATGAGGTTTTTGTTTTTTGGTTTTTTGTTTTTTTTTTTTTTTTTGGTTTTTGGTTTTTCGAGACAGGGTTTCTCTGTAGCTTTGGAGCCTGTCTTGGAGCTAGCTCTTGTAGACCAGGCTGGCCTCGAACTCACAGAGATCCGCCTGCCTCTGCCTCCCGAGTGCTGGGATTAAAGGCGTGTGCCACCACTGCCCTGCGGTTATGAGGTATCTCATATCTTTTAAAAGGTATCTATTGGGGTTTGGGGAGATGGCTCGATTGATAAAGCACTTGCCTCACAGACCTGAGGATCAGAGTTCAAGTTCCAGAATCCACAAAAGGGGGGAGGGGCACAGAAGCCACATCTGTAATGGTGGTGGAGACAGAATCCTCCAAAATTTATGAGCCAGCTAGCCTGGTATATGCTGCTGCAAACAAGAGACCCTGTCTCATATGCTCTGTGGTACACTCATGCACACACATGCACACACATACACACAAATACACTCACATGCATACATGCTCACACAATAGTTGTGGAATATTACTTTTACTAGGCAAAGATTTGTGTATGTTGCATTCTTAACTATGTGAAGATGTTTACACTTGTTTACGCTGTATTTGTTTAATTATGTAAAGCTATGTTGCTGTTTTACCTTACTTGCCTAAGGCACCCTATTGGTCTAATAATAAACTAATGGCCAAAAGCAAGGCAGTAGAGGGATAGGCAGGGCTGGCATGCAGAGGGAATAAATAGGAAGAGGAGGAGGAGAAGGAGGAGGAGGAGGAGGAGGAGGAAGAGGAGGAGGAGGAGGAGGAGGAGGAGGAGGAGGAAGAATCTAGGCCCTGAGAGAGAAGACAAAGAGAGAGTGAGGGAGAAAGAAATGCCAGGATCCAGCCAGCCAGGTTGCCGCCAGCCAAGTAGCCACCAGCCAGCTAGACATGGAGTAGGACATACGGGATAAAAGGTAAAAAGCCCCAAGGCAAAATGTAGATAAAGAGAAACAAGTTAAATAAAGTTATAAGAGCTAGTGGGACAAGCCTAAGATAAGGTTGAGCATTCATAACTAACAGTAAGTCTCTGTGTCATGATTTGGGAGCTGGTTGGTAACCCAGAAGAAAACCTGCTTTGTGCGTTATGTCTGGCTTCAAGCAAGCAAATGCCCTTCCTCTAACGGCTGTGTGTAGATATGAAAACAGGCACCTTCTTTCAGTTCCGTACGTATGAAGCTTCCAAAACTACATGCTGAGGGAGGGAGGAGTTGACTCAGCAGATAAGAGCACTTACCACCAAGCCTCACAACCAAAGTTCATTTCCTCAGAACACACATGGCGGAAGAAGAGAACCAACTTCTCAAAGTTGTCCCCTGACCTCCACACAGGCACCATGGCATGCTCCCCATCCCCCACCAAGACAACAACAACAGAAACAAAACAAAAGCAAAAAAAACAACTCTAAGCCGGTCGGTCCATGGTGGCGCACGCCTTTAATCCCAGCACTTGGGAGACAGAGGCAGGCGGATCTCTGTGAGTTCGAGACCAGCCTGGTCTACAAGAGCTAGTTCCAGGACAGGCTCCAAAACCACAGAGAAACCCTGTCTCAAAAAACAAACAACCAAACAAAAAAACAAAACAAAACCAACTCTATATGTTGAAAGAGTCTTCCCCATTTTGGGGGCATTGCATCTTACTCAAGCAAGCAAAGTACTCTACCACTAGGCTATACTGTTGGACTCTAGCGTCCAAACACCGAGGAGGAATCACCCCAGAGACCATCTCACACACCACAGCCGATGCAAAAGCATGAGGATTTTATTAATTCTGTCATGACAGGGTCCCTCAGCATTTGGGAAGCTGAGAGACCTCGAATAGCTGGTACAGTCTACTTTTAAAGGGGCCACAGAAGCAAGGGGGGTTGTTCTTTGACTATTTTGATTGGCTTATTTGAAAGGGCTATTACCAATAATTGACTGGAGAGCTGTTGCCAGATCAGATGAGGTAAGAGGTCATTTTGACCCTGTTTCCCAGGGGACCGAATCAAAACATACGTATATGGATAATTCTTCAAGAACTGAGTACAAGCATGTGTAGCTGTTAGGTCCTTGGTTTCCAGGGGAAGAGGGAAAGCACTATGGCACAGAGGCTGAGAGGATTCAGAGTTGTCAGAAATGGCTTCAGAATTGTCTTACAGTCTTACACCCCAAAGCTTTTCCAGCATTTTACGCCTGTCCTCACAGGGTCATTGTCCTGTGGAGAGCTTAAAGCCAGTTTCTGAAGTATGTAACAGGGATGATGCTTGGTTTAGTTTGCCATTGACTTTGGCAACAACTTCAGGGACAGCTGACTTGGTGGAGCCAGGACAAATATCCTGGCTTTGGGGCATGCAATGTGACAGTTTCTCCAAAGCCATTCTTGGACTCTTAGACCATAAGACACCTTTTTCCCTGAGCTTTGCAGACATTTAGGGAGTACTCCATGCTCTCCTCTTGTTTTCTTCATATGCTGCACCACCCCCATCCCACTTCCACCATGGGGACAGTTGCCTTGGAGCAGACCAGAAGCTGTTAAACAAGGGAGTGTTGGGTGAGAGAGCCTATGTAGGGGTCCACAGTATGCTTGGCAGGTACGCTTGGTTCAGAGGACACAGTCCTGGTGCTGTAGATGTATACAGCTCCATCAGTTTGCTTGTCTGAGGCAAGTTTTTGTGTAACCCTTGAACTCACTAGGCTGGCTTTGAACCCTTGATCCTGCTGCCTTCACCTACCATGTGTCATCATTATAGAGATGTAACACTATGCTCAGTTCTGCCACTTTCGAGTCATGTAATGGTGGCAGGTTCCCGAAACCCTCTGAGCTCCACTTTCCAGAAACAAGTAATGACAGACCCATAGCCACCTTCCCTGAAGGAGTGATGAATGGCAAAATGGAAATGCCTAACTGTTACCTGGTCACACTTCAGGACAACAAGCTACTTGGGGACATATTTCATTGCATAAACACTAACAGTATAGCCACAACCAAGTACCCTTGGGGAATAAGAATCGGATGGTTACTCTGAGCCTGCGAAGGTCCTATCTGGGTGCCTCTCCTTGTGGAAGATGTGTTCTGATTGGGCACAGTCTCCTTGGAGACAGTAGGCACCTGCTCATTCCTGAATCTCAGATTATTCCCCCACAGCTATTGCTAGGAGATCTATGGCACATCCCAGACATCACAGGTCCAGAACTGGGAGACCCCTTCTGCTGCCTGCCTACCTTGGCGACAGGCAGTGTCTTCCTTCCTCTCTCCATCCCTCCAGATCTCTCCTTCTCCCTCCCCCCTCCCTTCAGGACCAAATCATCCTAGGCAACCCAGTTTTGTCCTTGTCTCGCTTCTTCTTCCATTTATTTATTTATTTATTTGGGTTTTTTGAAACAGGGTGTCTCTGTGTAGCTTTGATGCATGCCCTGGCTCTTGTAAACCAGGCTGGCCTCAAACTCACAGAGATCCTCCTGCCTCTGCCTCCTGAGTGCTGGGATTAAAGGCATGCGCCACCACCGCCTGTCCTAAGTCAATCAGCAAGATCAGCAAACCCTATCCACTCTGTCCAAAAGAGCAGGTGGGAAGTCAGGTGTAGTGACACACACGTACTATCCTAGCTCCACAGCATGCCCATCCTAGGCTACCAGCAAGGCCCTGTCTCAAACAAAAGCAGCCACCTCTTGTGCACACAAAGATTAAACACAACTCTGTGGTCATGCTCTATTTCACCATCCTTACCCTTAGACAGGAAACCTCAACCTACCTTACTCCATCACTCTAGAATCTGGCTTCTTCATTCTCTACTCTCCTGCCTGGATTATTTCCAGAGCCCTCCTTCTGGTTTCCTGCTTCTGACTCAGCCTCTTGTCCTTTCATTTTCTTTACTAGTACAACAGGGAAAGATCTATTGGAAGCCTGAGCCAGATCCCACGCCAATCAGATCCCACACGCCCATCAGATCTCATGCCCATCAGACCCCACGGCCGTTGCACTGCTTTGCTTTGCCTTTTTTTTTTTTAACTAGCATTTAAGGAAAAATTAGGAAATGTCACACAGCCCACAAAACCACTACCAGCTTCCTCCTAGTCTGACCTCGTCTGACCTTCTTGCCTCAGCCTGCCCTAGGACCCTGCCCTGGGACCTGGCCATCCGTCACTGACTGCAGGCTTTGCTTCCATTTTATACTGTCTCATGAAAGTTCATCTTGGCTTCCTAATTAGAACTGCGGCCTCCCTAGCCCGCTCCTTAACCCTGCAAGCCTCCCTCACCTGTTCTGTTTTCTCCGTAGCCCCTTAACGCCTTCTCTCATTAGAGACAAGTGAATTGTTTTCAGTTATGAATTTTCTACCTTCTCCTACTAGAATATGGGCTCCCTGAGGACAGGTTTGCTAAAGAACAGCTTTGATGGACCGTGATGCTCCTCCCTGCCTAGAGTTACACCTGTAACTCCAGTTATGGGGGATCCGACCTCTGGTCTCCTCGGGCAACCGCTCTCCCAAGCGCAGATGTATACACAGACACACCTATACATAACGGAGAATTATAAAAGCAAATCCTAAAACAATAGCAACAAAAAAGCATTGGCTTGCAAACGGCCTACATTGGAGGCCAGGACTGAAAGTCTGTGACTATGCCCCCTCCCCCACAGGTTGCCTCCAGAGTCAGGACACCAGCTAGGCTATTCTCTTGTCCAGGGCGCTGCGCTGAGACAGGGCGTGATTGAGAGCGGGGTCTTGAGCCTGGATCAGTTCTCTTCCCCCATCCCACCTTAACCGAGTAACTTTGGTTCTTCTCTCAAGGAAAAACACTCAAGCAGGACCTCCAGAGCTCAGAGCAACCATCCGGCTTGTCTTCCCACCTGCTTGCCTGTCACTGTCGGGCCCTCAACCCAGAAGGCATACTCTCTGTAGACGCTGACTGAACAAAATGCATGAATGAGTAATGTGCTCTCCCGAGCCTCGGCTTCAGGAGCTGAACACCAGGACGGCATCACGCTGTTTCTCTAAGCACCATCTTAACAACTCAAGGGGCTTCGAGCCTAAAGTACCCAAGTGGAAGTGTCACTGAGGACAGGGATGGTTGAAGTCATTTCCTGGACTCCCTCAGGCAGAATGGAAGGGGCTCCTTAACACTCCCCTTCCACTCCTGGTCTGAAGAGCATCAGCTGGGAGGCAGCCCAGCCCCACAGTCCCCCCCCCAACCCCCGCTGGAGTCATCCACTTGGTCTCCATAGCAACAACAGCTTCCTTAACACTGAGATTAAACAGCTGGGTGGAGCTGATAAGGTGGAAGGTCCGGCACCCAGAATGGACCACAGGGCAGATGCCCCTTAATGGGCACCGAGGCTGAGATCTCTGTGGACTCAAACCAGTGGCAGGGGAGGGGGATGAGGACTCCAGCCTTCTATGCCCCAGTTCTGCCAGCCAATCTCCCAGGCCTCAGGCTGCTGACAGACCCTGTCCAAAGAAGATTCATTACTTCCTCAATCCTGTATGGTGGGGTGAGGGGCCATCAGTGCTAGACAGCTCCTGAGGTCACTGGGAAGTGACTGATGGGTAAGATCACATGTCTCAGCAGAAACCCGGGGGGGGGGGGGGGGCGGGCATGCTTTGATTCCCTTCCACCCTCAATGAGCTGTTTAGACAAAAACAGGAAGCCTGGGAGGCCAGTGAGGGCTAACACAGCCTAACACACCTCTCATTTCTGAAAAGGGCTGGCATTCCAGAAGGGCTTTAGTTAATGAGTACCACTGTGTGCCAGGACACCTGGGACCCACGGTTAATGTGGAACTTGAACCCAGGCAATGTAACCCAAGTCCCAGGCCCCACCCTTGGGGTCGAGTTTGCCCCCTTGGTGCCCCGTCAGTGTTAGCGTGACATCCACCTGCATCAACCCTCTCAACCCCCTGGTCATCTCTGGCCCATGCTGCCTGTCCTTCCTCCCTCCTGGAGCAGTTCACTCAGGGAGCTGAGGCGTAGGGGCTGTCCACGGCTGGCGATGGACCAGCTGAGTGCTGGGAACAAGCCGAACTCAAACTGGAATGTCCGGTTTGGAAGAGAAATCCAATCCAGGCTCAAGACCCCACTCTTCACCACACCCTGTCTCAGCACAGCGCCCTGGACAAGAGAATAGCCTAGCTGGTGTCCTGACTCTGGAGGCAACCTGTGGGGCAGGGGACAGAATCACAGACTTTCAGTCCTGGCCTCCGATGTAGGCCATTTGCACTCCAATGCCTTTTTGTTGCTATTGTTTTAGGATTTGCTTTTGTAATTTTAAATTATGTATAGCCGTGTCTGTGTGTGCATCTACACTTGTGAGCGCAGTTGCCCGAGGAGGCCAGAAGTTGGAGCTGCAGTTACAGGTGTTTCTGAGCCACCTGATTCTAGTTCTGGGAATTTGAATTCAGATCCTGTGGAAGAGCAAGAAGCATTCTTACCCATGGGGCCATCTCTCTAGTCCCTGTTGTTCATTTTGTGGGATGGGTTCTTATGTAGACTAGGTTGACCTCAAGGGAAATAGGTAGCTGAGAGAGGCCTCGAATCCTCCTGCCTCCACATGCCAAGTGCTGGGGTTACTGGTGTGGTGTTTGGAATGAAACCCGAGCTTTGTGCACGCTTGGCGTGCCCTCCTCCATATCTTCAGCCCTTTGTTCGCTCCTTCCAAGATCTCACTAAATAAAGCCAGAGACTCATACTCATGTCAGTCTTTCTGCTTCTGCTCCCTGAGCAATGGGATTATAGACACACCTCCAAGACCATGTGGGGGGCAGGATGGGGAGGGAAGCCAGGAGATTTTGCAAAGCATCCTCTCCCAGGCTGCACCCGATTCACTTCCTGTCCTAAGTTTCTGCCTTCAGCCTGGATCCAGGGAACAGGAGACAATCTGGGACCTCAAGGGACTGTATCTCCCAGCCAGAAACCGAGAACTCAGAGGCCAAAGCTAACAAGCCTGAGGTTCAGTATCTCTAGTTTAATGGAAATATTTTTCCAGAGGCCTGGTCCAGCAGGAGTGATTAGGTCCCTGGAAAGAGATACTAAGCTTGGGTGTCTAGCTGGCTTCTATTCAGATGTCCATTCAGACTGTCCTTCCACTTCCAGCCTCTTTGCATGACACTGTCTTCCTTTGGGAGCCCAATACATAGAAACTTGAACCTTGTCCATTACTCATGCCTTTTGATGGTTGCCTAATAATTCAAGAGGAAGCCCTGGAGACTGGAGAGATAGCTTAGCAGTTAAGAGCACTGGGTTTAATTCCCAACACCCACATGGCAGTTCACAGCTGTCTCTAACTCCAGTTCTAGGGGATTCTGATACCTTCATGCACATAAAATAAAGTTAAATAAATCATTTTTTAAAAAGAAGACCCTTTGGAGTCCCTAATACCTAAAGCTCTAAGGTTTAGGGCACCTGAGTTATGGCCCTGTACCACAAGTCTGAGGCTCAACTTCCCAGAATCATCAGCAAGCAGCTGAAGTAGGAGGACCAGAACCACCTAAGCGCAGCTAGACGCCGAGGGTGAGTGACTTCCCATAGTTCCATACCTAGTAGCCAGAGAAGGAGACACAGGAATGCCAAGACCCCCTCTTGGGTGAGTGGGTAGCCAAGGAAGCAGTGAGAATTACTTATCTTTTCCACATGGGCCTGACCCTTGTGGGACCCATGGGATCAAGAGCTGCTGCTAAGTAGGCTTACATTTGGAACAATGAGAAAGCCAGGGAAAGAAGAATCCAGAAATCAGGGGGAAGAAACCGGAGGATCTCCAGTGGCCAACACTTCCCTCTTCTCAGTTGCTCCCAGAATCTGAAGTTAGGACCACCTCCTTTTCTTGCTTGAGTTCTCTTCCCACAAGGTGGTTTCAAATCAAGTACCTACACACCCCTAGTGACAGGGAACCCGCTATTTTTTGGGCAATTTTGATTATTTTTAGATAAGCCAAATCAGCTTCTGGATTTCTAGGCTTCCAGAGGGCATGGGATCAGGCAAATTATGCAAACAGACTAAACTTTCTGAGAGAGAACAGTCCAGGTTTCTCTGTGTACTTTTCAGCCCAGTGAGTGCTAACCATCTCAAAACAGTCGGTGACCCTCTCAGCATGGGGCAGCAAGCCCAGCAAGGATAATTCACAACCTCCTCCATCCTGGAGACACCCTTGGTCTCTTGCATCTGAACTCACTCTTCAGGTTTTTGTTTTGTGTTTGCTTTTTTGAGACAGGGTTTCTCTGTGTAACATCCCTGATTGTCCTGGAACTCTGTAGACCAGGCTGGCCTCAAACTCAGAGATCCTCCTACCTCTGCCTCCTGAGTGCTGCGGGATTATAGGTGTGTGCCACTACCACCTGGCTGGGTTTTGTTTTTTGAGGACCTCATGTAACTCAGGCTGACCTCAAATTTGCTACATAGCTAGAGGCTGTCCTGTAACTCCTGATCCTCCTGCCTCTCCCTCCCAAATCTTGGGATTATAAACAGGTGACACCATGTTCTGTTCTTGTTTTTTGAGACGGTGTCTTCCTTTGGCCTAGTGCGCCTTTGGAATTTATTTCCGTGCAAACGTGAGGTATACTCCGAGATGCTGATACTATGCCCCAGTGAGATGACGCGGAGGGAGTGGAGGAGCAGTGTCTTGCCACCTAGCAAGCGGCGTGTGTGAACATACAAGGGTGGGTGTGTCCACTGGGTCACAGGTCCCAAGGTTCCTACCCTTCCGGGGAGTGGAGCTCCCTGATTCCCCGGAAACAGCCGGAAGCAGAACCTCTGTCCCAACAGTTTGCCAGTCCTTTTCTGCCAGGACCAGGGTTCTAACACCCATTCCAGCCTCATTCTTCTGTCTTCCCTCCAGTCGGTAGGATTGCAGGGACCTGCCAACAGAGCTTCTTGCTTCCCAACTTCATTTCACATCCTCTATGTCCTTTGATCTCCATAAACATTTTGCAAAGTAAGCAGCAGGTGGTTCACTTCCTTATTTTGTAGGTGGAGAAAGAAAGGCCCTGAGACACTAGGGAAAGTGTGGGTAGACGAGTGGCCCAGAATGGCCTGACCACCACACCCTCTGCTCCATTTTCTCCTCTGTTCAGGTTTTCCTGGCTACCCTGGTCACTCCTCACCGCAGCTGTTCAAGGGTGAAGCTGACTTACAGGTGGCGCAAATGAAAGGCAAAACAGCAGTAAGGAAGTCTAGCCCTGAGAGCCAGCCTTTCGGGTAACTGAGCTACAGCTTAGGCTCCAACCTCCTAGGCTGAGCCCCTTGCACATCCTAGCTCTGCAAACTCCCAGGAGTTTGCTGAACTAGGAGAAGTGTCCTGCTTTCTCAGGCCCCAACATGAAGCCGTGGACAAGTGCAGCCAGGAATGAATGGCCTTCAGAAGCCAAGGTCATATAGAAGAGGGAGGATGTTTCCAGTCTGGGGTGGCCAGAGGAATCAGTTCCCCGTGACCTGAAGACGTTTAAGCAGAGACCCCCTCAAAAGGGTCACAGTAGAGATAAGCTCCCACCCACACGGCCTCATGAACAGGGCCAGGGTGCAGCCAGGCAGGGGGACAGCTGGCTAAGGGATCATTATGACATATTTAACCGCTGTAGCTGAGGACAAACACAACACATTTCTCGGAAATGGGAAACCTGCCAGTTCTGCTGATTGTTATCCATCCCTTTTACATCTAATCTACCTTTCACTTTCACTCTGTCTTCTTCATGCCTGTTACAAGTATCGCAATATATAATGTATAAATCATCCTGTTAATCTCCAAATGATTGAAGTCTCCTACAATTATAATAATAAAGCCTAGAGGTTAATAATAAAAAATAAAGTTCAGCCAGGCAGTGCCACAGGCTTCTTGTCTCTTTCTTAGTCCAGTGCTCTGTAATATGTGACCCTACCAGGGCCATACCAGCCATGTGTCCTTTTCTCCCCAAGACAGGGAGAAAGGCTGGGTTAGCTAAAGCCCTGCCCAAGCTCCAAGCTTGGGAAGGGGGGGGCGAATTCCTGAGGTTTCTAGTTCCAGGCTTTGGAGATCATTACCTTGAGCAGTTCTGATTACTCAGGGCTTCATTGCCACCAAGGAACAAGGAAGGCTGCACCTGAGGCTTGGCATATCTGTCAAACTTTTTGCCTAGTCACTGTGACCATGCCCATGCTGAAGTCATGCCTGCCAAGCCCAAGTGAGCAGAGAAAGGAGATGTACTGATAAGCCAAGGGTCACCTCTGGGCCTTTGAGAACAGAGGCCAGGTCAGCCTGGATGATTCAACCTGGAACCAGTTAGTGATCCAAAAAAAAAAAGAGTGGTCCCCAAAGACACCTTTTGTTGTTGTTTGTTTGCTTGTTTGAAGATAAGCTCTCCTGTCTCTTAGGCTGGTCTTGTTGTGTAGCCAAGTGTGACCTTGAATTTCCCGTTCTCCTACTTTGATCTCCCAAATACAGAGTGACAAGCTGCTCTGCCCCATCCAGCTTCTAGACACGTGGCAGTCCCGGGTGGGGAAAGTACTCTATTGCGCTTACTTCTCCCAAATCCACAGAACACTGTGCCCACCTAGTCCAAGACACCTTAAACAACAACCTTAGAGTATGGTTCTTGACTTCTACACACATACCTGTGAACACACCGGCAAACAGTACACGTCTATGCACAACACCTCACCCTTACCCCTGCACACACTTATCTGCACACACCAGATACGTACACCCAAATATGTATACAAAATAGGTGATAATGGGAAAAGGCTTACGTGCTAGGATTCCAAGTCTAGCTTTGAAACCAGCCCATGAGTGACCAGAAATTGGCCCCCTATTAGGTCTGCCTGTGAAACTGAGATTGTACCGTCAGTTGTCTTGCCAGGTAGGGGAGCCCTCAGGATGCACACACTTCGGATACCCAAGCTGCCTTATGAAAAAATTTGACAGAAGCCACAGAGGTTGCGTGTGTGTGTGTGTGTGTGTGTGTGTGTGTGTGTGTGTGTGTGTGTGAGCACGTGCGCATGCGCACATGCAGTACTGGGCTTCGAACCCATTGTCTTTTGCATGTGAGGCAAGTGCCCCGTCCTTGAGCTATCATCCAGTAGTTTGCTTGCTCTGGTTTCATGGAATTGGGTGCTTTGGGGCCAGCCCCTTCTTCTCTGGCCCTCCATTTCCCCCATCTATCAAAGGAGAGGGCTGGACTCAGTCCACCTCTCTCTCTTTCTTTGGTTTTTTGAGACAGGATTTCTCAGTGTCCTGGAACTTGTTCTGTAGACCAGGCTGGCCTCAAACTCATAAAGATCCACCTGTCTCTGCCTCCCCAGTGCTGGGATTAAAGGCAAGCACCATCACCACCTCACCTCTTTCTTTTATACCCTGGATGTAAATAGGGCCTTCTCACAGAACTGCAACCGGGTAGATCTTGTCCACAGAAATAGTGGCTCCCCCCAAAAAAATGGAGCCTGGAAGGTCTAGCCATACCAAATACCTGACTAAGCAGGGCTCTGAATGCCCTAGGGTGTAGCGCAGGAAGACTGGGTGGATAACCAAGCAATAGTTCATAGATCGGGTGCTGGGAGTTTCATGGGATGCAGGCAAAATGCAAAATGCCCCTTCTGTACCCTGGGGTCAACTGATAGAGGTGCTGAGACCAACAGGCAAGTAAGTACCAGAGCTTTCCAATTCCTGATGCCCCACTACCATGCCAGGAGTGTGCCTCCTGCCTAGCTCCTCCACGCGGCAGGGAAAGGCATGGCAATAAAGGTCCCGACCAGCCGATGCTTTGGCATCATGGCCATACACCTTTTCGGCACCCATTGTTCCCTCTCGGGTGCCTAGACCCTTTCGGACCTGGCTATACACACCCTACCCACGGATCAGCCGCCGCGCCCCCAGTCCCGTGCCTTCCCCGGAAAGCCGTGGCCGGGCGGGAGACCGGACTTCCGCGATTGACAACTACTCCCTCTGCAGCACGGATCCCGGATCCTGAGATGCTGGCCTTACCCAGAACTTGGAACCCAGCTCCCCGGAGCCGCACAGGCGGTCCATGTGGCTCAGGTGCACGGCAGGACTGAGATCTCGGTTCAGCACAGCCCCAGCAGAACTGCCCCGGAGCCGCCTCCAACTCCCAGCTCGGTCGGCACTCCTCCCGGCCCCGCCCTCGGGTCCTCTGGTCAAGTTCTCCCGGTCCTTCTCAGCGATTGCGACACGGGTCTTCGCCTCAACAAAACTGCTGGTACCTAAAATTGCAACCCTGGAAGGGACTGCAGAGTGAGGAAAGGTGGTTGACAGGACGAGTCTCTTCCAGTGGCCCCTGAAGCTACTAGACCCCAAAGCTGATGGGCCTGGGAAAGAGTCTTAATCAGTTTTCCAGTGGGATCTGAAACACGCATATTTTCAACCCAGTCAGAAAGACCTGAAGAGGCATTTAGCAAGCTTCTCACTGTAAAAGAAGTACTTTATAAAGGCAGGGTCACTTCTGATTTTGTAAACACAGGATCATCTCGCTCGCGTTTCATCATCTATAACATGAGAAGTGCTTGTGAGCCTAGTAGTCTTCTTCCTCTTCCCCACAAGTTGTCAGAAACAACTGACAGACAATGGCTCGTATCTGTGATGTGTGCATGTGCATGTGTATAGCGAGAAAGTGAGGCATGCAGTTGGTCCTAGTACCAAATAGATGGGTGTGTGGCCTCCTTGTGGTCCTCTTAAGCTGTTGCCTTCTGAAGCTCTGTGGCTCCCTAGTTTTGCCCAGGACACTTCTGCACCCCAATTTTGCACTGGTAAAGTATGGATTACCATATGGAATCCTTTAGGCTTTTCTGAGGAGTCCACAGAAAAGTATATAAAGCGTATGTATTGCATGTTACATATGTTAATTCTATTTCACTCTGACCAGGGTGGGGATGGGCAGTGAGACCCCAGGAGGAGCTTCCATACTAGCGACCTCATCTTAAAGTTGAACCTCCACATTGTCGGTCTGCTAAAATGGCCTTCCCAGCTTGGTTGTGCTGGGATCCCCTCCATCTCTCTCTTCCCTGATAGGATCCCAATTTACCATAATCCATCCCTGGAGCTAAGCAAAATAATCTTCTTGGTCTAATTTACCATCTTTACATGCAAGCTCCTGGTGTGTGTGTGTGTGTGTGTGTGTGTGTGTGTGTGTGTGTGAGAGAGAGAGAGAGAGAGAGAGAGAGAGAGACAGAGACAGAGACAGAGACACAGAGAGATCTCCCTTGGCACTTGTTTCCCAGACAGGACAAGGTATTTCTAGCCTCCTGGGGTTCATGCACGTATTGCAGGGATCCAGGAGGAGAGTGCAGAAAAGATCATCTCCTACCCCTCTGGACTGCAGGCAGGAAGTCCTGGAAGCCAGAATAGAGATGAATCAGTAGAGTGAGGTGGGCAATGGTGAATGAGGTTTCTCCCCGCTTCCCAGGTGGTTTTCTGTGGACCTGTGCAGATTCTCTCAGCCCTTTTTTCTCCTTCTTTCCCATGCTGCCTTCTCTCTGTGCAGAAGACTTTAGGAGTTTTCACATCTTGTCAGTGTACTTTTGGTTACATTTACTTGCGAAGTCTCTCTTCTTTGCCAGTCTAAAAGGTCCTCATGGCCAACTGAGTCATCTCTACTTCCCCTTCCCGCCTCAGGTAGGAACTTTTGTGCACTATGTAACCTTAACAGGCTCCTTGTGTCTCTGGGACCAGTTTCACCTTATAAGTGAGTGAAGTGCCGTGGAAGCTCTCTTCCTACACCGCGGTCCAGGCCCCTAGGACCAGAGCATCTGGGAATCAGTCTCTAAGCCTTCCCCGAACACAACTTCCCAGCACCTCTCCCTGGCATTTTACTACTGACTCTCTCTTAGAGTCTGGCTATGGTTTGAGGAGACTAAGGGGCCTCCCTCTGGTACCCTTTAAGAAGTGAGCTCCCCCAAGTACCCTTCTGGTTTCCTGGGACCTTCCAGCTCAAGGTCAGCGTGGAGTCCACCAGTTAGCTCTCTGATTTAAGGACAGGAGTCTGGTTTCAGCACTGGAGCAAATCTCCATCTTCTGTGACATCAGCCTTTCCATCCTGCCTTACCTTCCATCCTTACCTTACCATACCATACCGGGTGGGAGGTTCCACAAACAACGTGCAGTCCCTGGCGATCCTTGCCTTCCTCCGCCTCTGGAAATGCTCCGAATTTACTCCCCTGGCCTCTTTCACACAGTCCTTGAAGAATGAGCATAGTGTTTGTATGACATCATTGTTTTGGTTAATTGGCTCACCAGAATAAGAGATCTCAAACCTTGGGACATTCCACAGTTTGCCCAGGGCCTCAGAACTTTATCTGGCACAGATATCAAGAGCCTTCTTCTCCTGTATGTAGCTTCCATACATGGCTACTCCAGGCAGCTCCCTGGACAGGATGCGTTTCCTGGACCCTTGACTATTGTACCCTGCCCCTAGCCCACCTTCTAAGCTGCTCTGCCTACTCCCTAGCTCCCCCAACTCCCTGTACCCACCAAACTCTGTTTATCTTTCAAGATATCTGTCAATGGCCAGGCGGTGGTGGCACAGGTCTTTAATCCCAGCACTTGTGAGGCAGAGGCAGGCAGATCTCTGTGAGTTCGAGGCCAGCCTGATTTACAAGAGCTAGTTCCAGGAAAGCCAAGGCTACACAAAGAAACCCTGTCTAGAAAAAAAATTTACACCCAGTTGCCAAAGATTGTTAAGACAAAGATCACAGGGGACTAACTACTCTCAGGTTGGGGATGGAAGGGCCCAACAAATGACAGTGGTGGCAGGACCAGATATTTTGTTGAGTTTGTGTCTGTGATACTGAAATTGTTTCTGCGAAGCTCTGGATACATGAGAGAGGGAATGGAGAAAGCAACTGTTAGAAAGAGACATGACGAAGCTGTCATCATTACAGTTTCCTTTTGCAAGGCGACATTCTGCTTGCCATTGAATGTGTTGAATAAAAACAGAATGAATTTATCTGTGAAGGAGGCTTTGCATAGAGCTAAATGCTGATAAGTCTGAGGTGTGTAGACAGAGACTGCCTGGACATGAATAATCACACAGAAACTATATTAATTGCAACATTGGTCAATGATTTAGGCATACTCCCAGCTAGCTCTTACATCTTAAATTAACCCATTTTTATTAATCTATGTTTTGCCACAAAGTTGTGACTTACCAGTAATGTTCTAGCACTTTTCTCCTTCAGCAACTACATGGCGTATCTTTGACTCCACCTACTCTCTCTGTATATCTCTGTTTGGATTTCCTGCCTGGCTTTACTCTGCTAAGCCATTGGCCAAAACAGCTTTATTTATTAACCAATAAAAGCAACACATATACAGAAGGACATTCCACACCAGAGGTATGAGCTAAGGTGGCTTTGTGATAGCTAAAGAAACTCCATTTTATGCTAGCCCTCCGTCTTGGTGCCCACTAGCCCCAGTCCTGGAAGACAAGTTCCTAGTAACTCTGAATCAGTGGCCCTGACTGAGAGATATACAGCCATGACCATCTACTTGCTATGATATGGATAATTACTTTTTTGGCTTTTGTAATTCGTTTATGCAGACACCCAAGGATTATTGTGGTTCGTCTTGTCCATTTAACTTGGCAGAACAGACTAGTCTTTGCTTACTTTTGTAGATATTGAAGGTCTTCTTGTGGTTTTTGCCTTTAAAAAATTGTTTCCTGAGCAGGAGAGATGGCTTAGAGGTTAAGAGGACTGGCTGCTCTTCCAGAGGTCCTGAGTTCGGTTTCCAGCGACCACATGGCGGCTCACAATCATCTAAAAGATCCAGTGCCCTCTTCTGGCCTGCAGGCAGAACACTGTATACATAATAAATAAAAAATCATTTCCTGTTGTGCGATAGTGGACACACCTTTAAACCCAGCACTAGGGAGGCAGAGGCAGGAGGGTCTCTGTGAGTTTGAGGCCAGCCTGGTTTACAAATCAAGTTCCAGGACAACCAGAGCTACACAGAGAATTCTGTCTCAAAACAAATGAACAAACAAAGCCCACACAAAATAAAATAAAATAAAAATAAAAATCCCTTCCACATCCCCTTTCTTCACGACATGCCTGAGATTCAGTTTTACGGCTGTCGTCCTGCTAGCAGCCAATCAATAAATCCTTTAATTATAATTGAATTAAGTCCATGGTCTTTCCCCAGGGGTCACAAACTCCATAAGAGCTTGAAATAAAAGTAGAATGCCTTGAGTCACATAGTAAGAATCAGTTTGTAAACTGAAAGTCGGAACAAGCATTTGTTTGAAGGCAGAAAGGGCAGTGAGGGTAGGGGCTGTTTTGGGGGTAACAAAAGAATGCCATGCTCCAGCCTTGTTACAGCAAGGTTGGCGTCTTTGCCTGATATATTGGCTCCATCTGAGAAATGATAAATGCGCCAGAAATAGGATGTGTATGGGAGAGCAGGCCTATAAAGGAAGTAATGAAATTCCACAGAATCTTTATAGGTGTGAGATGAAGAGAGATTTGTCCCCCACAAAAAAACCAGTAAAAGCTATTTCCTGGGGATGTCTTGTGAGGTCTGTGAGAGAAGGTTGAGATTGTCTTGAGATACAGAAGAATAAACAATATCAGAGTCTTGTTCAGTGAGTCAGGCAGTTCTGCTTCTGCTTTGTGTAAGAGTGATTGTTGAGTAAACATTTTTTTATTTTTATTTTTTGTTTTTTTGAGACAGGGTTTCTCTGTGTCTCTCTGACTGTCCTGGAACTCGCTCTGTACACCAGGCTGGTCTCAAATCACAGAGATCTGCTTCTGCCTTCCAAGTGCTGGGATTAAAAACGTGTTCCACCACCACCTGGTGAGTAAACATTTTTTGAGTAAAAATATTTTGCTTAGGTATACTGTTTTAAAATGCTGACAAAGGAAGTTAATTGTCCAGTGACTACCCCAAAATCTAAGTGTCTGTGAAAAGGTTGTCTTTGCTGCAGACCTGTGTAAAGTCTACTCCAGCCCACTGGTCCCCCTGGCCAGTTTTTCTCTGCCCGCCTCTTCCCAAATAACCACTCAGAGGCTTAATATAACTACAATTGTCTGGCCAATGGCTTAAGCTATTACTAGCTAGCTTTCTCTATAAATTAACCCATCTCTATCAATTTCTGTTTTACCAAGAGGCTCGTGGCTTGTTACCTCACATTTTGGGTGGCTACATGGCATCTCCCTGACTTCGCCAACTCTTTCTGTATCTTTGTTTGGACTTCCTGCCTAGCTTTACTCTGCTAAGCCATTGGCCAAAACAGCTTTATTCATCAACCATTAAAAGCAACACATATTTGCAGTATACAGAAGGACATCCCACATCAGACCTGGAATGATTTAATTGTGATTACTGCAATGCAAGGAGTCGGGATGTGAGGTGAGTCTAAGTCAACGTCTCCTTTAAGAGAATCAAAAAGGTGAAAAAGCCCCATGGGAATTCCCAGTCAAGACAGAGACCCATTGATACTACCTGGGAGCTGTTGAAGAGAATTTAACATTGTCTTTCTTGGAATAGACATCGATAATCAGTAAACTTTAATAAAAGAATGAGTAACAGTGTCTCCATAATAGCTGTCTGGAATCTCTGTTTTAACAGGGTATATTACCTTGTTAACCCACCATTGGCAGAAGGTGAGGCTATTGGTCACACTTGGTGAAGAATATTCCATTGAAAGTGAGACATAGATGCATGATTATAAAAAGTAGGTACTGAAAAAGCAAATCTTTAACATCAGGATGTAAAGGGACAGTTTAAAAAATCTTAAAATCAGTCAGGTGGTGGTGGTGCACACCTTTAATCTTAGCATTTGGGAGGCAGAGACAGACAGTTCTCTGTGAGTTCAAAGTCAGTCTGGTGGTCTACAGAGTGAGTTCCAGGACAGGCTCCAAACTACAGAGAAACTCTGTCTTGAAAAACAACAACAAATCTTAAAATCAATAATAATAATAATAACATGGAGCTGGGTGTGGTCATGCATGCCTTTAATCCTAGTCCTTAGGAGGCAGAAGTATGTGATCTCTGAGTCTGAGGCCAGTCTGGTCTACAGAGCAAGTTCCAGGACATCCAGGGCTCCACAGAGAAACCCTGTCTTGGAAACAATCAAAATAATAACAATTACATTGTAGTTTGAGGGACTGGGGCAGGAGAGGGACAGTCTGGCTGAAGGACACCAAAGGGATGATGATGCATATAAACAGCACAGAGATCTTATAAAAGCCTCCATTGACCAGATTCCCCCAGAAAAACAGAAAACAGGAGTAATCCAGGTCCAAAAAGATGGTTCTGTATGGTCAACCTAAAATGCTATTAAATTAGCTGATGTAAGTATTTAATTTCTTTGTCCCCTTTAATGGGTCACTGGCTTACCCAAATGGGGGGATCTTTTTATCCAAGAAAGCTTAGGCAGGTGTTTTTTAGTGGCCCTTTGAAAAAAGGATGCTCAAGTAAAGCGTTGCTACAACCTCCGTGAAACAGGAGGTCTTGTCCCCAAAGGGGAAAAGGTTAAGGATGACATAGACGGTTGCAATAGGCACCTGGATTCTGGGAGCAGCAAGGAAGGTTCCTACACTTGGTAGGGGATGTCTTTTGCAACCACCACCTTGGATATCTACTACTGAAGATCTAAGCATAACGGGAGAGAGAGATTGTTCAGCTATAATAGAAACGTGAGCTCCTGTACTGACAATACCAGCTGTGGGGATCTGGCTGACTGAAACTGTAATACAAGGTTTATCAAGAGACATCAGCTGAGTCCAGTATGCATCTGAGGAATCAAGTCTTTGATTTTGTCAACAATCATCAAGAGTTTATATGATAAGGGCATTTTTATCAAGATGCTAGATCAATCAATTGTTCCAATGAAGTTAATGTTAGAATTTCTTGGAGTAACTGGGAATGAACCTTAATATGAATTTGACCTGTGTAATTTGTATCAATAACATCTAAATAAAAATTCTCTTTGTAACCCAACTTGATTTACCTCAAATTTAGCCAAAACATTTTGTAGGAAGAAATCCCCATAAGTCTGTGAGGAATCTCAATGCTTTTCCTATTACACCTAATTTTATATCTTTAACTAAGGATAGATTAATGTTGAATTATTTTTAATTGTGATCTTACTGTCTTGAGGTTAGGGGTGGAGCCAGATGGAATGTTTCAAAAGGCCTAAAGCGAGGAGACCAGCTGTGGCTACAGCTGGCTGTGCTCCCGGCAGCTGGGAGACAGTACAGGGGAGGGGACACTGGGCTTCCAAGTTGGGGGTGTAGGAGGGCTGATTTATGTCTTCTGCAGTGTCCTTGGGACTCATTTTTCCATTTCCAAAATTGGATCAACCTTCTTTATCAAATTTAAAATGACACTGACTGGCCTAGGGAAAACCCATTATACTTTGGGCATATTTTAAAGGTGGGTTTACCAGGATGAGGTTATTTCTATCTGTTTGTCTGCATTGCTTCTGCGAATGGCCTCTTTTCCCAGGTTTGAAGCATGCAGGAGGTTGCAGAGCTGCTTCTACAATTTGGGCTTTGTGCTTCTTGGTGCCAACGTTCTGGCATGCTTTGACCGTATCAGCAATAGTATGGATGGCAAGCTGTCTTAGTTACCATTCCTGTGATGAAACACCATGACCAAAAGCAACTTGGGGAAGAAAATGTTTATTGGACTTACACTTCTACATCACTATTCATCACTAAAGGAAGCCAGGATAGGAACTCAAACAGAGCAGAATCCCAAAGGCAGGAGCCGATGCAAGAGGCCATGGAGGGGTGCTGCTTACTGGCTTGCTCCCCCATGGCTTGCTCAGCCTACTTTCTTATAGAATCTGGGACCACCAGCCCAGAGGTGGCCCCACCCACAATGGCTGGGCCCTCCCCATCTATCACTAATAAAGCCTCAGGCTTGCTTACAACCCAGTCTTACGGAGGCATTTTCTCAGTTGAGGATCCCACCTCTCTGCTCTGATGACTTCAGCTTGTATCCAATTGACATAAATCTAGCCAGCACAAACACTGACTGCAAGGACCATGGGATGAAGTTCTGCAGTCCAAATTTGCATTTTCATAAACTAATGAAAGAGATAAGATGTAAAGAGCTGGGGCTGGAGAGATGGCTCAACTGTTAAGAGCATTGCCTGCTCTTCCCAAGGTCCTGAGTTCAATTCCCAGCAACCACATGGTGGCTCACAACCATCTGTAATGAGGTCTGGTGCCCTCTTCTGGCCTGCAGGCATACACGCAGAAAGAATATTGTATACATAATAAATAATCAATAAAAAGATGTCAAGAGCTGCTCCATAGCTTGTGTAGACAATTAAGCTTATGAACGTAGGGCTGTGTAGATCTTTGTCTGATAGAGGAAGAAGACTGTGGAAGAGTGTTATGGTCAGGGAGCTTATTCCAAGCCCTTGCCGTGGTTCTACTGATCTGTTTATTAACCAGAGTGTTGGTGAGTTGTGGAGCTACAGTTTCAGAGTTTTCTTGTCTGATGAGTTGATTCTAAATATTTTGAGAGGGTTGCTCCCTTTGATTATGAACAGCAATAGGCCGACATCTGTTCATCCATTCATCCATCCCTTGAACTGTAAACAATATTGAACAGTGGTCAGAATTATTTTCATAAGGGCTTGCCAGTCAAAAGGTATCATTTCACACATATTTGCTATAAAATCAATTATTCCTTGGTAAAATAGCCTTGGCTCCATTCTCTAGAATGCACTTTTTAAATTTATTTTGTCTTTTATTTATTTTTGTTTTGTTTTGTGTTTGAGACAGGGTTTCACTGTGTAGCACTGACTGTCCTAGAATCCACTCTGTAGACCAGGCTGGTCTCGAACTCAGAAAGCTGCCTGCCTCTGACTCCTGAGTGCTGGCATTAAAGACGTGTTCCACCATTGCCCGGCTCTATAATGCTCTTTTATTTTTAAAAATCTTTAAGCAGGAAAACAAGAACTCTTCTTGGCTGGGAATTGTTTTCTCTAAAGATAGGGCATGCAGTTAAAAATTCTCTTTGAGAAGTCTCTTCCAGGCATTTTTGGAAGGCACTTTGTGTATGTAGATTACTAATTGGCAGAAAATTAGGCCGACGGGGGTGCATGAGTTTTAGTAGGTGGTGGTTTTCCCAGAAGAGTTCCCCTTTTCTTCTATTGCTAAGATTCTTTAGTTCACCTAATATGGTTCCAAAGAACTAAGTGTTTCCATTGAACCTGTCCTATGCCATAGCGTAATCGGATACCAATTCCATCCCCGCCCCAAATTTCTAAGTCAAGCATCCCATGATCAGGATACCAAGAATAATGTTTAAGAGGTTGTTTTACAGGTGTCTTAGTTATGATCTTTATAAACAGAGTTGTTCATTGCTGTGCATGAACTCTAAATTAAGGAGACAGAGTCTTGAGAGCAAAAGTCAAAGCCAGGATAAAGCTGGCTGGCTAGAAGGAGCCTGAGTTACTAACACCTCACCGGCAAAACCCTGTGCTTGTTGCCCGCCTAACAGCTCCCGTGACCAGCTGGGGGTGCCGCCTTTGCCTTTTCCTCCAGGCTTCCTCCCGCAAGGCTCCACATGGGGCTCTGCCATGTGAAAGAAGACAGGCTAACTCTTGGTGAGCTTTACCCAAGTGTGGGCATCATATCCTGAGAAGGGTTTGGGTCTCTCCTGTCACTGTCTAATAGTAGTCTACTCCGAAAGACTAACCTCATTTAAGAGAGTCTCAAAAGGAGATGCTGAACAAAGGCCGTCCTCTCCATATTGAGTAGCATAACAAATCCAGTAATGAAAAAAAGGGAGGAATCTTTGTCTTCATCTTTTATGGGGGTCTCCTAGGGAGAAAATTGTCTTCCTGGCCCTACTGACTCAGAACAACACATAAAGTCATAATCAGATATAATGAAACTATACCCACATGTTGGAGGGGAGGTGCTGTTGCTTTCAATGCCTCGTTGCTTCTAACAAATGGTCTTAGACCTGGTTCTCACATCTTCCATACACACACATTGTTCTAAGTCAGAGGTGTGAAAGATTCCCAAAGGAGAAACAGGGAACACGGTCCATTGGGATGTCTAAGGCACAGCAATACTGATTGCAGTCTTAGAAGATAACTTCTGAACAGGTTGAGCTCACAGCCTGCTAACAGAATGGATGCAAAGCTATAAATAATCTCGGCGAACGTGGTTAATTTGTTACAGGTTGGGTGAAAGTTTGATTTGTAAAGGGAAACTTTAAACAGCGTTCCTCAAAAATGCCACTTCCGTGCTAGGTTGGCTACCGTGTCACCAGGAACAGTCCTCGAAGTGAGCATGGCCTCCTTGGCTTTTGAGTTTTCAGAACCAAGATGTTTCTAGCAAGAAGGCTGCTGAAAGGAGCAACAAAGGCCATGTGGTCTGAGCTGTGGCACAGAGGGGAACACCATCTGGTGACCAATGCCTCCTCCTCCCCTTCCACCTGGCTATGACTCTACAATAGATGGACGATGCATGTTCTGTGCCTCCCCTGCCAGTGAGCATCTCCAGGCAGCCCAGCATCAGGGATTCTTCTGGCAAGAAAATGGCAAGGAACAATCACTGCAAATACAGGGCAGGGGATTGAAAGCAGGGCAAAGGGGACAGGAAAATTAATCTAGGCATGAGAAATGCTGCCTGGGGCCAGGGCAGGTTGGAGCTAGCCAAAGGGACAGTGTGGAAAAAAACAAAAACAAAAATGATGCTACGCCCCGCCCCCAACCTCACTACGTTGCTCCTTTAAAACCCCGTGGAGTCTGGGAACACCCTTAAATTATGCTCCAGCACACACCCTGCCTTTCCTTCTGGCTTCCCAAGCAGCAGGCCTATTTCCTCCTGACTGTAGCCTAGTTGGAGCCACCTGGTCCCCTCCCAGGCTCAGCAAGGCTGCCCTCTGCCCCGGCTTGCTCCTCATCTAATTGGTATGCAGGTGAAGGCTTGACTACTGTACCTGATCCCAGAGTTTTCAAAGTAATAATTAATAGGCAACGTGGGCCTCAGCCAAGCTCGTACACTGAGACAGGGGCTAACGCGTGCAGAGTGTAGTTTGTAGCAGAATTCCCTCTTGGAGCTTACCGAGCAACTCATTTCTTAATGCACCCTATAGGGGGGACCAGTCCGCATGGAATCTTGCTTTGAGAGTTAAGTCCCCTGCCCACCATGCCACCTCTGTCTGGAAATAGTTCATTGGTTTTAGGGGGGCATCATTGGCGGTAGGCCTTCACTCTCCTCCCTTTCCCCCCAGCTGTGGCTCCCTAGCTCTCAGATGGGCTATTCCAGTCCAGGCTTCCCCACAGACAAGACCTTCAGCTTCCTCTTGGGGAGTTGTACAGCGCTTTTGTCTGTGGAAGGATCCATCGGGGTTGCTATCTTCACCCTGGATTCACCCCTTTTCAGAAGAGACCTCGGGTGGCACCAAGAGTGCGTGATGCTGCCGTGTGGTGTCTAACGCCCTCATTACACTGCCGACACAGAGGTGGGGCAGGCTGGCAGCTCAGCAGGTCAGAGGAGAGGAAAAGAGGCCACAGGGCACTAGGTTGTGATGGGTGGGGAGAACGTTTGAAGGTGAAATGTATTTGGAAAGTGGGCAGAGGCCTAGGTGGGGACAGGAAAGGAGAAGGTGGAGACAGTGGTGGCTGAGGAGAGCAGGTGCCAGGGTTTCAAAGAGCAGAGCCATTCTAGGGAAGGGTGTTGCCTGGGAACCCCGGAGCAACTGAAATCACCCAGAGTTAAAGGATGCACTCATCATTCCTGGGATCACTGGGATCACTGGATCACTGGGATCACGTTGGAGGCTAGGATCTCACCAGCTGGGAGACTGTGGACCTCTCTAATCCACCAAGTATGCCACATGGAAAACTCAAGTACATTTCTAGAAAACAAATGTGCTGCTTTAAGAAAGGGTCCCCTAGCCTCCTTGAAACCCTTTTCATTTTGTAAGCACGATTCTTCCCATCACTTCCCATTCTCTCCTCGATGAGAACAGACTGAGGTGGTGCAGGCTGCGGAAGGACAAGTCCTGACGTCAAATCCTAGCTCTGCCAAATTCTGGCTGGGAGACCTCAGGCAAGTCCCTTAACCTCTATGAACCCGCTGCTGCCTGGAAAAAATGCTAGCGGGGTGCTTCCCTTGCTGAAGCCTTTGGAGGAGTGAGTGAGAGACTGCGTGTGAGCCTCAGGTTTGTTTTTAGCACCAGCTCAGATCACTCCCCTTCCCAGTTCCCCACCCCCAGACAGGCCTTTTCCTGGAGCCTTTGGGGGTGGAGGAAGCTGCAGCAGCAGCCACGCCTGAGGTGGAGGCCTGGTGCTCTTGACACAATTTCCTCTTTGAACCCCAGGGAGAAGATGGAACAGAGGCGAAACACCACTGTTAGGGAGATAGATGCTCTCATTTCCAAAGGCAACCCTATTTCAGAAGCCCCTGGGCAATTCCAAGTCTGACTTGGAGGGTCCTAACCAAAGACCTGCTATCTCCCAGCCCCATTTTTGCTTCTCTGAAATCACCAGGCACCGGTCAAAGACTCAGCGGCAGCCTCTTCTTCACTTTTGAACCCTTGCCATCAGACCCAATGGTGTCTATTAGCAATGTTATAGTTTTGTTGGTCGTTTTCGTTTGTTTGTTTTTGACAGGGAATTTTCATGAGTCCAAGCTGGTCTCCAACTCACTCTGTAGTGGAGGATGACCTTGTAATCCCGAGCCTTTTGCTTCCACCTCCCAAGGGCTGAGATTACACACAAGCATCCCCATGCCTGGCTGATAAATACTTCTTCACATTATTGGGAAAGTGGCCACAATGCTCGCCCCCCACCAAACATCCACCTTGACTCTGTTGTTAATATGCCCACAGCACCACTAAGATGCCCCTGTAGTCACTGCTTCCTGCCAGAGATGCGCTCAGGTCCAGGATGGTGCAGGGTGAGAGAGGGGCACTTGGCCTCCTCACTGGTGGATCACAGTAGATCTCTGAAAAGCAACTCTAAAGAATATTGAGTGTGGCCGCTAGCAAGCTTCCTTAGTCCTTCCTGGGAAGGGAGAACTAGGGGAAGGGAGATGCTAGGAAGAACCAGGTGTGCTCTGAATCACCTCACGTGACACTATGGTGGTTCTGGACTGCTGTGTGTTCACAGAGGCAGGGAGGGTGGGGGGGAGGGCTGGGGGAGGGGCGAGGGTTCAGCTTTCCACTTCCCCTTGACCCAGAATCTTCTGACCATTAGAAGAAAAAGGAGGAGGAAACCCAGAACAACCCCTCCCAAACCTCCCACCCATAAGGCACAGACAGCTATAGAATTGCACAAAAATACAAAAGCTTAATCTCCAGATCCAGGTGGCAAAACTCTAGGAATTTTGTAGAGCTCCCCACACACACCAAAAAAAAAAAAAAAAAAAAAAAAAAGGAAGGAAGGAAGGAAAGAAGAAAAAAGTCAGCTTCTCCAAGCACCCCTTTCTCCAGCTGACAGGGCTAGAGGAACGAGAACTTGGCACTCTCATACACCCTAGGAAGATCAAACCAGGTGTTTGCTTCTGTGAGTGGTATCATTTCTGTCCAATAGAGCCATCAGAAAAGCTCTCTCAGCTTAGGAAATAGGCCAGAGGATGGACGCCGGCAGGTCCAGCCTCCCAGCAACCAGCAACTTGGCACTGGGGCTCCCAGCTGCCTGTGCAGACGGGGGCTGTGAGTGAGGGTTGTCGCTGAGGCTGCAAGAATTCAGTTCAGGGGCTGGAAGTGCAGCTCAGTGGCAGAGTGCTGCCTCAAATATGTAAAAACCCTGGGTTTGCTTTCTACTCCAAAGCTTGCACACACACACACACACACACACACACACACACACACACACACACACACACACTCAGAGCTGGTTTAAGAGAGGCAGGGATGTTCAAAGGAATGGAAATAGGACAGATGTTCGAGGTGGCTGATGGGTGTCAGGCTGGCTGACTACTCCCTTTTGGTAGGAGGACTTCAACTAAGAGACTGTTGCCAGCAGTAGCACCAGAAAGGTGGCTCTAGGCCAGCTGGCTCTCCCCACCCCTGCCCCCTATGCTGGTGGCCTTTCCCCCTCTTCCCTCTCCTCTAGCTCCCTCCCACTGAGCAGGCAGCAGCAGACCATGTAAGCGCCTTGCTTGGATCATTCATCACCCCTCAGGGAGTCAGCTCCCTAGCTCAGTATTCTGGCCACCACCAACCTGCCATCTTCATCAGGAGGTCTCCAGTCCTGGTTTCTGCAGTCTCAGTCTCAGGAGGGGACAACCGGCTCCGTTTACACAGATTAATCTCGATCTCAATGGGTAGGTAGATGAGGCCTAAGGGTTTAGCCCAGACACCTCAGGTCACCACCCAGGCAGAGTGTGGCAAACGCTGGGGTGGAAGAAAAGGGCAGGAAAACCCAGCAGCATTTGCCCCTCCCCCCCAGGAGCCCCTAGATTTAGAGCCGCAGCAGCTGAGGCTGCCTCCCAGCCTCCATTGGCCCCATTAACCAAAACAGCTTCATTATGCCAATTTCCAGCTTTCAATGTGCGGCTGATAGCTGTCAGCAGAAATAAGAATTAATCTGGAATTACCCACATTCCCTGAGCTGCCTGGCTCCGAGGATGCGATAAAGCTTTGACAGAAAAAACAGAAGCTCCCCCCCCACACCCCCTACCTGGCACAGGGTTCTCTTCTCGCCACGGTTGCAGGGGAGGTGCAAGGATGGAGACCTCCACAGCTGGGCATGTGAGCTTCTCCTCTCTCAAACACGCAGCTCATATACATACCAATGCATACACACCCAAACACACAGACACCCGCCTCCCGTGTACACACGAGCACACACACAAACAGCCCCGATTCTTCCCTCCCACCACCCATTCCCCGCTCCCCATGGCCATCTGCACACACCTATCTCTCCGTCCCCTTTGTTTTTACTCTGGACTGTGATTAACTTTTTATTTTGGAAAATTACTTTATTTTATATAGATATATAGATATGTATGTATGTATATATAAAAAGATTCCATTTTCATTTGTAAAATCTCATTTTTTTTCTCTTTTTCTCTTTTTTTTCCCCCTACAGAAAACGATGACGATGTTAAAGGAGAAAATAAGTTACATGACAGTTTCCAAAATGGTTCTCGCTTTCCAGTGAAGATGGGCCACCGTTGGGTTGTAATGCACTCACGGTCCCTGCTTGTGCTTTACAAGAAGAGGGAATATAACTAGACTGGTTATTTTAGGTTAAAATAGCCAAGAGACAGACGCCTTCGCCTCAAAAATATTCTGAGACACATAAAAGTAGAAGGAAACCAGTCTCTTCAGTCACAAAATGTCGTACATCCGGCATATACTAGATTCAATTAATTTAATAAAATAGAATATACATAGAGATTCTGCACAAACGTATTGCTTTCTCCCAACAGCTCCTGGTGTCGGGAGCCTCGGCCACACTGGGCTTCTCCCTTTCTTTCTTCTCGGAGGCGGTGGTGCCAGGACTGTGCTCTCTTCAGACTCCCTGGAAGTCCTGCTTGTGAGCCCCCAGCCACTAAAGAAGGCAGGCGAAGCGCCTCGCTGTGCGTGTGGGACTTTTCAGAAAGACTGCCCAGGAGGCGGAGCTAGGATCTGCACCCAGTAGAGAAAGGTGAAAGGGAGAGTGGGCGGGACTCAGGGGTCCAGGTCTGTTGGGTCAGAGGACAAACCAGAGAGACTCAGCGCATCTTTCTTTGGGGAGGGTGAGGCAGCCGAGCTGTCAAGGGGGCTGGAGGCCGAGGGATCCTTGGAGTCACTGGATGGAGCCCTCCTCCTGAGGCAGACACCAGGACTGCACGGGGGCCGAGAGCCCTGGCTCTCCGGGGGGTCTATAGAGATACTGGGTGGGCTGAGTTTTTTCTTAGGCCGGCTCCCAGGTCCCCCAAGAGGTTGGCCCCCTAGACTTGAGGGGCTTGGACATAGGCGGGGTTGGGAGCCGCTGTCCAGGCAGCTGACCGCAATGGAGTGTCTCCTTTGTTCGTCTAGCCAGGACCCAGGCCTGCGCCGGCAGCTCTGAGCCTCTACACTGTAGCACTTCTTCAGGTCCCGTGGGGACAGGGGTTCCTCCTGGCTGCTGGGCAGGAGGTCTCCTGAAATCCAGCTCAGCTCTGTGTCCAGCTCTAAACTGCTTCTGGTCTCTGGAGGGTCCTTGGCCCAGCCGGGTTCCAGGCCTGGGCAAGCAGCTGGCCGGCGGATGTGCTTGGAGACCTTGCTCTGGCTGCTGGATCGCTGCTGCACCTGGATGCTCGACCCGCCCCAGAAGGATGAGGATCGGGTCAGAGGGCAGGAGGGCCCACTCACCTCTGACAGCAGGTCTTCCCGGCTCCCCAAGCCCTGCACATCCAGGGAGTCAGTCCTTATTGCTGCCTGTAGGGAGTGGGTGCAGGACTCAGCCCAGGGATTTCTTCCCTACATGGATTGTCTTCTATCCTTTCTGTCAGACTGGGTGTTCCAGAACCCCAGGAAGCTGCAGGACTAACCTATTAACTTCTCTTACTGAGAGAAGGGGGCTATGAGCCCTCTGTGATCTGTGGCTCATGCTTCCCCCACTTCAACCACCAACCCTTTCTTTAGTTCTCTGTGCTCTGCTTCCCCAAATCCTGCAGGAGGAACTCTGCAGTCTTTGGACCCCCCCCCAGGGGGGGCAGAAAGAATTCTGTTTCCTAAACTGGCCTTTTTGTGCCTCTAGCCTTTAGGGAGACGAAGGAAACAATTCCCTTGGTCTTGAATTCCCTTCCCAACAAGTGTCCCTCACTCCTCTGAGCACGGGTTTTGAGTGCCTGGTAATCCACTTCAAACAAAATTAACCCTTGTCTCTTCTGGATTCCCTGCTACAACCTATACAAGCACCCTGCAGCTATAGCTTGCTGCTGCAGTGTTCTGATGGCATGCATGCCGCCACTCTCAGGCTGAGCCCAGAGAGCAGGGACTGGGTCTCAGTGCCCAGTAGCTGGAGGCTGCCCAGTGAGTGGGTGCAAAATGAGGGGACCGTGCCTGTTCCCCAAGAGCATGGGGCTGAGCAGAGATTCATATAACTGTGCTCAGACACCACAACCCAAGGCACACAAGCCTTCCTAGGGTACATTAGCCACAGAAGGTGGACTCCAGGGTTGGCCAAAAGTAAAGATACTTAAACCTTGCCTTGTGTCCCTGAATTTAGCCCAAAGTGTGAAGAAATGGGGGAAACTCTGAGCCTGGGATTGGGAGCCTTGGTGCCTGGGTACTACCTTCACTGGATGTCTGTTGCCCTGGAAACAACCGTTCCCCTGGACCCTAGGCTTCCTCGGTAAAACAAGGTATGTGCATGGGGTAGGAGGCAAACCCCCCAGCCACTTCCGCTTTATCAAGTATGCCGTGTCCGCAGTGCCTAGAGCTGGGGTGTCGTTGGTGCACAGTACACATTCGCTGGAAGAATGAAAGTGTCCGTCTGCTCATTACCTACAGTACAGGAGTTCTGATCGAGAGCCTTACCCCAGGGCCCAGGGCCAGTCCTCCATACTTGCTTACCTGGCGCCTGAGCGGCCTCTGAGCCAGAGGGGAACGGCCTGGTGGGGGTAATTTAGGGATGGCACCCCAGGTGGGGGCCCCATGAGGCTGGAGCAGATAGGGTGCATCTTTGGGAAGCTGTAGGATGCAGCTGGTGTCTGCTGGTTGGGAGTGAACAGACAAGATGGAGCCTGTGGGGAAGGGGCATGGAGGGGTGAGTAGGGAGGAGTCGGTGAGGCCTCCCGTCCGACCTTCCTCCCCATCAGGGCCACTACCCCTCACTGCCCTGGGATGAAAGCTACTTCCTCCAGTCTGGGTATTTCCTTTCAGTTCAGGGTTTCCTCAAAATAAGGACCACTTCTTTTGTTCGTCCTAGGTAAGGTTGGGTCTCCCTGTGTGAGCTAAGCTAGTTTACCCCAGCCTCGGTACCTGACTGGGCTTTGGGCAGCCCCCAGCCCCTGTGTCCTAGGGATCTCTCAGCAATGCTCCCATGGCGGCACATGTAGCTGTCATTGGGCAGAGAGTGCGTCCGGCTGACACCAGCCTTCCTCACTGTCAGCAGGTCTGGTCCCAGGGGGCCTGGCACCTCCTCCGGGTGGGGTACCATCTGCAAAAGGATCAGGGGGTGAGGTGAAGAGCATGCAGCTGGGTTTGATAAATGAGGAAAAGCTAGACAGCAGGAACTAAGCCCTCCTCCACCAGACCCACAGCCCTCTCCCCCCATCTACCCACACCCCCCTCCGCACCCTCCTAGGCCAAGGTGATAGGCACGAGCATGGGAGGAGATGGCGAGACATACGAGGAGTTTCTACATACAGGGAGGAAGGAGTGGAGAGGCCCCACCCTGAGAGCATGCCCACAGGATCCCCTGTGAGCCTCTGGGCTGGGGATGGTGAAAGACTGGGAGGGATGAGAGAAGCCAGAGCAGCCCCCAGCATTGCTGGTAATCCTCTTAGAGAATCTGAAAGTTACCCCAGGGATCCACAGGGGGCAGGCCTGAGTCAGACTCATGTACAAGGGGCGTGCCCCATAAGGGGCACCTAATCTCCAGATCTTTAACCACACAACCACTCTGGAGAGTGGAAGTGGGTAGCAAGGCCTGGGTACTGGGGACTCAGTACTCCCTCAGTGCACAGACTTGAGGTGGGAGTGGGTTTGGGAAACCTGTTTCAAAGAAAGGCAGTGATCAGCCCTGGACCCCAGAACAGGAAACCAAGGCCTGACCCAAGAGTCTCTCTCCTGCTTGGAACCCTTTGCCCTGCACTACTCATTCCCAGTTCTCAGGGCTCTTCCTCCCACATGGGCTCAGCCAGCTCCAGCTCCAGTGGACAATGGCTGGGCTGAGTATAGTCTGAGTCTTTCCCTCCTATTCTCAATCCCAGCACAACCTCTAGAGACCCTCCCAGCCTTTGCTCAAGGTCCTGCCTCAGCTGGCCCAGCTCTCACAACAGAAAGCAAATGAGAAGAGGAGGGGCTGCTCACTGTCAGAGGGACAGAGAGAAACTGAGGAAGGGAAGGGCAGAAAGGTCAAAGTATCAAGAAACCCCCAGTGCTTGTGGAGGACAGAACACAAGGACACACAGGGCCAGCGAGAGGAGACAGGAACAGTCCCCAGCAGGGACGGGCATGGTGGTAGCAGCAGAGATGGGACTCTCACCCAGGACAACATGAGTCTTGTGAGGGAGAGGCAAGAGAAGGGGGGGCAGGGAGGGAGGGGGGGCTGGCTGGTACAGGGCTCCAAACACAGAAACTGGCTCCCAAGCCACTTCTGTTTTGGGGCTGTCATTCCTGGAATAACCCTGTCACCACTGATGCCCCTGTAACCCTCTGAGCAGGGCCTTGTTTTTATCTTATCTAATTCAAGGAAGAATCCACGCCAGCAAAGGCTGGGGCACTGTGTGCCCACAGGTGAGTGCCTCTGGGTAGGACCTGGGCACAGAGTAGGAAGAGGATCTGGAACCCTGCAACCAGCCTAGCCCAGGCCGGGGGAGCAGCAAGGGATGTGTGCATGTACATTGCTCTCCAGGGCATTAAGTAAGAGTGTGTGAGTGTCATCAGGCAAAGAGTCATCCGTCAGAGCTAGAGAGCAGGACGGTTCAGACACAATCTCTGACGTCAGAGACAGAGCCTCCATCTCAGCTAGAGGGATCTAGACAGGAGAGAGATGAGCAGGCATGAGAAACCAGGACGCTTACACGTGGCACACTCGCAGCCCCCACTTCCCCTCTCCATAAAGCAGGGAGGAAGGTATCCCATTTCGCTCTCCACCCCTCGCCCAATAGACCCACAGCACAGCCCCCCTCCCACCTCAACCCCCTGCTCGGATCAGAGAGTCTGCAGCAGGCACCAAAGAGACAGAGCAAACACTGGCAAAGCAAAGAGACCAAGAGACACAGAAACACATTCTAAAGATACCCCAGGCTTCTTAGCAGCCCCCTCCCACACTACCACCACCCAGAGAGAGAGTGGCGAAGAGGGCTTCCACTCTCATAAAGATGATACCAAACAAAAAAAAGATGAAGAAAGGCCAGCAAAGCCCCGTCTCCTCTCTGCAGACAGAGCGGCATGGGGGTGGGGGTGGACACACTGGGGACAATGCCGACAATCTGACGGCTGTTTTCTGCCTATTCTCTTCGCTTCCAAAAGCCTAGCAGGACTTGGCCTGCCCCCAGATTCCTGCTTCTCCCCTCATGGGCCCTCCTCCGCCTGCCTGCAACCTGCTCCCCGTCTCCAATGTGGGCCTTGAGAAGTGATCTCTCTCCCAGCTAGCCTGAAGGGGGCGCACTTGGGCCACCACATCATCAGTCTGGCTCACCTAAGGACCGTCAACATCTGCAGGATATGGGGGCTGAGTGGTGTTCAGGTGAGTGGGCTGTTCTGACCATTGTCCTAGGCCACCTTCCTCCCTCCACCTTTCCTGGGGGCGTAGTTTAGAATGGGGGAGCCTGGGGAAGGGACCGACTGCATTCCTTTTCCCACTGACCATTCTAGGTCACTGATGGGTCTGAGACTGAATCCTAACAAGAAGCACAGGTCTTTATCATGTGAAAATCACCGTCTATTTTCTACCAGGCTACAGGCTCCCTAGGAACCTGTGCGTCTACCCCTTCTCACAGCAGGGTTTGTGCCACCAGGCTCCAGCTGGAGTCGACACCCATCTCCTTAGCCCACTCTAGAGCTATCGTCTCTGACCTGGGGTACGGGGGTGGAGGTCTTGAAGGAATACCGGGCCAAGGGAGGAAAGCAGGGCTGGGGGGACCAAGACAACAACAGCTCAGGGTGAGCCGGGCCCCGAGGAAGGACACCCTAGGTGTGCAGGAAGGTGGGCTTTCGGTGAGAAAACCAAGCCTACTTTGTGTTTATATCCCAGAATTCACTTCCATTGCCTCAGGTCAGAAAACTGCCTACTCAGCCCTTACCATGTCCAGTGGGTTCTGTACTCACAAGGCCACCAGAGGAGGGGGATGGGCACTGGACGCTACAGAAGAAACAGACCTGCTAAAGCAGGTCCCTCTTTGGGTACTACAGCCACCTGCACTAACCTCAGAGGCTCTTCTCCCCTGGACCTGGCACAGCCTCCTTTACCCCTAAAGTCCACTGTCCCTTCTCTTCTCTCTTCCAGGTTCTTTCTTATGAAGCCCCTCTCCAAGCTTGTCCTCCATCCTTCCTTCCCCCTCAGAGTGTGATCTCAGCCTCTCCACCTTGCTGAGCCTGGACCGCATGCACCCCTCCTGCCTCCTTCCAGATGTAGCGCTCGACTGTGGCCCTACAGTTGCTCTTTCTCTAGCTACCCCGTGGGCAGGCAATACCCCCAAGCACGCCAGAAGCACAGCACAGCATGAGACAGCTCGGCACGGTCAGAGGAAGTGGCACATGACAGGGCACAGTAACCTGTGGGTCGGAGCCGCCCGGGCTGGGGGCGGAAGGGAAGGCAGAGGGCTGGCCCCCTGGGCCTGCCAGCTCGTCCATCAGCTTCAGCTCCCCCTCCAGGGAGCCCTGGATCAGCAGAGAGATGGTGTCAAACATCTGTCTGTCCTGGGAGGACCAGCCCATAAAGGGAGCCGGAGAGCCAGAGGGGCAGGGATCAGAGGGGCAACAGTGAGAAGTGTCAGGGGCAGGGGATTAGAGGGGGCAGAAGGAGTGAGTGGAAGCGAAACCCACATGACAGGCACACACACGAACGCATGCACACGCACACACATACATAACACACAGCAACAGAGAGGTGAGAAAGAAGAGCATAGGGGAGGAGGAAGGTGGAGGAGGAAGGAGAGGTGGGGGATGAGGATGATCAGGATCCACAGGGGAGGATAAAGAGAAGATGCAAGGATAGGGAGATGGAAGGGAGTCAGGAAGGCAAGAGAGTGGGGAGGGAAGAGGTTTGACAATCAGGTAAAGATAAAAAAGAAATAGGAAGGAAACAGAGAACTTAGCCTTGAGCTTCAAGCCTAGAATGGGAAGCCACACCAGGCTGGAGGAGCCACCAATTTGCTAGAGGGTGGCCATATACAGTGAATATGGGTAACCATTCTAGGAAGGGGCAGGTGGCAGCTAGTCCCTCAGCCTCGAGGTAAGAGGGCTGGGAGGATGGAGGAGAAGCCCTGGGGCCTGCTGGGCTCCTATGTACGCTCATCAAGCAGCTGTTTGCCCTGCCCTCCCTTCCCCTCTCCTGCCCCACGGCCCTTTTGAAGGGGCACCGTCGCTCACCGTGGGGTGCTCAAGGGAGAAGCCCGAGGCTGCTCCAATGTGGGCCGTGGTGTGCGGAGCCCCAGGCTTAGGGCTGCCAGGGCTATTGGCCCTCTCCACCCCAGGCCAGAGGAAGGGGCTGCCCAGCGGAGAGTGGGGCTGTGGGCTGAGTGTCTTCATCTCCAGCTCCAGCTCCGCCTCCAGCTCCGCCTCCTCCTTGGCCTCTTTGTTGCTTTCTTCCAGGTGCTTCATCAGCACAGCTATGACCACGTTGACCAGCACGAACTGGGCCGTGAGCACGAAGGACACAAAGTAGATGGGCGAGATGACTGTGTTGTAGCAGGTGGACTCCTGGTCACAGTCCCGCAAGGTGTCCTGTGGGAAGTGTCAGGGGCAGAGGCGTGAGGGTGAGGAGGACAGAAGCTGGAGCTGTCCTGGAAAATCAGAGTGCTGAGGGAGAAGGACCTGGGTGGAAGGGTGTTTGATGCTGCCAGGGCAAGTATGAGTGAGTCAGAGGATATCCTCAGAAGAGAGGTCCAGAATGCCCTGACTCGTGCACCAAGGGGACATGCTTTTTTTTTTTTTTTTTGAGACAGGGTTTCTCAGTAGCTTTGGAGCCTGTCCTGGAACTAGCTCTTGTAGACCAGGCTGGTCTCAAACTCACAGAAATCCACCTGCTTCTGTCTCCCGATTGCTAGGATTAAAGGCATGTGCCACCACTGCCCTGCAGGGACACACTTTTGTTCATGGACTAATACATCTTCTCAAAGAACCTTAGGTCAGAGACTGGGGTGACCTCCCTGTGTGGACTCTCACCTTCATAATGCCATTCCAGTTGTCACCAGTGGAGACTCGGAAGAGGGTCAGAAAGGCCATACCAAAGTTCCTAAAGGTGGCATGCCGGCCCAAGCCCTCACAGGGGTGTGTCTCATCACACTCTGGGAGAAGAGGGTAAAGGAGAGAAGCCATTTTAGTCTCAGGATTCCTCCTTGCTCTCCAGCCCTGACTCCTCCACCATCCCCAATCTCAACTCACCCAGGTCTCCAAAGAGCTCCACGCCCAGAGCTGCAAAGATGAAAAACAATAACATGAAGAGAAGTCCCAGGTTCCCCACCTGGAGAAGAGGAAAAGAAATGGAAAAGATGCTGCTGGCTCTCCAGTCAGCTTCCCTGAGCCCCCTGCCCTTTCGGAGGGCACCTCCTCCTCCCCAGGAGGACCCTTCCCTTCTGCCCACCCCACCTCCCAGCTACCTGGGGCAGGGCCTGCATCACCGTGTCCAGCAGCGCCCGCATGCCCACAGCCATCTTCAGCAGCTTCAGTACTGAGGAACAGGACAGTGTCAAGAACTGGCGCCCTCCAGGTCTCCCATCACTTTGCTGGGAGAGCCAGGCTGGGCTGTAGCTGATGGGATGGTCCACCCATACCCCAACCCACTCGTGCTGTTCAAACCCCTATGGTGGGGGCTGGTGAAAAAGCCCTTCCCATAACCGACTCTTTCCATCTCCCCCTGCAAGCTGGTTACTGTGGGAAGGCAGGCACAAGTGTTGAAAGCCGGACATACCTCGGGCGATGCGGAGCACCCTCATGATACGGATGATGGTAGGGTTGATGGGCAGTGAAGCATTGACTTCAATCTCCTCCAGTGTGATGCCCATGATGGACAGGAGAACAATAGCCAGATCCAGCTGGTTCCACCTGGAACATGGGGAATGCAACTCTATGAGTGGGGGAAGGGGGTGGTGGAGGGTGCCATGGGGGCTCAGAAAAGAACAGAGGGGACCTGTGCTTTTCATTTTTAATCGTTATCTAACCTCCCCCCCTCAACATGGTGTTCTTCTGTGTTGCTCAAACTGACCTCAACTTCAGCAATCCTTTGTCCTCAGCCTCCCAGCATGCTAAGACTACAAGCCTGAGCCTCGGTCTCCCAGCAGGCTTGAGACTACAAGCTTCATCTGACTTTGTTTTCAGCATTGATATGTTTACTTTCCACCGAGCACTGTTTTAAGAGCTTTATGTCCATACCACAACTCTGATATGGAAAGAGATAGTTCATGTTTCACAGAGGAGGGAATTGAAGCAATGCCCGAAGTCACCAGTCACTAGGTAGAGGAACTAGGGTTTGAGTCCAACCCAGGCAGTCTGGTTCCAAGCTCACAGTGATTTCTTTCTGTCAAAACCCGCTATGTCATCCCTTGTCAGACTTCCGAATCCCTCCCTCCCATCCCTTAAGCCCTGGATCCGTGATCACCATCTCCGTCAGTCCAAGAATGGCAGCTGGACTCACAGAGTTAAGAAAGGTCTTTAGGCTCAAAGCCTTCTGGGTGTTTCCCCAGGAGACACACCTCTGTTTCCTCTCAACTCTCCCAGACCCCTCTCCTCTGTTACCTGTCCTGGAAGAAACGGCGGAAGCCAAAGGCCACAAGTTTGAAAACCGACTCCAAGACGAAGATGACCGTGAAGATGTAATTGCAGATTTTCAGAGCCTCGTCCAGGATCTGTCAGGGGTGGGGCCAGGTGCAGGGTTTCCTTAGGTCCAAGGCTGAAGCCTGCCCCACCCCTTTATCACCATACCTCTCCAAGTGGGGAAGCAGGGTGAAGGAAGCTAAGGAAGCCTTCTTTCCCCCCTCTCCTACCATGACAGCCGATCCCTGACCACTACTCCATGACAATTCATGGTGCTTAATTTCTCCTCGAGAGGTGGTGAGGAGCACATGAGACTATGCCGGAAGGCACAGAGCGTCAAGTTTGGAGAGAGGCGTGCATATTATCAGCTTAACCTCCTCCTTGTACAGATGGGGAAACTGAGGGCTAGAAGGTAGACGAGAGGGATGGCTGGAAACAGACGAGCTTTTGGGTTTACTAGAATCTATGTCTTGCGGGCCAACATCCGTCTGTCTTCTTCACTGTCCAAGGCCCAGAGCCACATATGCTAAATGCTCGATAAAAATGTACTGATCCCCCACGTCCTAGCTATGTGATCTTGGTCAAGACAACCGGCTGGGCCTCAGTGTCTTCATCTATAAAACAAAGGGTATAGCCACCTCTAAGGAGACTGCTGCAGGTACAAAGACCCAAGCACTGTTTCCAATGCTTGCCTGGCACACAGAGTTCAGGTTGTTGCCTCATCTGGGGAGGTCCCAAAGCTATTGGCCCTTCACTTGTTCTTACCTGGGGCTGCTGGTAATGTTCCATGGCCATAGTGACCACATTCAGCCCAATGACACCGGTGATGAAGAGGTCCAAGTAATGGCTGGTACACAGGTGGTGGACAAGAAGCCGGAAGCGTGAGTAGTCTGAGTAGTATGGCTTGCTCTGGGCTTCTGGGGGGGGGCGGCAGGAAAGAGAGTAGAGCAAACATCAGGCCCTGCCCCCCACACCCCTCCACCCACAGCCCCTCCCTGCCGACAGCCTCTACCGCCAGTGCTGAAACATTCCATGTCACCAGCATCCCAATGGCACCCCTCCCCTCCCTACCCCCCCCCCCCCCCCGCGCGGTGCCTTTTGCAGGAGACAGGCTGTTTTGGCCTGTCCCCAGTCAAGCATCTGTTCTACTGCCTGCAGTCAGGGGTGAATGGGATAGGGACATGCAGAGCCCCTCCCCTACATTAGATACTGGGTGAGCTCATATCCTAGGGCAGTCTCTAAATTGTGCCAGTTTCTTATAACACCTTTGATTCCATGTTCAGTAGCAAGGTGGGTCGATAAGATGAAAGATCCCATCTAATCGGGCTCAGAGGGAGCTCCAGCCACAGAGGCGAGGCTGCGATGCCTTCTCCAGGCTCAGCCTCTGGGGCCTGCCGAAGGGATTACATGGATCTGGGATTTGCGATAGGACCAGAGATTGGAAATTGGACATCTTGGCTGCCTGCTGACCTACCACAGGGCCCCCAGAGGACAATGGCTCGGACTTCCCACAGCCTCGTGTGGCGAGGGTAGAGGGGAGGCCCAGGGCTCTGCTCTGTCCCAGACTCAAGCTGGGAGGGTGCCACCCACAGACTCACCCAGTTTCTAATGAGGCAGTACCCAGTCTACCCTGGGTATTGGGGTGGCCTGACACTGCAGGCTGGGCTGGAAGCGCTGTCTGAGATCTGTCACAGGCATAGGGTTACTCTTGTAATTAGCCGACCCCTTAGGGAAGTCACACTGTTGGGTTATCCTGCCGAGCAGGCCAGAGAAATCTGGGGGCAGATCTCAGAGGACCCTCCTCCAGGTGCTGAAGTAAGGGCCAGGCCAAGGTGGGGACAGGCTATCTGGAAATGTGCCAACAGATAGGTCTCACAGGAAGTCACACAGAGGGAAGAGAGCACCCCCCTCAGGGAAAGCATGGCCCATCTCAGGTCCCAGACAGCCCTTCCCCTCTTAGGAGGTCTTGGCAGAAGCCAGTCAGCGGGGGCTACAGAGGCCCATGCCAGTAACCAGCTGGCTTGGGGGTGGCAGAAAGCTTTGGGCCCAGGCCAGCTCAAATACAACTATCTTTTCCCATGCAGAGGATTCCTTCACAGAGAGGTAAACTGAGTTAGGGAGTGGCTTGGGGGCGAGTCCCCACCAAAAGCCAAAGGAAGAAGCGTGCCCAGAAGAGGCAGTTGTGGGTTTGCAAAGCCCATTCGACCTGACTCCACATCGGCCTTGAGGTGTGGATAACCTGGGGCACAGACCCCAAAAGGCCAGGTGCACATCAGAGGTGCATCAACCCATCTCTTTGTTTTCAGAGATGGGCCAGTCAAGTGTGACTTTGCTCAGGCCACCCTCCCGACACCCAAGAGTATAGGGAGTGGAAAGGCCGGAGGCAGGGGACTCCATGAGACCGCAGGTCATCCACACCCGATAGTGGAGGGTGGTTGGGCCAGCCAGGGCCTCTTCCTTCCTTCCTCCCTTCCTTCAGTACCATGAGAACCAGAGGGCGCTAGTCACCCTGTGTTGCTTTAGCAGCCGGAACTTTCTCTGCATTAATCTCCATAAATGCCGAGCACACCCGATCCCATTATGCTAAAATATGAATGGAGAATTAACTAAAATGTTTGAATACAATTAGGCTAAAAGAAACGGCTCCTTATTAGCCCCGTTATTAGTCGAGACTATGTCGAGGGGAGGCTGGAAGGGAGAAGTCCCCTCGTCCTCTGGTACCCCAGCCTGACTATCGTAAGCTCGCCAGAGCCAAATAGAGGTATCACTAACATCCATGCCTTCCAGCCTTGCTTCAGGAGCCTGAGTGGTGGTGGGGGCTGCATTCAGCCAGGGACCCTCCAGGCAACTCGGCGGGAGGGAGGGGGGCTAGGGGACAGGGAATGACTGAGGCAGAACATGTCTTCATGGCCACAGGTCCCAAATACCCTTCTACCTGAGCCCCCAGCCCTGATTGGCAGGCATCCAGGAAATCCTCCATTAGCACACAAGTCAAAAGAGCACCGAGCCAACTAGAGTGGCCTGTCCTCCAGCAGCCCCTCTACCATCCAGAGAGACCCAGAGAGTAGGTGGCCCAACACCAGGATGAGATGGCAAGACCCCAGCCTCCAGCCTGACCTCCCCGCCTCCTGCTGGTAGCAACTGCTGTGGGCAGAATAGGGCTCAGAGTGAACCAGTGGGAAAAGAGCACCAGGCCACTAGGGAGGTCCAGGGGCAGATGAGGAGAGTAGAGGAGCCTGTGAGTTAGTAGAGGTCATGAGGAGCCCAAGGCACAGCCAGGGTGACAGGCTTGCCAAGGACAGTGGTAGGGGATAAATAGGCTTTTAGTAGGGATATAGGCCCTCTCACAACAAAAGCCATGCTTCTGTGGGTCCTGGCCCGGTGGGAAGAAGAGAGGATGAGTGGGGATGAAGACTCGAGGTGGCTGAGGTAGAAGCTGGTGCTGGAGGCCAAGGGTCACAGGGCTGGTCTTGTCACCCAGAAACCCCTTTCTCTCTCCCTTCAGATCTAGGTGTCTGTTTAGTGTCTCCATAATCCATTTTTCCCTTTCACCTTTCCCTGGGGCACGTGATATTTTCTGCTGGCTGCAGCAGAAGGGTGGGTAAAGATATTTCAGCAGGAAGGGGGGTTCATATGTTGGACCCCCAGAAATCCTAGGCTAGAGACTTGAGTTCACGCCTGTCACCGTGGTAGGTAGGCTGGCATACCCGCACCCCAGCATCTGGGAGTCTATTAGAATTTCAGGGACAAGATCCCTGTGGGAGACCTTTAGGGCAAGTCTCTGGAAGCCCTGTCCTATCTATCCATGTAAGTCTTACTCATGTTGAAGTTTGGCAAGCTCTGGTCTAGACCCTGATGGACCCCAGGCCCTGAGAAGAGGGATGTAAGATGTTAAGAGGCCCTGTTCAGAGTCTAGGTTGTTGCTACAACCAAAGAGACCAATGCACATGGCAGCTGGAGCAAGCCAGGGGCCCTGGGTAGGAGTACAGGATGTCAGTGTGTGCTGTGGAGCAGGAGTGTCTACACATGCTGGTTAACAGGGCAGTCCCCTGGGGGCAAAGCCTCAGTGGGCCAGCCCTGTGATTGGGTGGTGTTTAGGGTTCTTCAGTTTCCACACCCAACCTGCTGCCCAACACCTCAGAAGGGTTAAGCTGAAGACCACTTCCTCCCGCCTTCCCCACATCCCTTACCATGTCAGAAATTCGGAAAACAATTCAACATGGAGACACGGGGAACCTAGCAATAGAGACACAAACCAGCCAGAGACTCCTGAGCCCCCAGAGGGACGCTAGCCAATGTCAAACACCATAGCTCAGGACCATAGCAACGGGAGATGATGACCTGCCAAGGCTCAGAAGGCCCCATGGGTAGGTCTCTGAGCCCTCGCAGACCCCGCAGCCCATTCCCCCAGGGATGGTGCCTGCTTGAGTTGGGCAGTGAGGAATGATATCGTCGGCGGTTCCCAGGCTGAAAACCCAAGCCCTCGGCAACAGAGAAAGCAGCCATGTGGGGAACCTTTCATTCTCAATAAAATTTCTCAAGGCTTAAAGGAAGTCATACATTCGCTCATGTGAAGACCCCATAGAATAATTTAACGGCAAAACAGTTCTCTTCACCACCATTAGGTGTATGACCTTCTGCGGCTCAGAAGCCCTGATCAGCAATTAAATGTGCCTTTGATTAGTAAAAATAGGGAAACAAAGCCGTTATTCACATGTTCCCGACTTCAGACAGTCTTCCGAACTGCAGAATCTGTGGGAGGAGGCCAGAAGGGGAATCCTGGGATAAACAGCTTGGGAACCTCCAGGTGGAGACGTCAGGGGATGTGATGAGGCCCCACAGCCCTTGCCAGAGACTCTGATCCTCCCAACCTCCCTCTGGGACCAGTATAAGGGGACTAAGAGACAGAGTCGGGCACAGGGTGAGGGGCAGGCACTGGGGAGTCTTCCCAGAGACACACACAGCTTTTGGAGGTAGGGACTCAACTTGTTCTCAAACCTCTGGCTTTTGGGGGAGAAGCTTGTAGCTAAGGCACTCTGTCAGCTCCCAGTTCCTGATGTTTGTAGAGACAAGGTGGCCACCGTGATTACTTGACTATTAATGAGTTGGTTCAATTATTCATTGCTACATTTTTAAAACAAATCCTTCCCCTCCCTGCTCCTCTCATCCTCTTCCTTGGATGAAAGACTCCCCTTCAGACAAGAGAAGGCAGAGAGATTTGCAGCTTAATAATCAAAAGGTGAGGACAGGAGAACAGGGAGGTGGTGCAGAATCCTGGGGCCTCTTCAGAAGACCCGGACCCTCCAAGAACTGTGAAGCCAGAGGGGGCCAGACCCGCCTCACTTCCATCCAGCTTAGCATGGGCCTGGGGTGGGGGGGATGGGGTGGTGAACGACGACGCAGACCCAACACTTCGGACTCTGCCCTCTTGGGGGCCCCAAGGACCCTCAGCCCTTCACCCCTAGAGGATAGAATCAATGAGCCATGGAGAGGGAGCAAAGAGCATGTCCCCACACGCATGAACCCACACCCCAGACGCAGTACCTGACGCAGCGCTGGCTGAGCTGCCGGAAGCAATTACATCGTCCAACATTAGATCTAAAAGAACGAAACACGACATTGGTCATTGACCGGACCAGGTGCGCTGGGCAGGGCCCCTCAGCAGCTCACTCCCCCTCAGCTCCAACCCTTATTCTACCTACAAATAGGGTCTACTGAGCAATAGCCATCGCTTCTGGCTGCCCAACCCCAGACTCGGGCACCCGAACAAGACAAATGTTTTATCCGACTCTTCAGGGTGACAGGGGTGGGAAGGTGCTGGAAGGGAGCAGGCAGATTGCCATCAGAACAGACGTGTCCATTCCCACCCCCACTGTGGTCTCAGCTGCACCTGAACAGCTACAGACCCCAGAAGTGGAGACAGCTGGCCAGGCAGGGGCTATAGGGCCTCCTGCCAAAACAATCCATCTGCAGAAGCTATGTCGAGGCATCTCACTGCAAGGGGTGTGCGGTGGATGGAGCAGAAGTGGGAGCATGGCCCTGGGGAGACGGTACCTGCTCAGCTCTAGAATCTACAGGAAAGCCAAGGCCAGACCCCAACCCAGAGCTGGGTAGAGGGGGGCCTCTGAAGGGTGGATGTGGGAGACAGGGAGTTGCACCTGCTCATGGCCACCTGGAGGCCAGAGTCCCCCTCCACATCCTCCCTCAGCATCTCCAGCTCCATCCTACTCATCCTTTTCTGTAACTCGGCCCTCTCCCCTTCCTCCAAGCACCTGCCGCCGGCATGCCGCAGGAGATGCAGCTGAGGGCACAAGCAGGCAGAGGCACTGAGCCCCTGACTCATTTATTTGGTGGTACTCACATTTCCACACACCAAAGGGAAACTCAGAGCGCGGCACACATCTGATCGGCGGAAGGCAGACAGTTTGTGAGCGGGTGGAGGAGAGGGAAACCCACAGACCAAACAGGGAGAGACACAGAAAGACACACAAAGGCTTTGAAACCCACACACAGAGACACATGGAAGGGTGTGGGCTGTGACTGAGAGAGTCATGGAGATGACAGAGCACCAGACAGACAGGAGCCCCGAATGGGAGCCAGGTGCACACACACCTGCACACACGCCGGAAACAAAGCAGCGACAGAGCTGCTCGCCTCCCTTCCCAACTCTGTGTGTCTTTCCCACGTGTCTCAGCCTGTCCATGGCAAAGCTTGAAGGTGAGAGGCATGAAGCCTCCCTTGCCCCGTGCAAGAGATGCTGCTGGGAGCACAGGTCAGGGCCTGGAGGTGGTCTTGGGCCAAAGAATGGTCATTTAGCTTTCCTGTGAGTTTAAATCTTTCCAGGTACGAGAGAAGCCTTTTTTCCTATCTTTTCACTTTCTCCTTCTCCCCCCCCTCTCCTTTCTTTGTTTGACTTTTTGAGACAGGGTTTCATTGTCTAGCCCAAGCTGATCTTAAACTCACTGTGGAGCCCAGACTAGTTTTGAACCTGTGATCCTTCTGTCTCTGTTTCCTGGGTGCTCTGATCATAGACTTGTGCTACCACACCCGGCTTTTCTTTTCTTTCTTCTTTGGCAAGAAAACTACCAACCATCAAGGAGCCAGGCATTTTTGTTGGAGAAAGGGAAAAAGGCTGTGGTTCTAAAGTTCATTCTCAACCATTGGCTTTTTGCAGGTTCACCTGAGCCCTGGCTGAGCAGCTAGGACTCTGAGAAAGCACAGAGGTTAGAATACTTTCTGGGCAAGCCTGTGTTGATCTGAATCGGCACCTATGCTAATCCCTGGGTCACTGGACACCACTACAGGGAGGTGTAATGTCAGGTCAGGTGGATGTCCCTTCTCTGAGAGACAACTGAGACGCTGAGTGTCAGTTTCTACCTGGCATCCTCTGGGGAGTTTGAGGCTGAGACCGAGGGAGCCTCCAGGGGGGACAGCTCCTTCCCCATGGAGCTGACCTGGTCTGCTTCATGCAGGCTCTAAAGGCGGACATGCTGTTGGGGAAAGGAGATGAGGAGGGGGGCTGGGAGCACTTCTCCCAGCCCCCGTCCCCAGCTCCCAACCCCCTGCAGTCGCAAGGCCAAGGTCAAGCATGACCCAGAGAGACGTGGAAAGACTACCGACCGGCCATCTGCTTCTCCTTACTCCTTCTCTTTTTCTCCAGCCTCCGGAGCCGCTTCTCCTCCCGGCGCCGCGCCTCCTCCTCCTCCTGGTGCTGCCGGCACTTGTGAAAGTTCTCCACCACCACGCCCACAAACATGTTCAGGACGAAGAAGGCCACGATGAGCAGAAACGAGATGAAGTACAGCAACATCCAGGGGTTGTGGTTCATAATGGGCTGGTGGGGAACAGGAAGGCCATGTGGTCACCTCAGCCTGACGGGGAGGCCATCTCAGGTGCTGCCCACCTTGGCTGGACTTGTACAGAGTTTAAATAGCTTCAGGGATCTGACAAGTGAATGGCTGGTGTGAGCTGGCACCAGGCAAGGATGGCTATTCGCTATCTAGTAGCTGTTTCTTTGTTCCTGCTGACTCCTGTCCTGAGGGAATGGGAGCCCCGTGTTCTCGGACCTTTGGGCTTCTCATGCCAAATTTACCAATTTTTAACTGTTCGCCCATTATTTGGGAAAAAAGATTAAACTTATTGAAGGTTCACAGATGCAGCCCTGCAGTAAGCTGCGGCATGTTCTTCTGACCCATGCTCGCCTGGTTACTCTTGGCAACCAGCCCAGGCTGAATGACCTGAACCCAGAAACGGTCTTTCTCATCCCCACCTTACCTGCTGGTCCACACCTACAGCATCCAGCCCATCATACATGATATCAACCCAACCATCCTTGGAGGCCAGCACAAATAGAGACATCAGAGCCTGGTGGGGGGGGGAATGGAGGGATAGGAGAGGAAATGACCGTTTGAAATCTAGAATGTGTGGCCAGACTACCCACCACGTGCCACCAAAGCACCTCCTGGCAATATCTTGGGATCCCTTTTCCAAGTCCCAGGAGAACACTCTGTCCTGGGTCCCATGGTTGGTCAGAAGCTATGAGAGATAACTAAGTCCCTGGTCTCATCTAGAGTGGAGGCTCCTAAGGCCCTCAAAGTCTAGAAACCAAAACAAACCAGCAAGAACCAGCTACTTCATTTTCTTCTTGTGCAGTAATAGGAATCAAACCCACGTTCTCAAGAATGGTAGGCAAATATATCACCCTGGGCTGCCCCAGCCTGGCTACATCACTGTCTATGTATCTGTTTCCATGAATGGGGAGGAAAAGGGATCTCTGAAAAAATAAACCCTGATGAGGTAAGCAAATACATATTTCATAAATTATACATTACAAATCCCAAGAAAACAGCAGGGTGAACTCTTTTCCAGATGGGAAATTGGAGGTCCCCATAGGTCAGCTGCCCAAAGCTGACCAAGATGGTGCCAGGGTTCATATCAAATTTAACTTGCTCTCAACCTCACATGTGTTCTCTGCTCTACCATGAGACCCTGTGACCCTGGGCCAGTCCCCTACCTTCTCTGAGCCTCCATCCCTCCATCTTTGGCAAGCTACAGGCCTTTGTGGTCTGTTCACTGGGGTGTGCCAGTACACTAGCCCTGGGACACAGTGGCAGTGAACCAGCTGAAGGCCAGACTCTGTGGTTGCCCACTCTGGCTGACTTGGCACACATTGCTCAGGATGGAAGTGTCCTGTCCTCCTCCCCCCAGGATCCTCCTCATACCAAACCTATCACTCACCTGGCCCAGGTTGTCAAAGTTGTACTTGTGCCGGACCCATCGGTAGCTGGCCTCAGCACAGTCCGATTTGTTGGTGATGTTCCTGGTGTCCTCACCCTGACACACGAAGAACTTCCCCTTGAAGAGCTGGACACACACGTGGGAGAAAGAGAGTGAGCCCGAGGCTCCCAACCCTACCATAGCTCTGAGTCCAGGGATGTAACACGCCCTGAGTGACGGGGCTGTTCACCTCTGGGGTCAGTCAGAAACCCTGACAGGAAGCTCCCCTGTAGATGCCCTCTTTCTTTTCCCAGGGAAGAATGACAACGTGGAAAGAGAGAGTTAGCCATTACCCTTCTACCAAGAGCAGTGGTGCTCAGGATTGGGGGGGGGGTGTCCAAAAGTCACCTGAGAACAATGCTTCTTTAACCTACCCAGACTTATTGGGTCAGCTATGCTACAGTGGGCTCCACCATCTTTTAACAAGAAGCCTGGGTGATTCTGATGGATGCTCAAGTTTGAGGGGCCATACTGAGTAGGGCATTTGCCTCTCATAGTAACTATGAGGTGCAAAGGTTATAAGCCCCACTTTAGAGAGAGAAAAACTGAGGCTCAGAGACCTTAACTCACTCACTAAGACCATAGCAGCAGAAAAGGTCTTACATCTGGGTCTGCCTAGAAAGCTTATTCTTGCTTCAGAATAGCCCAGGCTGTGCCTGCTGGGGTATTAGGGGAAGGGATTTGAAGGACAGGAGGATCAGGGGCCTGAGGGAACCATTCAGGGCAAACATAAACCCATGGGATTGAATTCAACAATGGCTCACTCTCCCAAACCAAGGGAAGTGGGAAAGGGGTTGGCCCCAGACCACATGTGGGATGGGGGTGGGTTAGAGAGGCTCTGCACAGCCTTGGTAAATGTAGCCTGGTCCTTGGGGCTAGAGAATTTCTAGGAAATCAAGGAACAGCCCCTCCCCAGAGCACAGTGGGCATTGTAGAAGCAGAAGAAGGAAGGAGGGGAGAGTAGCTTCAGTCACCGAGGACTTCCCACACTGCCCAACAGTCAGCTGTCCTCCCTGCAGCTGGAGTGGGGACGTTAGCAGATGAAGATGGGCTGAGGGGGCTCCCCCAGTTCCCTGGGGTGTCTGCTGAACCCTGCAGGCTGCTATGGCTCTTTTTCCTCCAGAGCCAAGTTCCTTCTCTGGGCCCGAAGCCAGGTTTCTCAGGCAGCCCCCACTTCCTGCCTTGTCTAGGGTCTACACCCGCCTGCCTGCCAGCACTCCGTTAACCTGGCCCAGCTGTCTGGGCCCTAGATCCCCAGACCTGGCACTCAGCCCACCCTGCTCAGAGAAGCAAAGAAAGCGGGAGATCCTGGAGCAGACCGATGTGTGTGATCAAGACATAGGGGGTAGGGACAACAGGCTACAGTTACCAATGGGCCTGAAGCCTCTGCGAAACAGGGTCCTTTGGAGGGGGTTCACCCTAAGGGGTCCCAGTTTTCCGAAAAACTCCCATCAGGCAAAGGGGCCTGAAGCCTAGGCCCCGGAAGAAAGGGACATTTTATTTTTTATTTGAAACAATGGCAGCAGTAGCATGACCCAAGGCCAAGAGGAGACGAGGGACTCCCCAGGCTCTCCCAGACAGACTCCCCAGGCCACCCATCCCTGCACACCTGCACCCCCAGAATGCCAAAAATGATGAAGAAGGCACAGCAGATGACCACAATGTTGCCGATGGGCTTGAGAGAGGACATCAACGTCTCTACCACCAGCTTCAGCCCCTGGGCCCGGCTGATGACCCTGGAGAGCAGAGGAGGGGTGGTGGATGCTCAAACACTCCCTGCTAGGACCCTTCCTCCCACCCTAACCGTAGCTTGCTGTCCGTACACTCCGCCCTCCCAGCATGCCATGTGAAAGTCCCCTTTTCACAGAGCCCCCACCACGAGGACTTCCCCCCTCTGCAGTCCCCAAACAGGCACCCACAGCTCCCACAGCTCCACCTCCACTCTCAGGCTAGCAAGTATATTTCTTGATCAGGCTGGAAGTGGAGAAGACTCAACAGGAGGGAGACAATACCCAGAGATGACTAGGTGGGGGTGATGACAACCAGGAGCCGGTAGTAGGGGCATGCAGAGAGGTACAGGGGAGAGGAGATGATCGGTACAGACAGAGAAAGAGCACATGGGTGTGGCATCATCCCCACTCAGGAGAAATTCTGAGTTAAGAGATTGGGGCTGCCTGGCTGGGGAAGGAAGATCCCCTGCTGGAAGAGTTAGCAGGGATGACCCCTGAGGGGGCAGAAGGTAAGAAAAGACAGTAGGAAGATGTGTTACTCACAGGACCGGCAAGAACATCACCCTGAAGGGACTTGAAGGGAAAGCTTCAGCTGGAGGCCATGGGGTGGGGGGGTGGGGTTATGATCTTTTATATTGTGCTCCCAACAGAGCTGACTTGTACAGATGTGTGTGCCACACTGGAAAGGAGTGTGCAGAACTCACAGTGGCTATGGACCTTATGTGCCGCACTGAAAAGGAGTGTGCAGATCTCACAGTGGCTGTGGACCTTGTGTACCACACTGGAAAGGAGTGTGCAGAACTCACAGTGGCTATGGACCTTGTGTGCCGCACTGGAAAGGGGTGTGCAGAACTCACAGTGGCTGTGGACTTTGGAGGGAAATGACCAGAACAGTGACCTGAGTGTTGTCTGGAGTGGAACACAGAACTACCTGTGGGGTGCTGGTTAGGAAAGGTGGGGGAGTCACCTGAGTGGACGTAGGGTCCGTAGCAGCCGCAGCACCCTCAGCATGCCAAGGATCTTGGTGCCACTGTCGGAGACCATGGATACCAGGATGTCGATGACAGAGATGAGCACCAGCAAGCCATCCAGCACGTTCCAGCTGCTGCGCAGGTAGGCCTGCTCCCCAAAGCACCATCCGAGTGCCACCACCTGGGGACACCACCACATCATTGGCGCTCTCCCTGCAATCCCCAGCCTTGCCCTCCACCGTGGCATCCTTCCTACCCTACGAGTTCTAGTATCCCCACACCCACCGGAGATCCGAGGGCCCGAACCAGTGCTACCCCCACCCCCCTCACCTTCACTGTCATCTCAGCCAGAAAGACCGCGGTGAAGATGTAGTTAGAGAGAGTCAGGAAGATTCGTTCCTACAGGAGAGAGAAGGCGGGAACCACCCGTCAGGAGGCCCAACCCATGAGCCAGATCTGCTCTGCATGAAGAAATCAAAACAGCTCCAGAGACTTGTTCCCTCACCGTGTCACCTCCAGCCTCACTTGTGGCTCTGGGGAAAGTTTTGCCCCTGCCCGGAGCAGAAGAACCTCTGCTGTGTGCTGTAGAGGGGATAGGCTGCGATCTGAATCCCCGGTTCCTTGATTTCTTTCTTGAAACTGGAGCAGGATTTAACTAGATCTCCAACCCTGCCAGCCATTCTACCCAACACACTTGCTTTCCTGCTGTGAGCCCCAGAAATGGTGCAGCGGGCAGGCTGGGATGCTTGGGCACAGACTGTGCTATCCTAGGTACTACGTTTATGCCTATGCCGGGCATTGGTGGTGGTGACCCAGTGCCCTGGCGCTTATGGGCTGAAGTCAGCCCTATGGCTGAGAAGGGAGCTTGAGGGATGGCCAACAGTACTGAACATGTGTGTGTGTAACAGGGAGGGGCAAAGGATGGAGACAAAGTGGGAAGGCAGAGAGACTGTGTCAGGGTGTATGGATCTTGGGTGGACAGCAGGCAGGCATAGGGGGTGCACCATCCCGGAAAGGGAGTCCCCAGTGCTGGCACTTTCTCACCTACCCACTTAGTCCTGGTGGGCAGGCCCCTCCAGCTCTCAGGCTTTCTTCCCCTCTCCTGGCCTGGCTGGAGCCCACCTGAATAAAAACCAAGTCCCAGCAGCACTATCTGAACAGCGATGGGGAAAGCAGCAAGGAGGAGTGAGGGAACCTCTGACCACCTTGAAGCAAGTGGTGCAGATTGTCAAGAGGGGGAAACAGGGCCACCTTGTCACCCTTCTAGAACCTGAACTGCTGCCAGTGGGAAGGGCTCTGATGCCAGGCTGGGAGAGGCAGCTCCTAGAATAGGCTGGGCCCATCCAAAGAACTGAGGCCCTTGGGAAGGATGTCTAGCTAATGAAACCTCTGACCTCTGCTGTTCTGAGTACTGAAAGATTCACAGCCAAGCAGGGGTGACCAACGTACCTCCTACCCTCCAAAGGCCCCCCAAAGCATAGGTGCTTGAAACTTGGTTAGACCTCAGGGAACAAACAGTAGCTCCTCCATCCAGCTCTGTGTTACCCTCGGGGTGGGGTGTGTGTGTGAGATGTCCCCGAGCAATGTACCAGTCACAGTGACACTGAGACTCCTGGCCAGGCACAGGGAAAGCAGTACCATTCTGCCCATACAGGATCAATTTTATGTGTCACCTCATCTCAGAACAGGGCTCAGAAGATATGATGATACATATAAATATATATGTGTGTGTGTGTGTGTGTGTGTGTGTGTGTGTGTGTGTGTGTATGCAATAAAGTGCCCAGCTGGGTTGTTATGCCAGTAGAAGGGAAACTGAGGCAGGAGAGGACACTGAAGGCATATTGGCGATGGGACCAGAAACAAAGGCTAGTGATGTGGGAGTGTCATATATCAATCTGTTGATTTCATTAGCTAAGCAATAAAGAAACTGCTAGGCCCATTGGATAGGCCCACCCTTAGGTGGGTGGAGTAAACAGAACAGAATGCCGGGAGGAAGAGGAAGTGAGGTCAGACTCGACAGCTCTCCTCTCTGGAGCAGACGCCTTCAGAGAGACGCCATGCTACCTGCTCCAGGGAAGATGCACGCTATGAAGCTCCAACCCAGGATGGACTTAGGCTAGAATCTTCCCGGTAAGCGCACCTAGGGGCGCTACACAGATGATTAGAAACGGGCTAAATTAATATGTAAGAAATGGGCTAGTCCAGGAGCGAGAGTTAGCCTAGAAGAGGCTAGATAGAGATGGGTCAAGCAGTGTTTAAAAGAATACAGTGTCCGTGTAATTATTTCGGGCCATAAGCTAGCCAGGCAGGCGGCTGGGGGTTTTGGGGACGCAGCCCTGCTGCCGCCCCATATTACTACAGATGGCGCCCAACGTGGGGCTCGAACCCACGACCCTGAGATTAAGAGTCTCATGCTCTACCGACTGAGCTAGCCGGGCAGGCGGCTGGTGTTTTGAGGATGTAACCCTGCCACCGCCCATATTACTACAGGCTAGAGTCCAGGAGACCTAAAGGGAGCCCTGGCTTATCCCCTTGCCATGTCTGTGATGTGTGACCTTAGGCAGACTGGGGACAGTTTGAGCTTTCTCCCCTACTTTTCTTTTTTTTTTTTTTCTTTTTTTTTTGGTTTTTCGAGACAGGGTTTCTTTGTGGTTTTGGAGCCTGTCCTGGAACTAGCTCTTGTAGACCAGGCTGGTCTTGAACTCACAGAGCTCCGCCTGCCTCTGCCTCCCGAGTGCTGGGATTAAAGGCGTGCGCCACCACCGCCCGGCTCCCCTACTTTTCTTATTCTGACTGCTAACCCAGGAGGGACCTGGCACTCAGCACAATTCAACAGACGTGTTTACATCCTGGTGACTCACAGCACTGTGGGGGTCAATTTTGGGGCGCTCCATGGCGATGGTGATACAGTTGAGGAAGATGATGACGAGGACCACGTGGTCAAACATCTTGTGGGTGATGATCCGGTGACACAGGAGACGGAACCTGCTCCAGGGACAGAGGTAAAGGCTGGAAGGAGAGGCACCTGCAGACTACCCCTGCTGCCTTACACTGGGACCCAGCCCCATGGCTGGCATCCCCATGGCTGGCTTCCCCAGGTAGGGACACAACAGACCTTGACTGAGGAGGGAAGATGTAGGCAGACCAGGAATCTCGCTCTCGGCAACAGGCAGGAAGCCGGGCTCTGACCCAGGCTCGTATTCGTTCCCCTTTGCTCTAAGAAAGGAACACGGGTGTAAGCAGGACCAGGACTCCAAATCATCAACGTCTGTCTCCTGAGCAGGCCTGAGCCTGGTCCATCCTTCCCAGCCTCTACCAGCCCTCTGCCCGGTTCTTTATCTTTATCTCTAAAACCACCTCTCAACTCCCTATACACCAGTCCTCCAGCATCACCCTCCTTCATCCGCTCCTTCTCCCCTGCATCCCAGGTCTCTTGCCTCCAGCCTCCAGCCCAGCTCCCTGCTTTTCTTCCTCCCCTCCCTGCTGGGTTTGGAAGCTGCATCAGTTATCAAACACTGTACCCATCACAGCTGTCTGCTCAGATCCACCTGGGCAGAGGAGGCATGGCCCCTTCTCATGGGCTACCCCTGCATCCTGCATCCCTGTCCTTGTGCTCATCTTCAGGGTTAAAGGGGTGGTGAATGGGATGGGGGAGGAGGAAGTGGCTGAGAACATGCTGTAAGTCAAGGCTTGTGATGAGGTTCAGACGAGAAAGGGGGACAGGAGGGGAGGGGAGCGATCAGTTTAGAGAGATGAGTGATGGGTCTTCCTGAGTCACAGGGGGAGGGCCATGAAAGATTCATACACATCTGCCTGAAACCATTCATATCCACCAAGGACAGTGGAGAGCAGTCAGCCCTGGCCACAAGCATGCAGGATTGAGGCTCTGCAGGGTGGCAGAGAGAAAGAGGCTGCTCAGAGGTCAGATTGCAAGCTGAGCATTCCTGGTGACAAATCCCTTATACTGCTGCCTGGGCAAGGTTGCCCTCTCTCAAGATCAGGGGTGAGGGGTCACTGTACCCTGTTGGGATCTTACCAGGTTGCCCTCATCATCACCATCATCTCCATCCAGTGGAGGGTCATCTGGCCTCAGGGCCCGGGCCAAACGCCCTGAAGCTGACTTGCCATTGCAGTCTTGGTGCTCAGAGGCAGAGCTTCGGCCACTGGCTGTGCGGTGCAAGCCTGGCACCTGCAGGGTGTCAGGCAGGTCAAAAGAGCTCTTGGCCTCACGGTCCAAGGAACCCCTGTGGCGATGATCACTGCCTGCTGGGCTGGCTCGCTCCTCTTCTGAACTCTCATCTTCATCCTGGCTCTCCTGACCCTCTCCTGACAGCAGGGACCTCCGTTCGCCACTTGGGCTTCTACGCTTTAGGCTAGGGGCCCGGCCCAAGCTGTTCCGGCTGGAGCGCCTGCTGGTCCAGCTGCTTGCAGCACTCCAGGGACTGTGTGGGGAGCTGCGGGCACTTGGCTGTGGAGTGAGCAGAGGAGAAATGAACTCAGCTGAGGCTACAAGGATCTTCATTTCTCATGTGTACCCCTAGCCTGTGAGCCTCCCTGGAACAGACATTGGGAGAAGCAATGTTAATCAAGAGTCTGGAATCCAATGCCTCAGTTCCGACCCTGTTTCAACTTTCCAGTTATTAAGCCTCTCTGTGCCTCTGTTTTTCCAGCAATAACACTTGTTTTTCATTTAACAGGTAGATGAGTATTGTCATTACCGAGAGGCAGCATAAAATAACGGCAAGAAAGAACTCAGTAACAAGAAAGACAGTGGTTCTCAACGTGTGGGTTGCGACCCCCTTTGGGGTTGAATGACACTTACACAGGGGTCACCTAAAACCATCAGAAAGCACAGATATTTATATTTATGATTTATAACAGTAGCAAAATTACAGTTATGAAGTAGCAACGAAAATAATTTTATGTTTGGGGGTCACCACAACATGAGGAACTGTACTAAAAGGTCGTAGCATTAGGAAAGTTGAGAACCACTGACAAAGCAATCCGACTGAAGGCCAGGTGCAATGATGCAGGCCTGTAATCCCAGCACTTTGGAGGGAATTAGAGACAGGGAGCAGGAGTTCAAGACTACCCTTGGCTACACATCAAGTTCAAGCTCAATGTTAGCCTGATACAGAGACTCTGCCTCAAAACAAAACAAAAAACAAAAGTGAATGGAGGACCCGAGTAAACATTTCTTAAAAGACGACAAAACCTGCAGCAAAAACATGGAAAATGTTCAGTATCCTAGCCGTCAGGGAAATGCTAATCGTTTCTTTTCCACCTTTGTATGCGTGTGGATATGAAGTCTGTGTGTGTGTGTGTGTATGAGATCTCTCTCTGAGTGTATGAGATTTATGTGTGTATGAGGTGTGTGTGTATGAGATCTGTGTGTGTACGAAGTGTGTGTGTATATGAAATGTGTATATGTGTATAAGATCTGTGTGTGTGAGAGAGAGATTGTGTGTATATATGAAATCTCTCTCTCTGTGTATCCTGAGTTCAAATTCAGGTCCTCATGTTTGTGTGGCAAGTGCTTTCCCTCCCGAGCCATCTCCAAACTCCCTAAATACAAGTTAAAGCACTAAGTACCTTACACCTGTTGGAATAACTATGGTCCAAGTCAATGTGGAGAAAAGGGAACATTTGCACACTGTTGGTGGGAATATAAATTAGTACAGCTACCGTGGAAAACCATATGGAAGATCTTCAGAAGTCTAAAAAGAGAATGACTGTATAGTCCAGCAATTCTACAACTATAGGTATAGAGAGAAAATATTCTAAATCACTATGCAAAAAACTCCCAGCTCTGCTCTCATGTTCATTGCATCACTGCTCACAATAGCAAAGTGTCCCTCAGCCAAAAGGATTTTAAAAATGGGGCTACACAGATGGCTTAGTGGTTATGAACATACAATGCTCTCTCAAAGAAAACATCACGAGGCTCACAACTGCTTATAACTCTGGTTCCAGGGGGATAAGACACACTCTTCTGAACCCTTGAGAGCACTGCATACACACACACACACACACACACACACACACACACGCACACACACACGCACACACATGTTTATAATTAAAAATAGAAATAATTTTTTAAATAAAAAGAACATATGGCACATATACAACACTCAGCCTTTAAAAAGAAGGCGGCTGGGGAGATGGCTCAGTGGGTAAAATCCCTGCCACACATGCATGAGGGCCCGAGTGCGGGTAGCCGGCGCCCATGGACAAAGCCAGGTTGTGCATAGCTGTAACTTTAGCACCGGGTCAGGGGTGGAGACAAGCACGTCCCCCAAGTTTGCTGACCAGCCAGTCTCGACAGTCAGCGAGCACCAGTTTGAGCCGGAGACTCTTTCTCAAAAGATACGGTGGAGGACAATAGAGAAAGACATCCAACACTGACCTCTGGCCTCCACACATGTTCACACGCGCACACACACAAACATACGCACTTAAATCCAAATAGTAAAAATGGAAAAAAAAAATCCTGTTACTGCCAGGAACGTGGGCGACCTTGGAGAAAAGGATACTAAGTAAAATGAGCCAGACACAGAGAGGCAGATTTTCCCATGATCTCAGTTTGGATTCTGAAAGGAATGAATGTATCCAGGAGCTGAACGGTGGGTGCCCCATGGAGCTTGGGAGGCTCAGAGCTATTGGTCCAAGGGAACAAAATGTCAATCAGAGCAAAGAAGTACACCTATAGTAGGACGGTGCCTATAGAGAGCAATGACGTAATGCATGTTTTGAATTTGGTAAGAGAGTAGACATATGTTATGACACAAAAATGTATGTGAGATGCTATAGTTATTAACAGCCTAATAACATCATTTCATATTCGCATGCACCAAATGCCACACTCTACTACATAAACATATGCAATAATATATCAATTATAAAAAAACTCTTAGCTAGCCAATGTGGTGGTATGCACCTTTAATTCTAGCACCCCGGAGGTAGAGGTAGGCGGAGCTCTGTGAATTCAAGGCCAACCTAGTCTACTAGTGAATTCCAGGCAGCTAGAGCTACATTGGGAGACCCTGTCTCAGAAAAGCAAAATAAATAAATAAATAAAGTCTTGGCTGATGGTGCACACCTCTTATCCTAGTACTCTGGGAGACTGAGGCAGGAGGGTCATGTGCTCAGAACCAGCATGGGCTATGTAATGAGACCCTGCTTCAAAATGCCAAGTAAAATAATAATAAATTAGAGGTAAAGGCCTAAAAATAAAAATAAATAAAAAGACAGTATAACTATAGTCTTCTGCACTATCAAACTGGCTTCGTCACTCACTTCAGCCACCTGAGACTGGGGTCCCCATCAGTGAAACGGAAGCAATGATGGTACCTCTCTCACAGTAGTTGGCCAGTAAAGATCTCATTCACAATATCCACAGCAGAATCTAGCATGGTATCAGGAGCTAAATGAGGGTTTAAGTATAAAGGGAGAATGTGTACCCCATCCTTGATTTATAGAAGGGGCCCAGAAAAGTTAATCCTGCCCGGGGTCACATGGGACGAGAACAGGGGCGCTGGGTAAGAACACTGCTTCCCTAGCCCTGGTTGCTCTGTCCAGCCCGTCATCCTGCTGCCCTGTTTCTCTCCCACAGTGGGACACTGACGTACAATCCCTTACCGGTGACTTCATCTCATGATGGGCAGTTCCAGGTTCAGCGGACCCACTGCTACTGGTGCGGCGAGAGCCGGGACCCAGTGCCTCCCCCACACCTGTGCTGGAGCTCTTGGGCAGTGACATTGGTGTAGCAGCCGTGTGGATGATGAGGGGCGGCAGGAGGCTCTTCCGTAGCTCTGGGTGTTCTCCCAAGGCCACCACTGCGGGAGGAGAGGGGAGATCCTGAGTCCATCCAGGCAGGTTCAGGGCCAGAGACTATTCCCCTCAGGGCCTTTACTCACAGGCCAAGTGCTTCTTCCTGTCCCCATCGCCATCCACGCTGGGTGAAAAGAAATCAGGCTCTGACTCGGACTTGGTGGCATCTCCCTAGGGTCAGGGAACGGTGCATCATTAGGACCCTGGTCAGGGAGGTGTCAACAGTCTGGGACAAGGGCTCCCTCTCATCACATGAACACACCACACACAGACCACAGGAACCAGCAACCACGACAAGAGGCATGCATGGGGACGGGCCAGACCACCCAGGCTGGGGGCCTGGGGCTTCCCATGGCTGATGCCTCTGCCTCCCACCAGCCAAACCTTACGAAAGGCCATGGATAACCAAGCCCACAGCACAGGCAGCCTGGCTGGACTGGCACTAAAACTAACCGAGGGGACAAGGGGTGTCTGGATGGGCAGGTGGCATTAGCCAGAGGGGTGGAGAACCAGGGTGAAGTGGTCACTACAGCCCCAATCCCAAAAGCCTACTCAGGACCCCTTCCCCTCTCCTCATGTCATCCCTCCCTGAACCTCATACCTGTGGATCTGTGAAGGAAACAGAAAGACCCAAGCCAGAGCAACTTAGCACAAAGATGGCACGTGAGTCCCTTGACCCCTGGCCTCCACCTACCCCAAGCTCCAGCTTCTTCCTGGCCCCATTTCTACTTCTCTCTCGGTCTCTGGGATAGATTTTTTTCCCTTCCTTCTTAGCAGGTCAGTAGGTTTCCCAGTAATTATACACTCTTCCTTAAGAAGTTATTAAAAAATACTTGATTGCTACTTTTGATAAGGACATAAATACTGGATAATTGGCATCTCCGGGGATCATTTTCATTAACTCAGTTTACATCCCTAACGAGGCCTTTAATTATCAAGTGGGATCTCCAGGGGGCTGCTAGGGATGCATAGCCCTATGGGGTCCCATGAGAAGCCTGGCTTCGCCCCACATTCTAGTGTCAGTGCAGGAAACAGCAAAGTACAGGTTTGGCTTGAGGGGCCAAATGGAGAGACGTGCTCAGAGACGGCTGGTAGAATTTAATTCAGTGACTGGTGGTCAGAGACTCAAAGGTGGCTTTAAAATCGTGTTACAGGACGGCCAGAGCTACATCCATCCCTGCATCCTCCAAAGACTTGTACTGAGCTGAGATATCTGTGGGACCTCCAGTGGAGACCAGGGCAAGGGGTGATGGGGGAAAGAATGAGGGAGCATGTTCTATGACCACAGGTCTTACTTCCACCGAGGCCGGATGTTTCAGGCTCCTTCAGGACCCAGGTGCGGGCAGGCACGCATGCGGTGCCCACATACGTGTGCACATAGAGGATTCTAAGTCCCTTCCTTCTCTGGCCCATCCACAGGCCTGGCAGGGATGGGAATGTGCCCTCTGCACCCTGATGTGGGCAGAAGTAAAAAAGTTCCTCCCTTCCGTGTCCTTAAGGTGGGGGGAGGGGGGAAGGGACTTAAAATCAAAGCAAACCTCATGACATCAATGACCACCACGGCGACCACAGGTTGCACGACAGCTGAGCATGAACAGGAACACAGAGACACAGGGGCAGAGTGGAGGGGGCACTGGGCACAGGGGCATGCCGACTCGTGATCGCATACCTACCCCCTGGGAGTCGACAGGCAGCTGAATACAGCTTAACTGTCCACTCGCATCTTCCCGTTTGCTGATTTCCTACAGGGAGAGGGGGAGGTAGGGGAGGGCTGCTGTTCACAGGCACTCAGGCCTTCAATAGATCAGCAATGTCCCAAGAGGATGAAGAAAAGGAAATGAAGGACACGGGGTAGGGAGAGCGGGGACAGGACAGCCTTCGAGAATTCAGCCTCAGGCTCCCAGGCCTGAATGAATCTGAAGGGTGAAGGCAGAGGCCACAGAGGGAAGGCAAGTGCAGCAAGGATCAAGTCCTCCAATAATCCTTGTAAGAGTAGCCACCGTGCTTTTCTGTGGAACTAGGGATCAAAGTCGTGGCCTTGACCGTGCCAGGCAAGCGTTCTACTGAATGCATCCACGGTCCTTGACTTTTGAGGCAAGGTTTCACTGCACGGCTTGGATGGGAATGGAACTCACGGTCCCCTTGCCTCTGCCTTCTCAGGACTAGGATTACAGGTGCGTTAGCCACCATGCCCAGCCTTCAACGGCTCATGAGCAAAGCTCACGTCCTTGCAAGGTGGGAGATGGCACCATTACAAGCATCCTGCAGGGTGGGCACCTGAGGTCACAGAAGTTAAGGAAATTGCCCCATCCTGTGCAGTTAGAGACTATGGGCTGCGCCCCACATCTCCCGCTGAGAGCACAGCTCCCTCTCTCTGTTCCAAAGTGTCGGTGTGGGCTGGAGGGGTAGGAATGGGTGGAGGGAGAGGATGGAGAAGCGGATAAAAGATAGGACCAGGGCCTCAATGCGGGGCAGAGTCCAGTCTCATCGTTTCTAACTCTCAGCCCAAGTCCTCTCCAGTCAGAATGGGTGCGATTGCCCAGGGTGGGATGAGAAGGGACAAGTAACAGTGGGATGGCGGCCATGATGTCGTTTAGTATCAATTAATGGCTACACACAGGGCCTGCTGCTTGTTCATCTAATTAAGAGCATGGATGACAAATATACAGGAATTCAGGGCACTACCCCCTGGGAATCAGGAAATCAGCAGCCAAGCAGGCTCTGTCCCCAAAGCCACCCCTACCCACTCTTAGCAGGATGTTAAGGCCAGCAGGAGAACTACCCTTGAGATCTCCCGCTGAGGCTCGCCAAAATGGGGCAGTTGCTCCTTCCACTGAGGTGGGTTGTCTTGTTTATAAAAGCAAAACAGTATTCCAGGTTATCACGACCCCAAAACTAGCCCCCCTTGCCAGACCGTGGGACCTACTGAAACCCTACAGAGGAAAGGATAGGAGGTTCCAGAAGTGCCCGTCATGAGCATTGAATGACACCCCATGCAGGACAGTGGGGCCGCTGGTCCAACCCCTCAGGGCTCCAGCTGCACCCCACCCCAGGGAGAGGAGGCTTAACCTTGAAATTCTTCCTCTATTGTACACCTTACCTGAAGCATCAACCCCAACCCAGCCCTTGAGGGCACCAGGCCCTGGGTGACACTTTCCCCGGGAAGGGCACTTACACTATGAAGGCTTAGGAGGGAATTTCCTGTGAGGCCCTTGACAATCCTTCCCATGCTGGGAAAGCTCTCAGGCCCCCAGCAGGGCCAGGGTGACCAGGCCAGACATAAGGGCCTGGCAGCTCTGTTCCCACACTCAGTCATTGCTGCTGCCTAGCAACCAGGCCAGCTCAGCTGCATTCAATTTAGCAAGGTGTTTGTGAAAGCCAGTTGGTGGGGAAGGGGCTAGCTATCTATGCTGGACACCCCAGGTCTGCCATGGGAGCTAGATGAGGGAGGATAGGCTAGGGTATTTTCTACTTCCTTCAGGATTTTTTTTCCCCTGAGAGCCTGAGAGTAAACTCAGTCATCACGAATTGTTTTTGGAAGGGACTGAAGAGACCCTTCCCCATTCAACTCTTCACTCTGGCAGGCAGCTAGCCGCTACCAATCATGATGCTCTTGGGAGAACCCTGTGGTATCTCTCAAATCTTCAGATCCAGGGGAAACCTCAGAGAAGCGTCCTATGGCAAGGACAGCGCCAGCGGCACACTGGCACTGCAAGAGACCCACCCACCTCTCACTAAAGCCTCCCCCACACACCTCAAGCTGCCTGTGCTGCCACTCAGCAGGGAGGAAATGTGGTCATGGATAACTACACAATTGAAAGGGAAGTGGAGAAGGGCCAGTGAGGGACAGATGCTCCCTCCTGCACACTGTTAGTGCCCAACACGCTCACCCCCTTAGCCCAGCCCGGCCCAGGGGGAACAGCCCTCCCTTGCAAGACTGGGAAAGAGTCGGAAAATAGATTTTTGTTTTTCCACCGTGTGCTAGGTATTTATAGACCAGGCCGCAGCGGGAGTTTCCATCCGGGTCACCCAGCGAGAACTGGACCAAGAGCTTCTCCAGGCCCAGCCTGGTGAATTTCTAGGTTGGGTCAACCTGCCCTGTTTGAGGTGCTGGCGTGACGGAGTGGGGATGAGAGCTTGGGTGGGAAGACGGGCAGAGCTGAGGGAGAAGGAGGTAGGTCTTTGGGACAGAAGCTGTGCCCTGGCACAGCCAGGGCAGGATCATTGTGAATCAATATTAATTGATAACGCTGCCTGTGACGGAGGTGATGGAGTCTGGGCTGGAAATAGGACGCTCATCTCTGCCATGCCCACAGCTAATTGGGCTCATTTCTCACCCTGGGCAGCTCAGCCCTGCCTGGGGCCCTGGTGGCATCTTCATCAGCTCAGCCTGTGCTCAGATGATTTGCACACAAGCCTCCCACACCCCTCAGCTCAGATGGGTCCTCCCTACATGTACCATAAAGGCCCATGTTCTGGGATCCGGCTACCTAGGTCCTAAAATTTGGCTTGTCTTTCTGGGGAAGGACCTCGCTGACTAAAAGGACCCTACAACCTGCCAACTTACAACCCACACAGCCATCTCCTGTCTCACCCCTGATGACAGGCTTCAAAAGACCCAGCACTCCCCACCCCAAGTCCACCCTGGCTTAGTCCAGAGAGTCTCCCAGGCCTCATGGTAAGCAGCAGTCATCCCTTCCGGGAGTTGGGAGACTGCCCTCTTAGGATGAGATGGGCAGGGCAGGGGGTTACCTCTGCCTGGAAGCCCTCCACCAGAATGGCGACAAGCAGGTTAAAGAGTACGTAGTTGCCAAACGTCATGAGGGCGATGAAGTAAAGGGCAGCCCAAGATGAGGTGGAGGCCATGCCGTTGTAGAGGACTTTATTCCAGTCCTCCTGAGTCAGAATCTGTGGGCAGGGGACAGGAGTCAGGGCTTGACTGCATGCCCAACCTCCCCAGCTCACCCCTGCCCTACGACCCTTGAACCTGAAAGACAGTGACGATGGCCCAGAGCAGGGAGTCAAAATTCTTCCGGTCTGGCAACGTGTCCCCATCCCGTTCCGATGCAAACTTACAACCAAAGAGATGCATGCCCAGGATGCTGGAGACACAGGAAGTTCCAGATCGGGTCAGGGTCCTGTGCTCCTGCCTCTAGTCCCACCCCACTCTTGGCCAGCAGTGTGCTCACCTGAAGATGAAGATGAAGAGCATGAGCAGCATACAGAAGGTGGCCACGTTGTCCATGGTCTTCATGAGCACCACGAGCTGCCGCTGCAGTGCCGGCAGGAAGCGTACGAGCTTCAGCACCCGCATCAGGCGGAAGGTCCGCAGCACCGACAGGCCACCTCCCTGCTGGCCCACAATCTCCCACACACTGTGGGAGGCAGGCAGCCTGAGTCCCTACACCCCTGCAGCCTGACTTCCCTTTCTGAGGACCCACTGGTGACCTCTGAGACCCAGCTGCCCAGCACAGCTTGGAACAAGGTCAGGCACAGTACGTCTGGCTTCAGAGGAGCTGAAAATCCAGGTGACAGCTCCTGCTTGCTTGACCCTCCCCTCTCAGCCAGAGATCACGTCCTGGCAACAGGCCGCCCTCTCCTTAAATCCCACCAATGCAAGAGCATCAAGTTGTGGAATATTTGCTTTGTTCTCTTCTAATGAAATCTAAAGCCAATTCCAGAAACCAATAAAGTCATTCTGGCCCTGGGTTGGGGGTGGGGGATGGAATTCTTTCCAGGTCTTGGAAACCCTAAAGTAAGTCGCTGGGCGTCTGAGTTGGTTTTCCAAGCACTTTGTGAGCAGAGAAACTGACGGCATCACATTCTTCCTCCAACCCCACTTGAGAGCCAACTCTCTGATCCTTACCCACCCCAGGCCTGGGTAGGGTCGAGGACAAGAGCTAGATGTAAGGAGGGCAGCCGGAAAAGGGGCCTGGGCTCTAGGAAAGCAAGGCGAGACCCAGAGAGAAGATAAAGGGTGGAATGCTGAGGCCATGTCTCCCAACCCAAGCCATCCTGGCTGACTCTCTTTCAGACAAAGGCAGGAGGGGGCTGTCGTACCTGATGACAACAATGACACCGTCGAAGATGTTGTAGGGGTTCTTGATGTAGCCGAAGGGACCGTATACGAGCAGCTTCAGCAGCATCTCCAAGGCGAAGAGGCTGGTGAAGACGATGTTGCTGATTTCCAGGGCGTTGGTGAGCTCCTCGGGCTAGAGGGCAGTGGCTTATGTAGTAGACTCATCCCCAAGTCCCATATCCCAGTCCTCCTGAACATGGGGCCCCAGGGAGAGGAGAAGCCCAAATGGCAACCTTAGGGAGTATCTAAGAAGAAAGGTATTGAAGGACAGCCACCCTGGGATCATTCCCAGGGTTGAATCTCAGGTTCCAAGACTAAAGGTTTTTGGGGGGCTACTGTGTGGGTTCTGCAGTTTCTCCTAGGGGATCTAAGATTGTTTTTTTCAGTTCCTGTATTAAGACCCAGACTAGCAAGGTACATTAAATGGGGGCACACCCCACCTTATAGCCCGTGCAGTCATACATATACCACAGCTACTCCATGAGCTTGGCAGCCTGCTGCAAATAACAAAGGCTACGCTTGCTTCCTCCCAGATAAATTGCAACTGTACACGTTCCTGGTCACTCGTGTGTTAGCAAGCAGGAGGGCAATCCCCAGAATGAGGATGCATCTGCAGCTTGTGCCTGATGGTATCTGGACTAATCCTCACCCTATCCTGCCACTCATGCTGTGACCTTCAGTAAGATTCCCAACCTCTCTGGCCAACTGTAAAACACTTGAGGTTATTCCTTTTATGTTCCTACCCAAGGTCTGGGATGGGACCATGAATGCATCCTAGCGAGACCCTCAGAACAGACGACAAAAGTCGTCTCATCTGCTTGTTCCAGCTCACTAGCCTCTTCCCTCCAGTATGAAGGAAGAGCCTGCTGTATGGTTAGCAATATACTAGGCATTGAAAGAGCTGTAAAAAGCACGCCTCCCAGGAGCCCCGTGTCTGACTAGAAACAAGTTGTATATACAGTAAACAGTTGAATAACCACAAGGGACCTTAGAACCTGCCGTGGTGCCAAAACATATGATCCAGATAGAAAATCTGGATGCTCAGGGCAAGATGAGGGGAGACGATGCGGAGAAAGGCTATGAGAGGGAGCACTTGTGATGAACTCCGTAGGGTGAGTGGGTCTCCCAGGAGAGCCTCAGGGTCGGGCAGAGGTGAGTAGGCAAGAGGAGCTGTCATCCTAGCTGGGGGAGGAGGGAGGTGCATGGTTTGGCTGTGGGCTGGGATGTAGGTAAGGGTGTGATTATCTCAGTGGGCTCACTGCCCACCTGACAGGTGACCGCGACAAACCAAAAGCCCTAGGTGCATGTAGCGGCCCGCCCAAGAAGCTGAATTACAAGAAATACCCACATCTTTGCAGTGGTGAAGGGTGCGTTTAATCTTGGGAGGCAGAGGTAGCTGGATCTCTGTGAATTCGAAGACAGCCTGGTTTACAAAGTGAGTTTCAGGAAAGTCAGGACTGTTACACAGAGAAACCGTGTCTTGAAAAACCAAGGGGGGGGGGCGGTGGAGAGAGAAAAGGGAAGAAGCAGCCAAATGAGGCCTTCATTCCATCAGACACCTCCTCCTGTTTACCCAGATGACTCGTCTGGCTGCTCAAGCATGAAGCCAGGTCCTTGGCGCAACCAAATGTATCTTAATGGCCCCAATCTGTGTGACCAGGCTGGGAGGGCAGTTAGAGAACTGGAAGGAAAGGGCCTCTCACTGGTGGGCTGGGACATTGGGGGTGGGGGGGTCACAGCCCATGCATGGAGTTCTTCCTAAAGGCAGGCCTGGGTGTCTGAGGGTCATCTGAGCTCCTGGGAGAGCTCTTTCGGCCCTCCATTGCTCTGGCGGATCTTGAGTGAGTATTTGACTCACCAGCTCTGATTCCTGAGAGGACACGGTAACCAGCTCTAGTTAATAGGGTCACACCAAGGCGGGACCTTTGGCCCCTCCAGGGTCAGCACAGTGCAGAAAGCAGGGAAGAGGCCGTTTCAAGTGCAGATAAAGCCCAGCGCTCAGACCTCTTCTGACCCCACTCTACTCCAAAATCCAGTGACCAAGTTGCTACTGTCAGCGAGCCTGCTCCACTTACACAGCCCTCCTCCCTGAGCCTTGAACACACAGGTACGGCCACAGGCTCCAGGCCTGAGCACCCACCTAACAACCTTCCTCTGCGCATGCTCTAGGGCAGCAGAAGAAGCTAGGAGATGGTGGGAACGGGCTCTAAGACAGAGGGCTGGAAGATCCAGGGAAAGCGAATTGTCCTGACCCCGATAACACTAAACCATGAGGATTCAGACCAAAGCCACAGAGACAGTAAGGAGCCCGGGAATCCAGGCAAATGACGGCTGAGCACAGAACACATCTGCTACAGATGTGGGTGTCAGGCACAAGCAGACATGAAAGCAGTATGAGGTAGAATCCACAAGGATGGATTTTAGGTCACAGAGAGTACATAGATTGAGCTTCTCTAATCCCAAACCCCAAATTCAAAACCTCCAACTTCCTGAGAACCAATGTGATGCCACAAGCGGAAATTTCCACCTGACCACGTGACAGGACACAGTCAGAAGAAGTATACCAGCTAGGCAGGGTGACACGTGCCTTCATTCGCAGCACACACCTGAGTACCCAGAGGCAGAGACAGGCAGATCTCTGTGAATTTAAGGCCAGCCTGGTCTACATAGCAAGTTCCAAACCAGTCAGGACTACATAATAAGATCCTATTATAAAACCAAAACCAAAAAAATGAGACAAAACAAAAGCACAAGTATTCTTAAAATATATGATTTTTAAACCAGGCTGTGTGTACAAGGAGTATATTAACCATCAATGAACTCAGACATAGGTCCTGAACCTAAAATATCATATTATGCACATGGAAATACTCTCAAATCTAAAACACTTCTGGTTCCAAACATTTTTTTCCGGGTTAGGATGGGGTTCAAGACAGAGTTTCTCAGTGTAGCTTTGGCTGTCCTGGAACTAGCTCTGTAGACCTGACTGGCCTCGAACTCACAGAGGTCCGCTTACCAAGTACTGGATTAAAGGCAAGTGCCACTACCACCTGGCCCAAACATTGCAAATGAATACAAGATAGTTCAATCTGTACTTCAAAAATCCACTAAGACTCAAAATGCATCAAACTTCTTCCAAACAGCTGAAAGCATAGTAACTTTCAAGACTTTTTTGGAACCATGGAGACCAAAGAAAAAGGGGGGAGGGTGAGGTGTCTCACTTTATAACCCAGTCCAGGTTGGCCTTGAACTCACACACCTTCAGCCACAGTCTCCTGAGTCCTGGGCCACCATGCCCTACCAGCACCATATCTTTGATATGCAGGGGTTTGCTCTAAAAGTGCAAACAGCTACTGTGTGTACACAGATTTCATCCTGGGGGCCCTAGGCAGTCTGCATCAATAGCCTAGGGGCACATACTAGCACAGTTTATCAGCACACAGCAAAGGGCTCAGAGAGAAGGCAGGCGCAAGGGACCCCTGGAGGGCTATCCCATGGATCTCCATCAGAGAGGTGGGGCAGCAAAGGCTGAAGACCCCACCCAGCTCTGCCAAGCAGTTTTGGAGAAGCTGGGGTGCCTGGTATGGGTAGACAGTGAACAACCAGGCATTTGGCCTCAGCCTTGCTACTCTTCTGCACACACTTAAGGGCCAGGCCTCTCTTTTTCCAAAACCTAATAGTCCATCCCCTGGTGATCCATGGAAGAAGAAAAACAAAAAACAAACCAACATAAAACCTTCCTTCTCCAGAAAGCCAGGTCCAAGCTACTAAATCGGAGGCTGGGAATGTTTTGCCAACACAGGACAGGACACAGACACAATCTTAGTAACACGGTGGCCCTAGGGACTGCAGCCATAATTCTGACCACTCACAGGGGCAGAGGTGGAGTCACTTTCGCTAGAACCCAGTACTGTGCCAGTGGACGAAGGGCCTCCCAGAGTTCATTTCCTCTACACTTCCAACCAAACAAGGGATGGGGAGACAGGACACGGCCTGGAGAGACTGAAGTTTGCAGAGGTGTGGGAGCTTGACGAGTTACGTGGCTTCTCTGCAAGCCTCACGATACCACAGCTACCACACTCAGTCCCTGAGGCAGGTTCCAGGTTCCCCTCATGCCCTTCCTGGCTTCAGATCCTCTTTCTCTGGTCTCTGACTGGGTATCCCCTGCCGTTCCTAGATGTCAGGGCCCAGTGAATACATTATATAAGAAGTGGCTGACAGCCTGAGCCTTTGCAGCTGAGGCCGGGACCTCTGCTCTGTGTTGATGCTGGCTAGAGTCCCTCATTGCCCATCTCCCAACCTGCCCTCCCCTGATCATCACTGTGTAGTGAGTTAACAGGGTCAGCAGCTTGCTACCATACCAAGTCCCTTGACTACGCTTTAAAGTGGCCTCTGTGGACAGGACATTCTTGATATAAACGTGGGACTGAACCCAAAGACAGTAGGCCTGCCAACTCCGAACCTTTCTACCGTGTGACCTTGGGAAAGTCCCTGAGCAGCTCAGACTTTCCGGAACTTCTTGTGTTATACAGAGAGCCACCACCTTGCAGTGAGGCTTCTCTGCAGGACAGGGGAGTTCAAGGCTATGAAGACTTGACGCTCAGGCCCAGGCTCGGGTGGCCTTGTGAATCCAGACGGTAGAAGCAGGGCTCAAGTGTGCCAGAACAAACTCTCTGTTCTGCGAGCCACAGCTCAGCGGGAGAAAAAGCTAGGAGAAACACGGAGCTCGAAGCCAGCTAAGTCAGTGGGCCAGTACAGGAGGGGGCACTCAAGAAGAATTATCCGTGGGAAATATCCCCAGCTGGTGTAGCAGCAGCACAAAGGGCAGGGACTATGTGTGTGGTTGGTTGGGTGGGTGGGGGTCATACTCAAGACCCAAAATGTCGTGAGTGGGAAAGGTGGGAAAGGATGAGGCTGCAGGGCCCACAAGGAAAGTGGCTTCCAGCCGCAACTCCAGCAGGACCAGCCTTGGCCTACAACACAGGGCCATTGATGTTTCTGCAGGGAGGGAGGAAATGTGCATGTCTGTGTATTAAAAAGATTAATCTGGCTGCAGTGGTGGCAGCATGCAGATGGCTTGGAGGGGAGATGAAGACCAATTAGGAGATACTGCAGCTGTCCCGGCAGGAGGCCCGAGAGCTGGTTCTGACAGACAGTGAGTGCCTTTCCCAGGAAAAGGTGGAGAAGCCAGACCAGAGCTAAGAAGGGGCTGGGTGAAGCCACTCCGGTCTGCACCCCATGCCTAGTCCATCTCCTCAGCGCCTAGCAGCTCCACCAATCCTAGAAGATTCTGCTCACCAATCTGGGCTCCCCAGCTAATCTCAACCCTGCTTTTGCTGTCCCCAGTTCCTGTTCCCAGGAACTGGAGTCTACGCTGGCTGCAGGGACAGATAAGGGTACGTGAGTCAGGAGAAGGCAAGTATCCTCGAAGGTGTGAGAAATCAGGGGACGGTAGGGTGGTGAAGAATTCCCAACAATCTTACAGACCGTTTATGGCTCTCAGCCCTGATATCACATCCCCGCACACTTCACCCCCAGCACCCTCATTGTATTTCCCCTGTATCCCTAAGCCAGCAGCTAGCTTTATCTCCTCCACCATCTCTCCAGCTACTAGAAGTTTCCCAGCTGAATACTTGCCAGGTAGGCATAGCCCTGCCAGTGCTGGCTCAGCTTCAAGACAGCCAACCCGAGCCCCTGCCACTTAAAATTCTGGAGCCTTGAGCCTGGCATGGTGGCCCATGCCTGTAATCTCAGTACTCAGGAGGAAGAGGGATAAAGAGTTCAAGGTGATTCTCAGCTATGGCTACATCTTAAGTTCTAAGTCAGCCCGGGCTAGAAGATAACCCATCTTTTACCAAAACAAAGTGTGTGTGTGTGTATGTGTGTGTGTGTGTGTGTGTGTGACGCGAATGTAGAGTGCTTGCCTAGCATATGTGGGGCCTGGGTTTGATCCTCCAGCACCATGCCAACGAAACATAGTGATACACACTTGTAACCCCAGCACTCAGGAGGCTGAGACAGAAGTATTGCCTAAGTTTGAGGCTAGCCTGGGCTACACAGTGAGACTGTCATAAAGATGTTCAAAAGGAAGGGAAGGGAATAAGGAAGGAGGAAAGTCGGTCCTGCTCCTTACCCTCTTGGTCAACCTCTGGCCTGAAGCCCATGGTCGGCTATTGAGGGCCAATCTCATGCTACTGACTTCAGAGGGTTCCTGCCCGTAAGGTCTCTGGTTCAGGTCAGTCTCCATGTCCCTGCCTCTCTGCTGTGTTCTGAACTGCTGAGTACAGTAAGTCAGTCACGAACAAGGCTGTGCCGACCAAACAGCCCATGTTTGCTGGGTGGCCCCATGGTTGTGCTATGCTCGGCCCACAGTTACCTGTTCTCCTGTTTCTGTCCCAAACTTGGCCACTCTTGGGTTCCTTCCCACACCCAGCCTGCACCTTCATCTTCCTCCTCCTCCACCTGCACTAGGATCCCTTATATCAGTTTTCCCTGTCGTTTCTCACATGGCGCTCTCCTGCTCTGGCCCCAAACAGATGCCCTGTACACTCAACTAGAAGTCATGTCCCTGCCCCAACACTGCCCCTCACCTTGCGAGGAAGGATCTTTCCAGTCCTTCTGGTAGTAACTGCCTTAGCAATATCCAGCCAGGACTGTCGTGTCCCCCCCCCCCCCTCACCTGGTCTCGGTGGCCCTGTGCAGCTACCTCCTGCCTCTCTAGGGGACTCTTCTCCAGCGGTCTCTTTTCTCCTCAGCCAATATTCTATAGAGTTCATCCTAGGCCCACTCCCTCCCTCGATGCCCTCCCTCCACCATCACCTCACTTCCCACCCTCCAGCTGTCACTGGAGGGAGAGTGTAGAGGACACTAAACAAAAGTCCTCCAAGTCCCTAGCTTCTCATCCAGACGGCCAGTGCCTGCCTGATAGCTGTCTCAGCATGGCCCACAGCCATCTCAAACTCAACACGTCCAAAACAAAGCCTTCACCTCCTCTTCGAACCTGCTCCTTCCCCCTCTTCCCACTCCACCGTGCCTGGGGATTCTGCGTTGGAGCCTCATAGTTATCTGGGAGTCATGCTTGCCCTTCATCCATCCCGACAGTCGGGTGCCAGGGCCAAAGACCCTGTCAGTAGGAGTACAGCCCCGCCCACTCCTGTCCTCTCTGTGCTGTCCCCTTGACAGGGCTCTCATTGCCTGTCATCTGAGCGATAGGAACAGCTTCCTTACCCCTCCCCCACCAGGCCTGCACCTCCAGGCGGCTCAGGCTTCCTCAGAGCCCTCCCTCCCATTCCTGCCACTCCTGACTTGATCACCTTGTGCCCCTATGCCAAGCCAGGACATTTCCAAGCTAGGCTGCTGGCTGTGCCCTCATCCTGCCCCCTCACCTGTTGTAAAGGTGTGAACACCTCTCCTTTGTCCCCTGGAGGCCAGCACCTGGCATTGGGTGTGAATTACCATTGAAAAGGAACAAAAACACCACTTGGATGCTTTGGCTCTGCCCCCACCCTCTGGCATCCTAGAATTCTCCCAGTGGGCTGTGCCCAAGATGTGTGCCCCATATGAAACTGGGGAGGCCTAGAACCAGGGGATGCCTAAAAGGACACAGCCCCATAGCTCCAAACAGTAGCCTACTTACTCCCCTCAACCAAGACCCCTTGAAAATATGGGGCAGGTCGGCCATCAAGGAATTGTCACCCAAAGTCTTGCTGGGCCCACGGGCCCTGGTCCACAATCTGGAAAGCAAGGGCCAGGCCCAGGTAGAAGGCATCCACAAAGCCTTGCCTTCAAATGCCACGTTTGGAGTATCAATGTGGCATATCTGTGTCTGAAGAGAGAGTGCTCCCGGCTTTCAACAGAACCAAAAAAGGAGTCTGTGACCCCCCTTCAACAGTCTGGCATACCACGTGTGGACCCCACCCCCATCTTACCCTCACTTCCTTTGCTGCGAACCAGCCTCAACCACTTATAAATAGAAACCTTCTCTGGACGTGTATCTGCAGTGACAGGATGGGTCCGGACACTGGGGACAAGCAGAATTGTGCCCATCCTGTCCTCTCCTGGCCTAAGAGGCCAGCTACACCAGTCTCTCTCTGTTTTTCAGCCTCCCCAGCCCTATCTGCTGCCATCTTGCTTCTAAAATAAGTGGGTAGCACCTTTCCTTTACTGGATTCAGAACCAAGAAGAGACAATTAGCCTATGACTCCAAGACCCCAACTCACAGAAAGGCCCTGGATGGGACACAGGGCACAGCGCCGCTTCTTGGCCCCCAGATATCATCTCAAGTCCCTGCTCCCCACTGGAGGCCTTGCTGCCCCCCCCCCCGCCGCCACCTCCTAATAGCTACCTGGTGCTAAGTCTAAGGATTTGGGTCTGGTGGGTTCTCCCAAGCCCCCTCCTCTCTGTCTCCAGGAATGAAAACAGAGCATGGACCACGGCAGCAACCCCTTCTCTCCCACTTGACTTCCTCACAGCTCCCAGGAAGTTTCTGGTAAAACACAAACCTGGTCATATGACCTGCTAAAAATCCTTGCTAAGAACCTATCGACACAAGCCAGATTCCTTTCTGTGCCTCTTAAGATCTGGCCTGAGTTTTTCCCAGCTTAATCTCGTGTTACTTGTTCGGCCAGCCCATACCCAGTGCCCCACTCATTCCGAATGCCCACACTTAGGTTTTAGTGTCTGGCACCTCTGTCGTCCCCCCCACCCCCGCCTTGCTGCATCTTTGGATGGCTGTGCCCTGGCTGTCCTGTAGACTCAGCTTAGGGTCCATCCCTTTCCAACTCCACATCCTTGGCTATGGTGGGAACATTTACACCACGAAAACTGGCAAATTAGGTTGGGATTGTTTGTTTCTGTAGTACTAGAGTCTAAAACTCGGGCCTAGGACGTGCTAGGAAAGCACTCTATTCCAGAGCTATATTCTCAGCCTTTCTTTATTTAAGAAAAAAATTCTGAAGACTAGAGAGACAGCTCAGCTGTTAAGAGCACTTACTGCTCTTGCAAAGACATAGGTTTGATTTCCAAAACCCTCACAGCAGCTCAAAATTGTCTGTAACTCCAGTTCCAAGGGATCTGACACTTCTTCCAACCTCCATGAGCACCTGCTCATACAATACACACACAGCTACCCAACCACACACATATATACATAAAATAAATAAGTAAATATTTACATTTTTTTATGTACAGAATCTCAGTAAATGGTGCAGGCTGGCCTTGAACTTTCAATCTTTTTGCCTCAGTCTCTTGAGTAGTGGGATGGCCAGCTTAGTTTATTTTATTTTATTAAGGGCTACACAATAAACATTTATCAGCACCACTGCATAAGTCCAACTCTGACATATAGGATATGTGTGTGGAATGGATGGATGGATAGACGGGTGGGTGGGTCAGTGGGTGGATGGATGGATGAATAGATGGATAGGTGGGTGGACTGATGGATGGAATGGGATGGATGAATGGATGGATGGGTGGGTGGGTAGGCGGATGGATGAATGATGGAATAAAATGGAGTGGATGGGTGGATAGGTGGATGGATAGACTGATGGGCAGATGGATGAACAGGTGGATAAGTTGATAATTCACCATTCTGGACTCCCTGTACTGGCCCCTGTTGGTGGGACACATGCTTTGGCTCCATCCTATAGTCACACTACATTACTTTTCTTGCTCAGGTACTCCCCAGTGTTCTGTGTCCTTGTCCTTCTCACTAATCTTTCTGGACACACTAATACTGCTGGCAAGTGGTTAAGGGACAGGGGAATCAGAGGAATGCTGAAGTCAACATGGTCCCAACCTTGGGGGTCTGGGGGAAGATAACAAAACGATGTTTTCCCATCAAGAGGAAGGTGGAAGGGACAGGCACTGTCTTCAGCAACGAAACGGAATAACTGGCAAAGCAGATGGCAGTAGGAGAAGACAGCACCTGAGAGGGGCAGAGGGCTAGGATCACTTACAGCATCCCCTCTCCAGGGCTCCCCAAGCTGATCAATACCAGAATTGATGGATGTAATCACTTCATTAAGAGCCCCACAGGGACACCAGGAACCTGGGGCCCAAGAGCCACTGCAGTAGCATCTGCAAGCCTTCCTTCCAATCAGCTTCACTTCCCCTGCAGTCAGCTCCATCTGAATCCTGAGCTCCCCCTCCCTGCCCCATCCCTGTCCTCCTTTGCATCTGGACCTTTGTCTCTGTCTCTGTCTTCAGTGTCCTTCCTGTCTTCCTCTGTCTCTCTAGATGTCTGTCTGTCTCCGTCTTTTGTCCCCTTGTCTCTGTCTCTCCTTCTACAGTTCTGTCTCTGTCTTTTCTGTCCCTTTCCCCCTGGGTCTCCATCTTTCCCTCTAAGCATCTGTCCCATCCCTGTGTCCCCTCTAAGCCCCTCTGTGTCGCTGTCTCTCAGCCCATACTTTCTCACTCTCCTTCAGCCTGCTCAGAAGCCCAGATGGTGGGACATTCACGCCACAGTGCCTGCAAGCACAGGACCATGGCAGCTTCTGGGGTTTTATGCCACCCTGCCTACCCTCTGAGCCTTCCAGGCGGCAACCAGTCATGTGCCCAGCCTGCTGGGGACTCCCACTCACTCTCATGGGGCCGTCAGCCACCAGGTACTAGGACAAACTTATCCCTCCAGCAGATGCTGCCCGTTCAAAATGAGGGCTAAGGGGGAAGCTAGGGTTGTCGCCCCTTTCCTCAGGAACGTGGGTAAGGAGATGCTGGAAGCACCTCAACTAATGACTTTTCTTTCCTCTCCAAAAGGGGCATCCTTCTTGACATCTAACTGAAAGCCCTCTTGCTGCAGCTTCATCTGCCTTGAGCCCGTGTGACTCAGCTTCTTCCCCGTGTAATCAAAGCCTCCACCAGCAGCATCTGGCCAGGCATGGACTGCTGGGTGCACCCCCCCCGGGGAGAGAGGAGGGCACCAGAAATGTGCTCCCTTGAGAGAGCAGGATGGGCACAGCCGGCCCTGAGTGAAAGAGAGGAGGTGGCAGTTCAGGCTAGGGGATCCGAGGTGGCAGAGGTTAGAGATTGCCATCTCTTGGGTCACAGGAGAAGAGGCTGTCCCCACTCTCCCCCAGCCACCTGGCAGAGTAGAGCACCTCTCTGCGGCAGAACCAGCACGTGCATACATGCCTACGCCCCACGCAGCCCAGACACAACACACCCACCCAGTGCCATGCATGCCCACCCACTGGCACTACAGCCGGTGTGTGGTTCCACCATACATAGCATAGCTGCTCTATACCCTCCATACCGGGTCCTTCGAGCAAGAGAGAGTAGAGCCAATGGGATGGGTTAATGAGGGGTGTGCCTGGCCAGACAGGGCAAGAGTCAAAGGCTCATGTCATCTCCAGGGCAGAGGTCAGTGAAGTGAGGCTACGGGGTCTCAGAACCCACAGGAAAGTGAACATTTTACTGCTTTCACACACCCTGGCTAGGTGCCTACTGGTTGAGACGCCCCTCCGATTTCATGCTGGACTGTCTCGAGCTCTCAATACCTCTGTCTTGGCATGGGAATCAGGAACGAGGGATATACACGCTCAGTTCCAAACCAGGAAAAGAGAGGCTCTGGTGGCCAGTCCCCTCCCTGCTGCCCCAGGATGGCCAGGACACCCAGATGAGTAGTGTTAGGGAGAACCTACACACACACATTGCGACTGGCCAACCTCTTTAGACAGCCCAGGCCAGTGCAGTCCCCCGAATGGCCAAACATTCCATCTGCACAGCTTGGAGGTAGCTTCCTCCTCTCAGCCAGATCTGTAGCCGGCAGCCATCGTCGACCCACAGACTAAGCTTCCCTCTTCCACATGACAGTCCTTCAAATATTTGAAGACAGCTCACGGTCCTTGCTGAGCCTCTTCTCCTGACCAAACACCCTGCTCCTTGGAGCAGCTCCTCAAATTCACTGATTTCTAGTCACCTGGCCATTCTGGACACCCTTACCTACCCAGAGTTACCCCAGTTCACAGCAAGGCTCTGACCTGAGGCCAAGCCAAGACTGCTTCATGGCTGCACGCTGATATTCTCTCAGGCACGGCCACTCAACACGGCCAATCCCTCACTTCTACCTGAATGGCCCTCCTGCCTGTCAATCACCCTCTGCTTACTGAGTTAATGCATCTCCTGCCTGCCTTGCCTTCTCCAAAAACCCAAGTCTCTTCTGGTGGCTTATTGCGTCCCTCTTCTGAGAAGCCTTCCCAGACAGAACATACCTGCAGCTGCCTGGGCAACCTCTAGATTCAGAAAACACACGAGGACAATCATTGCGCTCACCCTCGAGAGACCCCATCACTTCCTTTCCATCCCCCTCTCTCAGCCACTTCAACACAAAGAGGAATCAACCCTAAGGAAGAGCTGTTATCTGGAGCCAGCCTAGGCTGCATTCTTACCTGCTCGTGATACTCGATGCCCATGCTGAGTGTATTGACCAGGATCGCGATCATGATTCCCCGGCCAAAGTATTTGCTATCTACGATCTTCCGGAATGTGTCACAGATGAGTCTCCAGAAAGCTAGCACAGAACTAGGCTCCGCATCTGGGCCTAGGCTGCGCTGTCGCCGGCTGTGGGGGTCCCGGAGGTCACTGTGCTGAGCATCCTGTGTGAACTCATATACAGCCTCACTGTCTGAGTCAGGTATTTCATGGTCAGCGGACTCTGGCTCCCCTGCCCCTGTCCGGGCACAGTAGGGGCAACTGTCTGGCCCACAGGTTCCACTGTCTGCCTTGGAGCAAGGGCTGGAGATCTTGCAGGAGCTATGGCAGGCTCCTGGAACAAAAGAGTAGATGTTAGAGCATCAAGATGCTCGCCAGGAGCTCCCCTGCCCTAGGAGGATGTAGAGACTGTGGGAGAGAGGCTGGGGGTTACAGTCATGAGTATGCTAGGCACTTAGTGAATGGGTTGTTCCTGAATAACAAAATATCCCAATGTCAATGGCACCCTATTGATGGTCACTTCTGAGGATCCTAGAATTGAGGTAGAGAGGTAGCCACCATGTCCTCTGTGATCCTGTACAGCTATGCCCTATGGAGCTATGTCCTATGTCCTAGGAGCTTTCTGTCAGGAACCTAGACTAGCTTCCCTCCCTAGAGAGTGTAGCTCTGTACCCACACAGTGCTGAGTAGCATTTCCCAGGGGATCTCTGGGACTCAGCTACACGAGCACACTTCTCACCACACATACCAGACCCACATACACGCACACACTGTGCACATGTATAGTGAGCACATGCAATCTGTGCACCACAATACACACACACATATACACACCCACACACAGAGCACACACATGTATACCCAAACAAATTCATGCCATCTAATGTTTATATATAGACCCATGCACATATGTGCCTATGCAGACACCAGGAAGAAGCACTATACCCAAATGCATGTAAATCAGTCACTCATACCCTCATACACACACACACACACACACACACGGGGAATACCCCCCACTTTCCTTCATGCACCCAAGCACACACAGTATACCAGATATATTCTGAATATACACAGGGACATGTCCCAAGGCATCCTTGTTCATCTAAATCCTGTTTTGGTCACAGAATATGAGAAATGAATGACATCTTAGAGACTACTCAGGTAAACAAGTGTGAAGGGGTCGTCAGCTCAAGGCCTGACCCCTAGGACAGACAAGATGCTATGTCCCCCTCCTGAGTGTATCTGTGTACCACAGGCCATCAGTAAGCTCCCACGGTAGTGACAGCCTCAATCCCACACAGAGGAAAATGGAAGCCTACATGTGAAATGACCCATGGCAGGGCAGGGGGAGAGCTAGCCTAAGAACCTTTCACTCTGAGTTCTGTGCTGACACTTTCTGGCCTCCACACACACTCCCAAGGGACATCTCACATATGCCGCTGCATTCTGTCACCACGTCCTCCCTGCAACACGGGTCCCAGACTGTGTCTGCCTGGGTAGCCAGCCTGCGGGTGGCAAGCATCCCACTCCCCCAGGCCACTGAGGCTCCACCCACAGGCTGGCTGCTTTCAGCACTGGCTGCTCCTGCTCTAGGTCTCTCTGTTTACAGCAGTCACCTTGTGAGGCACCAGACTGCCACAGTCACACACCATTTCCCCGCTGAGCCTTGGGACACAGAGTGGGCTGCGGAGTCAGGTGGTCTTGAGGTCACACTCCCCAACACTCCTAGCCACCTTTTCTCTTATGCACACAGCAAGGGTGCCTGCAGGCTCATTACCAACCTGTCCAGAGGACTCAAGCTGATTTTGCCTGCAAAGCATGTGGCGGGCACATCATCGGGCAGCAGCAGTAGTTAGATGTTATGGCCAAAGGCATGGTACATGGGAGGCATGCATGTGTGACAACTGTCATTCCTTCTACATTGTAGTAACATATACGGTAATCCTAGCTCCCGTTTAAACACATGAAACAATTAGGGCTCAAAAGAAAAGAAAAACGGAACTGGTGGAAGGTTCCAGAGCTACAAGAAGCAGCACGAGAAACTGGGAACTGGGCCCTGGGTCCTCAGACTCCAGACCCTTAGTCTTCTAGATGACCACCCAACCTCCAACTGTGGGGTCCCAGCACACCCACCCACGCTCTCACCCGTACTCTGCGTCTCCAGTAGCTTGTGCATGGAGCTGAAGGGCCCAGGTGGGATGTTGAGGCTGGTGAGGGTGGGGGGCCCAGAACTGGGGGCCACCTCCACTAGTGCCTTATCCTTCAGCATCTCTGGTGGAGGGCTGGTGTGCACAGTGGGGTATACCTTCCCACTACCCACAGTCCTGCCAGATGCCTCCGATGGGGACCTGGGAGGGGGTGCCTGGCAACGGACTGGCTCCAAGTGGCAGTCGGCATGGTAGAAGCTGTGCACAGACTCCGCACCCCTCGGAGGGCCCCCAGAAGGAGTGGGTGTAGAGGGTGGTGGCAGCATGAGCCGGCGAGACCCATTGGCATCCCTGTCCTGGATCTCTGGGCTGGCCCGGGGAACTCTGAGCGTCCCATTACCCAGGTGGTAGTGGTGATGATGGTGGTGATGGTGGTGCACCAGGTGGTGGACAGACAGACGTCGGTGTGAGCGAGAGCAGCTGCCACTGGACTGGGGCTCCTGCCCACCATGGGCCACGGGGCTGCTAAGCAACCCAGCCCGCACACCTGCAGCCCTAGAGACCTGGGCCAGCCTGCGGGCTGCTTTGCGGAGGATGTACACCAGGTACTTGAGCAGCTCCTCATAGCAGCTGCCTGGCTCGGAGAAGCTTGCCAGTGTGCTAGCGTTGGACAGGAAGCGTACACGCTGCTCCCGCATCAGCTGACTCTCCCGCTGCTTGGTCTCAGAGAACTGTGTGGCAATCACCACCAGACACAGGTTGATCATGAAGAAGGAGCCCACCTGCAGGGGTGGGGCCAGAAAGAGGAGATGTCCTGAAGAAAAGCGAATCTCGATGCCAGCTGCCACAATCAATGAATTCATTGTGGGCCAGGCACGGGGATTTGCAGTGGTCCAGGCATTTGTCCATTTAATTGTCATGATAATTTGGGGAGCAGACACTTTTGTACTCTGCATCTGAGCAGGGAAGAAGCTGAAGCTCAGACTGATCAAGAAATTAGCCCACGATCACTTAGCTAATACAGACCAAGTAAGACTGAAATTGAGCCTTATGGACATTCAGGGTGTTGCTATTGCTGTTGATAGAATGCTTTGAGATAGCCCGAGTTCCCAGCCTTTAAATGTGTATGCACAGAGACTCCAAGGTGTCTTTCCCAGTTTCTAGTTGGAGAGAAGGCTGGAGAAATGAACGTAATACTGGAGACAGAGAACCTTCAACTTGGAGCAAAACCTTTTGAGATCTACTTGTAATTCTCCCACTTGTTTCAATTCTAGCTGGGTGACCTTGGGGGAGACTCATAACAGGATTTCAATATCCTACGGACTAACAAAAGCATCATTCTGATTTGCCCATCTTCCCCTGGTCCCCATCTCCATGCCTCAGTTTCCCCAGGACCCTGAGTAACCTACTGCTTGGACAACAAACCTGAATGATGGAAATAAATATTTGTGGTGACAAAGCAGACCTTTTTTTTTTTCTCGCACGCATGTCCTAGTAATTATGATAATTAGCTTCACTAGTGTGATTCCAAAGAGCTGTTTGGGAAGAATTTTCAGGAGGTGTGTGGGAGGGTGGAAACTAGCCCCCCCCCCCCCGTGTCCCTGCCTATCCCTCCCCCACCCAAGCAAGCCTGAGGACGGCAACAATTCTCAGATGAGTCGCTATCCTGAAGCACTGGCTTCACCGTTGTGGTAATGGTCAGGGATGGTAAAGGTCCCCAGCCAAGCTTTGCTCCAAGCTTGGTCATTCTTTCACACCTGGGAAAGCTATGGTAGCCTAGGGAACCGTCTCTCTCTCTCCTTGGAAGTAGCTTCATTCTGTCCTTACCTCTCGGAAGCTGTCCTGAGTGACTGATCTTAATCTCATTCATTTACTTTTACCCCCTTAGGGTTTTTGAGACAGAGTCTCTCTGTATAGCCCTGGCTGTCCTGGAACTTGCTTTGTAGAGCACTCTGACTTGGAACTCATAGAGATCTGCCTGACTCTGCCTCTGCCTCCCAGTTTTGGGATTAAAGGTATGCACCGCCACACCCGACTCCTTAATCTCCTTTTCTCAGTATCCAGCCCTCGATCTGTCTCTGCACTGACCTCTTGGTGACGTGGGAAAATGGAAGGGCTAGGTTTGGAGTTGGTAACCTGGAGCTGCCATCTCAACTCTAGCCCCGACTTCCTACGTGATCTTGTACCAGTGGCCAACCCTCTAGAGCTCTGAGTTCTCACTTAGAAGACAGAGGCCACCATCCCTGAAGTGGCCACATCACGGGAGCATATAAGGAAGAACAGCCACGTTAGCACTGATAGCCCTCCCTGGAGACACTGATCCACGGCTTAGACAAGGCACATGGTAGGGGCAGATAAATGAGGAAAAGTCATTTTCCTTCCTTGGAAAACAAAGGTAGCAATGAGATCATGGTGAGGATGAAATGCCCAACCCTCGGGAAACAGTGGCTGGCACACAGTAAGTGCTCAATAAATATCAGCTATAAGTGGTAGCCATGAAAGCATCTACTATGACTGGTAGTGATTAAAATGATTAAATGATACTGCTTTGGTCTGTCTTCCGCTTTCCGAGAGCATTGGAATTTCAGAGCTGGAAGGAAGAAGAGATCTCACAGTATTTCTCAATACCAATTGGAGTTTTGGGTGCACGATTCTTTGCTTGCAAACATTTTGAGATATTTAGCATCTATCCCTTTTCCAACAGCATATTGGCAGAGCTCCCCTAGAGCTCATGAAGTCAGAACCACACTTGGCCATTTCTGGGTACCCCTAGGGAAGGTGATGACAACATTGTGGGGGTTTGAGAACCCTCTACTATATGGGTAAAAAGAATCAGAAGCCTATAATGGGTGTGGGGACTCAAAGAAGATGACTTGCAAAAGGTCCTAATAGTAGTAAGCGGTAGAGTCTGGCCTTGATCTCGGATTTCTCCTGTCTCACCCCATGGCCTTCTCACAGTGTGACAGACGCCACCACCTCTACAGGACTTGGGAGCTAAGAACTTCCTCTCTGTTCACAACTTCATCTGAAGCCCCATTATCTCCCACTCCCACGAGGGCTGAAGGGGCCACTCACGATGATGAGGAGAATGAAGTAGATGAAGTTGTAGAAGGAATGCGCGTCCATCACAAAGTACATGATGTCGACCCAGCCTTCCAGAGTGATGACCTGAGGCGAGAGAGACAGCTGACTCCGGCTGGGACTGCTAGTGCCTCCTCTAGTCTCCCCCACCAAGGCCCTGGCCACCACCCTCACCCTGAGGATAAGCCCCAGTCTGTGCTGTCTCCTGGGACTGTTCTGGGGGAACACCCCACAGCCCATGTGGCCCCACCTGGAAGATGGCAATCCAGGCATAGCCGATGTTGTCAAAGTTGATGGCGCCTTTGAAGGGGTTGTGCTCGCCGGCAGAGCAGTTGGTATAATATTGGTTCCAGTTGACACAGGTGGTGTTGCTGGAACTGTTATAAGCCTCGTAGTCCAGAGCGCAGGGCGGACCACCACCACCTTCCCCGCACAGTGTTGGCACGCTCCTGCAGGACCGCATGCCGTTCTCCCTCGGCTGAGAGCAGATGAAGGGACTCTCGTCCTCGTTCTCTGTCTGGTAGTAAGGCTCCAGGTCCACGCTCAGGGGGCTGTGGGTCGAGGGAGAGACAGAGGTAAGACTGGGGAGTAGGGTTCCCCACAGAGAAGCCAAGGATAAAAAGGCTGGTGTGGGTGAACAGAGACACACAGGGGATAAGCCAGACCTAAAGCAGAAGAGGAGATTGGGCAAAACAGGGCTTTTTAGACACGGCTGGGGGCAGAGAGGGATGTGAGAGCTTGGCCGGGAACTCCCCAGCCCAGAGGTCTACAATAGGGAAGTGATTCCAACTTTGTTGCAAGTCAAAATCACAGGAATGGTTTGTTTCTCCACCCTCCCACCCTTCGTCAGCCTTGTGCCGTGTGTATATTCCAGGCTGGCTTCAAACTCTAGGTAGCCAAATGATTGTGAGTTTCTGATCCTCCTGTCTCTGCCTCCTGAGCGCTAGGGTGCTGGGGATTGAACCCTGGACTTTGTGCACACCAGACAAGCACCCTACCAACTGAGCTATACCTCTAGTCTTCAAGGAGTCTCTGTCTTTCCCTCCTTCCCTTCCTCCCTCCTCACCCCCTCCCATTTCTTTCTCTTGGAGCAGTGTCTCACTACATATCTCTGGCTAGCCGAAGCTCATTATGTAGACTAAGCCAGCCTGAAACTCAGATTAGCCCAATCCTTTCTCTAGGATTCTGAGATTAAAGTTGTACACCACTGTGCCTGGCTTCTGGGGGGCTTCTCAAATGCCTAGATCCAAGCTGAAGCCCAGGTCAATGTAATGGGAACCTCCGAAAGGCATGCCTGGGCATCAGGGCTTGAAAATGCCCCAGGTTATTCCAATGTGTAGCTAGGTTTATAAGCCAAATGTGTGCCAGATATGAGAACAGTTATATCCATGGTGACAGGAAGCCAGGGACCAAGGGAGGTCCACAGCCTCCAACCCCCGTCCATCACCCACCGGGTCCACCACTCACAGGCTGAAATTTTCGGGGAGGAAGCATCGGTTCCGAAGCAGCCCTGCCCACAGCTGGACACCAACGATGCCAAAGATGAAAAAGACGAAGAAACAGAGCAGCAGGACATTGCCCAACATAGGCAAGGTGTCCAGCAATAATGTGACGAGGATACGCATGCCTGTGGGGGCAGAAGAGCCATGCTGGGGGTTCCAGTCCAGTCCAGCGAAGCTGAGTGCCACAGGCCTGGCAGTCTTCCCCACAAGGGCCCACTGGGGATGCTGAGAAGGCCCAATTTAAGCTGGAGGGGAGACTGGTAGACATGTCTAACTCTCCCAGACAGCCCTGGAAGCTCCATTGGCCCGCCCATATTATCTATTGTATGGTACCAACACCTATCCCCAGTAACTGTGGCTTCCAAAGCCCTCTCGGGTTCTGAGTCCCACCTCACTGTCTCATTGTCACCATGGGGCTGATGATATCACCCCCAATTTACAGATGAGAAGTCTGAGGCTCCCAGAAGTGACGTGAGATGCTCAGGATGGGAGCTGCTAAATGTAGGCGCCAGGACTTAAATTTAGGTTTTTGTGCTTCCAAATCCTGCTCCCCGAGGCACAGGCACACACACACACACACCTCCCACTTCCTTCTCTCACCAGACTCAGTCACCTGACCTTCCTAAATGATGGTCCCAGGGGGCCACTGGGGAAACTGAGACAGACCTCCTGTATCCTGGAAGGCTAGAAAGCAGCCAAGATGAGCAGCGCTTTACCAGGCTTCTGAGCCCACCCCCATTGCCCGGTCTTGCATTCTGTTCCCTGTGTGTCTGTTCCATGCTGGCTCTAGGTCTTGAAATCAGGGTCTCTTGAAGAGATATAACTCTGTCTTCTTGAGAGCATGGCAGTTAATGTCCATGGGCAAAGTCACTGCATCCCCACCCCCAAATAAAAGCCTGGTTAGGGATCCATTCCTCACTCTGGGTCTACGACTCATTAACCCAAATACTTGAACTAGCCTTTAGGAGACTCAGATATCCTAAGCCCCTGTCAAAGTGATGGACCTCTAGTGGCCCATGCGACCCCCAAAGTGCCCTGTGTGGGCTCTGCTCCCTTTGAGGCAAAGGTTCTAAACAATAACACAACAATTGATTAACCTTTCCGGTGACGACAGCCACCCTATCCTGACCAGCCAGTCAGCCCTTGTCAACCGCCCCTTAGTTCCTCCCATCCCCCTTCAGCTCATCAGAGCTCCAACTGAGATCAATTCCTCAGGGCTTGCTTACATTAAGGGAATTACAGCAGTAGTTAGTCTGAGGTCTATCAATTTAGCAGCTGTCACCTGGGAGAGGAGGCCAGCCACGCCCCTCTTCTAGCTCTCCCTTTAACATCAAGCATGCCCCCCTCCACTCACTCAGCAGTTCTGTCCTCCCAGAGGTAAGCAAATCACACACACACACACACACACACACACACACACACACACACACACACACACACACACGGCTACTGCAGCATCAGGCATTAAGTCAAGCACAGCGCCCCCTCCTGAGGCCCCAATGGGGACCATCTGCAGCTTGAGGAATTGCAAAGGGGGCCTGCAAAGGGAGAGGGGCAGAAAGTCAGGGGAGCTGAAGCTGCCAAACCTTTGCTGGCTCCAGAAACCAATGCGGTTTAATTTAGATAATGGTCTCAGCAGTCACTGCAAGAGTTGGAAAGTGGGGGAGGGGGAGAAATGCAACCACAGCCAGAGGGTAAGACGTGGAGTAGCCTTGTCTTGAGAGAAGTGGTGTTTAGTGCCGGTGTGGTCACACCAGTGAAAACCAAAAAGACCATTAACAATTGGTGTCCCCTCTTGCTGGTCTGATGGTCTCTCCACTGGTCCCCATCCACCCTTATTCCTCTGGAAAGGGGTCATCTGAGGTGTTTCTAAGATTCCAGCCCACAGCCTGGCTGAATTGAGTAGAACCCAGGTAGCTTTCCTAATGATACCACGAGGGTTAGAGGTTCCGACTGGGTCCCTGCTGTGCCCTTTTCTGCCTCAGGTCATGATGAATGTGCCACATTTCCTCTGAGGGCCCTCTGTCCAGGGGTAAGGGCTAAGGGGTCACTCACTGGGCACCCGGTTAATGGCCCTGAGCGGTCGCAGCACTCGGACTGTCCTGACTGCTGAGAAGCTGACGTTCTGCAGGTCCAGCGAATACTCCAGCATCCTGTGGGGAGGGGCCGGGATGGAGGCCCTTTGAGTGTGAGGCCAGTGAAGAATCCTGCTGCGAGGTGGCAGGATGACCTAGGACTCTTCCCTCTCCTCCACCAAGGGAAGCTGAAGATCAGCTCTCTGTCTAGGGGACAAGGATACCCCCAAGCCATGACAGTCAACTCAAAGGAAAACAGACCCCAAAGGAACATTGTAGGGGTTCAGATGACAGACCAGAGCCCTGCAAGCAGGCAGCCCTGGAGGAGTGGACAGCCAGACAGGCAGGAGACTTGTCCAATGACCTCCCACCGTAACCCAAGCCCTCACCCCGCAATAACGATGAAAAAGTCAAGCCGGTTCCAAGTGTCTCCCAGGTAGCATTTCTTCCCGAAGATGCCCAAGGCCACCATCTTCACCACCATTTCCACGGCAAAGAAGGCAAAGATGAAGTCATCGAAGGCCTAAAGTGAGGAGTAGCGGCTGCCAAAACTGAGGAGAATAGGGGACACCCACCCCACCCAAGGAGGATAGGGGACACCCACCCTACCCAATGCCCACCAGCTGGACCAGGGCTTCTGGCAGAACAGAATTCAGGCTTTACAATCCAAGAACCACTCAACCCTTCCTCTAACACACACACACACACACACACACACACACACACACACATATGGATAGAAATACACACATATTCACCTGCAAGATCCGGCAGCGCTGGGAGTCACAAGCGATGTCCTCACATGGCCTGAACATACCCAGAGTCACACAGTTGAGAAGAATGACCAACATGCTGATGCGCTCAAACCAGGTACCAGGTGTCAAGGAAACAGCTTTCCAAAGCCTGAGCTGAAGACGCCTTCCAGGTCAGACCTAACACTCGCTACCTGTCAATTAACCTCCCAAGGCCTTTGGAAACACAAGAGGTGAGCTGGAAGGAGCTGGGCCTGCCATGGTCATTTTATCTCTCCAGCCCCATCTTCCTCATTTGTAAGGTAGAGGAGGCCATAAATACCCTGACTATTTGCACAAGCCATGTAGGGAATAGAATTGATTGCGCCTGTGGAAATGCCAGGCTCCATGAATTTGCTGCGAATCTGATCCTCCTCTCCCCACCGCACTGGGTAGATGTGAGAAGCAAGTGAGATAATGTATGCGAATGTGTTACACAAACCTACAGTCGGATTAAGCCTGCCTTACAGTTTACCACGCACTTTCACACAATGCCACGATCGCTGCTCACAACAGCCCCACGAAGCATCCAGGGCGGATCATTTCATTCCCCACAACCCAAGGACAGCAAGACCCAGAGAGCCGAAGCCAAGTCATATGCCAGAGTTGCTCAAGAAGCCAAGATGAGATGGAGGCTTCCAAGCGCATGGTCTACTCCGTTATCTTCCCTGCACTACAACTACGCAGGCAGACAGGGACTCAGGATAGCCCTGGTATCAGAAAGCGAGCCCACATCTGCAGCCCTGCTCCCCTTGCCACTTCACAGGAACCCAAGGCTCTGGCTTCAAGCACCAGCTTCCTGGCTTCTCCAAGTCCTCAGCCTTTAGCCACATTCATGTCTATTGGAAACAAGACCCATGCCAGACCCTGCACTTGGTAGAAGCCTCAGCTCTGCAGAGAGGGCAGTAGTAGCACCATACATGGCCAGGCTTCTGCCACACCTCTTGTGTCTTCTAAGCCAGATCTGAGCAGCTAGGGCCAGAGGGAAGTCTAAACCCCAAGCCTTTCCGCATAGTGAGTTCTGTTGAGAGGTTTGGTTTACCTTCCGCCCATTGGCATGAAGATATACAAGATGACCTCTAGATAAAGAAGGTTTCAGGCCCTGGACCCTACAGATGAACAACAAGACAGCCTAGCTTCAAAGAACTCTGAGACAAGCCAAGACAGAAGGAAAGAGGAAGGGGTTGTGGCAACCCCTGCTGCCTGCCCTGCTAGTCCACCTGGGGCCCTGGAGTCCATGGACTCTTCCTGTCTTAGCCTTGCTTCTGGCATGAGAAGGCTTCCACCAGACATGAAGAGATGACCAGGAATATTCAGAGACCCAGTAACCATCCTCCCAGATGACCCCACCACTGTCTGAATCTCCAGCACTAACTTCCTCCTCGGCCACCTTGAAGTGCTCCCCATTCCTGTCAGCAGGCTCTTTTCTATTGGGTGCACATCCGTGTCACCACCTGTACCTAGCACCCCAGAAATCCTCAGACATTTCGGTTTTCATAATATCCATCCCTTAAAAAAATGAGAGTAAGTCAGGCAACAGTGGGGCACGCCTTTAATCCCAGCACTCGTGAGGCAGAGGCAGGTGGATCTCTGTGAGTTCAAGACCAGCCTGGTCTACAAGAGCTAGCTCCAGGACAGGCTCCAAAACTACAGAGAAACCCTGTCTCGAAAAATCAAAAAAAAAAAAAAAAAGAGAGAGAGAGAGAGAGAGAGTAAAAAATGAAATAAAATCTTAGATTCAGAGCAGGGAAGTAGGTGAGAGGGGGAAATGAAAGTGTTTCTATGGGGCTGTTTTCCTGAGTGTAGCTGTCGGATCTCTCTCCAGAATAGGGGTCAGCCAGGGGTCACTCTGGAAAAAAATGGGGACAGGGAGGAAGCCACCACTTGGAAAGGAAAGGACGCAATTACCCTTAATAACTGGTCCGTGCTCCCCAAGCTAGCCCACCTCTCTCTGCAGAAGAAGCAGCACCTAGGAGGGGCCCATGAGAACAACGGTGGGGGAAGGGCTCCAGGATACTCCTGAGGACATCTAAGAGCAGTGACTCCACGGAGTTAAGTCATGTGCTTGGCTCTTCTCCCTTGCTGGCTGTAGGCTCCTGGCAGGTAGGGATGCTCTGCTTCACCCTTAACAGCACCCACACTACAGAGCCCAGTGTAACATGTAGTCCATAGCAAATGATCAGTGCACAGGAAAAGCGAATGAATGAATGAACCAATCAGTCAGTCACCTGTCAGTCCAGAAGCCTCCCCATTCATGTTTCCCTGATGCTGCCCTCGGCGGTGACAGGCGATGACAGTGGTGTGAGGAGTGACAGAGCTGATCCCACAGAAGGGATGGCCCCCACTTCTCTTCCTACTTATTACTGGCTCGGACTGGGGCCCCTGATAGTCAGAATCTGCACCCAGACAACCCTACATCAGGCTCTTAGCCAAAATTCCCTTCTCCACGCCCCTTGGCGACCCAGCCTGCCCCCGTGGACCTGCCTTCGACTCCACCATCCCTTCACTGTGGATAAGTCTTAAGGGACAGGCAAATCTAGAACAATTTGAATAGAAGAATATCTAAGAGGGTCTTTCACCCTTCTCAGGGTGGGGCTTGTTTCCTTGGGAACATGGCAGTATGTCACTGTGTGATGTTCTTCTGTTGCCATAACAACCGGAGAATGTGTCACCAGGTGGTGTGGATTTGTTGCCACGGTGATTAGAGAGACACCCCCCTTCCCCTTACACATGCGCTCCCCTTGCCCAGACTGCTGTCTTGTCCCCATGCAAGGAAACAGAAGCAGGGAGACCCACAGGTTATCAAGTTGGGGGGGAAACCATGTGACAGATCCCCATGGTAACCAAGGGAACGGGGGACAGTGGTTGCCATAGTGACTATGAGAGACCTGTGCGGTCACATGTCTACTGTTGCTATGGTGACTGTCCGGGCTGGAGTGGATCCCAAAGGGTGGGAGCAGCAGAGGGGAGGATCTTTCTCCTCCCCACAGCCCACCATCCAAAGCAGAGAAAAAGAATGGCAGAAGATGACCTCTCTATCATTTCTCCCCTCCCCTCCTTCCTGGGAGAGGGAAATAGAGCATGTTATATCCACAGATGAGTCTTCTCCATAGGTTATTATCTAGACACAGCTTTTGCCTAGCCTGGCAACTAGAGATCTAAGGCCCTGGGCCTGGGGTGTTAACCCAGACAGCAAAGCAGGCCTTCTAGCTACCTCCCTCCCTTCCAGAAGTCTGGAAATGTGAGACTAAAGAACATTGAGGAGGAAATTGGCCCAGACCCAGGAATTCTGGCCTTCTAGTAAGAATTGAGGGGTGGGGGACCAGGTCCTCGCCTCACCCATCTTACAGAGAGAATGGTGGTCTATGACATCTAATGCTTCTTAGGGAGGAAGAAGATTCAGGGGTTCAGCCTGATGGCCTGTGCTCGTTTTTTTATCCTTTCAGAAAAGAGGATTCCCCAACAGAGGCCCCCTCCCTCTAACTAGCCTATTTCCCTATGCACCCCCAGCTCCAGTGTGTGGGTGTGTGGGGAGGGAGGTTTCCAACTACGCTGAAAACTGAAGCCTGCCCGAAAGGCAGCCAGCCCCACCCAGAGACAGAGACAGGAGGCACAGAGACACAAGAGAGAACGCCACTGGAATCTTTGGGAGGGGAAATAGGCCAGAAATCTGATTCAAACGTGTGTGAGTGAGTGTGTGTGTGTGTGTGTGTGTGTGTGTGTGTGTGCATGTCTGTGTATGCGAGCAGTGTGTCTGTCGCCATCCCAACTAAGGCAGGCAGGGCGGGGTGAGAGCTGGGGCGGGAGTAGCAGAAGGGGGGCAGGGTGGAGGGGTAATCCCAGGAATGGCTCCAACTGGCACTAGGGGTGATGGGGAGTCCCCCAGCAGTGTAGCAGAGTGCGTGCAAAGGAGTCTATATGACCCAGAAGAATGGAGGATCTGGGACAAATTGCCAAAGATCCTCTGCCCCCCAGTCCACTTAATTCTCTCCTCTAGCCGTTCTCCCTAGAATCTTCTCTAGATGGTCTAGGGTTTGAAACTGGGATGAGAGAACATAGGAGATTCAACTCCCCCCCCCCCCACACACACACTTCCTCTGAGGACCCAGTGGAGAATCCTCTCTTGGGAAGAATAGGAAGACTTGGGGGCACTGGGACAATGGGAAGGAAGAATAAAGAAATTCCTAGGGCCTCCTCCCTTCTAAAGGCACACACTCAGACACACACAGTGACACACAGCCCCACACTCACATTCACTTCTGGAAGCCATTAGGACTCCTGCCTCTCAGGCCTCCCCCTTCTCCCCCCCCCACCCCGACTCCTGGCAGACTCCCCTTTCCTTCCCTGGCCCCCCTCCCACCCCTCCTCTCTCGGCATCCCAAATGCCAGCCTGTGATTTCCAAATGAGAAAAAGCTGTGCTGGGCTCTGAGCTTGGAGAAACTCCTACACAAACTTCCAGATGTGACACAACAGCCCGAGAGGGAATGCTCAGGAACTCCTTCCCGGGAGGGGAGACACTGCAAAGGCAGCAATCACTGTAACCTAGGAGGCTGTGGCCTGCCGCGGAGCTGCTTGGGGCTCATGTCTCTCTCCTCCCCAGTACAGGAGCATATACTTTTTGTGTCCCTTCTTCCTCTTGTTGTCCTTCCTCCTTTCCCAACACACACACACACACACACACTTCCTACCTGCGTCTAGATCTCCATTCTAGGAAATCTGACCTCATAATGAGGCCGCAAGAGGAAAGGGCCAAGAAAAGTATAGTAGGGAGAAGGGCTAACTAGCTTCAGTTAACTGGAGAGGGTAAGTTTGTCCTCAAGTCCCTCAGGACCAATGTCTTCATGACCTACATTGGGGACTCCTGGAGCTAACAGAAGCCTCTCAGAAACCAAAAAGAGAGAAAGGAAAGGCTAGAGGGCAGTTCAGAGTACCTCTCTGGCAGTGGAAATACAGTTGCCTCTGTCACTTGGATAGGATTGGAACTAGAATGATGGATAGATTGGAACTGGAACAATGGGGGACTCGGGCAGGCAGCCCCCTTTACCAAGAAATTGTTCTCAGCATACCCTCAGTTGGTGTGCTGGCTAGTCTAGATATAGGGACATAGATTCTACACACCCAAGACCACCCCCTCCCCAATTGGGCCTGCTCCCCTAACCTCTCTTCCCACTTAGAGCCTGGGTCACTTATCTCCTTCCAGGAAAGCATTTACCTCCAGATCCTCTACCTGGAGATAGGGCAAGTTGGCAGAGACGCTTGCCCAGAGGTCTGCTTTTAGGGGCTTTGGGAAGGGAGAGGAGACAAGACCTTCCAGTCACCCAAGAATCCCTGAGTAAGAGAAGCAGGGACTGCTGGAGTTTTTCCCATTCATAGTGTGGTTGGGAGTGGAGAGGAGGGCTTCTTTTCCCCATCCCCATCTCTGCCACAGAGAAGGGGACTTTGGGATGGAGGTTCACAATTTGAGATGTGTCTGTTAACAGAGAGACCACAGACCTCAGATCCCCTACTCTCCTTTCTTCAGCTCAGAGAGAAAGGAAGGAAGGGGCAAAGTCTTGGGAGGGATGATGAGGGGAGCTCTTCAAAGACTCGGAGTGTAGAGCAGGGGGTGGGGGACGCAAGCTTATATCCTGCTTTCTGCACTAGAGGCAGCAGCGCTGCAGAGTGAGGGCGGCACCGAGCTTCCCACTGCCCCTGCTCTCCAAAGCAGAGCCCGGCTTGGACTCTCAAGGGCTACCAGGGTAGAATTGTGATCTCCCACCCTGAGTCCCAGAGAACCTCTGGGCTGGAGAACCAGAAGAGGCTGTCGATCACTGGGATATTAATACAGCTAGACCCCACCTTTCTGCTACCCCAGAGCTGGGCGTCAGTCAAGCCAGTGCTTTGTGCTAGGGTTTTAGAGGACTAGGGGCTCTCTGACTGCTCCAGGCTAGGAAGAGGTGTGGGTGAAGAGCAAAATTCATCTGCCTGGAATGTGGGGCATGCACTTCCAAAACCTAGCCATAGAGTAGGCTTGGGGTACCCGACCTCAGTCCTCCTTAGTGAACACGCTGGCAGTCTCCTGGACCCCCAACACTTTCAGACGACTGCGGTTTCCCATACCTGGTCTGCCATCAGCTGGAGCACTCTGATTTGTGAAAGGGGAGGCGTAGTGTGTGGACGAGCTTAATCCCATCCCCCACTTGCCGGAGCTCTTGTCAATCTCCCCTCACAAGAAAAAAAAAAGCACAAAACTCCCCAACCCAACCTTAGTCACCAGCATTCAGATAAAGATTTGAGGTGGGGAGGGCGCTGACCGCATTGGGCTCTCTCTGAAAGGGGCTCTAGTCCAGCTCTGGGGGCAGACAGCTCCCCCTTCACCACATCTTGTTCTCATTCTGCACCCCTGACATCAGCCGCCGCCGAAATCTCCTTGTTGTGCCTCCAACCCGCGGATTGGGAGGGTGTTGGGGGGCGGGGGACAGGACCTCCCCCCCCATTTCCCGCTAGGTCAGTAAAAACCTCAGCCTTGAGGACCAGGTCGGGGGACTGGACCCTAGAATCCGCCGCAAACTTTGGGGCGGGGGCATAAGAAAACCCCAGGAGATTGCGGTCTCCCCTCCTCCGTCCCCGCAGCTTCCTCTCCACCCCTGCCCCCAAACTCGAAAAACCAAACCCAGCTCGCTAACCCGTGGCGGGCGAGCTGTTGGAGTAGAAAGCCCAGGCTCCCGAAGCTGCCTACATCTGGAGGATGACGACCCTCCTCTGCCCACATCTGTAGTGCATCCAGCTGCATACCAGAGGGTCACGTCTCCTCTCTTTTCCTAGCTTGGATTTCAATCCTCCACCCCCCCTCCCCGCCCAAGGAAGACTGAGGTGTGTGTATTCGGAGGTGGGGCTCGCCTAGGGTACCCACCAAGCCTGCTCCAGTCTTCGCTTCTACTCGGACGCCCCCTCCCCTCCTCAGCAGTCCCCCCTCTCAACTGTCTACAGTTCAGACTCACTTCTTTAACTCACCTGGCTTTCAGCCCCCTCTGGCGACACGACCCGCCCCCCTGTGGACCCCCCTAATCCGGTCCATCGCGGTGCCCCGAAGGATATGGGTTACAGACCGTGCGGAGACACCAGCTCCGCGGGCGGCTGTCCTGGCTCAAGTAGAAGAAAACCACCGGGGCCAACGCCGGGTACGGCAGCCCCTCCGCCTCGGAGTCCGCGCTGCCCGGGTCCTTTTCCGTCGACCCCGGACCCTGCCGGCCCCCGGCCCCGGACAGGTCGTTGAGCTGCGTGAAGCTCCGAGGCTGTCCCGACTCCTCGGCGCCCGCTCCATCCTCCTCCTCGTCCATCCTCTGGCCAGCCGGGGCCCCGGGAGGTCCGAAGAGGGCGAGCGGCGCCCCTCAGAGGAAGTGTCCTCACGCAACCGGGGGACCCCGGCGGGGGAGCATGTGGGGGGCTCTAGAGAGCTTGCTGAGCCCCCAGGAGGGACAGTTCAGCCCTGCTCCCCCTGCCCGCAGGGGCATGCTGCCCGCGGGGCTCCGGGTCGGAGGGAAGCCCCGCCTGGCGAGAGTCCCGCTTCCCCTGGGTTCCCGGGGGCTCCCCGACTAGCCAGCCGGCTTCCCCTCACTTTGTTCCGGCTTCTTCGCTTCGCGCCCAGGCTCCGGTTGCCCGAATTGGCGCTACCTTCGGCGAAGCAGTCCCCGAGAGATGGAGGAAAAAAAGGGGCCACCCGGTAGAGGGCAAGGGTCCGGGAAGGGGCGCCCCCTCTTCCCTCGGCGCAGCTGGAGAAGGATCTAAGGGGTCAGCATCGTCCCGGCTCCGCGCCAGAGGCAGCTGGGGGGAGGGGAGGAGGGATCTCTTTGGGGGTGGGTTTGGAGGGGGTGGGGGCCGGCTCCTTCCTCCGCCCCGCGGCGGGCTAGAGAACCGGGAGGGGCGGGGAGACGGTGGGGGGCCGTCCCGGGCGGGGGTGGAGGCGGAGATGTCACCGCCGCCGCCGCCGTGGCTGCCGTTGCCGTAGCTGTCGCCGGCGCCACTGCCTCCTCCTCCGGCCGAGACGCGGAGCGAGCGAGCGAAAGCGGCGGCGAGCAGCCCGGCGCACACCACAGCTGGATCCCTCACTCCAACTTCAAGCCTCGGCCCCGCCTCTCCCCAGCCAACCTCACAGCCAATCGCCGTGCGTCACCGGTCCAGAGCCGCCTTTCTATTGGTCAGTCGTCGTGCCAGTGCGGGAGGGGGTGCCGGGGGAGAGAACCACAGCTGGAATCCGGTTCCCACCCCAAAACCAGGACCGCCTTTCTCCCCTCCTCTTGCCCCTGGGATCGCTCCCGAAGGTTGGGTCCAATCAGACAGTTGCCTAGACCGAACCCACTTTTCTATTAGTCTTTAGGGTCTTTGGGACTCCCCCGGAGGGAGCCTTTAGAAATCAAAGTATTTGGCTTTGAGTCCTGGGATAGCCCCTACGCACCCCCGAATTGGACAACAGCCAGAAGGCAGAACTTAGCTCTAAGCAGGACTGGAAAAGAAGGGAGACAAGAACCCCAGGACTTAGGGGTGTTACCGGGGTCCCGCAGTGAAATTCGATTCTCCACCTGGTTAATCACCCACCCTACGCTTGAACCCAGAGCCCGACTGGAGAAAGGGAAGAAAAGTGGAATGCCCGGTATTTCAGGCTGGAAGGTAACTGAGGGAAATAGGCGACGCTAGAAAGGTAGAGGTGGGTGTGGTCTGGGAGTGTCTTCCCACCAGCCTCTTAGGTTTGCTGGTCCAGATCCCGGGTCCACTTCTAAGACGTTGACCCTGGCATAACCCAAACCCTTCTGGCTGATGCTCTGAGCTTCCTGCTTCTAGAGATCATTGCAGAGTGGAAGCTCCTCTTGGGGACTTCATCCTAGAAAAGCCTAGCCCCAGGGGTGGCACCAGACCGCAGAGCCTGGGTCACCAGAAGCCTAAGTGGAGACCACCTGCGAAGACCACTGTGGGCCTCGAGTGTGAGCTGAGCTTTACCTACTTCATCCTGCAGAGCTCCACTCTGTGCCTCAGTTTCTCCCCTTTCTCAGATTCTCAATATGGCTTAAAGGAAGCCTGTCTGAGAGATAAGTGCTCGGCATAGTTGCTCTCCTCCACCACTCTGCTGGAAGTGGTGCTTGCGTTCATGTGTGCGTCCCAGGCGTCTGCATGCAAGCGAAGACCCTGGCTTTTGCCCCGCCTCATCTCTCCGTATTCGGGGTCTCAATCAGTTTTAGCTCCCTCACACCGTGGGTGCCAGAGGGCTAAGCGCCACTGGAGGAGTTCTGAATGTGAGGTGGGCGAGTGGGGGGGGGGGTGTAGCGGGAGGGGAGAGTTGAGATCAGACACAGGAAAACATCTCCACATCCGTTAGACTCAGGAAAGCCCAAGCCACTGCGGAAAAGCTGAGGAATGGATCGGACCACCTCCTGTAGCCCCTGATTCCCAGGCGTTGTTCCCTGGCAAAGATGCACCACCCACACATCCTCCAGAGACCTCTTGGCACCACGACATGGGGTTTGGGGCCGTCTCAACTCCCACTCCGGCCAGTTGCCAAGATGGAGTGAAGAGGGCAGAGCCGCTGCTGCGCTGTCACCTTCCTAGCTGCCCTTTCGCCAAATCCCAGCATTGAATTGTGCAAAGGAGGCCAGGCCAATTTGCATTTCATGCTAATGAGCAGATCCCCTAAGTGCCTGTTTCTCCTGGAGGGAGTCTCTGCTCTCATTCCGACTGTGAGGTGCCAGTCTTGAACTCGGGGCCCCTTCTGGGAGAGAGGAGCTATTTAAGGCTTGCTCTTACAACCTGACAGCCTCTTCCCTCCCTCCCTAGTGTCCTCAGTCAAGCAGGTGGGCTTGCCCTTTGGCCACCATCTTGGAGCCCTAGGGTTGGCAGCCGGTCTCTGAAGCGGAGAGGCAAGCCAGAAGCTTGCCCAGCCCCACAATTCTCCAGTGGTCAGAGGCTCGCATCTTCATCCCTGGACTGCCCCTGTTACGGAACATACCAAAAAAAAGAGACAAGCAGGCACCAGTTTGAGAAATTGAGACCTACTTCCCTGAGTTTGCAAGTGGGGAGATCTGCCATCTAGGACAGCCTAGGGTGTCAGGGGACCCTATCTACTACCTGAGTGGTGGAAGGAAGGAGAAAGGCAAGAGAAGATAGTAAGTCTTTCATGTCAATGTTCCAAGTTTCAGCTCTAACACCACCCCCTTCTTACTGGCTCTTTCTGTCTGGAGATTTTTTTTTAATGTGCTTTGGTGTTTGACCTGCATGCCACTGGAACTTGAGTTACACAGTAGTGAACTGCCATGTGGGTGCTGGGAATTGAACCCGGGTCCTCTGGAAGAGCAGCCAATGCTCATAACCACTGAGCCATCTCTCTAACCCACTCTTTATGGCCGAGGACACAGCGTTGACTTGGTCAAAGGTGAGAAACCTCACAGTACGACGTCTGGACAGAGATGAGTGTAGACTTATTTCTGCCCCTAGGCTGTGCTCCTTGAGCCAAGCCCTAGCCTAATGTTTGATACATACACAGAGGGCACTTAGTGAATTTCTTTTGGATGAATGGGAAGTGGAAAGAGAGGAACAAACAGTTCCTTTATGAGCCTGGTGGTGATGGCACATGCCTTTAAATGCCAACACTTGGGAGACAGAGGTAGGAGGATCTCTGTGAGTTCAAGACCAGCCTGATCTACAAAGCAAGTTCCAGGACAGCCAAAAATAGGTAAGGTTTCACAGAGAAACCCTGTCTCAAAATAAACAAACAAAAACCTCCTTTGTTTATGCCTGTTTTCCTATCAAATTAGACCTACATATGATCCAAATGTTCTTCTGAGTTTGCTAGAGTACCCCATATATGCCTTTCTCAGCAAGCCCCTGTAGGTCCCTGCAGCCTTTGCCCCTCCCTACTGCTTACTGGTTCCCTTAAGAACAAAATTCATCATCCATTTGTGGTACTTTTTACTTAGGGATGCCGCAAGCATCCAATTTGGTTCCCTCCACATCTCCAGGAATTAAATGGGATCCCCATTTCTCAGTTAAAGAATCTGGGGCTCAGGGAAATGAAATAACTCCCAAACCATGAGGCCATGTATACTGTAATCTTAGGCCACAAAAAAGCTGCCCCGGGTACAGTCCTGCTGACAAAAGAGGAGGCATGGAAGGCGGTAAGGTGGCACTTGCCAAGAAAGAGGAGGAGATGTGGGATTTTTAAAACAACTTCACATCTAGTAAGGATCATGTTCAGCCTGTGCTCTGGAAAACCCAGCCTTCCCGGGAGAAGTAATTCCTTCTTCAATCTATTTACAAGATGCCTTAGCCCTGTGCCTGCCTGGTAGCAGAAGGGAAATGAGAGAAGCAAAAGGAAGGCAGGGTGAATGGAGAACACCAAATGCACTTTCCTTTATAGCCGTGCCTCCACCTCCTGGCGGGAAGAAGCAGCCTCAGCGATCTTTGCCATCATTCTGAAGACTCCAGGGAGAACGTGGTACGCTCAGGGGTGTCAGGCTGAACTCCTACCAACGCTGGCCCTCCGATAGCTAGCCCCAGAGAGAGCTAAAGGCTCCTGCTTCACCATTTCGTTCATGAGGGTCGAATGGACCACAGGGGCAAGGGGACTGCATGAACTGCCCAGATTGTTCCAAATCCAGTGCTGGGCTGCCAAAAAGGCCACCTGTGTCTCCCCATGCTCTACTCTTCCTTCCTGTTGCCCCCAAGGCAGGCTCCACGTGTCCGGTCTTTGACTTGTTGGCAAGGCTTAGTGGGATACATCAAGAAAGGGGCCAGCTGACCTCATTGGCCGGAGTGCTAATCCCCTCCAGATGGGCTGGTGGCTTGTACCAAAGGCCTGCTGCCCAGACTGCGACAACTCTGGTCTCAGGGACCATGTGTAGCTGCGTGTGTGACAATGCCCTGTCTCTAGGTTCTTTCCTGCTCTATTCCTCCCTGCTGCTGACATCCTCCCTCTCCCCATCCACTCCTCTTTGTCTCTCTGGCAGCTTCTCCCAGCTATTTGTGTTGCTTGGCTTGGAGGCTAGGACAATGATCAAACTCGGCAGACCTCAAAGAAATAGTTTCTTTATAATCTCAGAACCCCCTCATTCTATACCTGCCCAACCCAAGCATGTCCTCCAGCTTCCTTTCCTGATGGCAACTCTGTGGAGTTTTCCAACCATCGTTTGTCAAGGATGGCCTGGAAGAGCATCTCCTAACATCGAGAGGCCAGGCGGAGGTCCAGGGAAGGTGCCAGCTTCCTCTGCAGCAGGAGTCAGATGGATTTGGGGAAGGGCTTCCCACACAGCAGATGCTCCCCATGAAGGAGAGTCCTTCCCCAGACCATCCTGCAGGAAGCAGAGAATGACCATGACCTCCTGTAGTGATGCTAGGCTTGAATGGGTAACCCCAAAGAGCTGTCTTGGTTCTGGTCATAGTAGTTTCTACAGTACTCAACAGTAGACGGCAATGTTGTCTTTCTGTTAAATATTAAAGCCTATGCTGAGCTCTATCCCTTCCCTAGCTTTAAATGAAGGGACCAGGTGGAAGATGGAAGGCCACTTCCTAACAGGGGCCTCCGTTCCTGGGCCAGTATTCACCTTGTCTTCACTCTGGTTCCTGTACTTGGTTTTGGTCCACTGACTCAGTTACATTCAAGCTTCTTTTTTTTTTTTTTTTTGGTTTTTTGAGACAGGGTTTCTCTGTGGTTTTGGAGCCTGTCCTGGAACTAGCTCTTGTAGACCAGGCTGGTCTCGAACTCACAGAGATCCGCCTGCCTCTGCCTCCCGAGTGCTGGGATTAAAGGCGTGCGCCACCACCGCCCGGCTACATTCAAGCTTCTTAATCACAGACAGAAGCAAGATCAGGTTAGTGACCCATGGAAGGTGAAGGGGCAATGAGAGGAGACAAAGGAGGGTAGCTGGGGAGGCAGAGGAAGGTCCCAGGCCAGAACAAGAGAAGCTAGGGTCTCAAGGTCACCACAGGACACAGTTAGGTTTATTTCGTGGTAAGCCGGTGCCCATGGGGGAGCTACAAGAATGGCTGTCATCACCTTGTGGCAGGGTTCCCAGTGGTGGCTGTAGGGGATAGTCTTGCAAGGCCTAAGTCTCTGATCAGCTGGAAATTTCTGCCTTCTGGCCCAGCTCAAAGGGTTCTGGGCAGTTACTGGTGTAGTAGCTTCCGTAGTTCGCAGGGCTCAGTGATAGGCATGGAGCAGGCTTGGTTTTCAAAAACGTAGACTGTGGCCCGGTCTTCTACTCGTCGAAGGGTGCTCAGGAAGGGCAGTTGTCGGGACAGGAAGCTCGATGGGTCTCCATCGGCCAGAATCAGCACCTGGGGCAGTGGCAGAGCAAAGCATGTCACCCGGGAGTAGGAACTAGTCATTGCAGAGCCCAGTGGGACATGATCTCTCCCCCAAGCCTCCAAAAGGCAGGATGTCGGGAGCCAGCCGAGTAGGGAGACGCAACAAAGGGAGGCAGAGGGTGAACCCAACTTTGCAGGAATGTGTACCTTGTTAGGGAGGTAGATGGAATGGACGCACTGTATCAGGGCCTTGGTGTCCTTGGCCTGAGGATCTCCACAGACCACAATCTGTACAGGAAAGTCATCCAGTGTCAGAAAGGGAGATGCTAGGCCCCAGATCTGCCAGAACCTCCCTGTCCTTCCTCCACCCATCCACTGTCCCTAAGAAGGGAAAGGACTCACTTCAGCCACCAGGAGGATTCATCAGATTTAATGCTTGGCAAACAGAAACACGTAGACCACACACTGACACACAGACACACACACAGGAAGGCACACAAGTAGCAATGTTATACATTGTGCTGGATATACAAATCTGGGGGGAGGGTATTCGGAAGACTTGATACACTGGATGGCACACAACATACCAAGAAGCATAGAATAGTTATATACATGCACAGCAGATGCCCAAAGAAAGTGGATGCCACACATATAAATACACACGAACATACTTGCATACATATGCACACACAGACACAAGTATTCATAGGCAAACCTGAGGCAAAACACTCTGACCCACACCAGGCCACAAGCCAGAAAAACGTGTGTGTGTGTGTGTGTGTGTGTACACTAAAGAGTTGACACAGCAATAAAGCACAAAGGAACAGAATTAATCAGACCACCATGTAGAGCCTTACAGAGAAACACTTCACCAGCCACCCAGCCACCAGGAACCCATATTTAGCCCCTTCATTTTTGCCTTTATACTCAAGACAGCCCAGTGACAAGACCTCACAGGCATGTCCCTGGCCCAGAGGCCTGTCTCCTCTGACACTACCCTTCTACAGACACCTCTGCTCCACAGATAGAAGACCCCCGACCTTGTAAGCACCTACACACATGTTAGTGAGCATTGGGGAGAGCACTGGAGCTCCACTCATGGCTACCATGCCCCGCTGCCCTCCTGGCCTGGGTCTCAATCCACATACCTCCCTACCTCCCTACCTGCTTGAGAGTCTGCTGTTGAGCTGAGAGGGCACGGACCATTTCAGGCAATGCCACCGGGACGCGGCGCATGCGCTCCGAGAAGGCCGTCAACAGGCACACACACTTGTCCAGCCAATCCTTGTGGCCAGTGAAGCTATGCAACCGAAGCAAGTTGTGGGCAGACACAGAGTTGGCACTGGGCTCTGCACCATCCTGGTCTGCAAGGGACAGGAGGTGGCATAAGGGGCATGGTCACTGAGTTTCAGGACTCTGCCCTAAGACTGAATCTGGGTTATGAAGTTCAGGGGTAGTCTAAAGAAGTACATGCCTTGTTGGTCTGATTGCTGCTTGTTTGTTTGTTCATTTTTTGTTTTGTTTTGTTTTGTTTTGTTTTATGAGATTGGGTTTCTCTGTGAAACAGTCCTGGCTATCCTAGAACTCACTCTGTATCTGTAGACCAAGCTGGTATCTAACTTACAGAAATCCACCTGCCTCTGCCTCCCAAGTGCTGCGATTAAAGGCATGTGCCACTACGGCCTGGCTATTTTTCTTTTTCTTTTTTTTACAGACCCCTCTATCCTGCCGAGGGGACTGGGAGGCACTCAACTTCTTCACGTCTTCTAATCCGTCTACACACCCTTCTGGGCTGCTGCCCGAACAGGCCCCAATCCCTCCGTGTCCCCCTTTTCAGGTGCTACCCCTGGCTGCTTTCAGCAGTGCCACCAAAACTAAACACCAGTCCTCTTGACGGGTCACCCTGATTTCTGTGTTCCTAATCTTCTCTACCACTGTCAGAGTGACTTCTTTACACTCAAGCCAGAGCAGGTCAAAACCCTCTTCCACTCCTGAGCCCTCACTTCCTTACCCCAGCATCCGCAGCCTCCTCCCACACCACTCCCAGTCTCTTGGTCTTCCATCACTCGGCCTATCCTCCTAGGGCTCTCTCAGACTCTCTCTTCTGCCTAAACTCTCTCCTAAGTGCCTCCCTGACCACACAGCTCCTCCTGGTTGACAGCTGTCCCACAGGTCTTCTGCGAGCTCAACGCTCTTGGGGGTGTGTTACAGTTTATACTCTTGCTGGTTACCAGTTTTCAGCTCCTACCCCACACTGCAAACTCCCTGCAGGCAGAGACCAAGGCATTCTTGTTTAACAAATGAATCCGTGGCTTTCAAAGACCACTGCATGCTCATGGGACAGCTAGACCCACCTCTCCATTGACTGCTACTACACTCGTGTGAATATTAAGAAGCAGGTTCAGAAATATCAGGTGACTACCAAAGTCACATAGAATAAAGACATGAAGTGAGGAACCCCCCCCCCTCAGGAAATGCCCAACCCTGACTAGGACCAAGGACTGGCCCACAGCCACACTGACCATCTTTTAGACGGAGGGGCAGGTCCGCTCCCAGCTCAGCCTCACTACAGAAGTAGCCACCACCTCGGGAATCCCAGAAGAGCCTGTCCTGTGTGTCCTGCAGGCGCAGAGCCCACTCGAGCCATGAGCTCTCCTGTGAGGCCTCATACAGGTCCAGCAGGCCCCGCACCACGAAGGCATAGTCCTCCAGGAAGCCCCAGCAGGGTGGGTTACTAGGGGTACAGGAGAGAAGGAGAAGTCTGAGGGCGGGCCCAGGAATAAGCAGACAGGACACTCGTCATGCCTTCTCTCGGTCAATCCTCAACATCCACCTCTCTTGAGGTTACAGTTAGCCCGTTTCCCGAAAGAATCAAGGGGTCCAGGAGTATTGAGTGTGCACACGGCAGAGTAGCGACTGATCAGGCAATTGAAGGGGAAGAACAGGGCTTGGAATCACATAAGATGGCCCCCTTGGCCTACCCAGCCCCCTACCTGTGCTCCACTGTTCCCCCGGTGCCTGCATAACATGTCCGCTTCAGGCGGCCACTGGCCACATCAAACATGTGCCGCTTGAGGAATTTGGCGCAGTTGGTGGCCTGAGTGACCAGTTTATCCATGCCCAGGACCGCCCCCGTCACAGCAAAGCCAGACACCATCAGGCCTGGAGGGAAAAGAGGCCAGGGGTGGTAAGAGGGCAACAAGAGCTCTCCAGGGACACCCACCCACCCGAGGCTCCAAGGGCCAAGCCCATGCAGATTATTTGGACTGTAAATCTGCATCTATTCCTTTCTAATTCAAAATAAAGACACCTGGGGGGAAAGACTGCGCTGATAGAAGGGGCTTAGCAAATAGGATCAGGCCTTAGAGAGGGCCACCCCACCGTTCCAGGCGGCTAGCATCTTGCTGTCCAGGTGTGCTTTTGGTCGATGTTTCCGGGCCTGGAAGAGCTTCTCCAGCCCCGCGTTGAGCAACGTGCTCACGGCTTCTACCTCTAGGCCAAAGCGGGCTGCAGTCAGCTCCAGCGAATACCGCACCGTTAGAACATTCTGGCCTTGCAGCTCCCCCTTGGGGTCCTGAGAAAAACAGCCTTAGTCAGAAGGAACCCATGCAGTTGGTGGGCCTGGGGTCCTCCTCCTGTGTCCCCGGAAGTCCTCACCTGAGTGGAGCTGATATTGCCTGCCTCACTGAGTCCATAATGCTTCATTAGGAGCTGGCCCGAGGTCAGTGGCTCGCTGGCGCCTCCCACAGGCTCTGGGAGCAGCTGTTGGACCTCTTTGACTGTCCACACGTAGAACGCACCCTCTTTTGGCTTCATGCCCCGCTCTGGAGGAGAATCAGCATCCTCGGCACTGTAGAAACCTCCGGACTGTGGGGACAGGAGAGTTGGCTGGTCACCATCCAAAGCCCTCCCTCAGCAAGGTCGTGTCGTGCCCCCCCCCCCCACCGCCTCAGTGCACACGCACCCGATGGCTCAGACTCCGGCTCACATACTGCAAGATGCCTTTGGCCACATCAGAGTAGAATTCATCACCAGAGATCTGTAGTGGATGGGAGGGAGGCTGTAAACAGAAGTCACTGGGGCGGCTCAGATTCAATAGAGGATAGTCACCCAGGAAAGTGAGGGGAGGGAAGCCCGGGTATCCAGGATGTGAGAAGGAATTATGGGTTGAAATTAGAAGGAAGCCACAGTTACCTGGAAGGCTTTGGGATTGGTAGCCAGGGTTGAAGTTAGGGGCAAAAGTCACCTGGAAGGCCTGGGAATAGACCACTGATAGCTGCGCCTGGTCATAGAGCATCTTCTCGAAGTGGGGGATGTGCCACTGGCGGTCCGTGGAGTACCGGTGGAAACCCTGTGCCAGGCAGGACGTAGGGCTAGGTTGATCTCAGCCTCTGTCACCAGCCCTGCTGTCTCTCCAAGGAACCTGGCCTCCTCCTCACCTGCCCCACATGGTCCCGGATGCCCCCGTTGGCCATCATTTTCAGGGTATGCAAGGCCATCTGCTGAGCCCGAGGGCCATCCTGAGTGACCCGGTGACTGAGCCAATAGGAGAACAAGAAGCTCAGGATCACTGTGGAACAGGAAGAGGAGGGTGAGAAAGTCTCTGATCCATCAGTCTCTGTCAGGCTGAATGGGGGAAACTTCCACTCTCCACTCAGAGGACACAGGCCACTGCCTAGTCAGAGGTCAGGTTATCATTGGTCTACTGGGGACCAGAAAGGTACTGAGTCGCTCAGCCACACAAGACAGACCAGGGTCACTGGGTCGCTTATCTAAGCCAAGACAGTCATGACATAGGTCAGAGGTCACTGACCAGGTGTGGGAAACTTGGGGGCCTCAGCAAATCCGCCATACTCCTCATCATAGCCTTCATCCAGTTGCTGGAAGCAGCGGCTGTTCATGGTGGAAGCCGAGGACGGCAGTTGTCGGTCACCCATGTTGATCTCAGATCGGGCCAGAAGGGCTGTGGTGACACGCTCGCTGTTTTCCAGAAGGGTGTTCTTGTTCTGTTTCCACTACCGGAGGTGAACACACAGCTGGAGGTCAGCATGGGCCTCAGCCTCCATGGTCCCTCCCCTCCCTGATATCCACCAACCTGCTCGCGGATTCTCATCAACACTGTTCGGAAGCCGACTCGAGTCAAACCATCCTCTGGTGGGAAGTAGGTGCCCCCGACAAATGGCTGGAGGCTGGGGGTCAGCCACACATTCATCGGCCAGCCCCCTCCGCTGCTGGTGGCCTGAAAGACAGAGGGTCAAGGGTCAGGAGAGCGGTCATACACAGGTGTGACGAGACTGCCACCAGAGATTGCGCACCTGCACGAAAGTCATATACACTTTGTCCACATCTGGCCGCTCTTCTCGGTCCACTTTCACACTGACAAAGTCCTCATTGAGCAAGTGCCCGATCTCTTCGTTCTGGAAGGACTCCTCCTCCATCATATGACACCAGTGGCAGGTGGAGTACCCCACTAGGACGGAAGAGGGACATGAGGGCAGGAAAGGGTCGCTGGAACCCAGAAGACCTCCCCCAACCTGCTGCCTGTCGCCGAACCCCATATTAGGAAAGGTGGGTGTATACCTGAGAGGAAAATTGGCTTGTTTTCCTTTTTGGCCTTGTCGAAGGCTTCCTGTCCCCAAGGGTACCTAAGTCCAACAGGAAGAGGCATCACTTGGCAGCCTTGGGAATCTCAGAGGAGCTTGGGCCCTTACCAGTCCACCAGAACTCACCAATCCACCGGGTTGTAGGCATGCTGCAGGAGGTAGGGTGACTTCTCATGGATTAGACGGTTGGGGGCCTTTTGAGGTGTGGGTGGAGGACAGTTGGTCCGGCTAGCCTTTCCTCCAGCAGGCATGGACACTGAATTATTAACTGTAGCACTTCGGTCCTTGTCCCGGGAGGAGCTACCCCTAGGGTAGGCAGAGAGGTCTTATAAACGGGGACCGCTTCTCCCTTGCCCACCCCAATCAGCTCGACTCCTCCCAGCCTCAGGAACTCCTACTCTCAGCCCAGCCCACCTTTCTGAACCACGGGGGAGACCGTGGCCTTTGTGCTCCCCCTTATGTTTTGGGGGTGGTGAGGAATGGTGGCTCATTGGGGGCTCCCTGCCAGGTTAGGCTCCCCCAGCTTCTCAGACCTGGCGGTAGGTAGGCTATCTGTGAGGTCACAGCGGGTCACAGTGAGTAGAATGGTCCTTCCAGCTGGGTTCTGTTACCCATGCAGGGCCCCTCCCTGGGGTGGTTGCACTGCAGGCATCCCTAGCATGCGTGTCAGTGGCCTGTAAAAGGGAGGGGCTACTGCCAGTGTCTGGACAGGTCAAAAGGAGTTAGGTCTGGGACTGGGCCAGGTGAAGGACAACCAGAAGTAGGCAGGGATGGCTAAGCCACAACAACCAAAAACAGAGTACAGGACACTCTGTGGGACCTGGTCTTGTACTATCCACACCCACAGAGCACCCAGAGAATCAAATAGGCTTGTCTCAGGGAGTTCAGCCTGAGAGAGTGGCCCTGGGAACACAGCTAAATGATAACAGGCCAGTGGCAGCGACCTAAGAATGTGACAGCGCATGGTGCTTCCGGGGCAGCTTTGGACAGCACAGCATTCTAGAAAGGCTTTCTAGAGGTGGTATATTAGGGTAGACCCAGAGCTAGCCCGGTAGCAGATAAGGGGAAGCAAAGAAAGGAAGCCTTCCTGCTGGAACCAAGGAACAGATGGTGTTGGGGAGGACCAGGCATGCAGAAAGATCTCAGCAGACACCACAGACCCGTGCCTGAGAGACGATCGCGAGCCCCACAGGCGCAAGGCATGTTGTAGTGACCTGCTCATACCTGCAGCGAGCGGCGAGGCTCAGCCCCACGCAGGGAGACCCGGCGGCTAGGGCCCAGTCAGGCCCACACTCCCAGTATTGCTGCTCCAGTTCGGGCGGTAGTTGCGAGGGGCGGACCCAGAGCCCGATCCTCGCCAAGTCTCGGGCACTGTGGCTGGTCTCCGAGCGCCGCCCGGCGGTAGAGCGCAGAAATACAGACAAACCTGCCGTGCTTTTGAAGCTCCTTCAGCTTCCGCGCCTAAACGTTGGAATAAAATGAGTTAGCTTTAAAGTGCTGGCGGGAAAAATTACCCTCGCCCTTGGGAGGGCGTGAGATCTCAGAGAATCCTATTATTGTGCGTAACCCTTGCCCCTTTCACAAGCGAGAAATGAGACTCCAACCGAAGGATTTGCTCAGGCAGCAAAATTTGCTTGGTTCAGGCTGCCCATCTCAAGGTCCAACCTAGAACCCACCTACTGCAGGAATCTTTCCCTGGAAGATGACGCTGAGCCAATACGTTCTATTGCATGCCCTATCCACTTGCTTCATTGGCTTTATTTAGCCAGGTTCGTGTCCACTGCTCTCTACCAGGCGCTGGACACCAGTGTGCTCCTCCTCAGCCTTTATTCACAGTCTATAGCCAGTAAATATAAAGTCACACACTGTGACAAGCACCTTGAGTGGGTATAATCTAGCAAGAGGCTTGATCTGGTAGACGGGAGAAGCAGGAAAGCTCCGCCAAGGAGAGGAAGTCCTACTTATGCGGTAACTATAAAGAATGAGAGAGACCTCGCAGTGGGTGAGAGAAGTAGCAGGAGGCACAAAAGGCTTAAGGATCCTGTGGGAAGGAGTTGGGACTGGAGAACAGCAGAAGGCCACCCAAGCATGGCTGGAGGGCGGAGAGTCAAAAGACAGGTGATGGAGGCAGACAGGAGCTAGTTTAGTTGGGGGTTTCTATTGCTATGATGAAAAACCATTGCAAAAAGGCAAGTTGGGGAGGAAAGCATTTATTTGGCTTCAGCATTGTTGTTCATCACTGAGGGAAGTCAGGACAGGAACTCAAACACAGCAGGAACCTGGAGACAGGAGCTGATGCAGAGGCCTTGGAGGGGAGCTGTTTGCTGGCTTGCTTCCCCTGACTTGCTCAGCCCACCTTCTTCTAGAACCCAGGACCAGTGGCCCAGGAATGGCACCACCCACCGTGGGCTGGGCCCTCCCCCATTGATCACTAAATGAGAAAATGCCTTACAGCAAGGAGGCATTTCCTCAGCTAAGGCTTCTTCCTCTGATGACTCCAGCTTGTGTCAAGTTGACACACAAAAGCAGCCAGTCCATCAGGGCTGGAATTCAAAGCAGGAGACAGGAACCATAGCAGAAGCCATAGAGGAACACTGATTACTGGCTTGCTCTCCATAGATTGCTCAGCCTGTATTTTTACAGCACCGGGGACCACCAACCCCTCAGGAGTGGCATTGCCCATAGTGAACCGGTCCCTCAAACATCAATCAAGAAAATGAACCACAGGCTTGCCCACAAGCCAATCTGGTGAGGACAAGCCTATGGTGCGTTTTCTCATTTGAGGTTCCTGCTCCCAAAATGACTCTAGTTTGGTGTCAAGCTGACAAAGGAGGTTAGGGAAGGGTAGGACCAGGTAGATTCTGAGAAAGGGGGATTGCTAGGGATGGAACCCAGGATCTCATACAAGCTACACAGGTGATCTGGTGCACAGTCACATCTTCGGGGGAGAAAGGGAGTTTTGATGACAGAAGAAAGCTGTTGGGCTAAAATCAGGAGAGCAGCCCCTTAGGTCTGTGCTACAGGTCTCTCTGGTAGGGAACACACTGGAAAGGAGAAAGAGTGGAAGCAGGGGTAGCGAGGTCATGGCAGCACCCAGGGGAGACAGGAGGCTTGCCAGGGGGTGGGGTAAAGTTACAGAGACGAGAGGGTGTCAGAGTCAACATAAAGGGTGAAGCCTTTCTCTGAAGAGTATGGAGACGGAGGAGGTCATGAGGTCATTTTGGGCCTATCGGTCTGAATGCCTTTGAGATGTCCAAGTAGAATGGAGGTGGCAAGGTTTGATGAATAGAAAGGAAAGGTTCTTCTGCGCAGCCAGCCATTGAGAAAATAGCATATTGGGAGCAGAGAGCTGAGTGGGGCTCGTATGCCTTGAATGCTGACGACACTGTGGGGCCCATGCATACTGTCAGAGACATTTGCATCCCGGAAGCAGAGCCACAGGGATCTAAAAAGCAACTAGGTGTGGTAATATCTTTTTTTGTGTCTCGGCTTCCATCTTCTCCCCTTGGCCTCCTAAGCCGAGACACAAAGAGCATGAGTTCAAGGCCAACGTGAGCTTCAAAGAAAGATCTTGTCTGAAGCAGGGGCTGTGGGAGAGGGGGGAGCACAGGGGAGGGGTGGCTCAGTCAATAAAGCACTCGAGGACCTGAGTTCCAACCCCAGAACCCATACAAAGCTAAACAAAAAGAGCAGCATTGTGCTTGTGATCCCAGTAACGGGGAGGCGAAGGCAGAGCTAGATGGATCCCTTGAGTTCTTTGCCCTAGCCTGGTCTACTTAGCAAAGTTCCAGGCCAATAAGAAACCACACCCTTGGGCTGGAGAGATGGCCTGATGGTTGACAATACTGGCTCCTCTTTCCAGAGGACCCAGGTTCAATTCCCGGCATCCATATGGTAGCTCACAACTGTCTTCAATTTATGCATGTGCTGCACAGACATAAGCAGGCAAAACACCAATACACTTAATAAAATAAGTAAATGAATGAAAAGGAACCCTGTCTCAAAAGGTGGACGGTACCTGAGAAATGACTCTTAGGCTGTCTTCTGGCATCCATCCACATACATGTGCTGTGCCATGTGTGCACGTGTGCGTGCGTACACACACACACACACCACGCACATGCATGCACACTGCAGAAGAACAGAATAAAATGCCTAAAGAGAAAAGACAAATGTCCGCTGGATTTAGTAAGCTGGGCCTTTTGCTGATGAGGGTTGTCTGGGTGACACCGGGCAAAGAGCAGGCAGCTCCCCACCCCCCAGCTAGGAAAGGGAAAGAGGAAAAACAATGGGTTTGATTTCGAGAGGGATGAGGTGAAGGAGGCTGTATATTGGTGGGCAGGAGCTGGCTGGAAGGAATTGATCTGAAGACCTAGAGGAGAGACAGGGCTCCTGACCCTGAGTCTGAATGTGAGGGCAACAGACAGGGGTGGGAGTGTGGACAGTGCCCTGGGTCACATGCTTCAGTGCCAGAAGAGCCGTGCCCAAGGGAGAGCAAGAGCCCTGTCATGAGTGCCAAGGATTTGGGGTGATGGCATCATGAAGGTGGATGAGAGGTCCGAGCCAGGGAGTTAATATGGAACTGGGGTGAGAACTGAGCCATGAGGAAAGAATGCTGGGAATGGGGAGTGCCCCAGACAGGGCAGAGCAGAGGGCCAGCCTTGGGGAGGAAGGCGAGCCTGGTAGCTCCAGGAAGCTAGGCCACCAACCTGTTCTTCGGGGCTCCGGGGGTGGAGGGGCAGAGCTATGGGGGAGTATCAGAACCCCGGGGCCACGAAGCACACTGACCCTTCAGGGTTTGGGTGGGACAGAAGACAGGAGGGGATGAAGAGTCACTGGTCTGGGAGCATCTGCATAGTAAACCCACAAGGAACTCTCGCAAGTAAGGAAACAGAGGCATAGACAGAGGTAAAGTCATTTACTCAGGAGCGCCTAACCACTCATTACCAAGCGATTATCATTAAGTTTGGCCCCAGAGCAGAGCTTGGCAGGCCCAGCTGACCTCCCAGCAGCTGCCCTTGCCCTTCCTACTGGCAGCAAGCAGTCTTGTGGCCTCCCTCCCTATGAGCAGAATAGTTCCTGCCCATGTACCCAGGAAGGGCAGGCTATTGTGCCACCTCCACCAGCGGTGGTGCTTCAGGCTGAGGAAACCCAGGTACAGTCCGTGACCCCAAAGAGAGTGGGACCAGCATCAGGCTGCCTGATAGGTCAGGCCCTAAGTCCCAGGCGCACATGGATAACCATGGTAACCCCCAGAAGCTCAGGGCCAGCCCGTGTTTGGTTTTCTACATGTTGCAACAACCCTCCAGAGGGCCAGACCTCTGGGGGTCAAGGTGGCTCCCTTCAGCCCTGGTGAAAGGGGCAGGGGCAGGGGCAGGGGCAGGGTGGGATTTAAGATGATAAAGTCAGACATAAGATAAGGGGGCTTCCCGTGGCTGGCTATGCCACAGCCGTATCCAGTGTTATTGGTGTGTCTACCTTGCTGCCCTCCTAGCTCCTGGAAGATGTGGGTTCAGACCTCCTTGGCTCCTGCTGGGTGAGCCCAGCATTTTGTCCAAGACAGTCAGTCAGTGTTTGCTGAATTAAACCTGATCTGGCACAGACAGCCGGACTGTCTGACTCTGAATTCCTGCCCCACTTCACTCCAGTTTTGTGAGCATACTACTGTACCCCTCAAAGCTTCAGCTAGCTATTAGGCAGGAGTAGTAAGAAAGACCTATGCCACCTCACTTGGGAGGGCTGGGCCCTTAGTTTATTGTTCTCCTCCTCTTGTCTTAATTTAAAAAGAAAAAAGAAAATGAGCCCAGGCTGGCTTTGAACTCAGTATCCTCATGCCTCAGCCTCCTTCAAGTGCTGGGACGACAGGTATGTGTCACCACCATATCCATCCAACTGTGTTTTGAAATACTTAACCCAGTTTTGGACAAGGAGCACTGCATGCTCAGCTTGGGTAGGGCCCTACAAACGCTGAAGTCCTGAGTAACAGTATAACTGCGGAGGTGTCTTGCAATATGATTACATGAAATTCTCTGCCTCAGGTACATCGCGCATCAGGGAATGAGCAAATGCTGTTACCCCTTGCTAGCGGGGTAGCCCATGTGTGACAGCGGATGGAGGCCTGAATGATTGAGAGCGTAGGGAAGGAAGGCACCAAGCCGACATGAGATGGGAATGGGAGATTGAGAGGGTTTTGAGGGAATTCAGACTATCAAGTAGTTTCCGCCTCGGTTGGTAATCAGTGCTGTGGTCCAGACCCAGCTGCCACACCCCTCAAAAAGTCCACTTGGTAAGAGCTGAGGACGTAGATTCCAGTCTTTATTAGGCGGGTGTAGTCTTCGTCCCCTAGACGTCAATCCCTAGCTCGTTCAGGATCTGTTAGGGGTCCTCAGGAGCCAGGATCAATGCTCAACCTGCACGACCGCCCTCGAGGAGGCGTGGCCTCGCGCGCAGGCGCCGAAGCGTCTCAAAGGAAGGGATTGGTGCCAGCCTGCGGGGGCAGAGGTCCCGCCGGGCCGGACGTGGGCAGCAGCGGCTGAGGCAGGGTCGCGGGCGGCGGGGCGAAGGCCCCCGCTTGCGGGAAGACGCTGATCGAGGCGGGGAGGGTCGCTCCGACCGGCACGCTACTGAGCGGGAGGGGCAGGGAGGCGCTGTAGGTCATGGAGCCCAAGGGCGCCCCGACGGGTCCCATCGGCAGACCCAGCGCGGGCGAGCCAGTGCGCATCTGGTTCAGGGTCGGCCTGCCCTGCTCGCCCGCGCCAAACGGGTTAGTAGGGGACGGAGCACCCAGACCTGTGGGCGAGAGAACAGAGGATAAGGGGCTTTGCAACGGCGGGAGTGGCACAGCCCAACGGGGTCCCAGATGCCAGGCCAGGGTTCTACCTGTCAGAAAGGGGTTCCGGGTCCTTGCAGCCAGGGGTGTCTTGACTAGTGAGTCCAGGTTGACCAAAGAAGAGGCGGAGGGGCCCAGGAAGGACTCCGGAGTCCGGCAGGGGCGCACCTCCTTTCCTGACTGTAGCGCCTCCCCTAGAACACCCAGGTCAAGGGCTTCAGAGTCCTTCATGCCATTTTGCTTGCAACTGGGACTGGTGTCTCCAAATGGGTCTAGTTCTGAAAGAAAGGTGATCAGTTCGGCGGTGGGGAAGGAAGAGGGCAGAGGTGCCTTTTGAGTCCCCCCTAGACCAAACAGCTGTATCCCAGGGCCTCTTACCCACAGGACTGCTAGACTTCCCCAGGGCGAGGGCCTGGGCACCGTCCAGGCTCTCCTTCGGCTCTGTGGATTCTACAGGTTTGGCAAATGGGTCGAAGGACGAGGCACCACCTAGAGCTAGTCAGAAGAAAGAGGGAAATAGAGTGAGCCAGAGAAAAGGGTAGAGATGGGTCTGAGATACGGCCTTCTCACCATAGACAGTCTCCGGTACTGGAGGGAAGGGGACCCAGCTTCTCACCCATGTGCCTTCCACTTACCAGAGGCGTCAGAAGTCTCCAGAGAGGCCCCCCAAGGGTCTGTTCCAGTGCTGGGGAGTTTGCGGTTGGGGGAGCTTGGTGCCCAGGGGTCTGCCATGGGGGATCCGGCAGGCGGCACTGGGGTCCTGCCCCAGGGCTCGGAAGAGGAAAGAGTAGGAAGCAAATCCCAAGGCTGGCTTTGGGACAGGGCATGTCCAGAGGGAACTGGAGACCAGGGATCTGCCGAAGGTCCCCAGGAAGAGCCACTTGGCTCAGTGTTCGGCCTGAGACCTGGAGAGGAGAGGGAGATAGCACTAACATTATCCCAACACTCCCACACCCTTTGTCCAGGGCCCTTCTCATTTGCCCAGCCCAGGTTGGGTGGTGTGGTACCCACTTCACAATTGGGATGCTAACTTGGGAGCCAGTGGTACCCTCAAGTCCATGTTTAACAAATAAGCCCAGGAACTTGGACACCCAAACCTGGGAGTATTGGCCTCATCAGGGCTTGGCTAGTCAGTGAGGGCAACCAGGCCCTCTGTAGAGCTTCCCAGAAGCTAAGATCTGCAGATACTCCCCCCTTACAAAAGGCCCTCTCCCTGAGGCAGCACACTGATCCCCAGTTAAAGAGAGGAAGTGATTTGCCAATAGGTGGCTGGAAGGAGGAGGCTCCTAGAGGCCAGTCTGAGGGGGGCCTCTTGAAGCCCTGCATGCCCACCTGGGATGTCCCATGGGTCAGCAGAGCAGTGTGTGGAAGGCAGGGCTGGGGCAGGTGCGAAGATGTCCGCCAAGTCCAGGATGGAGGACTGTGGAGGGGAGAGGCAACCATGGCTCAGAAGTGGGTGGGGCTGAGAGGGAGGGGAGGCCTGACCCGATGCCAGCTCATTCCCCTCCTTTCTTCATTGCACAGGCATCTTTTAATGACCCCTCACCTCTGATCAGCATTTCCCATTTATAAAACGCTTCCTCGTCCATCCAGTGTCCCATCTCATAACACCCCTGTGAGGTAGGTAATGTACCTATGTGACAGATGAGCCAACTAGCTGAAGCCCAGAGAGAGGAAAGGGTTTGCCCAGAGTTATATAGTTACACAATCAGAGAGAGGCAGAGCTGTGCTACATCCCGGGCCACCAGAAAGGGGTACTCTAGACAGTTATATTTTTTTTTTATGAGGGGGCGGAATGAGTCTATTTCCCTAGTCCAGTACTCAAGAGAAACTGGCCACCACAGACACAAGAGAGGAAGAAGAGAGAGGCACCCCAGGGACAGAATGAGTAACCTGGGAAAATTATCTTGCTTTCAGTGGCCACCTGCTCCCCTTCCCGGGGAACCTATTTTCAGCACCATGCGCTTGAACCAGCTCCTAATCCAGACCCACAGTATCACGTGATCCTACGGTGTGAGAGCTGGAACTGTCCAAAACACCCACTGTGCAAAAAGGGAAACTGAGGCCAGTCATTCAGTGGCAGGAAGTGCAAGGCTTCTCCATCATGACTCTGATAGGCCATTTCGCTTCACCAACTCCTGCTGTGTTCCCGCCACCTTCATTTCCCACTTAGTGCTTGCAGCAAGCTCTGCTCTGCACATTGTACTGATGCCAACTCGGCTACATCCAGTCCTGGTCGAGCGGCACTCCTCAGCCCATTGTCTACCTGACTAGTTTTCAGCTTCTCCTCCTCCTTTCTCTCTTCTCTCCCAGGCTCTCTGTCCCGCCGCCGATGGCCAGCAGGTTCTGCTCCATTCGCCACTGGAGAGTCATCTTCCTTCCAGGACCTCACCCCCTGCAGGAGGGACAGGTAGGGCATGAGCAAGGGATTGGGGGTCAGCAGAGAGCAGGTGGGAGACACCCAAATTAGCGCAGCAGAGAAGCTGATTAGTGCCCCTTGATCCGCCACCAATGCCGTCACCGTCACCGAATTGTGGTAGGCACCTGTGGCCCGGGCGAGTTTGCCCCTATACTACCTTCTCATGCTCCTGCCGGCTCAGGCTCAGAGCCAGCTGCAGCTGAAGGTCCTCATCCCTGTGGGAGGCTGGGGGGACTGGCTGTGAGGGAGGAAGACAGGGATGAACTTGGCCCAGTGCTCCCACCCCAGGGCTAGCACAGTCCTGCCCAGGCAGAGTGATGGAGACAGAGATGCCCCTTGCTCAAGGGGCTGGGCCTTGAAAGGGTGGCTGTCTCCCTGCTGTGGGTCTGAGATGCAACTTAAGAATCAGCCTCCCAAGTAGAGGCTAGTGAGCCCCAAACTTCTTCCTTCCTCCACAGCCACCCTGTGCAGACTCGGGTCTCACCTATCTTTTTCTTCTAGGTACCCTGACAACCTCTCTAACCCACCCATGGAAGAGGCATGAATGTTTCCAGCCTGGTCGGTCCATAGAAGTCATGGCAAAGATGTGGAGGTATCGGAGGAAGGACAGTTAATAGAGGGAGCAATAGTCCCCGTGTTTTCTCAGAACATGTCAGCACACACCTCTTCTAAGCACAAAGAGAGGAGCAGGCCCCAAAGGTACACCACAGACCCCCAACTACACACCACATCTTCTGGGTCCTGCTTGAGAACCACCAAAAGTTGGAGTCCGTGACTGGGACAGATCAGGCACATCGACGTGCCCTGTGCCGCCTTGGGAACTAGAGCGGGTCTCCAGGTCCAGGGTGGAGAGCCCAAGCGGAGGCTAGTGAGTACCAGACCTCCTTCCTTCCTCCACAGACACCCTGTACAGACCCAGGTCTCACCTTTTCAGCCTCCTCACGGCTCATGGCCAAGGCCAGCTGCAGCTGCAGCTCTTCTTCTCCAGACGTCTGGGGCCGTGCCTGCTCCAGGTCTGAGGCATAGCGCGGGGATGAGGACGCAGCTGTAACAAGTGTGGCTCCCGTGAGCACACCTGTCCCCATGGGCCCCACACTCCTCTGCCTGCCCAGAAGCTGGGGCTCACAGAGGGTGAGCCAAAGGAGACTGGCTATTCAGGCGCCAGTGAGACAGGCAGCACACTGGACACCTATTATGGATTTTCCACTGCACTGCTAAGGCAGATGCCCGGGCCCCTTGGGCAAGGAGTAGACAATGCAGGGGGTGCCTGGCCATGGTCCTAAGTCAGGACTTAATGCAGGTCCCTGACTTCAGCTCTTGAACTCTTCCAATAGGACCGTAGCCTGCTTGGGGCCACAGGGATTAGGAGGAAGGGATCTGCCAATCAAAGAAAATCACAGCCTAGGAGCCCAAGTAGGCCATCATGGGCTTTATGGAGGAGGGCCGTTCTGGTATTCCCCGGGTCACAAAGGCCTCCACCACTGTGGCAAGCCATCAGAAAGGATGTTTCGTCATCAGCCACCCTTGTTTTCAAGGACAATACTCGAGTGGTGGGGGTTTACAGAACGTCAGGTGTCTGAGTAAAAGGGTCAAGGGCATTCTTGGCCTTGTCTCCTTCAGTTCTCAGATCAAACAATAGAGGGAGGTAAGTGGACCTCTGCTCTACAGAGAGCTGGTTGCCCAAGCCACGCAGCTTGGAAGGAACAGAATGAATGGTATGTAAATCCAGAGCCTTAACCTTAGGTAGTGGTGCACGCCTTTAATCCCAGCACTTGGGAGGCAAAGGTAGTCAGATCTCTGTGAGTTCGAGGCCAGCCTGCTCTACAAGAGCTAGTTCCAGGATAGGCTTCAAAGCTACAGAGAAACCCTGTCTCGAAAAACCAAACCAAACCAAAACAAGTCCAGAGCCTGCATTTCGACCTCCACGCCGCCCTCTCAACAGCTAACTAATGGGGCAAACAACTGATGATGTCATTAGTTCATTTGCATCACTAAGCACCTACTATGTGCAGGCATTGTGCTTTCCACGTTACATTCTTTTTTTTTTTTTTTTTTTTTGGTTTTTCTAGACAGGGTGTCTCTGTGGTTTTGGAGCCTGTCCTGAAACTAGCTCTTGTAGACCAGGCTGGTCTCAAACTTACAGGGATCCGCCTGCCTCTGCCTCCCGAGTGCTGGGATTAAAGGCGTGCGCCACCACCACCCGGCTACCACGTTACATTCTTTATCTGGATGGGTTCTCCCAACTTCCTTTCTGAGATAGGAACTATCTGTCATTTATTGTTCCTGGCTACAGAGCCAGGACTGTGGCTGGGCTACCCACCCTCTCCAGTCATACTGTTAGGGTCTACTCACAGGTGTAGGAGGAGGGGGAGCCCCGAGATCTTCGGCTGAAGCCCAGCTGCCCGCTGCCAATGCCCATGCCTTCCAGGGCCATTCTCTCTTTGGTCTTGAGAGCGTGGGTTCGCTCTTGCCGCAGGCGCTCCTCGTCTTTGAGCAGAGCCATCACCTGCTTGACCTTCTCCCGAACGTTGACGCCTTGGTCCTTGCCATCACGGTCAATGTACTGGAAGTCCTTGAGTGTCTGGATGGTGTAGAGGTTCTCACGGCATTGGTGGGCCACACGCTCCGAGCCCGTCTTGAGCAGGTAGTCCAGCAGTGTCAAAGCCTTGTATACATGTCGCCAGTTCTTACCGCTGTCATTGAGCCTCCGCCACAGCATGCCCATGATCTCAGCAAAGGCCACTGTGTTGAAGGTCAGGTCAGCAATCTCTGACATAAGGGAACTGGGTGGGCCCCAGGGGTCATTGCTGGTGGCCTCGCGCACCTTGACCTCAGCCTCTGAGTAGTTGTGAACAATGTTCTTCACCTGGCGGCGGAGCGCAGAGGTTGTCATGGTTGGGGACTTGGAGGTGGGCAGCCCCCGTCCCCGCCGGAGGTAGAGGGCTGAGGGCCACCGTCTTGAGGTCACGGTCTCGAAGGATGGGCCGCCTTGCTTTCAGCAGGGCGGCTGTGTCCTTGGGTTCCACATGGGGCTGGGAAAAAGAGGACCTGGGATTCAGGATCAGTGGCTCCTTCACTGTCCGTTTCCTCATCGAGTATGGCCTGGCCAGACCATCCCTGCTGCCAGTGAAAGCTTTTGGCCGACACTTTTATCTTTCTTGCCGTATTCAGTATTCAATGGACCCTGTTTGGTATTCTCGTCTATACGACCACCAGACCAAGATGTTGAAATCCCTATATCTAGTCACATATGGGGACAGTGGGACTCAGAATCGGTCCACGATTCCTTTGCGGTCACAGAGCTCCCCCTCCACCTGAATGTGTGGCTTCAAGGATCACCCAGTGACCACCAGGAATGTCACTCTCCCGCCTCGCTCATGCTTGTCTCCTCCGCCATTTGGCGCTGTGACCTTTCCAGCTTAGCCATTTATTCTCTCTTCTCCTATGGCCATTTTTCATAATTTAATTCTCGCAACACTTATTTCCTGAGGGTCTCTCCCCAAGTCCCGCAATGTGCTTGTAGAATACCCACGGCCCAGTGAAAGGGTACGATCACGGCCCAGTGTGGGCATGCGCAGGGGTAAAGGAGGCACAAGCAGGGAAAATAGTGGGCAACTTCCTATAGGAGGTGGCGCTGAGCTGGAGACCAGACGCAAAGGGAAGAGTGAGGAGAGGGAAGCAACCAGCAAAGTGGGGAATCTGTGAGTACTGGGGCACACCCCCTGGCCTCCGCCACAGACACACAGGAGTGCCGTGGTGACCGCCTACGGCAAAGGGCATGTAGGTGGCAGGGGTAAAGCTGACAATACCCAAGTCTCCTTGAGACTAATTCAACACTTACTGTCCCTGTCGCCTAGTTAGCTAATTAATTTAATCTAATTACTTGTCTCAGAACCACCTTTTCAGCCAGAACGGAAGTTCCCTGAAGACAGGGGCAATTCAAGCAAACTACCAAGGCCCTAGGCACCCAGCAGACCTGACAGCCCAACAGAGGCAGACTCAAAGGGACAATCAGCCCCATGTCTTCCCACAGCCTCAGGAGGCATAAGAGTCCACCAAGGCCTTGTCAGAGACCCAAAGTAGGAGCCTCCTGCCATAGTCATGGCACTAATATAGTTTTACACACGAATACATGTGCGTACACACAAACACACACACACACACACACACACACACACACACAGAAGCTGGGTCGGCAGAGCCTCCACTTTCTCCATGAAAGCCCCCTACTACCACAGAGATCTCCCCTCCCGGATCGCCCTCGGGCGGGCCAGCTGTCCCAGCCTCCTGAAGGATAGGTGTGAAGGTTGTGTACAGGAAGTTTGTCCTTCCAGTGCTGCAAGGGAATGATCATCTCCGTTCTGAGTACCTGCGGGTCCCAGTCTTGGGCCGAGGGATGAGAGTCTGTGAAAACTGCGCCCCCTGGCCCATAGGGCTGCCTACCTTGTGTCTCTCTGTCCAGCTGGCCTTCTGTGAGAATGGCCACAGCCACAACTTGTTTAACTCCTGCCCTCCCCCTCGCTAGTGACTCAGACCTGTGTTCACCTCCCCAGTGGGAGGGCGGGCTGGCAGTGGCAGAGTCAAGATGGGGAATAATTGTGAGCGAAGCCCGCCCTGGTGTACTTGCTCCTCCCTGCTGGGCTGCTGGAATTGGCAGAACCAGTCAGGTCAGACCTCCTGACTCTACCAGAGCCCTACCTGGGCCTGGCTTCCCAGGCCTTCTCACTTTGCCAGGGTGGGTACAACCAGCCTTCATGGGAAGGGACCCTCTGTGTAGGCACCATGGCCAAACCTGGATTTTTCTCCTAGGAACAAGGTGGACATTGCTTACACATCTTTGCTGGAGCCTGGGAAAGGAAGGGACCAGAAACAAAAGGAGATGCCTGAACCTCCACCCCAGCCGTTCCTCTACTCTTAAGGAGTTTAACATAGTAGGGACACAGTAAGGAACATGAGGGGCAGGGTACGGTCCAGAGCAGGCGTGAAGCTGAAGCTGAGAGGAAAGGAAGGCGGGAGGAGCGGCTGGGAGCCCTGCCAGCGGTGTTACAAGCAGAAGGTTTTATCGAACACAATATGCCCAGGAATAAAAGGGAGTGAAACACAAACCCAGCTGCCGATAAGACGGTGCGGCAGCGGCAGCCCCGGGGCAGCGGGTATGGAATTACTGCAGTGACCTTGAGCCAGACCCTGCCAGGTGGAGGGAAGGGCGCTCAGCAGCCAGGACCTGGGGAGGCCACTTTAGAGAGGGAAAGAAGGCAGGAGGGTACTAGTAAGAGAGAGGGCATAGGTTGGTCTGGGGGTGGGGGCATAGAGTATAGACTCCCTCCTCCACACGGGTCCTCAAAGAGGAATTGGAGTGGAGGGACTTCTCAGGACACAAGTCCAGAAGGGTGGCAGGGTGGGGGATGGAGAAATTCCTAAAAGTCAGCACTGAGGAAGCAGATGGCATCCCCAGGGTGGAGGTTCAGAGAGATAGAAAGAACCAATCACGCACGAATTTGCCAAAGTATGTGTGCATCCCCACCAGCCAGCACCCCTACCCATCTTCTGTCCCCATCAAGCCCAGAGTGAGCAATGGGGAAGTGGCAGTGTCCTTCTCGCTGCTAGAGGGATGTGGGACTGGATGGTAGCTAACCTTAGGCTGTCTGGCTTCATCAGACCTGAGTTGGCTGTGTCCAGGGGCGCACTGGAGTGGACTAAGGGGCCACCCTAAGGTTAGAGGTGCAAATACGGAGATATGCCAGGATCTGAGGGGAACACCACTGAGAATCTCCAGATGGCCCTGCGTCCCTTTCTGGAGGGACCAGGAAGGTAGGAAGGGTTGCAGGTAAGAAGCCTCCAGGTCCTCCTCCACTGCCCTGCCTTGCCTTTTCTCGAGCCTGGGAGAGAGACTAAATCCTGACTGAGCCCACTCTAGCCCCCGCCCTCATGCAGGGCACCACCGTGGCGCGGGAGGGAGCTTACCTCCAGTGTGGGCTCCCTCACCCCAGCCCCAGCAGGCTCTGCAGTGAACCTCTGACTTGTGGGGGATGGTACAGCCTCAGGAACAGCTCCAGAGCCATCCACCATAGACCCTGGTCTCGGGAGCCCCACCCTCGACCAGAGGCACAGGGCCCTCTGAAGGACAGCAGAGTCCCCCAGCAGGTTGCAGCTCAGCCTCTCGGGCGGCTGCCTCTCCGACTCCTGCCGGCCAGCACTCTCCGGAGGAAAGTTGTTCAGCTGGCCAGGCAAGTCTGCCTCAGCAGTAACAGGACACAGGATGACGGGCGGGCGTGTTTAACCCCTTCCTGCTGTCTGCCGGGCGGTGCCTTCGGGGAGGAGGCAGGCCTGTGTGTCTGCCGGTGACCTCAGGGGTACAGACCTGGGACTGACCCACTCCCACCCTGCAGCGAGTTGACCTTTCTACTGCCTCCTTAGCTAGAAGGGGGGGTGGGGGGAAAGGGTGGGAGTGTAGGCAGCTCGTACCCCTACCACGCCCTTACCCCTCCTACCCGAGAGGACAGTAAAACAGAAGGCAGAACACCCCCGGGGGTTGTCTTTTCCTGTTCCCAGCTGGCTTCGCCTGGCCTCTCCGACTCTGGGAAGGCCCTGCCGCCTCTGAACCGCCTTCCTCCTCATCTCACCTGGAGAGTGCTGAAGGCTCGTGAGGTATGAGTCCCACAGGATTTTGCTGTGCCCCCGAGCTGCCGGCTGCCCTTGATCCACTGCTGCTCCTAAAGACCCTCAGCCCACAAGTTTTTCTTTTTCCCATTTGTTACAACAGAAACCCCAGGATGACCCGAGCAGGCACTGCCTTTCTGTCCCAGCTGCTACCCTTTACCTATTTCACAGTCCGCATTCCTTCGTTCCAGGAAGGAGTGGGAATTCTTAAAGCTGTTTTGTTAGTTGTTTCGCTTGAGACCTTGTCTCCAGGTGTAGCCCAGGCTGGCCTCAGAGTCATTATCTAGCTCGGGCTGATTTTGAATTTAAAACCTTCAGTGTCCCACTGAGATTACATTTTTCACCAGAGCAGAAAACTGGCTCCGGGCCAGATGTGTTGGCTGGAGGAAGGGATAAAGCAGACTAGAACCCAAATCCTAACCTCTGGTTTAGGACAAGGGTGCTAAAGAGAACAGACCGGGAGAGGAAAACAGTACTTGTGAGACTTTCTTGGATTATCACAAATAGTTGTACTTTTGTTTGTTTTTCTTCAGACCTGGGGTGGGTCTGGGCTTGGCCCCAGTTCCTCTGGGGTTTAGAAAGCTTGGCCAGTGACACCTGAGGGATGAGGAGAGCTGAAGTAGAAGACCTCAGGAAGCCAGATCTGGTTCTGCTTCTGCTCCTAGTCTCTCACTCGGTCACTTGTGTTGACTTCAGGAAACATGACCCTGAAAACGTGGGCCTGAGGCGGGGACAATCTGCCCTGTCACCTGACTTCATTCCTTGCCTTGCTACCCCCTTGTTCTTGGGCTTGTCATTTGCACATCTCCTCCCTACATGTGGGTGGCTCCCAGAACCACGGGTGGGCAGGTGGGATACAGACATCACCTGACACAGTGGAGATCCAGCATGCTCAGAGGTACAACGGAAGTGGTAGGAACCTAAAGATTCTTTATTGACTTTTTCTAACCCTTTTCCCAGGAGGCAGCGTGGGCCCAAGAGTCAGCTGCAAAAATGCAAAGGCTCTTCAACACTCTTTAGGGGGCTGAGCTCATCTGCCAGGACCATCATGTCAGTAATCAGGGTATCCAACAGCCCGTAGACCTGAAAGAACGGGACTGACATCAGAAGCGAAGGGCTCGCTCACTCTGCAGAAGGCACCAATGTATCGGCCTTGCAAAAAGAGAAAATACGGAGAGGAATGCCAAAGTTGTACAGTGAATTGCTGCGTGTAATTGCTTTTTAGATCTGGAGTGGGCCTGGGCTCAGACCCAATTCTGTGTTGGTTTTCCAGAAGCCAACTCTCCTTCCTGTAAGATCATAGATCTACACGCTGAAGCTTCCAAAACCGAGTCTGAGCCTTCTGCTGCAGCTGGACCACACAGCCTAAGAAAACTGACTCTTAGTACCATAGAATCAAAGAAGGGATTATACCCCGAGTCCCCAGAGCCCTATCAATACTTTCTAGACCTCATCAGCCATCAGAAAACTCAGTGATGTCACAGGCAGCAGTAAACAGAACTGCTGGTCAAATGAGACCCTAGGGTGGTCCCACAATGTACAGTAATGTAAGCCCAGGTTCACAATGCTTGATCTGTGAAAGACGAAGTATCCCTGTTAGATAGGATGACATAGTGAACGTGGTTTTGTAGACCTCCCCACACCTCAGAAAAACCTGCAGTAACAAAAGTCCAAGATGGCCTGGGGGCATCTCTGCAGGCCTGCTGCTGAAGATCAGATCCTGATGAAGTCTTCTTAACGAACGGACACATGTCCTTCCAATGTACATCGCCCCCTCTAGAGCTCGCCTAAAATTCCATTCCCGTGTGAGTGCTGGGAAATCTGGGGACCTTTAAGAGGTCTTTGAGTCGTGAGGAGCCCACCCTCGCAGAACAAAAGAGTCCTAGCTCCTCCTTTTGTGCACCTTCCACATGAGGCCAGCTGCCCTTCTGCTTTGGGTCCTGAGTGAAGCAACATGAGTGTCCTCTCTCCTCCCCTCTCTCCTTCTCCCTCTCTCCCCCATCTCTCCCTCTCCCCTCCCCCCCATGCCCTACTCCTGGGCTTTGTGGCCTGCAGAGCCTAAAACCAAATCAGCTTTTCTTATAGCAACAGAAAGAGGACTAAGGCACCTACAAGGTGTTCTCCCAAGAAATGCGCCTGCCAGGGTGGACCTGTGGGGAGGTGGGGGGGAGGCAGCTCTGGAAAGGGAAGGGTCTCTTTCCTGTTGTGTTCCTGAGAGTCTATTTATCAAAGGTCGGCAAGAGGCACCCTACGTCCCATCATATCAAGCCCAGTGAGGAATTCTGCATGACTTCTGGGGTCACTCAGAGAAAACTCCAAGGCCTCACACGGGGCAGCAAAGTCCTTCTTGCCCACCGGCCCTGTCTGTAGCTTCACTTCCTAACCACTTTGCTGGCCCACTCCTCTTCCGCACCAGCTGCTTCCTCTGCCTAAGGCAACCTTCCTTGGCCTGCCTTCATTTCTCTCTGGTATTTTTTTTTGGTAGGTAAAAGCAGGTGCTCCTCAGTGGAATAAAGGGAATGAAAGATGCAGGTGTGAGGATGAGGAGGTGTGCGGTCGGTCCCCTCTTTCCTTCACCTCAGCATGCAACCTCTGGGTATATTTCTCCTTGACCAGGGGGTCTATGGGCTCCTGGGAAGGGACCGTGCTGTCAGTGGTCGGATCTTCTGAGGAGAGCCTGTCCCGGCTTGCAGACTTCACCACTTTCTTGTCATCCTTCGTCTTCTGTTTCTTGCTGTTCAGGCGGTCCTGCATGAAGAAATGGAGACCCCATAACCTCGACAGCTTCTGAGGGAGGTATGATGTTCTCTCCAGAGGCTCTCCTGGAGCCACTCCAAGAGTTCTCCCCAGTCCCATCCAGGGTGCAGACCACACCTGCACATACATACCTCTTTCCCTGGCGTCTTGGCCCCCTTTTTTTCCTCTTTGTCTCTGATACCTGGTACCTTCTTTTCCTGGGCTGCCCCTTTCCGCTCCTCCTTCCCAACTTTACCGACTGCCACCTTTGCTTCTGTGACTGGAGGGGACTTATGACCTAAGAGGGGGAAAGTGGGAGACATACTGAAGGCCCCCTATGGCCTGGCCTACACCACAGGCTTATGCCAAGGTGAGCTGGAAAACAGGCTCAGTAGGCAGAGAGCAGAGAGGGCTAAGGGGGGGGGGGGCTTCCTTGAGCCCTCCACGTGACCTTATGGAACAAGACTGTGTGACAAGAGCAAGAGACAGTTCAATCCCAGCTCCAATATATTTAAACTCCCAGTGACTCAACGTGCTAAACAAGGGGCTCCACTGATGTGAGCCTCAAATCCTGGCAACAGATACAAAGATGGATGAGCCCCACGTCTATGGACTCCATCACATACCTACCATAAGGGGATAAACAGCCAAGGTCCTGCTGCCTTCAGGGCAGAGGACTGAGGAAGACCACAGAGAGGTGAGACCTTACAATGTCTGACCTTGCTCTTCTGAGACGTCCAAATAAACAGTCTCCTTCTCAGGCAGGCCCAAAAGAGCCCTTAGCCATAGCGACCGGCTTACCAGGCTGTCAATCACATCTCGCCACAGCTGCAAACTGGAGGAAAAGACACCTTGAAGGAAGGCCAGCAGGCTTCACCTGTCCTTGAACCTTCCGAGGCTGGGCTGCCTCCCTTTAAGGACTCCAACGAGGGAAACTACCAGGAAAATGCCACGTTACCAAGCAGCCAACCCTCCCTGATACTCTGCAAGTGTTCACATTGGAATTTGGCTTCCCTGTGGCAGCCAAAGACCTAGAGATTAGGTCTAGGATTAGTGTTAAGAAGCCCGGGTGAACTCAGTCTTGCTTCAGAGTCTAAATTCCAGCTTGGAGCGATGGCTAGACTTAGGCTCCACAGGAAGGGCTGGGCCTTGCACAAAATTCCCGGTATGAAGTTCCGGGGGACTGTGTCCTATGGAAACCCAGCCACTTAAGTCTACCCAGGCAATGGTAGGTTGGCTACAGAGTGAAGCTTGTGAGGTTCCCTCTCTCTTCAAGTGTCTTCTGCCCCTCCCCCCATTCTTCTGCTCACTGAGAAAGAACAAGACAAGGGGAAGGGGGAGGGGCAAACTTTTTGTTCTGCTGCGACTGCTCCCCAGAGAAGCCACAGGCAGCTGTGGGGCTGCTGTGGCAGGTTCCAGAGGGTGAGACGGTTGCTGCATTTCTTAGCATCCGAGCTCAAGGGAAACCTAGCCTCCTGGATTCTGGAACTACCTTCCCAGGCTCTAGGGAAGGAGACCTGGGGTGGTCCCCTCAAGGATACCTACCACATCTGGTGCAGGATGTCAGACTGCAATGGCTTCTGCTCCTGGCATAGCTCCATAGCTGCCTTGCTGAGCCGGATGAGGCCATCCTCTCTCTGGGCCTCCTCAGGGAGGGTCAGCACTGCCTGGTTAGGGTCATGGACACCATGGGCAACCATTCTGGACCAGAACTCCAAGGGTCCCTGTGTTCTCTAGCAATGGGCCTGGTTACAGAGAACAGGGCCCCAAAACTAGAAGCTATGGAAGATGCTTCCATATGGGAGCCTGACACCTCCCGCAAAAATCTGTTCCCATGAACCTCACTCTTCAAGGCTTTCACAGAATCTTCTTATTTAAAAAAAAAAAAGTTTTGACTCAAGAGACTGTTTTTTTCTGGGCCCTCAGGTTTCATCTATGTGCTCATAGGGCAAGGGGGGTTGCTGGAGCCTCCCCAGCTGGTTCCAGAAAGGAGCAACGTACTCAGGGGCTTTCTCCACCAACCCCTCAGAGCCTTGGGGGTACCTTTCTGAAGTCCTCCAGGCAGAGGTTCCACTTGGGTGGGGGAAGGCTTTCCAGCTCCCAGGGGCTCCTGGTAGGCTCCATGTCAGGGCTCTCCTCCACAAGAATCTCCTCCATGATGCTCTTCCGTGGAAAACTCCTGGTGCCAGTCTTCTGAGGGAGGAAGGGCTCTTGGAGTCCTCTGAGGCTATCCATCTCCTGCCTCGAGAGCAGCTGAGGGGCCTCCATTCCCGGGCCCCCGCTGCTCACCAGGTGATGGGGGTCTCCCTGGGACTTCTCCATAAACATTAAGGGCATCGGAGCAGGCCGCACTCTGGAGTTGAGGGGATCCTCCTGACCTGCACCGGCCTCCTCAGTCTTCAGGAGCAGGCTGGAGTAATGCTGCCACAGCTCCTGCAGGTCTTGGATCACCTGATGCTGGTAATGCAACTGCAGCCAAGAAGAGGGACACACACACACACATGCACACGCGTTTGGGCCTTCCAAGACAGGCGAGGTTTAAAGGAAGAATTATATGCTGTTCTGGTCTTACTAAGCATCCGCCCACTTGTGAACTATTTTGGGGTACACTCTTTAACATCTCTGGGCCTTCATTTCCCGTATTTACATCCTGTAAGGATGTAAATTGCACTTGTTATCTCTTAGGAGTGCCATGAAGAGGTGAGTTTCTTGGGGAAGACGCTGGGCACGTGGAAGGGTTTACTATGACAGTCACCCAGAGGGCACAGGGCCAACCCATACCCGAGGGTTCCTGTAGTGGAACAAGTCTTCTTCGGTAAGGTAGGCATCCACGGGGGACGGCGCACGCTCTGGAGTCGGGGTGCCCCTCAGTAACTCCTGCAGCAGGCTCTGTGTGATGGTGACAGCCTCGTGGGCAGCCAGCTTTCTCTGGAGAAAGAAAGATGGCACAGGATGGCAGCCTAGGCTCTCCACTGCCCGTGTATCCTCAAGGAGAAAGTCAGAACACTCTAGAGTCAAGTCTGAGTCCCTGCCTGGATGTCAGTCATTCTGGCTTACACAGAGACCTGTTATTATTTCAAGACTCAAAAATCTCCAGGTCTCTCCAAACATCTGTGTTCACCTCACAAAGGTAAAAGGCATCCGGCAGAGGCCAGTCCCGGAGGAGAGCCACTCCGGCACAGGATTGGACCCTCCAGTAGCCCCACTGGAAGAAGGGGGAGAGACAGAGTACACAGTCAGGGCGCTGGTGAGAATGACAGTGAACTTGGCTCCAGCCTGGCCACACGGTGAGTGTCACAGAAACCCAGCAGAAGGGTATCTCTCCATACACAGGTCCTCAAGTCAGCAAATACAGTGAACTTGGCCTTTATCAAAGTTACAATCTGATTGGCAGGAACCAAGTCCCAGCCCGAAGCAGGCAGCTGTGTGTAGGGAGGGCGTGACATAAAAACCCAACTTTCCACAGAATCCCATGAAGCAGGGCACAAGGGAGCGGCACTGAGACCCAACAGGGACAAACAGCCCCCAGCGCTCACCTTACACTCCCCAGGGAGGCTAATAATGGAGAAGGGGACCGGGGCTAATTATTTAAATCATCCTCTCAGGGTTGGAAGTCTTGTCAATGCAACCTCAATCCACTGCAGCCTCACAGCCTCAGTGGGAAAGCTAGGGACTCCGCATGTTCCCTTGTGAAGTCTGGATCTCAGGGATTCATCTTGTTCCCTTCTAACTCAGGTCTGCAAGGCAGGGTCACTTGTTGTCCCGCCCTAGCCTGCCCTCCCATCTTCTACATCATAAAGGTATGATTTCCTAAGCAAGAGGAGTTATCTGTCATGTGGTGAGAAAGATCACCTCCCAGGATAGGACAAATAAAGACCCCTGGAGGCACTCTTGAGTGGCCACGTACTGTCCCCGTGGCTGAGCTTCTAAGTCTTCTTACCTCCATCAACTTCCTCTCCTCCATAAAAAGGTCCTGGGTCAGTGAGATAGCGTGGAGAGTGACCTGAAGGACAGCACCTCCCAGGAGGGTAGGATGAGTCCCAAATTCCCAAGATTCCCTGAAGATGCCGGCATTCAGAGACTTGAAGAAGAAGGTAAAGTGTTTGGTTTCCCCTGGCAGGATCACACCTGAGAGAGACAGAGGCAGAGGCTGTGGTGGAGGAGCCAGCTGAGCCGTCAATCTGTGTGTAGAAAACACACTGCAGCCCAGCCTGCCCACATCTGGTCACCAGCCATCCCCAGAGGATATGTGACATTGTTATAGCGGGGAAAGCTCCAGTCAGTCAGGGGGACAGTTGGTCATCCTGGCCCCAGGTCTGTGCTCCCGGAGTTCTCTCGTTTGCTTGCAAACCACACACTTAGTGAGAAAAATGGGAGGGTCAAGGCAGAAGGAGGGGCCAGACTGGTAGGTACTAACTGAACACCAGAGTATCGCAGTCATTGAGGCCAGTAGGGAGCTGGTAAGGAGGGTAGCTTCTGGGTACCTTCCCGGTTGTTAAAGTAAAATCTCTGTGTCCTGTTTCTCTTTAGGTCTTGGAAAAAATCCGTACGGGGCCGCCGTCGCCAGTCATACCAAATGGCCACAGTGCCGTTATTGACCACAGTCAGTTCTGAAGACGTTTTCTCCCCTTCAAGGGTCTCAAATGTCAGGCGGACAGCGATTCCGATGTTTTTCTGTGGGAGGGAGTGGGTACAAGCACTGTCTTGTACACACATGTACATACATATATTGAGGTCTTGCCCTACAGTGACCAATTCATCCCTGTTTCCTCTGACTCCTCTGAAGGTTCAGGGTTCACACTGGTCCCCTGGGCTTGGTCACCCTGAGTGCTGTCAACCCTTACACTGGTAATTGCCTCTGAGGTTATCACTAACACTAAGAGGAGAAGTATTCTTACACCTGGAATTCGTTTCTGCTCCTTAGCATCTGAAGAATGTTCTAGAACTGGTCTTGGGGAGGTGACTCAGAGGTTAGTTTGCAGGTCCAAAGACTGGAGATTGGATCTCCAGAAGCCAGGTTCAGTGTGACAGCCTGCCTGTGATCCCAGCACACAGGAGGTAATGACAGAGTCCCCAGAGCAAGCTGACTAGCCAGACTCACCTAATCATTAGCTCTGGTTCAGTCAAAGCCCCTGCCTCAGTACACAGGTGGAAAGCAAGAGGGGAAGGCACTCCGTGTCAGCCTCAGGCCTACACACATATGTTCACACAAGGGATGTGCACTGCGCCCACACATGGGTTCACACATATTTGGACATGCACATGTATGCAAGCCTGCGTACATATCACACACATGTACATATTATTATTGTTAATTATCCTAAAACCTCCATCTAGCCCTATCTATGTAAAAGAGTTTATTTGCCTGCTTGAGGACTAGGTAAAAACTAGGTATTATCAATGATACACATGTACTCTGTCTCCCCTCTCCCCAGACAGGGTTTCTTTGTATAGCTTTGGCTGTCCCAAAACTAGCTCTGTAGACCAGTGTGGCCTCGAACTCACAGAGATCCGCCTGCCTCTGCCTCCTGGGTGCTGGGATTTAAGGTGTGCCCCACCAGCAGCAGCCTTTCTAGCCTTGTGATCTCATTTTTGTTTCAGTTAGTGAGTGCTGCTGTTACCATTTTCAGGCATGCAGAATGTGCAATCAAATAAAAGCACATATAGAAACCGTGTGGACTCCTTGTGACTGTCACGGTCACCTTGGGGCCTGATCCATCAGGGAAGCCCTTCCTGCAAGTGCACAAGGCTGAAAGGGCAGTTCACCTTGTCGTCTGGATTACGGCCTCTGATCCAGCAAGCTGGCTTCCCACAGAACAGCAGGGAAGGGCCGAGAATCGGCATGGGGACCATGTCAGAGAAGTTGGTCAGTGAGTCTCTGTAAGAAAAACCCATTATTTCTTTTCCCGAAGGCTGAGCCCTCACGCCACTTGGAACTGTGGACACAGTCATCAGGAAATCTAGAGTCTCCGTCAGCCTTGCAAGGGTCTCTGCAAGTCTCTCTCCAGGGCCATTCCCTGTTAATAGCTGTGGAGGGCTCTGCGGGTGAGGACATTAAAGTAGCACAGTAATATATGGGCATTCCCCCACTAGGATCCAGCTGTGGGGAAGGAGACGACGGCAGCAGACAGCTGGCAGATGTGCTGGAATGGCTTAGAGGAAGGGAGGCAGCTACTGGCAGGGCTGGGATGAGGTCACTCTGATTTTGATTTCTAACATTGGCGGATGTCAGGGCAGGCATGCTCTCCAGCTGCCTCTCTCCCCAGGGCTCAAACTCACAGGAGCATAGTGTCTTCAGAGGAACTCTTCAGGCTCTTCTCACAGGGTGAGTGCTCTTCCACTGTGACAGATGAGAAGGGCTTCCCACGGCCCACCACCTCCAGGCCATCGATATCCTAAGAGGAGCAGAGAGAGGCAGTGTGAACTGCTTGGCAGTTATCACCTGAAGCACAGGGTATGAAGGCATTAGCAACCTGCTGGCTAAAGTCCAGATCTGCCATGATGTCCTGTAGTTCCTTGCGTCGGTAGACCAGAAACAGACTCCGGTCCCAGGTGTAACGGTACCACGCATCCTTCTGCGCTGGTAATCCTAGCGTAGAGATGGAAGACCGTCAGCACAGGCTGCCAACATGCCTGCTTCCTACCCTTTGCCCAGGGGTCCTGAGAACACCCATCCCGACAGCACTCCTGAGAAGAATTGGGGGGTAAATACATCTTCCTTGGGGGCAACTCTACTTCAGTTCTCTGATCCTATATGTCCTTAGCAACCCTATACAGGAATCCCACAAAATAAGCTGCCAAATAGACAAATCTTTTGGCTTGCGGTAACAACCCCAACTACTTTCTCTTGAGTCTTAGCAAGAAACCAGAAACCCTTAACCCATATAATGTCCCTTTGAACCCCCTCACAATGCTTATGATAGAAGATCAAGGACAGTGGGAGCCAAACACAAATTCAGAAAGCTGGGGTGTGAATCTGTGCAGGTTGACGGGCTCTAAAACATGTGACCCCACGGAAGTACACTACATACAAACCACGGATGCAAGCCGTGTGTGTGTGTGTGTGTGTGTGTGTGTGTGTGTGTGTGTGTGTGACTTCAGATTTTCTATATGCATGTTGAAAAGGTAAATCTGGCCAAACTCTAAGTGAGATTCATTTTAACACAGTTTAGTTAACCCCATATATGAAGACTATTATGCAATAAATATAGAAATAACTACTAAAATACTGGTTTTTGTTTGTTTTCAAACTGGTCTACACGGACAGGTTTTTCCATGCAGACTAATCACATTCCAGGGACGCAACAGTTGCATGCGGCTGGTGAAAGCCCAGGATCCTAACTACCCTGCCTCCCTTACCACGTCTATCAGTTTCACTGAGGCCAGAACTGGATCCCAGGTAGAGTCTGGGACTTGCTCAAAGCCAACTGAACCAGGACTTGGGCCAGAGTCATACTGACCATCACCATATACTGCCTGGCCTCCCGCACCAGGCACGAAAAGTTTATGGGTTGGGGCCCTGTTCCTTACCAGTCTCCACTTGGATGGAGTGGGGCTTCCTGATGTGTGTGATGGGTTCCACCAGGCCACGCTGGGTTTTTGTTTTTGTCATGAGAAGACCTGTCACCTCATCTCCCAGGTACTCCAATGGACTCCAGAACCAATTAGCTGCCTTGAAACCCTGAAAAGGAAGGACAGAGTAGTGAGGTCACCTCCGTACCTCAGTCAGAGGCTGGTGGGGGCATCCACTGGGACCCAATGGCAGAAGAGTGGGCATTTAACAACTTTCTTGTTTTCAAGATACCAGGAGATGGGGCGAGCTGATCCCAACCCAGGCACTCACTGATGTGCACAGCACAGTGCTTTGTCCTTGGTTAGACTACATATATATTAAAAACCTTTAGAAGACAAACATTAAGGCTCTTATGATAAACTGACCACCAGGGACCACCACAGGCTAAATTATTCAGCCTCCAAATATGAAATATAACACAATAAAGATCCCAAGGGCTTAACAATGCTTGGTAATGGACAGGCTGTTTTCTCCCCAGCTGTGTAACTGGAGACAAGTTGGCACCAGTTCCATGTGCATCTGTCTCTCTCCTTCCCTCCCTCTCTTCATCTCTTCTCCCCTACCTCTCTCCGCCTCCCTCTCTCCTCCCCTCCCTCTTCTCCTCTCTCCTCCCCTCCCTCTTTCCCCCTTCCTCTCTCTTCCCCTCTCTCCTCTCTCCCCCCTCCCTCTTTCCCCCTTCCGCTCTCCTCCCCTCTCTCCTCCCCTCCCTCTCTCCCTCTCTTCTCCCCTCCCTCTCTTCATCTCTTCTCCCCTACCTCTCCCCTCCTCCCTCTCTCCTCCCCTCCCTCTTCTCCTCTCTCCTCCCCTCCCTATTTCCCCCTTTCTCTCTCTTCCCCTCTCTCCCCCTCCCTCTCTCCTCCCCTCCCTCTTTTCCCTTTCCTCTTTCCTCCCCTCCCTCTCCCCCTCTCTCCTCTCCTCCCTCTCCCCCTCTCTCCTGCCCTCCCTCCTGCCCTTTCTCTGTACTCTCTGTACAACCTACTTTTCCGTCATGCTGGGTTGGCAGTGCACGGTCAATGAGCTCCTTCTCCTCCTGAATCCTTCTGTAGCTCTCACCCATGTGCATCAGCAGCTCACTCGTGGGCTTCTTCAGATGCTCTTAAAGAGGGAGAAGGAAGAATGTGACCGCTGCACCCAGACAGAACGCACAGGTTCTGGCGCTATGAACTGGGTGGTCCACTTTTGGGCTCATTTCAGGACCCACGGAGGCCTGAGAACCCAAAGCTCTCAATAGTGATGGCACAAATGCTAGTCGGTGTGAGTCCCGGTTGCAGAAGGGTGGGGGAGAAGACACAGAAGAGCCCCTGCACCAGATGGAGGCCTGGCAGGCCCCTGGCAGCTTAGCTCACCACTAAGGACTTGCTGTTGCTTCTTCCACAAGGCAATGTGCCGTCGCCAGTTCTTTAGGAAGTTGTGCTGAAGACGTGGAGCCCATGGAGGTCTCTTCTCTTCCTTTGGGGCCTTTGGCTTCGGCTCTTCTTTAGCTGAGATGAGGGTCATCAAACAGGGCTGGGTGTGGATCAGCTTAGCCAGCTGGAATGGATAAGTAGGGAAGGGAGTTCTGACCTGGGCCAGGTCCTGGCTTCTGCCCTGCTCTAAGAATCGCTTCTCTTCAGGACCGTAGGGTGGCAAGGGACAGAAAACAAACCAGGGGACCCGGGGAGTGCTGCCAGTGTCCTCTGCCCAGAAAGGACAGCATTCTTTAAGGTAGCTCTTCTTCACCACGGATGACTTCCTCCAGGGTCACTGAGCCAATAGAAGTGAAGGATCTGAGCTAGAGGAGTGCTATGTGACAGGAAGGTAGCACAGGGGACAGTGGAGGACATCTCCCTCCAGAATCCATTCTCCAGAAATGGGAAATGAGGAGCCGGGCCCAGAGCTGCTAGCTACCTTGTGAGGTTCAGTTTATCCAGACCCAGGTTCCCACAAGGCAAGTTCTCAATTCCTTTCAGTAAACCCCCACTTCAGCCAGAGGTAATTTCGATGGGCAACTGGCTTCTGTAACTTACAACTACTTCCCAAAGGATACCTTATCATCTAGGCCCAGAGGCTGACCTGTATCACTCAAACCCTAACCATGTACCCCCATCTCCACAAATGCCCTTTTGACTCTGCAGGGGAGAAAATGGCTTTGCCAAATTCTCTTGATCCCAGAGCTCTGTGGGAGCAAACCTGGGTGTTCCCTCGAGCAACTGCGATTCTTTTAAAGTCCTGAAGACTCCCCAAGATCTGGTGAGGCAGGATCTGATCACTGCTTAAGTAGTTGTCGCCCGGACCTGGAAAGGAAAGAGGGACGGAGAAACAGAAGCTGTGAACTACCCACAGAGCGACTGTTTCACAGAGAGTGGGCCTTCCAACACCCACCCGAGAATGCAAGGCCTAGCAAAGCCATACCAGAGTAGTCCAGGGGCTTCGTGGCAGCATCGGGATGAGCGGGGTGTGCCACCAAGTGGTAGACCTTCCGGCTAGAATCCTTCGGTTTGAGCTTACGGATGATAAATTTCTGCGTAATGGCAGGCTTCCCTTCTATTTCTGCAAACCGAGGAACGTGTTGCTAAAAAAGAAACAAAGCCAAAGAAAATGCTACCTGGGAGGAGGAGGAGGAACGTACACACACACACACACACACACACACACACACACACCAGTTCTTGATAGAATTCCTGAGACTGCTTCCCCAACTCCATCCATACTTCATGACCTGGAAATGCCTGTGACAGACCTGAGATTTAGGAGTGACCTGGAGCAGGGAAAATGACACCTGGCATGTCCAGACAGACTATGTAAGGGTGACTGCCAGATAAGGGGAAAGGCTGGAGATCAGCAGCGTTGTGCTCATTTCTAACTATGCTGTTAGAACTTACTGGCCCGTCAGCGGAATGGGTACGATGCCACAAGGTACCTCACTATTTTGTGGCTCTACTAGAATCTCAAAATTTGAAAACCTAACTTCCTGTAAGTCAGATACTAAAGTAAAATAAATTGTATTTGATGGCTTTTTTTTTCTTTCATGGAATTGGTGACTCCTTGGGATCAGGAAGCCAGTGGAGGGATGGATCATGACAGTGACTGGATGTTCTAAGAGATCCCTGGCCTTTCCATCTTACCTTCTTCAAGTCTTCCTTCTTAATGGCCAAGGCAAGAATGTCATCTCCTTGTAAGACATTGCTGACAGGCTCAGGCTCTTCCTGAATGGGGGGAGTGGGCTGTTCGGCTGCCTTTACCCGCTTCTTTTCTGGAGAGAAGCAAAGAGCTATGTGCCAAGAGCACTCTGCATATATTCATACAGAAATAAACTCAGTGGTAGAGTGCTTGCCTAGCAAGCATGTGCAGGTTAGTGAGGCCCTGGGTTCAATTCCTCACACCACAGGTTCAAGGCTAGCCTTGGGCTCATAGAGATCCACCTGCTTCTAAGTGCTAGACTTAAATTGGGCACCACTGGGCTTGGCCCTTTTCATTTTTACCTTTTTTTATTTTATTTTATTATTTATTTATTTTGAGACAGGGTTTCTCTGTGTAGCCCTGGCTGTCCTGAACTCTCTCTGTAGATCAGGCTGGCCTCAAACTCACAGAGATTTGCCTGCCCCTGCCTCCTGAGTGCTAAAATTAAAGGCGTGTGACACCACTATCCTGTTAACTTTGATTTTTTTGAGATAAGGTTTCATATAACCCTGGCTGCGCTTGAATTCACCATGTAGCCCAGGATAAACTTGATGGCTCTACTAACTCCCCCTTTCAAGCACTGAGGTTACAGGTGCAAGCCACCACATGCAGCGGCTTGGCATTGGGCTTCTTTTTCTCTTTTTGAGACAGAGTCTTGCTGTGTTATCCTGGTTGGCCTGAAATTTGCTATAGCGACTAGGATGGCCTTGAACTTAACAGAAATCCACCTGCCTCTGCCACCAAGACAGTTCTGACCAGTGTTGTAAGACCTGCTATCTGGCGCTTGTTTTTCTTGAAGAGAACCCAGGTTCCGATTATTAACACCCGTATGCCAATTCAAAACCATTTGTAACATCAATCCCAGGGGGTCTGATGCCCTCTTCTGACCATCATGTGTTTTGTTTTGTTTTGTTTTTTTTTAAAGAAAGAAACCTTTAATCCTAGCACTTGAGAGGCTGAGGCAGGAGGATTTCTGTGTTTCAGGCCAGTCTGCTCTATATAGGGAGATCAGGCCAACCAGAGCTACTTGGTGAGGTCTAGGAAGACAGAGTTTGAGATGAGAACAGATTCCGGGGACAAAATGGCCAGGTCAACTGAACGTGGGACTTTAGTCTGGCACGCAGGGGCCCCCAACCCAGGGATGGCTGGGGGAGCTTTGAGAAAGAGGTGATTTTCCTACTGAGAGCAAAGGAGGAAGAGAAGCCCAACAACAACAAAATTCCAGAAGGAACTGTGTGAAGAGGCCTGGAGGCCAGAGAGGAGGGAGAACCCCCTGGAACTCAAGGCATGCACTCTGAAATCACTGGAGTGGCGTGAGAGGGGGTGGGAAGAAGAAAGGCAGGAGGAAATAGGAGTCCAGCCAAGGAGGGCTTAGTGATCCATACAAGGGATTTCAGCCTATCATGAGGACAGGGGCAGGCAGGGCCAGAGATAGCCTAGGGGGTCAAGACTGAGGACAAGATTATTTAAGGGTCTAACTCAGCCTGAAATGCTAGACACCACTAGTGGCCCACGCAACTGCACAAAAGTGCAGGGACCAGAGTTTATGCCACTTGAGTGACAGCCAGAGGCCCTCTGATCAGGACGCATTCTGTCTGCCTCCAGAGAGGTGGCTTAACTCTTTCAGATGTACACCTTGTTTCTCTCGTTGGTGATTTCATCTTTTCCTCCCCCTGGTTGAGAAGGGTTTGATGTAAACATCTATACAAAAATATCAAAGGGACCTAAACTCAGCCGTCAGGACGTTCGGAACAACATTTTGGTTTTATCCAGCGCTTCGGGTGTTTAGAACAACATTGGAGTTTTATCTAGCGCCTCTCAAAGTGTTCTAATCTGTGGTACCAGGACCACATCAAGCCAGGGGCTTTGGTTTACACAATCAAACTGGTTTGTTTGTTTGTTTGTTTGTTTTAAAGGAAATGTCCACATTGCAGGTGGTTTTTTTTTTTAATCATCCCAAACATAACTCTAAGTCCATCTCCTCCACAGGCGAAGTAGCTCAGGGTCTCTGCACAAAGTGCACACACACAGACACACGCAGAGCTGAGCAGTCTGACCCCATTTCAGTCTGATCTTCCACCACACCAGGAGATGCTGCCTTGGGTTTTGATGTTTAGCTTCTTTCTTTTCTTTTCTTTTTTTCCCCCTGGAGACAGGGTTTCTCTGTGGAGCCCTGGCTTTCCTGAAACTTGCTCTGTAGAACAGAGACCCACCTGCCTCTGCCGGGATGAAAGTCGTGTGCCACCACCCTACACAAGTTTTCTTTCTGAGACAGGATCTTCCTATTGAAGCCTAGGCGGGCCTGGAATTTGCCATCTTCCTGCCTCAGCTGCCTGAGTGCTGAGATTATTGGCCCCCATCACAACGGGCTTGGGCTCTGATTTTGAATTCTCTGCCCTTCTATACAAACATCAAAGTAGGTGGGTACCCGCGAGGGAGCTGCGGGCAGCTGAAGATCCGCTGTCAGAAGCATTTCCGTATTATTTATGTTTCCCAGGGCATTTGTTTCTTCTATCCATCACCGTGCCTGCCCTACACCTTCCTTAGGAATAGGCCTTTTGCTGATGAGTATAGAATTGCAGGTAGATACTGTAAACACAAACCTTCAACACCGCTGATGACTTCTGGGGCCAAAGATCCCACCACGCTCAGCTAGCAGTACAGACCCTGATGGGTTGAGGCTGATGCAGCCCTGGAAAGCTCTGGTCTGAGGTTTGAACTATCTTGAGTGCCTTACAATAAACGCTGCCACTCTGCGCAATTGGGGGATGGTACGTGCTCTGGTTAACTAAACATTCATTAAACTAATATCCACATTTTAAAGTGAAGTAAGTCCATCTTAGAGAGTATCCACCAAGTACCTACTTTTGTTGTTCTGTTTTCTTTTTGAGACAGGGACTCCTTCTAGCCCAGGCTGACTTGGAACTCACTATTTAGCCCAGGTTTGCCTCACAATCATGGCAATTCTACTGCCTCAGTTTTCTCAGGGCTGATTTTACAGGTGTGAGCTACTAGGCCTGGCTAACCAAACACCTTCAATGTGCTTCAAAGGACAAAGGGGGTAATAGACAAGGCGTTAGTTCGGGTCCTCTTGAAGGAAACACACAGTGATCTTAACGTGAATGAAAAAGCACGCCAATAGGCCTGATTAGCCATTCAGAGAGCAACTATGCCAGTTGCAGAGTTGAAGGCCCCAAAGAAGGTTCAAGGAACAGCTGCAGGGACAGCTATCCGGCCCGGAAGAGCTGGGAGGGCACAAACGCTTTGCAGAGGTGGACCTGCAAACGCGGTATTCCAGGTAAGGCCATGGTAGGAGCAAGGCTGGATGACACGCAAAGCTTGCTGGGGAGGCAGGGCTGCTGATCGGGATGAGGGACAACAGCGTGGTGGCTTTGGGGCCTTATCCCAAAACAAACGAACAACGGCAAAGGTGCTCCGTGACTATTCGCTGGTGAACTGAACTGGATAGTGAATGGCGTCCAGATCAGGGGTCTGACCCCTGGTACAGGATTGTGGAATGCTGACAGTGACATGTCAGAATGATCCATCCAGCGACAGAGAGACAGACAGAACTGGAGGCAAACGAGGCAGGAGGGACCAGTCCGCAGGCTGGTGGCAGTTCTGGTATTCTGGAGATCTGGAGAACCACACTGGGTAGAGGTGCGTCACCGCTGAACTTGAGGCCCGTGAGCTTCATTCTGGAAACCCAAGCAGAGCGGGGCTGTTGGTCAGCCAGAGAGCTGCCAGTTCTCTGTCCTGACAGGGGTCAGAGACAAGCCTCTTTGAATAGGACAGTTGGGCAATACCTCTGCTAAGGCAAGAGGAGTTGCTGAGGGCGTCAGGAAGAAGGGATCCGTAGAGGGGACAGAAGAAGGGATCTGATTTTTCTTTTCTACTTCTTGCACAAATGTCATTCTTCCTCAGTGTTGTTGAAAGCCTTTGGGAAGCTGACTTCAGGGTTGAGCTGAGGGAACCAAGCCAGGACCTGTTCCTCCCAGAGCAGAGCTGTCTTTGTAGTTAGAAGGGGCACCTGGTGCTTCTGGTAGCTTAGCAACAAGGCCAAGGAGAGCCACAGGACTCGGTTCAGGTTTCTAAATAGGTCCCCAGTCACGTTTGCTTGCCTTTACGCTCACGAATCAGAGACCCCAGAGATACACAGCACACACACTCCAAGGTCACACTTGTGGACTGGACATACTGGGGAGGTGGGAGGGCTACACTGGAGGCTTCTGAGAAAGTTCAGGAGAAAGGGACCTTGCCTGTTAAACACTGTTTCTTTTTCCCTCTCCTCACTGTGGTACATGTTCTTAACTCAAACACTATTTAACAAATCGAAGCCTTCCCTTATTAAAAACAAATAGACGATGAAAAGAAATCCTTCCTTGATCTGTTTACAGCAGAAAGTTCAAATCTGATTAAGGTCACTCTGAAAGTAGGTGAGCACGAGGCAGTGGCTAGGAGAGCCCTTGGCTGCCCTTGGGAAAGGAAACCGAATTTTTTCCCCCTCTCTCTCCTTCTCTCTTAACTATTAAAAGTATGTCATGAAACAGCACTAGCTTTTTATACTAGGAAGAAACATAAAAGAAAGACAAATCAAAAAAAAAAAGCCCACTAGGGTCTTTTTAGTTCTCTGGGCCTCCCAGGGGACTCTTACTGACTCTTGGCCTGCCCCCCCTTCACAGTTTGCTGCTCCAGGCCTAGGAAGCTGGGTCCCCTCAGGGCCTGCAAGGTCACACAACAAGACTTTCGGACTTTGCATGGGAAGTCCTTTTATAGTCCGGCTCCTGCCCACCTGCATGGAGTCCTCTGGTTCCTGTGTTCATTGATCCATGAATTCACACTGCTCTCCACACCCAGAGAAGCAAAACCTTCCTTTTTTTAGGTGTCTTCTCCTTTAATCTACCATACAAGCTGTCGACATCAGAAAACCCTTTCCTCTAAGGCTACCAGCCAAGGCCTAACTCAAAAGCTCCGAGGGTCCTGAATTCCTATAGGCATCCATATCTGCATTTATAAGTCTTGTGGTATTCCTCTGGGTCTTCGCTTGATTGTGTTTCTGGAGGACTGGAGTCACACAATGTCCACACACGACAGACCTCAGTAAATGAAAACAGGGTGAGGGGATAGTACCAGAGAGTTGCTTAGCACACACAGGGCCCCTGGATTCCATTCCCAGCAGGACATTTTTAAAAAGGGAGTGGGTTGCAAACAGTCATAGAAACGTTCCTGGTGCTAGCCCATGTTAGCCTGGATATCTGTCATGAGGCTGGAAAGGCCGAGTGGTAGGAAATAAATGGCACTTTGAAACCAGTAGAGTTAGGGTTTTTGCTGTCGTTTTCACTGGTGGATTTTCCCCCAGCATGACTATTTAGGTGACCCCTGCCTCAATTCCCAAGAATCTCATCAAGTGCTCGCTAGTTCTTAGACATCTCACCCAAACCAGGAAGCCTGTCCCCTGCCCCACCCTAAGATATAATTTGAGTTATATTTTGAGTTATAATTTGAGTCAGTCCACCTCCCACTGACCCCAGAAGTCTCTGTTAGTCCCTCACTTGCCGTATCACCAACACCGAATTCCAGAGCGCTGTGTCTCCCTCCTTCGTCTGTGTCCTGTACCCCATGGTCTCAGTGACCCTCCCTCGAATTTGTAGTGTCCTAACCCCAGCCCAAGCATCCCTGGTCGGGTTTTCCTGAGCACCCAAGGCCTCCAGCGCCAACCTTTGACAGTCTCTGCGGCCTCCAAGAACTTGCTGGTTGGAATTTTGACACGAGATTCCTTCTTAAGGGCCTTCATGGTGCCGCCCCCAGGTTACCAGCTTGGCCCTGAGCGTCCGGCCGCCAAGGTGACTGCGCAGCGCGGCACCCCCTGCGACCCCGCCCGCAAGCGGCCGCCGCAGCGTCCATAGCAACCAGCGCCCCGCGCGGGGGCGCGCACCCACCGATCAACTTGGGCGGGGACAGCTTGTCATTAGACTTCTTCATCAGGATGCGACCCCGCGCGCCGCGAGCGGCTCCTCAGGCTCGCTCGCAGACCCGGAGAATGCCCTGGTCCGACTCTTGACGTCACAGGAGGCGCTAGAGAGCTCCAAGGCGTCACCGACTGGTTAGGACAGAGTATGGCTGCAGTAGCTGGCAGAAACAAAGTGGCTGGAATAGGGACAGTAGTAATTTGGCTGCCCTGTGCGATCCCCTACCCAGACTCCCTCAGATGCTCCCGCCCTGAACCATCACTTGCTGGCCGGCCTTCAAGCTTCCCTGCCCCTGTCATCTGCCCGGCCCACGCAGTAGCCACTGGGACTTCACTTCCTAGGACAGCCTAACTTTTTCCATACTTGGGATCTTTGCATACAGATGTTGCCTTTGGTTCCCAAGTGAAGATGTACTTTCTTGTTACCTCAAATTAATCTCTCTCTCTCTCTCCCTCCCCCGCCCCCATCCCCTCTATCTCTTTCCATTTCTATTTTTGGTTTTTCGAAACAGGGTTTCTCACGTAGCCCTGGCTGTCCTGGAACTTGCTCTGTAGACCAGGCTGGCCTTGAACTCCTACCTCTTGGCCACTGCCCGGCTTCCAAATTTCTACGTGTATCTGTTTTTTTTTTTTAAAAAAGAAAGAAAGAAAGAAAGAAAGAAAGAAAGAAAGAAAGAAAAAACCCAGAGCTCTAATGCATTCTGGAATTACCTGGTTTGTTTCTGAGGTTGGACCCCTCACAAGGGCCAGGACTTTACTGCAAGCTCATCTAGATCTTGCACCCCATGACTGACACATGCTCCAAGGGCAGCCCTCCTGCTCCCCTATACTCCCGCAGAGTCTTCCAGGGACACTTAGGGGGCACTTAGGATACACCAGGTAAATGCTCTGTGACCTGGGCCCTGCAGGAGCAGGCTCTGGGATGCAGACAAGAGTGAAAGGCCGTTAGGGGCCTAGGTAATACGTGCTGGTGAGATTTCCTTCCTCTGTAGGAACTGTGTAGTCCACAAACAAAAGGAGGAGTAACAGAGAAGGAAGAGCTTCTAGCCGCAAACAAGGGCTCACCCTCAGTGACCGTTATGACAACCTAAGGAAGTCTCATGGGTTTTTTCTTTTTCCTCGAGACCAGCCTGGTCTACAAGAGCTAGTTCCAGGACAGGCTCCAAAACCACAGAGAAACCCTGTCTCAAAAAACCAAATAAAATAAAATAAAGAGCCGGGCGATGGTGGCGCACGCCTTTAATCCCAGCACTCGGGAGGCAGAGGCAGGCGGATCTCTGTGAGTTCGAGACCAGCCTGGTCTACAAGAGCTAGTTCCAGGACAGGCTCCAAAACCACAGAGAAACCCTGTCTCGAAAAACAAAAAAAAAACAAAACAAAAAAAAATAAAATAAAGACATGATTTCTTTAACCCATGTTATGCTTAAACTTAGTCCTACAGCAAAGGATCCTGATGCTTCTGTCTTCCCACAAATGCGGAGACCACAGATGTGCTGGATCTCCAAGCGTGGGTAAAGGTGGTTTTGTGTTCCAACACTGGAGATTGAACTCAGGGCCTTGCTGCACCCTAGGCAAGGGTTCTGCCACTGACCTATACCCATGTGGTTTTCCACGGGAAGGCATGTAGGTACCAGACAGGTAGTCATTTCAATTATGAAATGTTTAAGAAAACAGCTCTTTTGGAATGTGCTGGGCTCTCCATCTTCTGCTCATGGTGGTGAAAGCTGTAGAGCAGAGGATCTAAAGAAGACACAACTCCCTACTGGGCAGGTTAAAGCACGAAGATCAAAAGTTCAAGGTCACCCTCAACTACACAGAAGATATTAGATCTGTATGGGCTAAAATCCTGTTAAGAAAAAAATCAAAAGAATGGAGAGAAAGAAAAGAGACAAAAAAAAATCTGGGTTGGTTAAAGCAACTGGTGCATCGATTTTGTTGTGGTCAGCATTTCCGGCAAGCAGTTTTCCAGGTGTGTCTTTTTCCCCCAACTTGGGACTAGGGAGTGCTCCGGAAGGGAGGGTGTATGCATTCCTAACTATCTTTATTGGTGTAGTTAACCAGCAAGAAACAGAGCAAAGAGGAACCAACAGAAACTTCTGAGAATGGTCTCCGTGTTGGGGGACTCCTGTGTGTTTTCAGTCAAGCTAATGACAGAGGAAGGGGAGGGTATCAAAATGCCACGTGTGCCCTACAGACGTGTGCAACTACTACTTGTCAATTAAAAATAAAACTCAAGAGGACTGATAGTGCATGTGGAATAACACTGGTTAGAAGGAGGCAAAAGAATATTGAGTTCGAGACCATCCTAAGCTATATAGTGAGTTTCAGGGCAGCCTAGGCAATGTAGTTTGGCCCTATCTCAAAAGAATAAAATACAACTTAAAAAAATGTGAGTATGTCAGCTAGAGAACCCCAAACTGTTGCAGATCTCATGAAGTCCAGGTCAAGGTCAATGCAGGGTACCATCTGGGTAAAGAATGTCCCTCTGAGGCAGTCAGCTAAGAACCCTCCTTCCTAGCAAACAGCAAGCTGTTTTTTAGCAGGGGGTGGGTTCCAGACAGCCTTGGCTGTCCTGGAACTAGCACAAGCTTTTTCTTAAATGGAGACAAGACCATTTCCTCCCAAGGTTACTTCTGAAGCTCTACACAACCTGGGGGTGGGGGTGGGGGGGTGGAGTGCAAAATGCACTCTAGATGCTTGGGAGTTCACGGAGAGAAAGACAAACATTCTTGTAGTCCCAGTCCTGCTGGAAGGCCTTTTCTGTTTGTGGAGCCACAGGGCTTGTGGGTAGCCTGGCTGGGAGGTTTCAGTGGGATCAAAGGACAGAGGAAGGCGGGGTGCTCAGTCAGGCCAGTGGGCAGGTGGCTGGGCTCCACCCAAGTAACCTTCCATGGGCCTCCCTCCCTTTGCACCCCATGAAAGTGTTGGACTAGACCAGGGCTCCTTAACCTTTTGAGAATCTGATCAAAGTCAAAAGCCTTCTCCTCGGAAATGTGCATTTGATTTTCTTCAATGTGACTAAACAGAGCTGACATAAAATTTGCCACTGTAACCTGCACAATTTGGTGGCGTTTAGTACAGTCACTGCACGGGGTAAATCGACTACACCTGGTCTAAAATACGTCCACTCTCCAGATGGAAACCCTGAATTCATTCATCATGCACCCACCTCACCTTCTCTTCCAGACCCTAGCGGCCACAGACTACTTTCTGCCTAAATGCTTTGCCTGTTCTGGAGGTTGCGTGTAAACGGAATCACATGCTCTTGCTGTTTTGTTTAGCAGGTAGTTCCTTCCGTGCCATGGCTGAACAGTGCTCCATTGGATACAACATTTTGATCATCCATTCATCTGCACATTTACTTCTATTTTTATTGAGATTAAACAGTTATTAAGTTTATTAGGTGTACTTTGAACTTACTTTGTGAGTTACCTTTTCTTATTCCTTTTTTTATTATTATTCTGTCATATAGTACCTCCTGACCACAGCTTCTGCTCCCTCTGCCCCTCCCAGGTCCCTTGCCACTTGTCCTCTCCCCAGATGCACCCCTCACCCTGTCTCCCCCCGGAAAGGGCAGGCTTTCCAGGGATATCAACTGAACATGGCACAACAAGATACAATAATACCAGGCACAAACTTTCACATCAAGGCTGGGCGAAGCAACTCAGAAGGAGGAAAAGAGTCCCAAGAACAGGCAAAAAAAGAGTCCGATACCCCTAAAGCCACTCTCAGGAGCCCCACAAAAACACCAAGCCAACAACCATAACGTAAATGCCGAGGACCTAGCGCAGACCCATTTAGGTTCTGAGTTGGCCACTTCAGTCTCTGTGAGCCATGAGGTCTGTTTTGTTGATTCTGTGGATGTGCTCTCTGATGTCCTTGACACCTCTGGCTCCCACAATTCCTCCTCCCCGATTCCTTGGGATTCCCTGAGTTCCCACTGTGTGTCAGAGACCTCCAACTGGGCTCTCTCTTCCTAATGTTGGCTCTGGTATCTGCAGCTATCCCTGTCAGCTGCCTGCGGATGCTTCTCTGATGATGGCTGGGCTAGACACTGATCTGAGAGTATACGAGAACATCATTAAGAATCATTTCATTGATTTTTTTTGATTATCTGTTTATCTGCACATTTATTTTTATTATTTTTTAATTACGTTTCTTTCTTTTCTTCTTCTCCTCCTTCCCCTTCTCTTCTTTCTTCTTCTTTGGTTTTTTTGTGACAGGGTTTCTCTGTATAGTCCTAGCTGTTTTGGAACTCATACTGTAGACCAGGGTGTCCTCAAACTCACAGAGTTCTGCCTACCTCTGCCTCTCAAGTGCTGGTATTAAAGCCGTGTGTCACCACCGCCCAGTTCATTTATTTCTTGTGTGTATATATGTGTGTGGGCACGCGTGCTGCTGTTCACGTGTGGAGGCCAGAGGACTACTTGCAGGAATCACTTTTCTCCCTCCACTGGGTGGGACCCAGGGATCAAACTCAAGTCATCAGGCTTTATGGCCACTGCCTTTATCCCTCTGAACAGGCCCTATGTTTAATTTTGCACATGATTTCCCAACCATAGGGATTCCCTGAAGCTCATTCCTGTACTTTTGGGTGGGGGTAGGATAAGGTCAGTGTCCCTTGGAGCTAGATCTGAGTGTCCTAAAAACAGATCGTAACCAGGCTATGGTGGCACACGCCTTTGATCCCAGCACTTGGGAGGCAGAGGCAGATGGATCTCTGTGAGTGTGAGACCAGCCTGGTCTACAGAGTGAGTTCCAGGACAGCCAGGGCTACACAGAGAAACCCTGTCTCAAAAAAAAAAACAAAACCAAACAAACAGAAAAGCAGATTACGCGTGCTGGGAAGAGGGGCGGACGTGATCGAGTGTGTCGTGAGTGTGTTATGAGAGCTGCAGAAAGAGAGCGACTCGCTTTAGAGGACACAGCTGGAGGTGGGCTAACAGGTAAGAGTGCAGAAGACAGGAGTGGTAGCCGCACTCTGGTACACAACAGGTACCAAAGCCCAGAAGGAGGAAGTGAGGATGCGCCAGTTAAAGACACAGCAGCATTATTCAGCCAGGGAGGCTCCTTCAGCAGGCAGCAACCCTGAGCGGTTTCTTCCAGCCCAGGGAGGGGGAGCTGGTGACTGGGTTTACAGATGATGTACAGACTTGCTTCATGTCCCTGTTTATTTCCACCCAGCCAAGTGCAAAGTATTTTTGTCAGCTACTCTTTCCAGAGGTTAAACAGCCTCCCTGGATAGAGATCCACCCAAGAGCATTATTAATTTCCTGGGGACAGTCACCTCCCAATGCCTGAGCCGGGGTAGGCTGACCTCAAGCCTTTCACAGATGGCTTGCCCTCTGGCTCCCCACTTCTGTCACCCCCTGGTTATCCCCAAGCCTCCCTACAGCTGGCCACCCACACACAGAGCTTACTTGTTCTCCACAGCTGGCCTCACATCTGGCTGCCACCCTCGTGGAAGTTGACATCAGGCCATTGCCTCCTTACTATACCCGAGCTTGGCCGACACTCAGTGGGAACCTTACACCAGTCTCAGCCCTGAAGACAGCTGGACACCGTTTCCAGAGTGGACTTACTCCGGCCCCAGAGATGACACACTGGCCACTACTCCCGGGCTCAAATTCCTTTTCTCCCTTCCTCCCTCCCTCTCTCTCCATTAAACAAAGTTTTGCTATATAGCTCCAGGCTGATTCTGAACTAGCCTTGTAGTCCAGGCTGGTTTAGCTTCCTCAGAACTGGGATTACAGATAAGGGCCACCATGCCAGAATCCTTTTGGGGGACCACCTAGAGTGAGCGTGAGGCTCATGGACCGCCTGTCCCTACCGGAGCTATCATCCTTAGAGCTGGGGACATTGTGCACCCCAAGATCACTATCCCCTCCCCTCCCATCCCACGGGCCAGTTCTGTTTGCTTATCACATGCCCTTCCACGGGTCCCATCTCCTTCCACGGCCGCAGATGTGCCAGGGAACCGAGCCCTGCTTTCAGATGCAGCGTAACCCAGTTCCTGGAATAGGATGGCACATGAAGACCATCGTGGTGGGTGGGGTGGGGGAGAGGTGCTCAGAGAGGCATCGGGAGGTTCCATGGTAGTTTCCCCCGGCATCTGTGAGGCCGGGAGAGCTCTTCTCCCACACAGTAGTAGCACCCAAGGCAAAACCATAAACCACACTGGAGTGATTATGAGATTCTCACTAAGCCTTTTCTAAGAAGAAGAGTGCTCCCGGCAAACAGGGTTCCAGCCTCAGCTGCTGTGGAGGACATGCCCCAGACGGATGGACACTAAATTCTGGGGCTCTGTGCCAAGGATACCCACAAAAAAAGCTTCTCTGCCCACATCCCACCCTCCACCCTCCTAGTTTCAGGACTGCCTGCTAAGGACACATCTAGGCCGTAGGAACAGGCTCACTTTGGGAAGCTTTGTCCTCCAGGTTGTCAGGTGCCTGAGGGGTCCCCCCTGATGCAGGCACCAAGAGCACATTGCTCTGGAAGAGAAGGTCTGGGAACTGTGGGTGGGGAAACTGAATCAAAACTTCTAAAATCCTTATAGGATATCACATAGTGATAGAGTGTTTGCCCAGCACGCACTAGGCTCTAAGTTCTATCTCCAGTACTGAAAAAAAAAAGAGGCATCATTAATTTGGGGGCTGACTGGTAAGACTTTGTTGGTGGATCACTTATTTGGCATGCACGAAGTCTTGGCTGCCATTCCCGAGCTGCACAAAGCTGGCTGTGGTCTCAGCGCTGTTGATCTCGGCTACATAGTGAGTTCGAGACTAGCCTGGGCTACACAAGACCCTGTCTCAGAATTGAATACATAAAAAAGTCTTGGAGTCAGGGAGATGGCAGTGGGTAAGGGCAGGTGCTGCTGCAGCTGAGGACCTGGTCCACTCCCTGGAATCCACACGATGAAAGGAGAGAACCGGCCACTGCCCATTGCCCTCGGCTCTCCTGGGGTGGAATCAGCACACACAATGAATCGATGAAATTTAAAAAAAAAATGAACTGGGCATGGTGCCATACACCTTTAAACCCAGCACTTGGGAGGTAGAGACAGGAGAACTTCTGTGAGTTCCAGGCTAGCCTGACCTACACAGTGAGACCCTGCTTCAAAAAAACTAAGTAAATATTTAGAGAAAATGAAATAATAAAAGCTCTGAACCTGAGCTTCTCTGTGTCTGTGTGACCTGGCCCAGTGCGTCCCCTGAGTGCTACTCCCTGCCTTACAGTGTAGGCTCAGTACTTATTTCATTGAGTCCCCAGGATCAGTTCAAGGAGAGGAAAAAAGGGTCACACAGAAGGACTCTAAACCCCGTACAGATGAGAAGGATTACAGCTAAGGCCCAGCACACTCAGCTCCACTAGAACACTGCTCACTTAAGCAGCCTGTGGACTTCCCAGAGATACACCTGTCTTAACTGCAGGAAACTGTGAAGGTGTTCCCTTGTATGGCAGAAGGGACTTGTCGGCTGTGATTAAGGATCCTGAGATCTGGAGATTATCCCAGATTATCCACTGACCCTTTTAATCACAAACTCATTAGAGAAGGAGAGAGAAGAGTCAGGGCCAGAGAGGGTGGGGCGGTGGTGCCAGCACGCTGTGGTAGCCCAGGGCCGGGAAAAGACTGAAGTTGAAGTAGGCCGGAACAAATTCTTCCTAGAGCCTGAGGAGGAGCACAGCTCTGTTGACAACTTGAGTTAACCACTGCAGACCTTTGATCTCTGGTTGCTAGATAAGGCATTGTGTTGTCTTAAGCCATAGTTCGCGGGCATTTGTTATGGCGGTAGCAAGAACTACCGTAAGACACCAGGCAAAGTGCTGCCGGCCTGTAATCCTAGCTCTTGGGTGGCAGCGGCAGGAGGTTCAGGGTTTCAAAGTCATTCTCAACTATATAACCAGTTTGAGGCCAACTTGGATCACATGAACCCTTGTCTCAAAATCAATAAGATAAAATAATCTTAGGCCTGGAGAGATGGCTCATGAGTTAAGAGCACTTACTGCTGTAAAAGAGGAGCTGGTTCCCAGCATCCTCTGGGCGGCTCACAACAGCCTGCAACTTCATTTCCAGGGGCTCTGATTCCTGGCTCTGGCCTCCCCTGGTTCCTGCACACACATGGTACATAACTCATGCAGGTACAGGCCCACACGTGTACAGAAAATAAAAACAAATCTTTAAGAAATAATAATCTAGGAGCTGGAGAGATGGTTCAGAGGTTAAGAGCAGCGGCTGCTCTTCCAAAGGTCCTTAGTTCAATTCCCAGCAACCACATGGTGGCTCACAACCATCTGTAATGAGATCTGGTGCCCTCTTCTGGTATGCAGACATCCATGCAGACAGAATGCTGTATACATAATAAATAATTTAAAAAAACAACAACAATAATCTAGCCAGGCAGTAGTGGTGCACACCTTTAATTCCAGCACTCAGGAGGCAGAGGCAGGTGGATCTCTGTGAGTTCAAGGCCAGCCTGGTCTACAAGAGTTAGTTCCAGGACAGTTAGGACTGTTACACAGAGAACTCTGTCACAAAACAAAACAAAACAAAACAAAAAGCAACAAAAACAAAGCAAACAAATAAATAATAATCTTAGGCCTAGCGAGATGGCTCGGCAGTTGAGAGCACTGGCTGCTCTTCCAGAGGACCCAACGTTCAATAACCAGCACCCATATGGTAGCTCACAAACATCTTTAACTCCAATTCCAGGGGATCTGACACCCTCTTCTGGTCTCCTACCCTAGGCATACATGGCACATAGACATACGTAGGCAAAGCACCCATACACATAAAAACATGTAAATAAAAAATTTAAAATAATAATAAAATAGTCTCTAAAGGCCACACCCTATTTTGATGATGTTTCTTTGTCCCTCTCTGGACTAGCCCATGAATTTAGAGGAGTTTACCCTGAATGGCTGACATTTCCTAGGGTTATCATGGATCTGGAGGAGTTCACACTGAATGGCTGACATTTCCTAGGGTTACCATGGATCTGGAGGAGTTCACACTGAATGGCTGACATTTCCTAGGGTTATCATGGATCTGGAGGAGTTTACCCTGATGGCTGACATTTCCTAGGATTACCATGGATCTGGAGGAGTTTACCCTGATGGCTGACATTTCCTAGGGTTACCATGGATCTGGAGGAGTTTACCCTGATGGCTGACATTTCCTAGGGTTACCATGGATCTGGAGGAGTTTACCCTGATGGCTGACATTTCCTAGGGTTACCATGGATCTGGAGGAGTTCACACTGAATGGCTGACATTTCCTAGGGTTACCACGGATCTGGAGGAGTTCACACTGAATGGCTGACATTTCCTAGGGTTACCATGGATCTGGAGGAGTTCACACTGAATGGCTGACATTTCCTAGGGTTACCATGGATCTGGAGGAGTTTACCCTGATGGCTGACATTTCCTAGGGTTACCATGGATCTGGAGGAGTTCACACTGAATGGCTGACATTTCTTAGGGTTACCATGGATCTGGAGGAGTTCACACTGAATGGCTGACATTTCCTAGGGTTACCATGGATCTAGAGGAGTTTACCCTGATGGCTGACATTTCCTAGGGTTACCATGGATCTGGAGGAGTTCACACTGAATGGCTGACATTTCCTAGGGTTACCATGGATCTGGAGGAGTTTACCCTGATGGCTGACATTTCCCCTAGGGTTACCATGGATCTGGAGGAGTTCACACTGAATGGCTGACATTTCCTAGGGTTACCATGGATCTAGAGGAGTTTACCCTGATGGCTGACATTTCCCCTAGGGTTACAATGGACTCAACGGTCTCATAGCACTTGATGTGCACTGATTCCTTTTTTAAAAAACAATTAGATAATTTACAAACATTTTATATTCACCATTTAAAGAGTATGGTCCAGTATTATTTTTAGTTCATTCATGAGGTTGATGATTGTCACTACTATCCAGGTCTAGAGCATCCCCATCGCCTCCAAAGGAAACCTTATACCCATTAGTCATTCCCTAGCCTTCTTCCAACCTACTCTCCCCAAACCACTAATCTGTCTCTGTGAATGTGCCTATCCTAGACATTCCATATATATGAAATCATACATACGTGACCTGTTGTCTTTGTAATGTGTTCGAGGTCCATCCACAAAGTACGTACTTCATCTATCGTTCTTTAAATTGCATTTGTGTGTGTGTGTGTGTGTGTGTGTGTGTGTGTGTGTACATTCCACAGCTACATGTGGAGGTCAAAGAACAACTTGCACTTTGCACTTGCAGGAGTTAGCTCTCTCCTACCATGTGGTCCCAGGGCTTGAACTCAGGTCATTAGACTTGGTGGCAAATGCCTTTCCCGGCTAAGTCATCTCAAAGGCACTATTTTTTATATCTTTTTATTGCTGAATGATATTTCATTATATAAATTCACTACATTTTACCTTTCTTTTTTTAAAAATATTTATTTATTTACTTATTTATTATGTATACAATATTCTGTCTGTGTGTATGCCTGCAGGTCAGAGGAGGGCACTAGACCCCATTACAGATGGTTGCGAGCCACCATGTGGTTGCTGGGAACTGAACTCAGGACCTTTGGAAGAGCAGGCAATGCTCTTAACCTCTGAGCCATCTCTCCAGCCCTTCACTACATTTTATTATTTGTCCGTTCATTAGTTGAGGACTTGTGGCTATTACAACAATACTGCTAAGCCGGGCAGTGGTGGCGCACGCCTTTAATCCCAGCACTTGGGAGGCAGAGGCAGGTGGATCTCTGGGAGTTCGAGGCCAGCCTGGTCTACAAGAGCTAGTTCTGGGACAGGCACCAAAGCTACAGAGAAACTCTGTCTCGAAAAAACAAAAAACAAAAAAACAATACTGCTGTGAACATTTGTGCACACAAGTCTGTGTGTGATTGTGTGTTTCCATTCTCTTGGGTGTATGCCCAAAAATAAAATTGTGAGTTTTTATAGTAACTATAAGTTTAACTTTACTTATTTATCCACCCATCCATCCATCCATCCATCCATCCATCCATCCATCCATCCATCCGAGACAGGGGCTCAAATGTAGCTTAGACTGACCTTGAACTCATTATGTGGTCAAGAATGACCCTGAACTTCTGCTCCTCTTGCCTGCACCTCCCCAGTGCTTGGCTCACAGGTGCTGGGGTTTGAACTTAGAGCCCCAAGCATACTAGGTATGTGCTCTATGGACTGAGCCACTTACCCAGCCCTAGGCTTAACTTTCTGAGGAACTGCAAGACTGCTTCCCACTGCAGCCACTCCTTCTCCGGGAGTGTGTGTCCCCCCAGTTTCTACACATCCCCCTATCGCTTATTTCCCTTTTCCATATGTGGCTGTGTTCTCCCACTAAGATAAATCTCATTTTCCTTGTTTTTGGTTTTGGTTGTTTACACAGGGTTTCTCAGTAGCTATGGAGCCTGTCCTGGAACTTCTTCTGTAGACCAGGCTGCCTCTGCCTCTAGTGTGCTGAGATTAAAGGTGTGCGCCACCATCACCCAGCATTTTTCTTGTTTTGAATGAAATAGATGATACCCATTCTACTGGGTATGCAGTGGTATTTCCCTATGTTTTGACTTCCAGCTCTGCCCAGTGATGCTGAACGTTGAACATATTTTCATGTGTTTTCTAAATTGAAGAAAAGTCTACTCAAATCCTTTGTCCGTTTTTTAATCTGATTGCTTGTATGTCGAGTTGTAGGAATTCTTTTTATGATTGGTGCTTCTCCAGATTTATGTTTAGTAAATATCTTCTTCCTTCTTGAGGTTTCCTCTTCCTCCTCTACCAATGCTGCTGCTGCTTTGCCTTTGTCCTGACCTCAAGATTTTACTGCCTCAATGTCCTGCGTGCTGGGATGACAGGTGCGCGACACCTTGACCAACTTCTTACTTTGTTTACATTGTTGTTTTCTTTTGTTTTTTTGAGACAGGGTTTTTCCGCTTAACGGCCCTCGCTGTCCTGGAACTCATTCTGTAGACCAGGCTGACCTCGAACTCACAGAGATCCGCCTGCCTCTGCCTCCAGAGTGCTGAGATTAAAGGTGTGTGTCACTGACCAGCTTGTCTGACTCTTTAGAGATAAAGTTTAACTGTTGAACCCTGGTTGGCATGATACTCTCTATATTATTTTGTCTGACCTCAAAAACTCCTACTTTGCTTGGCTTCCTATCTTTTTTTTAAATTTATTTTATTTTTAATTATGTGTTGGGGTGGTGATGATGTACATGTGAATGCAGGTGCCCGTGGAGGCCAGAAGAGGCCGTCAGATCCCCTGGACTGGAGTTACAGGCAGTTGTGAATCACCAGATGTGGGTGCCAGGAATGGAACTCAGGCCCCTGGAAGAGCAGTATGTACTCTCAACAAAGGAGCCCTCTCTCCCACCCCTACTGTTTATTATTATTAATCTGAAGGTGGTTGGAAAAGGGGGGATTTCCACGACAACTTCCTTAATGACAAAAAGCTGAGACCCCGCCTACCTTTAAGCCCTCATCAGTGCTGCCAGAGCCCAGGGTTCTGGGATTTTAATTACAAGAAAGCTCAGCAAAAAACACTCAGGCTTGTGTGAGTTGGGCAGGTTCCAGGGCTGTTGTCAGTCTTTCTTGTCAGACTTTGGTGACCCCAAATAATGACATGGAGACTTATTATTAATTGTGAAAGTTTGGCTTTAGCTTAGGCTGTTCCCAACTAGCTCTTATAATTTAATTTAATCAGTTTCTATTAATATACATTTTGCCTTATCTCTCTTTCATTCTGTACACTGGATTTGCTCTAGTCTTGCTGGTGAAATCTGCCCAGTACCAGATTCTAACGTGGAGTTCCTAGCTCTGCCGGAAGTCCCGCCTAACCTCTCCTGCCTAGCTACTGGCCATTCAGCTCTTTATTAAACCAATCAGAATAAAACAGTGAAACATTTTCACACAGTATGATCAAATATGCCGCGACAGAGGGCAGCCCCTGGCTGAGTTAGAAAGACCTGAAGTCTCTAGAAGGGAACCAAAAGAGACGAAATCTGGAGATTCAGGAAAGGGAAGGCATGTCCTGAGGCACCTCAGGTATCAGGAGTCTGGGAGGCAGATGGGGGTGGTCCCTGCCTGGATTGATCTGCCACCAGAGAAATGGGTCCATTCCTGTCAGGCCTGTTGAGGGAAGGGAAGGACACAAATGGGAAGAGTCACACAGGCAGGTGCCCTGTGCCTAGAGGCTGCCTGTCACCTGGTGGCACACACCCTTTCAGATACCCAGGACACAACAAGTTCTCCACTGAGCCAGGAAGAAAAATTTTCCAGGTGCCCTGGGTCCCGGGTGACAGGGAAATGACAGAGCTGTGTGTTGTCAGACACCAGGAATTCCAGCTGTAGACCTGCATTCCCTAAGGCCACTATGCCCAAATACAGTGAGCAAGTCATTAACACGCTGTCTCCAAATCTCTGGCGTCTTGACTGTTTTCGTTTAAAGGCCTTTGAAAAACAGCAGGTGCAAGATCACTTTGACCCCCCTTGTTCTTTTTAATTTTTTTTGTTTGTTTTGTTTCTCTGTGTTTAACAGCTTTGATTGTTCTGGAACTTACTTAGTAGACCAGGCTGGCTTTGAACTCACAGAGATCCACCTGCCTCTGCCTTCCATGTGCTGGGATTAAAGGTGTACAACCTTCCTTGCTCTTAAAAGCAGCAGGTGAGGGATTAGCTCAGTGGTAGAATGTTTGGCTAGCATGCATGAGACCTGAGGCTCATCCTCAGCACCAGGAAGAAAAGGAAGAACAACAGTTGAAATTCCTGTGTGAGCCAGGCACAGTGACACACACCTGAACAGCATTCTAGAGACTGAGGCAGGAGGATTGATCATCCAAGGCTACAAAGTGAGACCTTGTCTTTAAAGGATGGTCCCTCTGTTGCAGAAGGGTCGTTCTCATCTTCTAGGCTGAGAATGTGGGGCCCAAGGAAACCTGTGCAAACCTTTAGCATTCTTATTGCTTCCCCACCCAGCTCACTCTTCCAAGCCCTGCCCCTTAGCCTTACCACGTTTTCCCAATTTACTACTTTGGTCCAATTCAATCCTGGGTCTTTGGATCTTTGGGTTCTTAGGCATTCTCCCGTGCCACGTTAAGCTGGTATTACTTTGTCTGCCTTCTCCTATTATCCTGCCTTATGTCACTTTAATTGTCAGACCCAGCCCACAGACCTCAGGACAGTCTTTTCCTCTGCTACAGCTGTAAAGGCGCTGAAAACACTGACAGTGGCGTCCTCCGCACGTGATCCATGCCCATTTACACAAGGAACAGCTCCAGGCTCTTTCCACCCACCCATCCATCACTGTCACCCTTGCCACAGCTTTGGAGGAAGGTCCTGTCCCTGCTTCCACCAGTGAGCACATGCAGACTCACAGGATGAGTGGCTTCCCTCAGAGGACCCAGCTGCCGAGGAACTGGCCTCCCCCAGGAGTGTGGCTTTGGCAGTTCCCCCGACTGCCGGGGAGGCAGTGATCAGGGATGCTTCCCAGGCTGGATTCCAAGCAAGGGCTCCGACAAAGAGGAAGAGACAGGGCTACCAGCTCCTGGAGCCTAGCAGTCATGGCTGCCGGCTGCTCTCACTGACTACTCCTAGACCGGGCAGGAAGCCATTGAAGATCTTGGCTTCCTGTGACTGTGTGGAGGTCTGGATTCTTGGGATCTGATGGAGCAGATGCGAAAGTACATCTTATGGAGCCCCTGGGGCATAGACAAATTGGAGGACCTGGGGCTGCTCCAACTCCTTCACTAGCCAGGAAACCCGAAATTCATTCAGAGTGAAGAACCCTTCCTAGGTACATAGGTGGGAAACGACGGAAGGGAATTCGGACCCAGCTGAACCTATCCATCAACAGTAGTCTTTCCTGGGAAGAGAGAGCCAACTTAAGCACTGCCTTCCCCTAGAGTTAGAATGGACATATGAGCCTGAGACTGGCAGAAAAAGTCACAAGGCAACAACAGATGGACTCAACTATATAAATATAGTTGAAATTTCTAGAAAACCCACTTCCAAAAGAGTAAGAATTTATGAGGGATAAAAAGAGTAGCATCGAGACAAGCAAGACTATAAATTCCAGCTCTTGGGAGGCAGAGGCGGGAGGATCTTGAGTTTAATGTCAGCCTCAGCAACACAGTAAGAGTCTGTCTCCAAACATACAAACAAAACAATATTGCAGCATATTGGAAGCAATATTGCAACAAGTAAAGCAGAGTTAATATGTTTGTAATTATCTATCTGCCTACCATTGTCTATCTAGCTAGATATTCGGCCCAGCTTCATCAAGAAGGCATTGCTTAGGGCTGAGAATGGAGTCCAGTTGATGGTGTGCTTGCCTTCATACATATACAAGCCTTGATGTATATACCATCAAGCATAGACAAAGCCTTGGGGCTCAGATGATCTTTGGTGCCACATAAACCAGGCATGGTAGCCACACCTATAATTCCAGCACTGCGGAGGCAGAGACATAAGAATTAGAAATTCAAGACCATCCTCAGCTACTTAGCTAGTTTGATACTACACTAGATTACATGAGACCCTGTCTCAAAACCAACCCACCAGACCCAGTAATAGTGGTGAACACCTTCAGTCCCAGCACTTGGGAGGCAGAGGCAGGTGGATCTCAGTGAGTTTGAGGCCAGCCTGGTCTACAGAGTGATGAGTTCCAGGGCATCCAGGACTGTTACACAGAGAAACCCTGTCTCAGAAAAAAAGGAAAAGAAAAAAACCAAAACACAACACAACAATAAAACGAACAAACAAAAAACCCTACCAACCCCCAAACAAAACAGTCACAAAGGCTCAGTTCTTCTGCTGTTCTTCTTTGTCTTTCTTCACTTCCAGAAACACAGCCACTCATGTCGCTGTCTCTGATGCGTCACCAGGGCGTCCAGTGGAATGACAATGCCCAACCATCAGCACCAGAGAAAGGTAAAGAAACACAAGCAGTGTTCTTCTGCCTGAGTCAGAACAAGGACGCCATCTGGGAGGCCCGCATGGCAACACAGGGCAGATAGTGGATGCCCACCCCGCCACAGAAGCCAGACCAGGGCCGCCATCACACTCTCTATGATGCAGCCTACAAGATTAAGAACAAGAAAGAGGACATGGTACTCACCTGTTGGCCCTCTGAGAATGTACACCTTAAGACCAAATGGTCAATGCAGCCATCAAAGAGAATCTGGGGGAGCCTGAAGAGGTGGCACAGCGATTAAGAGCAGGCTCTACTTTTGCAGGACTCAAGCTGGTTCCCAGCACTCACATCAGGTGGCTCACAAGTGCCTGGAATTCCAGGTCCAGGGGTTCTGTGTCCTCCAGGGGCATCTGCACTCGTGTGCACATACCCACACGCAGACACAAGGTATACATAATTAAAAATAAATATGAAGAATGGAAAGGAAGAGGAGGAGAAGGAGGAGGTGATGAGGGGTGGTGGTGCTGGCAGCGGCGGCGGCAGCCAGCAGCAGCACACAGACCTCAAACGTGACTTCCAAATGAACTAGAGCATGTGGCATCCCAGACCTGCCCCTTCTCGCCAGACCAGAGAGGCTGAGGAAAGGGATCCTACAGGGAGTGGAGGGGGCAATCCCTTGATCCCAGTTGCCAAACTGTCCCTCTTACCTTCTGTACTGTCTTCCGCGTGCTATTCTAAATGGCTTTGTCTTCTAATTCCTCTTGGTTTTGGAGCCAACCATGGCTCCCTTAAGGCACCCAGCTGGGGATGGCTGGATTTTCTAAGGGTACCCTACTTCCCATCCTCTGTCCTCCCTTGTCCTTCGCTATCATCTTAACCTCAATAATGACTTTGTGCCTGTCTATTCAGTTCCGTGAGTAAGTTGATGCTGTGGAAACCCACCTCTCCCCAGTTCTCCTCTTCTCGTGGCTCATGGAGGCACTAGGAGGCAGGAACAGTGAGGGATCCTCACTTGAAAAAAAAAGGGTACAATAAAAAGGCTAATTAAAAACAAACACAAATATGTTCTTGTACTATTTTGTATATTCATCTGTTTTGGAGATTCAAAGAATTTTGCTCAAGCACCACCCCCCAATACCCCCCACTCTTCCTACCCCCCACCTCCCATCCCCACTCCCCTTACCCACCCTCTCTCTGGTCATGTGACCTTGGGCAATTTCTTTGAGTCTATGACTTTGTGAAAGGGACACTGTCTCTCACTGGGTCTTGTTGAGCCTCAACAACTAAACTCAGGCAAAACCGTTGGCACAGCATCTGGTTTATAGCAGTTTCCCACTTCATCGTTCCAGCGCCAGGCACAGCTACTCAAAGAACCAACTAGAAAAATCCAGAACATCTTCAGTTGAAAAAAAGAAAGAAAGAGATAGAGAGAGAGGGAGGGAGGGAGGGAAGGAGGGAAGGAGGGAAAGAGGGAGGGAGAGAGGGAGGGAGGGAGGGAGGGAGGGAGGGAGGGAGGGAGGGAGGGAAAGAGAGAGAGAGAAACACGTCTACAAAACCGGCATAGGAATATGATCCCTTTTGTTTAAAAATTATTTTTATCTCTCCATCTACATATATATCTATGCAACACAAGCTGTCTGGAACGATCAGCATCCGAATGTTGTAGAAATTTCTGTAGTATACTCTTTTGCTTTTCTTTTATGTGGTTGAAAAAGAGATGTGTATTTTTTTCTTAGCAGGTTTTTTTTTTTTTAAAAGAGGAAAACCTTTGGAAAACAATATAGTAATTCACGCCAAGGGTCACTAAAGCATTTATACCCTTCAGCCCTGCCATCTCCTTCTGGGACACTGACTAGAGGAAATAATCCAAACAAAGGAAGCAATGATATCCATAAGCCACGCTGCAGCGGTACTCATCATGGGGAAGATTGCGTAACCATGTAAGTGATCTACATTAGGGGAATGATTAGTAAATGGTTCACTCACCGGAACACTGTTCAACAATTAAGAAGAGGAAGATGATGACCGTGGCGCACGGTGGAGAACTGCTTGTGAAAAAATGAGAAGCTAAAGGGGCAGGGTACAAAATTAGACCCGGGCCTGGATACTCAGCAAAAATATGGCTTGCCCTGGACAAGTGCAGGAAGGACACGTAGGCCAATAAAACCAGTGAGAGCATCACCGGGGGTTTTGATTTCCATTTACAATTCTGCCTAATGTTTCCATTGTATTGCTCGTTTATAATAGTTTAAAAGTTGGCTTTAAAGTTCCCTTCAGGGAAAAGGAAGACAGGAGAACTAGAGATCTGGGAATCTAGGTAACCAACTATGCACGTATGTATAGTATTTCTATGAAGTGCAGTGTAAACTCTGGTTAAAAAAAATCAGCTCACTCAATTGAGAGATTGATGCCTAGAGTTTTGAGTTTTGGTTCCATACAGCCCATGCCATCCTCCAAAATGCTATGTAGCTGAAGCTGACCCTGAACTCCTGAGGTCCCTCCTGCCTTCCTTTCCCGTGCAAGGACTCCAGCTGTTGGACTGCTGCCAGGCTTACTCGGTGTTGGGGATTGCACCAGTGTATGCTAGGCAAGCCTCTAATGCCTGAGCTATTTCCCCATCGTATCCACATAATCGTAACAGTGGTAATCTTCATGCTCTCAGTGCTGGACATGGAACTCAAGGCTGCCGAATGCAGGGCAAGCACTCTACCATTGAGCCACACGGCCACACCCAGCCTAGTAACTGTTAATCTCTGAATGCTGGGACCACCAATTGCATTTGACAGCTTAATCTCAATTGTGCTGTGCTAACTATCTGAAAATATACTAGCAACACAGCAAATGCTAAATTCTTTCTGCTTCTCTCTTATGCCCAGCTGCTCCTCTGCCCACCACTGGCTCCACGCTGAGACCAGACTGCCACAAGGGTCTCTCTGTCTGAACAATGCAGATTCTTGTCCCAGAGGGACACACAGGCAGTGGTCCACCCATCACTTCTTACGGTGGGGGCTGGGCACATCTCCTGCCCCTTCTCAGGTCTCTGGGATCTCCCATACTCCCATACTCCAAGGTAGCAAACGCTGAACAGTTATACAACTCAGGCATTTCGCTCTGCGGCTTTCTCTGCTGAATCAAGCAAAAGAGAATGTGCTTCTACCCCAGGAAATGGATGGTGCCACAGAGCAGGGCCAGAGTGAAATGGACCTTCATCATTAAAGCTGCTCAAAGATGAGGTACTCAAGTGGTGTATCTGTGGGTTCACTATCTGCAGATTCAAGAAATTCCCAACAGGGAATTTTCAGGGAGAAACTGCTTCTATACTGAACACCTACATATTTTCTTCCTTGTCATTATGCCCTAATATATAGATATATGTATATGTATATATATACATATATATTTTTTTAAGTTAAAAATTATCTTTGAAAAGAAGTTTGAGTGTTTGCTTGCTTGTATGTGTACCACATGCATGCCTGGTGCCTGCAGAGGTCAGAAGAGGGCGCCAGATCCTCCCCCAGAACTTGGCAAGCAAACCATGATGAGGGTGCTGGGAAGTGAACCCAAGTCCTCTGCAAAAGTACCAACTGCTCTTAACCGATGAGCTACTGCCCCAGGAACACTCCCTGCAACACACACCTTCTTAAAAATTACATGTATTTATTTGGGGTGTCTGTGCATACCATGACACTCTGAGGGGGTGGGTTAGTCGACAATTTGCAGGAGGCAGCTCTTTCCTATCATGTAGGTCCTAGGGATCAAACTAGATTGTCAGGCTTGCTGACAAGTGCCCACTGAGTCATCTCCACAGCCCTATTTACACAGATTTATACTGCATTAGGCATTACATGTAACCGAAGATGATTTAAATACAGAAGAGGCCAGGCATGGTGGGGCATGTCTGTAAATGCTAGCATCTGGGTGGTGGCAGCGGCAGAATCAGAAGTTAAAGGTTACTTTCAGCTACTCAGAGCTCAAGGCCAGATTACGTGAGACACTGAAAACACCAGAGCTGAGAAGACAACAGCTAAAGTACCCAAATGGAAGACTCGATGGATGAGCCATGGAAAGCTCCCACTCCCACTTGCCATGTCGGGAAGTAGCTACTCTCCTGTCCCCACCCCAGGACACAAGGTGGGAGAAGACAGTCTTTGGGCCCGAGTTTGGAGCCTTGAGGAAACATTCAACAGCTTGATTCCTGGGCCCCACCTCCAGGAGGCTCTGATTCATCGGGAAGGGTGGGATGAGGCTGAGTCACGGGAGGTGATTGGGGCCACCCTGATCTCCCTGGCTCCCATCCAGCCCCTACACAGGCTCCCTGAGGTCCTCAACAGGGGGGACCCAGACATCTCAGGTGGCACAAGTCCTGGAGTTAGGAGAAACCCGAGTGGCCTAGGTTTATCTGATGGAACACCTGCCCAGGGCTGTGCTAGCTTCTTGAATATCAAGATGAGGGGAAGGCTGGGGCAGGGACCCTTGAGCAGCAAAGGCCACCCACCAGCTGCCCTGAGCCTAGGCTGTCCAGGGCCCTAGGGGTACTAAGAACTGGTAAGAAAAACAAAACTTCCTTCCTCCCTGTCAGACCCTCAAAACCAAATGCCCTTAGGCTCCCTTGGCTATCTGTAACACCTTAACCAACAGCCCTGGGGTTTATCTCTCTGAACATCTGTCAACATGGCATCAAGCTCCCTAAGAGCACAGACAGCTCTTATTCTATTCCTCTGTTCATGCCCAGTACAGTGCCTGGCATACCACTGATGCTAGAAGACCAGCTCATGAATAAAGGAGAGGGAGTAACAGTTACCACAAGGTCAAAGAAGGCCTGGCACTCACAACCACCAACACATGGAAAATACACACGCTTACCCCTGAGAGGAGGGGGGAACCCCATCCTTCATCATCCACTGGAGACTGAGCCCAGCATGAAACCCAGCATCTGCAGGGTTTCTAAATTACTCTGGCACCCTGGTACCCTTTGCCTTGACAAGGAGTCAGTTACAGAGCCTTAGGTTGAGGATGTAGCTCAGTGATGGAGGATCGCATAACATCAGGAGGGCCTGAGTTCCAGTCCCAGCACAATGAAACAAACCACACAGACACACACACAGCAAAACAAACCACACAGACACACAGCATACAGCCAAACAAACCAGGTGCATGCATACACACACACACACACACACAAACACACTCACGCATGGCATACAGCCAAACAAACCATACACACACACACACAGAACATACAATTCCCAATAAAAGAGTAAAAGGCTGGGAGTGCCTCAAGGGTGGGGGGGACACTCAGGTTTGTCTTTAAGACAAAGAGTAGGAGACTGACTAAAAGAGAAAGAGATTTATTGAAAGAAGAATTAATACGACAGACAGACAAACAGGCAGCAGCACAGTGTGGACTCTGAGGAGCACTCAGGCCCCAGTTCTGTGGGTACGTGGATAACATGGCCGGGGCTCTGATGATAATTCAGGTTCTGCAAGGCAAAGTTGGGGGGGTCCCTTCCTATAGGATTTGGAGGAAGGGGGAGATTTCCCCTTCTTCAGGGTTGTCTCTGACTCCCCTGCAGGCAGTAGGGAAAAAGAGGGAGGGTGTTTGCATGGCCAGCAAGGAATAAGCCACTTTGAAGAGGAGGGGGGGCATCTAGTTGAGGCAAACCCATTATGACAGCCCTCCCATGTCCAGGGAGTATGACAACCTGGGGGCTAAAGGGTGGGGCACCGAGGAGCCCGGTAGGAGCTAGGGATTCACAGCCTGGCATTTCTTCATTTCTAGCATAGACCGAGGAGGTTGCTGCAGGTGGGCATAGCCTGAGCAGCACTCTGGTCTGGATTCTAACACTGAGGGCCGCTCAATTTAAAAAAAGAAAGAAAAGAAACTCTGGCTTAGTTCAGCAAGAGAACAATTGTCCGACTTGAGCAAGGCCACAGGTTTGGCCCTAACATTACAACAATAACAAAGGAAAGTTCTTTGCTGTGGGGAAATGGCAATCCCAGCACTTGAGATCAGTGAGTCTGAGGCCAGCCTGGTCTACAAAAGGAGTTCTAGGACAATCAGGACTATAGCACAGAGAAACCTTGTCTTGAGAAAGAAAACAATCAGATAATCAGATAAACCCAGAGTGTGGGACCCATTCTGTACAACAAATTGCCTTGACTACAAACCTCAAATATGCTTTTTAATAAAAGATTTATTTTTATTTTATGCATGAGTGTTTTGCCTGAATGAGTGTCCATGTACCACATATGTGCCTGGTATCTGCAGAGGTCAGAAGAGGGTTCCTGGTCCCCTAGAATGGGCGTCACAGATGGTTGTGAGCCACTGCATGGCTGCTGGGAACTGAACCCTGGTCCTCTGGAAGAGCAGTGCTCTAACTACTGGACCATCTCTCCAGCCTCTCAAATGATTCTGTAAATATCCCATTCTTATGTTTTTTTTTCCTTGTTTAAGATACCTGGTGGGGATTTAGTTCTACTGAATCATACACGCCAACTCGGGGCTTTACTCCAGAATGAGGGAGACTTCTCCAACAGACACAATTCCCTGCAGAATAACTTCCAAATATTGCTTGTTATTTAGTGTCCAAAAGGACCAACAAAAGCCAGTGTGTGACGAGTACCTCCTAGGCTCACATGGGAACACAAGCTGTTCTGTGGTCCCTGAGATGTTGGTGGGTACCAACTCCAGGACCAGAGATGCACTTTCTCCCAGTTCACTGTAGCCATCCCTGTGGGGACATCAGAGCCAAGCAATAACAACTTAAAGCAGAGAGGCCGGCACCTTAAAGCAGGCAGAGGAGAGATGACCGCCATGCCGGCCCAACCTTGGAAGTCCAACTGCTGTTGCCCTGTGATGCAGAAGCAGCTGGTCATCCTCCTGACACAGGTGAGGGAGTCCTGTGCTGCCAGGCTTCTTGGAGTTGAGGCAGGAGGATCAGCAGCAGTGAGTCCAGCACAGCTAGCCCCTCCCATGAACACCGGAGACCCCTGGGAAACCGAGAGACCCGGGCATGACTTTTCCTTTACTGTTTTAAGACTCATTCCTGACCGTGCACCCCTGGGACCCCATAGACCCTTCGCTACTGGTCTTTCTTGTTTCCGCCACTTTGAAGAGGGGCGCATGCGTTATGGCAGACACTCCCCTACCCCCCTCCCCGTGCCCATGCTCCCAGGGACCCCTTAGCCCCCTCTGCACCAACACACCTGTGGTCCAACAGCAACAGACCCTGCGCTCGCAGCTCCTCCACCTCCCTGCTTCCTCCGAACACGTCCCATAGGGTCAGCGGGGGCTCGAACTGCTGCCAGTGCTGGGAACCAGAAGAGCTAGGGCAATGCGCTGGCTGAGGGCCAGGCGGTCGGATCCAGGGAGGGGTCAGGGAAAGTCCAGCATGGTGTCTGAGCAATGATGCTCATGAACGCCAGGCAGGACAGGTCAACCGCCAGAGAGAAAGCGAGCGCTTTTATTCTTAGTGCACGTGGAGACCCAAATCCAGAGGGGGGGGGACGCAAGTCTCTTCTGCTCTCTCCTGCTGTCCCCTTCAATGGGCAGTGCCAGTGCCAGGGCTTCATAGCCCAAATGACATCCATAGTAACCCTGAATCTAATTAGTCATTATTTTTTTTTTCCTGAGACAGGGTTTCTCTGTAGCTTTAGTGCCTGTCCTGCAACTAGCTCTGTAGACCAGGCTGGTCTCGAACTCACAGAGATCCGCCTGCCTCTGCCTCCTGAGTGCTGGGATTAAAGGCGTGTGCCACCACCGCTCCAATCGCTATCTATTACCCTTCCCATCTGAAGTTTCGGTGTACTTGAGAGTACTTGGGCGACAGGTATGGTGGTGCACGCTTTTAATCCCAGCACTCGGGAGGCAGAGGCAGGAGGATCTCTGTGAGTTCGAGGCCAGCCTGTTCTATAGCGTGAGTTTCAACACTGCCGGGGTTACACAGAGAAACCCTGTCTTGAAAAACCAAAACCAGTACTCAGCCCTAGTCTAAGGTTCTGACCATTATACAACACTGCCTACTGATTCTGCCATCAGGCATCGGCTAGCCAGGCCCATCCTCCAGCCGTCAACCCAGAGCTGAGCTGATGCGTCTAAGAACCCCCAGTCCCTTACCTGATGAGTGACCCCCACATCAGTGCGCAGCCCCATAGCCAAGACCTCCTCCAGCCTGAAAGAAAATCACATGGGATCTTAAGGGGAAGCTCTCACGTTCTTTAAGCCCAATGCCGGAATGTGATGTTATGCTTAGAACTCAAGAGTGGGAGAGGCAAAGCAGGCAATAAAGATGTAAAAGCATGGTGGGGCTTCTGGGGTATAGGATACCCTTGGTGAAGAGCCCTGGGTACTTAGGTACTCACACCTCCAGCTTGCTCAGGGGGACACACTTCCGGGTGCCATGACCAAACAGCATCACCTCTTTCATCCAGTTGTCTGGTTCCAGCGTCTGGATCCGTGCTTCCCGGGTATGACCTCCGGCTCCCTGGGACACAAATCGTCCATGGGCTCCTGACAACAAACAACCATCCCCCACATACACATTAATAGAAGTAAGTTAACATGGTGAATTATCAGATTTAAATCAGGGGCTTTCCCAAGGGTGGTCCTCGAAGCGACCACTATAAATGTAAATCCTCAGGTCCTGCTCCAGCTCTGCCCATGAGAAGTCCTGCAGGGAGGACCCAGCCAGCATTCTTGGTTGCAACAAGCCCCACGGGGCTTCTGATCTACACCAGACTCAGAACTACGGCACCAGGCTGCAAAGGCCTGGAGAGTCCCATTCCGTGGTTCCACAGAGAGGTTTTGTGTACTTTGCAAAAGGAAATGCAGGCTCTGAGTGGTTAAACGAGCAGTCCAAGTTCACACAACCAGAATGCTCCTCTCCTGAATCATGCTTTCGGCTGTTCACAATCCACTCACCAGGCCCAATGCCAAGGTACTGACCACACTGCCAGTAGGTCCGGTTGTGGGTACTGAGCGCCCCCTGTGGGAAAGGAGGGAATTGTCAGCACTGAAAGAGGCGATGCTGGCTTCCGTTTAGGTCAGTGGTATCTGAGAACGTCTCACCAACTCAGGTCTGAGCGCACCCAACGGGAACCCTTCTCTTCAGAAGGTTTCGTTCTCCCGGTCACATCTCAGCCCACTGATTTTGCATCTCCGGTCATCAGCCCAGCACTCACGTTCCGTGCAAAGTTGGAGACTTCATACTGGCGAAAGCCAGCGTCTCGAAGGACCGTCCTGCCCTCCTGGTACATCTCAGCAGCCAGGTCGGGGTCAGGGGCTGGGAGGGTGCCCTGCTGCACCTGGGCAAAGAGTGAGGTGCCCCGTTCCAGGGTCAGCTGGTAGAGGGAGAGGTGGTCATCGCAGTGGTACAGCAGTCTCTGGAGCTGTCGAAGCCACGCCTCCACCTTTTGTGCCGGTAGCCCCAGCATCAAATCCACCGATACTCTGCCAGGGAATAGGCGCCTGGCTTCTGCCAGAGTCTGCAAACCGTCGCTGGCCGAGTGAGTCCGTCCCAGCAGCTGCAGCTCCGTGTCATCCAGGGACTGGGGAGAGAGGGTCGGGTGTAACAAGGGAGGCAGCAACACTCAGCCTTATTTGGGGCACAGATGTGAGGGACACATAAAGACAGCGGGGGTAACCATGTAGGTGGTCAAGGCAGTACCCAGAGCTACTCCTCAGTGAAGGGTATATTTAATCTCTCTCTCTCTCGCGCGCGCGCGCGCGCGTTGTGTTTTGTTGCCTTTTGAGACAGGGTTTCACTAAAGAGCTCTGGCTGGTTTTGAACTCATGGCAATCCTCCTGCTTCAGCCTCCAGCGCAGTGAGAAAACAACTGTGTACCACCACACCTAGACCCAAGGGTTTCTTAATTTAGATTTCCCTGATGTTTCCTCATAATTAGAAGCCACGTGTGGTATAATCCCACACCTGTAATCCCAATCAATACCTGGGGAGGTGGAGGCAAGAGGATCAAGAATTCAAAGCTGACACATTTAAGGCCAGTGTGGGCTATAAAACCTTGTCTTTGACAGGGCAGTGGTGACACGCTTTTAATCCCAGCACTCGGGAGGCAGAGGCAGGCGGATCTCTGTGAGTTCGAGGCCAGCCTGGTCTACAAGAGCTAGTTCCAGGACAGGAACCAAAAGCTACGGACCGAGAAACCCTGTCTCGAACCCCCCCCCCCCCAAAAAAAGGAAGAGGGAAAAACAAGCATTTTGAGCAAAAACATCCAGACATGATGTATCAGACTATCCTGTGACCCCAAACTCTAAGTGAAGTGGTCTACCCTGTGGTAAATGGGGGATACAGAAACATCAGAGGTCAACCTGGCAGAGATTTTTCCTGACTCATAAACACACCTTCAGAGGCTCCACAATGGGAAAAACCCCAAACTCTCGCAAGAGCTGAAGGCTCTGGGTCCTGTTTGGCAGCCTTGTCCCCAGTCACAGGGGATGACACAGCTTCCCCCAAAACATGCAATGTCCTTCCACATCCTGGGCCCTTTCCTCCCACACCCCTTACTGGGTGAGCACCTGCTCTGTCTCACTCATGTATCACTTCCTCCAGGAAGGCTTCCAGGATTTCATCAGGTTGTGTGCCCCTCAGGCAGTATTTACCACGCCATGATCTGGCTGCTGGCCTGTCTCCATCTCCAATCTTATAACAAGTCCCGCCCTGTTTTTATCCTTTCTTCCTTTGATGTTTGTATGTGTGTAGCGTGCTTGTGTGTATATGTGTTCACATGTGTGTGAGGGTGAGGGCAAGTGCGTGTGTGTGTGTGTGTGTGTGTGTAAGCCTAAGGTTGACACTGGGAGTTTCCTTAAATCTTGGCTACCGTATTCACTGAGCCAAAAACCACAGATGGCTGATATGGGGAAGTCTGGCTAGCCAGCCTTAAGTGAGGGGGATGGGACCCCTTTATCTGTGTCTCCAAGTGCTGGGACTACAGCAGGCTGCCATACCCACTCGGTGTTTGTGTGGGTGATGGGGATCCAAACTCTGGTTCCCATGTGCACAGGAAGGACTCTAACCACTGAGCCATCCACACCTGTGCAGCATCTACTATGTAGCAGGTACCATGTTAAGTGCCTGGAATACAAAAGGGTGAACTAGCTGGGCGTGGTGCCTCTAATCCCGGTATTTGGAAGGCTGAGGAAGGGAGATTGCTGCGAGTATAAGGCCAACCTGAGCTACAGTGTCAGTTCTGCTATCAAAGTAATAATGATATTAATAAGGGCTGGGGATATAGGTCAGTTTGTAGAATGCTTGCCCCTCATACCCGTGTTCGATCCCCAGCACCACATAAAGTGGACGTGGTTGCTCTGGAATCATGATACTAAGAAGATGGAGGCAGAAGAAGGTCATCCTCGGCTACATATCAAATTTGGGGCTAGCCTGAGCTACAGGGTACAGTGTTGCACAACAGCAACAACAATATAATGATGATGTCAAAGCCTGCCTCAGGAAGCATATAGGCCAGTATAGCAACAGACAGAACAGTAAAAAATAAATAAATAAATAAATAAAAGGTATTGTTCCACAGTCTACCGTGTACTAGACTTGGTACCCGGAAATGCTTTCCCAGTGGCTGAATGCCACCTTAGGGTCTGGGTGCACTGGGATAGGGTGGATGAAATGGGTCACCTGCAGACCAATGGACAACCTGTTGACTCCTGCTGCTCCAAAAGCTGCCAGCCTGGAACCTGGGGCTGAAGTGGGGTTAGCCTCCAATGTGACTTCCGAATCCGCAGGCAAATGAGTTTCCTGTGCCACGGCCTCCAGGACAGCAGCCACAGTGTGAGGACTGGCCAGACTCGGGGTTCCCCCACCAAAGAACACAGACTCTACCCTGGAGGAAGAGGATGGAGCCGTGAAACTGGAGAAGCCCCAAGGGACGTCCATCTATCGTGTCCTCTCTCCCAAGACCTCGTCTGCTGGCCTGAACACCGACCTTTGCACCCCGCTGAGCCGCAGCAGCGTCCGTGCCTCCGTCACCAGGCAGTTCCGCATGGCTCCCTCCTCCACGCCGCGGGGGATGTACTTATTGAAGTTGCAGTAGCTGCAGCGCTTCTCACAATAGGGCCACTGGGGACAGGGGTGGGGGTGCATTGCGAGCTGAGGTGGGACTCTGGGCTGCTCAGGCTATTTCCAGGGTTTATCTCACACATTCCCATTCCCTTTCTGTGGTTGGTCAGCGGTGGCTGCGACAACTAAGCCACTCTGCGCCCCTAGGCAGGTGGCGCTGAGATTACTATGCCCGCTCTGGTAGGACAAGATTCCAAAGGGTTACCCAGCTGGTGAGCACCAGACTTTAGGTCTTTGGCCCGACGTTTTCCGGTGGGGTAGGACGAGGGGAACAGATGCTATGCCAGATGTGATTGATGTTGGAGCACGGAAACTAACAACATCGGGACAAGCGCCAGCCAGGGCCTCCCTCTGCCCTCCCCCGCCCACTCACGTGCACGTAAAGCGCGGCGCGCGTGCTCGCGGACTCGGGACTCCGAGGCTGTCCCAGGCTGTCCACACGGGGGCGCCTCTGGGCAGCCCTGGCTGCTGCCACCCATCTCCCGATCCGGACCCGGGAGGAAGCCATGGCGAGCAAGGCGGCAGAAGGCAGGGTTCCGACACCTCGACAACGCACCCAGGGCACAAGGGTGTGCCCTAGGCTGGGCCGCGTGGGTCGCGCCGGCGGAAGTCCGAGGAGCTGTGTGACCTCGTATTGCCTCTCCCTGTGCGGCTAGAGAGCCCTGGGCCTCGGATCTGCGGCGCCACCTGCCGGACCCTTCCGTACTCACAGCCTAGTCTTGCCCGAGGGCGCAGCCCGCCTGTCCTTTCCCAAGGACGAGGAGTGGGTTGTGGGCTTATTGGCAACCTGCATCAGGACGACTTTCTTGACCCGTGCAACAACTCTTAGTTCTTTTTAGTCAGTTACTTATAATGTGTACCTGGCTCTGATCTGAACGCCAGGAGACGTAGGTCACTGAATTGAATCTTGACTTGGTTTGTCTCTCCGTTTAGACTATGACCTGATTTTAGGCGTCCATGTCCCGTCCCCCTCCTGGGTGCTCAGAGTCTGTCTCAAAGAAACAAAAAAAGAGGGGACAGACATCAAGGCCCGAAACAAAAAAAAGGGGGGACAGACAACACGGCCCAGTAAGGAACTGACAGCTGCCCTGCTCACCTGAATGGTCACTGGAACACACAAATATGGGGCAGGAGAGAACTTTGCTCTGCAGAGTGGTCTTTTGACCTCCACAGGTGCCTCCTACCAAACTCATGTGCACACACAACACACACACACACACGTTTGCACACACAATAATAATAAAATAACTATAGGGGCTGGAGAGATGGCTCAGTGGTTAAGAGCATTGCCTGCTCTTCCAAAGGTCCTGAGTTCAATTCCCAGCAACCACATAGTGGCTCACAACCATCTGAAATGAGATCTGATGCCCTCTTCCGGCATGCAGGCAGACACACAGAATATTGTATACATAATACATAAATAAATAAATATTTAAAAAAAATAACTATAGCATGCATGCAGTACACAGCACATGCATACAGGCAAAATACTCCATCACATTCTCTTTCTTTCTTTCTTTCTTTCTTTCTTTCTTTCTTTCTTTCTTTCTTTCTTTCTTTCTTTCTTTCTTTCTTTCTTTCTTTCTTAAAGATTTCTGTCTCTTCCCCGCCACCGCCTCCCATTTCCCTCCCTCTCCCCCAATCAAGTCCCCCTCCCTTGTCAGCCCAAAGAGCAATCAGGGTTCCCTGCCCTGTGGGAAGTCCAAGGACCACCCACCTCCATCCAGGTCTAGTAAGGTGAGCATCCAAACTGCCTAGGCTCCCCCAAAGCCAGTACATGACGTGCAGTAGGATCAAAAACCCATTAACATTGTTCTTAAGTTCTCAGTAGTCCTCATTGTCCACTATGTTCAGCGAGTCCGGTTTTATCCCATGCTTTTTCAGACCCAGGCCAGCTGGCCTTGGTGAGTTCCCGATAGAACATCCCCATTGTCTCAGTGTGTGGGTGCACCCCTCACAGTCCTGAGTTCCTTGCTCGTGCTCTCTCTCCTTCTGCTCCTGATTTGGACCTTGAGATTTCTGTCCGGTGCTCCAATGTGGGTCTCTGTCTCTGTCTCCTTTCATCGCCTGATGAAGGTTAATATTCAGGAGGATGCCTGTATGTTTTTCTTTGGGTTCTCCTTCTTATTTAGCTTCTCTAGGATCAACAATTATAGGCTCAATGTCCTTTATTTATGGCTAGAAACCAAATATGAGTGAGTACATCCCATGTTCCTCTTTTTGTGTCTGGCTTACCTCACTGAGGATAGTGTTTTCTATTTCCATCCATTTGCATGCAAAATTCAAGAAGTCCTTGTTTTTTACTGCTGAGTAATACTCTAATATGTATATATTCCATACTTTCTTCATCCATTCTTCCACTGAAGGGCATCTAGGTTGTTTCCAGGTTCTGGTTATTACAAACAATGCTGCTATGAACATAGTTGAGCAAATACTTTTGTTGTATGATAGGGCCTCTCTTGGGTATATTCCCAAGAGTCGTATTGCTGGGTCCAGGGGTAGGTTGATCCCGAATTTCCTGAGAAACCGCCACACTGCTTTCCAAAGTGGTTGTACAAGTTTGCTTTCCCACGAGCAATGGATGAGTGTACCCCTTTCTCCACAATCTCTCCAGCAAAAGGCTATCCTTGGTGTTTTTTATTTGAGCCATTCTGACAGGTATAAGATGGTATCTTAAAGTTGTCTTGATTTGCATTTCCCTGATCGCTAAGGAGGTTGAGCACGACCTCAAGTGTCTTTTGGCCATTTGAAGTTCTTCTGTTGAGAATTCTCTATTCAGCTCAGTGCCCCATTTTATAGTTGGGTTGATTAGCCTTTTACAGTCTAGTTTCTTGAGTTCTTTATATATTTTGGAGATCAGACCTTTGTCAGTTGCAGGGTTGGTGAAGATCTTCTCCCAGTCAGTGGGCTGCCTTTTTGTCTTAGTGACAGTGTCCTTTGCTTTACAGAAGCTTCTCAGTCTCAGGAGGTCCCATTTATTCAATGAGGCCCTTAATGTTTGTGCTGTTGGGGTTATACGTAGGAAGTGGTCTCCTGTACCCATGTGTTGTAGAGTACTTCCCACTTTCTCTTCTATCAGGTTCAGTGTGTTCGGACTGATATTGAGGTCTTTAATCCATTTGGACTTGAGTTTTGTGCATGGTGATAGATATGGATCTATTTTCATTCTTTTACAGATTGACATCCAGTTTTGCCAGCACAGTTTGTTGAAGATGCTCTCTTTTTTCCATTGTATACTTTTAGCTCCTTTATCGAAAATCAGGTGTTCATAGGTTTGTGAGTTAAAGTCAGGGTCTTCTATTCAATTCCATTGGTCGACTTCTCTGTTTTTATACCAATACCAAGCTGTTTTCAACACTGTAGCTCTGTAATAGAGTTTGAAGTCAGGGATGGTAATACCTCCAGATGATCCTTTATTGTATAAGATTGTTTTAGCTATCCTGGGTTTTTTGTTTTTTCCATATAACGTTGATTATTGTCTTCTCCAGATCTGTGAAGAATTTTGATGGGATTTTGATGGGGATTGCATTGAATCTATAGATTGCTTTGGTAGAATTGCCATTTTTACTATGTTGATCCTCCCAATCCAAGAGCAAGGGAGATCCTTCCATTTTCTGGTGTCCTCTTCAATTTCTTTCTTCAAAGACTTAAAGTTCTTGTCAAATAGATCTTTCACTTCCTTGGTCAGAGTTACCCCAAGATATTTTATGCTATTTGTGGCTATCGTGAAAGGTGATGCTTCTCTGATTTCCCTCTCTGTTTCCTTATCCTTAGTGTATAGGAAGGCAACTGATTTTTTGGAGTTGATCTTGTATTCTGCCACATTACTAAAGTTGTTTATCAGCTGTAGGAGTTCTTTGGTAGAGTTTTTGGGGTAGCTTATGTATACTATCATATCGTCTGCAAATAATGAAAGTTTAACTTCTTCCTTTCCAATACGAATCCCCTTGATCCCCTTGTGTTTTCTTATTGCTATTGCTAGAACTTCAAGCACTATATTGAAGAGGTATGGAGAGAGTGGACATCCTTGTCGTGTTCCTGATTTTAGTGTGATGGCTTTGAGCTTTTCTCCGTTTAATTTAATGTTAGCTGTTGGCTTGCTGTAAATAGCTTTTATTATATTTAGGTATGACCCTTGTATCCCTATTCTCTCCAAGACCTTTATCATAAAGGGATGTTGAATTTTGTCGAATGCTTTTTCAGCATGTAATGAAATGATCATATGGTTTTTTCTTTCAGTTTATTTATATGGTGGATTACATTGATAGATTTGCATCTCTGGGATGAAGCCTACTTGATCATAATGGATAATTTTTCTAATGCATCACATTCTTTTTTTTTTTTTTTTTTTTTTGGTTTTTCGAGACAGCGTTTCTCTGTGGTTTTGGAGCCTGTCCTGGAACTAGCTCTTGTAGACCAGGCTTGTCTCGAACTCACAGAGATCCACCTGCCTCTGCCTCCCAAGTGCTGGTATTAAAGGCGTGCGCCACCACTGCCCGGCATCATTCTTTTTAATTAAGTAAAAATTTTGCTTAAAAAAAAAAGAAAGAAAAGAAAGGCCTGTGTGGCAGTGCATCCCTATAATCCTAAAACTTTGGAGGTAAAGGCAGGAGAATCAGGAATTCAAGATCTTCTTTGACTATCTAGGGAGCTTGAACCCAGGCTGGGCTACATGGGGCGATGTTTCAAGGAAAGGAAGGGAGTCTGGAGAGATGGTGCAGCCATAACCTGCTCTTCCAGAGAACCCAGCACCCACACTGTGGCTAATAACCACCTGTAACTCCAGTTCCAACTTCCTCCAGCACTTCATGCATGTGGTGCACAGATACATGCAGGCAAACCATCCATACACGTGATATGAAAATATTTGAGGGAGACAGGAAGGGAAAGGAAGAAAAGAGAAAAAGAAAAGAATCCTTTTCCACAGAGTATTGGCTTGGCCAGGAGAGTGAGCTGTGGTCTCTGAGTCATGCCAATCCTGGCATCTGAGGGAAGAGGTGGAGGAGATGGTGTGTGCAAGAAGGTCAGGACACACGCGAGAGGCTTGGAGGGACTGTTCACCAGACTGGAAAGATCTGGAGGGCGTTGGAGTCACTCATTTCTAAAAGCAGTTCTCACCTTTCCTCAGTCCTCAGGAAGCTAAGGTTCTAGGAGGAACATCTAGAACGGGCCAAACTCTCTGTCCTTGTCCCCTCTAGAAACAGGGTATCTTTCAGTGGTTTAGCCCGACAGTATGTGACCCTAGAGCACACAAGTCAGGGAAGGCCGTTTTTCTATCCTTTGGCTGCAGTGCGAGTGGGACACACACAGATGAGACTCCATCCACACCAGGCAGCTCTCCTGACCCTGGGGTACCAGGCTTCAGCCAGTCCAGCCTTTTCTCCCTTGCTGTCTCTAAGTGATGCATGAAGCATGTAACGTGACTGAATGTTCTGTCTATAGGAGCCAGGCAAATTGATGACCAGTGCAAAATGAACCCGTTTCAGACAGCTGGGTCTAGAAGATTCCCATCTTCTGTCAATGAAACTAATGGCTCAGGAGACAGAGAGCCCTGGGAGAGGAAAGCTAGCTTGAGAAATAGCGGTTCAGAATCTCTTAGCTACCATCTTGCTATTAACCCTACTTGTGGGCCTTTTATGCCTCTTTTCTCATTTATTCGTGTATGCGTGTGTATGGATACCCATACTGCAGGGCTTCTGTGAAGATCAGAGGACAAACCAAGGGAGTCAGCTCCCTGCCTCCACTCTGTGGGTCCCAGAGATCAAACTCAGTGCATGAGCTTTGGTGGCAAGTGTCTTTTGCTCACTGGTCTCTCCCTCACTCACCCTCTTTCATGCATTTTTGAAAGCAGAAAGGTGTGCAAACCAGAGAAGGGTAGATACTAAGAATTATTAATCTTCCTTTAGCCGAAGTTAGCAATCGCATCAACTATATGAATCTAAAACAAAACGGGTATGTTCATAAACTCTGCTTTTCCACGGCCAGGTTTGATTTTTGTTGTTGTTTTGGGGGATTTTATTGTTCTTGTTTTCCTTAGGCAGGGTCTCACTATGTAGCCCTGGCTGGCCTGGAACTCACTAAGTAGACCAGGCTGGCCTCAGACTGATAATGTTGGTATCTGGCTCAACGACAGGAAGAACACATTTGCCAGGAAGAGGGACATGCAACTGTAATCTCAGCATTTGGGAGGTTGAGGCAGGAGGATTACCAAGAATTAAAGGTCAATTTATGTTTCTGTCTCACGAAAAAAAAAGGGGGGGAGAAAGAGAAGGGTCAGAGAGAAATACGTTACAAGTCAGGGAGAATTGACGTTGTGCTGGGGAGATTTTCTTAACCCATCAGGTGGCTTCATGTCCTTGGGTAAGAAAGTGAATCTCCCTGTTTGGGGGTCACCTCTGTGGAGTAGATGGATGCTTATTTAATGGGGCTGCCGGGAAGCTTTCAAGAGAAGATGCTGTGAAGGCATCTGGAGCGGTGCCTGGTCCTTAAGAGGAACTTAAACGAAACACTCAGCTCTTCAACAGTACAGAGGTGCCAATGCTGGGGCAGCCGTGCAGGGAGCTCAGGGCTGCAGACAGAGACTTTTCTGTCTCCTCCCAGCGGGAACTGAAGTTGAGGGAAAATCGGACTTCATTTGCTTTTAGTTGACTGGATTTACTCAGCTTTAAAATCAACTAACCGTGGGCCAGCACGACGGCTCAGAGGGTCAAAATGCTTGCCACCCAGTGATGCGAGCCTAATGTTTTGACCCCCAGAACCCACATGAAGGTGAAGAGGACGGACTCCAGAAGGTGGGGCTCCGACCTCTACAAGTGTGCTTGCCATCCTCACCGACACCCCCACACGCATTAAGCACATTTTAAAAAATTAATAAGAACAGTAAGTTGATCATCGGGAGCCCTATATACTGGCACACACCTGGCACGGGAGCACTTGGGAAGTGGAGGCAGAAGGGTCCAGAGTTTAAGGAGCTGACCTAACCTCCACAAGGTTACTACATGAGACCTTGCCTCAAACAGAAAGTCCATTAGACTGATGATGTAGCTAAGACAGAGCCTAAGCAAGCTTGAGGCCCTGGGTCCCATCCCCACTACAGAGGGGGAAAAAATCCCATTAACTTTTGGGGTCACACAACCAAGTAATATTAGTCACTTGTTCCCCAATAACTTTGCAGTTGATGGTCCTCTGAAAAGGGTCACTGTTGTCTACATTACTTTCCTGGGGCCTGAGGTTTACCTTTATGAAATATTTATTTGACTCTTTATTTTGGCCTATTCAAGTATCCAGTGGCTGAGCTTTGGAAATCAGAGGACAGAACACTCTACCCTAAGATCATGCTAATGGCACCATTGACCTGCCAAGAGTCATGAAGATTAGCTACTCGCAGTCAGGCCACTGACCATCAGCCCCAGTCTCGTTCCATGTTCCAAACCGTCTTACTTTTTTTTTTTATTGCTGTTTTGGTTTTGTGAGGCAGAATCTGTTCATTAGAGAAATCCCAGTTTCGTTAATCAAAACTTATAGAAGAAAAATAAAAAGTGGGTAGGTTGAAAAAGATAAAAATGATAAATATAAGGTTTCCCTTTCTTCTGACTTGTTTTGCTGCTGTTTTGCTTTCTGAGACAAGGTAATGACGTAGCCCAGGCTAGCCTCGAACTTGCAGCAATCACCTTGCTTCTGCCTTCAAAGTAGTGGAATTACGAACGTGAACCTCGGAACCCAGTAAGACCACAGTAGTATATTTGGAGCAGGAGAGATGGTTCTGTGGTTCAGGGCACTGCTGCTCGTGCCGAGGACCTGGAATCATCTTCCAGCACCCACCTGGAGAGTCATAACCATCTGGAACTCCTGTTTCAGGAGAGCCACCTTCTTCTGACCTCTGAGGGCACCAGGCAGTCAGGAGGCACACTAACATATGTGCAAGCCAAACACTCATACACATAAAATAAAAACAGATCAATCGATTTCGTGTAGACAAGTGTTTTGCTTGAATGAGTCTGTATGTGCACACCAGGTAGCCCACCGAGGTCAGACGAGGGCGCTGTATTTCCTGCAACTGAAATTATGACGGTTGTGAGATGCCACGTGGGTGCTGGGAAACAAACCCAGGTCCTCTGCAAGAGCAGCCAGTGCATCTCTCCAGCCCCTACAGAGTCTCTTAGGAGGCGGTGGCAATGGTTAAAGTTGGCTTTGGAGATAGTTAAACTGATATCCAGACATAAAAATGGTGGGGAAGCCGGGCGGTGGTGGCGCACGCCTTTAATCCCAGCACTTGGGAGGCAGAAGCAGGTGGATCTCTGGGAGTTCGAGGACAGCCTGGTCTACAAGAGCTTGTTCCGGGACAGGCACTAAAGCTACAGAGAAACCCTGTCTCGAAAAATAAAAACAACCCCCCTCCCCCAAAAAATGGTGTAGAAAACATGCCTTAAAGTGGGTGAGCTGGATATATGTGAGCTATATATAGCTCAATAAAACTGTTATTTGACAGATTTGTTTTTATTTATCTGCATGTGTCTGTGGAAGTATATGCACGTATTGGGGTGTGGGGGTGTGTGCCCCCAGAGGCCAGAGGAGGGCATGCAATCCTGCGGAGCTGGAGGTGGTTGTGAGCTGCCAAACGTGGTGCTGAGAATCAAACGCAAACCCCCTGGACAAAGAGCAATTCCGCTCAGCCACCGAGTCATCTCTCCGCAACAAATCTGGTATTTTTTAAAAAGTGAAAAACTATCGGGCTAGGAGCTTATGCCAGCAGACAAGGCCTTATCTAGCATGCGAGGGTCTTTAAGATTCTCAGCAACAAGGGAAGAAACACAACACTACTTATTCCTGGACTAATCTGTGGTGATAATTTGGAAAACAATTACACGAGTAAAACTTAAAGAGACAAAAACGAAGGCAGGCATGGAGGTACACGACTTTGATCTCAGCACTCCAGTGGCAGAAACAATGAGATCTCTGTGAGTTCAAATCCAACCTGGTCTACACAGTGAATAGCAGTACCACCAGGACCACACAGTGAGATCCTGTCTCATATGAACACTCTTGTACATACAACACACACACGCACACATTTCAGGGAGACAGGGTGAGGCTTAGATTAAGTAGATAATAGACAGACAAGGGCCTGCAGGACAAGGTCTGAAGAGAGCCAGCTCCCTCCCTGCCTTCTCCCTTCTCCACCCCACAGGAGCTGCAGAGAACACACCAACCAGACACCGGCCTAACAGAAAACTCTTTATGCCAAGTCACAAAGATGACAAGGGGCACGAGGAGGGCTCAGAAGAGCCCGGGAGGGCTGGGAGGATCCTCCTTTGTGTGGGAGGACAGAGGAGAAGCCTGGGCAGGCTAAGGAGGGCCTGGGCTGGCTGAGAAGGGCCAGTAGGGTTCTCCGTTGTGTGGGAAGGCTGAGGGGCTCTGGGAGGACCCTTCTTTGCGTCACAGTTTTAGACGTTGCTCCATCTGCTCTCGGAGTCTGAATTTCTGGATCTAGAAGAAAGACAAGAGTGAGAGTCTGCTGCTCTGGTGCCATGGTAACCAGTCATCCCTGGTCTGCCTGGGAATGACAGTGGGGGAAGGGAGCGAGTACTAAACCCAAGGAGGCCCAGGACAAACAGGAGGAAGTGGCTTTCCAACCCTCCTACTGTCCGCCAGCTCATTACTGGGGGAGGAACAGATGGGACCACTTGGCCTTCTGCAAGGAGGCCCAGCAGACTCCACATTGCCCTGTCCCTCTCCAATCTCCCCCGCCTTACACACCTTTCCTGAGATGGTGAGAGGATAGTTTTCCACGAACACGATGTATCGGGGAATCTTAAAGTGGGAGATCTGCAGAGCGGAGAGGGGAAGTGTGAGGCTGGACAAGGTCAGAGCGCTCCCTGGGCTGGGGAACTGGGTCCACCAGGCAACACCCCCCACATCCCTACCAGGGCTGATTGACAGAGAGAGGTAGGTGAGGGAGGGTGGTTGGGGCGGGGGTCCCACCTTTCCTTTGCAGAAAGCTTTGATCTCCTCCTCTGTGGTGGTCTCCCCACTCTTCAGCCGGATGCAAGCACAGATTTCCTCCCCCATCCGATCGTCCTTCACCCCCACCACCTAGCCAAGGTCAAAGGCAAATACCGCATTGCCACCCTGGGCTGGCTAACTTTTAATGTCAGCTTGACTCAGGCTAGAGTCATTTGGAAAGAGGGAACCTCAAGTAAGAAAATGCCCCCGCTAGGTTGGCCTTTGGGCAAGCCTATTTTGCATTTTCTTGGTTGATGATTGGAGAGGACAGCCCATTGTGGGCGGTGCCACCCCTAGGCTGAGCAAGCCATGGGGAGCAAGCCAGTAAGCAGCACTCCTTCAGTTACTGCTTCCAGGTTCCTGCCTTGAATTCCAGCCCCAACTTCCCTTTGGTGATGGACTATGATGTATCAGTAGAAGACGAAATAAACCCTTTCCTGCCCAAGTTGCTTTTGGTCATGGTGTTTCATAATAAACCCTTTCCTCCCCAAGTCGCTTTGGGTCATGGTGTTCCATAATAAACCCTTTCCTCCCCAAGTCGCTTTGGGTCATGGTGTTTCATAATAAACCCTTTCCTCCCCAAGTCGCTTTTGGTCATGGTGTTTCATAATAAACCCTTTCCTCCCCAAGTCGCTTTTGGTCATGGTGTTTCATAATAAACCCTTTCCTCCCCAGGTCGCTTTTGGTCATGGTGTTTCATCACAGCAATAGAAACCTAAGGCAAAGCCCCCTTCCTAGTCACCAGCTAATCCCGGGATCCCAGTGCCCGATTCACGGTGCCTCACCTGCACTTCTTGCACCTGTGGGTGTTTGTGGAAGAAGTCCTCCAGCTCTGCGGGATAGATGTTCTCACCACCCCGGATGATCATGTCCTTAGAGCGGCCTACGATCTTGCAGAAGCCCTGTTCATCCATCGTCGCAATGTCTCTGTAAGGAGACACCCAGCAGTGGCACCTCACCTCTGCTTTATGGGACTTGTCCACTAGCTCACACCTTCACTCGGTCACCAAACATTTACTGAGCATCTACTGTGTGTTCCCCACTGCTCTAGACTCTAGGAGTCCCAGCAGGGACAAAAAAACACCTTTGAAGCCTATAGCCTACGCTGGAAGAAGCAGGGTAAAGTCAGTACAGCACCTACCCCATTCTCTCTGCCTTCCTATTTATATATTGGCTTGTCTTTATGGATGGCTTCTTTTTTAATCATTTAGATCTCAGCTCAAATATTTCCAGTGGCCTTCTCTGACCCTGCTCTAAGAAAATCCTCTTTCTCCGCCACAGCCACTTCCTCTCCTGTGACCCCGTTTGACTTTTTGATGTCTGAAATTATCTGTCTTCTTGCACCAGACACATGGGAAGAAGCAGGCCCGGTCTCATCTTGTTTCCCTTCAGGCTGAGAACAGCACTGGCACAGGGCAGGTGTGGGTACTGCGAGTGTGCGGATCATATAAATAACACACGCGTGGCTAGGGATTTAGCTCAGTTAGAGCACCTGCCTTGCAAGGCCTTGGGTGCAGTTCTCAGCTTCAAACAAAAGGAAAAGAGAGAGGAAGGAAGGGAGGGAGGGAGGGAGGGAGGGAGAGAGGGAGGGAGGGAGGGAGGGAGAGGGAGAGAGGGAGGGAAAGAGGGAGGGAGAGAGAAAGGCAGGGACTGGAGAGACGTCTCAATGTTAAGAGCTCTGGATGCTTTTGTAGAGGTCCCTGTGTTTGATTAATAAACAACTCACCGAAAACTGACTCAGATTCTGGGGGTGCAAGTGTCGTGCGATGTCCTGGTGTCTTATCACTGTGAGAAGTAGGTCCACCCCCATGACACACATTTTGATTTAGGAAATTTTTTTGTTGTTGCTGTTTGTTTTGAGACAGGGTCACATGAGAGTGACCTTGAACACCTAATACTCTTGCTTCTACCACCCAAGCAGTAGGGTTACCAACATACACACTACCATGCTGGGGTGATGTGACCCCACAGGGAGAGCCCAGGGACTGCGCAAGCTAGACAAGCAAGCCCTCTCCCCGCTGACCTGCATCCACAATCTATTCTGTTTTCCATTACTGGACACAAGGTCTCATGTAGCTCAGGCTGGCTCTCAACTCACTACGTAGCTAAAGATGAGCCAGCCTTCTGCCAAGAGCTGGGATTACAGCCGTGTGCCTTATGCCAGTTCATGTGGCAATGAAGACTGAACCCAGTACTTCAAACGTGCTAAACAAGGACACTAGAAACTAAGATACATCTCCAGTAAGCCTTGGAGGTGTTTTTTTCTCTCCTTCCACACCCCCACAATACTGGGGTTCAACCTGTGACCTCACACACAGCATCCAAGAGCTCTACCACTAAGCTGCAAGCCCAGGCAAAATTTGAAAAGCAAGTCTCCAGGACAAGAGAACCCATGTCCTCCATGTGCTGGTTCAGTTTACAGAGCGCAGCCTCGGAACCCCAGCCCCACTTGGTAGCCACAATGTCCATATTGTCTCGCCATCTCACCCTGTCCGATACCACTTGTCTTGTCCAATAGCTTCGAAGGTCTTCTGTGGTTCATCCCAGTAGCCCTGCATGACGCAGTACCCTCGTATGTACAGCTCTCCCGGCATGTTCAGTTTGCTCAGCTCCCCTGTCTCCAAGTTCACGATCTGGGCCTGAGACAGCAAGTCAGTTTCCAGCTTGAGCTTCCCACTCTCTTGCTTCTCTGGGGATGGGGCAGGTGGCTTTGCTTTCTTTCCCCCTACCCTCCCAGAAATGAAGTTGCTGGATCTGCTCATCCCATTCGGGGGGGAAAAATAGGCTACAATAGACCTGTCACCATGGAGAGACCCACATTGGGCCTGGACCATGGGGAGGGTGTGTGTGTGCTTACAGGGTGCTGAGGACAGGGTTGGGTAGGGAGCAGCCTTGAAGGAGGCCTGAAGGATGCCAGGCAGATGCTGAGTTATAAGCTATGTAGAAGGGAAGGCTATTGTCTCCCCTCACTTTCCACAAGGCAGCAAAGACACTGAAGATGACCGCATGGCTCCGCCATGTGGTCAGCAGAGGAAGAAGCCGAAATCCTGGTAGACAAAGAGCCACAGGCAATGTATGGGGGAAAATTGGGTCTGGGCACTTCCATGTCTGCACTTTGGGGATGAAGAAAAAGGATATCTCCCTGACAAGCCCCAGGGTGCCTCCCAAAGAGGCACAGAAACTTAGTAATATCTGAATAAAGTTACATGATTGAAGCCAGAGAAGAGTCATAGCTAGGAGTCTGAGACTGGGGAGTATCCTGGGGCCTTTGAAGTGTAAGGGACCTTCAAGGGACAGATAGCTTGGGAAAAGAAGAGTTTAGGCTCAGACAAAAGAAGAGCAAGAGGCAGGGGCCTGGGGGAAGAAAGAGTTGTGTAAGGGAAAAAATCTCTGTTCTGGCTCGTTTTTGAGACTGGTCTAGCTGCCCCAAGACAGACAGTGGGCTTGGCAAAAACACACCTCAGACAGGAAGGGTGGCTGAGGAGAGGTTCAGCTGGCGGCTGCTCAGGGCTGCTGTTCCAGCTCTTCCCCTTCCTTGCTTCAACCCACAAAGCCGGGCCAGGTCCAGCAAGCCCCCGTTGCTGGGGCCCTCTATATTTGAGTGAGCTGTGTGGATGTCTGATGGAAAGCCCCAACTGTCCTCAAGCGGTGTGAGGTGGGCTCTGAGGGCATCTGTCGGGGGCTCACCTCCGTGTGAGGCATAACTCGGCCCACACTCTCAGCCTTCTGCTCCAGGGTGTCCTCGGGGTAGTTCATGAAGGTCACGGGACTGTTCTCAGTCGTTCCATAAACAACCTAGGGGGGGTCAAAAAGACTGTTTGGAGGGGACTGAGTGGCAGTGATGACCTACCCTAGTTAGCTGAACGGTGACAACTGGGGTGAGGGGACTAGAGGCAGAGGTCAGGAGCCAGAAGTGCAGATCTCTGCAAAAGCCCCTGATCTGCAACAAAACTGAGAATGAAGCCAGTCTCTGATGGCCAGGGTTCGGTCACTCCCCTGTGGCGCCTGTGGCTTCTGGCATCACCATTACCCATACTTCTTTCCTCCCATCTCCAGGTTGATTCAGTCCTACCTTCTTGATTTCAGGCCACAACATCCTCTGTCCTCCTCCTCCTCCTCTAGCCAAAGGCCCCATAAACTTGATGAGAAAGCCAGCCTGCCTTGCTTGATCTAGCTGGGCGTGGTAGACAGACACAACTCCCCTCCAACCTGGGGCAAGTGTTAGGGTGGGTGCCCCACAAGCTCTGGAGACTTTCCTATGCATTTATTTTCATCAAAACAAAAAATACAGCCAGAGCAGGGATTTAAAAGGCCTGTGGCAGCTCCGGTGGTCAGAACATCCTGTGCGACAGAAGAACTAGCAGCCAGCCTAAATACCATCAGAGAATCCTCTAGGCCAAGAATGACCCACACACCCCAATTCTAAAGACAGGGGGTCAGACGGGTATGGGGAAGAGCAGGCCTGGGAACCAAACCCCCACAACTATGCATTGGGTGTCATGAGGTCTAGATACCTTGGACTCTATCAGGTCTCTCTTGGTGGCCTCCATTCCTGTGTACCAGGTGGTGTGGCTCTGGCATAGTTGGGGCATGGTTCCTCCCCCACCTCCCCAAACAGACAGCATCTCTTGCCAGGCAACTCAGAGCTCACCCTGGGCCAAAGCTGTAACCTGCCTGCTCACCCTCCCTTCTCCACAGGGCTCCAGACAGTGTAGCTGGCAAGTGAACAGAAGCTGGGTCCACTAGGGCGGGACTGCCCACAACCCAGCATCTGGCCCGGGTTGGTTGCCTGTAGCCAGCCCCCCCCCCTCCCACCAGCTCACACAGCCCTGGGGTCATTGCCCACGTCTGGCCTCTGCCAAGTACACATTGGCGCCACTAGGCCGCCACTCTGAGACCCCCTTAGGGGTGGGTCCTAACCGCGGAGGAGAGGAGGATCCAGAGATGGGGATATTTGGGGGAGATTAAGGAGGGGGAATGTGCAACTGTGCTTGTTCAGTGGCCTGTGGTCTCCAGGTGTTCTGCCAGTCCTGTGGTTCACTACACCACCTCCCCCTCACACACAACAGTTCCCACTTTTCCATTTAGCTTTCAGCCCCAGAAAAGGGAAATGTGGGTGCAAAGCGCAGAATGAGAAGCCCAGAACTGATAGAGAGGGGTCATGGGAAAGCCCATATTCGTGGGTTTCCAGGGCTAGGAGAAGGGACGGGGGCAAAGGCACCATTGCTAACCAGCATCATCAATCAGCTCTCTCATCTCCTTGGGGTGAACTGAGAAGGGTCTACCCAGAATCTGGAGCCAGACCCACAGCGGCTCTCACGCTTCGCCTGCTGGGCACAACAGACCCATTAAAGCGCCGCTGGCTGGCTGACCGCGGTGAGACGCATCCGGCTGTCGGGCCCCACTTCCTCCCTCCCCGATTCCAGGGTGACCTGTCTGCCAAGGGTGTAGGGGGGAAGGGGACGTGGAGACTCAAACTTGAGCAAATAAATAAGTTCTGGGAACGCCTCCCTCTGCCCAGTGGAAATTCAGAGGTCCTCAACACACCTATTATCCTACCCCCAGGGTGGGGGTCCAGGTAGAGGAGAATAGAGAGAGGTGCAGCATAGAGTTTGCGAGTAGGAAGCAAGGGGCTGGGGTTCAGGGGAAAGGTCCCCAACCCTACGCATGGTCACCTGCTGTGGAAAGAGCCCCTAGCCATCGAGGACAGGGGCTCATTTCTGGGCGGGAGGGGGTTAAATCAGTGGCTTCGATGCTCCACGTATTAGCTGGCTCCCCTGCCAAATGCGGTCAGGGCGGCCCTATAAATGGGCCGGTAGACACAAGAATTGAGGACTTGCTGCTGCCAGCGCCCCGCAGCCGCAGCCCCCAGCCCTGGCTCCAGGCGTCCCGGCCATGGCCCGCGTGCTCTTACTCAGTCTGGTCCTATTTGCCATCCTCCTGCCGGCGCTGGCCGCCTGCCCCCAGAACTGCCACTGCCATGGCGACCTGCAGCATGTCATCTGTGACAAGGTGGGGTTGCAGAAGATCCCCAAGGTGTCAGAGACAACCAAACTGCTCAACCTCCAGCGCAACAACTTCCCAGTGCTGGCTGCCAACTCGTTTCGGACCATGCCGAATCTGGTCTCCCTGCACCTGCAACACTGCAACATCCGGGAGGTGGCGGCTGGTGCCTTCCGAGGCCTGAAGCAGCTCATCTACCTGTACCTGTCCCACAATGACATCCGGGTGCTGCGAGCCGGAGCCTTCGACGACCTGACTGAACTCACTTACCTCTATCTAGACCACAACAAAGTGTCCGAGCTGCCCAGGGGGCTGCTCTCCCCTCTGGTCAACCTCTTCATCTTACAGCTCAACAACAATAAAATCCGAGAGCTGCGGGCTGGAGCCTTCCAGGGTGCCAAGGACCTGCGCTGGCTCTACCTGTCGGAAAATGCCCTCAGTTCCCTGCAGCCTGGTGCCCTGGATGATGTGGAGAACCTCGCCAAGTTCCACCTGGACAAGAACCAGCTTTCCAGCTACCCTTCTGCTGCCATGAGCAAACTTCGGGTGGTGGAGGAGCTGAAGCTATCCCACAACCCCCTGAAGAGCATTCCAGACAATGCCTTCCAGTCCTTCGGCAGATACCTGGAGACACTCTGGCTAGACAATACCAACCTGGAGAAGGTGAGTGCCCTGGCAGCAGAATTCTCCTGGCTCCTTCTCTGCTGGGAGGCCAACCTAGTCCCTCCCTGTCCTGAACTCCTAGCCCCCTGATTATCACAAAAGCAAGGAGCCCTGCCACCACACTCTCAGGCTTTGACATATCACCCCATCCCTCTCTCCCTCACCTGGTCACTATGCTTCTCAGCAATACTCTCTCTGGACTCCTCCTTATAAGAGACGGGCTGTTCTGGTCTCACAAAGGGCCTCTGCCCCAAACCCCACAGTGAGCAGTAAGCACCTCTTCCTGTTGAGTTTTCCACCCCAACCCCCCACCCCCCGCCGTCTTCCCAGTCTCCAGTAAGCCTGCCATCCCATAAAGGAAGGCTTGTCTGCTGAGGCACCTTACAGAGAGGCTTGAGTGACTCAGATTCACAAAGAGACCCTGTTTCTGGTGGGGGCTGGCCAATGTGCTAAGGTAAAATGAGGTGTTGAAGGTTAAATGGGGGGGGGGAGCAAATGCCTTTAGGAGACTTCTTCCAGACCCTCAGTGACCCTGATGGATGCCCCCATCCCCTCTGTGGATGTTAAACACTCAGTTTGACTCAACCTCAGATCTATTTCAACTGAGTAGGAAAACAAGACTCGGAGACCAATGCTCCACCAAGATGCAGGTTTGGTGCTCAAGGGGCCGGTGAAGGAACACGCGATCCTCGACACAAGTCCCCGAGCGTCTCCTCACAGGACAGACCATCTCACTGCCCCCTGCCCCCAGGCAGCCTGTTGACTTTTGTCATTAGACCCCTGCCCCCTCCTCAGTCCTTCCTGGATCAGTCTGGCCAGCTGGGGCTATGCAGGAGCAGAACCCCTTTCTTGGAACTAGAAAAATCACTCTGACACACAGTTTCAGTCAGGAGGTCTGGGCAGGGACCAGAACAAGATAGAGGACAGTTTTGTCATATCCCAACCTGGACCATGAGAGAGGTCACAGACAGGGGGCTGAGGGTAGAAGCTAACCTGGGCAGAAGCCAACCTTGTCTGGCTAGACAGAGCTTTCTGGGTGGGTCTTCTTCAGCCTGGCCTCACTCCAGCTGAAGGTAGACCACCCTAGTGCCGGAGTGGGGGCAGTAGAACAACATATGGGGGCTGATTTGGAATGGGGAGCCCAGACAGGACCTGTGGCACCAGGGCTCCGATGAGGGCACCAATACATTCCCTCTGGTACTGTCCATCCTGGCCAACGTTCCCACCAAGGGAAACATAGATAGCACCTGGCAGAGGGCAGAGGAGCAATGAGGACAGTATTGGGGGAAATCCTGGGACCCTAGGGATGTGGGAAGCTTGGGCTCACTGCCCATCCCACCAAACACTGACCAGGTTCACTGTGTGCCAGTCTGGGCTCTCCAAGCCAAGCTCTGGCTGCTCCACAGACCCATGTTTGTGCAGGGAGGTGGGGGGCAGGGCGTGGTCCTGCAGCTACTGTTTACTGGCTAGGTGACCCTGGCCAAAGGACTGGACATTTTCCACCTTCATATTGGAAAGGACGCCTTCCATCTCAAAAAAAGGTGTGGTGGATTACATCATCTCGACAACTTGGTCATTCTGCTTGGAAAATCGCAGCTCCTCAACAGGCGAGGGCTTGTGTCCTAGCCGCTGGCCTCTGAGGGGAGAACTAGGAAAGCCTGGACTCTGGAATTGAGATTCTCTCTCTTCTGCCTTCCTTATCCCCCAGTTCTCAGATGGCGCCTTCCTGGGTGTGACCACACTGAAACACGTCCACCTGGAGAACAATCGCCTAAACCAACTGCCCTCCAGCTTCCCTTTTGACAACCTGGAAACCCTCACTCTCACCAACAACCCATGGAAATGCACCTGCCAGCTCCGCGGCCTTCGGCGGTGAGCATATTCTTTCGTATAACCCCAGTTTCTCGTTCACACGAGGTTCTCACAGTAGGGCAAGCTGGATGGCTACCTAGTAGGTCTGGGACTGAGAGGTTCAGTTTTCCCACTTGTCAAATGAAGATGACAGTTTCAGGTTTTTCTGGGTCCCGATGCATCCTGGTCACTGTCCCTTCCCCAAGCATTCCCACCCAGCTTCCCTAAGCCCAACGATTCTTTGTCTCTGCAGGTGGTTAGAAGCCAAGACTTCTCGACCAGATGCTACCTGCTCCTCCCCAGCCAAGTTCAAGGGTCAGCGTATCCGTGACACAGATGCCCTCCGCAGCTGCAAATCCCCCACCAAGAGGTCCAAGAAAGCTGGCCGACACTAAACAGGTGGGGGCCGGGCAGGGAGGCCACCATTGTCTGCCTTTGGAGATTCTAGCCAGGGTGCTGCTGTCTCCCATGATGTCATCTCTGGAGGGGTGATCAGATCCTCTGCTTACAGGAAAAGGAGGGGAGGACTGGGTCTCCCCCTCCAAGGGCTTGGCCTAGGACTTCCACCATTCTCTCCGATGCCATCTGGGTGATTGAAGACCTAACAACCATCCTTCCCTCACTGCAGGTCCCGTCCCAGCCAGTCCTGGTGACTGCCTTCTGCTGGAGTGACTACTGACTCCCCCTACCATGCATACCTTCTCCCACAGCCTCTGCTGGTGCACAGAGCTGCCCACACTTAGACACATCCTGGCAGGGGGCACTGGACTCCCTGTTACCACCCCAGCTCCACCTAATGGGGTCCAAGGGAGGACATGGAGCCTTCCCCCAGTCACTGTGTCTGGACCCTGCCATGGCTCCTCTCAAAGAAGCTATTGCTCTGAGTCCGTCAGAGCCAAAATGCAGTGGTCACTGGGAAGGCCACATGCCTCTAACCACCGTCCTCAGTTCCCTCCTTCCCGGCCATTTGGAAACAAACATCAGGCCCTTGTCCCACCAGTATTGCCAGAAAGGATTTCAAGCCCATGTCCCCAGTCCCCGCCTGCCAGGACGTGCTAACAGAATACCAGTGCTTGGCTGCACATCCTCCATGCTGCGTTTTTGCCCCAGACTTCCATAAACATAAATTTATGTGTGTCTAACATTCACTTCCCTCTCACCGTTCCCTACAGCTTACCAGGTGTTAGCTAATAAGCGCACAGTTTTGCCTGAGCTCTGCTCCAGGAAGCAGAGAATACCTGGAGGTTGACCTTTCGGCTTTCTGGTCTAGCTCGCCAGTCCCTACTCACTACAGGTCAGGCGTAGTACCCTGGCTCTGACAATCACTCACCACCAGCTCCTTCATGTCCATCCTGCGGATGATGGCTCGGATCAACTCGGGGGGTGCTGGCGACCCAGCAATCACACCTGGATCAGGAAGAAAGGATGATGGGATTGGTGGTCCAGGCCTGTAATGCCAGTAACCTGGGAGGCTGAGGCAGGAGAAATGCAAGTTCTCAGAGTCTGACTAGGATACAGAGTGAGTTCAAGGTCAGCTTGGGTAACTTGGTGAGCTCCTGTCTCAAAAGCAGCCAGTAAAGGGCCAGTATACAGTTCCGTCATAGAACACCTGCCTGGCACGCAGGAGGCCCTGGGTTCAATCCTCAGTATCACAGGCAAATAGAAGAGAAGCTAACACGTTTCCCCATTCTTTAGCCCAGCAGAGCCCCTTCACTACCTCATGTAAGGGGAGAGACTCCGAGCCTTCGTACAATACATAAAAGTGGAGGTTAGCCCAGCATCTGGGGACACTTGGGAGTTACCCTCCTCTCACCCAGGTTTCTGCAGTGCCCCTTTCTGCCTCCCCCATAAAAAACTGGCCTCAGCAGGGTCAGGGAAGCAAAGCTACCCCAAGCGTCAATGCCTTTGACTGCCCTGCACCTCACCTCCACGCAGAGATGAGCAGTCGTAACTGGAGAAGTCCGGCTGATTCAGAACATCCACAAACATCGTGGGGGTGCCATACAGGAGGGTGCCTCTGCACAAGGGAAGCTCTCGAGATTAGGTTTAGAAGTGAGAGGGAACCCCTTCCCTCTCCACCATCAACTCTCGGTACAGATCAAAGTTGTGAGGAACAGGAAGAAGTTCAAGGTGGGACTTGGTTCTCTAACCCCCCCCTCAAGGTCTCCTGGCTGGAGGAAGAAAGCATCTCAGAAAAGGGGAGCAGGTTCAGGAGTGAGGATTTGGAGGATCTCATTAGCCCACAGGTGGCTTGTCCACCAATGCCCACTTCTCTCGGCTGATGGCTTCCAGCGCCTTCTTGCCATTGAAGCTTGGAGAAGACAGGAGAAGGGTGACACCGTGCACTATAGACACCATTGTGCCCCCCACGGAGCCCAGGCAGTGGTACAGGGGGCTGGGCAGCACCAACCGCAATTCTTCTGCATTCTGGAGATGGAGACAGGGGCTGGGTCTATCATGCAGTCAGTTCTTCCAACCAGCAGGGGGAGCCCAGCAAGCTGCCCCATTCCTTGCCCAGCTGCTCCCGGCAGCCTGTATAAACCTGCCCAGCGCCCATCCCCACCTCACCTTTGTGGGCATCTTCAGACGCTGGCCAATCAGGACGGCATTGTTTACAATGTTGTGGTGGGAAAGAGTGGCCCCCTTGGGGCTGCCAGTAGTCCCCTAAGAAGGTAAGCAGGTGACAGGTTGGCCTTTTTCTCCGTGTTTCTTTCCTATCCTTGGCCACTGCTCAGAGGAGCCAGAGGGGCTGAGTCATTAAGAGTAGGATATGATTGTCCTGAATCCAACTCTTCCCTTTGTTTATGCACAGTGAACTGTGCAGGGCCAGATGTTAGGATGCAGAAATGCAAAAGAGAACACAACACCGCTGGCTTTGTCCTGTTTATATGTCATATAAGGTGGCTCAGCGGGTTCTGACACTAATTAGCTGCGCAGATTTGGAGACGCTCCCTCTCTGAGCCTGATTCCCCTGGATGGGTTCCATGAACTCTGCCTCTCCAAGCCCTGGACACTCTTCTCTGTTCTGGAAGCAACAGGACCCAGAAGGGGCAGGTAACAAAAACACCAGTTGATTTCCGGAGGCAGAGTGGAAGGCTGGAGGCCAGAATCAGGAGAGTGTTGCTCTCCTGACTTTCTCTACCATCTCCCCATCTCAGAGGCCACACAGGCAGGGCACAGGTTTCATCTAGGCTTGGGACTGGAGACCACCATCTTACCGAGGTAAACTGGATGTTGATGGGATCGTAACAGGACAAGAATTGCTGGTGGTACCGCAGCTGAGCCAGATTCTGTTCCTTGCTTCCAGCTGCCACCACATCATCCAGAAGCAGGGTCCCTGGCAAAGCAGCATCCGATGAGATGACTGTGGTCAGATCTGGGAGCCTGGGAGACAGAGGGGATGGTGACAAATGGCTGGAAGACAGCCCAGAAAGACATCAACTCCACCTTGGGTAGGAGGTAGGAGTTCGAGATGTCACTTGATATCCCCCAAACCCAGGATATACCCACCTCTTACTCTTCAAGGCCCCTGGCTGGGCCTTTTCCAGCTCGGGACAGATATGTTTCAGGATGTCGTAGTATTGCTGGGTTTTGAATTGCTTAGGGAACACAATGGCTTTGCAGCCTACCTGTGGGAAAAAAGTTCCCCTACCTGTGATCAGCGGGAAGCCCCAGACTTAGAAGGCCTCACTAATGTCTTGTGCTCTTTCTCATATACCTCAATAGCTATCCTGACACACCCATTGTAGCAACACACACACACTACCCCGACCCACACAGTCCACCCCCAACACCCACATCAGCCTTATGACTGACCCACATCCTCTCTGTGGAGCCAAAACCTCCTCCCAACCATGTGGAGCCTGAGGAGAGACACTCGGTGATGTTATCCACTGAGCACGTCCTTTCTCATCCCATTAGCCTCTATAAAACCTCACGAGAAACACCCTTCCCCACCAGGAGCAAGCGGTACCTTTCGAAGGACATATTCCAGTTCTGTGGACTGGTAGGCTGGGTTCACAGACACCTGCGGGAACAAAGAGGCATGTCAGTGTCCTGGGAAGACACCCCATTCTCTCACTGCTCCCCTCACAAAGGGCAAGGCAGCATCTACACTCTGCCAGGACTCTTTGGTGAACCTCGAGTGACACCAAACCGGAAGCCAAACAGACAGAGGTTTGGTTCTGTAATCTAAGAGGTTTCCCCTTGAATGACATCCCTCCACATGCCCCGTTGTGCCAGGTAAACCCCTTCTCACCAGGATGATGCCTGCCTGGGCAGTGGCCAGCTGAATAAGCACCCATGCATAGGAGTTGGGTCCCCACATGCCCAGCCGATCACCCCTGCGGAGACCAATGCTCAGGAGACCAGAAGCAGCTTTGTCCACCTGGTAGAGACAGAGGGGGAACAACAGGTGAGGTGAGAACAAGCAGGGTCCCCTGACACCCACCCTCTATCTTAGCCCAGGGGTCACTAAGAACAAATGGATTGCCAGGCCTCGGTGGACAATGAAGGTAGGATGTCAACTTAAGAGACAAATATCCCAGGAGCCCCTGGGACAGGAGGTATCTAGGTCACTTCCGCCTCTTTCTCCTAATGCCAACAGTGGGGGCCCTCAGGAGGCCCCAGCACGCTGCCCCACGGGCATGTGCCCACTCTACAGCTCTAACAGCCAGGGACCAGCAGCCGCTCTTGGAAGGTTCGAGGTCAGTACTCACCTCCTCCTTGAGCTGTGCAAAGTTCAGCCTGATGTTTTCATGGAGGATTACCAAGGCCTCTCTGTCGGGGAACCTCTGTGCTGTGGCATCCAGGCACTCTCCCACAGTTGAGCTGACAAGGTGGGAACTGGTGTGGCCCTGAACGTAACTGAGGCCTCCGATGGGCAAGGGGTTGGTGAGATTCACCCTTCCAGAACTGTGGAGAGAGGAACCACGGACTGGACTGGTGCCAGGCTGGGCCTCCCTGGCACCGACATTCTGGCACTCCCAGCTAGTAAGTGGTTCAGTTGTTTACAATACGTTGGTATATTGAGGACCAATAGGTTTTCTCTGGATTTTTTAAAAAAGTAATAAGGTCTAATGTATCCCAGGTGGTTCTCAAATTCACTGACTTAGCAGAGGATGGCCTTAAACTTCTGCTGGGGTTACAAACCAGCACTACTAGCACATCCAGCTTCATTCTCTGCTGGAGGCTGAACTACATCCTCGGGCCCTCTCCAGATCTGGTAAACTTACTATCCTCACTTGCTTTCTTTTCCTAACCTCTAAGCAGCAGGAGAGGGTCAAGGCTATTCTAAGCTGGGGGCAAAAGCCTTGTGCACCTTCCTGGAAGCAATAAAAGGGGTGCCCAGGGATCCTGATGCAGGGATAGACAGAGCTGACAAAAGCTATGGCACCTGCACATCAGTCCCTGCCTCCCGGAGGGTGACAGTCATTGTGGTTCTTCCTGGGGAAGCAGTGAAGCCCATGGTGGGACCCAGAGTTGGGAACCAATGCCTTGGATTTCTTGGCTCCTAAATGGGCCAGTTTATCTCTTCTGGGTCCGAAGATCAAAGACAGAACAGGCAAGGGGGTTAGGAACTGGATGGTGGCACTAGGAAAGACGGCCGAAAGGTGTGTGCCTGGGAATGGAGAGTCCCGTGCCCCATAGGCAGAACCCCCAGGCTGCCACTTCCAGATGCTGTGGAAATCAGAGGCTATTGCATCAGAAGAGGACGGCAGCGTCTGAACCACTTTGTGACCTCAAGCACCACAGGGCCACAGGCGAAGAGAAGCCGGTGCCCCAGTAAGGATGTCCTACGTCAGCCAAGACAAGCTGCCCCTGGAAAAGCAGCTCCATCTCCTTCCATCCCCCTCAGAAAGCAGGTTTCTTTAGCACACACTTGTAATCCCAGCCAGTCCCAACCTTGACGTATGGATGAGATTCAAGATCACCCATTCTCGAGGCAAGGAGGCTGACGTGCAGATGTCAAGGGTCAAAAAGGCTAGCAACAGCTAGCTTGGAATGGAAGCCGGTTGCACCACCGTGTGTTATTGCCAGGCCTGCTCTCTTTGCCCTTTCTGCTTTTTCTTCATCCCAAGGTCCACCATCAGAGAGTCTAACCTCCGTGTTACTTTTTCCCATACTTCTACCAAGCGACTTGGGAGGGTAGGGCAGTATTAAGCAGGGGCTGGCAGTTTCTCCAAAGAATTAAGAGTTCTAGGAACTCAGGGGTGGAGAGATGGCTCAGCAGTTAAAAGCACCTGGCTGCCCCTTCAGAAGCCCTGGTTCAATTCCCAGCGCCCACACAGCAGCTCACAACTGTCTGTATCCCCAGTTCCAGGGTGTGGTAGTCTGAAAGAAAAAATGGCCCCCAGAGGGAATGACATTTGTGGAGGTGTGGCCTTGTAGGAGGAAGTGTGTTACTGGAGGGGGTGTGGGGTGGGGTAGGGTGGGGGGGTGAAAGCGGGGAGGTGGGAGTGGGTGGGGGAGTAGGGAGTGGGTGTTAAGGTCTCCTATGCTTAAACTGTGTTCAGGTCACTTGCTGCTGCCTGTGGATCAAGACATAGAACTCTCAGCTCCTCCTCTAGTACCATGTCTGCCCACATGCCACCGTGTCCCTCTGAACTGTAAGCAAGTCAATCCAGTTGAACGTTTTCCTAAGAGTTGCCATATCATGGTGTCTCTTCACAGATGTAGAAACCCCAAGACACATGCAATCACAGCCCTCTTCTGGCCACCACAGGCATTGCACGCATATCATATATAGATGCACATGCAGGCAAAAACACACAAAACATAAAAATCAAAAACATAAAATAATAAATAGATAAAATGCTTAAAAGAAAGCTCTAGAAACTCATACCAGTGTCATTTGCTCATAAACACGGGAACCACCCCAGCCATTTAGTCACTTCAAAGGCCTGAGCATTTTACTCCTCTACACACACCCTGAACACCTGGCCCCACAGGGTAGCCGCGAATGTGTGCTTCTTACTGCGCATGGGAGAAGCTAGAAGAATTGGAGATGGGCCAGTGGAGCCAACAAGTCTCAATAACTAAAGAGAAGTAACTCTGCAGCTTCAACTGTGGATTGCGAAACCCAAGGCCCTCTGAGGCCAGGACTGCAGTCAAATAGGAAGTAGTACGAGGGACAAGAGACAGAACACAACCTCACCTGAAGGAGCCCTCAGAGGGCTAGTGTGTGGGACTTCCAGCCTAGATCTATGTTCATGAGAGAAATTGAGAACAAGGGAGTTAAAGAAAACACAACATTCTTTTCTTGTCTCAATGTTGGCAACTCGTGTTCACACCGCGTGTGCAGCCTAAGTGTCTGGAACGTGTAGAATGCCCCAGCAAACAGCCTGTTGAACATGAACGAAGGTGCCGAGGGCCTCAGCTTGTGGAAGGCCATTTTCCTGATGTATATGAGACCCTGGGTTCAATTCTCAGCACTGGTCTGCACATACATCTTTGCAGCAAGCAAACAGCATGCAAATCAAAACTACTACCCTTTCTGAGGGGCTTCGGGGATAATTCAGGACTTTGTTTACTACACAAGCATGAACGCCCCAGTTTGGCCTCTAGAACCTATATAAAAAGCTGGGTGTGCTGGTGGAGCGCAACTTTAATCCCAGCACGTGGGAGGTAGAGGAAGGAGGATCTCTCCGAGTTCAAGGCCAGCCTGATCTCCAGAGTGAGTCTGAGGACAGCCAAGGCACACAGAGAAATCCTGTCTAAAACAAAACAAAACAAAAAAAAACATAGCCTGGCCTACAGAGTGAGTTCCAGTACAGCCAGAGCTGTTACACAGAGAAACCCTGTTTTGAAAAAACAAAAAAAGAAAAACCAACCAACCAAACAAACAAACAAAAAGCAAGACTCCATGGTGTGTACTTAAAATTCCAACCCTGGGGAGGTAGAGACAAGAGGATTCTGAGGCCCACAGGCCAGCCAGAGAGCAGCAGGCCAATGAAAGACTCTGTCTTAGAAACCAAAGTAGACAAAGCTGAGGGGGAATGGTACTCGGGGCCATCAGGCCTCCACACGCATGTTCACGCACATCTGTAGCACAAACATGTGCACCCTCGCACACATGAACTTGTGTGCACACACACACACAATTATTAAGAGCTATGGTTTATTTTTACTGAGAAAGTAGAAAGAAGGTAATAAACAAACAAACAAAAAACCCTTGTATAGTGATCGGAAGCATCACTGACGACGTGCAGAAACTGGAGTCCTCGTCCATTGCTTGGTGAAAGGGTTCCATTGTGGGAAATAGGGTGTGGTCTTCCAAAAGTGAAACCCAGAATCACCATGTGGCCCCCCAATTCCATCTATAGGAATATACCTCCTGAAAGACCAAAACAAGTGTGTTCCACTGCTCAGTTAAAGGAGGGAGCCTGGATTGGGGAAACAGCTCTGCCAACGAAGTTCTTGCCATGCAAGAGTAGAGACCGGGGTTTGGAACCTCAGCACCCATGTAAAAAGCTGGCACTGTAGCTGATGCCTGTAAAATCAGCTCGGGGTGGGGGGGAGTAAGCCAGACCACCCAAATCTATGAGCCCCGGATTGAGTGAGAGAAGGAGCTTCAGAAAGAGGAGGTGGCTCAGCCGGCTGCCAAGTCCACTGATCTGAGTTGTATCTCTAGAATCCACATGGTGGAGAGAACTAATTCTCACAAGCTGTGTACACACACACACACACACACACACACACACACACACACACACACACACAACATGAAGAAACAAGGTGGAAAGCAATTTAAGAGACTCAAGTTGACCTCTCCCCTGCTTCAACATGCATATACACACCACACACTAAACATCAGCCGTACCCCACCACACCCCACCTGGCCCCACCCCACCCCGCCCCGCCCCACCCCACCCCTACAACAAATTACAGGAGATCCTGGTATGGAGCTAGGTGCTTGCCCTGGGCTCTGGCAAATGAGACTAAAAACCAAAACGAAGTCACCCTGTCTAAAGCTCCCAGCTATCAAATAAAACTCAGCTATTAACCTGAACATTTAAAAAGCCAGAAAAAGGAGATAATAGCTTTATTTCCTAAAGAGGTCTGCTTCAGTCTATGTGATAACAAAGTCCTCTCTGTCTTAACACACACACACACAGACCACACATACACAGTCACACACACGGTCACACACACACACAACCACACATACATGGTCATAGACACACATGGCCACACACACATACACGGTCACACACATGGCCACACACACTACATGGTCGCACACACATACACGGTCACGCACACAGTCTCACACACACACACAACCACACATACATGCTCATAGACACACATGGCCACACACACATACACGTTCACACACATACACACATGTTCACACACACACGGCTATACACACATACATGGTCGCACACACAATCACACACACATCCACTTGCATACACACAGAGTCACACACATACACAGTCACACACATGGCCACACACATATACATGGTCGCACACACATACAGTCACGCACACATATACATGGTCACAGACACATACACACACAGACTCACACACACACGACCACACATACACGGTCACACACACACATGACCACACACACACACAGTCACAGACACACACGGTCACACACACTTACAGTCACATACACGGTCACACATATACGATCACACACGGACATACACACGTGTCCTTTGGGACAGGCATAGAGCTCCATAGTAGAGAGCTTCTATGCACAAGGCTTTGAGTCCGATTCCTAAGGGTGGGGGTGGGAGCAACCTCCAGTAATCCGAAGTTAACTAATCAGCTATTTTCCCCATAGTTCTGCCTCTGTCCAACTTTACAAAAAAAAAGCCGATTTGCAAAGCTCACTGTGTTCTTTGTTTTTACTTTGGTTAAGTGTCGTCCCTCCCCCCCCCGGGCCCCCCATTTACACAGCCAGCCTCCTTCACCCAGCCCGTCACTCTTCTCTGTTTTATGGAACAGGGTGTTCTAGATAAGAAAACAGGTGCTTGAGATGATTAAGTGACAGATTAAGGCTGCGGTTCTGTGGGTAGATATGACATGCAGGAAGCCCTAGGTTTGATCATCAGAAGTCACACAAGCAAGACCTGGAGGCTCAGGCCTATAACTCCAACCCTGGGGAGATAAAAGTAGAGGAAGGACCATCCTCTCCAAGGTCATCCTAGGCTAGGCTGGGAGTTTGAGGCCAGACTGGGGCTTTATGAGATCCCATCTCATTAAAAAAAAAAATTAAAACAGCATTGCAAAAATTTTAGTTTTGTTTTCGTTTATCTTCTTTTTATCTTTAAGCACATGAGTGTTTTGCCTACATGTATGTATGTGCATCACATGCATGCTCAGGGTCCAAGGAGGTTAGAAGAGGGTGACAGACCCCCTGGAACTGAGTTACAAATGGCTGTTAGCCTGTCGTGCAGGGGCTGGGAACCGAACCCAAGTCTTCAGCCAGAGCAGCAAGTGCTCTTAACTGCTTGAGTCATCTTCAGTCCCTAACTTGGTTCTTCAATAGAACGAAAACTTGGACATGAATATTTATGGCAGCATTATTCTCAATCGCCGAAAGGTTTCTCCAGGTACCTAGCAGCAGAGGAACAGTCAAGTAAAGCCTGGTACTCCATTTATACACAGAATGTTGTGGGTCACGAAAGGAAAGGACTCGGGCTGGGGAATTAGCTCAGTTAATAGAGAACTTGCTCGGCACACATAAAACCCTGAGTTCAAGCTCCCAGTACTGAATAATCCAGGCATAGTGTGTGTAGCAGAAGGCAGAAGCAGAAGGCCCCTCAGATACACAGGGAGCCTGCAGACGATCTGAACTACAGGAGTTCCTATTAAGAAAAGGGGTGGGGGAAGAGGAAGAAAAGGATGGCTCAGCAGTTAAGAGCACTGGCTGCTCTTCCGAGGACCGGATGTAATGCAGGCTGGGGAGATCTTCCTGGCAGGAACAAGAAAGTGTGACAAGAGGCATGGGAACCTAGTTCATAGTGTATGCACGGCCCTGGCACAGAGAGACAGGGAGGGAAGGAGGGAGGAAGGGAAGGAAGATGCCAAGAGCTTGACGGGGTTTCCCTGCTCTGAGATCTTGATAAAATGATCGTGGAGCTTGGCCCAAACAGAACTGCCATGTTTGGATAAGATGTAGGTCAACCTGACTGAGGTCCGAACGCAGGACACGTCGAGCCAGACCACATGATATGGTGCATGCCTGCAGGGAAGCTACAGCTGCCCTTGGTGTCCTTCTTCTTCACTGAAGAACCAACCAACTGCAGATAGAAAACCCTTGAAAAGGCTGGGAATGATGGTGCATGCCTGGAATCCTAGCACCTGGGGCAGGAGGATGGCTGTGAATTTAGTGCCAACCTGGCTTACAGAGTGAGACCCTAATCTCAAACAAACACACAACAACAACAAAAGTCAACTTCTAAAAAAAAAATTGAAAAAAAATCTAGAAACATCTAAAATAAATAAATAAATAATAAATAAATAAATAAAACCAAGGGACTGGAGATATGTCTCAGTGACTAAGAGCCCTGACTGAGCTGGGCAGTGGTGGTACATGCCTTTAGTCCCAATACTCAGAAGGCAGAAGCAGGTGGACCTCAGTGAGTTCAAGGCCAGGCTGGTCTACAGAGTGAGTTCTAGGACAGCCTAGGCTGTTAGAACAAACAAGCAAACAAAGCACTGTCTGCTCTTCTAGAGTCCCCCGGTTCAATTCTTGGCTCCACACAGTGGCTGACAACTATCTGTCTGTAACTCCAGCCCCAAGGCATCTAATACCCTCTTCTGGCCTCTGGCAAAGCAGACACATGTCCAGGCAAAATATCCAAATACATAAAATGAAACTAAATAAAGACCTGGGGGGGGGAGAGAAGAAGAGGAAAAATACTGATACAGTAAGTATTCCAATAATTACATAAGGTCTGGGTGTGGCCTATTGTAGAACACTTGCCCGACCTTCATGAAGTCTGGAGTTAGCTCCCAGCACCTGAGGGAGGGGAGAGCACTTACTAAGTAATTAATTTACTGTTATTTGCTATGTGGCTGACAGACCTTGGCTGTGGTTAAAAACTGTAGCCTGTACTTCCTTCTCTGGTTGTTATATTTCCTTAAAGTTCTCTTTAGTGACTCATTGACTTAACCACTGGCATCCAAATGCACGGAAATCTGAATTTGACAAACACCCCGAGACTTTAAGTGACGGCAGAACTACTAGGCTTGTCAACCCCTTCTCTGAAGATTGACGGCTCAAGTTGATACAGGACCACACACACCCGTGAGCTGATCTCCAAAGCCAGGCTGGGATATTTGTGCCACCTCCAATATGGAAAACTGTCCAATCACCAGTAAGCAAGGTCAACAGTGAATTACGGCTGGTAAGTTCATGAAGGAAGGACAGGAAAGGAACTAATGATGAAACCAGATTAGCTGAATGAGTCATAAAAACAATAATAAATAAAAGATAGCCGAGTCAAGTATGGTGGCATGCCTTAGTCCCAGAACACAGGCGGTACCAGGAAGTGAGAGGCAGGCTGGGAAAATAAAGGGTCATGGGAAGAAAGGGAACCCTGCCATCCAGGAGTGCGGCTGAAATCTCTCCCTTGCTGAAAGTTCATTGCCAGCACAGTTAACAAAATGCATAGTGTAGATTGCCCACATAGAGAAAATATTTGTTTTTTGTAGAAGTATTTGAAATATGAATGATAAAGCACAAGACCTATGCCTGAAACTGCTGGAGATTGCTCTCAAAGACTCAGGAGCAAAGTTATGGAACTTGTCAGCAGTAAGAATGTGTCTGACTCTGCTGTGATGTAGCAGATACCCTAGACTTTGTAATCCCTGGAACCATCCTCTGACCTCAGTTTCAAAATGGCTCAAAGAAACAAAGTTCCTTGGAAACCCTTCGAGAAATGTCATCCCGAGTCGCCAGAATCTTGCCCGGTGTGGTGGTGCCTGCCTGAAACCCCAGAGAAAAGGAAGTGGAAGCCAGGAAGGAGGTCAAGATCCTCTTCAGCCACATAGCAACCGTGACGCCAGCCTGGGACACAAGAGACTCTGTCATAAACATGCTTTAATAAACCTAACTCATGGACCGCAAGAGAGCGCAAGGCCAACCTGGGTTACAAATTAAGTTCAGGGACAGAACTTAAAGCACACAAAGTTAAAAGAAAGGCAAATTAAAATAAAATAAAAAGAAGTCTCAGGAGTGAAGACTGTTTAATGTTCTTGTGGAAAGGGTGGGGTTTGATTTCCCACAAAGAAAATAGAGGGAAAGGAGGGAAGACGAGGAGGGAGGCAGGAGCCGGCAGCGTGAGGGGAGTAGTAGCACACACCTATAATCTGTAAACGGTATTTAGAAGTTGCCTTTACTAAAGATCATTGACTCCAGCCCACAAGAAAGCCTGGCACCTCTGCCTCCATTTTGCAACTACCCCCTTTACTTTGCAGCACCCACTTACGCCTGCGCCTACAGAAGTGTCTCCCTAGAAAGCAGAGAGAACTATCCTCTACCTCCCTTCAAGGTTGAAGGCGCTCATCCTTCTAAACTTGCGGTCCCCTAGAACCACTTAAGACAAGCCTACTCTAGGGCTGCGGAGGCGGAGAACGGGTGAGAGCACCGCCCAAGAGCCTGACAGTCTTGAATTCAACCCCAAACCCACTTAAAGGTAGAAGAGAACAAGCTCCACAAAATCGTTCTCTCCCCGCCCCATGACCTGATACTCAGGTGAACCCCTCTCCACACGGCAATAATAATAAATAAATAAAAATTAAAAAGCATACTTTTCTGGCCCTTTAATATACGTCAATATAAAGTTTTTTAAAAAAATCTTTGTAAGAACTAAGCTGCCACGGATACAGTCGTAACCAATAAACAGCAGATTGCTGGATCTACTTGCCATTCTTTGTTTTTTCAAGCAGCATGAATTAACGTCTGTGCAAAATATGTACATACATCAGTAAATAATGCCAGGCAAGCCAAGAAAACACATCTGCTGGTGGTTTCTAGCTTCGAAATTCCTCCGGAAAAGAAGTTCTGTTCTAAACATATTAGGCTTTTGTTTCTGGGGGTTCCAGTAAACAAGACGGGGAGTCTGTGCTTTCTGCAGAGTTTCTCGCTTGCTGTGACTGCACCCTGCAGCCCGGCTCGGACATGGATATGCATGCTGCAGGAACAGGGATGAGAGCTTATTACCCATTGCTAATTGTTAGGATAAGGTTTCCCGATGCCAAGCTTTGGTCCAGAAGGTAAGACAGGGACAGCGCTCCAGAGAGAAATGAGAATTCACCCAGATGACCGGCTTCACGATGCAATTTCTCAGAAACTCAGCAGAGTTGCTTTAATGGCAACTCAAGGAATTAATGATTCTGCTTTATGAGAAACGATAAGCAAGAGGCTGGGGGGTGTAGCTCTGCTGGTGGAGTGCTTGCTGGGAGTTTCCCAGCATTCACACCGGGCAGCTCGGGACTCAGCTCTAGGGGATCTGACACCCTCTTCTGGCCTCTGCAGGCAATCATACTCAAGCATATGCGCTCACACACACACACAAATCGAAAATAAAATGCAGTAAAATCCTTTTTATAAAAGTGTTCTTGTGAGCCGGGCAGTGGTAGCGCTCGCCCTTGATCCCAGCACTCGGGAGGCAGAGGCAGGAGGATCTCTGCGAGTTTGAGGCCAGCCTGGCCTACAGAATTAGTTGCAGGACAGCCAGGGCTACACAGAGAAACCCTGTGTCGGGGAGGGGGGTGTTCCTGGGAAAGACTGAGTGTTCTGCAGTGCTTCAGGCAGCAGCTCAAGTGGATGGCAGCTCATCATGGGGCCTAAGTCAGGTGTTCCTGCTGACTGTGTACAATTAGTATGATGACGCACACTAAAAAAGGCTAGAGACAGGACTGCAGGACGGAATTCAAAATTGCCTTAGGGAGTCCGGTGCAGGAGCTCCGGTGGAGTGCTTGCCCAGCATGCATGAAACCCTGGGGTTGATTTCCTAGCATTGCATGAACGGGTTGTGGTGGTACACATCTCTAATCCCAGCACTTGGAAGTCAGAGGCAGGAAGATCAGAAGTTCAAGCTCAGCCTTGACTCTGTGTTGGCTCAAGGCCAACCAGGGGTACCTGTCTCAAAAAAAGAGAGAGACAAATTCGGGATGGTGGTGCACACCTTTAGTTCTAGCACTTAGGAGGCAGAGGCAGAGGCAGGTGGATCTCTGAGTTTGAGGCCAGCCTGGTCTACAGAGCGAGTTCCAGGACAGTCAGGGCTACACAGAGAAACCCTTTCTTGAAAAACCAAAAGAAGAGGTGTGGGTGGGGCAGGCAGAGGGATGGTCAAGAGCACTTACTGCTCTTGCACAGAGGACACGGGTTCAGTTCTCAGCACCCACATGGCAGCTGACGGGGATCTGTAACCCCAGTTTCAGGTGATCTGATGCCCTTTTCTAGCCTCCCCAGGCATGTGAGCACGTGGTGCAATACATACATGTAAGCAAAACATTCCCGAAACAAAACAAAAGCAGCAGTAAAAGGATAGGCCTTAGGGTGGAAGGTAAAGGCCAGAGTGGAACTTCTGCTTAGCACACCTAAGGCTTTGGTTCAACTTCCAGCACTGTACTAGAGGGAGCGGTATGTTAAAAAAGAAAAAGAAAAAAACCCCTGCAAAGTAGATGGAATTTTCTTTGGGTCACCAGCTCACAAAAAAAAAAAAAAAACAAAAAAAAGACACGAGACTTGTTATTAATTATGAAAGCTTGGCCTATAGCTTAGGCTTGTTCCACTAGCTCTTAAAACTTAAAATAAAATACTCCATTATTAATCCTATCTCAGAAAGTCCAAAGTTTTGTACCTAATTTACCTACTATCATAACTAAGGAAAACTGCAACAGTAACTATCTAGTCTTCAACTCCACCAAAGACTACAGATGGATACAATGTTACCAGAGTAAACAGCAAGTGCAGAGTAAGCAACTTCCAAAACTAAGAAACAACAGAGACATCTGACTGCATGGACAGTCACCCAAGGTTCTTTTGTAATGTTGGGGCATCCATCTTCAGCCTTTGGGCCTAAAATATCTGACAGACTTTTCCATGAAGCAGGAATTTTGAAGGACTGTGCTGTCTTGTCTTAGCAAAGTTCAGCAGTCAACTTCTTTTGTGTCCTGCTTGTTCAATTTGGACAGCAAACTGTTAACAATTGAGGCAAGAGCAGTTTCTTGCTCAAATGGCTAACTTTTGCCACAAAGAAAGCAAAATCCATATGGAGGTTCTTTGATGTCCACCATCCTATTTTGAAGTAAAATGATGTTTCACTATCATGGAAAGCCTTATGCTATTAAAACATTTTAAATGCCATATTCTGTAAGTCTTTGAAGTGTTTGAAGACTATCTATCTAAAATACATCACTGTTTGACTTTGAAAACATACATAACATGACAAGTTTGATTGTTAAAGGTGGTTAACTACTAACCTGCATTTCTTTATTATCCTAAATAGCTTATAATAACATCTTTCAAGGACTAGAAATTCACATTACATTGCAAAATGAGCTACATAGGTACAATATCTTAAGCAAGAATAAAAATATATGTGCAGTATGTTTTAACAGAAATAATCTTAAATTTGCATCAATATACAAAATTCTATACCAGTATTTGAGATTAGTGGTTATTCAAAAATAGACTCAACAATCCACTCTTTTATCCCATCATTTCTATACTATATGCCCCCTTTTTCCTTTTAGAAAGAGATCCTTGAATCTAATCTCTTTTGTTTAGTTTTCTCCCTGACCATGACCAATAACAATTTATAACCACCCCACACACAAATGATGACAAACATTCATAACCCACCAAAACCCACCCATGTTGACTCTTGGAAATGTGGGCATTGTGTTTTCTAGACATCTTCCTGTTAACTTGCGCAATGACAACTTTAGGGGATCCTGAGAAAATTGGGATAATGGTCAAGTCCTGGGAGTGCTAGCCATAACATTTGTTGTCCAGTCTGTGTGATGAGAAAGCACAAGGCTTATCTGCAGTCCTGGTTAGAATAGTCTGTGAGGCTGAACCATTTCAGCAAGTAGCCTTGGAGCTGTTCTGAATGCAGAACTCTGAGAAAACTGCAACAAAGGCATTCGGAGAGGTTGAATCACCTGTGCCACCTGTTTTCATTGGTGTCTGATCTCCTTGCCCCGAAAACACACAAACTTTCAAAAGTAACATACACATCTGCATTAATACATGTATGGACTGTGTGTGGTACAAAGGCCAGCCAAAGATGATTATTTTGTTTTATGTTAGAGCAGGTAAAATAAACTCCAACTGTCTTGTAGTTTGTCTAGGTTTAATTTATTTTTCTAAATTTGTAGACAGGATTTTCAGGGGGTCTTCCCTGATTAAATCTGATCTTTATTAATTTTGAAGGAATTCATACCTTTTAGCTTCCTGTGAAAACAAAAGCATAACCTCTCCTCCAATGAACATATTTCATGACTTCCATTCTGAAGTCAAGACATCTCTAAAATATATAGACTGGTTTAACAGTCCCTTTCATAATCCAATGACTCCCAGCAGTTCCAGTCTCTGCTCATTAGCATTTAAAAAATTCCAAATTAGTAAAGCACCCTGTAGTGGCATTTCAAATGTATTTTAATAATTAAAGACTGCCTGAAGATCTGAGAGTAAAACAGTCCCACTGGTCAGCCTTATAGACCAGGATATAGTAACACACACCTTTAATCCCAGTAGCCACAGTGACACGCACCTTTAATCCCAGTGGTGCACGCCTTTAATCCCACCCTTAGAAAGGAATATAAAAAGGCAGGTGGGGGAGGGGAGACAGCTCTCAGACACAGTCTCATTCTGAGATTCCAGGAGGCAGGATCTCCATTTTAGACTGAGGTAGAGGTAAGAGCCAGTGGCTGACTGCTTTGCTTTGCAGATCTTCAGACCGAACCCGGATTTCTGGCCCTGAGTTTTTATTAATCGTGCTTCAACACCCTGTGTTATGTTTTTCATGCTTACATGGCCTTTATTTTGTATCATTTTATTTTCTCTTTAAATATTTTATTTTATTATTGTTAAACTATTTTTTCTATGACTGTCTATATCCATTTTCTTTTCTTTCTTCAGTATCTAATCACATGTTTAAATATACTGTATCTTCTTAGAGTGTTGTGTGTGTATGTGTGTGTTTCTGGACCTGATTTTACTAAGTATCTGTAGCACTTTCTGACCAGATGAGACAAATCTTAAACTGCTATGTCAGCTGTCCCACGGCTCAGCTTAGTGTGTGGCACTGGCAGCTGGCTCCAGCCCGCAGGCAGCAGCCCATAGCCAAGTCTCTGTATGCTGCCAAGCCTACCCAAGAGATCGCAGTCACTAGGAAGCTGCATTTGACTCCATGTTCCAAACTTTTTTCTTATGCTTTCTCTGGCCTTATATGGAAATACATGGCTTCACATTGGGTGCCATTTGTAGACAGAATTTTCTTTAGGCCACCAGCTCACAAAAAAAAAAAAAAAAACAACCAAAAAACCAACAAACCAAAATGGAGACTTATTGTTAAATATGAATGTTTGACCTACGCTCTTATAATTGAAATTAATCCATTTGTATTAATCTATGTTTTTGCCTCATGGCTTTTCATCTCTCTTCCATCTTGTACTTCCTGTTTCCTCTCCACGTCCTCTGGCATCTCCTCACACCTAGATTCAACAACTCCTCTTCTCCTTCTTTCCAGAAGTCCCGCCTAACCTCTCCCTGCCTCGTTATTGACCATTCAGTTCTTTATTAAAGCAATCAGAAGGCTCCTTGACAAAGCCACATCTTCATAGTGTACAAAAAGATTAGCCCATGACACCACCAGGTGGTGGCGGTGGCCACCATACATGCCTTTAATCCCAGCACTCAGAAGGCAGAAGCAAGTGGATCTCTGAATTCTTGTCTGGCCTGGTCTACAGGGCAAGTTCCAGGACAGCCAAGGCTACACAGAGAAACCTTGTTTTAAGAACCAAGAAAAAAAAAGTTTAACTAAAGCTCCCCGCCTAGAGGATTAATAAGAGAATGATTGATAGTGTGGAGGAGTGACAATGGGTGCAGGAGCCATGATGACTATGGCATGCACTTTGCCATCCCTCACCAAGGTGCTGTCCCCAGCCCTAGCAGTGAGAGTTTCTGGGAACTGGAGAGAGGGGGTGAGCTGCCAATCAAGAAGCACTGAGCTGTGTGTGTGGTGGTGCAGGCCAGTAGTAATTCTAGCAACCAGCAGGCAAGAGGCAGTAGGATGAGGAAGTTTGAGGCCGTGCCTGAGCTACATAAAGAAACATTGTTTGGAAATAAAAGAAGTGGCCACACCAAGATTAGGAGTTCAGCACTGTCCTCAGCTACACACTGAGCCTGAGGTCAGCCTGTCTTATCTAAGACATTGGCTCAAACTGCAACAAAGTAACTCTTCTTTGAAAAAGCCCACTCCAGGACTCTGGACTGTGCTGCTTTCTTTCCCAGCGCCCCTCTTTCTCTTAATTCTTGGGCTTAAAGTTGATATTAAAATATCTTGGGGTTTGGAGCGCTCGCTCTGCAATGAAGAGCACTAGCTGCTCTTCCAGATGACCCACGTGGTGGCTCACAGCCATATTGTCACTCCAGTCCCTGGAGAGCTGACACTCTCCTGGCCTCCTGGACACCAGCATATATATGACAGGGCAGTGAGAAGGCTCAGCAGGTGCTTTCTGCTAAGCCTGATAACCTGAGTTTTATCCCGACATTGTGGAAGGAGAGAAGTGACTTTCATAATTTGAAGGACTTTCCTTTGTCCCTCAAATAGGTGCCGTGGGTCCATGTGTGAATTTGTAGATGGATAGATGGAATAACAAAATTATATAAAAAGACTTTTTAAAGGAACACTAACTCTATTTAAAAAAAAAAAATACCGGCCTGCAGCGGCCGCCGCCTGGACGCCGGGGAGCAGCAGGATTTCACATCTAAAGAAGACAGAACCTTGTGCCTGCCCGCCCAAGCCTCTTGCTGGTGCTTTTAGGGGCCCCAGGTCCAAGATTCTGACCTTCACTGCACGAATGAGGGTCTCTAGGATTCCCACAGTCCGAGAACCATCCAGCTGTGTGAATCCTGGGTGCTGTTCCGCCTGAGAGTGAGGACTGGCTGGTTAGCAACAAAACAAGAGCCCTCTGGGGCCTCTGGCAGAGGCCCGAAGCTGGAACCATCAGGGAATATGAGTGAATTTTGGCACAAACCGGGCTGTTGCGTGGTAGAGAAGCCCCAGCCGAAGAAGAGGAGAAGACGGATTGACCGCACCATGATTGGGGAACCAATGAATTTTGTCCACTTGACTCACATCGGCTCGGGAGAGATGGGGGCAGGAGATGGACTTGCCATGACCGGTGCAGTTCAGGAGCAGATGAGATCCAAGGGAAACCGGGACAGACCGTGGAGCAGTTCTAGGGCCTTGTAGCTCCCACAGGCCTGGCTCTGCAGTCTTGGCGTTCCCATTCCGTGTCCAGCCCAGAAGAAATGCTGCCCACAGCAGATCCCTTCCACAACCAGTGACCCAAGGGCCCCACCTCGCCCCCCTTCCTAACAAGTGCCTCCAACGGCATGGGGGCTGGACTCCCTCTCCTCCCTCTGGCCTCTGCCCCTCCTGGAGATGGGCTCAAGGCAGCAGGACTGACCAAGTGACTACTGGTGGGCCAGAGGAGTCAGCTGAAGCCCTGGGCACCCTAGATCTGAGCTGGGGGTTCTCTGGGAACCTGGAATGAGTTCCCTGCTCCTGAATGAAGGTCGGGTGCCACCTGTTTAAACTTCTTGCCTTTACTTTTTAAAGGAGGCAGGTAGGTGAGGGGACCACAGCTGCCTCCCTGCCCTCTTTCCTTCTGGAATGAGCACTGCAGAGGCCAAGGGGCGGGGTTACCGCTGCCTGGTACACGCTGGATTTCAGGTGAAAGCTCACATCCCTCCACGTCTCTGCCGGCACCAGGGTCTTGCTCCAGTTAGGCCTCTAATCCCGTGCTTCTGTAGTATTAATAGCTTCCCAAAAATATTCTTTTTTTTAATTAAAATTTTAATGAAAAAAAATACCAAGAGGCTTGCTTCCTGAAGCAAACAGGCCCATGAGGAGAAACTGTTTGTTTTGCCTCCTGAAGCCATACCTATTGGTTATGGTTCTTGGAAGTTGAACCAGAGGTCAACAGATGCACCCTGCCGGAAGCTTGAAGTGCCCCAGGCCCTGGGCAAGGCCTCTTGATCTTTCCAGACACCATTAGAGAGGAAAGCTAGGCAGAGCTGACTCCAGGTGCCCAGAACTGCAGGAGCATCTCCGAAGCAAGGGTCAGCTAGTGAAAGTGTCCTGCCAGCCACCAGCAAAGCTTTTAAAATGAAATCAAAAGCCATTGCCAATTAGAACCAAGTCATGAACTAACACTGACCTTTGGCCTTTTCTTTCTGGTATCTGATGCAAGGTAGGTGAACTAGCTAACTCAGCAGGCAGCACTGTTGGCTACCGGACTTGAGATTGATCCCTAAGCACAGATAAAACCAACTCCCACAATTTGTCCTCTGACCTCCACATTCACAACATGGTACATACATCCTAAACGTAATTTATTCATTCTTTAGTTATTAATTTAATTAATTAATCTTTTTTTTGTGGCAGGGTCATGCTATGTAACACTGGATATCCTGGGAACTCTCTATGAAACCAGGCTGGCCTTGAACTCACAGAAATCCACCTGCCTCTGCTTCCCAAATGCTAGGATTAAAGCTCTGTGCCACCACATCCAGCATACATATGATTGTTTTGGTCAGGGGTTGGTTTTTAACAGGGTTTCTCTGTGTAGCCCTGACTGTCCTGGAAAGGCCAGCCTCAAACTCATAGAGCTTCATACTCAGAGATCCTCCTGCCTCTGCCTCCCAAGTGCTGAGATTAAAGGTGTGTGTCAGCACTGCTTGACTTGTTTTGTTTTGTTTTTTTAAATAGGAAAAACATAGGGTGGGGGAGATGGCTCACTGGTTAAGAGCAAGTACTGCTAGAATAGAATTTGGTTCCCAGCACCTACATCAGGCAGCTCATAACTACCTGTTATTCCAGGTCCAGTAAACCCAGCATCCTCTTCAGGCTGCAAAGGAAACCTGCACTCACACCACAAACCTTCCCCTTATGCATAATTAAAAATAACATGTCAAAAATGTAAATGATCAGTAAGACTAAAACAACCAAATGGGCCAAGCATGGTGGCTCATGCCTGGAACCTCAGGGCAGGAGGATCTGGTGTTGAAGATCATCCTTAACTACATAGTGAATCTGAGGCTAGCCTGTGCTACATGAGAGCCCACCTCAATGAAACAAAACCCAGGACATTATCTGCCCACAAACTGATTTCTCAATAACCACAGACTAGTGCTGTTGTGTTGTCAGCTTAGGCCACAGCTTCGGTCAATAGTGAGAGCTGAGATCTACTATTGGTCAAAGTACAGAGACTAAATGACTGCTGAATGCCTGTGCATAGATATCTAATCTATAGACATCTATACCCTCCATTCCAAGGGTCAGGGAGCATCTCAGATGAAGAGGTGTAAAGAATTAAGAGCTGAGGAAAGGTAGAGGAGAGGTACCAAATACTGAATTTTCTGAGAAGCTGTGATTACCAGTACACAATTTAGTTGAGATTGGGTTTGTCAACATCCTGTCATGGGAGGAGAACATCTCACCCTAGGAGATTTACATAAAAAAAAGTTGATGGGGGGGGGATTTAGCCACTGATAAGATGTCCATGATCCTGTAAAAGTCACACTTCTGCTCCTGTAAACAAGCTTAATGTAACACACACACACACCATGAAACTAGAAAGGGGACTCACTGGGAGCAGAAAGAGAATAAGAGAAAATAAAGTATGTATATTATTTCATACATTATGCATATGCATGACAATGCCATAAAGAAACCCATTTTTGGCAAGGACAAATAATCTACCACAACAAATAAGAAAATAATATGAATGGAAGAGTCACAGGAGCCACGGACAGCAAATATTCCACAAGACAAACAAAAGCACTGATAGCCATAGGCATGTAAATTTAAAACCACAGCAGAGTGGCCCAGGAAGTGCTTCAAAGTCTGACCAAGTATTGGCAGTAACATAGGAAAACAGCAAGATTTGGATAACCATCCAAAACAGCAAGACTGCTGGGAGTCACAAGAGCACGGATCTTCCAGGGCAGTACCCGGAAAGGCTGCAGCATCAGCTTCCCCACTCGGCAATCCTACTGTTGCACACGAGGTAGAGGGAAAGCCAAGAATCCAGACCCTCAGGCACCAGCGCAAGCAGACATTTGCTGTTGAGAGAACTAAAGAGCTAGTTTTGTTCACAAGTATAACATGTATCCTGTATGAATAAAAAGAAAGAAAAAAGAAAAAAAAAGTTCACATTTTACAGGGCTAACAAACATAGGTTGTATACACCAAATGATACACTATAAAACCAGGTAATGGCGAGGCTCCATGTCAGAGAGTGCTTAGGATACACAAAACACAGCATTCAATCTCGGTATAAAGAAACAAAGTAATAGACACGATCTGATACAACCTAATTAGATTTATGACAGGGAAGGTATACAGAAGACATCAGGGCAGAAGGTATGGCTCAGCAGTTCAGAGCTCTGGCTGCTTTTCCAGAGGACCAGGGTTGGATTCCCAGCACCCACATGGCCGCATACAATCCTTGACTCAAATCCTCTGTAATTCCAGTTCCAGGGAATCTGACTCCCTCTTCTGATCTCCATGGCCCTGCACGTACATGCCATACATGCAGGCAGAACACCCACACACATGAAATAAAAACTTTGAGTCTGGAGAGGGGACTTCAGTTTTATCTGTAATGGTTTGTTTCTTCCACGGATAACTTCCTAAAATTAAGTATGGCTGTGTTTTATTTCTGAGTGATGGGGACACAGGTGTTTGCTAGTCTGTCATGTGTTATGTTATGTCTTGCCTATTTCTCATTTGAAATTTTGTTTCACCTTTTTCTGAAAATTTATAAAAAAAAACTGATCATATTTATTTGCTTAGAGAATGTGTGCATGTGTGCGTGCGTGCACACGCAAGAGCACGCCATGGCATATGTGTAGAGGTCAAAGGACAATTGTTTGAAGTTTGTTCTCTCCTACCATGTAGGTCCTGGGGATTAAATTACCAGGTTTAGTGTCAAATGCCTTTCCCCCACTAGCAATCTTCCCTAATTTATATATATTAAACGAAGTGTTCTGTGTTATGTAGCCCAGGCTAGCCTAAAAACCCAAAATGTTGCTGAGATTGTCATTAGATAATCTTCCCTCCACACCTGAAATGCTGAAATGGCAAGCTTATGCCACCATATGTGGATTTTTATGATCTGAATATAATGAAGAGGAACAAAGGAAAGTGTGCCAGACACGATATAATCACTTATTGTTCCAATTACTTGGAAGCTGAGGTTGGAGGATCAGTTAAGCCCAGGACTATGGAACCAACCTGGGCTAGCAAAACTCTATCTCCTCAAAAAAAAAAAAAGGTGCTAGGAGCTAGAGAGATAGCTCAGTGGTTGAGAGCATTTTCTGTTCTTCCAGAGGACCCAATTCAGTTCATAGCACCCACATCAATTCACTCACAACCAACAGTCACTCTAGCTCCAGGGGATCCAACACCTTATTTTGGCTTCTACAGACACCCACACACATGTGCCATAAATACACATGGGTGCATATAAATCAAATCAAATAAGTAAAATCTAAAAAAAAAAATAGTAAGACTAAAGCAAGGTAGAGCAGCTCCCGCCTGTGATTCCTGTGCTCACAGGCTAAGGGAGAAGGAACACTGTGAGTCTGAGGCTAACCTGGGCTCCATAATAATTTCCAGCTCAGCCTGGGCTCGTCAGATTCTGCCTCAAAAATAGAAAAAAGTCTAGAGCGTGAATGCCTCCTTCTTAAGTAGGGTACCTAAAATAATCACATGATGGGGGGACTTGCTGGCACAAACAGGGGACTCAGAATCAGGCTCTTTTCTCCCATCTTCCTTGCATACCACCCCGAGATTTACTGTCCCAAGATACCACTCCCTCAGGTATCTGCCACCAGCCATTAGCATCCTAGAGGATTTGCTGTTCTAAGTTTTAGACACAGGTGCAGTGATCGACCATCTAGTTGCCTTGGTTGGCAGAAAGAACAACCCCCGACACTGGGTTTGAACCTGCAAACCCGGTGTTTTATAATCATCCTGTCTCCACATCCCGTGTTGAAAGCTCAGGTATGTGCCGCCGTGTGTTGCTCTTTATCATATTAATCTGGGAGTGTATGTTTGAGGCTACTTGTCCTGAAATAAAATTACAATTTTTGTTTTGTTATTATTTTGTTTGGGATAGGGCACTGGTGTGGGACAATTGTCTATATTCTGTCAATTATGTTTTAAACAAACACTGATTGGCCAATAGCCAGGCAGGAAGTATAGGCAGGACAACCAGACAGAAAGTAGAAGCAGGTCAACGAGTACAGGAGAATTCTGGGAAGAGGGAAGCTCCCTTTACAGTCCTGTCCAGACACAAAAGAAGCAAGATGTGACTACACCACTAAAAAAGGTAGTGAGCCATGTGGCTAACACAGATAAGAATAATGGGCTAATGTAAGTTATAAGAAGCCTGAGCTAGTGGGCCAATCAGTTTATGATTAATGTAGACCTCTGTGTGATCTCTTTGGGACTTAATGACTGCGGGAACTAGGCAGGACAAAAACCTCAGACAACAGGGCACAGGGTCTCATGCATGCTTGATGAACACGGCCCCACCAAGCTACACCTCCAGCCATGAAGTTCTGATGTTTATCTGCTGCATATAGGGTAATAAACTTACACCAGCTACCAAGCTGCAACTATTACTCCAAAAAACCAACATGTACTTGTGACAAAATCCAAAAATGAGAGTATTAATAAGTCATCATTTTCTTAACCCACGGCCGTTTAGACAGTGGCCACTAAACACAAAAATAACATGATGTTCTTAAAAGGTCCTCAGAGAGCAAGCATGGTGGTATGCACATACAATCCTACCACACAAGAGGGTGGGGCATGAGTCTCTACAGAGTTCCAGGCCAACCTGGCTACAGAGTGAGTGAGAACTTGACCTATGGTTTTTAATTCATGTTTATAATTCAGAATTTTCAAGACTGAGGCAGGAGAGGTATTATGAGTTTGAGGCTAACCTGAGCTATAGCATGAGACCCTGTCTCCATAAAAACAACCCAACAAACACAAACACTTCTCCCTAAAAGTAGACCTCAGAGACAGCCACGGTGAGATGACTCAGCAGTTTAAGGTCCTTTCAGACAATCCTGAAGAAGACCTGAGTTCAGGCCCTAGGACCCTGGTGGAAGAAGATTGTCAAGCATGAACAAACACACACAAATAAATAAATACTTCTGAAAATGTTTAAAAGCCCTCAGCAGGTGGAAAAATGAACTCTGACCAAGTTGAACATCATATATAAATTAAAACAAAACAAAACAAAACAAAGAACCCTTAAACCTGAGGGTGGTGAAACCAACTCAATGGCTGAGCACTTACATAACATGTGCAAGGCCCTGGGTCTGTAAACCAGAGCTCACACACACACACACACACACACACACACACACACACACACACACACACACTGTTTGGTTAATCATGTTACAATTGACTGGATTTGGAATCACAGAGACTGGAGTGGGTCTTTAAGTGTGTTTCCAAAGAGGCTTAACTGAGAGAGGCTGAGCTAACCTGGGTGTGAGTGGCGCCATCTGGATCCCGGACTGTACAGAAAGGAGAAAGAGGGCTGAGTGCCAGCATTCATTTCTCTTTATTTCCTGACTGTGGACACAATATGACCAGCTAGCTGCTTCACACTCCTGCCACCAGTGCTCATGCCGCCATGCCTTCCCTGCCGTGATGGACTTTACCCTCAGACCTTGAGCCGACATAAATCTTCCTTAAATTGTTCTCATCGAGTATTTAAGTAAAGAAGGGGAACCCACATAAATGAGAAGGAAGAAATAAAAAGGAGAGCTGGGTGTGGTAGCTCATAGCTATAATTCCAGCATTGGGAGGTTGAGGCCAGGGGATTGCTGTGAGTCTGTGGCCTCTCTCCAAAGATAAAACAACAAGGAGCTAAAGTGATGTCTCAACAAGTAAAAACACTGGCTGTTTTTCTAGAGGGCTCATGCTTGATGAACACAGCACCATCAAGCTACCCCTCCAACCAGAAAGCTCTGGTGTTCATCTGCTGCACACAGGGTAGTATACTTACACCAGATACCAACTTGCAACTATTATTCCAGAAAGCCAACATGTACTTGTGACAAAATCCAAATGAGAACCTGAATTAAGTACCACCCACATGGTAGCTCACAACCATCTTAAATTCCAGTTCCAAGGGACCTGATGCCCTCTTCTGGCCTCTGAGGACACCAGGCAAGCCTGAAGTGCAAAGACATACACACAGATAAGACCATCCATGTGCATAAAAGTAAATTTTTAAAAATTATAAAATAAAATAATTAAAACAAGAAAGAAAGGGAGAAGCCAGGGAGTGGTGACGCACACCTTTAATCCCAGCACTATAGAGGCAGAGGCAGGTGGATCTCTGCGAGTTTGAGCCCAGCATGGTCTACAGAGTGAGTTCTAGGTAAGGCTCCAAAGCTACACAGAGAAACTCTGTCTCAGAAGAGAGAGAGAGAGAGAGAGAGAGAGAGAGAGAGAGAGAGAGAGAGAGAGAGGATGTAACCTTTGGATCATGAAGCCTCTGCACTTGAAAATGAAGTAACCAGTCCTGCTTTTGTGGATTAATGGGTTATAGAGGGAGTGTTGCTTTCTTTGAAAGGACTCTCCCTGGCATGTGTTCAGGGTCTCACCACGTGATGCCCTGGGCCATGTCATGACCCAGCAGGATGGCCCTCACCAGTGCCAAGCAGATGCTAGTGGCACCAGGTTCTTGGACTCCCATCATCTTTCAGAACTCTGAGCTAAATGAACCTCTGAAGGGAGGCTTACAAATTGCTCTGTTCTCTGACGTTCAGTTATAGCAATAGAAAACAAACCATTAAAATCCACTGAGCAGTACATTTAAGATCTATGCAATTTACCATATGTAATTATACCATAAAGTCCTATGATCACTCAATATAACCTCCCTTAAAGGAACCTACAACCTACAAAGAACTCCATAGGAGTCAGAGCTGCAATAAAGACTTAGAACACAGTACTAGATTTGTGGAACACTCACTTTCAGCATCCTGAATGGAACGGCTGGTAGAAGTGCGTTTATGGGTACAAAGGGAAAGTATATGGACAATTGTTATTTGAAGATAACAAACTCTCCCTAAAAAACAAGTGGACAGAGGATGCCATTTGCATAACATGTACAAGATTCTGTGTTTGATTCCTGTTACTGCCAATAAAAAAGAAGGAAGGAGGGGGCTGGAGAGATGGCTCAGAGGTTAAGAGCATTGCCTGCTCTTCCAAAGGTCCTGAGTTCAATTCCCAGCAACCACATGGTGGCTCATAACCATCTGTAATGGGGTCTGGTTCCCTCTTCTGGCCTGAAGGCATACACACAGGCAGAATATTGTATACATAATAAATAAATAAATTTTAAAAAAAAAGAAGGAAGGGAGGGAGGGAAGCAGGGAGGGAGGGAGGGAGGGAGGGAGAAGGAAGAAAAGAGATGATGGGAGACATTTCCAAAGCCTGAATCACTTAAGGTTCAGGCTTCTACTCCGCAGACTTTCCCCTTGAGGCCACTGTGCAGAGCCCCAGCTGTCAAGGGTCAGGGTTGGGGTCAGGGATGGGGGCTGGTTCAATACTCCTGCCTTTTGATGGGACTGCAAAGGTCCAATCGAGTCTAAATCTTAGCTATCCAGGGTCAGCTGCACCTCAAAGGAAAGGCAGAAAGTAACTGCAAGCTTCTGCGGATCCACCCACAGCCAGCCTGCAGGTAAGCATTCATTAGCAACAAACTAACCACCCTAAGTAACATGTTACTTAGGTAGCACGTGCCTGGGTAGAGGATCTAGCTGTATCTATGTAGAGCAGCCAAGACAAGCTTGCTTCAAATTCTTGTTCTTTCCTGTTCTGCAAAACCAGCAATCTGACCCGGGCATGATGACACAGGCCTCCCAAGGCTGAGGCAGGAAGATTGATGGCTTCAAGTAGCAGGTCAGCCTGGGTTACACACTAAGACCCTGCCCCCAAAACACAAACACAACCCAAATAAGGACCTGGGGTGAGTGACCTGGTGTGCTGGGTAGCAGCAAAGCCTGCCTCTAACCTCATCAGAGAGAGAGAGAGAGAGAGGGAGGGAACAACAGTTTCCCACACACACCATCATTCCTGGAACACTGTTGAACTATTGCTCCCCTTTGGTTCTCTTCGTCCTCACACCAGTTGTTCTGGTCTGAGTGCTGTGGCCGAGGTGCTAGGCATAGGGACGGAATGCCCTGAGAGAGATGTGAGCTGAATATTTGAGATGGCTGAGGGGAGGCTTCTGCAGGGGAGAATAGAGGACAAATCACACAAAAGTGCCCACAGAGAGCAAGGAAGGATGCAAATATGAGAGGAAGGGGAAGAAGTTGGAACCAATGTGCAGAAAATCTTTTTTTCCCCCTCTCTTGGATAAATAGGCCTGTCTCTTCTGGACACAGTTTCTCTGAGGCCTGTCACAGAAAGCCTCAGAGGTCACAGGCCTGAGGCAAGTAAGTGACCTGCTTTGTTTACACAGGAAAAATGTCAGCGGTCAGGAATGCTGGGGCTAGGGAAATGTTTCAGTCAGCAAAGTGTCTGCTGTGCAGGCAGAAGGAACTGAGTTCGGATCGCCTGCATTCGCACAAAAGCCGGGCACAGTGGCTCAGCCATCTGTAACCTCTCAGTGTTAGGCAGAGGGGGACAGAGAAGGAAAGAGCCCTAGAAGGCATTGGCTAGCCAGCCTCACCAAATCGGTGAGCTCCAAGCTCAGTCAAAGACCCTAAGCTCGAAACAGTGAAGTAGAGAGAGGAGAGCACTCAGCAATGAGCAGTTGCCTTCGCCTGCACTTAAAACACATGTGCATGGGCACATATGTGCACAGGTATGCACATACACATCCACATGAACCACACACACAAATCAAAGCGCAGTTATGTAACACTGGATCTGATTTAGTAGATTATAGTAGATAAACTATATGTACTTTGGGGAGTCACTTTTCAGAGTCCTCACAGCTTGCAGGGATACTCAGGAGTTCAAAGGTAAGACAGGTCAACTAGGGACGGGGAAGGGTCAAGTTAGCCTAGGGAGACAATAGAGAGGAGAGGTGGGAGAACCTCCCTTAAATAGTGACCCCCACCCCTCCAGTGGGCCCCATTTCACCACCCAGCCATAAAAATCCCCTAGGTCTCCTAGGAAATGAGGCAGAGAGATGTTAAAGGGTTTCACAGGGGTTGGGCATAGTCCTTAGTGGGACAGTGCCTATTCAGCATGCATCTCTCTCTCTCTCTCTCTCTCTCTCTCTCTCTCACACACACACACACACACACACACACACACACACACACACACACACCACTGCTTGCTTCTTAGTTTTCAGAAGGTCGTAATCTGAAAGTTCCAGTCAAAAAGGCATCTTCCAACTTGTCTGTCCAACTCCTTCTCAGAAATGTCTCTTTTATTGGGGGCAGGGAGTTGGAGACAAGGCTTCTTTGTGTAGCCCTGGTGGTTCTGGAACTAGCTCTGTAGACCAGGCTGGCCTCAAACTCAGAGATCTGCCTGCCTCTGCCTCATGGCCTTAATAGTGTCTTTTAAACCTATTTTGCAGAGATATATCCCTCTCTTGACTGAGTCTTTACTTCTCCTGCCCACACCCACAGTCGGAATAGTATGGACAACAGGCTTGCTAGCTGGCCAGATTGTGTGTCAGAGCATGTTCAGCTACGTGCAGGCCTTCCCCCTGCTGGATGCTGAAGAAACCACCACTCAACCTTTTGGCACAGGCAGCTCTCCCAACCTTGGCTTTTCCCACGGCAATCTGTCCCTGCAGTGCCTGGCCGCATTAGCTTTATTCAATCAACCCTCTCCTGCCAACCCCCTGCCCGGCACTTGCACCGAGGACTGATGGAAACGGACCCAGAAGTATGTGGCAATGATTGAAAACAGAGGGAAGAAGCCGGGTGGAAAAGGCAGGCAGATCGCTGTGAGTTCGAGGCCAGCCTGGTCTACAGAGAGGGTTCCAGGATAGCCAGGGCTACACACAGAAACCCTGTCTTGAAAAAGAAAAAAGAAAGAAAAGAAAACAGAGAAAAGAAGGCACTGCTATACTCAGTGCCCTGAGGACTCCTAAACAGTCCCAAGTTTTTCACTGAAGCGGATACAGCTAAGAGTGTCCTGGCAGCTCTCAGCTTGTTCCTCGGGTGTACTATTAAAAGTCCTGGCTTTGTGTGCTATACGGGACGCATACAGAATCCCGATTTAGAATTTGAACTTAGTCTAGGACTACTGCAGTTATCAGCAGCAGTCCCAGACCCCAGCCGGGCCCGCTATTCCCTTTACCTAGGTGGTAGGGTAGTGTAAGTAAGGGCCACCCAGAGTGGGGTCAATCCCTGCCAAGCTCTGCAGAACTCCCAAGTTCCCTCCTCCTCGGGACAGCCCAGCCCCCTCTCTTTTCGGGGAGCTGCTCGGGGTACCTGAGAGGGCGGACACAGTGCCATTTCGAGTTCTGCCAAGGCCGAGAGAACAGCGTCCGGGGCCCCTGCGCCCCCAGGCTCGCGATATACAGCCTCCCGAGGCGCAGCATCCCGAGGTAGACAGTCATGGCTCTCTTTCGCCGCAGGTCCCGGCCCGGAATAAACTTTGAAAGTGAAAAGGCGGGGGCTAAAGAAGAAGAAAACGGCGAGGAGGCGGGAGGGTCGCTCTGCCTATGGGGTGAGGAGGACTGGGTCCCCGCGGGGCGGGGCGGGGCGGGGCGAGGAGAGGCCGGGAAGTGGCGACTCCGCGTCCAGGGCCACCTTCGCGTGGGAACGGCAGTCCTCCAATCCCGCCCTGGAAGAACCACCCCTGTTTCTCTTTGTTTTTGTTTTCGGGGATCCCAAATCTCGCTCTGCAGTACGATACAAGGCCTCCCCGCAAACATCACCCGGCTAAGGTTGGAGGGCCGAGAAGTTTCACAAACAGGAAACCAATCAGGGGTCTATAATAAGCCAGATAGCAACTTCAAGGCTTATGGGTCCCGGGTGCCCGGTAGATCGTGGGTCACGTGGGGACTTTACGGGTGGTGAACTACAGAGCGAGTGACCCTGAGGCCTGCCAGCTGGAACAGAGGGCCTCTGGGAAGAGGAGAGGCCGTCGGAATTAACTGGTCTGTTGGGTGAGCCCCTCTGTACCCTGGAACCGGGGATCTAGTGTGGCCCAAGGCCAGGTATCGGCATTAGTTCAACCCTGCACCTCTCGTGGCGTCCTCCCTTCTCTATATCGTGTCAGTCCGAGAAGAGTACCCGGTAGACAAGATCTGGTGGCATCAGGGACTGGAGTCTGTTGTATCCTGCCCTCATTTCTGCCCTAGCTTGGGGCCTGAAGCATAATTTCCTTAGCTGCTCCCCTAAGCTCCAAAGGAGCGAGACTTGCGAGAGACTCAACACTCCAGCTGTGCCCTCTGGGATATATTCTAGCTTGTAACGCAGAAAGGATGTGCATCAAGACTTAGAAGAAATGACTGCCAGTTTCTGGATCTGGGCACTGGGTTAACCAGACTGGTACAAAACTCCCACACCTTCTAGTCCCACGTTGTCTTGAACAATCTCTTTTCCAGAGGGAGAAGAAAGGTCCTGGCGGGTGGCTTCCTCTGTCTTGCCTTGGAAACGGAAAAAAAGCAGGCAGGGAGAAACGGTTGGCTGAGGGCGGAGGTTGGGCTAGTGAACCTTTGCCTTTCCCTGGGAATCCTGGTTGAGCTGTGGTCGCATGAGTAATCCAGCAGCTTCCTCTTTGATCTCCTGAGTGAATGCAGATCTATCTCTCTGGCAGCTTTTGGTGGGAGGTGGGAGATCTGTGTTCCACTGGAGAAACCTGTCAAGACCAGAGACTTTGAAGAGCTGGCTTGAAAGGGTGTGCCCTCCAAATTAAGTTCGTACCCCGGCTTCTGAAGGCCCAGCTCAAGGAATGAGAGGTGCTCAAGCCCTATCTGGGCCAATCATTGACCCCTTTTGGATAAATGATTGCCCTGGCAAAGTGAAGGGTACATTCACTTCCTGACTACTCTGAGTGAGACTTGGGCAGGGGTGTGTATGTGTGTGTGTGTGGGGGGGGGGGTAAGGAGATGAGTTTTCTGTCATTCTGTTTGTGCTATGAGCTAGCCTGGGGAAGCGAAGCTTTTTGTTCCCTTCCCTTTGCTAATATCCCTTCCTTCTCTACTTCAAAAATGGACTCATAGACAAGCAGGGTGTCAAACCACCACAAGCAGGGTGTCAACCACTGGTGACCCCAGCCAAGGAGATAGAGGCAGGGTCATCTTCAGCTACACAGAGGGGGTCTGAGACCAGCCTGAGGCAGAAAAGGGGGGGCTCATAATGTCAACATGAAGCAGCATTTTTTTTTTTGAGACAGGGTCTTGTATAGCTCAGGCTGATTTCATTCTGTGTATATACTAGGATGAATTTGAACTTTTGTCTCCTTTTGCCTCCTTGGATTACAGACATACACCACCACAGCTAATTTTATGTGGTCTGTACATGAACACAAAGGGTATCAGAAGACAACTTATTGAAATTGATTCTTTCCTTCCACTTTGTGGGTCCAGGGAATTAAACCTGGGTCATCAATGTTAAGTTGGGAGCGTAGACCTCAGCTCCTCGCATCCATCCCAGCCCCCAGGCCTGAGAGTTGTTTTGGTCTGGACTCCAAATCCCAGCATGCCAGGTCCTGACTCCCTAGGGGGGTGGATCAGGACCACTCCCACAGGGTATTTAAGTGAATGCCCAAAAGAGGATCATGTGGTCTCTTTTCCTTCCTCCTGTTGGTTGTAGCCTTTCCGGCCTCCCGGTTCCACCTCGGGGCCACCTGAGAGTGCAGGAATCCCATTAAACCTGGATTTTTTTTTTTTATTTTCAAGACAGGGTTTCTCCATAGCTTTTTGGTTCCTGTCCTGGAACTAGCTCTTATAGACCAGGCTGGCCTCAAACTCACAGAGATCCGCCTGCCTCTGCCTCCCGAGTGCTGGGATTAAAGGCTTGCACCACCACCGCCCGGCTCCCTGGATATTTCTTAATTTGGCTTGATTGGGATTTTGCATAGGCAGAGAGCTCGCCGTAGGAAAAATTCCTAACAATCAGGGTTGGAAGCACCTTTACCCATTGAGTCATCTGTGGGCTGCTACTATTGCTTTCTTTCTTTCTTTCTTTCTTTCTTTCTTTCTTTCTTTCTTTCTTTCCTTCCTTCCTTCTTTCTCTCTCTCTCTCTTTCCCTCCCTCCCTCCCTCCTTCCTTCCTTTCTTTCTTTCTTTCTTTCTTTCTTTCTTTCTTTCTTTCTTTCTTTCTTTCTTTCTGTTTTTCTTTTTGAGACAAGGTATCATGCAACCCAGACTGATTTCAGACTTACTAGTTAACTAATGCTGGTCTTGAACTCCTGATCCCCCTGCCTCCTAGCCCAAAGTGTTGGGATTATAGGTCTGCCAACATGATCTCCTGTGTCCAAAGATTTCAATCACAGAGAACAGAGTACAATGTTTCTAGCCTTGGAGACCATCCTAGCTGAAATGGTAAAGGAGAGGAGGGAGGTGGAGGCCAATATTCTTACATTATAAATTGTGTGTTGCAGGCCTGGCATTGTAGATATGTAATACCAGCTGCTTTAGGGAGACTGAGGCAGGAAGATTGAAAAGGTCAAGTCCTGTCTGGGCAATTTATTTTTTTTTATTTTTTTTTTTTATTTTTTTTTTTTAATTATTTATTTATTATGTATACAATATTCTTCCTGCGTGTATGCCTGAAGGCCAGAAGAGGGCACCAGACCTCATTACAGATGGTTGTGAGCCACCATGTGGTTGCTGGGAATTGAACTCAGGACCTTTGGAAGAGCAGGCAATGCTCTTAACCACTGAGCCATCTCTCCAGCCCCCCTGTCTGGGCAATTTAGAAAGATCCTGTCTCAAATTAAAAGGAACCTAGGCATGGTGATGCACACCTCTAGTTCCAGCACCCACAGCTCTATGAGTTCAAGACTAGCATTGGTCTACACACAAAAATAAATCTTGTCTTGAAAAAAAAAACCAAAAAGTAAAAATAATGGAGTATGTGTTAACATTTTGAAAGTTCCACGTTCACTGGGAGGTAGTGGTGCACACCTTTAATCCCAGCAATCGGGAGACAGAGGCCGAAGGAGCTCTGTGAGTGCGAAGACAGCCTGATTCCAGGACAGTTCCAGGACAGGTTCCAAAGCTACAGAGAACCTCTATCTCAAAAAGAAACCAAAAGAAAAGAAAGCCCCACATTCGATCCCTAGCACATACATACACACATACAGCAACAATAGTGACAATAATAAAAACAACAACAATAGTAACAAACAATAGAATAAACTAAGATCAGCTGCACATACAGGCAGAATCTGCTTCCAGTCCCAAGCAAACCTGGGGTACCGAAAACTGGGTGTGGGGCACAAATCTTTAATCTTACCATCAAGAAGCAGAAGCAAGCAGAGCACTGTGAGTTCGAGGTCAACCTAGTCTACATGGTCTCAAGCCAGCCAGGGGTACTCAATGAGACCCTGTCTCTAAATATTAAATCAATCAATCAATCAATCAATCAATCAATCAATGTCTTGAGAGATCCTATCTGTGGATGATGGTACATAAAGGAATATGTTTTTGTTTGTTTGTTTTTAAAGTGACTCTATTATTAGCAAGTGTTGCAGGGCACAGCTCCTAGAGTAAATAGCCATCATCTTCATCAGGTCAGCAGTACCTGCTACCGGGGAAGACCATCCACAGCCGGACTGTTATTGCCGAACTTTCCCTACAAGAAGAAGTAGGTAGGGATGGTCATAAGATCCTTCCTGAGATCCCAGCCACTTCTCCCTGCCATTTATATGGAATTTTGTCCTAAATACAAGGGTGTGCCTGGGGTGCAAGACAGTATAGGTAGGGAAGAGGGGGAAATTAACCAGTGGGAACTCTGTCCAAGCTGAGTGGAGGCTTTCCAGTCTGGCAACTCTTGGGGTCACTCATGTTTCCATAAGCAACCCCTCACCAATCCTTGTAAGACAGCTCAATAAATTTATTGGCCCTGCAGGGCAAACTTTGAAGGACTCCTACTTGGATTTGTCTTTAGAAACTTAAAGGAGAGGGTAGGCAGTTATCCTTCCCTAGAAACAAACCCATATGTAACAACAACAACAACAAACCACTAAGAAATAGAACAAAATATTTTAAAGGCTTAGAAGTAAAACAGAGAAGGTAAAACTGAAGTGATTAAAATAGTTCAAATGGGCTGGGTTTGGGGGCACTGTAATGATTGTTCTGTCTCTTTAAGAGATAATCCATGCCCACTCCCTCCCCCTTCTGCTGAGACAGGCTGATCTTAGCTTCCAGCCTGAGTTCTCTCTCTTTTCCATCTCCCTCCGGAGAGGCAGCTTCTCTGTGTCTCCCTTCTCTCCTCTCTCTCTCTCTCTCTCTCTCTCTCTCCCTCCCTCCCTCCCTCTCCCTCTCTCTCCTCTTCTCCCCTTCTCCTTCCTTCCCTCTCCATAACTCACTGAATAAATAGCCAACCTCACTCTGCATGGCATGCCTATCCATGTATCTGTCTCTTGCCTGCCGCGTGTCTCCCTGCCCGGTACCAGCCACAGCTCAGGGACCTGCAAGCCATCCCTGCCTGGGACTGGCTGCTCTCAGGGGCCTGCTGCCACCACTTGGGGACCTACAGCATTTCTGCTGCTTGCCACTGGGAATCCTGCAGCATTTTTAATCCATTACAGGCACACCTTGAATTCCAGCACAACAAAGGCAGAGGCAGGCAGATCTCTTTGAGTTTGAGGTCAACCTGGTCTACATAGCAAGTTTCAGGACAGCTAGGGCTACATAGTAAGACTCTGCCTCAAATAAAATATCTAATGAGGTCAAAAAGATAGCTCTGCAAATAAAAAGCACTTTCCATGCAAACCCAATGCCTTGCGTCAGATCAGGGAACATCCAAGAGCCCACATGAAAGAGTAAGATGGCAGTGACTCACATCTGTAACCACAGCCCTGCTGTGGCAAGAAAGGAGGTGAAGACAGGAGACGCTCCAGCTAGCCTGGAGCATAGATGGCGGATGGCGATGCTGGAACCCCAACAAAGTGGGAAGTGGGGACCGACTCCTAAAGGTTGTCCTCTGACAGTCACATAAGTGCAAATGCCTGCACTCACACACAAATCAAACACACATGCACACACACACTAAAAATAAATTTTAAAAAAGTAAGTAGTTCAAATGAAGCCAAGAACAGTGGCTTGTACCTATAATCCTAACACTAAGGCTCCTCACAGAATTATCTGTGGGAGCCAGCCAATATAAGCTAAGTATGGGCAGGTCACACAAAGGAAGTTCTTTACTTCCAACCATTATCACCTGCCAGAGTAGGACTCTGGCCATCATTAAATTTAAATGGAGGCCTGAGTCTCAGGAGTTTACCCTGAAGCAGTATCTAGTTGCAGGAAGAATCACAAGCTGAGATTACTCAACCTCCACCCAAGAACAGACAATTCAAAGAAAATGCCTAACATTCCACCTGCTGTAGATTGGCCCACCTGCCAGAACACATTCACCTGGACAGCCCTATGTAACAGGAGGAGTGGGCTGCTTGTCATCCCAGTCATCCAGCTATCTTACACCCAAAATAACCACACAGAAACTGTATTCATTTAAACACTGCCTGGCGCATCAGCTCTAACTTCTTATTGGCTAATTCTTACATCTTAATTTAATCCATTTCTATTAATCTGTGTATTGCCATGTGACTGTGGCTTACCGGCAAGATTCTAACCAGTGTCTGTCTCAGGCAGGAGATCCATGGCATTTGCCACTCTGCCCTTCTTCCCAGCATTCAGTTCTGTCTACTCTGCCTACCTAAGTTCTGTCCTATCAACTAGGCCAAGGCAGTTTCTTTATTCATTATCCAATGAAAGCAACACACAAACAGAAGGAACTACTACACCACCCCTAGACAAATGTCAGCCAATCAGGGGTCCTAAAATCTCAGAAACCCCTCACCCCCACCTTTATTACTATAAAACCCAATTCTAACTAAGCTTGGGGCTCTCTGTTTATTCCAATAGATTGGACATGCGGAGAGACCGAGTTTGCAAACTTGCTTAAAATAAAGGCTCTTTGCTTTTACATACGGGACTCCGTCTCCTTGTTGGCTTTTGCAGGGACTTCACAGATTTGGGAATAACATTATCCACAATAGCCGAGACAGGAGCTTCCAAAACGTGAAATGGTCATATGCTATTTTATTATTCATATGCTATTTAGTCTTATGCAAAATTGTTCATTTTTAAAACGAAAGGACAGGCTGGGCATAATGGAACATACCTTTAATCCCAGCTCTTCAGAGGTAGAGGCAGGCTGATCTCTGTGAGTTTGAGGCCAGCCTGGTCTACAGAGCAAGTTCCAGGACAGGCTTCAAAGCTACAGAGAAATCTTGTCTCAAAAAACAAAAATAAATAAATAAAGACTAGGCACAAACCCTCTTATCAAGGCTGAACAAGTCAACCCAGTGGGAGGAAAAGGATCCCAAGAGCAGACAAAAGAATCAGAGACACCCCAGCTCCTACTGTTAGAAGTCTCACAAAAACCCCAGCTAAACAACCACAACATATATGCAGAGGACTCAGTGCAGATCCATACAAGTTCGATGGTTGCTGCTTCAGTCTCTGTGAGGCCCTGTGATTCCTGCCTAGTTGATTCTGTGGGCTGTGTTCTCGACCCCTCAGGTTCAGACAATCCCTTCTCCCCCTCTCCTGCGGGGCTCCCCAAGCTCTTCCTAATGTTTGGCTGTGGGTCTCTGCATTTGCTCCCATCAGCTGCCTGAGGAAACCTCTCTGATGATGATTAGACTAGACACTGCCTATGAGTATAGCATGATATCATTAGGAATCATTTCATTGACTTTGTTTTATTTGTTCATTTGTTTTTGTTTATTATTTTTGGCTAGTCATGTTTGGCTCTACCCTCGGTCTCTGGGCCATCCAGTTTTCAAACACTATCACAAGCTCTGAACCACCATTGTCTCAGCACATCTTGCAGGCAGGACAGGTTATAGAGCAAAGGTTTTGTGGCTGAGTTTTGGTGCCATTTCCACCACTGGAAGCCTTGCCTGGTTACAGAAAATGTCCAGTTCAGGCTCCTCTGTGTGGCCCTGGCTGTCCTGGAACTCACTATGTAGACCAGGCTGTCCTCAAACTCACAGAGATCTACCTGCCTTTGGCTCCTGAGTACTGGGATTAAAGGCATGCACCACCACAGCCCAGCTTTATTTTATTTTTTATTATTTTAGTGCATTGGTATTTTGCCTGCATGCATTATCTGTGTACCACATGAGTGCTTGGTGTCAGAGGAGGCCAGAAGAGAACAGGTCCTCTGGAACTGGAGTCACAGATGGTTGAGAACCACCATTCAGGTGCTGGAATCGAACCCAGGTCTTCTGGAAGAGCAGCCAGTGCTGCTGAGCCATTGTTCTAGCCCTTGATTTGTTGTTGTTGTTGCTGCTGTGTTTTGTTTTTGAGTCCTGTGAATTCATTGCTGACCTTACTCACTATATAGCCCAAGCTAGCCTCAATTTCATAGCTTCCCTCAATCTCCATGGTGCTATCATTGCAGGTGTGAGCTACCGCTATTTGTGTGCTGTGTCAGAAAACAGGCAAACACATTTGTGCCTTTTTACAATCAGAATCACAATTTATTAAAAAAAAGAAAACCTCACATGATGCATCAATTTCATTGGCAGCAATTTGCCAAGTCTCCCTCTCTTTAACAAGTTAAAGAAAACACAGATTCTTGTATTCCAGACTTTTGTGTTTGTGTGGAGTGTATGTGTTCATATATGTGAATATGTATGCACACAGAGGAGTGTGGGAGCCAAAGGTTAACATCAGGCATGTTCTTTTCTGCTCTGGAACAATGGCCTCTACCCTGTCACTTGTATTTTAAATAAACACTTATTGGCCAGTAGCCGGGCAGAAAGTATAGGTGGGGTGACCAGGCAGGAAGTAGAGGTGGGGCAATAAGAATTCTGGGAAGAAGGAAGTTTAAGTCTGCAGTTGTCATCCAGACACAGAGGAAGCAAGATGTGACTGCCCCTCCAAAAAAGGTACCAAGCCATGTAGCTAACACAGATAGAATTATGGGCTAATATAAGTTATAAGAGTTAATAAAAAGCCTGAGCTACTAGGCCAATCAGTTTATAATTAAAGTAGACCTCTGTGTGATTTCTTTGGGACTTAATGACTGTTGGAACTGGGCAGGAGAGAAACAGCAGTCAACACTTTTCTCTCCACCTTTTTCTTTCTTCAAAATATATTTTCTTTATTCTTTGATAATTTCATGCATGTATACAGTGTATCTTATCGTATCCACCCTGATTTCTCCCTCCCATTCTCCCCCAGCATTCCTCACTGTATGCTCCTCCTGCCGTGATGTTGACTTCTGTCATCCAGGTTTTATGCAGGTAACCACAGCATCAGAGAGTTTGTTGGCACAACAACTATGTACTGAGCCAAAAGCAGCATCCATGGCAATCCTCCACACTCTCTGGCTTCTACAGTCTTTCATTCCACAATGTCCCCTGACCCTCAGGATTGTGGGATGGCTTGATATAAATGTCCCAATTGGGGCTAAACACTCAACAGTTAATTATTCTCAGCCCTTTGACCAGTTGTGAATCCTTGCATTAGCTGCTGCCCTCTGGCAAAAACAACCTCTCTGGCCAAGGCTGAGGGCAATACTAAGCTAGGTGTATAAACAGTAATATTTAGAAAGCAGTTTGATGATCTAATCATTTAGCAAAACAACACTAGCAGGTTAGACTTTAAGGCTCATAACCATCCAAGCCACGGACTTTTAATCAGGTTGACAGTATCAGGTCTGGATTCTCTTCTGTAAGGTAGGCTTCAAATTCAATCCAGAAGCAGTTGGTTACCTTGTAACCTGCATGCCACTATTGTACCAGTGGGCACATCTTGCCTAGTGGGTTGATACAGTTTTCAGGGGTCACTACCGGATATGCATTGGTGACTTTTCTCCCCAGTAGCCTGCACAGCACCTTCCAGCCCCGTGGAAACCAGAAAGCAAGGAGGAAGTTCTCAGGCCAGTTTCCAGACTGACTTCTCTAATGTCCTAAAGCAAAGTACGTTCTGTCCTCAGCCATAGAGTCTTCCCATCTACTTATGGTGCGCACCCAAGAGCAATGGCAACAAGCTATTTAACCTTTGAAAAAGTTAAAAATTGGCATTTTAATTTTTATTGTTTTATGTGTATGGATGTTTGGCTACATTCATCTGTGGACCATGTACATGCCTGGTGCCCACAGAGGCCAGAAGAGGCCGTCAGGTCTCCTGGAACAGGAGTTATGGATGGTGCTAAAAACCAAACCCAGGATTCTACAAGAGCAACAGGTGCTCTTAACCTCTACCCCATTCTTATTTTATTCTTTGATGGGATCTCACACTGGACCCGGAGCTCACTAACTCAGCTAGACTGAATAGCAACAAGCTCTAGGGATTTTTGTGCCTCCATCTCCCGAACACTGTTACACCTGGCTTTTTACGTGTGCTGGAGATCTGAATTTAGGTCTTTGTGCTTTCATGGCAAATGCTTTATGGTCTAATTTCTCCAGACCTCATTTTAATCTTTTTATTTGCTTGTTTGCTTTGTTTTGTTTTTGAGATAGGGTTTCTCTGTATAACCCTGGCTGTCCTGGAACTTGCTCTGTAGAGCAGGCTGACCTTGAACTCAGAGATCAAGCTTCCACTGCCTCCCCAGTGCTGGGTTTAAAGAAACACACCATCATTGCCCAGCTCCTCATTTCAATCTTAATTACTAATATTGACTTTCAGATCATACATACAATATGTATATGTATATATATGCATATATGCTTAAAAATGGCTATAAAGAGTTTAAGAGGCCATAGCAAATCTCTAGGACTTTCAAAGATCTTGAGAAGCCAAAACTGGCAGCTGATAGGAATACAGGGAGAATCTCTACCTTGACAAGATAATGAGCCCAGGCAGAGGGGCAGAAAGAAATGCTGGTGTAGGTGAGAATCAGGCTTCTGCTTGGCCATAGATTTGAGTAGAGCTACAGAATTAAGTCTAGCTGCAGAGAGGAGGTGTGGGACCATGGAGGATCAGGTACATTGGTCAAGACCTGGTCCAGAGAGATGGGTGGATGCAGATTAAGACAGGCGAAAAGGAGGACTGGCAGAAAGAAGTGGCATAGGCTGCTTCAACAGTGGGGGTTGAGCAGAACTGAAACCCCTGGGACACTGAGGAGTTCTATGGCCATCAATTTTTTTTTTTAGTGTGTTTTATATTTTTATATGTATGGGTATTTTGACTGTATGTATATCTATGCTCTATGTGCAGTGCAGTGCCCAGGGAAGCCAGAAGAGGGCATCAGATTCCCTGGAACTGGTGTTCTATACACTTGTGAGCCACCTTCTGGGTGCTGAGAATTGAGCCTGGTTCCTCTGAAGAAGCAGCCAGTACTGTTAACCACTGAACCATCTGTCTAGACCCCTGGCAATCTTTGAACATACACTGGGTGGCTCAGATGAGAGGACAGCTGGTGTAGGAGGTCTTTCTTTTTCTGTGTTACTTTCATTGATTAAATAAACTGCCTTGGTCTTTTGATAGGGCAGAACTTAGGTAGGCAGAGTAGACAGAACTAAATGCTGGAAAGAAAGGCAGAGAGACATATGGCATGGATCTCCTGCCTGAGACAGATGCTGGTTAGAATCTTACTGGTAAGCCACAGTCATGTGGTGATACACAGATTTAATAGAAATGGGTTAAATTAAGATGTAAGTCCTGGCCAGTGAGAAATTAGAGCTAATGGGCCAGACAGTGTTTAAATGAATACAGTTTCTGTATGATTATTTTGGGTGGAAGCTAGCCAGGCGGCTGGGACAGAACAAAGGTGTAACATGTGGGCCTGCTTGTTGGGGTTTCTGTCCTGCCCAATTCCCACAGCCAGTAAGTCCCAAAGAAAATCACACAGAGGTCTACATAAGTTATAAACTAATTGGCCCATTAGCTCAGGCTTCGTATTAGCTCTTATAACTTATATTAACCCATTATTCTTATCTATGTTAGCCACATGGCTCAGTACCTTTTTCAGCAGGGTAGGTCACATCCTGCTTCTTTGGTTTCTGGACAGAACTGGGTAGGAATGGGCTTCCTCCTTCCCAGAATTCTCCTGTTCTTATTGCCTTGCCTCTAATTCCTGTCTGGTTGCCCCGCCTATACTTCCTGCCTGGCTATTGACCAATCAACATTTATTTAAAACATAACTGACAGATACAGAATTGTCCCACACCACAAAGGGACTCCTCTCCTGTAACAGACTGCAAAACTGTCACCACCAGGGTTAGATGTTTTCCTTTTTGTGGGTTCTAAGCAAGGGAATTGTGCCACTTTCTTAATCTAGCATGTTTGGTAAATTTTTGGACCTGGTTTTCCTGATATGATTTATAAATTTTTATGGTATTTTGTGCCTGAGTTGCCTGCTTTTCTGTCTGTGTACCATGTTTATGCAGTGCCCACAGAGGCCAGAAGAGGGCCTCAGATTCCATAGAACTGGAGTTACAGATAATTGTGAGTCGTCTTGTGGGTGCTGGGAATCAAACTTGGGTTCTCAGGAACAACACAGTGCTCTAAACTGTAGGGCCCACAGCTCTTCTCCCCTCTCAGGGTTCACCTTGAGGATTAATTCCGGCCAGCCACTGCAATTTCCGGCTAAGCATCCTGTTTGTTCCTGTGCTCCCTCTGCCCCACTGGTGGTTAGTTATAGGGCATTGTTTACTCCATTTTGGGCTTGGAAATTTCTCACTTACCTGTGGGGAATTCCACTGTGCAGCAGTTAGATATATAAGGGATTTCCTAAACTTGAATAAATGGCATCCGGCATTATCTCTTTATGAATGACCCATGTCTCTTGTGTGTTCTTTTAATCTCCAGGTCCTTGTCCAACTCGCAAACAGTACAGTGGTGCACGAACTGTACCATAGAGAGTAATGCAGGTGTTACAGTTGGAGGCCCATCGGCAAGATAGGGAAGTAGGGGACCCCTGACAGATCGCCCTCAGAAGGCTGGCCAGCAGGTAAGAAATTGATGATGAGGGTGAGTTGAAAATTGATGAGGGTGCAAGTAATTCTGTTCCAGTATTGATGGGCTGATTGACTGGCCAATTGGTATTTCTTTTAGAGTAGCAAGGCACTGGTATTAAAATTGAGACAGCACAAGAGATTATTAAGACAGTTTTAGAGTTTAGTCCCTGGTTTCTACAAGCAGGGGGCTTTAATATTCTTGATTGGGAGCAGGTAAAAAAAAAAGTACTAAAAGGAATATAGAAAAAGAAGAAGAAACTTTAGAAAGGGAGACAGCACTGCTAAAAAAGAAATTAGAAAAAGAAGAAAGGCAGCTTTGTAGAGTCTGTCTTTCAGGAGGAGATTGTCTGTAGTGCAGAGGTGAAATGCAGGAGGATTGTGCTGATGCTGTGGGATTCCCCCATCATAACCTTGGCATGTTGACTGGCGCTGGAAAGTACATGGGCTTAGCAACACAGATTACATATGACCCTGCTGTTTATCCTCAGATAGCTGCAGAAAAGCCAGTAATGCTTTTCCTAACAAAGGAGCAGGGGGGCAGCTTTCTAAGGTCCTTCAAGGACCCTCAGAACCTTATCCTGAGTTTGTTGACCACCTGTTACAAATGGGGAGTCGCAGTTTTGGGGTTGTGAACACAGCTATGCCTGTCATAAAGCAATTGGCCTATGAAAATGCTAACAAATACTGTCATGAGGCTATAGCCTCCATAGAAATGGGAGTTGAAATGACTATATCCGGTTATGCAGCAACATTGATGGCACTCTTGTGATGGGACAGGTGATTGTTTCTGCCCTTAGGGGGAGTCTAGGTGGGGCTAGATCAAGGACTTGTCTTCAAGGCAGGCAACCAGGACCTTTCAAAAGGAATTGCCCTTCTGGTAAAGAGGCCTGGTTGTCAGCCCAGGGGAAATTTGCTTTCAGAGTACTTGGAGACCTCAATTGGGTCTGGTCCAGTTTAAAAATTCCTACTGGAGGCTTAAATTGTTTTCCCTCTCAGCATAGTCCTACTGGAATTTTTTGGCAGCAATGACCCATTCTATGGGTACATGAACATGTGTCACCTGCAAAAATTGTTATTTCGTATCCATCTGCTGTGTTGCGTGTTTTACAAAAAGGGTATAAATTTAGTTTGCAAACCTTTGGAATATTACCTGATAAGGTTATTACACCATACACCCAGGCAGAAATAACATGGCTGCAAAATTTTGCTGAAGATTGGGCCTTGTTTTTATGCATGAATCCCTGTAGATTTGATAATCATTATCCTTCTGATAAGTTGGTCACCTTTCCCAAAAATCATCCAGTATGTTTCCCTAAAGTTATTTCTTTGCAGCCTCTGGCAGGGGCTTGGAATGTGTTTACTGATGGGTCTTCCACTGGGAGAGCTGTGGTGGTCTCCCCTCCTGATTTTGATATTCATCCTGTTGATGCTAAATCTGCTCAGGTGGCTGAATTGATCACTGTACAAATGGCCCTAAAGAAATATGTTGATATTCCATTTAACTTTTTTACTGACAGTCAATATGTAAGCAAAATTCTTGCACCTTTGGAAACTGCAGCTTACATTGCCTCTGTATCTCGAGACCAGATGCAGTTATTGGCTATTCAAACATTGCTTTGGGCCCGATCTGTTCCCATTTATGTAGGGCATTTGCAGGCTCATACTGACCTTCCTGGTTCCTTGAGCGAGGAGAATGCATTGGCTGAGCAGCTTACTCACCAAATTTGTGCAGTTAGTCAAGAATCTTATGAAGCTGCAGAAAAATCTCATTATCGTTTTCATCTCAATGCTGGGTCTTTAGGATTTTATTTTAAGATATTTTGAGAGCAGGCCACTGATATTGTTAAAAAATGTTCTCTGGATACAGAACTTTTAGCTGTTCCCCATTTGGGAGTTAATCCTTGTAGGCCTGCTCCTAATCACTTATGGCAAATGGATATTATCCATATTCCTTCTTTTGGGCATATGCAATATGTTCACATAACCGTGAATACATATTTTTGCCTCAGCCCATATAGGAGAAAAATTATGGGATGTTAAAAGTCACTGTCTCCAGACTTTTGCCTACATGAGAGTTCCAAAAACTGTAAAAACTAACAACGGGCTAGCCCACACCAGCATTGGCTTTGCTAAATTTTGCTCTGAGTTCTCTATTTCTCATGAAACAGGAATACCTTATAATCTTCAAGGACAAGCCATAGTGGATTAAGAACATCATATGCTCAAAGCCTATTTGCGTAAGACAAAAATGGGGGAATATGGTTCCACACCCAGAGACCATTCATCTTTTATTTTATACATTTTAAATTTTTTGACTGTTGATTCTCAATCTCGTACCACTGCTGACTGGCATTGGCAGCCAGTTTCTTCTCGGATATCTCATGTCAAATGGAAGGATCTAGAAGGTGGCACTTGGTGTGGTCTAGCTCCTGAACTGGTGTGGGAAAAAGGGGCTGTTTATAATTTCCCACAGGATGCTGACAGTCCAGTATGGCTACCTGAGCACCTGGTGCGTGCTGTGGATTTTCCTGCCAAGGAGCCTGAGGACAGGACAGGGCCAAGAGATCAAATGGACACTGGTGAAGAATCCTCTGTCCCTGATGCTGGTGGGATTGGATAGCCTTGTGTGGCCCTATTTTTTATCTACTAATTTTAGCACAAATAAACCCACTGTGCCTTTGGATACCACTCAAAATATTATCACAGGAGCAGAATTCTCCCAGCTCCAGCCTGTTGCTGCTGGCCTGGTCCTTTGAGTTATGATTGGAGTCTTTCCATACTTTGGGCTAAGTGCATTACTGGATCCCCCTGAACTCTTAATTTCCATCCAGCAAAAAAATTGTTCTTTATCATCCTGCTAATATGTCTGGAGTTTTAAAATGTTCTAAGCAGGTTTGTCAACTGAGGAGTTGCTGCTGGGGTCCTGAGGAGCTGGCTGTGTCCAAGTGCCAAGGATTGTTCCTCTGCCTATCAACCCATCCCATGATGATCAACTCTTCCTGCATCTGTTATGTCCAAATCCATGAAGTTCCCAGAAAAGTCAACAAGGAGACCAAGTCCTGTATGTAGAAACAAAGAGCCTTTATTTTATGAAAGTTTGCAAACTTGGTCCTTCTGCATGTCCAACATATTGGAATAAATGGAGAGCCCTGAGCTACTGAGACTCAGGCCTCCATTTAAATTTATTGATGGCCTAGTTTTACTCTGGCAGGTGATAGTGGTTGGAAGTAAAGAACTTCTTTTGGGTGATCTGTTTATATTTTGTTGTTAGGGTTTCCACAGTTGTTAAGTCCCAAAGAAATCACACAGAGGTCTACATTAATTATACACTGATTGGCCCATTAGCTCAGGTGTCTTATTAACTCTTATAACTTATATTAGCCCACTATTCTTGCCTATGTTAGCAACTTGGCTTGGTACCTTATTTGGCAAGGCAGTCACATCTTGCTTCTTCTGTGGCTGGGTCAGGACTGCAGAATAATGTTTCCTCTTCTGAGAATTCTCCTGTTCTTGTTGCCTTGCCTCTACTTCCTGCCTGGTTGTCCTGCCTATACTTCCTGCCTGGCTACTGGCCAATCAGCATTTATTTAAAATATAATTGACAGAATACAGACCAATGTCTCACACCACTTCCCCATCTTTTTTTTAAAAAAAAAAAACAAGAACTCTGAATCTCATATCCTTTGTTTAGCTTTTCTCCTGACCATTAGTCATAACAACTTGTAACCAACATTCTAAACAAAGGAAAACATCCATAATCCATTTTTTGGGGAATGTGGGCATAGTTTTCCAGGCTACTTCCTGCTGGTTGGGAGCACTGATAATCTTATGGGAATCTAAAGAAAATTTAGAATTATGATCAAGTATTGACTGGAGTATCCTATGAGACTTGATCATCTCAGGCAGCAGTCTTAAATCTGTTCTGGATGTAGAACTCAGACATCTGGACCATCTGCTCCTATTGGAGATTCTCAGGTGGCCTTCCTTGATCAAACCTGATTTTTCTTAACTCAGAATGAATCCATAGCTTCTCATTTTCTGTGGAAACAAAAGCAAAACCTCTTCTCCAAAGTAGCATATCTTTTGACTTCAATTTTGAAGTCAAGGCATTTACAAAATATTTATATTTTATTAATCCAGCAACATTTATAAACAAATATCTTTTGGCAGCTGTTACTCCTTCCTCAGCATTCAAACAATTCAAAGAGGACATAATAGCATACAGTATCCAGACTCTCTGTGTATTTTTCATCTTTACATGGTTTTATTTTAACCTCTATTTCTTTTATTTTGTTTTTTTTTTGAGACAGGGTTTCTCTGTGTATCTTTGTCATGGAACTCACTCTGTAGACTAGGCTGTCCTTGAATTCACAGACATCCACCTGCCTCTGCCCCACAAGTACTGGGATTAAAGGTGTGTGCTACCACACCTTGAATTCACAGAGGTCGGTGTCCCTCTGTCTCCCAAGTGTTGGGATTAAAGGTGGGTACCACCACACCCAACTACTCTCTTTCTTTTTTTATTTTAAGGACTTTAACCTTTTTCTTTTCTCTCCCAAGCCTGCACATATTTTTTTTTTATTTTTGAGACAGAGTTTCTCCGTAGCCTTTTGGTTCCTGTCCTGGAACTAGCTCTTGTAGACCAGGCTGGCCTCGAACTCACAGAGATCTGCCTGCCTTTGCCTCCTGAGTGCTGGGATTAAAGGTGTGCGCCACCACCGCCCGGCACCTGCACATATTTTTAACATACTGTAAACCATTCATCTTTTAATCTCTCTTTACTGTATATCTCTCTTTTTCTTTTAATTTGCTAGGTGATCTGGCTAGGATTAAAGTTGTGGCTTTGATGGCTGGATCCATCCTGTTCTTTAGCTTCCTGAGATTCCAGCCTCATGGCAGAGGGACCAGCTGTAGCCATGTTTATTGCCACAACTCTATGGCGTTTCAAGGTCCCTGCCACCAAGCAAGCTGCAGCAGTCTGTTCACAAACCACACTCAAATGCTCTGTAGCTGGTCTTCCTGCCTGAAAGAGTCAGAGTTTGCTCTGTCAGGATGGCCCAGAAAGTCAGCATTTTCTGACTAACAAACAGTGTGGCTTTTTTCCTGCTATGGCTGAAAACTGAAAAGCATTCCATCAGCTTTTCATCAACACCATTTAAGTGTTTCGTGGCAGGACCTCTTAAAAGAGCTGCAAGGTTTTACATCTAAAGCTGAGTCAGGAAGCCTCTCTTAAGTGAGAGCATTTGCCTTTAGCAAGCAGAGCCCACTGGAGAAAATGCTGCTATCAATAAGCCATGCTTAACTCTATTCTTTTCTGTCTAGAATTACTTTCCAAGCTCTCTCAAGCTTTATGTGGATGCAGTTGTCCACATTGGGCACCTTTTAGCTTTACTTTAAATTCTATTTCTTTTATTTTTACTTTTAATTTTTGGCTTTTTGATAGAGAGTCTGGATACTGTATGTTATTATGTTCTCTTTGAATTGTTTGAATGCTGAGGGAGGAGTAACAGCTGCTAAAAGATATTTGTTTATAAATGCTGCTGAATTAATCCAAGATGGGTATTTTGAAAATACCTTGACTTCAAAATTGAGGTCAAAAGATATGTTACTTTGGAGAAGAGGTTTTACTTTTGTTTCCACAGGAAATGAGAAGCTGTGGATTCATTCTGAGTTAAGAAAAATCAGGTTTGATCAAGGAAGACCACCTGTGAAATCTCTGGTTGGAACAGATGGCCCAGATGCCAGAGTTCTACATCCAGAACAGATTTAAGACAGCTGCCTGAGATGATCAAGCCTCACAGGATACTCGAGTCAGGACTTGATCATAATTCTAAATTTTTTTTAGGTTCCCATAAGATTATCAGTGCTCCCAACCAGCAGGAAGTAGCCTGGAAAACTATGCCCACATTCCCAAAAAATGGACTATGGATATTTTCCTTTTTTAGAATGTTGGTTACAAGTTGTCATGGTTAATGATCAGAAGAAAAGCTAAACAAGGATATTAGATTCAGAGTTCTTGTTTTTTTTTAAAAAAAAAAAAGATGGGGAAGTGGTGTGAGACATTGGTCTGTATTCTGTCAATTATATTTTAAATAAATGCTGATTGGCCAGTAGCCAGGCGAGAAGTATAGGCAGGACAACCAGATAGGAAATAGAGGCAGATCAAGGAGAACAGGAGAATTCTGGGAAGAAGAAAGATAGAAAAATCTGACCCAGCCACAGAAGAAGCAAGATGTGACTGCCTCACTGAATAAATAATGGGTTAATAAAAGTTATAAGAGTTAATAAGAATCCTAAGCTAATGGGCCAATCAGTTTATAACTAATGTAGACCTCTGTGTGATTTCTTTTCTTCTTCTTCTTCTTCTTCTTCTTCTTCTTCTTCTTCTTCTTCTTCTTCTTTTTTTTTTTTTTTTTTTTGGTTTTTTTGAGACAGGGTTTCTCTGTAGCTTTGGTGCCTGTCCTGGAACTAGCTCTGTAGACCAGGCTGGCCTCGAACTCCCAGAGATCTGCCTGCCTCTGCCTCCCAAGTGCTGGGATTAAAGGCGTGCACCACCACCACCCAGCCTCTGTGTGATTTCTTTGGGACTTAACAATTGTGGGAACCGGGCAGGACAGAAAACCTCAGACAACAATATTTATCTTATCATGGCTGGCTCCTATACATCCAGCAAGAAGAGATTTTGGCATTATAGCAGTCATATTGGCAGCCATTGCTGTGGCTGCCACAGCGACTATGATTCCTGGAGTTGCCATTAGTTAGTCAGTTGCTTCTGCTAGCACAATGGATACCTTATCAGGGCAGGTTTCAAATGCCTTGACCACTCAAAATAAATATTGCAGTTAAATTTGCAGTTGGTTTTGGTTCAAGACCACTGTAAGGTTACAACTTAAGAAATACAGTAAAAATGCTTACGGCTACTATTCATGGACCCTGGAGTGCACTATTTACAAATTGGCTCATAAGATTATTCTAGTTAACAATTCTAGGGTTCTTCCCGCCAGCACCTTACTTAAAGGATTCCAATTTATGGGCAGACTCATTAAGGATTGAGTAGGCACAGCCTCCTTAGGAGTGCTTATATGTGCTGGAGCATCATCTTCATGTTTTCATGGTGCCAGAGCCAAAGGCAAGCTCAGGTCAAAGTCACTACTTGGCAAGTCCTCTTAGCTATTGCCCCAGAGAATCTTCCAACGCAAATCTGGCTGAACATTGGCTGACTAGTGAGGCAATGACGGGAAAGGTTTTTGGGGGACTGCCCTAACCTAAAACACGAAATGTGTTTTGACCTGGATGCTTTCCCATGATGGGTAAGGGGTGTTGTCTGACATCCAATGCCACCTAGGACAGGCATAGTCATGTATTTTATATAAAAGGGGGACCTGTAGGGCCCACGGGTCTACCCCTGCTCCCAGGGTTCATTTTGAGGACAGTTTCTGGCCAGACATTTTGTTACATTTTCCGGCTAAACATCCTGTTTGTTCCTGTGCTCCCTCTGCCCTGCCTGGTGGTTAGCTATAGGGCATTATTTACTCCATCTTTATAGCTATATTTACTCCATCTTGGCTGTGGTAATTTCCCACTTGCCTGGGAGGAATTCCATTGTGCAGCAGTTAGGTATATAAGGGATTTCCTAAGCTTGAATGAACGACATTTGGCATTATCTCCTCATGAATGACCCAGGTCTCTTGTGTGTTCTTTTAATCTTCAGGCCCTTGCCCAGCTCACGAACAGTACAGTGGTGCACGAACTGTACCATACAGAGTAACACAGGTGTTACACTAAACCACTGAGACATCTCTTCAGCCCCTCTTAATATGATTTCAATATGTTTGTTCCTACAATCTCAAATTACTCCCGATAAGTTTATAGTTTGGCAGTCTTTCTATTCCTAGGCTTGTCATTTATCCATCTATGCATTGTGATGTGTCCATTCAGGGGGCAAAGTGGACAACTTCAAAATGGAGTCAGATGCTGCTGCAAAATAAAGATTCTCAGGGCAAGACACAGCCTGAAAAAATACTGCTTTACAGTCAGGCAGTGGTGGCGCACGCCTTTAATCCTAGCACTCAGGAGGCAGAGGCAGCAGATCTCTGTGAGTTCAAGACCAGCCTGGTCTACAAAGCAAGTTCCAGGCCAGCTAGGACTGTTACACAGAGAAACCCTGTCTCGAAAAACAAAAGAAAAGAAAAGGTACTGCTTTACACTATGCTGAGTAATTCAGAGCAGTGCAAAGCCTTGCCTCAAAGCTACGGGCTGATGTTTAACAAGGCTGCTGTTATGCCCAGATTCGTGAAAAAACAAACAAGGAGACCGAATCCCATATGTAAAAGCAAAGAGCCTTTATTTTATACAAGTTTGCAAACTCGGTCTCTCTTCATGTCCAACGTATTGGAATAAACGGAGAGCCCCGAGCTCAGTTAGAATTGGGTTTTTATAGTAGTAAAGGTGGGGGTGAGGGGTTTCTGAGGCTTAGGACCCCTGATTGGCTGGCATTTGTCTAGGAGTGTCCTGGTGAGTGTGTGCAGCGGTGATCCTATCTACAGCGGTTGGAATGTTAGGCATTTCTATTCTTGGGTGGTTGTTGGGTAGTCTCAGCTTGTGGTTTTTCCTGCAGCCAGGTATTGCTTCAGGGTAAACTACTGAGACTCAGGCCTTTATTAAATTTATTGATGGCTGAGTCCTACTCTGACAGGTGATAATGTTTGGAAGTAAAGACCTTCCTTTGGCTGATCTGTTCATATTTAGCTTATCTTGGCTGGCTCCATCATTTCCCCCTTCACAAGCACTGATGACAGGACCCAATCTTGGGTCCTGCTTACCCCTGGTTTTAAGGAGGTATGGGACTACTTAAATTAATAAATCCATTAATTGACAACTCTGGACCTATTTTTTTTTTTTAGTATATCAACAGGCACTATAGGTAGTTATCTTGTCCCCTGTGCCAGGGAGTTCCCTGTTGTCTCAGCCTTTCATCCTATTTTGGTTAGGATGACATGTTCCTTTTCGCAACCACTTCAAGCTGACATTGGGGTGTTGTTATCTGGGCCTAAGCAGGTTGAAAGGCTAGCCAAAGGTAGCAAGGAAATTTAGGCAACGGGGCACTCATCAGACTTCGTTGAAGGGACAGGGAGCATTCATATCAGTTGGACAGGTCCACATCAGCATTCAGGAAGTTTAGGGCTCACCACCATTTAGAGCAGGTTGGCTTCAGCAACTGATGCTTAGATGAGTCTGCTAACCATGTGGAAGCCTATGGAGATAAGTTTAAACTAGGAAAGGAAGTTAAAATGTAGAAAAAGAGCAGATACTGATGTCTGTAAATAGGAGGTATACACTCGTACCTTTAAATCTGAGCTAATAAGTTGGCTATAGCTTTGTGGAAGAATCTGGATACCTTTCTTTATTAAACTGACATTATAACTGCCCTGGCCATTAATACTATCAGAGATCTCAGAAGGATAAATAAAGTATATCTGAGTACAGGCTAAATAGGTTTTTTTATTTTTTTTTAATTAATTAATTTATTTATTTATTTTGGTTTTTCGAGACAGGGTTTCTCTGTGGTTTTGGAGCCTGTCCTGGAACTAGCTCTTGTAGACCAGGCTGGTCTCGAACTCACAGAGATCCGCCTGCCTCTGCCTCCCAAGTGCTGGGATTAAAGGCGTGCGCCACCACTGCCCGGCCTAAATAGTTTTTAAATCTATTAAAAATGACAGGGACCAGAGTCCATAGATAGTTAGTCATACCCAGGTCTCTATAGCATTAGAGGCAGAAATATCCAGAACAGCAGTCTTACTGTCTAAGCCAGGCCCATAAAGTGAACCTTTTCTTTTTCTACGGAAGAGGGACATGGAAAAGACCGATCTTATTTTGTCTAGGCAAAAGTGGTGCAATCAATTTTCCAAGGTCCTACTGTTTGCCCACAGTCTTGACCGAGTCCTGGCAGCAGGTGTTGCACGGGGGCATCTCCCCCAGTGGTCAGCGTCATCGTAATCCAGGTGGAGACCTCATGGTGTCTCATAATCTTCTCTGGAGACCTTGGGTTACTGCTAGGATCTCGGAGTCTCTGTCTAATATAATAAGGTTTTTAATCATTATTTTAAATGCCATATTCTGCAGGTCTCTGAAGTATAAGGGCTGCCTAGGTATGTTTGATGAGACAAACTCTGTTTCTCATTATTTAAGTTTGACTTTGAAAACATATACAGGGAACTAAATAAGGCTTATTTTTGAAACTAATTATATCAGTACTTTAAGGATGACTGACTAACTTGTATTTCCTAACAGTCTATAATAAGTTAGCAGCTTTTACAAGACTATAACTCCACTCTGTAATGATTTTGAATTAAAGCTAATAAAGAAACTGAATTAGTCATTCCGAGGGTAAACACAGAACAAGTTTATATCGAGCTGTTAACGCTGTCCCCTGCAAAGGCAAGGAACCGGTCCCAGGATGAAATGGGAACAGGACAGAGTCTAAGAACTAACATTGCCCTAGGGCAAATTGAGACTTAGGTCTATTTTCCTGCCGATCTATAGAACCCATCTTGGCAGGTGTGGACCACATTGCCCTGGAAAAGTTGCCCTGGGCCCTACATTTTCCCCCTTCACAAGTACCGATGACAGGACTCAATCATGAGTACTGTTTGTCTAGGGGCTCAAGGGAGTGATATTGGAACCTCAATACCATCCATCGAACAATATGGACCTGTTCTTGAATAAAAGCCATCAAGTCTGTTGATAAAAAGGAAGATCACTAGGGGCCTGTTAGAGCTGGAAGTAAGGTGGTTAACCAAGGAGACCAGTTGAACAAGTTTTCATCCAGCTTTCCTGTGAGTGTTCTGTTCTCTATCATTAACAAGGCCACTGAATTTTTAATTACCCTGAAGTTATTGACATAGAAACAACATTTTTTTTTTTCAGAAGAGGAGGTCTAAACCTCCTAGCTTCAATACAAAATTTTATGACTCGGTTTATCCAAATAACTTAAGCCCAACAAAGTTAGCAAAGACAAGGAGGCTACAACTACAGTTTTGTCTATGTTGTGAATCTCAATTTCAACATCTGACGTGCAGGTGGTCTCAGACTACCCCTGTACAACAACCTCCAATGGATTGAGATTTATAGGCTTGGACGCTGTTCCAAGCCCTCTATCAAAATGCTTAGGTCATTGTCTTCTGCATCACATGAAAAGAACAATTCTGTTTCTGGTTAGCTTTTGGTGCCTATGGTTCTGACCCTAAGTTTTAGCCTTTTATTTTAAGTTTAAATATTAAAAATATAAAACATAATATTATGCAAAAATCTATCCCAATCCAAACTATCTTGGAGATTTGTTAGGCCATGTGGTCATCTTTAGTCAAGATGGCAGTGAATCCTGTGACATCCATTTTTTTTTAAAACTTTAGCAAAACAGCGATTTTAAATGAAATTATGCCTTATGTTTTTTTTAAATTACCCATGCATAGATTTTAAGTAAATAAAACATGGGTCTAACAAAGGAAGAGCCATAATCTAATTTTAGAGCCAGCTTTTTAATAAAAAAAACCCCAGCATATATCAGTTTTTACATTATCTATACCAAAAAGTCATCTGAATTTCTGCTAACCCAAATTCAGTAACCAGAGCTTAGTGATAAATTTCTGAAGTCAGGCCCATAAATGTGGCCACAGCAGTGACCGGTGGCAGAGACAGCAAAAATAGCCAGACCATTTCTGTCTCAGCTCCATGCTTGCAAGAAAACTTACATAGACAAACTTTTTAACAAAACAAGCACATTTGATATTTGCATGTATGAGAAACTACAGCAAAGATAGTTTACATCCCCTTTTGACCTTTTATAAGTTTTTATATTGTATGGCTACAATAGTTTAAACAAGAACAGAAACATGCATATATTATGATAAAAAGCCTTTAAATTTACATCACATAAAATCCTGTACCAGCATGAAACATTTGAGACCAGCAGTTGTTTTTTTAATATACATTAACCAATAATAATTTGTGACCAGCCCCTATAAATTTTGACAGATATTTATAACACATTGGATCTGAATGATCAAAGCAGCTCTGGTGGAGGGAAGTCTGGCTGTAGTGTCACAATACAGATAGCGGAGTCCTTGACCCTCAGAGCCAAACCGTCTGGTTTGACCAGAAGTTGAGGCACACAGCCCCTAGGGCAGGCGGAGGAACTCATCAACCAGCATGGGAGGGGGCAGGGTGGTATGCAGCTTGTGGAGGTGTGTGTGGGGGGGAGATTGTTAACCTCTCCGAGTCATAGCAATTAACCCCAGATTCTCTGTTGAGTGTTTGAAATCCTATTGGGGTACATCCGCTGTCTACAACTGTGGCCAGCAGCCTTGCTACATTGCAACAACAAAGCTGCATAGCCCAGCCATCTATCTGCATAAGCACGCTGCCCCACAGCCTCGTGCTTGGGGCCAAGGCTGACTCCTTTTCATGAAATGTGTAAGGCTGCAGGTAGAGGTTATTTGTCTTATCCCTTTTAGGAAAATATACCCCTGTGCTTATGGCCGTGTCTCTAAAGTCCTGGAAGTGATCACAGTATCAAAGTCAAAGAAGTCATGATTTGAGTCTGTCCCATATCATCAGTGTCTGTCTAAGTAGGACTTGATTTAGTCCCTAGCGCACTAAAAATAGGAGGGGGAGTGGGGCAGGGTGGTGGTCCACATCTTTAATCCCACCACTGGGGAGGCAGAGGCAAGTGAATCTCTGAGTCTGAGGCCAGCCTGGTCTACAGGCAAGTTCCAGGTCAGTCAGTGTTGCACACAGAAACCCTGTCTCTATCCCCCCCCCACACACACAAAAGGGGTGCAGAGATGGGACAGGGACAGTGAGAGAGCTCAGTGGATAGAGGCAACTGTTGCCAAGTCTGGTGATCTGAGTTAGATCCTTGAAATCCTCATAGCAGGAGGAGAGAATCAGCTCTTCTAAGTTGTCCTCTCGCCTCCACAAATGTTCTGTCGCTTGAGCACACGTACAATGTAGTAACTTTACATTTAGTGTTTAGTTTTCTAACAGTAAACAGGGTTGTGTGTGTGTGTGTGTGTGTGAGTGTGTGTGTGTATGTGTGTTTGCTGCAAATAGAATTCAGGGTAGCCTACTCACTTGGCAAGTGCCCTACTACTGTGCTACAAATCTCCAGATTAATGGTAGACTAAAAAAAATTTATTAACAGGCCTGAGGGAGACTTTCCCCTTAATGCCAACAATCTGTAACAAGGACTGATATTTGATAAAGTGGCCACAGTAAAACACAGAGCGTCATCCTGTTGATGCAGACCTATAATCCCAGGATTGAGGGGCCTGAGGAGGCTGACAATAAAGAATTTGAGGCTAGCCTGGGCTACAAACCAAGAGCTTGTCAAACAAAAGAAACACCCTGAGAACAAGAGTGTCGTTGATCATAGTATCCCACCTGCCTAGCATGTGTGCACTGACCTAGCATGTATGCACTGGCCTGGCATGTGTATGCTGATCTGGCATATGTGTACTGGCTTGGCTTGTGTGCACTGACCTAGCATGTGTGCACTGACCTAGCATGTATGCACTGGCCTGGTATGTGTATGCTGATCTGGCATATGTGTACTGGCTTGGCTTGTGTGCACTGACCTAGCATGTGTGCACTGGCCTGGCATGTGTATGCTGATCTGGCATATGTGTACTGGCTTGGCTTGTGTGCACTGACCTAGCATGTGTGCACTGACCTAGCATGTATGCACTGGCCTGGTATGTGTATGCTGATCTGGCATATGTGTACTGGCTTGGCTTGTGTGCACTGACCTAGCATGTGTGCACTGACCTAGCATGTATGCACTGGCCTGGCATGTGTACGCTGACCTGGCATATGTGTACTGGCTTGGCTTGTGTGCACTGACCTAGCATGTATGCACTGGCCTGGCATGTGTACGCTGACCTGGCATATGTGTACTGGCTTGGCTTGTGTGCACTGACCTAGCATGTATGCACTGGCCTGGTATGTGTATGCTGATCTGGCATATGTGTACTGGCTTGGCTTGTGTGCACTGACCTAGCATGTGTGCACTGACCTAGCATGTATGCACTGGCCTGGTATGTGTATGCTGATCTGGCATATGTGTACTGGCTTGGCTTGTGTGCACTGACCTAGCATGTGTGCACTGACCTAGCATGTATGCACTGGCCTGGTATGTGTATTCTGACCTGGCATATGTGTACCGGCCTAGTATGTGTGCACTGGCCTGGCATGTGTAAAACTTCTATCCCCAGCAGAGGGAAAGAGGTGAGAGGGGGACACAGGAGGCAGTGTTTTAACCTCCAAAGAGATTTAGAAGATTAAGAACATAATGATTTTATTCTGTTAATCAGGCCAAGCCGGGCGATGGTGGTGCACGCCTTTAATCCCAGCACTTGGGAGGCAGAGGCAGGCGGATCTCTGTGAGTTCGAGACCAGCCTGGTCTACAGAGCTAGTTCCAGGACAGGCTCCAAAGCCACAGAGAAACCCTGTCTCGAAAAACCAAAAAAAAAAAAAAAAAAAAAAATCAGGCCAAATAGATCCCCCCAGTCGGCGGAGACCAAAAAGTCCCATAAGCCACTCACAACAAAAAGCTAGGTAAGCAGCATTCTAAAAATAGATGTTGCTGGTTCTCAAAGTGGAAGTGAAAACAAGAAGCCTGGTTTGTGTTGTTGCCTGGAGTGACATCAATATAATCACAGCTCACTGGAGACTGTACATCCGGGCTGCTAGGCTTGGAGGAAATTTTTTTTTTCGGTCCCAAACTGAAAAGCTAAGTAAACTCCAACTCCTACGTGGGCCAAATGTTGTGAAAGCCTTGATTTTGTAAAGAGAAAAACAAACCTCTTTGTTTGAGTGATGTAAATTTTATCTTTCCTTGGGTCAAAGTCAAGAGCTAAGGTCAACTGTGAGGTCTTGAGTAAAGACTGACAAAAGTGAATCCATCCTCCATTGTCCATTCATTGGCTCATCAGACATTTGGCAGACACTATGCAAGTTTCTTCGTCCTGGATGTAAAGATAAGAAGAGATAAGGTGTTTACTTACTTTTTAAAAAAGATTTATTTATTATATATACACTGTTCTGCCTGCATGCCAAAAGAGAACACCAGATTTCATTACAGATGGTTGTGAGCCATCATGTGGTTGCTGGGAATTGAACTCAGGACCCCCTGGAAGAGCAGCCAGTGCTCTTAAACTCTGAGCCATCTCGCCAGCTCAGGGTGTTTACTTTCAAGGAGCTTGATGTTGATGTTGATGTTAGCAGGAGGCTCAAACCCTAGGACTGTGTGCTATGGTGTGGCAAGGGCTGAGTGAAAGCAAACAGGGGTAGCTGGGTGTACGCCTTTAATCCCAGCATTTGGGAGGTAGAGACAGACGGATCTTTGTGACTTCGAGGCCAGCCTGGTCTACAAGCGCTAGTTCCAGGACAGCCAGGATTGTTACACAGAGAAACCCTGGGTCAAAAAACAGAAAAAAAAAAGTAAAGTAAAGAAAAGAAAAGAAAGGGAACCAACCTCCCTGGGAGACTGCAGAAGGTTCTTGGAAGTCTGAGCTGAATTCTGAGGAATAAGCACTAAGCTTATTCCCTGTTGCTACTGTAACAAATGACATGCATCTAATGACTTAAACTGGGGGTGGTGCATACACCTGTAATTACATAATTGGGCTGTCTGAGGCAGGAGGATTGTGAGCTTGAGGTCTGAGACCAGATAGACTACATAGCAAGTTAGAGGACCCTGGGCTACTAACAAGACCCTACACACTCTGAAGACGTGTTGCTCTCACTGATAATAATAATAATAATAAAAACCAGATTGGCCGAAAGCTAGGCAGGATTTGGGGACAGAGAGAATGCTGGGAAGAAGCGTGGAGGTGGAGTCTGAGGAGTCTAGAGTCAGATGCAGAAGAAGCAACGTGGGAAGTTCATAGATGAGGTAAACGAGCCTTGGGACAGCACATAGATTAATAGAAATGGGTTAATTTAAGTTATGAGAGCTGGCTGGAGACAAGCCTAAGCTATCGGCCAAGCATTTATAATTAATATTCAGTCTCTGTATGCTTATTTGGGGAGCATCTGGTGGAACAGAAAAGCCCGTACAAATGGTGCTCAAACATCTGGCGCCTATATCCACATAAGAACCGAGAAAGTTAACAAAGGTTCAAAACACACAAAAACAGAACCAAATGCAGCTTCCTTGTCTCATGTCTCTCATGCCCTGTGAGCTTGATCTGCTACCACCAGTGCTCCCAGAGTGAGCCCCACCAGCACACCATGAACTAAGCCATATGGCAGGTTAAGTGTATAGAAAAATTTACAGGTACACAGGAAAGACAGATCCAGACGGGGAAAAAAAACCCCTCTAGATGGGTCACAGTGTTTTTAAAACTGTACATAGGCTTGGGAGAGAAAAGAGAAATGATATAGAGAGTTTAGAAGACGACGTTCCCTTTGCCAGCAAAGTTTGTCTTTAGGATTAGGAACATCATTTAGGGGTTGATTATAATTGGTATAAGGTTGAGGTTTGGGGGGAAGTTATGTAGGCTCAGGGATCTCTTTGAAAGTGAGACTGTCCCCTTTATTGTGTTCCAGGGCAGCTTATATAGGGATTCTTAACTGATAACCACGCCCAGCCAAACCCACCAGAAAACCACTCTCCTGCCATCAGGAACTCCTGAGAGTCTCATGCTCAGAGCAGCTGCAAACACAGGAAAACAAGTTGTTTTGCTCAGAGCAGCTGCAAGCATAACAAGTTGTTGACAGGAAATTCAGGCTCTGAGGGTCCACAGCCCCCAACAGGATTCCATCAAAATTAATAAAGATTTGGTTTGAAAAAGAGAAATCTCTTGAAGAGAAATAATGGCCCATCCACAGAGGTGACAACCAATCAGGTGGTAAGGAAACCTCTAAGGGTTGGGGCAGGGTTCTGTTCTTGTCTTTGCAGGAAAATACTCATCTTCAAGTCAAGAGACCCTGGACATCTGGATACCTAAAGAGGAAAAGATAATTATTCAGATAGGATCACCAAGCAGAGGACACTTATGAGGACATGCCATCTGAGGGTAAGAATCTCTGAATATTAACTAGAATATAATATATATTCTAAGAATCCAAGAATGTTGTTAAAAGGAAAATTCAGAGTTTCTGTTTCATGTCAGGAGCTATCTAGTATGGGACAGAAAGAAGAAAGAATTTAGAAAAAATTTTACTTTTCTTCATACCTATTTTTGTCTCTATCGTACGTTTCATTGGATATATATTCAATGACATTAGTTAATATTAAGCCTCCGGATGATTATTTCACAAGCAGCTGTGGGGACCAGTGGGTAGGATAGAAGCAGGCCCAGTGGGACTGGATGCTCTAGCGACAGTGGAGAGTGTGTTTTCTAAAGATCAGAATCTGAAGTTTAATGGGACTAAAGTCAAGGCGTTTGCACTGGTTTCTTAGAAATGCGTCCACCATTTGGCCCATGAGCCGTGTACATCCCAGACAGCTAAGAATGAGGTCCACGATTCGTGTATTACAACACAATGTCCCATTCCTTGAGTCTTAAGTGTGTGAGGTCCCAAGTACTCTTTGGTTTGTGGTCACCGCACTCTAACAGCTGCCTTTTCTATTTCAATTTTCCACATCTCGTTTCCCTTGACCTCTCTTAGAAAGACCCTTAGGGTTATGTGCAGGGGTCCTCCATGTAATTAAAGATACTTTCTACATCTTAAGTTCTTTAATTAAGTCTATTACTATAATTTTGGTTTTTTGAAACAGGGTCTAGCTATGTGCTTTTTTAAATTTTGAGACAGGGTCTCATGTAGCCCCGATTGATTTTGAGCTCACTATTTATCTGCCTGCCAAATGTCCCCATGCCCAGCTTTCTTTACATGCTTTTTAAATAAATAAATTAATTAATTTTTATGTGTATTGGTGTTTTGCCGGCATGTGTATCTCTGTGACAGTGTTGGATCTCAGGAACTGGAGTTACAGACAGTTCTGAGCTGCCATGTGTGTGCTGGGAACTGAACCCAGGTCCTCTGAAAAAGCAATCAGTGATCTTAATCACTGAACCATCTCTCCAGCTCCTTTTTTTCTTTTTGGGACAGGATTTCCCTGTGTAGCCCTGACTGCCTTGGAACTCACTCACTTTGTAAGTCTGGCTGGTCTCAAACTCACAAAGATCCACCTGCCTCTGCCTCCCTAGTATTGAGATTAAAGGCATGTGCCACCACCACCACCCGGTTCACCAGCTTCCCTAAATATTTAGTCTATATGAAATTCAAACCAGCAACTCATACAGTAGTTTTAAAAATAAGTCTAATAATATAATCTAAAGCCATTCAAATTTGATACATGCTGATGAATGACTGTTAACGCAATTCAAATTCTTATTGCAGCCAATTTACAGTAAAACAGAAACTTGGAGAAGCACAGCAGCCTATCAAGATGACCTTAGAGCTGAGTGTAGTTCTAGGCTTGAAGTCCTAGCGCTTAGGGGACACATCTGTGTTCTGTCCCAACCTGATCTTTGTTTTTTCCCCCCACACATCTGCCTTTATTATAAACAGCAGTTGGGACACTTGTAGCAATGTTTAAAAAAATAATTTACAGGGGCTGGAGAGATGGCTCAGAGGTTAAGGGCATTGCCTGCTCTTCCAAAGGTCCTGAGTTCAATTCCCAGCAACCACATGGTGGCTCACAACCATCTGTAATGGAGCCTGGTGCCCTCTTCTGGTCTGCTAGCATACACACAAACAGAATATTGTATTCATAATAAATAAATAAATATTAAAAAAATAATTTACAAAATCAGGGGCTTGTTGAAGCTGCCTGGTGGGAAGGTACCCTTGGGGACTCATACATAGATGCCAACCCAGAGCAGGAGGAAGAGGACGCCAAAGCCCATGAAGAGTGACCACCAAGGAGATGAGAAGCTCTTTGTAAATGTCACATGTGTACTTGGTGGAGGTGACCTTGTAAATGAAGGACCAGGTGGTGAAGAACATGCCAATGGCCAGAAGTACCACAGTCGGGTGTGGGAAGACAACCGGGTTGACCGGGCTTGTGTACCTACTCGTGATAAACCCCCATCCTGATCTTTGACTTCTAATGTGTCACAGTATTCCTGGGGAGCCATGAACAAACATCTCTTTGCTCCAGATAGGCAACCAAAGATAGACCAAAATATGCATACCACCAAGTCCAACTTGGTGAACCATGAGTTCTATTGGGGTTGCTTACAGAATCACGGATGAAGGGTTAGTTATAGAGGCGGAAATGAGTCAAAGGACAGCTGCATCCCAAGAGCCCGCCCATTATGGGTGACAGCTTACAAAAGCTGAAAACCAGGAGCACACTGCACAGCCTGCAGGTAGCTCAATAGGCAGGAGAGTTTGTTCCAGGTAGCTCAATTGGTCTGAGCAACTGTCTAGCTTCTGGGCTGGTCTCTGTTTCTTCCAAGTTGCTCAGTTGGTCTCTACTTCTTCTAGGCAGCTCTGCTTATCTGAGAGCATCTCCTAGCCACCTTTACTGCTGATGTACTCTTGGGGTGGGAGGGGCCTACTGAATCTGGTCAGTTTCAGAGACATCCTGAAGCTACGGAGTTGTTTACTTTCTGAACATAAGGGGCTTCCCTAATGAGATATTCCATTTCGCCTTAGAACGTTCTGTGTCTCAACACAATTTCCTATGAAATGGAAGGCTTTAATCTGGAAATTGCTATGCAACAGCTTTCTCAAAAGCTGCTGGGACTCGTGTTTTCCTGGCAGTTCCCCAAACAACCAAGAACATACAGGAGTATACAAGATGACATTTGGTTGGGGCAGGAAGTACAGCACAGGGCCAGTCTTTTGTTCCCAAGGGAAATGCTGCCAAGACAAGATAAACTGTCTCCCACACTGCCTGTTTCCAGCCTTAAGGGATTAAAAACAACCTCCTTAAAGTGAACACCTGCTATCCATCCTTCTTTGCTACCTGATTCCCTGGATTGAGTCTCTGAGGGTTTCAGTTATACACAGTTCTCAAAACCCAATTCCTCCACCACCCTGCCACATCCTTCGAGGAGTCTCTCCCGATTTCCTCCCCCAGCGTCTTTCTGCTCACCAAGCTTGTGTGAGTCCTATGTCTTACAATGCATTCACTTCCTTGCTCTGATTGGATTGAAATGACTGAGACCTCGGAGTCTCAGTCCCCTCTCCTGTAACACACAGATAACATTGGGAAGATAAAGTAAAAAAGAAACAATAGAAGACCAGGGATGTAGCTCAATGGTGTAGTGCTTACCCAGAAAGGTTCTGATTCCATACCTAAACTGTGTGTGCGTGTGTGCCTGTGTGAGTGTATGGGTGTGTGTAAGGGTGTGTGAACATGTGTGAGTGTGTGCTTGTGTGTGTGTGTGAAAGAGAGAGGTGAAGGCAGGCCGAGGTGCACTTGAGGAGACCAGAGGACATCTTTGTGGAGTCATTTTTCTCATTCCACCTTTACACATATTCCTGGGATCAAACTAGGTTGTCAGGCTCGTGCAGTAAGTGCCTTTGCCTGCTGACCTTCACCAGCCCTGAGTATAACACAATCACATACCAATACACACACACACACACACACACACATGCACACACAACACATTCATTCACAGAGACTGGCTTCAAAGTTACTATGCAGTCAAAACTTAGTTTGAACTTCTTATCCTCCTACCTCTATCTCCTGAGTGTTAGGATTAGGGTCAGGCACCACTATCCTTGGTGCTGAGTGACTTGGTACCCTAATTGGCATGAACCTTGTGCTAGTTTACATACGAATGGCCCCCATAGAGTCATATATTCATGCGTAGTCACCAGGGAGTGGCACTATTTGAAAGGATTAGAAGATTTAGGGGGAGTGGCCTTATTGGAGTAGGTGTGGCCTTGTTGAAGGAAGGGTGTCACAGGTTGGGGAGTGGACTTTTAGTTTTCAAAAGCCCATGCTAGGTTTAAGCTTTCTCTTTCTCTCTCTCTCTCTCTCTCTCTCTCTCTCTCTCTCTCTCTCTCTCTCTGAGAGATGTGGATTCATTCCACCTTGACTAAAGGTCAGAGAGTTCAGGCCTATTCTTGCTCCTTCAAGGTTATATGACCTAGGGAGGTTTCACCCAAGGTGTTGCTACCAACAGGGTGTCTTGACCTAGGGTGTGGTTACTTGGCATTTTGGGTATCAAGAAGACAAAAGAAGTCTTTTGCCTTCTTCTCCCCTTTTGGATTGGGGTTTATAAAGGCTATGAGAAATAGGTGTGAGGGCAATCTCATTATTTCCTGGATGCTCTCCCGACTCTATCAGTTGTCTCTTAGCTATTTCTTCCTTAATCCTCACGCTTCCCTCTTAATGCAGACAAATAAACTGGGAAGGACCCAAAAAATGGCACCCAACGTGAGACCCGACAAACGGCGCCTCATCTGTGGAGCTTAGATATGGGAGGTAACGTGATGGACCCCTCAGATGAATGAGACACTGCAGGTGTTGAAGTAAAAATGAGCACTTGGATAGATAACAAATGTGGAAGTGTAGGGAGTATTTATTGGGAGTAAAAATTTGTAAATAAAATTCGTAGATATGGGGCAAGGAAATAGTATTCAGCTGTCTGTAAATTTACTTGGCTATATTTTGAAAGCAGGAGAACTGGGGTAGAGCAGCAACAAGAGCAGAAATTTTTTTGAGTTTGTAAATAGTTTAAACTTTCTGTTCCTTCCCCACACCGGTGGGGCAGCTGTATTGCATTCAAACTGCTCTAAGACTCAGCAAAGTGAAGTTGCCATCTGCCTATGCTCTTGATCAGCTTGAGCTGTGGGTGCTGGAGTTTCAGCCACAGAACTGCCACTACTGAGCAAGCAAGGGAATGAGCAAGAAAGCAAGCAGAGAGCAGGGTGTGCGACCTGGCAAGGGCTGCAGGCAGAAGCCTCCAGGAACTGCCCCCATAACCAGGGCCTCCCAGTCCCTGGCACTGGCAGGACAGCTCTAACTCTGCCCTAGCCAGACAGATAAGAGCAGGCTGAAGCCTCCAAGAACTGCCTTCACAATCAGGGCCTCTCAGTCCCTGGCAGGACAGCCAAGTCATGTGGAGCACAGCTCTAACTCTTCCCTAACCAGACAACAGCAGGCCGCAGCCTCAGGGAGCTGCCCTCACCCAGTCAGAAGTCTGTGAAAATGCCAATGCTTCCCAAGCCAACCTGTGAAAATGCAAACGCTGCCTGTCAGCTAATGAGAGTTTTGCAGCTTAGATTAGAAAAGATGACTTGCAAACTTTGAATGATTTTCAGAAATTATTGGGGGATATTCAATGGTTGAGACCTATTTAAAATTGCTTATGGCAGATCTTAAGCCCCTCAGTGAGAATTTTTTTTATAAACAAGTATTTATTTATTTATTTATTTTTATTATGCATACAATATTCTGCCTGTGTGTATGTCTGCAGGCCAGAAGAGGGCACCAGACCTCATCACAGATGGTTGTGAGCCACCATGTGGTTGCTGGGAATTGAACTCAGGACCTTTGGAAGAGCAGGCAATGCTCTTAACCGCTGAGCCATCTCTCCAGCCCCCTCAGTGAGATTCTTAAAGGGAATAGTGATCCGAATTCCCCTAGACATCTTACAGATGCTGCTAGACAGGTACTGGATCAGTGGAATATACAATACAGAATCCGCAGGTACATTATATTAATTATAGTCAATCTTGGCAAGCATATATTTTGCCTACAGGACTTACCCCTATAGCAGTGTTATGGCAAAACAGTCCTCCATTATGTCTACATCTTCCTGTTTTGACAATTAAGGTATCAAACACTTATTTTGAAGCAGTAGCTTACTTAGTACAGAAATACCAGATGGAATCTAGGCAATATTTTGGTAGAGAACCCAATGTGATCAATGTTCCTTATACTAAGCAACAGGTTGAGTGAACATTTTAAATAATGATTCTTGGGCAATTGCATTTGCTCAATTTTTAAGCCAAATTGATAGTCATTTTCCAACTGATCAATTGCTGGAATTTGCATCAGTACATTTCTTTATTTTTTCTAAAATTGTGATGAAAGATCCCTTAAAAGATGCTATGTTGGACTGGAGAGGTTAAGAGCACTGGCTGCTCTTTCAAAGGTCCTGAGTTCAATTCCCAGCAACCACATGGTGGCTCACAACCATCTGTAATGAAGTCTGGTGCCCTCTTCTGGCCTGCAGACATACACTCAGACAGAATATTGTACACATAATAAATAAATATTAAAAAAATTTAAATGCTATGTTAACCTTTACAGATGGTTCTTCAAATGGAAGAGCAGCATATATTATTGATGGCAGAGAAAATGTAGTGCAAACAGACCCGGACTCAGCTCAAATAGTTGAACTGTGAGTTGTTGTTATGGTATTCCAGCTTTTTGTAAATAATGTATTTAATTTATATACTGACAGTCATTATATTTTTAGAGCTCTTCAAATCATCGAGACTGTCCCCTGTATTGGAACTAGTAATTGTGAGGTTAAAATACTGCTCCAGCAAATTCAAGATGCCATTTATCAAAGAAAACTGCCATGCTTTGTGGGTCATATTAGTGCACATTCAAATCTCCCTGGTCCTTTGGTGAAGGTAATGCTTTAGCTGATAAACTTATCTCGATTGATTTCCTTATCTTAACTTGAGCTTGCTCAGTGATCACACGCTTTACATAATCAAAATAGAAAAAGTTTAAGAAGACAATTTGGTTTAATAAGAGAAATTGCTCATCAGATTATTAAGCACTGTGCTATATGCCCATAATATTTACCTGTACCTCACCTTGGAGTAGATCCTCAAGGTCTGTTTTCTAATCATTTATGGCAAGTGAATGTTACTCATATTGCAGAATTTGACAAATTAAGAAATGCATGTGGCAATCAATACATATTCAGGTTTCTTAATGGTCACTGCACCAACTGGAGAAGCCACTAAGCATATGATAACTCAGTGCGTAAAGTATTTTTTTATATATGGGAATTCCTGAAATTATAAAAATGGGTAATGGATCAGGATATATAAGTAGAGCATTTCAGCAATTTTATTTCCGCATAAAACAGGAATTCCTTATGATCCTCAAGGACAAGAAACTGTAGAGTATGCCCATGGCTCCTTGAAAACACAACTTCAAAAGAAAAAGAAGGGGGGGGGAGTATGCCCTCAGTAGTCACATACTGCTTTAAATCATGCCTTCTTTATTCTAAATTTCTTGAATATGGATACCCGTGAGCAATCTGCCATGGATAGATTTTGGCATGATGACACCAGAACAACCTTTGCTAAAGCAAAATGGAAAGACCCTGCACTGGATTATGGAAAGGACCTGACCTTGTTTTAATATGGGGTTTAGGGCATGTCTGTGTTTTTCACAGGAAGAGAATAAAGCTTGTAGGTTTCCTGAAAGTTTGGTGCAGTGTGTGAAACAGAAGAGTGCCATCCCTGATGATGTCGTGGATGCCAAGGTCCACCTCCCAAGAGAGTTGCAATGAAATTGCTGAACCTGTGTTCCTGACCCTCCGATGTCATCATTCTGTAGTCTGAAAAGGAAAGCAGGTTATGGGAATGGTTGGTGATACCCAACTTACTGATAGACCTGTTGCATAGAATTCTAGACCTCTGTGAATCCTATTTGCTTTGGAGCTGGCCCAGAAATGCTGACTGAATGTTTGGCCATCTATCTACAAAATATCGTGGGATGCGGACATTAACTTTGACAGTATGGCATTCAATCTGATGTTGAAATAGAGGACTTGGAGAACTGAGACCTCAGAAATTTCTCCTCTTGAGGAAAAAGACTTGTTAAAGCAATAGAACACTGTTATGAAGGCAACATGTGACTAAGCCCCTTTAGTATGTGTGGAGGAGGAGTGTAAAAGTTTTTGTTGCTACTCAGGGACTGGAACAGTTCAAACATATCTTTGGAAGTTTGGTAGCAGTAATGTAATTGAACTATAGGAGAGGAAAAAGACTATTAGCTCACCTATCCCAGAAACTTTTTCTTGTTTTTTGATTACAATAAAGTTATGAGAATTGTAACTTGACAAATTGTGTGTTTATTGATAATTTTTATACCAGAATTATGGTATTAACCTGTTAATATTTGTAACTATTTCAATTCACTATAAAAATGTTACTGATTAGAAAAAGGTTAGAGTTTATCTGAGAAAATTTGACATGATGCCAATGAGTCCTTAGATTTGATATAATTGATTAGACAAATTTTGATTTTGATGCAGCTAAAACTATTAAAGACATTCTAGACCAACTTAAAAAGGCCATCCTATCTTGGTCATCCTTTACTCCTTTATTAGAAGATATTGTGGCCATAGGTGTTTGCCTGCTTGCCTACAATTATCTAATTACTTGTAAACTCTCTCAATGGAAAGTTGGCTCAGAGGTGCATGGCCTCTGGCTATGCACTCTCCCTTAACCCTTTATGAACAGAGGTTGATAGTCAATGGCAGGTAAGATCTTTTCCCTTCCAGGCAATCTAAGACAGAGTGTTCATGATGGAATGTATGGATGGATGACAGGTAAGTCTGGAAGGTGGGAGAAGACAACCTAAGACAGGCACAGTCTGTCCTGTAGCAGAAGCTCAGGCTTTGATAAATAAATAAAAAAGGTTGGAATCTGTGGGAGCTCACAGATGTGATTTCATTTCACCTTGACTAAAGGTCTGAGAGTTCAGGGCTCTTCTTGCTCCTTTCAAGCGTCTATGACAGGAGGTTTGACCCAAGGTGGGGTTACTAATAGAATGTCTTGACCTAGGGTGTGGTTACTTTGTGTTTTGGGTATTACGAAGATAATTACTTTGTTTGTTCCTTGTATCATGGTAAAGAAGTCTTTTGCCTTCTTCTCCCCTTTTGGATTGGGGTTTATAAAGCCTATGAGATATAGATGTGAGGGCAATCTCATTATTTCCTGGATGCTCTCCCGACTCTATCAGTTGTCTCTTGGCTATTTCTTTCTTAATCCTCATGCTTCCCTCCAAACATGAATGAATAAGCCAGCAGGAACCTGACCTCTCTATCTATCTATCTATCTATCTATCTATCTATCTATCTATCTATCTCTCTGCCTCTCTGCCCCTGGATCAATATGTAGCTCTCAGCTCCAGCTCCAGCATCTGTTTACATATTGGCTTGCTCCTGGCCATGATGACAATGGACTAAACCTCTGAAACTATAAGCAAGACCCCAATCAAATGTGTCCTTTTATAGGAGTTGCCTAGATCATGGTGTCTCTTCACAGCAATAAAACGGTGACTAAGAGAGTCTGCATACACACACATCTCTTTCCCAAGAATATATTTAGCAATCTGGGAGCCCACCTGTCTCTACCTGAATGAACATTACTCTCCAAACAAAGCAATTGGGTTACACCAATTTACAGCTCCCTAGTAACCCTCAGTACTTTGTTGTGTGTGTATGTGTGTCCAAACATATTAGAAGGGAAATAGGCCAATTCAACCTAAACTGGTTTTGAATGCATTCACAATAAGGCAAACTGTCTCCTCAAATTTGGGGATGGTCTCCTATCTACCATCTTAACCCTGTACATAATTAGGCAAAGGAAGCAAAGGCAGGTGGATCTCTATGAGTCTGAGGCCAGCCTGGTCTAGAGAGTGAGCTCCAGGACAACCAAAGCTGCTAGACTGAGAAAACTATCTCAAAAAAAAATCCTTGCCACTTCACCATTTTTTGTGTGCTACTTCAGGTCTTTGAACAAGATGCCAAGTACCCGGAAGCACAATGCATAGATGTAATGATCTGTTCTGTCTTTCTTTAAGAGACAGGCCATGCCCACTCCCTCCCCTATCTGTTGAGGCAGGAAAATCTTCCTTCCTGCTTGCAGCTGGACTCTCTTCCTCTTCCTTCTCCCTCTTGGAGAGGCAGCTTCCATCTCTCCTCTCTCTCTCTCTCTCTCTCTCTCTCTCTCTCTCTCTCTCTCTCTCTCTCTGCTCTTCTCCCCTTTTTCCTTCCCCCTCCATAACCCACTAAATAAATATCCAACCTCACTCTGCATGGCTTGCCTATCCATGTCTCTGTCTCTCGCCTGTCTATCGCCGTGTGTCTCCCTGCCTGAGACCAGCTGCCTTCGGAGATCTGCAGCATGGTCCCATGTGCCATCCCTGCCTGGGACTGGCTGCTCTCAGGACATGCTGCCCCATGCCTGCCACCTCATGGTCCACTGCCTGTTGCCACTTGGGGACATGCAGCATTTCCGCCACTGCAGCTACTTGGGGATCTGCAGCATTTTAATTAATTTATTACACTAGAGGCCACAGTAACACTTGATAAGCCATCCAGAGGAAATAGAATGGATTTTCTTCTGCTTCACAGATGCAAATTTCTCCCTCTTGTCTTTTTTTCTGGCCCATGATGTTAGGACCCAGGACCCAGGACCCAGGACCCAAGCAGGACCATTATCCATCTTTATTTGTGTAGATATACCCATGATAACCATGACTTCTAATAAATGAGTGATTACTGAATCAGCTTTTTCTGAACTTAAAGCAGTTGCCCACTGAAAGCCTGAATAAGTGTCAATGGTGTGATGAACATATTTTAATTTGCCAAATTCTGCAAAGTGGAACACATCCATCTGCCAGATTTCATTCCTTTGGGTGCCCTTTGGATTAGCCCCTGCAGGCAGTGGTGTAGGGCATTTCTTTACAATCTCCTTAGCTTGTTGCCATGTAATCGAAAACTCTTTCTTCAAACCTTTGCTATTAACATGATGTTTTTTATGAAATTCAGAGGCTTGTAGCACACTACCAATCAATAATTAATCAATTTCTGTATTACCTTGTGCTAGAGGACCTGGCAGACCCGTATGGGATTGGATGTGTGTTATGTACATAGGGCAAAGCCTGTTCCTGATCAAATCTTGAACCTGGAGAAACAATGAGGTTAGTTCTGTATCATCAGGTATAAATTCAGCAGTTTCAATATGTAAAATAACTCTTTCTGCGTATTGTGAATCTGTAACTATATTAATAGGTTCTTTAAAATCCCTAAGCACCATAAGAATGGCATATAATTCCGCCTTCTGGACAGAATTATAAGGACTTTGTTCCACCTTACCCAAGTCTTCTGATTTGTAACCTGCCTTCCCTGATTTATTGGCATCAGCATCAGTATAGAATGTACGAGCTCCAGTTATTGGAGCATCATGGACGATTTGAGGAAGAATCCAAGAAGTTCTCTTTATGAAGTTAAGCCTCTTGCTTTTTGGATAGTTGTTATTAATGTCTCCCAAAAAATTAGCACAAGCTCTTTGCCATGGTTCATTATCTTCCCATAATTTCTTTAGTTCATCAGCAGTGAAAGGCACTATAATTTCTGCTGGGTCTATGCCGGCTAGTTGACGAAGTCTCAGCTTGCCTTTTATAATTAACTCAGAGATTTTTTTCCACATAAGTTTTCAGTTTCTTACTTGGTTTATGTGGTAAAAAGATCCATTCCAAAATAATATCATCTTTCTGCATTAAAATTCCTGTAGGAGAAATTTTTGATGGTAGTATGACAAGAATACAATCGAGCTTTGTATTCACCCTGTCCACATGTGCCTGTTGTAATTTTTCCTCAATCATTGTCAGTTCCTTTTCTGCTTCAGCTGTTAATTCTCTGGGACTGTTTAAATCTTTATCACCATCCAAGGTTTTGTTCAAATGAATTATTAGATCAGGTGTTATTCCAATAGCTGGTCGTAGACTGGAAATGTCTCCTAACAGTCTTTGAAAGTCATTAAGAGTCCGTAGGCGATCTCTCCTAATTTGTGTTTTTTGTGTCTTAATTTTTTTGCAAACCTATTTTATAACCTAAATAATTAACAGAATCTCCCTTCTGAATCTTTTCAGGAGCGATTTGCAATCCCCATTTAGGTAAAAGTATCTTTATTTCTTCAAACAGTCTGTTCAAGGTATCCATGTTTGAATCGGATAACAAAATGTCATCCATGTAATGGTATACTATAGATTTGGGAAATTTCTTGCGTATTATTTGCAATGGTTGGTTCACAAAATATTGGCACAGGGAGGGGCTATTTAACATACCCTGGGGGAGGATTGACCAGTGGTACCTCCTCGAAGGCTGAGAATTGTTATAAGTAGGCACTGTGAAGGCAAATTTTTCTCTATCTTCTTTTTGCAAAGGTATAGTGAAAAAACAATCCTTTAAATCAATAACTATGAGAGGCCATCCTTTTGGTAATGAGGGCAAAGAAATTCCAGATTGCAGAGGGCCCATAGGTTGAATAACCTTGTTGATGGCCCTGAGATCTGTCACCATTCTCCATTTACATGATTTTTTCTTAATCACAAATACAGGAGAATTCCAAGGGCTGGTAGATTCTTCTATATGTCCAGCATCTAATTGTTCTTGTACTAGCTGTTCTAAAGCCTGTAACTTTTCCTCAGCTAAAGGCCATTGCTTTGTCCATATTGGTTTCTCAGTCAACCATTTTAGAGGCAAGGCTGTTGGTATCTCTGAAGGGACATCGATTGCTTGTTCTTGTACAGCCCGAATGGCCGGTTTTCTCCGTTTGTAATATCTTTTAATATTATTCTCAGAAATATAGGCTCTAGAAGTAGCAGGAATGTTAATTTCGGTATTCCATTGTTGTAATAGGTCACGACCCCATAAATTCATGGCAATATTGGCTACATATGGCCTTAATTTTTCTATTTGTCCCTCTGGCCCTATACATTCAACCCATCTCGTGCTCTGCCTTACTCGAGATAGGGTTCCAATTCCCAGGAGCTGAACATTTACATTCTGAAGAGGCCAATACGGATGCCAAGATTCTGGGGTAATGATACTTACATCAGCACCTGTGTCCAGCAGGCCAGTAATAAAAATGCCATTTACACACACTCTCAGTTTAGGTCTTTGATCATTTATAGAAGTTTGCCAAAACACACGTAACTTATCTTTCTGATCATTATTGCTTGTAACAGTAGGCATGGGGCTTCCTAATTGTCCTAATGAGGCATGTTCTCTGCAGAAACTGGAAATGACTGAACCATGTTTGCCATGGGGGCCTGTGAGGCCCCCCTCTCATGTTTCCCATCTGTATCAGGTTGCCTTGTCTATCTCTTCTAGACCTGCATTCATTCGTCCAATGTCTGCCTTTTCCACATCCTCTACATAAACCTGAAGGCTGAGTCCTCCTATTTCTGTTATTTCTAGAAGATGCATTATTATTATTATTTCTGAAAGATGCATTATTATTATTATTTCTGAAAATCCGTTGTCTACAATTCCTTTTCATATGACCCATTTTGCCACAATTAAAACATTTGGTATTCTGGTGTCTCCTTTTACCATTGGAAATTGCTTCTTCTACCCATGCTTCAGTGCCATAATCAAATGTATCAACATTGAGTATATGCAAGACCCATTCTTCCAAGGGCACTGATCTGAGCTTTAAAGGCCCCAAAATCCTTTTGCATTCCACATTTGCATTTTCATAAGCCAAAGACTCAATCATTATAAGTCTTGCTTCTGGGTCAGATATCCCTATTTGTACAGCCTTAGTTAATCTTTGTAAAAAGTCACTAAAGGGTTCTCTCTGACCCTGTTTAACTCTGACAAATGATTCCATTCTCTGTCCTGGGTCTTGTACCCTGTCCCAAGCCCTTAAGGCTGCTGTAGTACACATGGAGAGTGTGTTTTCATCCAAATTAGCTTGTTCCTGAGGGTCGGAAAAGAGCCCTTCACCTAGAATTTTATCTAGGGAAATGTCAATTCCCTTTGCTTTTTCCTGCTGTTCTAAGAGTCTAGCCTCTTGCCTGAATAAGCATTTCCATTTCGATTGCGGTCCACTCTCAAGTACCGCAGAGCTCAGCTGGAGCCAGTCCGAGTGGGTTGCTCTGCTTGTCGTGGCCCAAGATCTTAGCATCTCTTTAACAAAAGAGGCTTGCATCCCAAAAGTCATGACAGCCTGTTTAATTTCCTTGAGGTCATTCATACGGACAGGCTCCCATGTATCCTCCTTGATGACCCTAGGGTTTCTGGAACCAATCACCTTCTCTGTTGTTATTACTGGAAAGGCAGGTAGAGCTGCAGGTAGAGCTTTATGGAAATTGTCCTGGAGAGATTTACCCACAGATGTAGTTAAAATTTGCCTTTCTACCCTTTGCTCTTCTTCATCAGAATTTAGAAATTCCTCAATCTTTTCAATTCTACTCACCATTGCCTTCTGCAATGTCTGAATCTCCTGTCCAGAATTATGTTCCAAAGCCTTCATTGAGGATTCTAAAGTATGAAGTTTGTCAGTTAGAGATAACATCTCATCTTTGGACATATTTTTTATGGCATAAACCGTGCCTTCTTGTATCGACAATCTTTCCGTCAATCTGTCATAAGCTTTAGACAAAATCCGATTGTCACATTCAGCAGTTTTGATTCTCTCAGTTAATGTTTCATTTCCTACAGAAAGGGACTGAGGCTTACAATCCAAATCAGCTGTTCCCTCTTCCATAGTAATGAATTTCTCCTTAATATCAGCCATTAATGTTTCCGTTCCTACAGAATACAGAAAGGGACTGAAGCTTATGATCCAAATCAGCTGTTCCTTCTTCCATAGTAATGAATTTCTGCTTAATATCAGCCACTAATGTTTCAGTTCCTACAGAAAGGGACTGAAGCTTACGATCCAAATCAGCTGTTCCTCTTCCATAGTAATGAATTTCTCCTTAACATCAGCCTGGAGAACTTCAAACTGATTCTTGAGAAGATTGTTGTCATTCTCAATTGTTTTTAAGCATTCAATCTCTGCCTTAAGAATCCTGGATTTGTCTCGTAAAGACTTTATCATATTTCTATTATCAAACCATTTAGTGCCAATGAAAACTACGAATCCCAGAAGGATCCATAGATGTGGGGTGATAGACACCTCTTGTAAAATCTCCCACATGATACAATTAAAAAAAACTGTTAAATTCTTGAATAGTAACGTGTTCAGACATTTTATTTATAAAAGAAAATTTCTTTACCTGCAATGATCGGTTCCTGCCAGTGGTGGTCTCTGTGTTTTTGGAGCCTGTCCTGGAACTAGCTCTTGTAGACCAGGCTGGCCTCGAACTCACAGAGATCCGCCTGTCTCTGCCTCCTGAGTGCTGGGATTGAAGGCGTGCACCACCACCTCCTGGCCGGCCTCGAACTCACAGAGATCCGCCTGCCTCTGCCTCCCAAGTGCTGGGGTCAAAGGCCTGCACCACCACCACCAGGCCAAGTCATTTTGTATCAGACCAAATCTGCCACTGTGGCGGCTTTTGTTACAAAACCGCAGGTACTTGAGCTTCTGCTAATTCAGGCAGTGGGGTTCCACTGCAAACTTAGCCAAGGCAGGCAAAATGGGCCTGTGTGGCCGAGTGTGTCTCGGACTCGGCACTGGGGCCCGAGTCACGAACTAAAAAACAGCACCCTGGAGCATGCTGTGTTAGCCAGCGGGCTACGCGCTTGAGTCAGGGACAAAATAGCCCGACGTTGGATGCCAAAATGTAAAGGCTTAAACGAATGCAGACAGATTGTAAAAATATATATATAGCTTTAATGGACCGCGGAGACCAGGAAAGCAGAAGCAGTGGCTGGGAGCATGCTGGCCAAATTCATTGGCAAACATTAGCCCGAGGCAAACAGGCCCCCTAAGGGGCGGGACTTATCCCTACAACTTACTTGACTGGGCATGTGGCCTGCCAGGACTTCACTCTTATGAGTCATCTCTCATAATGTAGCCATGGCTACCATTTCTCCCTCAATTCTCAGTTAAGCAGATAAACAGCTCATGCACCAATGCCTTTCACAAGGCGCTCATTGGAAGGAGGCCAGGTTCTCTAATTAGAGAGTGTCTAAAAGCCACCCTCTGCACCCAAGGATACTCCACCTGAAAAGAGGACACAGATTATGGAGGGACTCTGTTCAAAAACAAAGTGGGACCAAAAAGAGACGTCACAATGTCTAAGGCTAAAGCTGGAGGCTTTCTAAGGGGATTTTCCTTGGAATCTTCAGCTTCATCCAACTCTTCAAGGAGGATTTTCTTTTGGTGCAAGGTCGATTCAATAGTTTTTCACTAAATAAATAAATTAAAAAAATAGTTTTTCACTTTATCCTTTCCTTTCCATTACAGGTCATTATGGAGAACTCCCCTTCCGTTCTACTGACTCCCCTCTCAAGTGTACCTTTAATTAATAACAAAAATTTGACCCAGACAACCTTAGAAAATGGCACACCATATTTATCTATGTGTTTACTTGTTTGTTTGTTTAATGTACATGGTGTTTTTGCCTGTATATATTTTGTGCAAAGGTGTCAGATCCCCTGGAATTGGAGTTACAGACAGTTGTGAGCCGCCCTGTGGTTGCTGGGAATTGAACCCAGATCCTCTGGATGAGCAGTCAGTGCTCTTAACCACCGAGCCTTCTCTCCAGCCCTGGTCCATTGGAACACCTCCTAGCTCCAATACAAACTGGAGTGTGGAGAGAGATGGCAGCTTCTGTATTTGTATTGTTTGTGTGGACTGTAAGATCCTTTAGGGTAGGAGAAAAATAGGCTGAGATAAAAAGAATGCAGGACTTTAAATCAAAAGCGTCCATCTTTGTGGCTGAGGAGCTAGATACAGGATCTCCATGAGCGTGCTTAACTCCTCAGGTCCATCTTGAAGGCAATACTAATGAATATTTACCTCGCTGCTCTTTTCTGTTTCCCAGGTACCCGTCTGCACACCGTCTCATTCAGGGGAGGAGGGGTGTGCAACACCAAGGTATTGGTAAATGAGTATGAAATTGCACAGACTTCTGTTGTTCTCTAGATCACCCGAAGGAAGTTTTAGTTCTTATTTATTTGTGTGTGTGTGTGTGTGTGTGTGTATGTATGTGTGCTATGATTTGCCATGGAATATGTGTGGAGAGGGGCTGGAGAGATGGCTCAGCAGTTAAGAGCACTGACTGCTCTTCCAGAGGACCCGGGTTCGATTCCCAGCACCCACATGGCAGCTCACAACTGTCTGAAAATGCAGTTCCATGAGATCTGACACCTTCACACCAACGAACATAATAAAGTTAAATAAAAAGTTTTAAAAAAAAAAAGGAATATGTGTGGAGGCCGGAGGACAATCTGTGGGAATTAGTTCTTCCTCTCTACAATGTGGGATCCAGGAATTAAACTCAGGTCACTGGGTTTCGGGGGAACACCCCAATCCACGGAGGCATCTGACTGGGCCTCATGTATCCCAGGTTGGCCTCAAATTCCCCATCTGGAGGAGGAGGATTTTGCACTTTTGATCCTCCTGCTCCCATTTCCCAAGGACTGGGATTACAAAGCATATGACAGCATGTTTGATTTAGGTGATGCTGGAGCAATGCTAGGCAATGCTAGGCAAATCCTTTGCCAGCCTATGCCTCCCGCCTCCTGCCCCTGGGGTAAGATTAAAATTTCAAGTTTAAGATGAGCAAACTGAGCTGGGGAGCTGACTCAGCAGAAAGGCATTTTCTCATTTCATGTTTGAGAACCAAAGCTTGGGTCCCCACAGAGATCAACATAAAATCAGGTGGATATGTGTAGTGAGCCGGACAGGATCGCCATTACAAGATGGCGCCGACACCCTGTCTTGTTTGTTACAAACAACTCCATATTTGGCTATTCCACTGAGAGCTGCGCTTCCCAGCTTCCCGCATGCGCGGTGGATGTAGATTCTTGAGCCTATCCCGATGCGGTCTGGTGTCAGCTGTTGGTGGCAGCCAATCACAGGGCGACCCGTGTGCCAATTCCCTATTTAAGCGGCTGCCTAAGTGCACCCCCTTCCCTTCGCTTCCTACTCCCCCTTCGCTTCCTGCTTCCCCTTCGCTTCCTGCTGCCTCTCCCCTGTGCTCCCTGCCCCTTTGCTCCCTGTCCCTCGTTTTCCTGCCCCCTCGTTCCTTGCCCCCCATCAATCAAGGGCACTCCAGTAAAGCGTGATCTGAGTGGAATCCTGGTGTGGTGGTCGTTCTTCCGTCACCGGTCAAGAAGTCCGCCGCAACTGGTGCCGAAAACCCGGGAACTTCGGTCGCCAGGCGAAGGGCCGAAGAGGATTCTGAACTCAACACGCGGAGTGGCGACGTCGGTAAGTTTCTCCCAGTATGCTGGTTTCAGTCTCCCCAAGTATGCTGTTTGCGGGAGTGGGTTCTTGGTTGTTTGCTCTCGTGTTCGTGGCGTTTGTGGTGTTGGTACTGGCCTGCTTTCTCTGGTTTCACTGCCTTAAGTCTGGCCGCAACCTCAGAGCAGGGAACAACGTGGACGTTCCGAGAGAGGGGCGAAAGGCCCGAATTAAACACAAGAACGGTTTTTCAGATTCAAAGGGAGGAAACTTGGAAAGGCCTGAAAGAAAAAAAGTAAAAGAAAAGGATCCTGATACAATCCTCTCTAAAAGAGAGGCTAATGAGAAGAGGGGAGGTCCCCTCTATCCAGTGCTCGAGGAATTTGCGGGCCTGGATCGGTCTGAGGAGGAGTTAGACCCTCAGGAGGAGGAAGAGCTGGAGAAAGCCACCTCTGGCAATCTTAATGTGTCATCCTATGATAGGCTTGGTAGAGATCTAGCCGCTAAACAAGATATGCTAAGGAAGGGAATTATATTCCTCTGGTTCGAGTTACCAAGGCCTCCAGATTTTGTAGAAGGTGAACAGCTGCGGCTCCAAGATGCAAAGCTGCAAACACAGGACCTGCCTTGAGGACCAACAGGCTAGAACGCTAGGCCACTCCCAGCGTGGGCCTCAGGGCATAGTAGCGCAGCACGACTGTCATAAGGCTCACCAGCTTAAACGGTCGGGCCCAGCCGCTCTGCTCAGCCACACATCCAAGCAAGGCTGAGCGGATGAGCGCATGTTCTTGTGGTTAAACAACTTTGTATTTAGGCCCAAAAGGGGTATTGCTAAGTTTTGAGGTAGATATTTGCCTAATTTTAAAAAATAGACAAAATGAGGGTCCCTCAGTGCTGGGGAGACTCTCACTCGGGTCTAGGGATGGTGCGGGCCCCACGTGGCTTGCAGGAGACCATCCTTGCTGAGGTCGCGCACGTGGCCTTGGTTGGCGGGGGAGGAGTTCAACCCCGAGTACCAGGAAAAAGAATTTTTGAAAAGGAGGCCACTGCCCAATGGTCCAAAAGGGTCATAAATTCCAAAAAATCCACAGGTGGTTGCCTTGGGACCACTCCCAAGGTCGTAATCTGTTAGTTCCTAAAACACAGCAAGCTGATAATCACAAGGAGGAAACTCACTGTTTCTTGGGATCGTTTTCAGAATTGCAGTCTGGTTTTGTCTTCAGCTAGTTCCTGATGCAAGGTTGTTGTACACGCTAGTCCTGGATTTTTGGTTCTTCTCTTCCTGCTGGGAGAGTCTGGTTTGTTTAGGTTTTTCAATACGATGTGCGATCCAAAGATGACTGTGTCGGTTTACACTTCCAGCAATAAAGTTTTTTCTTTACCCACATTTTCTTAAGCATAAATTGTTAATAATAATTTTTAATCTTGGTCATTTCTACAAGGATAAGATAAAATCTCGGAGTTTTGGTTTGCATTTCTCTGAGGGCTAAAGGTTGTTATGTTTGAGCATTTTTTAAGTGTCTCAGTCATTTTTAGGTTCATCTGCTGAGAGTTTTCAGTTTAGGTCTGTAACAAATATTTTTATTGGATCAAATTTTTAATAAGTAAGTTCCTGAGTTCTTCATATATTTTTAAAATGGGTTTATAATAAGTAAAGATCTTTTCCCACTATATAGCCTTGTTATACAAAAGTTTCTCAGTTCAGGAGATTTATGGTTTCTCCAAATGTTTATGCCACTGAGGCTGTGTTTGAGATGTGGCAAAATGTACTTCAAAAATTTTTCTCTGTGAGGTTCAACATAATTTTTATATGCTAAGGCCTTTGGCTCATTTAAACTTAAGTTTTGTACATGGAGATGGATGTAGATCTAATTTTCATTTTTCTACATGTTGGGACCTGGTCTTGGCACCAGATAAGATCCAACAGACTACTGCTATAAAATTTCTGGGGGCAGTTATATCCCCTTTGACAGTGACCTCTCAAAAGATTTCCATTCGCACCCATCATTTGAGGACACTTAATGATTTTCAACAATTATTGGGGGATATTAATTGGATTAGGGGGTATTTAAACATCCCCCGGGCAAAGTTGTTGCCCTTGTTTTCTATTTTGGAAGGTGATCCAAATGTTAATTCAAACAGAACTTTGACCCCCTTGGCTGAAAAGGCTTTAAAACAGGTGGAAAAAGCAATGACTAAGGCACAATTGTGCCGAGTCGATCCTGATTTGCCTATATTCTTATGCATCTTAAAAACTGCACATTACCCTACTGGGGTGCTATGGCAAGATGGCCCCTTGTGGTGGATCCATGGTAATTCTTCAGGTACCAAAACCATTCAATATTATCCCGAGTTGGTTGCTTCTCAAGCGGTATTGGGGATAAAACATTGTTTAACATCTTTTGCAACCATGCCGGATAAATTGATTATTCCCTATACCAAAGGACAGGTGGAGACATTGGCAGCTACAGTAAATGAATGGGCTGTTTTGGTTTGCGCTTTTCCTAACCTTATTGATAATCATTATCCAAGACATCCCCTATTAAATTTTGTGGAAAGGAACTTAGTGTATTTTCCTAAGGTTACCTTTAAAAAGCCCATTAATATGGCCTTGACTGTTTTTACTGATGGCTCCAAAACTGGCAAAGGTGCCATAGTAATTCAAGGTAGGGATCCCATTTTGCTTGATTTTCGACCTGATTCCCCACAAGTCACGGAATGTATGACCGTGCTGGAAGTTTTTAAAAGATTTTCAGAACCCTTCAATTTATTTTCAGATTCTAAATATGTGGTGAATGCTGTTGCCTCATTGGAGGTGGCTGCCTTTGTTAGAAATTCAAGTACAGTTTCCAATATTTTGTGTCAAATTCAAGCATGCATTTTACAAAGAGATAATCCTTTTTTCATTGGACATATTCGGGCTCATACTTTGCTTCCAGGACCCATGTCTGAGGCCAATGATTTGGCTGACTGCCTTACCAGGTCCATGGCTTTGGTCGTCTCGGACCCTGTAGAATTAGCACGAGATTTTCATAAGCTTTGGCATGTGCCTGCCAATACCCTTAGAAAAAAATTTCATATTTCCAGACAGATAGCCAGAGAAATAGTTAAAGCCTGTTCTTCATGTGTGACCTTTTTATACCCCCCTAATGTTGGGGTCAACCCTAGAGGGCTGCAACCTAACGCGTTGTGGCAAATGGATGTTACCCATCTGCCTGATTTTGGCAAATTAAAATATTTACATGTATCAGTGGATACCTTTTCGGGCATTATTCATGCCACGCCCCTAGCGGGAGAAAAGGTAACTCATGTAAAAACACATTGCCTGGAGGCCTGGGCCGCCTGGGGAAAACCCCTACGCCTGAAGACAGACAATGGCCCGGCATATACCTCCCATGGATTTCGTGCCTTTTGTGCACAGCTCCAAGTGACCCACATTACGGGTCTTCCATACAATCCACAAGGACAAGGTATTGTGGAGAGAGCCAACAGAAATATTAAAGAAATTCTACAAAAACAAAAAGGGGGAATAGCTGAATCTGCTTCTCCCAGGGAAAGAATCTCCCTTGCTCTCTTCACACTTAACTTTTTAAACCTGAATGAGTCGGGTACTGCAGCAGCTGAAAAGCATGCAGCAGGCCCTATGGAACAAAAGGAATATGTGAAGTGGAAAGATGTATTGGATAACAAATGGTATGGACCGGATCTTGTGTTGGCAAGATCCAGGGGAGCTGTATGTGTTTTTCCACAGGGCCAAGAGGCTCCGCTTTGGGTTCCGAGCCGACTGACACGCATGATCAAGGAAGTTCCTAAGGATGGGGCTGAGTCTCTGGAGAAAGTTCCTACAGACATCCCTGATGACATGGATCCAGTGGAAGGCGGAGCACTGAAGGGGAATCCTGTCAGCCTTCCCAAAGGCGATGCCTGTTCGGCATGATGCCACAGTTCTCCCCAGATTTTAACCTTTTAGGAGAAGCACGTAACTTTACAGAGAAAGGGTCCCTGTGCTTTCAGTTGCGTGGGCATGTTTTTTTGGCAAGCTGCCTGGGTGGCCGTGTGTTGTGCCTGTGGTTGGTTTGCTGCCTTCGAGCCCAGACCAATAGGGATAAGGCTATATGGGAATAAAGTTATAATCTCTCAGGCATTAGCTACTCTGGAGTGTGGCTCCTTCCCCCAGATATGGTTGTCAGCACTAAGAGACGCTTAGGGCTTCCATCCTGCACAGCCTTGGCACCCCATGGGATCTGTTGATCCATTGCACTTGGGTAGGTGTGCGGATGTAGGCTCCTTCTGCACAGCCTTTGCACCCCATGGGATCTGTCGATCCATTGCACTTGGGTAGGTGTGCGGATGTAGACTCCTGCGACACAGCCTTTGCACCCCCGGGGTTTCTCGAATACCCATTGCACAGGGGAAGGTGTGTCCATGGAAAATATCTTCCATCCTCGATCGACCAACACATCATGAGGTGGGGGTCAGATTGGATGACGTTAGTCCTGTGCTCATTGCTTACAAACAATAAGGGGGAACTGTAGTGAGCCGGACAGGATCGCCATTACAAGATGGCGCCGACACCCTGTCTTGTTTGTTACAAACAACTCCATATTTGGCTATTCCACTGAGAGCTGCGCTTCCCAGCTTCCCGCATGCGCGGTGGATGTAGATTCTTGAGCCTATCCCGATGCGGTCTGGTGTCAGCTGTTGGTGGCAGCCAATCACAGGGCGACCCGTGTGCCAATTCCCTATTTAAGCGGCTGCCTAAGTGCACCCCCTTCCCTTCGCTTCCTACTCCCCCTTCGCTTCCTGCTTCCCCTTCGCTTCCTGCTGCCTCTCCCCTGTGCTCCCTGCCCCTTTGCTCCCTGTCCCTCGTTTTCCTGCCCCCTCGTTCCTTGCCCCCCATCAATCAAGGGCACTCCAGTAAAGCGTGATCTGAGTGGAATCCTGGTGTGGTGGTCGTTCTTCCGTCACCGGTCAAGAAGTCCGCCGCAGATATGCTTCCAGCCTCTAATCCCAGGATGTGGGAAGCGGAGACGGGAAACTTCTGGAGCAAGCTGCCTAGCCAGACTAGCTGTCCAGAGAACTCTAGGTTCTGTGAGAGACCCTCCTTCTGCATAAGGTGAGTGATCAAGAATACCAACCTGGGTCAGCCTTGGGCCCCCATACATGCACATGTGAGCATGTGAGCTCCACGTATGTGAGCATGCATACATGCACAGGCGCCACACTCATGGTAAAAGTGCTTCATTCATTCATTCATTCAACAGAAACTTGCCTTTTGTTTTTAAATTATATTATTTTGTGTGTGTACATACACGTGCATGCCATAGCACACGAACGGAGGTCGGGGACAGCTCGAGGAAGTCGGCTCTCTCCTTCTACCATATGGGCCCAAAGGATTGAACTGAAATCTGAAATTGGGCTAAAGGCTGTAGCAGTGAGGAGTAAAGAGGAAGTTTATAACAACCAGATTTAGTACAACACTAGGAGAAAATTTGGAGGACATACATAATTTGGCTCCTAATCCAGAGGATAGGGATGCTCTCATAAGGCTAACTTTGGATGCAAACCCAGGCCCTGTAACTTCCATCTCTGTTCTTTCAGTTTCAGACATCTCTGGACTGCCACGTCTAGCCACTCAACAACTACGGGCAAAGGCGGGGCCCTGCAGCTGCAGTACAGCAGCCTGGGCGGCAGTGGGCGCGCCGACATACGCTAGGGCCGCTCTGGCCCGGCCCTTCTCAGTGGCCGCGGAAGGTGACGTGGACACGGAAGTGGTCGTCGTCGCGGCGGCACCGGTGGGATCAGGGCCCGGGGCTGTGAGTGTGGCGGGCGAGCGGACGGGCAGCGGAGGCCTCGCAGCGGCTGCGGCGGCGGCTCAAGGCGCAGGCGTGGTCCGTTGGGTGCGAATCCGCTGAGTCCACGAGCAGCTTCTCAGCCCTCTCCCCTGCCCGTCGGAACCCGGGAACAAGGACCCGCTTAGCCGGCGTCACCATGACCAAGGCCGGCAGCAAGGGCGGGAACCTCCGCGACAAGCTGGACGGCAATGAGCTGGACCTGAGCCTCAGCGACCTGAATGAGGTCCCCGTGAAGGAGCTGGTCAGTACGACCCCACGAGCCCCGGGAGCCCACTTATACTCCTGACGCCTGCCCTACGCGGGCAGGCCCCTCTCTCAAGCCTCAGTTTCCCGATCCTTAAAAAACTAGGTCTCCGGGGAGGCTGCGATCGGCCCCAGTGTTCTTACTGCGGTGTACACGTGTCACTTTGGCACAGTTCCAGAAGATAGGGACCCTCTACCTACCCGACCCTGGGCTTCTTAGGGGCCAGGAGTGAATTTACCCTCGTTTCGGAAGCTCTCACAACGTCCAGCATCCTGCTGGGTCTTAAAATGAGAACCTGCGGTTGCTGGATGTGTTCGAGGATGAATGAATGACCTGGTCCTGGGAAGTAGGCCTTCAGATAGACCTGGGTGTGGCGCCGAACCCAGCTTCTCTAAGAAGCCTGCAATCCCAGCTGGCTGTCGTACCCCGGAAGCTGCCCTCCCTGAAGAAAGTGAAATCTCTCCGAAGGACTGACAAGGTCTCATCCCAGCTGCGCTGAAACTGTCGTGTATCGCACTTCACCCTCCATCCTCCTCCACCCCAACCCCTATTATTCCGGAGTCTGAGGCCCTGGGGACATCACACACCTAGTTGGTTGCCAATATGGAGCTATATCCTCCATCCGTGGGTTTCCTACTCTGTGCTCCCTAGCCCTAAAGTCTCCTGTTGGCTTCACTTTGGATGGCCACACCTTCATTATTGCCGTTAAGGGGCTACCTTTGCCCCTGTCATTTGGCCTAGTCGTCCTTCCACTGTGGCTGTGTAATATGATGGTTTGAATGACCTGCCCAGTTCATATCACAGCTCCATTGCTCAATAACCAAATTTCCAAGTTAACTAACCAGCCTTTATGTCTAGATTTCTTCGTTGATAAAATGGTGCTAACGGTTCCTGTCTCCTACGTTTATGAGTATTAAAATCAATGTCAAATACTTGGAAGGTAGCAAATACTGATAGATGTAGTTGGTGGTTTCCACTCTATGGTATCCAAAAGTTTTTTAGGTGGTCATTTGGACATTCAGGTTGACCTAGGATCCTTAACTGAATATTTGGTTCCTTTCCCACTCTCGGAAGAGGGCCAGACTTATGTGAGCCTGGCCCTAGGACATCCCTCTGAAACCATTTCCTCCAGGCATGTGGTCATTACAGCATTCTCCTTAGGGGAAGAGAGGGCCAGTTTTGCAGAGCTGCTCTTGCCCTGGACACATTTGGGAAGTAGAGACAGGCTGTGAGGGCCTTGCCCTCACTCTGGTGCTCCTTAGCCAGAGCCCTCCCCAGAGAAGGCACTCAGTACCGATACTGTTGGTGGATAGATGACTGAATGAGAAAATAAAATTGTGGAGCTTTATTAGATCCCGTTCCTGCCCTGAAACCTAATAGCAGGCACCAGAGGAAAATTCTCAAGTGCCCTGGGGTTTTTGAAGGATCAGTTTTCTCTGGGACATTCTATGGACAAATCCCTCTTTTGCAGTCCTCCCTGAATCCTGGTTGACTGGCATTTTTCTTCTTACCCCCAAGAACATTATACTTTCACACCTTTCCCTCCTGGGGTCTCACTCTGACCCCGGGCTAGTCTTCTATTTGACATCCCCTTGCCTTCCAAATCCTGGAATTACAGGCATGCGCCGTCCTGCCCACCCCTATCTATCTATCTATCTATCTATCTATCTATCTATCTATCTATCTATCTATCCATCCATCTATCTATCTATCTATGGGCCTTGCTAAGTGTGGAAACATTCTCTGGAAAATGCTTCATTAGCAGATGTCACTGAATCATTCCAGTTGTTGGTTTGACTTGTTTTTCTCTTCTTTTTAGGCTGCACTCCCAAAGGCCACTGTATTGGATTTGTCCTGCAATAAACTGAGCACTCTTCCGGTAAGTCTGGCAAACACCAGTGAATCCTGGAGCCCTAAATGTTCCTCATGTTGCTGGGAGTGAGGGGTGGCATAAAGTGTAATTTCAGGAAAGGTCTACAGACAGGGTCCCGCTAAATCTGAGGGTATTGGTGGGGACCGGTGGAGGAGGGTGGTTTGCCTCAGAAGTACATTCTTTCGAACAGCAGGAGAGGCAGGCTATAGGAAGTCAAGTCAGCAGGATGCTGCTGAATCACTTACGGGGCTCATCTTTTTTCTGCTTTATTTTAGTCTTTGACAAAAGTATTTTACTGCTCTTGCATAAAGGAGATAGAGACCACTGTGTCAGTTTGCTCTGTGTTCTATGGGAAAAAAGTGAATTTGCATCTTGATTTGTTTTGTGACAAGGTCCTAGATAGCCCAGGCTGGCCTTGAAACTCCTGACCTTGCTGCTTCCACCTCCTGAGTGTTGGGACTGTTGGTCTGTACCACCGTGTCTGACTTGTTTTGCGGTTTGTTTTGAGATTATATAAACTGTGTTGTGCAGCCTGGCTTCAAATCAGTGGCAGTCCTCTCATGTTAGCTTCCCAAGAGCTGGGATTTCAGGTCCCAGCACCATGCTGGGTGTACACATCTTTTGATGAGGTTTGATGAGACTCTCCTGCCTTTATCCCCCAAACCTGGACTTGAATTACTTGAGACTTGCTTTCCTTGTTATGAACATACCCAATGTATATCAGGTCCTTTTGATGCTTTTGGTTTTTGGAGTCTTTTTTTGCATAGAAAACAATATGTCATTATAACACTTTGTACATATATAATTGTATCCTGCTCAGATGCCCACTCCCCCACTCTTCTCCCATCATTCCTCATGGTTTGATTTTTCTCACAACTTCTTCCAGTTCTCATTTTTCTGGAGACAGGGTTTCTCTGTGTACCCCAGGCTAGCCTCAGGCTCCTGAGTGCTGGGATTATTGGTATAACGGCACCCTGCTGTTACTTCACCCGTGTAGGCATTGATTCCTTCAGCCTCTCCTCTCCTGAGCAATGGCCTCCTCCTCTGTCGCGGTGCTCCTTTGTCGTCAGGCCGTTCCTTGCTGTCAGATGCCTCTTGCATCCTGTACCGTGGCCAGTCATACCTTGCTGGATTCTAGGGTACCCTCTTGTTGGCTCGGTCAGAAGTTAGCCGTTTCTTCATCGGATCATTAGTCAGTCCCTCTCAGTGTTCTCTTGGGCTTCTCTTATTGTCAACAGCATCTTCTTCCCATAGCTCATTAAAAATGGCTTCTGTTCCAGGAGGTATTGTATATCTAATTAAAGAAGGGTAGCAGCTCCTGGCAGCGTCACACCTGCTACCCACTGTGCCCGGCAGTCACTCAGCACCCGAGTGCACTCTTGAATCTGAGTCTGTCCCGTTGTCTGTCCTAAGAACTTTGCTTTGACTGTACAACATGAACCCCTTGGTGTTTATGAGTCCTCACAGAGCACCAACAGTGCTCGTTAGCCGAGTTGTAATGCCACTGTCAGATGGATGCTTAGCAAAGGTTAGTGTCAGGGACTAAGAATGAGCCTGGTTTGAATAGGACAGGTCCTAGGCATTGAGTTGCTTACCCTAAAACACATTAAGACCTGTTCAAAGTTACTGTGCTAGGTGTCACAAGAAATAGAGGCTAAAACTTAGTACTCAAGTATTGGCCATGTTTATAAAAAACAGGTGTGTATATGTGTGTTTCTTTTCTTGTAGAAGGATCTTGAGGATGGGAATTGAACCCATGGCCCCGTGGATAAGCTATGCACAGCTTTTGTGTGTATAGTGCTGGGAGGTAGACTTCGGGCGTTGCGTATGCTGGGCAAGCGCTCAACCACTGAGCTATCCCTGTGTTCCAATTTGTTGTTTGAGATGAGGTTTTGTTCTTCTGCCCAGACTAGCTTCCAACTGTGCCAGCCTCCCAAGTAGCTAGGAGTACAAGTTTGTCCTACAATGTCCAGTGAGAAATCTTATGAAAGATGGAGACAGGACATCATGGGAGGACAGGAAAAGCCCTGTATCACCTAGCAGCGGTGTAGAATAGGAGCTAATCAACAAGATGGGGAAAAAACAGCATATTATTTTTTGGTGTTTTGAGACAGTTTTTCTGTGTAACAGCCTTGGCTGTCCTGGAACTCACTCTGTAAACCAGACTGGCCTCAGACTCACAGAGATCCTCCTGCCTCTGCTTCCCGAGTGGGTTATATGTGTTTCTAATGCTGGTTTTGTGCTAATGCTGTCCTATAAGCTTGTCTAGGTAACTACTGTAATAGCAGTGTTCTTTCCGTTCCTTGTCATTTGGAGAGAAGTGGTACAAAGGTTGGGATTTACACAGGATACTCTTGACCTGGGGGTTCCTACACCTTTATATCAAAGTTTGTGAGCCTGACCTGGGGGTTCCTACACCTTTATATCAAAGTTTATGAGCCTGACTTGGGGTTCCTACACCTTTATATCAAAGTTTGTGAGCCCTGGGCCTGTCTTTTTTCTCCGGGTCCTAGTCGGATTTCTGTGGCCTCACACACCTGGTGAAGTTGGACCTCAGCAAGAACAAGCTGCAGCAGCTGCCCGCAGACTTTGGCCGCCTGGTCAACCTTCAGCATTTGGATCTCCTCAACAACAGGCTGGTCACCCTGCCTGTCAGCTTTGCTCAGCTCAAGGTAAAGGCACCGAGGTTGCCCAGCCAAGTGTGACCAAGGGCTCAGGGACTAGGGGAGCATAGCCCTGAGCAGGGGAGGGGACCAGAAATGGCCTGCTCAACTGACTGTTCTCTGAGGTGGAACATAGAGTTTTATTCTAGCTCCTTTTATTCCACTTTGAGGTACTGTGTGGAAACTCAGGCTTAGCCAGTCCCTTTTCCCATCTCTGTAGAATCTGAAGTGGCTGGATCTGAAAGACAATCCCCTGGATCCTGTCCTGGCCAAGGTGGCAGGAGATTGCTTGGATGAGAAACAATGTAAGCAGTGTGCAAACAAGGTAAGCATGAAGCTCCCAGGGGCCTTGCTCACATTCTCGCCTGGGACTTGACTCTCTCTCTTCTTGTTTACCCTCCCAGGGTACCAATAGTGCTGTATTATTAAAGCACCCAGGTCTCAGTGAGATGAGCCTGACACGCAGAGGTCTGTGTTGCTGTAGTTACCTAATATTTATTATTATTTAAAAAGACTTATGTATGTGTGCCTGCATGAGTATGTGTACCATATACTTGCAGGTGCTCACATAGGCCATAGAGGGTATTGGACCTAGAGTTACAAGCAGTTATGAGCTGCCTGTAATAGATGCTGGGAACTGAAGCCAGCTCCTGCAAGAGCAGCAAGTGCTCCTACCCACTCAGCTAGGCCTGGTGCATTTCTTTTTACAAGTAGTAGGGCCATCTTTTCTACTACATACAGTCCTTCTTCAGAAACCACTCATGCTCCAGTCTGACATTATGTTTATTTATATTAGTTTATTTTTTAAATGTTATCTTTTTTTAAGGATTTGTTTTTGTTTTATGTGTACATGTACATGCATATATACGTACCACATTGGAGGCCTGGTACCTGAAGAGCCTGCAGAAGGTATTGGGTTCCCCGGCATTGACCTTGAAGCCAGTTGTAAGATGCCTGAATTAGATGCTGGGAACTGAACCCTGCTCCTCTGCAAGAGTAACAAGCGGTCTTAACTATTGAGCCATCTCGCCAGCCTCTTAAATCCATGCATTTGTGGATGGTGGCCAGAGGATAATATTGGTTACATCCTCATGAATGCTGTTCACATCTTTTGAGAAGGGGTCTGTCAGTGACCAATTAGGCAAGATTATCTGGCCAGTGAGAACCAGAGATCCTCTTGTTCCCACTTCAGTAGCACTGGGATTACAAGTGTGTGCTACTAGGTGTTTTTACGTGAGTGCTGAGGATCAAACTGAGGGCCACATGCTTATAGTCAAGGGATTTTTTGTTTGTTTGTTTTTTTCTAACTAAACCATCTCTCAACTTGAAGAGTTGTTTTACTAGGACATAGTAACTCTGTCCTAGTTACTAAAACATGGCTTTATTAGGGTTAAAGCCATGACCTTTCTGAGGCAGCATTATAACCAGTAAAAAAGTCAAGATTGAAGGCCAGCAATTGGGTAAAGGCTCTTACCATCAAGCCTGATGACCATCACTAGGACCCACATGATGGAGGGAAAGAACTGACTCCCCTGGGTGGTCCTCTGACCTCCACGTGTACACCACCCCCTTGGCACATGCATGTCCCCTCTCTTCCCCTCACAAAATAAATAAACCTTTTGAAAGGGGGTTAAGAGGCTGGAGAGAGACTGAGATGACTGAGCAGTTAAGAGCACATGCTGGTCTTTCAGAACATTCAAGTTTGATTTTTAGCATCCACATTGGCTACTCGAGGAGTATCTGATACCTCTGGTCTCCTTAGGCACCTACTCTTTCTCCCTCCCTTCTGTCTGTCTCTCTCTCTCTCTCTCTCTCTCTCTCTCTCTCTCTCTCTCTGTATCTATCTCTATCTCACACACACACTTATTTTTCCCCAAGGTGGTTTCTCTATGCAGCCTTGGCTGTCCTGGAATTCACTATGTAGAGCAGGATGATCTCGAACTCATAGAGATCCGCCTGCCTCTGCTTCCCAAGTGCTGGGATTAAAGATGTGTACCACCACTGCCCGGCTTTGAATCTTTTGAAAAGGGGGTTAAGGTTTAGAAGTTTGTAGCTATAGATAGACATGTCCTGACAAGAGAGTGAGGAAGAAGGGGCATTTGTGCAAGGCTGCCCTTTCTGGTGACCAGGTTCCTTGATGATACCTTATCTTGCTCATTAGGAGCAGTGCTGTACCCTCAGTCATGCCCACTCTGCTAGGGGAACAGATTGCTGCTTCCGCAGCTGAGCACCAAATGGTTTGCCATGTCTGGATGCTGTGGGAGCAAGACAAACTTAGCCTTACCTCAGCTAATATAAGCTAAATGTGTGTGAGGGGTTCCTCTGAGCCTCAAAAGCAATGGCCTTTCCCCCTTAACTACTCAGGGTTTATATAATCTCACCATGATTGTTACAAGAAAGCAAGCTCAGAAGTAAGAACCAACCAGGCAAGGCAGCATAGGAAATCCTGTTGTGAAAACTTGGTGGGACCCTGGGAAGTGGGTGTTTCCCTTTTGTCTGACCTGTGATATCTCAGGGTACACGCACCAGTCATCTCCATTCAGCAGATACTGTTAGACTGTATGGAACCAGTCTCTCCAGAGGGGACTGTGGTAGGGTGCTTGCCTAGTGTGCTAGTGAGCTCTCTGGGACAGCATAAAACCAAGCCTGGTGGCCTAAGGCCATAATCCCAGCACTTGTGATGAGGCAGGAGGACAAATTCCACATCATTCTTGGCTATGTAGTGTGTTTGAAGCCAGCCTGAATGACACTTATTGATAATTCATAGCTTATGACCACAGAAGTAGCCTGTATTTAGTGCAGAGGCCCCTTCTGGTCATATATTTCTTCCGGACATGTTCCAGGTAGCACAGTGCATTATAGATGTGGTAATTAAAGCCACAGTCCTTGGTAGCACAGGCACTACTGCCTCTAGCTGCAGCACCTTCAGGCATTGTAGAGGAGTAGTTTGGCAAGTCAGAATAAGGTCAAAAGTTTCTAGAAAAGCATCTGTCCCTAGGAAGTTACCTTAGGGCATTCTCTCTCATTTCTGAGCTGCCTGTGTTAACAGATAATTTCTGATGGGACCTTGGAGCCAGGGTAAGAATGGACATGTCATAGCCAGCCACACACCTGCTGAAGCCAACTGTACACTTCTTACTTAGTATCCAGTTTGGAGTGAGACAGGAGCTTTGGACACTTTTGGACTCTGCTCACCATCATGTTCACCCATCTTCCAGTGCCTGCAGTTCTTTGTTGGGCTGTGATTTTTATAAATTGGATTCCCTTGAGAGGTACTGATAGGTCCAAGTCCTGGGTTAGCAGTTTGTGGCTTCAAACCAGGCTATGGAACCCCTCTTGTGATGAGTGTGTGTGTGTGTGCGTGCTTGAGGTTGCCAAGAACTAGGTGAGGCTTGAATGCTCAGATCTGTCCTCTGCTGTCTTACTTTAGAATAGATCAGTTTTCCTGTTGCTCCTTATGTCCACAGTGAAGATGGTGTGATTCAGCCGCAGTGTGTATTGAATCCCATCATGCTGCAGATGATGCCAAGTGGCCAGAGCAGGTTACTATAGTAGGTCAGAGAAACTTACGTTATCTCTGGCTTCCAGATCAGAAAATTGGCTTAAAAGAGCCAAATTGCTTGCTGAGATCACACAGAGTGATAGAATTTGGATTGCCAGAGGCTCTGAGTTACACTCAATGGAACACCAGCTTCTAAAAATTATAGGAACTTAAAAAACATGAAACAAAAAGCTGGGTGGTGGTGGCACATGCCTTTAATCCCAGCACTCAGAGGCAGGGACAGGTGAATCTTTGTGAGTTTGAGACCAGCCTTAGCTACAGAGTGAGTTCCAGGACAGGGACAGACAAAGGATGTGTAGAGAAACCTTGCCTTGGAAAAAAAAAAATCACAGGACTGAGAGGGAGAGGTAGCTCAGTAAATAGAGCATGTGTTTAGCATGTAGAAGCCCTATAAAAACAAACAGAAAAGATGAAAGGAATTTGGTTCCTCCTCCTGTGTCCACAGTGAGAACATTTGTGACTCTTTTGGGTAGTGGTCATTCATGAGTTGATCCTGAGAATTTGGAGCCCTGGGTACTGATTACAGGTGGGTGATATTTGGGCCTTTCTCTTAAAGCTGTCTTCTCCTTAGTGGGTCAGTACTCAGGTCTCAGTTTCTTACTTTCTGCGGTGCGCCCTGGGCACATCAGTTTGTCTTGATTTTTGCCCTTTTGTCATAGAAATTCCGTCATGGGTATCCATTGCCTCCAATCTGTCATACCTAGCAACTTGCTAGGAACAAGCAAGTGTTCCTGCCAGTGACTTAGCTGGTGTGCTAGCTCATGCCTGTCAGGACTGCCATACATGCGGGGCCAGGCTGGGATACTGATCACTACTTTATTTCAAGAAATTGAAACCAGGGGGCTGGAGAGATGGCTCAGTGGTTAAGAACATTGCCTGCTCTTCCAAAGGTCCTGAGTTCAATTCCCAGCAACCATATGGTGGCTCACAACCATCTGTAATGAGGTCTGGTGCCCTCTTCTAGCCTGGAGACATACACACAGACAGAATATTGTATACATAATAAATAAATAAATATTAAAAAAAAAGAAAGAAAGAAAAAAGAAACTGAAACCAAAGCCAGAGGGAATTACAGCATATGAACAGGAGCAGAAGGAGAAGGGTCAGGGGAGCATGTTCAAAGGAATGCTGTCTCCCTGGGGATAACCGGGAGCCACTGGGTGGATGATGTGAACTTGTCCCTGTGAGCGTGATGGGAATGACAGAACTTTTCATAGATTCTAGTTGGTGTTCCTTTTTCCTGGAAAGTTTTTTCTGGCAGTCTTAATGAACTGGAGTCACGTGACTCTTCTGCGATGAAGTATTTAAGATATAAAGATAGAATTATCTCCCCTGGTCCTGTCCCACCTTCAGGGCCCCTGATAGTCCAGGATCCTGACATGAACAGTCTCTTTCCTGAGACCTGAACGGCATGAGAACATGAGCTGTGAGGAGTAGCTCAGAGCCTCTTCTCTCCTGCAGGTCTTACAGCACATGAAGGCCGTGCAGGCGGATCAGGAACGGGAGCGGCAGCGCCGGCTGGAAGTAGAGCGAGGTGGGTGGCCATCCTTCTCCTCTTCCCTTTCCTTAATCAGCCAGCAGTCTTAGGTTTCCGGAACAGGATCTGTAGGAGGGTGCGAAGAGTGTGTGTATGTGGAGGCCTGGGCAGGGGGCACACAGGACGGGACAGTATATTGGCATCATGTTATCTGATGCCTTTCTCCATCCAGACCTCTCTGCAGGGCTCCACAGCCAGCAAGCAACTACTAATGTCTCTGCTTTGAGTTGGCCATCCTCTGATGGTAAAAAGGCACCTTCAGCATAGCTGGAGCTGGGCACATGGATGCATACCTATAATCTCACTATTTGGGAAGCCTGGGCTACAAAACAAGACCCTCATCTTAAAAAGCAAAATCCAAAATAAAGAACCAATGAAGTAAATACCAAAATTTCCCCACTACCTCTCAGCTCAGGATCTTTTTGAAACATAGATCAGATACTGCTACGGTGTGCTTAAAACTCTTTCTTGGCTTTCCACTGAATCTAGAGTGGCATCCCAAGTTAGTGGGGTGGCAGCCTCATCCTCCACACAGGCGAGCATGCCATTAAATTAGCTTGTGCGCACTTTCTTTGGCAGCACATAGACTACAACTTAGCCATTGCTTTTCCTGGACACATTAACTATAGTTCCAGGATGTTCAGAGTTATATAGAGAGACCCTGTATGAAACCAAACCAACCAAACAAACAAACAAACAAACAAACAAAAAAACCCAAACCAACTCCAGCAGCAAAAACAAAAAAAGGCAGTGAATGAGTGGAGGTAAGGCAGGTGGAGGCAGGTCTGTGAGGAGTTAGGAGTAGGGTGAATGTGATCTAAATACTTTGTATGAAATTATGAAGGAATTAATAAAAAATCACGGATTTATTTATTATGGGGTCCCTCAAACTCACAAAGATTTGCCTGCTCTGTCTCTGGAATGCTAGGATTAAAGTTAGGTGCCACCACACCTGTTCTAAAAATAGTATTTTTCAAAGATAGCAAGCAGGCTGGAGAAATGGCTCAGTGGTAGCAAGCACTGGCTGCCCTACTCAGGGAGCTGAGTTTCATTCCCAGCTCCCTGGGGTGGCTCAGAGCCATCTGTTATGTGGTTCCAGGGAACTTGACACCCTCTGGCTTCCACAAGCATTGTATGCACATGGTACACATGCATATGAAACTAAAACTAATCCTTAAAGAAAGAAAACAATGCAGCCATTAGAACGTGCCTGTCTTTTCCCCTCTGCATCTCAGCACTCTGATCTTGGCTGGCTGACTTGTAAGCTGCAGTGCGAGAAAGGACGTGCACAGTATTGACTACTGGCAGTTCCTGAGCTCACCGTACGGGAGTTACAGCTCTGCTTGCTATATGCATAGCTGCCGTGGCAACACAACTCACTCCTGCTTTTCCACTCCTTGCCAGCACCAGGTCCCTAGAGGCTGGGTGTGGTCTGCTCTTGGCATTCTCTGTGCCCAGCTGGACACTGGTTGTTTGCATGAAAAGGAGCTACTGTCCCGATGGTACAACTGTTCAGCTCCACTATGGATCCCCTAGGCTTTCAAGCCTTAAAAGGGCACTTAACCACCATTTTGTGGTATTCTGACTTTAGAAACATGTATTTTAGGCTTCTAAATCACTAATTTGAAAATGCATTTTTAGAACCAATAATTTGGAAGTGGGATACCTCATGAACTGTAAAGTCAACCTGAGCAAATCTTGTGTTGAGTTGATTCTTTCTGAATTAAGCTGGTGTAATTTTAGAAAAAGATTGCACTATAACCCTGACATGAGCTCCCCTCACCGTCTTCCTCTCTGTTCACGTTCATCCCACAGAATCAATATCTCCATTCTATCTTCTCTTTATAACCAGGAGGTTCAGCCCTCTGTGCACTTTGGTTCTTTTGGGGGAGGGAAGGTGTTCTCCAGGCTGGTTTTAAAACTCCCAGGCTTACAGTCGCCTACCCTCAGCCTTTTGACAACTTAGTTATTTACTCTGTGTGCCCACAGTATACATACAGTGGTAAGAGAACAACTTGTGGGAGTCTGTTCCCTCCTGTGTGGGACCTAGGGATAAAACCAGGTCATCAGGGGTTGGAGAGATGGCTCAGCAGTTAGCACTGGCTGCTCTTCCAGAGGTCCTGAGTTCAGTTCCCAGCAACTACATGGTAGTTCACAGCCATCTATAGTAGGATCTGATGCCCTCTTCTGGCATGCAGGCAGAACACTATATACATAATAAATAAATGAATATCTTTAAAAAAAAAAAACCCTCAGATCATCAGGCTTCATGGCAGGTGCCTACTGAGCCATCCTGTCTGTCCACCCATACCTTTCTTAGATTACCCTTGTAATACTCCCTAATTTTTCTATTGCTTGTAGCCAGTATTCAGTAATAAGACTCAGTAAACCCTGAGAGAAACTTTGGTTTTTCGAGATGTGATTTCTCTGTAGCTTTGGAGCCTGTACTGGAACTAGCTCTTATAGAGCTGGCTGACTCTGAACTCACAGAGATCCACCTGCCTCTGCCTCCTGAGTGCTGGGATTAAAGGCGCGCACCACCACTACCAGGCTTTTTTGTTTGTTTGTTTGTTTTTTTAGAGATAGAGTTTCTCTGTGTAGTCTTGGCTGTCCTAGAATTCACACTGTAGACCAAGCTGGCCCTGAACTCACAGAGACCTGCTTGCTTCTGCCTCCTGAGTGCTGGGATTAAAGGCATGCACCACCACCACCTGGTGAAACTTCATTTTTAAGGGTAACTTCCTTGACCCAGGCTGGTTTTCAACTCATTTAGCCGAGAGTAGCCTGGACCAGGCGATCCTCTGCCTCAGCTTCCTGAGTGCTGGGAGTACATTTTTCATAGATTCTCCCTTGATAGCCGAGTCTAGCCTGAAACTCAATCTTACACACCCCTCAGCATCTCTCCTACCCTAAGTGCTGGGATTACAGACCTGTGCTACTGTACCTGGATTCTCTGTTTCTGTGTGGCCCATAAAAGAAAAGGCAGATGAATCCACTTTAATCGCTCGCGTAGACAGCTGCTGGGGGTTGTGTGAGAGGAGTCATGTTTTGAATGCAAACTGTTGCAGAGGCAGAAAAGAAGCGGGAGGCCAAGCAGCAAGCTAAGGAAGCAAAGGAGCGCGAGTTGCGAAAGCGGGAGAAGGCAGAGGAGAAGGAGCGCCGACGGAAGGAGTACGATGCCCAGAAAGCTTCCAAGAAGGAGCAGGAGAAGAAGCCCAAGAAGGAAACAAATCAGGCCCCAAGTAGGTTTGCTTTCTGTTAGCAGCATGCAGGGGCGGAGTGGTGGTTTGTGTCCCTGAGCTTATTCTTCCTTGCCTTGAGCAAGACACCTAATGTCAATACTACTTGTTTGCTAAAGATAGGGGCTCTGCCTGTTTGCCAGCAGGTGAAGAGTAAGTGAGAAAAACACTTAAAGTTGCTGCCTAAATTGGGCACGGTGGTACTTGGGAGGTGGAGGTGGGAGGGTCACTGCACTCAAGGCTAGCTTGGTCCGCACAGTCAAGTTCCAGGACAGCTGGAGTGATGGAGTGAGACCCTGTTTCCAAACAAACAGGAACTCCCCCCCCTTTTTTTTTTTTGCCTAAAATTCTCAAGATATTTCTCATTAGAAATTGATGTGTGAAGCTGGGCATGTTGACACGTTTGTACCTTAACAAGTAAGGTTAACTTAGGCAAGTCGAGGTAGGAGGGTTGTTAAGTTTGAGCCTATGCTGTGTGTGTGTGATCTTAGAACAGCCGCCACACATGATCGTCCCGGGAGTGGTCACATTTATAATGTGGTATGTGTTTACCTTCTGAGCTTGTCTCTTTTTAGAGGGTGGATGAGGTTTGAAATAGGGTTTCTTCACATAGCCCAGACTGCCCTGGAACTCAGTTTGTTGACCAGGTTGTTGACCTTGAACCTGGAGATCCACCTGTCTCTGCCTCCCAAGGCTGGGATTAAAGCCCGTTAGCACCGTGGCCCGGCTCCTGAACTTGTCTTTTAGAAAAAGGTCTTGAAGTGTAGCCTAGGCTAGCTTTGAGTTTGTGATCCTCCTGTCTGAGCTCCCAGAGTGTTAACATTCCAGGCATGAGCTACCACCCTGGCCGATCTTTTTTTCTTTTTATAGAGACTGGCATTATTTTGCCAGACCTTGTGCAGTTTTTCCTTTGGAGACAGCGGCACTATAGCCCAGAGTGTCGTCAAACTTCTCGTAATGCTTCAGGCTCCTGAGTGCTGGGATTACAGACCTGTGCCCCAGTATATACTAGTTTATACTTTTTATGTAACAGTGACATTTTTGATATTAGTAATTTGGACCCACCCCCCTAAGTGGGTGGCGGTCTACCCTTTTTGAACACCCCTAATGAGCTTCCTATGCTCCCGAGGACCCCAGATCATCTCCCTGTTCCAAAGAGAATGGAAGACCCTGGGAACTGAGCTGCAGAAGGCAACAGAATGAATCCCATTGTATATAGCGCTTAGAGACCTTGGGGAAGACTGCATTTGCATCTCTGAATAGCAGGGGATTTTGCTCTCATTTCTAAAACATCTGCTAGGACTTAAGAAGGGAGTGGATCTGCATGGATTCTAGAATTGCGCTCTACAAACTGGCTTATTTTGTCCCTCCAGAATCTAAATCTGGCTCTCGCCCTCGCAAGCCACCACCCCGAAAACACACTCGCTCCTGGGTTGTGTTGAAGGTGTTGCTGCTGCTGCTGTTGCTGTGTGTGACAGGAGGGCTGGTTGCATGCCGGCTGACAGGGCTGCAGCAGCAACCCCTCTGCAACAGCGTGAACACCATCTACGACAATGCCGTCCAGGGCCTGCGTCATCACGAGATCCTCCAGTGGGTCCTCCAGACCGACTCCCAGCAGTGAGCTTGTCCTCAGCACCTCTGCCTCCCAGCCTTGGAGCTTGGATTCCTATGGAATTGGGTTCTGCTGGACACAACCTCTTTTTAGCGTCAGACCTACCTGCCATCATCAAATGGCTGCTGATTGGTACTTGCGATCTCCCCTTTATAGGACGTCTTTGTTCCTAGTCAGGGTTCCCTGGTGGAATGAGGAGAAATGGAGAGGGGAGGACGAGTTACCTGCATGCCTAAAGGGGTAGGCTTGGGGCGGGGAGGGAGAAGACATAGGCTTTTCTAATTACACAAGGCTGTGTAAGGCAAGGTTCCTTTCTACTAAATGGCCAACTGTCACTACATTTATAATTTTGTATGTCACAAACCCTTTCATTCCTCCCCGGGTAACCAGGACAAATTGGAGGACAGTGTGTTACTAGGGACTAGGAATACTTGGGTAAATCTAACCTAAGCTGGAAGGGTGGAGTAAAATGTTTCCTTAAAGATCTCAGACATGTGAGCATCTTAGTAACATACAAAATGCCTGGCTGTGGAGATGACTTCTTTGCCATAGGTCCAGTGTAGCACTTGAGGCAGAGCAGGAGAGGCTGTCCATGACTTGCCCACAGTATTCTAGCTAGTCTAAAGCAGAACTCAACTCTCACTCCAGTTTTCTTCCTTTCCCTTGATGTCATTTGGCCTCCTTTACATAATACCCAAGAGAATGGACTCCCACCAGAATCGTCCCAGCCGAAGTGAGTCTTTCATAATAGACAAGTCATGCCACCCGCAAATAGATCTCCTGCTATCAGGGTCCTGGGAAGATCCTGTGGAATTTTGCCTCAGCTTAAATGGCTTCCACAAAATGGCAGCAGGCCAGTCTCCCTGCCCCAATTTAGAGCATTAACTCCCCAATGGCCTGGAAGCACAGAGGCAGATCTCTACAAAAGCTGCACCGGGACAGCTCCACCACCAGGACTCGGTGTGATGAAATACCTCAGAGGCATTTGATTTCAAAGAGGCAGGTTTAGAGTTGACTCTGGGCCTGTAACAGCAGGGAAGGAGCAGGGAAGTGGGAGCCAAAGGGAAACAGTCACATGGTGGTGCTGCATAGTGGTACATACACATATCTAAGCATTAGCACAAACCAGGGCAGCACTGCCCACCTTCCTGCTGCTACAGAAAGCATTTTTGCCCCCTTCTCCTTGTCTTCACAGCAGCTGGATGAAGGGATCAGGAACAACTGTGTCTGGTGCTTATTTGCTAAAAACTCCTGATTGCAAGTTTCTCAACTCTCCCCTAGGGACCAAGTACCCGTCAGTTCAGAGTGGAGCCCTAGTGGCCCATCTGGACAGGCCTGACACTGGAAGAAAGGCCTTTGTCTTCTCCTCCTCCAGACAGCTCTGCCGTGTAGGTCCACACCTTACTCAGAATCACTACACATTCCTTTAGTCTTCCTCCAAGCTCCAGAGCCATTAGTACAAATGCTTTATTGAGAAAAAGTATATACTACATACATGACATCATGAAAACAGGAGTCAGCCTGGACATAGTTCCCTGGCTGGTTGAGGCAGCTCCGTGGCTGAGCCTAGTCTAGCCAACCCACAGGCAAGAGTTCACTCTGACTTCGAGATTTGATGTTTATTCTTTGGATTTCTACAATTATTAAATCCGTGTCTGAGTGGTCTGCCTTTCTCCTTTGTGTTGTGAGGGTCGACTGGGGCAACGTGGGATGGTTGGTTGTCCGTGGAATCTGGTTTGCAGTAAATGCTGGTGGAGGTGGATTGTGGTGTATCACCGTCTCTGCTCCCACAAGGAGACTCCACCCCTAACTGTACCTAGGAGGTACTTTGGCCAAGGATGGGGAAATTCCCCGTTGCTGCGGACGTCAGTCAACACTGTCTAGGATGAGGTCTGGTTGTAGTGTAGTCATATGACGGTAGATCCGCCTGGATAGTTCTGGCCCGACACGGCGGGAGGTAGATGTCACACCTTCTCCACGGCGTACCTGTACGTCAGCCAGCAAATTCTGACGTTCTTGCTCAGAAAAACACCGCTGATAAGCCTGGAAGTGGCAAATGACCTTTTAACCCCATACTACCCACCCACCCATGGCCATCCCTTGGTAGTCAGGTCAATTTGAGGCAGAAGAAAATGTCCCAGACCAGATAACCCACACTGCTGACCTACATTCCTAGCCCATCAATAGAAGCTCCCTCAGGAATTCTGGAGAGTGAGGCCCCCATAGCAGTATACCTGCACCAGGAGCCGTGGGGAGGGATAGGCATCCACAATAGCGCTGGCCATTTCCAGGCTGACTCGGTTCAGCTGCTGAATCTGCCTCCTCCAGATCGCTGCAAGTCCCCTACCAGCTGGGTCCACTTTCATCCCTCCAGCCCAGTCTTTCTCCAGGCAGAAGGAAAAGCTGGTTTGATCCCGGAGCTTCCTGCAAGAGCACCATTGGGGACCTGAGTTCCTCTCCTACTTATTTGTCCCCTCAACTGTGGACTGAGTTCTCCAGTGACCTGGAGGTAGACTTAGTCTTACATCAGGCCAGTTTGCGTCTCTGTTCTCAAGCATAGTGCTGGTTGCAGGTTCCCATAAAAACTGCATTTAGTTGGGGGTGGGATGGGGCAGGAGAGGTGGTGACTCAGCAGTTAAGAGCCCTGACTGCTCTGCCAAAGTAGATTTGATTCCCAGCACTCACAGGGCAGCTCACTATTACCTGCCTCCAAACCCAAGGGCTCTGATGCCCCCCTCTGCCCTCCTTAGGCATTGCTCACACATGCAGGCAAACACCCATAAACATAAAAAGGAAAAATTGCATCTGGGGCCCAGGGGAGTAACTGAGTGGGTAAAGTGCTGCATCTGTAACCCCAGAGCTACAGGGGGGTTATGGGATATGAGACAGGATCCCTGGAATCACAGGCCAGCTAGCCCTACATATGCAGTGGCAAAGGAGTTCCTGCATTTTCAGTAAGACCTGAACCTGAGGTTATTGCCCACAGTCTCATACACGTGCATGCACACATATACACACACGCAAAAAGATTAAAAAACAACCCCTGCTTCTAGTCCTTTTCACTAGAGAAGGTAATAGTTTCTTTTCCCTGATGTTAAGGTGGGGTTGTAGGCAAAGGGGACTGAGTAATGGGCAATTTGAATACTATTTCTGGTTCTCACTTCCCGGGGGCTTCAACAGCTCAATCTCAGTTCTCCATCCCTTTAATATAATAAAGCACCTGAACAGGGTTGTCTCTGAGGTCCATGAGTTTACAGTTCTGACTAGGATCATTCAAGATCTGACCTGAATGAATCCTAGTAATCCAGCATCAACTTATACAATAGACTTGCCTCTAAGTTAAAGAGAATATTTTTAAAAAGGGCTGGAATTTAATGTGTATGAGTGTTTGCCTCCATGTATATATGTGTATTACTTACTTGTCTGGTGCCCTCACAGGCCAGAAGAGGGTCTTACAGACAGTTGTGAACTGCCATGTGGGTGCTGGGAACAGCCTGGGTCCTGTGCAAGAGCAGCAAGTGTTCTTAACCACTGAGCCATCTCTCTAGCCCCCTAGATATGAGGCTTTTGCCAAGGATCTCCAGCATAAGATAGGGTTCTGCCTAAAAATAGGCACTGGGGGCTGGAGAGATTGCTCAGAGGTTAAGAGCACTGCCTGCTCTTCTAGAGGTCCTGAGTTCAATTCCCAGCAACCACATGGTGGCTCACAACCATCTATAATGAGACCTGGTGCCCTCTTCTGTTCTGGTGGCATCCATGCAGAGAGAACACTGTATCCATAATAAATAAATAAATCTTTAAAAAAAAAAAAGGCACTGGGCTGGTGGCAGTTTAGGAGAAAGGCACATTTTCTCTGGCTCTAAGAACCAAGGGAAAAGCGAGACCTAGAGTGGAGGGCATCCTCCCAGTCACTTACTTAAAGGGAGCTTCAGCCACAGCCTTTGTAAATGCACAGGTAAAGTCAGCCAGCTCTTTCCAGCTCTGCACCATCTGAGCCTGGGCTTCTGTATGTAGCTGCAGATCCACCAATGCCTAGGAAGAGTGGAGAGACTGGTTGGAAGCCTTCTCAGTGCTCCCTGAAGCTACTCTGAACCTCTTGGCTCCATTTACCCCTCGTTCCTACTCAATCCAAGGCAGACAGAAGTGCCAGTGAGCCTCTTATTGGTCTCTGTTGGAAACCTAGTTAGACAAGAGTGAGCACTCACCTGACTCGGGCAACAGGATTTCTTTTTTTTTTTTATTGAGATATTTTTCTCTGCTCCCCTCCCTTCCTCCTCTGTCCCCTTCTACCCTCTCCCGCGATCTCCCATGCTCCCAGGCAAAAGGATTTCTTACCTCTTCCATGTCTAACCTGGACATCATGAGCCTTGTGCTAGACTCTTGTCTCTTCTGCTGCTTCTCTTTAGCCTGTTTATTTGCCATTCCTGATTTCCTTTTCCTTGGCAGATTCTGAGCCCTGGAACAGCAGCCCGAAACTAAGCCAGGCAGAAGTGTTGCCAGACTACTGACCAGCACAGCCCATGACTTGTCAGGGACACCATCTTGCAGAATGCCTTGCAGCCAGGGTGAACAAGCTCCCCCTTGATAACCCACGACCTGCCCCTTTAAGGCCTGTATCTATAGGGCATAGCCATACCTGAAGCATTTCTCCTGATCCACTATCACCAGTGACAATGCTTTCCCTGTCTTTGCTGTGACATCAGTTACAAAGCCCCGAAGTGTCTCCTTCCCTTTCTCGGTAATGCTGGTACTTCCCTGCATAAAGTGGCAGAAAGGGCATTAACACCAATTCCTTGGGAAGAGGCTGGCACCATTCTACCCCCAGCCCCGCACACCTGCTTTCCGTTGTAGACCATGGACATGAAGGCCTCTACCAGGAGCAACACCAGGACAGTCGGCTCTTCCACCCAGTCTCCTCCATCCTGCCAAAGACGAAGAACACAGTGCAGGGGAGCTCAGCGGCTGTGGTTCCTGTGGGCGAGCTGGATCTTCCGGGGGAATGGCCCTGTGTAATAGTCTTTCCTTCTTGAATGATGTCGTGGTGGCAAGAAAACCCACCTGTGGTCCAGTCCCTCCCTCCCTCGACCTCAGAGACAGAGTATGAACATGGGCAAGATGATTCGGGGGCTAAAAGTACTTGACACACAGGCTGAGGACTGTAAAGGTGGAAAGAGAGAAGTGAGATGCCATAAAGTTGTCCTCTGGCCTCCACATGCACCATGGCACACATACATGTACACAACAATAACGCATTTTTAAAGTTGGGAGTGGTGGGGAGCTGGAGAGATGGCTCAGAGGTTAAGAGCACTGACTGCTCTTCCAGAGGACCCAGGTTCAATTCAGTTTCCAGCATCCACATGGCAGCTCACAAATATTTGTAACTCTAGTTCCAGGGGATCTGACACCTTCACACCAAAGCACATTTGGAAAAAAAAAAAAAGCCAGGATTGTGGCACACACCTTTAATCCCAGCTCTCAGAGGCAGAGGTAGGCGGATCTCTGTGAGTTCAAGGCCAGCCTAGTAGAGAGTTCCAGGGCAGTCAGGGCTACACAGGGGAACCCTGTCTCAAAATTCAATTTTTTTTAAAAAAAAAAAAAGAAAGAAAAGAGAGGGCTGGAGAGATGGCCCAGTGGTTAAGAGCATTGCCTGTTCTTCCAAAGGTCCTGAGTTCAATTCCCAGCAACCACATGGTGGCTCACAACCATCTGTAATGAGGTCTGGTGCCCTCTTCTGGCCTGCAGGCAGAATATTGTATACATAATAACTAAATAAAATTTAAAAAAAAAAAGAAGAGGAGGAGGAGGAGGAGGAGGAGGAGGAGGAGGAGGAGAAGAAGAAGAAGAAGAAGAAGAAGAAGAAGAAGAAGAAGAAGAAGAAGAAGAAGAAGAAGAAGAAGAAGAAGAAGAGGAAGAAGGGATTGCCAAGCATGGTGGCAAATGCCTTTAATTTCAGCATTTGGGAGGCAGAGGCAGGTGGATCTGAGTTTAAGGCCAGCCAGGGCTACATAGAGAGACCCTATCTCAGAAAAAGGGGGTCGGGGCATTGGTGCTGTGTATATAGGCAGCTCAACAGTAGAGTGTTTGCTTAGTATACATGAAGCCCTGGGCTCCATCCCCAGCACTACCAGGGAAAAAAGGTAAAAAAGAAAACCTCAAACGGACCAAGGGCTCAGTCAAAGCCAAGGTGCTTCAGGGCCTTAACAGGGTAAAGTAACAGGGTGCTGAGGAAGGAATGGGAGCAAGACTTGCACAGTTTTCTCACGGTCCCTAGAACCCAATACACAGCAAGCAGGGTGCAGGTGGAGGAGCTCCAGGGTCTATCTAGTTCCCACCGTGAGCGTTCAACACTTTTTATCCCATTTCCCTCCCTGTGAAATGTGGAGATTTCAGCCTTCAGGACAGCTGTAACTAGAACATAAGAGATGGCAGAGTGTCTTCCAAGATAAACTGCTCTGTCAGTATAAGAGGTTTTGTTTGTTTTGAGACAAGGTCTCAATACATAATGGCCTGATCACTATACATAAACGAGGCTGAATTTCATACTCAGAGATCTACCTGTTTTTGTCTGCTAAGTGCTGGGATCAAAGGTGTGCGCCACCATGCCCAGCTATGAATATAGTTTTGCTATTAACACAAGATAAATGTGTAGGTGACTGTCCTAAGTTACAGAGAGAGGGAAACAAACATCTTAAGGCTTTGTTTTGTTTCTAAACTTCCCTCTCCCCCCAAGACAGTGTTTTTCCAGGTAACAGCCCTAGCTGTCCTGAAACTCTCGCTCTGTAGACCAGGCTGGCCTTGAACTCACGGAGAGCCACCTGCAGAGTGCTGGGATTAAAGGTGTGCGCCACCACTGCCCAGCTCATTTCTAAACCTTGAAGGGCAGAGTGGATTCACAGATAGGAGGAACAGTGGGAATGTAAGTAACACAGAGACCCCAGGATTGAGGATGACTGTGTGCTGCAAGCCTACTGGATGCTCGTGCCAGATTGTCTCACTGAGACCCTCCAACAGGGGCAAGTGATGTTCCGACTCCTCCACTCTACAACAGGCAACTGAAGCCCAAAGACGTGTGACCTGCAGAGTCCAGCAGTAGAGTCACGAGGATTTAAACACAGTTACTCTGATCCCAAAGCCCAGCTAGAGAACTAGGGATTGCACACAAATTCTCTTCCCTGTCCCACTCTGCTTAAGCTATGTCGAGACATCACGTGATCCCCAGGCTCAAGGGAAAGAGAACGAACTCTTTATTTCTCAGGGTTGCCTATAATAGTGTTGGCCCTCTCATCCTTCTGGAGTCTGCTAACCACTGCCTCACCTCATCCCTTCAGACTTGGGGACAGTGACAGCTTTGCCACTCAGTCTCAAGCAGGGGCAGTACAGCAGTTTATCCTGCAATGCTAGAGGACGAAGGGGAAGGAAAACCTTCAGCCAGAAGCTCATACCTCTTCCAGCTCTGTCTTCCTCCTCCAAGTGATACTTCGAGGCACGGCCTGGGCTTCAATCACACAGCTGCACTCCATAGACTGCAGTGCTCCCAGGAGCTGGCCCCCGCCTTCCATCTGTAAAAGCACTGCAATAGATTAGAAAGGGCTGGTCATAGGGGAGTCCAGGACACAGTCCGCTGGGCTCAGGGGAGAAGCTGGAATCTGCGAGAACCTGGGTCCAGCACCACCACAATGTGCTTCATACATTCCTCTGGCCTCTGGGCTTTCAGCCTATTGACCATCGCTGTCCTCTTTTTCTTTTCAGGCTGCGTTGGGGTGTTTTCCTTCCTGCTTGCTTGTCGTGGCTGCCAGCATCCCTGAACGCCACTTCTCTGGTCCTTCTGACTGTGCTTGGTTCTCTTCTGAGGTAGAGGGATGTCCGGAACTGGATTGGTTACTGCCAACTCACTGCAGACTGACTGGTACGCTGGCAGTTGACGGCCCGGACTGTCTAAGACAGAGTCCCCGTCATTTGCTGGGCTCTTCTCTAAGGCATCGTGGAGAGGACCATCAGGGATCTTTGGGAATGGCTGCTTTTTCCAGTCACCCAGTCCACTTATATCACGTTGATGATCTGAAACAGTTTTAAGTGAGGAGCTAGAGTGCTCAGGGATCAGCTGCTTGTGGGTCAAAAACTTACATGAGATCCTCTCAGCCAGGGGGACAAGTACATCTTCATCCTCACTTCCGCTGCTTAGCACTCTGATGGGCCCTGCCTGTGTGAGAGCTTCAGCTGCAGCTAGGACAAACGGTGGATCTTCCAAGCCTGGTGAGGGAGGACAGGAGGCCTCAGAATCTGAGGTGACAACCACTACATCCTTTTCCCTTTGAGGCTGAATCCTGTCAGCTGAAGATGGCTCCTTCTTCAAAAAGGCAAACGTGGGCAATTCCTCAGAATCACTCTCCGAGGAAAGCAGCGAGAGGGATGGCTTTGTTAGCGCCATCAAGTTAATTGCCTAAAAGGAAAGATGAGAACATGCATGAGACCATTCAAGCTGGTCCACTAGAGGTGCTCATGTGGCCAAGCTTTAGGAAAATAAATATGTTAAGAGAATCAGAGAAATAGGACATACTCCAACAGATTGAATAATCTGGAACTCATGGCCACACTGGTATGCCAACAGGATCCCCGCTTTAAAACCAAAATTTCTAGGTCATGGTGAGACTATCTCAAAAGATTCCAGAACCATCAAAAAATCATTGCCCATTCTTTCCCTATCCCAGCACCTAACAACCAAAATAAAGCCTATTATCTCTATGGACTTCTGCATTCTGTATATTTCATATAAGCACACAGTCTTTTGTCGCTGGTGTCTTTCACGGTCACGCTTTCAAGTCCTTCTGTGACAGCACTGCCTTCCTTTTTATAGCGGAATACTATTCCACTGTGTGCATAGACCACATTTTGCTTAAGCATTTATTGCTTGATGGACAGTTTGTGTCCCTTTCTTGGCTGCTATGAATAATGTTGTTACAAACACTCATGTACAAATGTATTAAATGAGTATGTTTTCACACTTCTGTGTATACTAAAGCCTGCCTGAACTGCTGGGTTACACGCAAGAGTCGTTCTATCAGCAAATAGTGACTGTAGGTGTGGCCCAGGATAATCCTTGAAAGATTCCCTTCCTGGATCTCGGTTTCTTTGACACAGTAACAGTAATTTAGGTTTGTAGGAATTAAATGAAAGTGTGCATCTACGACCAAACCAGTTTAGTACAGAATCTGGCTGAGCCTCATCCTGGTCCCTCCCTAGGCTTCGGATGACTCCCGCAGGGGGACGAATGCCCGTTCCTGACATGCTCCCCGCCTCTGAGGCCAGCGGTCCATCGTAGAAACCCCCAGAGGTACTGGCCTCAAAACCCAGGAGATAGGCGCTCACCTGCTACTGCTCCCGCCACTCTTTGAATTGTACGCAGGATCCGGAAGTAGAGCCTCCGGTAGCGGAAGCAGGTTTCCCAGCCCGGAAGCGAATGCGAAGCAGCAAGCATGGCGTCGGCAGTGCTTGCCCTGAGGACGAGGGCAGAAGGTATCTCAGCGCTGTGGTTGTTGTGGGGCGAGCAAGCAGGGAGGCTGGGAAATGAAAACTAGATCCAAGGTGAACCCTAGATGCCAAAGGAGAGAGGGACTCACGACCTTTGGAGGCGGGCTGTCTCCGGTCACGTGGCTCGTGGTGGGCGGTGCTGAAGAAGAGTCAGTTCAAAAAGTTCATCGAGTCATTATTCAGTACTTAGCTTTTGTTTTTGTAATGTAGTTTGCGTCTTAGTGCTGAGTTTTCAGGCGTACATGACCATGGCCCGTGCTCAGGTCTGGTGAGACGCTGTGGAGTGTATCAGCATAAAGATAATAGCCCCTGTGAGTTCAGTGGGTACGACAATAAACACGTAAATACTTAGCTGTAGTTGTGATGAGCGCTGTGGAGAATCCTAGATTAGGTCTTCAAGGAACTCTTCTGAAGGGATAATTATTAAGACCTGAAAGAGAGATCCAACCGTCTGTGGAAAGAGAGCAAGAAAGTGACTCGATCCAGTTTTATATTTTGAGTAGCGAGTTACGAGGGGGCGGGATAGATGCAAATAAATAGCAAGGAATGAAAACGAAATGAGGTAGAAATGAGGCTGCTTGTAATCCCTGCACTTAGGCGCCTGAGGCAGGAGGATTGTCTCACGTCCAAGGCCAGCCCAGCTCGCAGTCCTAAAAACTATAAATAAATAAAATAACCATCATGGCAAACCATGGAAAGCTGGACTAGTAGCCTTGCTATAGGATAATTTGGCCAGGATATTAGTGGTGATGGTCGTGAACTTGGAGGAATGTGGATGAATATGGCATCTGTTCTGAAGATGGACTCCACAAACCTTACTGGTCTGTGAAATGCGGGAAGAGGAGTAACCCGCAGGTTCTCCTTGTTTCTCACAAGAGCAAAGGTGAATGAATGAAGCAATGTAGATGAGCAAAACGTCGGTCACCCATTAAGTCAGTGACTGAAGCCAGGTAGTGCGTGCCTGTAACTAGTTTTTGTGGGAGGTTGAGGCCTGAGGATTGCAAGTTCAAGGCCTGCCTGGGCTACAGAGAGAAAAAATAAACATGGATGTTTAAAATTAGAAAGATTCCAATGGTGAACATTGAACATGTCTCTGTAAGTTCTTTTTTCTTTTGCTGTTATGTATATATTTTAATTGGTTTTTTGAGACAGAGTTTCTTTGTGTAACAGCCCTACTTGTCCTGGAACTAGCTCTTGTAAACCAGTCTTGGCCTTGAACTCACAGAGATCTGCCTGCCTCTGCCTCCCGAGTGCTGGGATTAAAGGGTCTCACTATGTAGCCCTGACTATCCTGCTGGAACGCACTCTATAGACCAGACTGCCTTGAACTCACAGACATCAGCCTCCCTCTGCCTTCTTAGTGCTGGGATCAAAGGCGTTCATGTGCCATTCTGCCCAGCCCCGCTCTGAAAGTTATTATCTCCAGCCCTGTATCCCAGCGAGTTTCTTGTGTTTTCATGAGAACTTGAGCAACCTAGGTAACTGGCACTGAGTTTATGCTTCAAACCCCCATAAAGCCTTTCTACAGATACTGACTGACAACGATCCTGTAATCTTCCCTAGAGAGCTAAAAACAGGCTGCCCATGATAGCTTGCAGTTTATTTTTTTATTTTTTTTTGATTTTTCGAGACAGGGTTTCTCCGCAGCTTTTTGGTTCCTGTCCTGGAACTAGCTCTTGTAGACCAGGCTGGCCTCGAACTCAGGGATCCACCTGCCTCTGCCTCCTGAGTGCTGGGATTAAAGGCGTGCGCCACCACTGCCCGGCGATAGCTTGCAGTTTATGTGTGAGTGTTTTGCCTGTGTGATGTATGTGCACCATGCTGTGCGCCTGGTACCCACAGAGGTCAGAAAAAGCCATCAGATCCCCTGGAACTGGAGTTACAGATGGTCGTGAGCCACTGCATGAGGGAAAGAAATTGAATTGAGGTCCTCAGTGCTGTTAACCTCTGAGTCACCTCTCCAGCCCCGTTAGTACACATTTTAGATAATGTTCTTTTAGAAGTGTTTTTGTTCTTTGAGAATTTTATTTGCCTTTTAAAATAAATGTCGTTGGGCACGTTGGGATAAGGGGAGAGGTCGGATTAGTGCTGAGCTAGGTTGAACATGTGACCTTTCTGAAATGCCCCACTTCCTGTCAGAGGCACCCTGGCAGGCTGCTGTCCTGGTGTACAGTTGAGAGGTGGTCAGTGGGTGAGTAGCTAGCTAAGAAAGTGGTCAGTGGCGCTGAAGCAAAAGCCCCTTTGCCTGCCCCGTGATCTGGCCCTTCCCTAGGGCATGAGACTGAATTTTGTTTTGTTTTGTTTTTCTAAGACAGGGTTTCTCTATGAAACAGTCCTGGCTGTCCTGGAACTAACCCCCTCTGTAGACCAGGCTGGCCTCGAACTCACAGAGATCCACCTGCCTCTGCCTCCCAAGTGCTGGGATTAAAGTCATGTGCCGCTGCCACCCGGCTGAGATTGAATTTTGAAGCAGGCGGCTCTCTGGTGTCCACTTCTTTTTCTGTGTCCAACAGGACTGAATGTGTCGGGAGCCAGAGCACACAATGTTTATTTCTTTCTCCGTTTATGCTCATTGCCTGCCCTTCAACACACACACACCCCTACACACACCTCGCCAAGCTTACCTCTCAGCTTATCTATTCTAGGCATGAATTGCTCCCTGCCCCGCATTCTCTGAACACCATACACTGACCTTAGCATTCCTGTTCCCGTAGCACTTTCAACTCTCTCATCTCCCTTGCTGCTGCTCAGCTTAGCACATGATCCACAGAGGCAAAGAAAGTGCATCCTGTTTGGAGCCCCTCAGCAGTGTTTCTGTTTGCTCTGCATTTACAGCCCTTTTCAGCCCCAAGACAGCTGCAGCTCTTGCAGTCAGATATGCGTCCAAGAAGACAGGTGGCAGCTCCAAGAACCTGGGCGGGAAATCACGAGGCAAGCACTATGGCATCAAGAAAATAGAAGGTGAGGGTGTGCCTTCGTTTCTGTTTTCCAACTGCATCCCATGGATGCTGCCCTGCGCTTTCTTAGAAGAGCGGAACTGCCTTGCGGTGCCTCGCGTGTACCCTCACAGTTCACTGTTGCATGGGCTCACCATTGAAGGGGCAAATGAGATCTAGGGAGGGGTTCGGGCCCCATGGAGTTCTGGTTTCCTAGCCATGCAACCAAAAAGAGACTGCTGGGTGGCGCGTGCGTGTGTCTTGCTATTTATGTAGGCCCATCTTGGAGGTGTTTTCCAGGAGCAGGTTTGGGGGGTTAGTGACAACCCTTGCAGTGTCATGATTTCTCAGCATTTTGCTGTGCTTCTGGGATCACTGGTGCTGAGTCAGCTCAACTGTGGACTTTTATTTTAGGTCACTATGTTCATGCTGGGAACATCCTTGGCACTCAGCGGCAGTTTCGATGGCACCCAGGCGCCCATGTGAGTTGCTCTCGCTCTTCCCCCTTTTCTTTCCCAGGGCAGCCTTTTCATGCTCATCTGTCCTGGGCCCATCCTGATGAGGTGGATGTCATCTCTAGTTTATGGTTGAAATGCCAGAGGCTCAGAGAGTGGTGGAACCCTATTTAAGCTGAGATTTGCCTAACATTAGATCATAGCATTAGATCTGGGCCTCATTTTTCCTTTCCATAGAAAATGGAAGTGGGTTATATAATATAGTATATGGGGCATTTGCAGCTGCCTGAGGACCTAGAAACAATAGGCTTAAAATACAGTTATCTTTGAAAGTGATAGACTTCTTACTGATGCGTGTGCTTTTCAGTGTTCTTATAAATTTATAATTTTAAAACATTTCCCCTCTCATGACTCAAAAGGAAGAAATATTTTTATTCTACTAGAATTAGATTCAATAATACTTTCCTTAAGTTAAAAACAACATCAGACGGGCTGGGAGATGGCTCAGCTTTAAGAGCGCCCGGGTTCAATTCCCAGCACCCACATGGTGAGTCACAAACATCTGTTAACTCCAGTTCTAGGGGATCTGACACCCTCTCTGTCCTCAGTGGTCCAGGCATGCAAGTGGTACACAGATATACATGTAAGCAAAACACTCACATACATAAAATAAAAATTTTAAACATCAAGTCCAGCATGTTGGTGTATGCCTTCAACCCAGGACTCAAGTCAAAAGCAGGCAGATCTCTGAGTTCGAGGCCAGCCAGAACTATGGAGTGAGACCCTATCAGCAACCCCTACTCTCAACCCCCTCCCAAAGAAAGGTATTGGATGTGAATAATAACAGTAGAAGTGGATGTGTTTGAGCTAAGTCTGCTCCAAGTTTTTCATGGTCCTTTCATTCCATCCTTAAGATGACCTTATGAACATAGTAGGGAGTTTATCCACAGTTTGCAGACACAGGAAAGTAACTTGCCAAAGATCACGTGGTATTTAGCAGAGCTAGGATTTGAACCATATTATTATTGTTGTTTGGTTTTTATTATTATTTTGTTGTTTGTTTGGTTAGAAAGGGTTTCATTATATTGTCCAAGCTGGTCTTGAATTCTCCATTCTCCTGCCACAGCCACCTGAGTATTGGGGTTACAGCTGTGTGCCACCTCTCGTGGCTTGTGGACTCATGTTCTGAGTCAGAGAGAGATACCAAACAGTACTAGGCTGGTGCGCAAGACTTGCCACACATATGTGTTCTGTTGTTTGTTTCTGAGACAAGGTCTCCTTGCTATGTACCTCTAGGCCTGGAACTTTCCATGGATGCCCAGCTGGTCTTAAGATTGCAGTGATCCCCTCCTAAGTCCTGGCAAACATTGCAGGCATGCACCACCATGCCTTTCTCTCGCTTTTCTTAAAAAATATGTCTTTCTGGCTGTCTAGCCAGCTAACTAGCTAGATATATGTGTCTGTATGTGTGGATGTCCTAGGAGGCCAGAAAAGAGTATTGGATCCCATGGGAAGTCAACTCAGGTTCCCTGGAAGAACAGCAAGTGCTTCTAGCCGTTGAGTCATCTCTCCAGCCCCTCAGGTTTTACTATGCATCTAATTTCAAGTTGTAAAAGAAAGAAAGTATAGGCAGTTTTTAAAAATCTATATTAAGGGGCTGGTAAGGTGGCTTAGAGGTTAAGAGCACTGACTGCCCTTCCAGAGGTTTTGAGTTCAATTCCCAGCAAGCACATGTTGGCTCACAACCATCGATAATGAGCTCTGGTGCCCTCTTCTGGCCTGCAAGCAAACGTGCAGGAGGAATACTGTAAACATTATTAATAATTAAATCTTTAAAAATGCAAAAATTTATATTAAATATGCTATTTATGAAAACACTTAACTTTGTAGTATCTGGAAAAGGGGTTGGAAATATCTAATGCACTAGGTAAGAAATGAGTTTTGCTGTAATGGTGTGAACGTTTTTAACCGCGGGACTTAACTGTAAGGATTTACGTGGAAGCTCGGTGTGTATTAGCTGATGTCATTATCGTATTAGCAGATCTAGTACCCATGCAGTCTTGATATCTATTCTCCATGGAATCTAAACTTTCTAAGTGTAAACAAAGCATGCTGTCAGGTCCAGTGATTAGTGGCGCCTTTGTGGGCCTGGCTTGGGATCTCCCCACTGTGGCTTCTAACAAGCGGTGTGGACATTACTGCTGTTACCAGTGTCGGGGCTGTTTTCTGTTCCCTCCTCTCTTACGGAGTTGGTGAAGGAGCAGAGGCAAAGAAGTGCCAAGCAGTGGGAAAGAGAAGCCTGAGAGGGACTTCTCAGAGCCTGCTCTTCTGCTCCAGACTTCGCTCTGAAGGGGAAGTCTGGCCTGAGCCTCGGGGTGACCGCCTGTCTTCCTCCAGCTGACCAGGTCTGTGTGTTGCAGGTGGGACTTGGAAGGAACAAGTGCCTCTATGCCCTGGAGGAGGGGATAGTCCGCTACACCAAAGATGTCTACGTGCCCAATCCCAACAACTTGGAAGCTGTGAATCTGGTCACCAGTCTGCCCAAGGGGGCTGTGCTCTACAAGACTTTTGTCCACGTGGTTCCTGCCAAACCTGAGGGGACCTTCAAACTGGTAGCCATGCTTTGAAGTCCCTTTGAGACCACTGGATGGGGACTGGAGCCAGGTCACAGGGCCAGATTGAGGACATGGTCCCCAGACAAGAGGCCTTGGATGGTGACTGCTGGAGACCCTTTGGTAGCGCTGATGTGAGCATCAATAAAGCTCGCTGGAGCCCTGCATCAGTGCCATCTGGGGACAAGTCCAGATGGGGCTGCTTACTGCTCTAGTTCCTAGCCATTTTGTTTGTACCAACTGATGGAAAAGAAAGAAGAGACCTGTCAGCAAGGAGCTGAGGAAGGGAGCTGGTTTAAGGGAATTTCATTAGCACCATCCCTTAGAAGGAGTCAGGAGGACTCTAGAGCAGTTCTCGAGAGCAGTAGTTCTCAACCTGGGGGTCCTGACCCCTTTGGGGATTGAACAACTCTTTCACAGGGGTTGCCTTGAGACCCTCCTGCACAGCATATATTTACATTATGATCCATAACAGTAACAAAGTTAGAGCTATGAAGTAGCAACGAAAATATAATAATTGGGGGTCACCACAACACAAGGAACCGTATTAAAGGACTGAAGCATTGGGAAGGTTGAGAACCACCATTCCAGAGTGTCACTGCTGCTTCCTCCTTGGCCCTGGGGGTTGGGGAGTAGAGGAAGCAACTAGCCATGACTAGCCATGTGGTTCACCTGCTGCTACGGTAAAGGGAGCCAGCTATAGGCCCAGAGACGGCTACTGTAGCTCTTCACAAACGCTGCCTCTGCAAGTTCAGAGCAGGAGCTTGTGGGACGGACAGTAGGCCCAGACATGCCCCTCCCACCCTGAAGTATGAGGAGCCTTTTCAATGGTGAGGCAGGGTAGGTGGCACACAGCTTCTTCTAGCCCACCAAACACGGTGAACCACATATCTTCTGGTTCTTGATGTATTTTAAACTAGAAACAGCGGCAAAGAGTTTGGTTTGGAGATACTCAGTGAAGGCCCAGGCAGGCCTCTACTGTCTGCTCAGCCCAAACCTCAGAGGTCTGGCCTCTAGTACAGCAGGTAAGAAGGCCACTTTGACAGCTGGAGACAGGTGGTAGTGGCTGCAGTCCCAGAGGAAGGCGTGTAAAGTCAGGTGGCTCCTGAACACCTATGACCTGCACACAGGCTATCCAGAGATGGGGCACACAGTCACCTTCCTATTTGGGGGTTCTGCTTTGAACTTGTTATCTGGTACAATGATATAGATTCCCTGTGTCCTCCAAATTCTTGGCAAAGGTGGCCTGGAGTCTGTAGGGATTCATTTTGGCATCCTGTGTATAGAGTTGCAGGTACTGAGGTCAGCTGGGCTAGCGAAGTATGCATGAGAGGCCAGTTAGGCCTATCTCAAGAGAACCAAAACTGTTCTTTTCGGGCCCCTGAAGAGACGGAAAGGGCTATGGTGGTGGCTGCCTCCTGAGAGGTAAGCAAGCCATGTTGGGGTAGGAGTGCAGGCAATGGCCTTGAGGCCTCTCGTAGCTTGGTGGCAGTTGGAAGAACTCGAGGACAGAGGTTTTAGCCATCTCTGTCTCCCCCTGGACACACCTTTTACATGGCTGTTCCAGTGTTACACATTGCCCGTCCCTTTCCTGCCTTCTTGGCCTGGAGTCTGTCCACAGAGGTAAAGTGGGGTTTTCAAGTACCCTGGGGGTTTGGTGGCCTTTATCTTGTCCTGCCCAATGGGCCAGGACACTGTCCAGGCTAAGTAGACACTGTGTAAGAGTAATTTGGGGGAAAGCTGAGTTCTTCAGGCACCCAAAGCTTAGAGGGCTAAACAGTCAGGTCCCCACGGACCATGCAGTCTGCTGGTGAAATCTGCCCTGGCCATTTTGTCAACAGTTGGACACACAGACTGACTGCCGCAGGATTTACTGATGGGTCCCTGGGCAGCCTCATACAGAATATCTCTCTGGGGACACCATTATGACTAGAAAAAGCACAGGGAGCAAGGGAGTCATGCACCAGTTACCCAGCTTCCCTTGCTCTGTCTGACCAATGAGCCCAAGGCCCAGGGCATGTTCCCGCTTCTCCAAGCTTCTGACATCTTTTCCTCCACTGTGTTCTAGCCACATCAGACTCCTTCCCTGGCTGCAGGATGCTAGCAGATACTTCCTCCCCGACTCAGAGGAGGCAGTACAAGAATCATCTGTGCTTCCCTGGGGAAACCTCTGTAGGTGGCCCGGGTGCAGGGCTTGGGAGGAGCTAAGCCTCAGGACGCAAGGCAAGCTGGGACACAGGGCCGTCCTGCAGAAGAGCAGCGTCCTGATGCTTTCTTTATCCTGTTATCCATCTGGTCATTCCTGTTGCTTCTGCTAAGTCCAAGCCCCCGGTGTGCCTAGGAAGCACAGGGGGAAGAGAGTTCACTGCTTTCTGGCCACCGGCTAGCTCATTCTGTCCCTCCCCGTCAGCTCGATGGCCTTTGGAAGGTCAGTCTGAACAGCGTTTTCTGCTCTCACCCCTCCAGCCTGGATCTGGTCCCCCAGAGTTGGAAGTTCGGAGCCTAGGGTCACAGCTCAAATTTATTTTGCTTCCTACCTAGCTGCTGTATGGTGCGCTGTCCCTAGGGAGAGGCCTGGCAGTGCTGGAGTAGCCCCAGCCTGCCTACAGAAACCTGCTCTAGCTTTTCAGAGCTGGGTCCTTAGGGAACTAGGAAGAGAGAGACCTTTGTCTTCACTCAGGGTTGTCTGCAGTTTGTTTACCAATGGCGAGGGAGGGGCCTGACCAGGATGTAGTACAATTCTGCTGCTACTCTGAGCTGGAGGGATACAGGCTCAGGGGATCGCAAAGGCTCCTTTCCTAAGGAACAGTTGCTCCTGGTCAGCACCTATGCACAAAAGCTTTGTGCACCGGTAATCCCAGTGCTGGGAGCTAGAGACAGAAGGATCCCCAAGGCTTGCAGGCTGGCCCACTGAAAAAACTCCAAGCCCCAGGTTCAGTAAGAGAGCTTGTCTCAAAAGGATGAGGTAGAAAGTAGTAGAGTGGGATACCTGACATTGTCCTTGGCCTATGCATGTGTGCACACCCCAACACACACGTACACACACGCTCTGAGGACCGTTGTATTGTAGGCTGGTTAGCCGGGCCTGGCTGTGGGCAAGCCACCTTGACAGCTTGATTTACTGCCGGTGCCTCATCTGCTGAATCCAGCTGGTAATTCTTTTTGTTCCTGTCCTAAGAATTGTTACTGATAAATTAAAACAAAATGTCGGGCAGTGGTGGTGGTGTGCACCTTTAATCCCAGCACTCAGGAGGCAGAAGCAGGTAGATCTGAGATTGAGGCTGCCCTGGTCTACAGAGTTCCAGGACAGCCAGGGCTACACAGAAAAACTGTCTTGAAAAACCAAAATAGTAAGTAATAAAACAAACAAAACAACACCTTCACCATCTGGAGAGCTAGAATAGTGTCAAATATTCATTTAAATGGAGGTCAGAGATAGCAACCATCTCTCAACCAAAACGCCATTCTCTGTGTGTCCTTAGCACCTCCTGGCTGGCCAGCCACACCCTGTGAGAGCAGCAGAGCGCAGTGACAGTGGTTCTGGGGGCCTCCCTGCCCTCTCTGAAGAGTGCTGCACAACCAGCGTTAACCTGGGGCTCCTCATTTCTCAGCTCTGCTTTCCTGACTTGCTCCCTGAAGATGGGAAGTGCCAGACTCCAAAACTGCAAAGAGCCCATCCTGGTACCCTCTCTTGGCACTGGGAAAACGCTGCAGCCTGGGCAGCAATCAGCCACTTACTCCCCAAGCTAAGCCAAGCCGAGCTTTGCCCGGTATGCCAGCAGAAGAAGTGAGTTCTAAAGGTCCAGCATCTTCATTCCAACCCCCACATTATAAAGGCACGAAGGGCCGATACTGAGCCCTACTGACGACAGGAGAATAATCAGGTGGGAAGGCAGAAAGCTTGAGAAAGGCAAGGCAAGTGAAGAACTTAGCATTCACTCAGGTCCTAGGGTGGCGGTTCAGTCCCTGCCACTGGCCATAAGGGGACAAGCTACAGAACTAATCAGTGGGTCATAAACACAACCACCTCCATTACTGAGCGGGCTACAAAGGTGGGACTTGAATAGGTGGCAAGAAAGATGAAGCTTTGGAGGATGGGCCTCAGTGATGCTGAAGGCCCCTAAGCCAGCATTTACTGCAGTCTGGCCAGTGGTGGGGTAGCGTGTCGGGGCAGGGTGCATTTTAGAACTAAATGCCACTAATGCTGGCCTGCTGGGCAGCAATGAGGAATCTAAGCCTCCCAGAGCCCATTTTCCTGCAGAAAGAAGACTGCACTGGAGAGCCATCCGCGGCCTGGGTGGATTTTTCAACTGTTCGTGCTATAGGGATTCTTACTATTTCAAGGCTACCAAAGAACCAGCTAAGATTTCTAGAAAGCTCAGGGATCAGCCACAGCTCCCTCGTACGCAGGAAAAAATGTGGAGCCTCAGTGTGCTGGCTAGTTTGTCAACTTGATACATGCTAGGAGCACCTGGGAAGGAGGTACCTCAACTGAGAAAATGCCTCTGTTAATGGGTGTCAGGAGTCCCGCCACTGTGGGTAGCACCAGCCCTGGGAGGTGTAAGAAAGGCGCTGACCAAGAGACTGGGGGGCAAGCCAATGAGCAGCATTCTTCATGGTCTGTGGTTAGTACCTGCCTCCAAGCTTCTGCCCTGGCTTCTCTTTATGATGGACTGTAAGCTGTAAGATGAAATAAACCCCGCCCTCCCCATGCTTTTAGCCATGGTCTTTAGCATAGCAGCAGAAAGCAAACAAGGACATTCAGCGTGGAGAGATAGAGATATATTTCCTCTGTTGCATATTTCAGACTTCACACTGAGCTTCAGGCACAACACGACTCCCAGTTCTGAGTGCCCTGACAGTCTTCCCGCACTGCCAGTGGGGCTCCCTCTTTCAGGATGCATGTGGGAAACTGCACGGATCTCAGCAGGCTCTGACGCCCTGTATTTATAGGGCAGGGTGTGCTGGAAAGCCTGAGAGCCAGCCTCACCCCTACCCTAGGGTCTCCTGGCTACCAGACGAGCGAGCAGCTGTCCCACTAAAGCCCAGCTCCACAGTAGCCCCCAAATCACCCGTTCTGGCCTCAGAGCCTGATGGGACACCTGTGCCTCTCAAGATCCTCAGCTGGGAACCCATCGGCCCAGGCTGGGGATGGAGGCTCTGGAGGGCGAGGCAGACAAAACCTCTCCAGAGCAGGAGCAGATGGGCTCGGTGTGCTCCCCATGGCCACAGCCCACTTCCTGGGCCTGCTCTGAGCCCTATTGCACATCTTCCTCCCCCTGTCACTCATTTTAAATTTAAAAAAAGTACAAACTAGAGAGGGGCAGAGGAAGTGTCCCCCCTCATGGTTCCGGTGGACCTCTGACCTCTTGCAGGGCCATTAGCAGTAGTGAGCACTACACCCACCAGCCCCGCCCTCGGTGCAGGTTCCTGATGGCTCACACGGGCACACTGCCTGGGCCTCTGGTTCTGGTCTGTGGGAGAGAGGTCCCTCCGTTGTCGATAAGGTGCAATTCCCCGGCTCCTCCGGGTTGTGCTGGCTGGGGCCCTGCTACCTGAGTCGCCCATCAGCTTTGACAGGCCCCAGCTCTGATTTAGGGTCAGGAGACAGAGAGCTCCAGCTCGTCAGTCTGCAGAGCTCCAGGGAGGGACAAGCAGAGGGGCCTATGGCACATAATCCTGCCACAGACCAGAAACTACTCAGCTCCCCATCTGTCCAGGCCTCAAGTGCAGGACCCGTAAGCTCTGTGTGCCTCTTGGCAGCCTCCTCCATGGTCTCTGGCTGAGGCAGGTTCAGGATGCCACTTAGGCCCTGGAAACTCTGCTCCATGTATTCATTGTGGGGTGGTCCCGCGTGCAGCCAGCTGGCATCATCTGCGGGTACAGAACAAGCAGTTAGGCATGCCCTTCAGTCCACAGAGGCCAGTCCATAGGAGTCGGGGCTGGACACACAAGTTCCCATCCTAACCTTACCATGGGGGTCTCGTCTTACAGAGTGGACTGGGGCCGAGCTAAGGAACTTTCTATGCCTATAATAAAATCATCAGTTGTGGCCAGGGGGTGGTGGCGCACACCTTTATCCTCAGCACTCCGGAGGCAGAGGCAGGTGGATCTCTGAGTTCAAGGCCAGCATTACCTACAGAGCGAGTTCCAGGACAGCCAGGGCTGTTATAGAGTGAAACCTTGTCTAAAAAAACCAACAAGCAAGTCATCGGTTGTATAAAACCCAAGTGGTACTGAGCCTGGTCACTCACACTTATAGCTCTAACAAATAGGAGACTGAGGCAGGAAGATTGCAAGAGTTTGAAGCCAGAATGGGCTATTCAGTGAGTTCCAGGCAGCCTGGAATCCATTTTAACACAGTGTCTCAGTAAATAAATAAGCAAAATTAAAAAGTAAGCATTCCTAAATTACTAACTTTAGGATTTTTTTTAAAGGTGAGGTCAGAACCCTGGTCTTACTGAGCTAAATCCCTGACCCTCCAACTTTAGACTCACGTTGAACAAGGCACTTCTTGACCATAGTAGCTCTCAGACCCCTTGGTAGCCTGTTCTCTACACGGGGCTGGCTTGACTTGGCTTTCCTTCCCACTCCCCTCTGTAGTAGCTCCCAGACCCCTTGGTAGCCTGTTCTCTACACAGGGCTGGCTTGACTTGGCTTTCCTTCCCACCCCCCTCTGCACCTTCTTCACCTCTACTCTATCCTCCCGTGCAGACACGAGCCAAGTTCATACCTCGGCTTAGAACATGCTCGACCTTTGTCCTCTGAGGTTTAGTCCCAGGCCTACCTGCAGAGCTGACTGCTCAGCCTGCTGTCTCCTTCCCCAATGGGGAAGTGACTTGCCTGCCCTGTATCTGTCCCAGGCCCTCGTCCTTATATCTCTGGGTTACTCCTGCTCTTCCTCGCCTTCTTGGGATCGGGTGCAGTGGGGAAAGGAAACAGCTACCCATGGGGACGTCACTCATCACCACTCTCAGCCAGCATTCATTCCAGCACCTCCAGAGGTAAGCCCTGCAGGAGGGTGCTCAGCTTCCAGCTGCCCATGGCCTGTCCCTTTAGCCCCAGCCAAATCACCAGGAGGCCGTGTGAATCTGGTCATTCCAAGCTGCATGGGACCGAGCGTCTCAAGGCTGCACGGAGAGCATTATGTATGGAGGAGCATCAGAGACCGGACAGGCTGAGGGACAAGATGCCCTTAGTCCTCAGTGAGAGCGGAAGCATTTTCAGGGCACTCTGAAGGAAAGCCCCACATTATTCTAATAATTTTCCTTTTGCACTAAATCTGGCTTGAATGACTTGTCCCAGTCACCTACGGGTGTCCCATAGTTGGACCAATGAAAAGGCTGAGTGAGTCATTCCCGAAGCCCAGGGCCCAGCTGTAAGGGCATAGCCACATTTCCAACTGCAGTCAGCCTGACTCTGGCTTCCCTTCCCCCACTACCACAATACAGGGATGAAGACCACAGCCCTGCCTTCCCCCTCTACCACTCAGCCACGGGACCAGCACCCTGGGAAACCCTGGTCTGCCTGGGATCTGGGCATCATCCTCACCTTTCCTGAGAGGTAGTTTGCGGTTGAAGGTCAACGGCAGCACAAGGAAGCGGGTCTCACCCAGGGGCTCCCAGAACTGAAGCAAGCGAACAGTCCAGGCTCCTGGCCGCAGCGGCCGGCTCAGTGGGGGCTTGTACTGTGTGACCTCAGTGTCCGCATCTACCGTGATGTCATATGACGTGGCCACGACATAGGTGGGGTCAATCCAGACCACAGTGGCTGTGAGGTTGGGGCCCCGGGCCCAGCGCTGCATAGCTACAGGTTCATCCAGGGGTCCCAGCAGGCCCCCAAAATTCCGGAAGAGACGTTCTTTGGGGTCCCACTCAGTGCCAACCTGCAGGGAGGGAGGCAGCTGGGCAGAAGCCTAGGAGAAGTTCTTCTTCTATCTGCTCTCATGCCGCCTCTTCTGGTGTAACCCCAGGTGAGTCACTACCGCTTTCAGGTTCCCTATCTTCAAACTGAAGGGGCGAGTCTACAACTGAAACCTCTCCCCAGCTCCGAGGTTTATTCCAGGCTGCCACCTGAACCCTTCTGCAATGGTGGGGCCCATAAAGACAGACCACCCCCCACAAAGCCAGAACCTGTAGGAAAGGACACCCGAAGCTCATCTGGACTGTCCAAGCCCCAGGAATCCTTGCACTTTAGGCGATGAGAACCAACAGTTCCATCCCTAGTCCCTGTGTCATCTGAGAGGACCCCTTAGTGTATGCCTGCGAGGGTGGCATGGGTCTATCTGTGCCGGCATCCCCAAGGTTGCCGTGATCGGGAAAGCAGAGCCCAGAGAGCCCAGCCCATAAAGGTCTGATGGAGTCCTTACCCCTCCCTTGGTGTCTGTCCCTCTCTTCCCACTCCCTGCGTCTTGCTGGGGGTCAGGAGAAAGCAAGGGGGAGGACCTGTCCCACCTCCAGACTCTGGAGCCGGCTGGCCTGGTCATTGCGCCCCAACAGTTTCAGCGACCCCTGGGGCATCAGCCACATCTCAAGCGTCTCTGCTGGCCCCTGGGCTGAGGGCTGCACCGCCTGCGTCACCAGGTAGCCCTGGAAATGGTCGTCATAGAAATACAGGTGCACGCTGGACGGCAACCCCCTGGGCTCAAACCTAGGAAGGTTTCAGCAGGGAGAAAGGAGATGCCATCAGCACACCTGACACCACCCTGAGTCCCAGGGAGGGACACTGGGGAGCCCTGGCCCCAGGACTTTCTTTGGTTCCAAATCTCACACCCCATATGGTCCTAGCTCTTTTTTACTCAGGTTTAAAAAAAAAAATTTCCCTGCCGGGGCTTACTCTAAACAGGAGCTGTCTCTGATTTGTGTCCTCCCTTAAGGTACCATACTCTAAGGGCCTGCTATATGTCAGAAGGGGTGGGGGCTCTTACCTGCAGAGTGCAGTGGCCTGTGGGGGTACAGCAGTAGCAGCATGACGCAGGCTGAGACGGGCAAAGGCTGTGTAAGCGGTGAGTAAAACATCGCTGAGTCCACCAGGGCCATCAGCCACATCATAGGTGTTCTCCCAGTAGGCCTTGAGGGCTGGGGTGCTGGGTGGGTAGCTGCCATACAGGTGGAAGTCCAAAATTTCCAGGACTTCCTGATTCACAGTTGACTCAAACTTCCGGGCAAAGAAGGTGGGTCTGGAGACTTGCTGGGGAGGAAGAGACAAAAAGATGAAGGGTTCTGCGGGCCCCAGAACACAGCAGGGAGCAGGGGCTGCTCCCTCAGAACTTTCTAGTTCTGTCCCTGACTTTTCCACATGCTGCTGCAGCCCAGCTCCAAGGAGCTAGCTGCCCCAGGTGGAAACCCACCCTGCCCTTCTGACCCAGAACGCTTGTGGGGGAAAAAGCTGGGTCACAGGCTTCTCAGGTACCTGAAGCCTCAGGAAGTCCTGTGGCTTGAAGTCGTTGGGAGAGCAGCCACACCAGTCCACAATGTGCTTGTACTGGCATTTGCAGCCCAGCTTACGGTTCCAGTTGGTGACACGCAAGTTGTTGTCCACAAGGCTCTCACAGGCCGGGCTATTCTCCAGCACTGTGTGGAAGAAGGACTGCAGGTGGCAGGAGAGGGGGACGGGTGAACCACGGGCCATTCAACCAGTGCCCTCCCTGGCTTTGGCGCCTACTAGGTCACCCACCTCGGCGGGAAGCAACGTGTAGGTATAGAACTGGCGAAGCTGGGCCACGAGGGGATCGTCTGTATACACCACATATTCCACAAAGCTGCGTGTCAGCACGAACCAGTCAGAGCCGCCATCCACCACGATGCCCGCTGGGATCTGCCGTTCACCCAGGCGCCACATGTGGGAATCACACTCGTGGAAAAGCCGGTCCAGGCCTTGCTTCTTGATGAACCTGAGGGAGGTCCCACAGAAAGGAGCCTGAGCCTTCCTTCTACCTGGCAGCCAGCATGCCTTCACCTATGACTGGGTTAGGGACTTTACAACCCAGGGCTGGGGCCATCAGGTGCCCTTGGGTGGGAGGCACTGTGCAAGACATCAGGGCCCCCTTCCCCACCACCTGTCTCACCTGGAATTGTCTCGCCCATGTGACTTGAGGAAATTCTTGTCCCGGTTCTTGGATAAAAATGCCACCAGCTCCTCGTTTGTCCTGGTGAGGGAAGGAATTTGTGTAGCCAGGGCTCAGTCCCTGTCCCCGAACAGATGCCTCTAGCCCGAATGACCTTTACCTCTTTCCTTCCTTTCTCACAGGAGCTACATCACGTGCCTGCCCCTTGTCTGAGGAGTTGATACCTGAGTAACCCAGAGAAGACGCCATCCCTCCTCCACCTTTGCTATCTGACCCGGCGCTCCGGGTCCAAGCCTCTGGCTCTTCCTCTCCATTTCTTATTAATCCCTGATCATCAGGACACCTCTCACTAGCCTCACACCCCAGTTCTCGCCTGGGGAACCCACGGCCCTGATGCCACCAATGGGACTCCACACCCACCCATCCTCTCACCTGGTTGGATAGTCAGTGGCACTCAGGTTGATGAAGAAGTCCCAGGCCCAGCCAGGGATTTCCAGCAGGTCCTTCATGCTCCGCAGGTACATCCTCAGAAGGCTGGCCCCGCCCCAGATGGTGACCATGCGCCAAGGAGTCACCCGCACGTTATCATAGTGCTGGGCCAGCTCCACCACCTCCCGGTACAGGTAGTTGGACCGCTGAGGAAGAAAGGGATGGATGGTCAGGAGATGGAGCTGGGCACCAGGGCTGGAGCCCCCACCCAACATCTGAGAACAGCCATCTTATCCTCGACCAGTCTGGACCTCAACTGTAGTTATCTGAGCCAACCTTTCTCTAGACGACCTGTCTACAACCTCCAGAGTCTATGCTCCGCTCACCCAGATCCTCTGGGTCTCCCCGGCCCACAGTACCTTATCCACGTGGATATAAAAGAAGTGCTGCTCATGGTAGACAGCCTTGAGAAGACGCTTGAGCTGGCGGATGGCACGGCCATGAACCACCAGCATGTAGGCGATGCGGACTGGAGGGCCACCAACAGGCTGCTGGGCCCGAGTCTCTTCCCACTGGATGCCAGGGCTCATCTTGCCTGAGTGGAGCAGACAGGGACATTGGTGAGATGGGGGGAAAGGCTACCTGCCTGCCTCCCAGTAGGAGAAGCCTAGACCTGGAGACCTGGTCCCAGGTCCCCCTCTGCCAACTGACTTTAGACAGGAAGGGCCATCTGGGAAATAAGCAAGAAGACCTGGGCCATATCACCTCCCGTCAGTTCCTGGAAAGGACCAGAGTACCCTAGTCACTCACCAGGCAGCTGGCAGTGCCGGGGCACAGCCTTGGGCATGAGGCTCCCAGCTTGGTGTAGGCACACTACGTTGGCGATCTCCTGTTGGCATTGCTTGGTGCTGGCCCGGGCCAGTGCTGACAGTGCATCCTTGCCCACAATCTCACACTTAGGAGTGAAGCTGTTGTCGGTGGGTTGGGGGGCCCCCTCCACGCTCCCTGTGTCTCCATGTGGTGGGAAGCCAGCAGCTCCCATCAGTGCCTCCCCAGCTGCTGCTCCACTCAGGTTCTGGCGGCCTGGCGCCTCTGGAGGTGGGGCAGGAGGGACCCGGCGGCTAGCTCTTTGGCGGCTGGTTACTGCTCGTACCACCTTGGCTACAGGCACGCCTGGGCTCTCAGCACGGCCCCGCCAGCGCCCATGCCTTTTACCAGCACTGCTCCTGCGCCCTGCAGAGCTGTCTGTGTCCTTAGAGCCCTCGCCAGGGTCTAGTGGCCGTGGCTTCCTCTGCCGTCCTTTCTGTAAAAGACATGCAGATCATAGTTAGTCATTCACCTTTTCCCCGGGCCGCAAGTTCAATCTTGGCCAAGGTCACTTTGAATTGTAGAAGCTCTTCGCCATCATATACCTAGAAGAGTCCTGCTCACTCAATAACTGTACAAACAGCGACACCTCAGAGGCAGCTGGCTGAGGTGGCTTCCATGCTCCTCCCACCTCAGCCATCACCCCTCACATGGCTTCCAGATTACACATCGCATAGCACGGTACTTCCTTCACCCGCTCTGGGCTCACGCCACTTTCTCTTTCAGCATATTTTAAATACATGTCCATGCCTTCTCCAAGAAACCCTGCAGGGGACCCAGGAGTGCCCCCACTGAAATCCATGCCTCCTAACGGGGGCTGTCTGGGAAGACAGCCTCACCGCCACTTGCATCCAACACTCTTCATGTGGGATGACTGAGGCTGCAACAGGGGAGTAGCTCAGGAGGGAGGAGGGAGCAGTCATGAAGCCTGAGACTCTACTATTGGATAGATCTCCAGGAAGCTGAGGCAAGGGGCTTTGCTGAAGGTACCCTGTGAATAACAGGGGGACCCAAGTAGGAGGTGGCACAAAGCAAGTCAGTCAGGCAAGCCCAAAGAGGGGCAGGAAGCTCCATAGCCCCCAAACGCAGCCCTGTGGTCAGCTCCATGGGCTCTCCTGCGTCAGGACTGCCTGTGGCCAGCAAGGCAATCTATCCCTGGCTGGAAACCTGAGGTCCAGCTAGCTGAAGGCCCACAGCTGGAGGCGGTCAACCTCTGTATTTGTGACAGGATTTCTCAGGTGGACAGCCACCTCATCTGCCCCAGAGCAGGGGTACACTGAGCTCGGAGACCAGTGATGTTCCCCTAGCAGACTGTAAACTGAGAAGCCACGTCAGACCATCTCCCCAGGGGCTGGTAGAATAGCTGGCACATGAAGGACATTTGGCTAATGCCTGTGAGTGGGAAGGGACAGGGGCAAGGGGAGTCCCGTGAGTGCTCTGGCCTGCTGTTACCTCACCACCAAGACCCTCAGCTGGGAAAGTGGGGATCAAATGAGACATCAGCTGTGGAACGGCAGCCAGAGAGGACATCGCTCTTGCCTGTCCCTTTCCTCTCGCCATCCTGCCAGCCCCCTGCCTCTGCTCTAGCACTCTGTGCTCTTGTTCACGCTGAGCCCTACAGACACATGCCTCGCTCAAGCAGAGGCACCTGGATCCTTCCCACCCCGGCCACTCATCAGTCTCCTGGCTCCCAGGGCGGACCCTGGGGCCTGTCCTTAGACTCCAGCCTTTGCTTCCTAGTGAGCTCATTCAGCCTCTCACCCTCTACACACCATCCTTACAGCATCCGTATCCCAGGTTTACCTCTTTGGACTGGAATGCTCCCTTGAACCTTCAGGCATGGAATGAGCAGCCTTCTTGCCATCTCCCTCAGAGTCCAAATGCCTACTATTCTTCCCTCCCCACTACTCTCTGTTTTTACATCTCAGCAAATGACAACCTTTTGTGGCTCAAATCGAATGTGCCAGGAGCCCGATGTTTTCTTTGGAAGAGACAGACAGGTGGCACCGAGGAAGAGGGAAAGAACCACATGATGCTAAGCAAATGCTCTACCACTAAGCTACAGCCCCCAGCCCCGACCTCAAATTTGATTCTTCTCTCCCTATACTCCACATCATTATCTCCCCACTGTCCTCACTCTGATCTCCTAACACCCTGGCGCATGCACCTGTCCCTTCCTGTCTCTCCTTATCACAGCCACCAGAATTTCTTTTAGAACTTTTCTTTTTCTTTCGTTTTGGCTTTTCAAGACAGGGGTTCTCTGTGTAACAGTCCTGGAACTTGCTTGGTAGACCAGGCTGGTCTCAAACTCACTGAGATCCACCTGCCTCCCAAGCGCTGGGATAAAGGCGTGTGTGCGCCACTACCTCCTGGCTAGAACTTTTGTTGTTGTTGTTGTTGTAGTTTCTGGTTTTTGTTTTGTCATTTAATTTTTTTCCTAGAAAAGAAAAACACAACCAGAGGCATTTATATGACAAACTATCAGTGTCAGAATGGAAGGGGAAAGAGAAAGAAAAGCCAGAGGAACCGGAAGCTAGTAAAGAGTGGACTCCAAATCACAGGACCAGTCCACGGGTGGAGTCTTCATTCACTTTGGGACGCATGTTTGGTGTCTGGTCTTCCGGCCTGCCCCCTCAGATGCCGCCGCAGAGAGAGCTGGCCACACACTTCAGAAACCTGACAATGATGAGCTCAGGACTTCACAGAAGGGTAGTCTTAATTTAGCTCCTTGACTTTGTGCTCAGGCATCACCTGGCAGCTTTCTTGCCTCAGAGAAGGGTCTGGAAGAATGGGAGAGTCACTCTGGGGCACACTTTGGCATCACAGCAGGGGGCTCCAAGCACATGCTTTCTCACGGGCACACTTGGCCTTCATCTGCACAGCCGTTTGTCCGCATACTCGCCACTCCTTCTGGCCAAAGAATGGGGAGGTGCTGGCTAGAACTTTTTAATATTTATTTGTTATTTTCATGTGTTTTGCCTGCATGTATGTCTGTGCACCACAAGTGTGCAGTGCACAATGGAGGCCAGAAGAGGGCGCTGGATTCCCCTGAGACTGGAAATACAGTTGTGAGCTGCCATGTGGGTATTGGGAATTGAACTGTGGTCCTCTGGAAGAGCAGCCAGTGCTCTTAACTGCTGAGCCATCTCTCCAGCCCCTCCCTTTAGAACTTACATCCCCATGATGAGACCTGGCCAGTGGCCTCTCCTCTCAGGCTCTACAATAGCTAGCCTTCCCACCATCCTTCCCCGCATGTCTACGGAACTCTCTGCCTCATTCCCACCCCCCTCCTGGACCCAGGTAGCGTCCCTCCACCCCAACCACCATTACTGGCTCAAGTTCTGTATTGGCTATGCCTTCCGTCTAGGTGCTCTCCATGGACGCCCCACAGCTCAAACCCTTGCCTCCTCAAGCCGCTGCTCAGACTGTGTTTCTCAACAAGGCCTGCCTGGACTGAAAGCTCTAGCCTCCCTCGTCCCATTTTACTGTCCCCACAGAAATCTGATGATCGTGGATCGTGAACCAACAAAACGGCTTGGCAGATAAAGGCCCCTGCTAACAAGTCTGACAACCTGAGATGGATCTCTGGGACTCACGTGGCGGAAGGAGAGAAATGACTCCCACAGACTGTCCTTTGAGCTCCATGTGGGTGCCAAGGCACAAGTTCACCCACCCACCCATCCACATATACACACAGAACGCAACAGTAATACATTTTCCTAAGAAACACGCTGATCTCTTCCACCATCCTAACGTGAACTTATATATATTTCGTGCCCTTCTGTCTGTCGCTCACATGGCTATAAACGCTGCCAAGGGGTGTTCAGCTTGTTTCTCCAGTGGCATATTTGGAGTCCAGAGGAGTGTGTCACAATCATAAACACTCAGTTAAGTCATGCTCAGATGAATGCCTGTAAAGGTCTGCATTCACAAAGGTTGCTGTCTTTTTCATTATTACTGGGCACTGAGACAGCAATAGTCAACGTGAGGCCAAGGCTTAGGCTGTCACACATGGTGGACTGAGGGTGGAGTACAGTGTGAGCTTCCCCTGCCCTTTTTCATAGGAACAAGGAGGAGCCTGGGAGCTGCCTTCAGGTTCTCCACAGTACCCAGGCCCCCTGTTCAGCACCCAGATGGCTCAGCGATGTCTTCAGAGGTGCCCAGTAGTTGTACATCTGACTGCACTTATGTCTCAATGTCTGAGACAGAGTAGTCAGGAGACCCTGTTCCATGTTCACGTTGAGGAGGGCACCCTGGGCTGGCCAACCTACAGAGTAGTGGCGTCTGACCCAGCCACACAGCAAGCACAGGAAGACATTCCCAAGATTAGGTGGGTAGTGATAGCAAAGAGGGTTCTAGGGGTCAAAGCCTGTATCAGTGCATCAGGAGGCTGGTGAAGAGGGTAGGGCAAAAGGGCACAGAGCCAGGCTGGCTGTGGTGGGAGACAGGATGTGAAAGGAAATAGGCAGGTTGGTGCCCCGCACTGCAGCAGGGAGCTGGCTGACCCTGAGAAGGACAATCCCAGAGGAGGCTAGGGACCAGAAGGCAGCAATAAGCAAACAGAAAGGCCCTGGTGGATAGCCAGCCCTGACTCCTGAACCCTTTCTGGCAGGTCCCAGCCTCAAGCTATGTCTCTTAACAGACTGCTGTCAATAGCAGGATGGTATATAGATCAGGGGGGGGGATCCCCTGGCTGGATGCATTCTGGCCTCAGAGACACCCCCGCCTCCCTGCCAAGGAGGCATATAAAGTCCTCTGCCACTTCTGACTCTGAAAATCCTTGGATCCTCCCTAAGCCATGAAGAAAGCTCACACAGAAATGCTCATCCCCCCCCCCCCCCCCCGGCCCAACATGCTCCCACCCCGGACTTCTCAGACTGCATTTAAAACAAGTGCTGAACGGATGTCCGTGAAAGCTTTGAATGCTATCACATGGCTCTTTGGGGGCTCATGATCATCCCAGGTATCCACTCTCACTCACCCCTCCGCGGGCAGCACAGTGCTTTCCTTAAATGCTCATTGGCTCCCGCTGTGCAGCTTTCCGCAGCACTTACAATAAAACCCACTCAAGTCCCTTTCTGTGGTCTCTTCGGCCATACAGGATGGAACCATCTTTGGGGAAAGTGCCCCACCCTCTACTCATTCATTCCCCAAGGATCCCCAGCTTAGCCCACTCTCCCGAGACCCCTCTGCTCAAACTGTCCTGCCCACCTCTTCCTGGAGGAAGCCGTTCCCAGCCTCCCAAGCTGACCCAGCCCCTCGTTATTCTAGCTTCCCTGCTCCGTCTGCCTCTCCCTGTAGACCGTCTGCCCTGCAGGCCAGGACTTCATCTATTCTTTATTTCTGTATTCCCCGTAGGAGCACAGTGCCCGACAGGAGAGAACTTAGTGTGTGCTGACAGGCTGAATGAATGAATGAATGAATGAACGTACGTCCCAGGGTGCAATGCTGAGACCATGTGTTATGTCCCGACAGCCTGGCAGGTGCTGAGAATTCCCCCAAGCCGTCACAGGGACAGCTTGACTTCCTGGTTTTCATCACCCAACAAAATCGGTGCCAATGTTACCCCCAAAAGAAGGAGAAGTGGCTGGAAGTGGTCCGCCTGACAGCAGAGCCAGGACAAGGCCGTGAAGAGAGCGGGCTCTCTTGCGGGCTTACCTCAAATGCTACACTATGCTCTTTCACAACCCAGTCTGGTGAGGTGGCTGCCAGGGTTCCACAATTTTTAGGCCATTGGGGACCTTTCTCCATTCCAGTCTAGGGTTCCTTTCTTAGCTTTAGCCAGGGGTGTGTGTGTGTGTGTGTGTGTGTGTGTGAGAGAGAGAGAGAGAGAGAGAGAGAGAGAGAGAGAGAGAGAGAGAGAGTGTGTGTTGGGTGGGAGAGACCCCGATTCTCTCACCTGTCTTCAATTCCCATCCCCAGCTATGGGCTGAGCAGCAGCAGGGGCTCAGCTCATGCACTGACTCCGACAACCAGCCACTGAGCCACCCACTTCTGAGAAGGCTCAGATTCCCTGATGTGCTCTTCGGCTCTTCTCCCAGTCCTCACCAGCATCCTGGCTCACACATACCAGGCTCCTCACCTGCCTCTGTGGCCCACTCCATCTGAGGTGTCCCAGTTGCCCAAAGAAACTTCATCATCTGACTGAAACTTTCTACTGGTCTTTATGCCCAAAGAATAAGCTCACTCCCTACACAAGCCAGCTTCCCCATGACTGTTCTCAGCTCCTATTAGGGTCATGGTCCCAAGTCTCTCTGTTCCTGGTCCCCTCACCAGCCCGAAACTGGAAGGGCAGCTCTTCTCCCAGTCTCCACACCAGGTCTTTGGAACTGACCGGGAGGGGAAGGTGTTCAGGCTCTATGCCTTCACCCTGCCAGGTAAAACCCCAAAGGATATGACAACAGAGCCTCTCTCCCAGAACCCCGGAGACACAGGAACAAGAACCCCTGACCTCTGGCCACAGCTTAGGGCTTTGATTAGGCAAACCCTCTCCACTTTTCCAGAACGGACGCCTCCTAACCACACTACAGGAGGGTGTGTCTGAGCCTGCAACTAAAAAGACACCAGTCAAAAGTAAAAACAACGCTGGGATCAGGGGCTGGGGCTCTGATCTGCAGCTGCTGTTCCCATTACCCCAGAGCAAGAGATGGCTGGCTCCCTCCTTTGAAGTCCTGAGGCTAACTCAACAGCTCACCTTCCATTCCCATCCCCTCCTGAAGATTCACCCGGGTTCTTCCCTGGCTGAGAAAGCCACGCCTTGAGGACACTTCAGTTTTTTTTTTTCTCCCCTTGGGGGTCACTCCTGCACTCTATTCCGGGGTATACACTTTGTCACAGGCCATAATTCCACCCCCTAAGTTCCACTTCACCGCCACACGCTGCTTCTCAGGCGCAGCTGAACACAGATGCCCGGGGTCCCTCGGCCCCGACTCCTCAGCCCACGGCGCGTACACCCCCCGCCCCCTCCCAACTTCAGAAAGTTTGGCCTGAGGCTTCCCACCTTCAAGTAGGCTAGGGCCCAGTCGCTCCTCCTAGCCCCGATCCCCGTGCCTGACCTTCATCGCTCTCCGGGACGGAGACCACCCCACCATGACCCGCTCTTCCCTCCACGGCCCCCAGTCCTCCAGCTGCCCCGGCCTCCGGGGTCACGCACCGCTCCCACACGCAGCCCGCCAGGCCGGCCTGGGAAGGGAACGTTGGGGGACGGAGGTCGGGCTCCAGAAGGCTGTCTGCGCCCTGTACGCACGCGGCCCGTGTCCCACTTGCCTGGCCGGGGCCGCCCGCAGCCCCGCCAGGACCCCGCGCGCCCCCGCGCCCGGCCTGCCCGCCCGCACGGCCGTCGGAGCACCTCTCCCGGCTCGTCCTCCTCCAGGCCGCTGAAGCTCCACACCACCAGGCCCTGCAGTAGCAGGATGGCCAGTGCCGTGGCGATCGCCAGCTTGTAGCGCCGCACCAGCTTCTGCACCCGCGCGCTCGCCACCATCTTCCTGCCCGGGACGCGGGGCGCGCGTCCGGCCCTGCAAACCGGCCGCGGGCGTGCGCATGGGCGCGGGGCCGAAAGCCCCCACACCCCGCCCACATAGGCGGACCGGGGGCGGAGTCCTAGGCTCCACCCTCTCGCGGGCTGGGCTTGAGGCGGTGGGCCGGTCTTCCGCTCTTGTCTTCTAGGAAAGGTCTAGGCTCTCTGGGTTCCTTCCGCGTCTCCAAGCCTGTCTGCGTGTGGGATCACCACCTCTTGGCAGCAAAAGCATTGTCCTGGGGTACGGAGAGTCTGCGGCCTAACAGCGCTGATGTCGCAGGACATGGTGTGCGTGGGGATGCGGGGAAGGGACTCAGCGGTCCGCGGCCCTGGGAAATGCTGGCACTCTTAGGTGTGTGAGTACCACCCACCCTGCCTAAAACCTGAAGGCCGCTCCTCAGGACAAAGCGTGTAGCCCCTTGACTGGCTCCGAGGCTCTTCACAAAGCTGACTTGCCACCGTGCCCTTCTAGTCCAAAGCATCCTCAGGCCTCTGCTGGAGGCGTGATTCTCAACTTCTAGCTTCTAGCCAGAATCTCCTGGAAGATGATAAAAACAGAGCTCTAGTTCCCACGCCTGGAGTTTTGAACACCTGAGAATTAGATTCTTCAACAAGTTCCTTCTCCGCTGCTGCTGCTGCTCTCCTGGAACCACACTTGGAGACCCACCAGACCTTGGCTTATGCTGTTCTCTCTCCTTGACAGCCATGCCTTTGCTCCTCTCCTCCCCCCCCTCCGCCCCGCCCGCCCCCCACCAATGGCCTCTTCCTTAGTGCTTCCCTGGCACTGGTTGTTAAGCATCTGGTGGTGATTTCGCTGTGATCCTGCTTTTGAAGCTTGGGTGCATGCCTGACCCCCCACCTTCCCTGCTTCAAAGCTCAGGAAATGTTAGGAGGGAGCTGAGAAAGCCCACCCACTTGGCCATACTCCTTTCTGGCCTGTTTCAAGAGCAGCATCCAACCAAAAAAAAAAAAAAACAACCCGAAAGAAAGAAAGAAAGAAAGAAAGAAAGAAAGAAGGGAGGGAGGGAGGGAGGGAGGGAGGGAGGGAGGGAGGGAGGGAGGGAGGGAGGGAGGGAGGATTACAGGCCCAAGGCGTCAGAAGGGACATATACAGCCTTGGAATGGAAGGGTGATAGGGTGATAGAAAGATCGTTGGAAACACTAAGAGAGGGTTCAGTGAAGACGGAGTCTAATTCTCAGCACCCACATAAAAAGCAGGGGAGTGGTGGTATTTGCTTGTAAACCCAGCACCGGGGAGGTGGGAAGGCGAACCTCTGGGGCTCCCCAGTTTGGGTTCATCATAAATCACACAGTGGCAGACTCGAAGAGCAGACAGATGTTGACCTGTGGTCGGCATACACAGCTGTACAGATGACCCCCACCTCCACCCACACGTAAAAAATGATATAAATTAAAATAATTTTTAAAATAAGCCCCACAATCGCCAGGCGGTGGTGGCGCATGCCTTTAATTTTAGCACTTGCGAGGCAGAGGCAGGTAGATCTCTGTGAGTTTGAGGCCAGTCTTGTCTACAAGAGCTAGTTCCAGGACAGGCCCCAAAGCTACAGAGAAACCTTGTCTCAAAAAAACCAACCAAACAAAAAAACCCAAAACACCAAAAAAACAACAACAATAACAACAACAACAACCCACAATCAACAGGTCTAGGAAAAGAGATTATGTCAGAAAAAAAAAAAAGTCCAAAATATTTAGAGACAAAAGGCAGAGTGGTTCCTTGTGTTGCCAGAGAAGGCGAGTGGAGCTCTTAGTCTTTTGATGGGCGATACACTTTCTTTCCTAGTGTGAGCATGTTAAAAGTGGAAATTGTAAACAATGTTTCAGATGACACTTTGGCTACTTAGGAGATTTAAGGTTTCAAGGATTTGGAAAAACATCAGTTGACATGCCAGCAATTGATATGTTAATTAAATATCGACCTGCGTGCTCATTAAATCAGATCCTGGTGACTGCTATCTGCCAATACTTTTCCCCCCACGAGGAAAACAACTTTCTTTTTCTCGGTTATAGAAACAGTCTATTGTCACGCAGCATTTACTGTCAAAAGTCAAAAAAAACGCCACCAAAGTAATTGCTGTTCCCACAATGCTGTCCCGACTCTCTGGGAGCCCGCCTGCACATCCGGCTTGGTTTTCGTTCTGGCTTTCCTGAAGCAAGGTTTCATGAAGCCCAGGCGGACCTCAAACTCTCTAAGTAGCCCAGAATAACCTTGAACTTTTGATTCTCCTGCCTCCACGTCTGTCCCAAGTGTCAGAATTACAAATGTGTCATATCATAGACAGAGTTCATTTTCATTTTTTGAAGGAGTCATTATTTTTATTTTGGGGGGCAAGGGTGTTCTGTTTTTAAAGTTAAATCATATTACATTTTTCTGCATTTTGCTTTCTTTCCCTACCTAACATAAATCCATAGAGTCCCCTTAGTTGGGTAGAGCAGATGACCTAATCATCTTTTTTTTTCTTTATTCTTATGGTTCTGAGAATCTAAATCAGAGTTTTATTCCTCACACTTGCTAGGGAAAGGCTGTACCACTGAGTTAGAACTAATCCTACTTCATTCTTTTTCAGTGGTTTCATAATAGTCTACCCCCTGAGGTATTAACTAGGTTCCCAAGTCTTGCCAGTGCCACAAGGCTGTAATAAGCATGTTTCAGGTCTGGCCCTATGCCTAAAGCATTTATTTCTATGGTATATTCCTGGGAAAGAGATTACTAGAGAAACAGGAAAAGAAAAATTTACTAAATATTTCTATTGACTATCTTGGGATATAGCTTAGTGGTTAAGTTCTTGCCTAACACATTTAAGGCTCTGGGTTTAATCCCCTAAGACTGGGAAAAACAAAAACAAAACAGGCACCTTTATTGTGAGGGACTGGAGAGATAGGTTAGTAGTTGAGAGCTACTTTTGCAGAGGGCCAAGGTTCAGTTTCCAGAACCAACGGATGGCTTAAGACTGTCTGTAACTCCAGCTCCAGGAGACCTGACACCCTTAACAGTGTCTGAGAGTATTATTTTCTGCCTCCCCTCCATCAGCAGGAGTTATTCTGTTTTTAATTTTAGCTATTCAGATAGGTGAGAAGTGACTTCATTGTTTTTTAATTTACAATTCTCTTCTGTACACTCTTGTTAATTGGTTCTGCCCCTCTTAGAACTGGTCATTTGTGGATGCAGAGTTGCTTCCTTCCTATTGTAGTCTTTATCTTTTCATATATGTATGTATGTATGTATATAATTTTTGAGACAGATTATCATGTGTCCCAGGATGACCGCAAACTCACTATGTATGGAGGATGACCTTGAACTTCTGATTTCCCTGCCTCTATCTTCCAAGTGCTGAGGTTAAAGGTGTTTACCACTATGTCTGGTTCGATTCAGTACTGGGGATGCTGGTATGTCTGCCAACAAAAAAAACAAAACAAACTACTGGGTAAACACCTGCTAGACATAAAGAACTAGAAAGCAAAGTGGTGAATAGAGCCCAAACCTGTAGGCTGATGGGAGCTAAGATGTTACCTAGGGAAAGGAGGGAAGGGACTGACTGGTAAGGCACCATTCACTATGGGGGAAAGCTAAACATAAGGGAAAAAGCTTGGCAGCTGAGCAGACTGTGGAGCTATGGCCAAGGGATGTGGGAGGACGGAAACATCTTCCTAACTGCAATGGTTTGAAAGAGGGTGGCTCCCGTGGGTTCATACATTTGCATTCTTGGTCTCAAGTTGGTGAACTGTTTGGGAGGAATTAGGAGGTGCAGCCTCATTGGAGGAAGTGTGTGACTGGGTGGGCTCTAAGGTTTCAAAAGCAGACCCATTCCAGGTTAGTGCTCTCTCTCTCTCTCTCTCTGTCTCTGTCTGTCTGTCTTTATCCATCTCATATTCTCTCTCTCTCTCTCTCTCTCTCTCTCTCTCTCTCTCTCTCTCTCTCTCTCTCTCTCTCTCTCTCCCTGGTACTTGAGGCTAAGGATATAAGCTCTCAGCTCCTGCTCCAGCACCATGCCTGTGTGCTGCTACCATAATCCCTGCGGTGATGGTCATGGACACCAACCCTCTAAGACTGTAAGCCCCAAGTCTTAGTTAGGGTTTCCATTGCTGTGAAGAAACACCTTGACCACAGAAACTCTTATAAAAAAATTTTAGTTGAGGTGGCAGCTTACAGTTTCAGAGCTTTAGTCCATTATCATCATGGTGGGAGCATGGCAGCGTGCACACAGACATGGTGCTAAAGAAGGAGCTGCTACATGTCAATGTGCAGGCAGCAGGAAGTAGGCTAGGAGTAGCTTGAACATAGGAGTCCTCAAGCCCACCCCGACAGTGACACATGTCCTCTGACAAGGCCACACCTACTCCTAATAGTACCATTCCCTTTGGGGGCCATTTTCTTTCAAACCACCACACCCCAAATAAACTTTTTTTTCCTCTCTAGTTTGCTTTGGTCATGGTATCTCTTCACAGCAATAGAAAAGTAGCTAAGACACTAACCAAGAATGACCCAAGCCTTTCTTCAGCAACATCACTGGGTCTTCAACCCTCCAGGGTCAGAAAAGAGCACAATACAAGTTCTGTGCTAGACTATAGGAGTGGCAAGCAAAAAACTAAACCCATGAGAGGGGAGAGGAGAGAGAGAGAGAGAGAGGAGAGAACAGCAGAATGCAGAGCCCAGATGCCCATCCAAATGAACCTGAAACCCCAGGTTCCAAGACATGTGAAAAAACTGAATACTAAAAAATGTAAAAGCAAACAGAAATACAGCCAGTCTACTAACAGTAGTTGAAAGACTTGAATAATAAGAATGTTTAAAGAAATAAGTGCAGGCTGGGCAATAGTGGCACACACCTTTAATCCCAGCACTGGGAGGCAGAAGCAGGTGGATCTCTGTGAGTTTGAGGCCAGCCTGGTCTACAGAGCAAGTTCCAGGACAGGCTCCAAAGCTACACAGAGAAATCCTGTCTCAAAAAAACCATAAAACAACAATAATAAATAAACCATTTGCTAAATAAAAAAAATTATGGTAGGTTTATGTTTTAATTGATTTTTGTTTTGTTTTGTGGTGCTGGGAATAGAATCCAGGTGTTTGTGCAAGCTGAAGAAATGCTGAATCACTGAGCTACATCTCTATCCCCAAGGAAATGATGAACTATACACATGGAAATGGAATGAGGATAAAGATGTGAAGTGTAAACAGCTATAAGTCCCAAGAAAATTGTGTGTGGGGGTGGGTGTGTGTCTGTGTGTGTGAAGGGGCCAGCAAGATGGCTCACTGGGTAAAGGTGCTTGCTACCAAGCCTGATAACCTGAATTTGATGCACGAAACTCACATGGTGAAAGGAGAAAACTCACTGCATACAGATTACGTAAGCTGAATAGTTAATATGAATAGCTGAAAAATAAATATTTAAAGATATTTAAAGGATTTGATAAATGTATAGTGGAGCTAGTTAAATAAAAATTAGTAAGTTGGAAGATAGTTCTAAAGAATCCTGATAGAATGTAGCATAGGATTCCCTGGGAACAGCAGGCCAGGAAAGCAGGTAGGCTAACTGTGGCTCTTCACCTCTCCCTCCCCTCCCCCAGCCTCCTCCCCACCTCTCTACTGTGGCCTCTCCTCACTCCCTGCTCTCAATCCCAGGGGACTAAGCAGATGCTGGTGGAACACCCTGCTTTCCTCCCTCCTGTGGACTCCCTCAGCCTCTACCCTCCTGGCCCATGCTCATTCCTAAATGTCAGCTCCCAATGCCTAGCAATTCATTTTACCCAGGATCCTCAGTGGCCACACATAGCAGGGAGAATTCCCCACCAGACAACACAACTGCCACATCTTCCTAAGAATCTAAGAGGGAGCAGAAACCAAGGAACGAAACACTCACCCAATAAGGACAAGACCAGATATCAGCACTTAGAATTATAATCATCCCAAACCCAGATGCCCAGTATAGAAACACAATCAATAACATTGAGGACAGTTTGTCTCCCCTACAGTCCAGCAACTTCACCCCCAAAAGCACTGAGAAGTGCAAAAGATATTTGACACACAAGACAAACACCTTAAAGTAGCCTTCATGAATGTGATAGAGGCCCTTAAAGAGTAGATGAATACATTTCTTAAAGAAATCTATGAAAACACACACAGTGGAAGAAAAGGAATAAAACTGCTCAAGACCTAAAAGTGGAAATAGATTAATAAAGAAAACCCAAACTGAGGGAACACTGGAACTGAAAAATTTAGGAACTCAAAGAGGAACCTATAGTAAGCCTCCCCAACAGCGTACCAAAGATGGAAGAGAGTATTTCAGGCACTGAAGACATGATAGAAGAAATGAATATCTCAGTAAAATAAAACGTTAAATTAAAAAAAAATCCTAAAACAAAGCATCCAAGAAACCTGGGACACCATGAAATGACCAAATCTAAGAAGAGTTGGAATAGAGGAAGGAGAAGAAACCCAGGTCCAAGGCACAGAAAATATTTCAACAAAATCATAGAAGAAAATTTCCTAATCTAAAGAAAGAGACAACTTTTAAGGTACAAGAAAGAAACAAGCAGAACACCAAATAGACTGGTCCAGAAGAGAAACGCCCCACAGAACAAAATAATCAAAACAACTAAACATACAGAGCAGAGAAACCAAAAAAGGTAACAAGTTTATTAGATGATATTGGTCATGTTCAGGCTGGTATGACTATTGATAAAAGGCCTATTAGAATAGCACCTGACTTTTCAAGGGAGACTCTAAAAGCCAGAAGGGCCTGGACCAATCTTCTACAAACTCTTTATATGCCAGTCCAGACATTTTAATTTTTTTTGTTGTTTTTTTCAAGACAGGGTTTCTCTGTGTAGTCCTGGCTGTCCTGGAACTCGCTCTATAGACCAGGCTGGCCTCAAACTCAGAGATCTGCCTGCCCCTGCCTCCTGAGTGCTGAGATTAGAGGGGTGTAGCACCATACCTGGCTGCTCTAGCAAAACTTTTAACCACAGTAGATGGAGAAAATAAGATATACTACCAAAAAAAAAAAAACACCCCTAAATTCAAGGACTATCTATCTACAGATCCAGACCTACTGAAGACACAAGAAGGAAAACTGCAATCTAAAGAGGTTAACCACATCCAAGAAAAGACAATGAATAAATAATCCCAGACCAGCAAATCAAAAGAGAGGAACCCCACACACACACCACAACAAAATAACAGGAAATAACAAGCAGTACTCATTGATAACTCTTAACATCAATGGTCTCAATTCCCCAACAAAAAGACACAGACTAACAGAATGGATGTGAAAACAGGATCCATCCTTCTGCTGCATCCAAGAGACACGCTTTGACATCAAAGATAGACATCACCTCAGGGTGAAAGGATAGAAAAAAGTTATTCTGAGCAAATGGACCTAAGAAACAAGCTGGCATCACCATTTAATATCTGCCTACATGAACTTCAAATCAAAACTCATACAAAGAGAAATGAAGGACACTCCATACTCATCAAAGGAAAAATCTACCAAGTGGGCATTGCAATTCTTAACATCTATGCGCCAAACACAAAGCCACCCAGGTTCATAAAAGAAACACAAGCGTGGCTTAAATCACGTATTGACCCTCACACACAGACAGTGAGGGACTTCGGTGACCCACTTTCACAGAGACAGGCCATCCAGGCAGAAGATAAACAGAGATGTGCTGAAGCTATATTATAACCAAATGAACCTAACAGATATTTACAGAACACTTCACCCACACATGAAAGAGCACACCTTCTTCTCAGCACCACATGGAACTTTCTCCATAACTGACCACATACTCAGAAAAAAAGATTTGTGTTTTTATGAGATTCCTGAGCGTGTGAACCAATGAGTCTGTGTCGACATTGGTTTCTTGGGCCTTTCCTTGGGCTCTTTTCCTTGTGTTTGTCTTGTCCTATTCCAGTGTGCTAGTTTTTGTTCTATTCGATTACAATGTATTGTATTTTATTGCTCAGAAGCCTGTTTGTTCTCTTAAGAAGGATGATGATGGTGGGTTTTGTGTTGCTGAGGACAGAACCACTGCTTTGTGCGGCAGGCATTGTACCACCGAGCATGAGTCTCTGAGTTCATTCCCCCAGTACCAAAATAAACCGAGTGTGGTGGTGCAGCCCTGTAATCCCTGCACTGGGGGAGTGGAGGCTGAAGGATCGGGAGTCCAGGGTCATTCTCGGTTACACAGAGAATGTGAGGATAAACTACATCATCCCTTGTATCAAAAATTATTCTCCCCCCAAGTGGGGCATGATGACACTTACCTTTATTTCCAGTACTCAGGAAGCAGAGGCAGGTAAATTGCTTTGAGTTCAAGGTCAGCTTGGTCTACACAGCAGTTACCAAGTCAGCCAGAGTTACACAGTGAGACCCTGTCTCAAATAAATATATACACACCCCCAACCCCCAGAAAGTAAGGTAATAGTCAAGTCCCTCCCTTTCTACTCTGCGGCCTCACTCAGGCTAAAGCCTCCGCTGTTTCCTTTGTTCCTCACGCATTATTTTGCTCATATTAAAATAGTCGGGGGGGGGGGCATCAGCTTGGTTAGAATCTGCTGGCTGCACAAGCATGAGGACTTGCGTTTGATGCCACACCTTAAAACAAACCAAACGAACAGTGCGGCTGGAGAGACAGCTCAGCAGTTTAAGAGCGCTTGCTGCTGGGCGGTGGTGGCGCATTGCTCTTCAGAGCACCCGAGTTTAGGTCTCAGCACCCTTGCCGGGAGGCTCACAACCTCCACCCCCTGTAACTCCAGCTCCAGGGTGATCCAGGACCCTCTTTGGGCATTCTGAGGGTACCTGATCCCTCATGGTGTATGTTCACACAAACACACACACACACACACACACACACACACACACACACACACACAAATAAAAATAAATCTTATAAATGGTAACTGGTGTTTGTAATCCCAGTGCTGGGGAGAGGGAGACAAGATCTCTGAATCTCATTGGTCAGCCGGCCTTCCTGCAGCATCTCCGAGACCACCATGGTCAGCAGGCTAATCAACCAGGGGGACACAAGAAGAAAGTTCAGTTCAGCACACTCAGTAGCTGGTGTTGGTTCAAACTTCAAGAGTCTGACCCTGGGGTAGTTTATTTTAGGATAATTAAGTACAGTTCAATTTGGTGATAATGAACTCAATCTTGTGTGCACAATAAAGCTTAAGACATGACTAGATCAAAACTCTTTGTAAAGTACATGTGACATCTTCCATAAAGATAGGTTCTACAGATTGACAAGCTAACGGTAAGGGACTGGAGGAAGATACAGTGTCGTCTCAGCCACCCAGGTGATGTAAAGGTCACCGGATTATTAACCCACATCTATTCCCAGCCTTCTATGCAGAAAACATGCTCCACATCCTACCCTTCGAAGGGACAGCCTTGTGTGTTTAACATTCCTGGGTTCCCTACTGTTTATCTGTGAGCACATGGACCTCTGCGTCCCCCACACTTCTCAAGCTCCAGGCCAAGGAGAGAGCACTCTCAGACACTAAGGTGGGTGGCACCTGATGACCAACAGCCAAGGGTGACCCCCAGCCTCCACATGCACCTACATACACATGCGCACTGACACATAAACAAACGTGCACACACATACCAAAAATACAGACGCATATACAAATGCAAACCCTTCCATGGGTTTTCTACCTGTGTTTTACTAATTAATTAATTAATTATTCTTTTTTTCCTCTAAGACAGGATGTCACTCTGTAGCCTTAGCTGTCCTGGAACTTGTGTACACTAGGCTGGCCTTTCTCATAGAGATCTGCCTGTCTCTGTCTCCCAAGTGCTGGGCTTAAGGCATGGGCCACCATAGTCAGCTTGTTTTTTTTTTTAATGATTTATTTGTTTATTCCATCATGCCCTCATTGTCAGCATCTTTCTTTCTTTTTAGTTTTATAATGAGCGATAAAATTCACATGTTCTTTATTTAGTCCATATAATACACCATTTTAAAGGGGTCTCTAAAGTTAGATAAAAGAGCATATTAAATGCCAAGTGCATGAAGTCTTTCTTCATAAACAATGTCAAAACAAAAAAGTTTTGAATTACAAAATGTTAAAAAAATATGTTGGTACTTAACATTTTACTAAAGCATAAAGTTACAGATATTTTCTAAAGAAAAGTAACTCTGCCACTTACTTATTTTTGCTGTTTCTATGAACTTTTTAAAATTCTGTACATAGGACATTTTGTCCAAAATACAAAGTCTACATTTTTATTACTTGTTATGATAAAACAAAGATACAATGCATTTATTTATTTACTTTATGTGCTTTCGAGCTTTGTCTGCATGGAAGTCTGTGTGAGTGTGTTGGATTCCCTGGAAATGGAGTTACAGACAGTTGTGAGCTGCCATATGGCTGCTGGGAATAGAACCCCAGTCCTCTGGAAAAGAAGCCAATGCTCTTAACCACTGTGCCATCTCTCTAGCCCCTCCAGCTTGTATTTTGAAGGTGCAGGACTATACAGAAATCCTCTAGCTACTTACTAGTTTTGTTTTGTTACAAGGTCTTATCTGTAGCCCACACTGGCTTGAAACTTATTTATGTAGCCCCGGCTGGCCTCAAACTTGTGGCAATGCTCTTGCCTTAGCATCCTGTTTGCGGGGATTATAGTTGGTGCCTTCTTGCCTGGCTCCCATGTTTGTATCTGATTCTCTCCCACTGTTATAGGTGATTTATTCAAGAGTACTCCGGAGGGATTAATTTTTAAACAGCCCTGTCCCTGGGGTTTCTTGTCACCTCCATACGTGAATGACAAACTTCCTTTCCTTTAGGTTTTCTAGACTCATGTGTTTCAGACTGTGGATATTGACTTCCTTCGTTTTTCTGCTTGTACTGCATTTAACACACAGAAAGGCCTGGGCAAGAACAGGAAATATCAGCCCGCACAGACGGTAGTAAGACCACAGACTACATCTGGAGTGTCTGAAGACTGAGGTAGAGTCCGGGTTGCTTTTTATAGCCTTCGTCCGGTTTCAGAGAACACACAAATAGGTTACAAAGTGAAAAATGCTTCTCAGGATGAGCAGAGGTAAAAGTAAATCAACGCTCACTGCTCTGAATGTTGCAAAAATCTAAAATTATTTTAATTTAGGTTTCTTTATCATTTTCCTTTATTTTTATTTCTTTTTTATTTTATTTTACTTTTAATTTTTTTTCTGTTTGTCTGTAAGGTCCTTGTTTCTTATTCTGTTCCCTAATTTAAATCTGCTTTCAAATCGTTAAAGAAGGGGCTGGTGAGTTGGTTCAGCAGGTGGAGTGTGCTTGCTGCGCCATCTGGTGACCCAAGGTCAATCCCAGCAACACACAGCAAGACAGAGGTGAAAACTTATTCCACAAACTTCTTCAAGACATCTCAGACTTCTTCATATTCTCTCTCTCTCTCTCTCTCTCTCTCTCTCTCTCTCTCTCTCTCTCATACACATTTGTGTTTGCACATGACAATAATAATAAATAATTTTTTTTAAAAACACCCAAAGGAAACAAAAGATAATAAAAGGAGTACAATCTTTCTCTTCTCTAAAGTCTTGAACGAGTGTGTGTGTTTGCATGTGTCTGTACATGTGTGTATGTATCTGTGCATATGTGTGATGTGTGTATATATGTGCTTGTGTGTGTATGCGTGTTCGTGTATGTATGTGTGTATGGGTTCTGGGAACTGAAACCAAGACTTTATCTTTTTTTTGTTTGTTTATTTGTTTTGAGAGAGGGTTTCTCTGTGTAGGCCTGGCTGTTCTGGGACTCACACCGTGGATCAGGCTAGCTGTGAACAGAGATCCATCTGCCTCTGTCTCCTGAGAACTGGGATTAAAGGTGTGCACCACCACCGCTTGGCAGCTGTATCTTCCTTAACTGTTTGTTTTCACTTTTCGTGTGCTACAGCACGGATGTTGTCAGAAAACAACTTTCCCGACTCAGTTTCTGTGGATCCCGAGGATTGAACTCAGGTCGTTGGACTTGGCAACAATCACCTTTATTTACCCTCTGAGTCATCTCATTGGCTCTTGGTTAGGGTTTTGTTGTTGTTATTATTGGTTTTTAATTTTAGGTGTATGGATTTTTTATCTGCTTGTATGCCTGTGTACCTCATGAATAAGGTTCCTGTAGTGGCCGGAAGAGGGTGTTAGATCCCCCAGAGCTGGCATTACAGATTGTCGTGAGCTGCCTTGTAGGTGCTGTGGGTGCAGAACCCAGGTCCCTGCAAGAGCAGCCAGTGCTGTTAACTGCTAAACCAGCTCTTGGCTCCCTTGGTTTGGTTCATCTTTCTGTGACAGGGGTTCCACTCTGTAGCCCAGGCTCTCCTAGGACAGGGGTTCCACTCTGTAGCCCAGGCTGTCCCGGCATTTACTAGAGAGTCAAGGCTGGCCTTAATCTCAAGGTGATCCTCTTGCCTCAGCTTCCCAAGTGCTGGGATCACAGGTAAGTGTTAAATGCCCAACTGCTCGACTGTTTGCCTTTGAGAATCCATCACTGTGGGTGTCAGTGGGGCCCTTTCCCATCAACTTTGCTTAGGATCAGACTATCCTCTGTGCTCAACTTTATTTCTTCCTGGAAGCTGTCTCCTTTCACTTCTTTGATTACTTTTCTCCCATATCTGCTCCATTACACACACACACACACACACACACACACACACACACGCACATGCACGCACACGCACACGCACGCCCCGCCCCAGAATCCCTTCTCTCCCAGCCTACGTGCCCTGTGTCTGAACCCGCCTCTTGCCTTTTCATCTTTGGGTCGTTTCTCACTCGACTGTGACAATTTTCTCTTCTCAGGTGTCTTGGATGCTATTTACAGCTGACATCCTGGCCTCGTGACCCGGCTATTGTGGTTTCTGCTTCGCTTCCTGCTCTTAGGTGTGAGCGACTCACCACCACAGCCCCTCCAGATCTTTATCGCACCCCATGGAATCTTTTATGAAGTTGAATCAGATATTTAGATATTAAAAAAAAAACCTTGTGCAGTAGGAAGTCTTTGTGTCCTGCCCTACCCCCACCCCACCCCCATTTTGCAGAGCTCTTCCAACCGAAGAGTCTGGAGCAGGACGCTGGGCCTTGCTCGCCTCACGGGCACAGAGCTGGATGACTGGGAGGCGCTGCTCATTGGTCTCTCCATTTCACGTTCCCCCCTGCAGCGAGGTGAGGAGCCTGAGGTTCCAAGTTCTCTAGGGGCCCTCTCCTCTGAGCAATGCCTCCTCTGACTGAACATGGCCCAGCCCCCTCTCAAGAAAGGTGTTTTGGGCCTACCTGCTGCTGCTGAGTTGTTAACTGGCTGGGCTCCAACAAGCAGTCTGTCAGGACCCCTGGCCCTAACGCCACGTCTGATTACTTCTGGTGTGACCAATGAGAGTCCATTTGTCTACAGAACCAGAACCAGATTCTCTACCCCATGTCAAAGACAAAGCTGGCAGTTGGACCCCCCCCCCACCAGCTGTCCCATGTTCACCCCACATTCAAGGGGGAAAAGAAGTCAGGAGTGGTGGCACATGCTTGGACTTCCAGCACACAGAAGGTTGAGGCAGGAAGATAGCAAGTGCCACATCAGTCCATACTCATATAGCAAGACCCTGTCTCTTTAAATTTTAATTTTGTGTGTAGAAGTGTGTTGCCTACACACAAGTCCGTGTATTATTTGTGCAGTTGGTACTCACAGAGGCCAGAAGAGGGTGTGGGGTCTGTTGAAACTATTAGGACTTGACTCTGCCTGGGGTGGGATGACAGGCAAACCCACAGCTGGTTTATGTGGAGCTGGTGGGGATGGAACCTGTGGCTGTGTGTATACCAGCCAAGTTCTCCACCGACTGAGCTACAACCCCTGTCCTTGTTGCCCATTCTTAACCTTCCGCCTCCCGGCTTGGGATCCTGATTTCTAATTGACATGCGATCATATTCTAATGATCAAAGGCCCTGGTCACAGTGGCTTCTTCATGAAAGTAGCCGGGGTAGGAGAGCGCTTTGTAGGCGTAGCCTCTGAGGTCCCTGCTCAGTCTCTGATGAATATATAACAGGGCCTTTCACTTAGTTTTATCTGTCTCTTATTGCCCAGGTTGGCTTTGAGCTTTCTTTTTTAATTAATCAATTTTATTTTATGTGTATTGATTATTTTTTGTTTGTTTGTTTTTTGTTTTTTTGCCTGCAGGGCCATGTACTGCATGCAGTACCCACAGAGACCAGGAGGGACATCAGATTGCCTAGAACTAGAGTTAACAGGAGTTACAGATGGTTGTGAGCTGTCCCTGTGGATCCTGGGAATCAAACTCTGGTCCTCTGGAAGAGCAGTCAGTGCTTTTAACTGCTGAGCCATCTCTCCAGCTAGCCTCCGGATGCTATTTTATATATTTTTATTTTATCTGCATGTGTGTCAGAGCACCATATGCACGCATTCCTGACAAAGGCCAGAGCGGGCATCTTACAGCCTGGGACTGGAGTTACAGATGGCTGTGAGTCACCGTGTGGATGCTGGGAATCAAACCAGGTGCTCTGGAAGAGCAGCTACTGAGCCATCTCTCCAGCCCCTGACCTTGAACTTTCTAGGTAACTAAGGCTGCCTTTGAGTTCCTAATGCCCCTGCCTCCAGCTCTAAATCGCTGGGGTTACAAATGTGTGTCATCACACACAGAAGGACCTCATCTTTTAAATGTATCTTACCCTGTCTTACCATAATACCAGAGCTAGCCATATCTGGGCTCTCACTCCTGGTGCCTGTCTCCATTGAAGTACCTGCCCCCATAGTTGGCATACATGTTCCACTCTTGCGGTGTTCTGATCGGCTTTTTGCTTACATGATGTAGCCTAGGAAAGCCTTGTTGTAGACTATTATTTTAACAATGTAAAGATGCGTTACTTTTGTTTCTGCTGCCATTGTTTAAACTGTAAAGATGTGTTGCATTTGTTTCACCTTGCCTGCCTAAGGCACCAGATGGGTCTAATAAAAAGCCGAATGGCCAATAGCTAGGCAGGAGAGGGATAGGCAGGGCAGATAGGCAAAGACAATAAATAGGAGGAGAAATCTAGGCTTAGAACAAGAAGAAGAGTGGAGAGAACGAGATAGAAAAAGAGGGAGATACCTGGGGCCAGCAGACACAGAGCAGGACAAAAAGTAGAGTAGAAAGAAAGGGGGGAAAAGCCCCAAGGCAAAATGTAGATAAAGATAAAGAGGTTAAGTTACAAAAGCTAGCCATAAACTAGCCAAAGCTAAGGCCAAGCCCTCATAAGTAATAAGAAGTCTCTGTGTTATGATTTGGGAGCTGGTTGGTGGCCCAAGAGAAAAAGCCTGGTATATAGCCTTAAACTTGAGATCCTCCTGCCTCAATCTCCCAAATCTGCACAGAGTTCAGAGCGTGAATAAGTGAGTCCTGCACACGGCACAGGGTTCAGAGCGTGAGTAAGTGAGTCCTGTTCCACTGCACAGGGTTCAGAGCGTGAATAAGTGAGTCCTGCACACTGCACAGGGTTCAGAGAGCGAATAAGTGAGTCCTGCACACTGCACAGGGTTCAGAGCGCGAATAAGTGAGTCCTGCACACTGCACAGGGTTCAGAGCGTGAATAAGTGAGTCCTGCACACTGCACAGGGTTCAGAGCGCGAATAAGTGAGTCCTGCACACTGCACAGGGTTCAGAGCGTGAATAAGTGAGTCCTGCACACTGCACAGGGTTCAGAGCGTGAATAAGTGAGTCCTGCACACTGCACAGGGTTCAGAGCGTGAATAAGCAAGAAGAATGTCAAGGAAGTCCTCCCCTCCTCTTCCCTGGAGAGAGCCCTTTGTTACGAACATTCCAGAACACGTGTGGGCTGTCCCACAAATGCCAGAGAGCAGCGACAGGTACTATCTCTCTGAATCGTGAACCAGCAATCCGGGAACCCCCCCAGAACACGCCACAAGCCTCCCTCTCATCCTTAGCACAAACATTTTCCAGGGAATGGGGGAAAGGGCAACCAATTATTTCAAAGGTCGGTCAACCAGAGGGTCACTCAGGCAACCCCATCTGAGACTCATGGCACTGGTGACTCCTTATGGCCTCCCGCACTTCTCTCTCATTGTTGTCTGTTCATCAAATACTCCAGACGCCATCGAGCCTTGCGCTCCTCCTGAAGAGCCACCGGGGTCAAAACTCAGAACAAACCACTAGCGGCGTCATGTGTTATGATGTCTTGCTACATTGTAAAGTGCAAACGTGTCTGAACAACATAGAATATAAAAGTGCCCTTTTCTATCCCCTACCACCTCATGTCACTGGCCTTTGAGAGTCCCCAGGCAGAATGGTTTGCTGTGGTTTGCTTTTAAACATGAGTCATGCTTATGAACTGGACTGTGGTTTACAGGCTTAGCAGTTTCTCAAAACTCATTTCCTCACAGAGGTGTGGGTAGGTGTGATCTTAATTGCTGAGCTGTCGCTCCAGCCCCACATGCGTGTGCATATTTTGCTCCAACAGTAACAGGTCAGGGGTGTTGACACTCTGAGGAAACACACGCACACAAGCAGAGGAAATCCAGAAGGACACGAGAGAGGCAGAGAATAGGGGACTGGTAAACGGTCTGAGGGGCAACCCCAGGACCTTCATGGCCACAGCTGTAAATACTGAAGGATGTTGCTGGAGACTGTACAGTGCCCTGCCCCTCTGGATTCTGGTGCTGGAGTGGGTGGCGCTACCTACCCAAGGAGTCCTTCTCCCTCTGCTTGCCCGCCTCCAGGTCTCAATGAACCACAGCTACTTTGGTGACCTGTGGGCTCTGCTGCCACCCATAGGAACCCGTTGACCATGGCACCGGAGAGGCATTTCATACTGCCCAGCTACAGGAGCAACACCCAGCCTGGGGTGGGAGGGTGCTTTCCTTGAGAAGCAGGTAGGAAGCAGCTGATGGCAGAGGAGGCCCAGGTGGGCAGCTTGCCCTGGGGCACAGGTGGCCACACGCAGATGCTGAGGAGGTGGTGGCTGGGTATCTAAAGTACTGCAGGGCTTTGTGGCTTGGCTATTCATGGTCACACGCTGTTGAGGCCAGGCCCAAAGGACCTGAGAGAGGTGGGATCCCTTCTGTCAACCCTCTTTAAACACTCATAAGTGACGACCGAGAAACAGATGTTCTGATAAAACCTGCCTGCGTATTCCCTGATGTTAAAAATGAGGGATTTATCATGCAGACTCGTTACATGCTTTTTTCCCAAGCCAGACAATTCATCAGAAGGCACATTAAACTGTTTAAATATTAGTCAACAAAATAGATTTCTCCTCCTGGGAGCACAGTCTTTCCATGTGTATTTTGGCTTCATAATTTTGGCTGGCTGCAGCTGCTGACGTCGGGCACACACCAGCATCGAGGCGGGGTTCATGCTGGTGCCATGTTCGCGGCTGCCCTGTGATTCACAGGTTTTCTGGGAAAACATTCAATAGAAGCCCTTTGGGGCTAACGATATGCAATTTTAAATTTTCACCCGAGAGCATCGCCACTCCGGCAGTCGTGGGAATTATTTACATGATGCTCCTTATGTTTGGAAGCTCAGGTGGCATGTAACCTGAGTTATCTGCTATCAGCTGCAGACTCTTCCCAAGGGCTGCCAGAAACAGTCAGGTTAGGCTGCCTGTCGTCCTGGGTCCAGCTAGGACATCCGGTTCTGCTCAGCAGCAAAGCAGTTCAGCTAAAGCCAAATATGATTCTTCACATTTTCTTTTGTTTTCTGGAGTCTTACAGTGTTGAGCATGGAACCCAGGGTCTTGCATTTATTTGCTAGGCAAGCACCTTCCCACGGAGCAACAGCCTCAGCCCTTACCTGTCTGGAAGAGCAGAAAGGCCAAACCTCTCTGTTAGACAGCAACTCTAGTCTGTGCATTCAAAATGGTAAAGAAAACTGTACCTTTGGGCCGGGGAGAAGGCTCAATGGATAAAGATACTTGCCAGGTAAGCCCGAAGACCCGAGTTTGATTCCCAGAACCCACTGAAAAAGCCAGGCTAGAGAGATGGCTCGGCGATTGCCCACCCTATGACATGATGATAATGCACTAAGCTTCTTAAACTGTAAGCCAGCCCCAATTAAATGCTTTCTTTGATAAGAGTTGCCTTGGTCATGCTGTCTTTTTGCAGCAATTGGATAATAATTAAGACAGAAGCTGGTACCAGGAATTGGGTATTGCTGTGACCGGCTGAACCATACTGCTTGTGGGTGGAAAGTAAACATTGGGACTTTGGAATAGAAAACTGGCGGGAAACTTAATGTGGGACTTAATGGACCATCCTAGCAGAAGCATGGAAGATAGTTCTGAGGGTGGTTTGAACTCTGGGTGCCCAGCTCAAGAAGTTTCAGAGGAAGAGACTCTTACTAAATGTCCCAGAGACCTTCCTTATTATTCGTTTGATTGTTGTTGTTTGCTTGTTTGTTTTCTTTACAAAAAAAAAAATATAGCTGCTTTTTGCCCTTGTCCTAAAAGTCTGCCTAAGGCTAAACTGAAATGTTTTAGAGTAACGGCATTGGCAGAGGCGATTTCACGGCAGCCTGGGAGGGACTGTGTCATGTGGTGATTAGTAACTATTCTGAAGATCTCTAATGAAATGAAAAGCAGCAAGCTGGACAAAGAAAAATACAAAACATACAGTTTGAGGGGAAAAGAAGCAGCAGGAGATGCTTTGTTGGAGCCAAGTCTTGTGCTCAAGAAGATGACAGAAGGTAAGAGTAGAGCCCCTGCCTCTGCAAGAGGAGAAAGAGAACCAACTCCTAAAAAGTTGTCTCTGGCATCCACACGTGCTTTGTGGCTCATAAACTTGTACACACACACACACACACACACGCGCGCTCTCATACACACATGCACACACATGCACACACACAAATCAAATTAAGTTTTGCTGAGCATAGTGGAGCATGCCTTTAGATTTGTTTGTTTGTTTTGACAGGATCTTACTTGCTATGTACCTCCGTAGCTAGCTTAGCTGTTACTTTGGAGCCCAGGATGGCCTCAAATTCATGGCACTCCTCATGCCTCAGCCTCCCAAGTGCTGGGATTATAGGCCTGTGCCACCACAGCCTGCTCTGTGGGGCACACTTTTAATCAGGAGGTGGAGGTAGGCAGGTCTCTGTTGGTTTGAGCATCTCCCTGTTTCCATGGCATCTGGCTGTCTGACTCCATAGGGGTCCCTCCTCTCTGCCTTCTTTGATTTCCATATCACCTTTCCCCTTCTGCTCTACTTCAGCTTCTGGGTCATTTTGCCATTTGCTTCCCTGTTCCAGGGTCTCAACCCAGCGATTCCCACTACAGCAGAAGAGGAGGTGGTTGGCGTGCAGGGGGAGGGTTTAGCCTAAAGCATTCTTTCTTCCCAACGTGGCCCATTTTTTTTCAGTGTAACTTCTTCCAATGAGTCCACTAGCGAGCATCTGCCACTTGTCTTCATCTCATCAAAACACATCCTTCCATATCCAGACTTGGCTGGAAGCCTGCAGATGGGGGAGGGGAAGAGCCCTTGCCTGCGGGGCGGGAAGAGAAAACTCCAGCCTGGCACATAAGGAAAATCTCAAGGCAGTGCCAATGTCCTGAAAGTCGTGGGCATCTTGAAGGGAAGGTATGCCCTGTTCCAAAAGTGTCCAGGGCTGCTGTGTATCTCCATCGATGAGATTGGACCAATAGACCTCCCAGCTACAGCGGCGAGGATCTGGGGACATTTTTCTCAGTTTCTTATTGAATTTGTCATTGTCTTGGACATCTGTTGTTTCTGCCTTCCAGCAGGCTTCCTTGTTCTGTCAAAACTGTTCTCTGGCCTTGGTGGGATTGGCGTCCCTCCAGCTTCTGGGTGGTCCTCGTCGACCATATTAATGTAGAACATGAATATTTCCCATCCTCTTGCCTCTCCCGGGTCCTTCTCCTCAACCTTCTAGCGTGTCCCTGCTGACCCATTGGCTATGGCCCCTGAGTCCTTGAACATTCTTACTTCAGGCCCCTTCTTGCCTCTGCACGAGGCATGTGGCCTAGGGGACCACAGGAAACTCAGCTTACGGGGAGTCCTCCCCTCACTTTCCAGGGCCAGCCCGGCAGGTGACAGAAGCTTAGCTCCTTCTGTCGCACCCCAAAGTGGCTATAGGTGGATGTGACCTGCAGGAGAAGCAGCACTGAGCACTGATGAATGGATGGCAGAGGACCCCTGCTCATGCAGTTCCTTAAGCCTTTGTCTCCGCTTTGAGCCAATTCCAGTGTGGTGGTTTGAATGAAGATGGCCCCCATAGGCCCATAAGGAGTGGCATTATTAGGACATGTGGCCTTGTTGGAGTAGGTATGGCTTTGTTGGAGGAAGTATGTCACTGGTGTGATAGTTTGGATGTGTTTGGCTTCCGTAAACTCATAGGGAGTGGCACTATTAGGAGGTGTGGCTTTGCTGGAGTGGGTGTGGCCTTGGTGGAAGAAGTGTGTCACTGTGGGGGAGAACTTTGAGGTTTCCTGTGCTCAGGACTCTGCCCAGTGAGTCAGTCAGTCATCTTCCTGTTGTCTCAGCTCCAGCACCACAGCTGCCTGCACACCACCATGCTCCCTACAGACTGCCATGTTCCTCACATGCTGCCGTGCTCCCCACACGCCGCTGTGCTCCCTACAGACTGCCATGCTCCTCACATGCTGCCGTGCTCCCCACACGCCGCTGTGCTCCCCACACACCACTGTGCTCCCCACACACCGCCGTGCTCCCCACACACCGCCGTGCTCCCCACACACCACTGTGCTCCCCACACACCGCCGTGCTCCCCACACACCACTGTGCTCCCCACACACCGCCGTGCTCCCCACACACCACTGTGCTCCCCACACGCCGCCCATGCTCCCCACACACCGCCGTGCTCCCCACACACCGCCGTGCTCCCCACACACAGCCGTGCTCCCTACAGACTGCCATGCTCCTCACACGCTGCCGTGCTCCCCACACACCGCCGTGCTCCCCACACACCACCGTGCTCCCCACACACCGCCGTGCTCCCCACACACCGCCGTGCTCCCCACACACCGCCGTGCTCCCCACACACCGCCGTGCTCCCCATACATTGCCGTGCTCCCCACACACCGCCGTGCTCCCCACACACCGCTGTGCTCCCCACAATGATGATAATGGACTGACCCTCTGAATCTGTGAGCTCCCTCAATTAAATGTTTTCACTTATTTGCAGCAATAAAAACCTAACTAAGACACTGGGGGCGGGCTTTGAGGTCTCAGATGCTCAGGCCAGGCGCAGTGTCTCACTCCCCTCCTGCTGTCTGCCAATGCGGACCTAGGACTCTCAGCACCATGTCTGCCTGCTGCCCCATGATGACAACTGACTAAACCTCTGAACTGCAAGCCAGCCCCAACTAAATGCTTTCCCTCCTAAGAGTTGCTGTGGTCACAGTGTCTCTTCACAGCAACAGAAGCCCTATCTAAAGTACCCAGATACACTCCTGTTGGGATCTCGAGTTGCTGTTTCGCCTGGCTGGTTTTCATGGGTTGGTACGTCTGATGTGGTATCTCTTGAGAGCATCTCCCATCACGTGGTCAAATCGATGTCCTGTGATCTGATGCTGTGAAGAATGAGTTTTTCTGTTAATCTGACTCAGCTAAGGAATGCCTAGAAGCTGGGGTGTGTGTCCGTGAGGATGTTTCTAGAAGAGAAGGACCTTTGAACACAGAGTGCACAAGGCCCACCTCCACCAATGTGGTGATCATTGTCTGGTATATTGAGGTTGAATCAAACAGAAAAAAAGCTAGCAAAAGAGTGAATTCTCTCTTTTCTTGAACTGGGACATCCATTTCCTGCCTGTGGCCATTAATTGTTTTGTTCTAGGCTAGCAAGCTGGCTCACTAGATAAAGATGCTTCCAAGACTAGTGCCCTGAGTCCAGTGCCCAGGCCCCACACAGTGGGAGGAGACAAGTGACTCCTGCAAGTTGTCCTCTGACCTTTATATGCGTGCTGGCACATGCACCCCTTCACCCCACAAATAAGTAAATAAGGCAATTAAAAAAAATTCTGACCGGGCGATGGTGGTGCACACCTTTAATCCCAGCACTCGGGAGGCAGAGCCAGGCGGATCTCTGTGAGTTCGAGACCAGCCTGGTCTACAGAGCTAGTTCCAGGACAGGCTCCAAAGCCACAGAGAAACCCTGTCTCGAAAAACCAAAAAAAAAAAAAAATTCTGGTTCTTGGCACTTCGTGTGTTAGGACTTCTGCCAGCGGCCTCTCTGAGTCCCAGGTCCACGGCTTTAGAGAGGAAGTTCCTCCCTTGCCCCTTGGTTTTCAGGTCTTCAAACATACAGAAGCATGTCACCAAGTTCCCTGACTCTCCACCTTGTCATGGGACTTCTCAGTCTCAGTAACTGCGAGAGCCGGTTCCCAGTCTAAATCTCTTCCCATGTGGCTCTGCAGATGCTGTTGGTTCTGGTTCTCGGGAGGACTCAAGTGCAGATGCATGCTGGGAGCGGGTCTTAAGCTGGTGGTCACACCACTGTAGATGGACCGGCCTTGCTGCAGAGCCCAGGCAGCCACCTTGTGCTCCTCCCTGCTGGTGCTTCCTGTATGCCTCACACAGAATCTCTTCCTATCACAGCTGTGTTAGCTACTGTCTCATTGCTTTGACAGCACACGTGATTTTTGACTCACAGCTTGAGGGTATGGTCATCGTGGCAGGGACGACAGGGTAGTAAGTGCCTGAGGAAGCTGGTCACGTTGAATCCACATCAGGAAGTGTGGAGCGTGATTTCCCCTCTCTCAGCAGTCTGGGACCCCAGCCCATGGCCTAGCATCACCCACACTGAGGGTGGGATTCTTTTCCCCCTCAGCTAACCTAATCTTGATAATTCCTTAAAGACTTTCTCAGAGAATTGTTTCCAGGATGGTTCTAAGTTCCACCAAGTCGGCAATCAAGATTAACAATGACAATAGGTCTCTCTAGATCTGTGTGGTGCTGGACACATAAGGCTCAAAAGGCAGAGACGGCCTGGCTTGTCATAGAGCATTTTCCTCCTCCAGTCAGCTCAGTAAGTAGACTAGGAGATGCCAAGCTTGGCCAGGAGCAGGAGTGATCTACCAGGCTGTGGGAGGCGTAAAATGAAATAATTTCCCCTTTTTCTTGGAGGGGGCATGCCGACTTGATCCCCAAGAACTTCCCTGTTGTCATGGTTACCCCACATCTTTGCAGAGTTTTTCTCCAACTCGCTGGAATTTTACCCAGTGTTTTCTTCTGTTTGCCACCTTGCCCTCCTCTGGCTTGATCAGCATGATTTAATCAATATAGTGTTTTATCTATGACGCTGCAGAGGATTCTGGTCCCTTCGTACTTCCTTCTAACAGAAGATAGGAGTTAGCATCACCACGGAGCTAGACTGTGTGTCGTTGATCAATCTGTGTGATAGGGAGCAGTGGTCCTGGTCTGAAGAGTTTCTCTTGCTGTGACAGAACACCATGACCAAAAGCGATTTGGGGAGGAAAGAGTTTCTCCCAGCTTAAACCACGCAGGCCACACACAATTCATCATCAAAGGAAGTCAGGTCAGGAACTGAAACAGAGTCCAAAGAGGAACGCAGTTTACTGGCTTGCTCGTGGTTTGCCCAGCCTGCATTGTTTTATTTTTGATTTAAAAGTTTTTTTTTTTTATTTTACATACCAACCACAGTTTCCCCTCCCTCCCTCCCTCCTACTCTCTCTAACTTCCCCCCACCCAACCCTACCTCCACTCCTCAGAAAGGATAAGGCCTCCCATGGGGAGTCAACAAAGCCTGGCATATCAAATTGAGGCGGGACCAAGGTCCTCCCCCTGTATCAAGACTGAGCAAGATATCCCTCCACAGGGAATGGGCTCCAAAAAGCCAGTTCATACACTAGGGATAAATCCTGGTCCCACTGCCAGTGACCCCACAGACTGCCACAAAACTGTCACTCACTTTCGGAGGTCTTAGTTTGGTCTTATGCAGGTTCCCCAGCTGTCAGTCCAGAGTCAGTGAGCTCCCCACTAGCTCGAGTCAGCTGTCTCCGTGGGTTTCCCCATCATGGTCATACAATCCCTCTTCCCTCTCTTCTACTGGAGCTTAGCCCAGTGCTTAGCTGTGGATCTCTGCATCTGCTTCGGTCGGTTACTGGACGAAGGTTCCATGATGACAATTAGGGTGGTCATCAATCTGATTACAGGGGAAGGCCAGTTCAGGCACCCTCTCCACTATTGCTAGAAGTCTTATCTAGGCTCATCCTTGTGGATTCCTGGGAGTTTCCCTAGCCCCAGATTTCTCCCTAATCCTATAATGACTCCCTCTATCAAGATATCTCTTTCCTTGCTCTCTCTCTCTGTCCCTCCCACAATTCAACCATCCTGTTCCCTCATGTTCCCCCCCCCCCCACACCTTTCAACCCTTCCTCCCCTCCCCACTTCCCAATTTACTCAGGAGATCTTATTTATTTCCCCTTCCCAGGGGCACCCATGCATGTCTTTCTTAGAGTCCTTCTTATTAACTAGCTTCTCAGGGGTTGTGGATTGTAGTCTGGCTACCCATTCCTTTACATCTAATACCCATTTATGAGAGAGTACATACTGTATTTGAGTTTTTGGTTACCTCACTCAGGATGTCCTGTGTGTCATCCCCTCCCCCGCCCGTGAGACAGGGTTTCTCTGTGTAACAGTCCTAGCTGTCCTGGAACTAGCTCTTATAGACCAGGCTGGCCTCGAACTCACAGAGAGCCACCTGCATCTGCCTCCAAGTGCTGGGATTAAAGGCGTGCGCCACCACTCTCATGCAAGTATTGTTTTTTTTTCTAATTCCATTTGCCTGCAAGTTTCAAGATGTCATTGTTTTATACCTCTGAGTAATACTCCATTGTGTAACTGTACCACATTTTCAAAAAAAAAGTACCACATTTTCCTTATCCATTTTTTGGTTGAGGGGCACCTATATTGTTCTAGATATTATGAATAATGCTGCTATGAATATAGTTGAGCAAATGTCCTTGTGGAATGAGTGTGCATCCTTTGGGTATATGCCCAAAAGTGGTCTCGCTGAGTCTTGAAATAGATTGATTCCCAATTTTCTGGAAAACAGCCATACTGATTTCCAAAGTAGCTCAGCCTGCATTCTTACAGTCCCCAAAACCACAACCCCAGGGTTGGCACCGACCTCAGAGAGCTGGGCCTTCCCTCATCAACCCTCAGATAAGAAAATGTACCACAGGCTTGCCCAGAGGTCAGTCTGGTGGGGGCATCTTCTCAATTATGGTTCCCCTTTCCCAAATGACTCATGCTTGTGTCAAGTTAGCATAAAACTAGCCAGCTCTGTCCTCTTTCTAGATAGGGAAGACTGCTTTGTCAGCGGAATGGGGCTTGCTGTGTGTCTGAGCCAATATTAATCTGCTCTAACAAAGATAATACTAGCACAGCAGCAGGGATTGAGACCAGGGCAGGAGTCAGTTTGTGGGAGTTGACCGTCATCCTCTTGGGTTGGATTGCTAAGTGTGGAGTGATAGGAATCACCCTTAAGCCTCTCTGGGTGCCATCAATCTCTGCAGTACCCATGGTATCCGATATGGGTTTGGACACTCGGATGTGTGTTACTCCAAAGGCCAAGGACCAACGGGAGAGTTCAATTGACTCTGGTTGTGTCAATTCTAAAGTATTAGACCAGGCATATGACTGTCAGGTGGAGCTAATGGGCCTAGTGTTGTGGGATATTCGCACATTGTGTGAGGATGTATTGCTGTGATTGGGTTAATAAAGAGCTGAATGGCCAGTATCTAGGCAGGAGAGGATAGGCAGTATTTCCAGGGGGAGAAAGGAAGCCCATGAGTGCCACCATGATGACAATGGACTGACCCTCTGAAACTGTAAGCAAGTCAACAATGACGTGCTTTCTTTTGTAAGAGTTGCCTTGGTCATGGTGTCTCTACACAGCGATAGAGCAGTCACTAAGAGAGGCACTTGCTTCTCTTTCTTTGGTGTATGCTTTCCCAAGTATTCAGTGAGGTCTCATAGAAGGTCTCGGTGTCCATTTGACGGGTGATGCTCACTATCAAATTAATGTACTCATGCTTACTGAGCATGCACGCTGCCACCGATTTGAACTTTAGCCCCCAGGAACAAAGGTGTGTGTGTGTGTGTGTGTGTGTTTGTGTGTGTGTTATAGGCAAGGCCTTGCTATAAACCCCAGACTGGCCTCAAATTCCCAATCCTTCTGCCAAGGGTCAGGATTACACGTTGTGCCATCACACACCACATCTGACTGGCCTTTGGAAAGCCGTATAACTTGAGTATTTCGACAATGACAAATTAAGGCTGGGCATTCGTAAGCATGAAGTGGTGTTTAGGGAACTCAGCTATGAGTCACTGACAGCTAAACCAAGCCGAGCTTGCAGCTCTGAGAGTGGGTACCCTGGTCGGGAAGGGGAGGAGCAATGGGTACACACCCGTATCCATGGACAAGAGGCAGAGGCTGGTCCAGCAGAAAGCAGAGGAGGGGAAAGGTCCTAGGTTCTTTTTAAAATTTTTTTAAAACAATTTATTTATTTATTATGAATACTGTGTTGTGCCTGCATGTTTGTCTGCAGGCCAGAAGAGGGCACCAGATCTCATTATGGATAGGTGTGAGCTATCGTGTGGTGGCCGGGAATTGAACTCAGGACCTCCAAAAGAGCAACCAGTGCTTTTAACCACTGAGCCATCCCTCCAGCCCCCAGTCCCAGGTTCTTGTTGATCTTCTTGAAGCTGTGGACGAAAGCTTTCCTGAGCTTTCATCTCTACTACGTGGTTCAGTTAAGCACACAGGTGAGTCCTTGTTCAGTTTGTGTGTTGAGATTCCTATCCCTTCCATCGTAAGGACCATCCATGAAACCAAGTAGTAACATTAACAGTTTTCTCACCTTTTCAAAAATCAGAAGTTTAATCTGTAAATTGGGAATATTTTTGTTTTGTTTTTCAAGACAGGGTTTCTCTGTGTAGCCTTAGCTGTCCTGGAACTAGCTCCATAGACTAGGCTGGCCTCGAACTCAGAGATCATCCTGCCTCTGCCTCCTGAGTGCTAGGATTAAAGGCATGCACCACCATTGCCCAGCTGAAAAAATTTATTGGTGGAAAAAAAAAGTTTCTGTATAAATTAATGATTCTTTTCTTGGCCTATACCATGACATAAATATGGAACAGGAATTACTTATGAAAATATTTACAAGCTCATATTGCAATATAATTGGTGTTCAAGAACTCCATTAATATTTAATTTTTCATCAACTAAATTAATATTTAATTTTTCTTGAACTAATTTATTGGCATATTTTCAACATTCTACCAAGGGACATGACATAAATCATATTAATAATGTATGGCATGAGAGCTTTTCATATTTCTTTTCTGAGCTCCCATTTAAAAATAATTTTCGATGACAGGAAATTCCAAATGTACTATTTATTGAAAATAAGACTTCCATGATTGGCTTCAGCAACCAACAGGAAACACAATGTGATTTTAATTATAGCTATGTCTTGGGTTTCAACATAACGCTTTTGTTATTAACTCTTTTGAAGTATAGCATTCTGTAAAGTATTTCAACCATCCGTGACAAAATAGGCTTGCTCAGACAAGAGCTAAAGCCACAGTGGAGAGCTCGTCAGATGAAACTGGACATCCCCCTGTGGGGACTAGGGCAGGCTGTGTTTGTTGGAGTGACAGAAACCTCAGTTCTTCAGGCCACCGATATTTCCATTGTCACATTGTCATATGCCACTTGTCACCTGAAAACACCCGAATGACTCTTTAGACAAGTCACACTTACTCACCAACAGTTCAAGAGTTTTATGGAGTTTTTTTCTTTGTATTTGTTACATTGTTTTATTTGTTTTTATTGTTATATTGTTATTTTATTTAAGATAGGATCTTACTATGTAGGCCAGGCTGACTTCCAATTCTTGATTCTTCTGCTTCAGCCTCCTGATTTAAGGTGTTCACAACCCTACCCGGCTGTTAATTTTTTTTAAGGTTTTGTATGTGGAAAAGAAAAAATATGATTAGTCACCATGATCTTAACTTTCTGTCTCTATTGTAAGGAGTTCCATGACAGCCAAAGCTACAGTGAGACACCCTGTCTTGAAAAACCCAAACAAACAAAGAACTTTAAGGTTCTCCGAAAGCACTACGGCAAAGCACATCGGGTGGTCATTGAAATTAAAGGCAAAAGCTCTATTCTGATTCTCCCAGAGCAGCCAGGACCCATTTGATTTCAAGTGACAGAACGCAGCATCGAAGGCAATGGGCAGGGAAATACCCAAACAATGTCTATCTAGTTACAAAGTAAGAAAGAGAATTCTTCCTTCCCTGAGTCCCATTGCCAGTCCACAGGGACTTCCGAGGCTTGGGTAACCGCAGGCTTCCTGTGCTGTTTCTTGGCATCAGTCCCCTTTCCCTTGGAGCAGGCTCACCCGTTCTTAACTGTACTGGGGGTGCTGTCAGTTGCTGCCCCCTTTCTGCTTCAGAGTTGACGTGTGAGCCAGGCTGAGCTAGATCCTAACATCTGGATTATCATCTCTCTCTCAGTTACTTGAGTTTGCTAGGTTACAGCTGTTCCCTGAAGTCAGAAAGAGCAGAACCCACAGAGTCCCCTGATGGTTAGCCTGTTCCGGGTAGAGAACAGCTTGGCACCATAGGGCCATCTGAGGGGCCGCTCTTGCTCCCTTTGTGCCTCTCTAAATGCACCCCCACCATCTGTCGGATGATTCACACCCTGCTGGATACAAGTCGAGGCTCGATTTGGGTCTTTGGATTTGAGTTCATTCTGAAATCAAAGGTGTCATGAGCTTTGTCTGACAAGCTTGGTGGACTTAACATCCCAGCCGCATTTTGGAAAATGAAGATGACGCATACCCCTTTCTGCCTCCTGACACACTTTACATTTTCCTAAAAATATGAAACAATTCGTGAAGTCCCTGGGGTGAGGCCCCCTCCCTCCAGAGCATGCATCTCTGGACCAGAATGGGCACCCCTGAATTGCTCGCACCATCCTCCCGACTGCCTGAGCAAGGTGCAAGGGGCTTCCTTCCCTCCTTTCCCACTACTTCCTCTCGTTCCCCACTTACTTGAATCAGGTGAGCTGTCTCAGCTCCTACATGCCCACACCACTCTCTGATTATCTGTGTACTTTATTCCCAGTATCCACCCCCTCCCCACTGGGGCGGTTTAAATAAGAATGGCTCCCATAGGCTCATATATTTGAATGCTTGGTCCCCAGTTAGTGAAACGGTTTTGGAAGGATTAGGAGGTGTGGCCTTGTTGAAAGAGGCGTGTCACTGGGGCTGGTCTTTGAGATTTCAAAAGCCCATGCCAGGCCCAGTCTGCCTGCTGCCTGCTGCCTGCAGATCAGGACGTAACTATCTTAGCTATTGCTCTAGCATGGCGCCTGCATGCTCCCTGTCACGATGAGCATAGACTGACCCTCTAAAACTACAATCAAGTCCCCAGTTAAATGCTTTCTTTTATGAGTCACCTTGGTTTGTGATGTCTCATCACAGCAATAGAACAGTGTCTAAGGCATGGCTAGACACATGTCCTATCAGGTGACTCTTTTCTTTGAATGTATGCTTCGTAAGAATGCTGCCCATCCTGTGATGGACTCTTGTGTGGCCATGTGGCCACCACCAGTGTCTGCAGAGAAATATCTTCTCTCCCCTCAGGTCTGGTCCTTTCAGGTTTGAGGCATATGCCCCTCTATAGGAGAGGGCTTGACTATTCTCCCTTCCTTCCCCTCTTCTCTCCTCTCTTCCCTCACTCCTCTCCCATACTGGGGATCGAACCTGAGACCTCTCACTCCAGTTTTGGTGGTTGCATCACGATCTGTACAGGACCTTAAGTAAGCTAGCTCTCTCTACTGGTTCCCATGCCCTGCTCTAAGCCAGTCTTCCTACCTTTTAGTGGCCTGACCTTTCTCTCTGAAACACTACCAGGTTGTGCAAGGTGGGGATGGCTGGAGGCAATACGACAGACTTAATCTTATTGGATCATGCCAAGACAGAATATTTCCTGTTTGTACATGTCGGACATGTTCCAAGTCACCAGGCACATACAGACAGGGAGCACCGCTGCAGCAATACAGACAGGAAACACCGCTGCAGCAATACAGACAGGAAACACCACTGCAGCAATACAGACAGGAAACACCGCGGTTGCACATACAGACAGGGAGCACCGCTGCAGCACATACAGACAGGGAGCACTGCCGCAGCACGTACAGACAGGGAATACCGCTGTAGCAATACAGACAGGGAGCACCGCTGCAGCAATACAGACAGGGAACACCGCTGCAGCAATACAGACAGGGAGCACCGCTGCTGCACATACAGACAGGGAGCACCGCTGTAGCACATACAGACAGGGAGCACCGCTGCTGCACATACAGACAGGGAGCACTGCCGCAGCAATACAGACAGGGAGCACCGCTGCAGCAATACAGACAGGGAGGACCGCTGCAGCAATACAGACAGGGAACACCGCTGCAGCAATACAGACAGGGAGCACCGCTGCTGCACATACAGACAGGGAGCACCGCTGTAGCACATACAGACAGGGAGCACCGCTGTAGCACATACAGACAGGGAGCACCGCTGTAGCACATACAGACAGGGAGCACCGCTGTAGCACATACAGACAGGGAGCACCGCTGTAGCACATACAGACAGGGAGCACCGCTGTAGCACATACAGACAGGGAGCACCGCTGTAGCACATACAGACAGGGAGCACCGCTGCTGCACATACAGACAGGGAGCACCGCTGCTGCACATACAGACAGGGAGCACCGCTGTAGCACATACAGACAGGGAGCACTGCTGCAGCAATACAGACAGGGAGCACCGCCGCAGCACGTACAAACAGGGAACACTGCTGCATCTTGGTCCTTGACTGGGCAGGAGCATCTGGGAGAAGAGGAGGAGCTGGGTGAAGGGCCTGGGGAGATCTCCGGGGTTGACATCTTTGCAAGCAGGTGCAAGGGTAGATTTTTGGCATGGGTGATTTATCAGAGGTAGCACCTGACTAAGAGAAGGGGCATGGCAGGGGTGTGTGAGGTGATGTCTCTGGGCAGGCTTTGCTACGTGGTAAACTTAGGCACATCTGAAATTCAATGAGTTTATCTGAGCATTCCGTGCTCATGAATCAGGCAACACCAAACAGAAAGTGTTCCGGCTCCCTGGAGTGGGTGAGCTGAGGAAGGTTTTAGAAGGGAATTGTGGAAACAAGAGAGAGAATATATTTGGTTGATTTAAGTGGGGGAAAAATCCCTTAGTTACAAGTTAGTTGGTAGCTTCTGATGGACCAACTCAGTCTGCATCCATAGGAACTAAGGCATTGGTGGCACCACAGCTGCATGCCCTGTCCCTAAAACTTTACTTTACCATCTTGAATATCTAATACTTCAGTCCCCCCCCCCTGCCCATGTACACACAAAAACTTGTCTGTCCTTGGGTGTAGGAAATGAGAGGTGATGGGCCGCAGCAGCTCCCTCAGTGAAACGGCAGCACTCCTAGCAGCCGGATGAGTTCTTGTTACAGGGGTTTGGAGATAGCCCATTCTGCTGCTGCCACTGACCAGGAAGCAAGCTTCTTGAACAAAGCCTGGTCCATTTTTAAGGAAGTGACAAGACAGAAGAGGGGAAAAAGTAGGAGTCTCAGGGATCAAAAATCGCAGCAAGGCCAACAGATGCCAGAGGAGGAGAATTGGGGACAATGTCTGTGTAGTCCTCTGGGCTAGGAAGGACCTCGAGTTAGCCCTGATGATCAATGTCTGTCTTTCCAGGTGAAGGGAAGCAGGAGCACCTCTCATAAATGTATATCCTAGGCTAGGGATGGACCCCACTCGGTAGAGCAATGTGCAGAGCTGTGGGTTTGATCCTCAGTACTGCAAATATCACAGGTATGGTGATATATACCTGTCTTCCCAGCACTGGTGAGAGGCAGGAGGACCGGGAGTTGGCTATGCAGCGATTTGAGGCCATCTTAGGTTAATGAGTCTGTCTCCAAACAAACAAATACGCTGCCCTCAAGTACACAGGGGGTACAGAGAACAGTTCTGGGACCGACAGACACATCTCATCTTCTGGTCCCTCTCAGATACTATGGTGGTGTTTTGTTTTGTTCTCCAGCAAATTATAGGGTTTACAGCACCTTGCATGGGTGTCTGCTGATGCCATCTTTCCAGCCCCAGGTGCTCTCTTCAGGTCTTGGTGACTCTCACAGGGTTCCGGAGTTTTCCGCTATTGCTCCACCTGTCATGCTGGTCTGTAACCGGTGACCTTTGGGGCTACTGCCGTTGCTCTGGGGTGCTACTGGCTGTGCCCACGGCAGGCAGAGGAGTTAATGGATCATCGCTGTATGTGTTCTCACGGCTCCACCTACCGGCTGCCTCCCCCTTCTCTCTCCATCTCTTCAGGCCTCCCCCCATGCCAGACACAACAAAGTTGAAATGAGGTCGATTAACAACCCTACGGTGGCCTCCAAATGCTCAAGGGAAAGGAAAAGCCACACGTCTGTCACTTCAAATCAAAAGCTAGGGCTGATTAGGCTTAGCGGGGACAGCACACTGACAGTTCAGATAGCCCCAAAGCCAGGCCTCTTATGCAAACAGCCTAGTTATGGGTATAGAGGAAGAGTCAGGAGGAAATTTAGGATGCTCTTCCAGTGGCAATGATGAAAAGTGGGACAGGCTTCTTGCTAATGGGAGATAGCTTTAGCGGTCTGGGTGGGAGATTAAACCCTCCAGAATGTTCCCTCAGTTTTCAAACATAATCCACATCAAAGGCCTCCCTCTTGTCAGTTCCATGAAGGCTGGGAGAGGTCAGGAAGCTGCAGTAGAAAAAAGCTGCTTCATGAGGTTGAAGCAAGGAAACTGTCTCCAGACATAACTGTGCCAGGCAAGGCAGGAAGTCAATGGGGAAGCTGCAGCACGCTATCGGGACGTTCCAGCTAGGAGCAGGGAGCCAGTGGGCTTACCACACCTCTGCATTTGGGAACTATGCTCAAACAACACTAATAGAGTTTAAAAATCTTTGAGACAGGGGCTTACCACGTAACACACACTAGTCTCAAACTTGGAATCCTCCTGACTCACCTTCCCGAGCACTAGGGTTACAGGTATGTGAACAGTTTCCTACTCAAAATACTTTGCTGTTTGAGACAAAGTCACTACAGAGTCCAGGCTGGCCTCCAACTCTTGGTCCTCCTGCATCACCCTCCAGAGTACTGGGATTATAGGTCTGTATGCTTTCTTAGTTTTCGTTCTGTTCCTGTGATGAAAGACTGACCAAAACGAAGTTGGGAAGGAAAGAATTTCTTCCTGTTACACTTCCAGGTAATAGTTCATCATTTAAGGAAGCCCAGGCAGGGGCTCAGAGCAGGAACTGGGGGCAGGAACAGAAGCTGATGCTTCAGCCAGGAAGGCTGCCTACTAGCTTTCTTACTTTTTTTTTAAATTTTTATATGTATTTATATATTATGTATACAATATTCTGTGTGTATGCCTGCAGGCCAGAAGAGGGCACCAGACCCCATTACAGATGGTTGTGGGTCACCATGTAGTTGCTGGGAATTGAACTCAGGACCTTTGGACGAACAGGCAATGCTCTTAACCTCTGAGCCATCTCTCCAGCCCCTAGCTTGCTTTCTTAAATAACCCGGGACCACCTGCTCAGGATTTGTTATAGCAATGAACAAGAACATTCCCCAGGGGCTGGAGAGATGGCTCAGCAGTTAAGAGCACTGGCTGCTCTTCTAGAGGTCCTGAGTTCAATTCCCAGCAACAGCATGGTGGCTCACAAACATCTGTAATGAGATCTGGTGCCCTCTTCTGGCCTTCAGGAATATATGCAAGCAGGACACTGTATATATAATAAATAAATCTTAAAAAAAGAAAACATTTTCTACAGATATACCCACAGGCCAATGGATAGAAGAGATCCCACAGCTGAAGTTCTCTTTTTCCAGGCGACTCTAGTTTGTGATAACACAGAAAAGACTAACCAGTACCAGTGCCGACATCCCGACAAGAATTTTTTAAATGAACTTTGATTTTTTTTTTCATTGAGAATAAGCTATATCACACTTAGTTGACAACAGCCTGGTGTACACAGGAGTTTTGTTCATGTGGCTAGTCTTACTGTTTGCTTTTTGGAGACTAGGAATCGATGCTTATTATCTCCTGCATTGCTTCTTCTCACCTCCAGCTCAATATAACCCTCTGTCAAAGAGGCACCCTCCAGGGATAGGGCTTTAGTTGAGCGGCAGAGTGCTTGCCTAACAAGCGTGATGTGCTGGGTTCCGACGTCAGCTCAGGGGCGGGAGTGGCAGGGGAAGGTACACTATATGGGTGGCATCGTCAGGCTGCTTGCCTCACCCTGAGGGAGAATTGGTGCTGCTGCTCTTACAGAATTTAACTGTTGCACAACGAACTTGGCATTATTCTGTGGCTGGAAGGCATAGTGAAAACTGACCCGTGTGTGTCTGGGTTTTCAGCCAAGAGCTCGGAGAGCTGGCCTGACAGGATTGAGAGTCAGTTAACTATGTATTCATGGCGTACGCGATGTCATTGGGTGAAAAACTACCAGGACCTTCATCATAAGAAAGTGGAACAGCCCCTCCTCAGGAGACATCCCACTGGGCAACTCAACAGAGGCTCGATCAAAGAACTACACCTTCAAGACGAAAGGGTGGAAAAGGAAGGGCAGGAAGGCAGGCGTGGCCTTTCTATGTGTGTACCTGGAGGTAAACACAGCTATTCTGAGTTGAAGGCAAAACCCACACACAATGGAGGATGGAAGACTGAAGTACAGAAACCCCAACATTGCAGGAGAAGGTCCCGCGTCCCTACAGGACCAAGGGGCCCTTTCGAGGCTAAGGTTAAACTACTCCACCAGTCACATAGAGGTCACCTGTGTGGGATGGTTCTGGTAGGGACAGTCCCTCCCCTTAGGGCATTTAGATATCTTCTGTTGCTTAAGTAAATGTGATTTAAGATTTTATTGATGATATCAAGGTCAACACTTGTGTATAAATGAGCTGGATGGAATCCACACAAGATGTCCTGAGCTAGGCTGGAGAAAGCACTTCCTGTGTAGTGTTGGGTTGGTCACCCAAAGTCTCCTTGGACCCCAGATGGGTAGTGTTGAGGGATATTTGCACACTGTGTAAAGATGTATTACTGTGATTGGTGTAATAAAGAGCTGAATGGCCAATAGCTAGGCAAAAGGTATAGGTGGGACTTCTGGAGACAGAGAGGACTCTGGGAAGAAGAAAGGTGGAGACACCAGGAGACCCAGAGCAAGAGGGATGTGCAGGAGGAAAGGTAACAGCCACAAGCCACATGGCAGAATATGGATTAATATAAATAAGTTCGTTTAATTTATAAGAACTAGTTAGAAATGAGCCTAAGCTACAGGCCAACATTTCATAATTAAGAAGTCTCCATGTCATTATTTGGGAGCTGCTGGGACAGAAAAACACTTGCGACAGGGCAGGTAACATCATACATTGGGGCTGAAGATAAGCACATTTCCAGGCTTTATGCCCCTCTTTTGTGTGTGTGTGTGTGTGTGTGTGTGTATGCACGCATGCATGTGTGTAAGTGCTCCTGCATTCGTGGACATATGTGTGTGCACATGTATACTCCAGAACATGTGGAAGGCAGGGTTGACTGGTCATGTTTTCCTCCAGCCAAGATTTCCCACTGAACCTGGAGCTCACCATTTTGGATAGACAGGTGGGTCGGGCCAGTCAGCCTCAGGACCCTGTCTCTGACTCTCTAGCACTTTTTCTAGGCACATCCTGCTCTACTTGGCTTTTTCTGTGGAGTCTGGGGATCCAAACACAGTTCCTCATGCTTGCACAGCAAACCCTACTGACTAAGCCATCGCCCCAGTGCACCCTACTTTTTTTTAGATTTATTTTTTTATTATTTTAAATTATGTGCTTGTGTCTGCATATGAGTGTGTGCACGGAATGCAGATGCAGGCCGACCTGAAGTATCCAGTCCCCTGGAGCTGGAGTTACAGGCAGTTGTGAGTCCCTCTAGGGTGCTGGGCACTGAAGTCTGGTCCTCTGCAAGAGCAGTGAGCACTGCTAACCACCGAGTCATCTCTAGTTCTCCCTCTGTGTTTGAAGATTTATTTTATTTTATGTGTGTGAGTGTTTTGCCTGCATGTGTGTGTGCACACCACCTGTGTGCTTTCTGACATGGAGGTTGGAAGAGGGTGTTGGGCTCCCTAGAATGAGTTATGAACAATTGTGAGTTGCCGTGTGGGTGCTAGGATTAGAACCCAGGTTTCCTGGAAGAACAAGAGTTCTTGGCCATCTCTCCAGCCTCCTCCCCCTCTGTAAGATGCAGTCTCTCTATGTAGCCCTAACTGGTCCAGAACTTGTAATGTAGATCAGTGTAGCATTGGAATCACGTCCATCCTGTTGCCTCTGCCTCCTGCGTACTGAGATTACAGGCATTAGTTACTGTGCGTGCCCTGACCGTCCCTCTTGAGGTTGTCAGTTTGGGATTGTTTTTGATGACTTCTTAAACCTTAAACATGGTGATGAAACTATTCCTGTCATCAAGAGGGATGCATGATAGCACTGGCATTCTAAGACAATTCTCTTAAGGGTAAAATCTTCCTTTGAAAAGTGTATTACTGCCGGGCAGTGGTGGCGCATGCCTTTAATCCCAGCACTCGGGAGGCAGAGACAGGCGGATCTCTGTGAGTTCGAGGCCAGCCTGGTCTACAAAGGGAGTTCCAGGACAGGCTCCAAAAGCTACAGAGAAACCCTGTCTCGAAAAAAAAGAGAAAAAAAAGAAAAGTGTATTACTAATAGGTGAAGCACAGAGGACTTTTAGGGTAGTGAACTATTCCTATACTATAATTGCACACATCTGTCTATTGTCAAAATCAGTAGATTGTACAGAGAAAAGAATGAATTCTGAAAACTACTGACCTTAGGTGATAACAATGTATCCAAACAGGCTCAACTGTAACAGAAGCGCCACACCTGGCACATTCGGGAAAACCCTTGCCTAGGATGTGTGAAGCCTTGGGTTCAACACCTATCTGTCTCTATATCAGTCTCTATCTATCTCTGTGTGTGTATATAATATATATTATATATGTGTGTATATATGGTAAAATATTAGTAAAAGGAAAATGTGTGTGTGAAGGTAAAGACTTAGGGAGAATTATCTCTTATCACCACTAAATATTTCTGAGAACCTAAACCCTACTCTAGAAAATAGCTTGTTTAGTGATTTATTTTTTTTACAAGATTTCTTTATTATGTATACTGTGTTCTGTCTTGCGTATATGCCTGCATGCCAGAAGAGGGCGCTAGATCTCACTACAGATGGTAGTGAGTCACCACGTAGTTGATGGGAATTGAACTTAGGACCTCTTAACGGCTGAGCCATCTGGCCAGCCCTTGTTTAGTGATTTAAACACTACTCTAAATACTGTCAGTTTGGTGATTTAAAACAAATCTACTCATCCAGGTGGTGGCTGCGGCACACGTTTTTAATCCCAGCATTTAGGAGGCAAAGAGAAAGGCAAGCAGAACTCTGAGTTCAAGGCCAGCCTAGTCTACAGAGCCGGCTCCAAGATGGTCAGGGCTTCACAGAAAAACCATGTCTCAAAAAAAAACAAAACAAAAACAAACAAAAACCCAAATCTATTCCCGCAAGAGCATCTTCCCAGTCTCCTCTAATTTATTTCTTACATGTACTATTTTGTGTATTCGCACCCGAACATGCCATGGCGTGTGTGTGGACGCCTCTTTTCCTTCAGCTTTCAGGAAATGGCTCTCTCCTTCTACCGTGTAGGCTCCAAGGGTGGAACACAGGCTCGAATGCAGGGCCTTTTCCCTTGAGCCAGGTCTCTAGCCCTACAAGTGCATTTTCTACGGAGAAAAGCCTTCGCCATTCAGCACAGATGTAAGTCACACTTCCGTCACTGCTGAAATCGGCCGCATATACACAAGCTTTGGCTGGCCCACACCCCGGTCCCACACACTGAGAATCTTCGCGCTGCCCTCGTTTTCACAGCCCCAACAATTCAATTATTTACTTGAGAAAAATGCCAGAGCCATACGGAGGAGGAGAGGCTTCCCTTATGGGTTCCCATCTCTGGGTTGCCTCCTTCCCCAGGGAGGATGACATTCTTTGCCAAATAAGTCTTGATTCGACTTGGAAGCGAGACCGTGTATAAACACTCAGACTTTTGAGTGTTTCCTGGACTCCCGCTGTCCTCAGACCTCCGCCTGAGTTCATTTTCTAGCCCTCTTTCTCCAGGAGTCTCCAGGCCACATTCCAGAGACCTCTCCTCCAACTGACAGCGGGGAACTTGAGACAAAGGGATGAAGCCCTTCTTGCAGCTTTGCCCAGATGGATGGACGTGCCTCTCTCAGCCCTGCCTGGCACTTTGTCCCGTGCAGTGAAGCTTTCTGCTGCACGCTGTCACACAGGCCCAATGACCATCAATCTCTCCCCTACGGAACAAGTATTTTTTGTTTGTTTGTTTGTTTGATTGGTTGGTTTGGGGGGAGTATTTTTATTTTAAGATTTGCTTTTGAGTTTTAAGTCTACGCACTCCATGTGCATGCAGTGTCGAGAGACGCCAGAAGAGGGAGCTGGATGCCGGAGAACTGAGGTTATAGGCATTGGAAGCCACTGAACATGGGTGCTCAGACCTGAGCTTGGGTCCTTTTGAAGAACAGTAAGCACTCTTAACAGCTGAGCCATCTTCCCAGCCCCGCAACCTTCTGTTTTTAATAGCCACCGAGCCGTTCTGCTGCTCTGCCCACAGAAGTTTGTTTTTGTTTTTTGTTTCTGTTTTTTTGAAGACAGGATTTCTTTGTATCTTTGGAACTAGCTCTTGCAGACCAGGCTGGCCTCAAACTCACAGAGATCCGCCTGCTTCTCTCTCCAGAATGCTGGGATTAAGGGTGTGTGCCACCATCACCCGGCTTGCCAGTAGAAGTTAACCTTGCTTTTCATCCCTGCCACACGCTACTGAACCATCATCTTCCAGAAACACAGTGGACAGAAAAGCTACTTGAATGACCAGCGCAGCTGGAACCTATCCCACAGTCCCATCCCATCCTGAATTCCCCAGAGTCACTTCCAGTTTGGAAACCGAGGCCGAGACACCATGGTCTCTCCCAGAGGTGCCAGGCATGGAGGTCTGACCTTTCACACACATACTCGCTTGCAGACTCAAGGGTACTTTCCCTCCACCACAGCCTGGGTGAGCACAAGACACCCCATTCCCCTCTGAGTTATGGAAGCAGGCCTCCTGGCTCATCAAATCCCGAATCTTCAAAGTCGCAGCTAACTGACCAGGAGCCTAGCTCCGCATCTCCGGTTCTCACCGGCAGAGTGGTCACAGCAGGTTGTACACAAGGAAATGCTTGCTCAGCACAAGGTATGGCCCCGGCTTCAATGCCGGCCATCAGTATTGTCAATATATTTTTATCGGTTCTCAGAAGCTAGCAGGTGCCACATGGTGGTGACTGGCTGGGCTAGGGAACAGGGAGGCCTGAGCTGATCTCCCTTCATCGATGCACCCTTTACCCCAAGAGACTGGTACTCACACCTAGACTCCGGGAGCTAGGGCAAACACTCGACCCCTGAACTCTGTCTCCAGTGGTATTAGTTACTTGTCTTGTGCAACAAGGAAGGGTTTGTTTGACCTAGCTGGAGGGTGCAGTCCGTCACAGTGGGGGGTGGGGGAGGCGTGGCAGGAGCTTGAGGCTTCTGGTCGTGTGGAGTCCGCAGTCAGGGAGCAGAGACGTGCGTGCTGATGCTCAGCTTGCCCCCTTCTTATTCAGTCGGGGACCCTCGCCTATGGGATGGAGAAATCCAAGTTTAGGGCGAGCCGTCCCACCTCGATTAACCCACAGTCGTGCCGAGAGACGTGTTTCTAAATCCCATCAAATTGATAAATTAACCATCACACCAAACCCCTTTCTTCTTGTTTGGAGATAGAAGGAGGGAAATGCTCCTTTCAAAGGATTCCAATGTGTATTTCCTTGAGTAGCACATTTTCCTTTTGTCCTATGTTCAAAGCATTAGGGACACTTTTAGAAGGCTTTTTTTTTTTTTTTTTTAAATGAAAGGTCTGTATAACCTAGCTAGCCTTTAATTCCGGTATAGCAGAGGATGACCCTGAGTCTCTGATCTTCCTTCCTCCAGCTCGTGAACGCTGGGGTTACAGACGTGTGCCACCACTTCTGGTTCATGCCATCCTGGGGGTGGAACCTAGGCTCTCGTACATGCTAGACAAACACTCTACCAACTGAGCTATACACCCCAGCCCCAAGTAGGCACTTTAAATATTGCCACCATCTTCGTACTCCTCATTTTTAAAACAATATGATAATAACACGCAGAATCACTCATTTTATATCTGGGATATAGAACATTTGCCAAGCATGTAAAGACCTGGATTTGATCCCCAGCACCACATACACGCACACACATACTCCCCCTCCCCCAGTTTAACCATTTGAATACACGGGAGACCGTGACACTGAAAACAGTGCCGTGACTGTCGCCATCATCTCCCCAATACCTAATCATCACCAGAAAGAAACCCCACAGGCTCCTCCAGCCCTGCCAACTAGAGATCCACTGTCTCCTCACAGATTCACCTCTTCTGGACATTTTTGTATAAATGGAGTCAGGCAATATGTGACCTCCTCTCTGTCAGCATAGTGTTGCTAAGGTGACCAGCATCATAGCAGGGCCAGCGTGTCACTGCTTTGGATGAAATGACAGTGTACAGCTAGTGGGTGCCATGTTGTTTTATCTTCTTCATTGATTGATAGAACTGAGATGGCTCTTTCCCCCACACTTTTAGCCATTGTGAATAGCTGGCTGAGAGCACTTAGGGCCAGAATTTGTGTGTGTGTGTGTTACAACAAAGAGTTTATTATGATCAGTGTTTAGACTTTATACATCCTTCACGTATTTAACTTTCCATAATCTGATACTCTGAGAACGTCAACTTTGAGCTGCTAGATTTACTTCCCTACAACAAAGGGGCTGGTATAAATTATTTCCAGGAATGAGGTACCAAGTGGGAGTGGGAAATGAACACAGAATTTGTTTTTAATTCTCTTTTTGGTGTAGACCTAGGCATGGAATTACTGACCATATAGTTATCTGCATTTAGCATTTCCTAATTTGGGGACAATTTGGTCCTTCCTCACTGCCTCTGTGATCCCTCTGTGCTGCCTCTGTGGCTCCCAGCTCTTGGTACCAACCTTGCTTGGTACTGGGATGGTTTGTCTCCTCTCTTCCAGCTGTGGGCTATTTTGTCCTCGCTGTCAGCACCATGCCTGGCACATTGGTAATTCCTATTTCTATGTTTAATTAGTTTGTTCATCCCTTTATTAGTTATCTAGTTTACTTGTTTTGAGACAGCACTTCCAGACTGACCAGGAACTCACTCAGTAGCCTAGGCAGGCCTTAAACTTGTAACTCCCAAGTGCCGAGATTATAGATTCGCGCCACCAGACCTAGCTCCAGACCACATGTAGTAAATGACTGCGTCACCCTATGACATCATCTCCCAGTAGACGTCTGGGTAAATTCTGTTCCATGTGTTCTCTCTAGTGAAAAATAAAGACACAGGAAAACTTGGGACATTAAAAGCGTGAGTGGGAAGGAGAGTCCCTTGCACCAACCATGCCACCAAGAAGGCTGAGGGCTCACTGGGTACCAGCACTTGGAATAAAATCTCCCTGGCACCCTTGCTAGAAAAACTTCCTGCAGAACAGTGTTGCAAATACGCCAGAGAGATCTTCAATTCTTCAGCGGCTCTGAATTAGAACCTGACCCATACGACAGAGGAGAAACCCTTGCCAAATGTGCACTCGAGGACCTCCAACATTCCCCCATTCCTTTCCTTCTGTCAGTACTCATTGATTGAGCATCTGCTTGCTACATGCTGGGCCCTGCACTCAGCGATACTCCTAAATGAGTTCTCGACCCAAGGGATGCACGTGCCCTACTTACATAGACCTCTGAGTTTGATGGATGAGAGGAACATGAGCAAAAGCTTATTCAAATAGAGGTGGAATGCACCGTGCTCAGTGTGACCAAAAGTGGGGAGCCCCGGGTGCTGCAGGGAGAGAAATACCAAGGGAGCCTAATCTAGGACCCAGGTTGGTGGACCACACCTAGTGGCTCAAAATGGTTTTAACTCCAGTTCCAAGGGATCCAATGCCCTCTCCTGGCCACTCAATTGCACACTGTGCGCAGACATTCACGCAGGCAACACACTCACACACATACTATAATAAAACTTTAAAACAAAAAGAAAAACCAACATTTAAAAAAATAATAATAATAAAATCATGGTGTGGTGGCCCACGCCTTTAATCCCAGTGTTCAGGAGGCAGAGGCAGGGGGAGCTCTGTGAGTTAAAGCCAGCCTGGTCTACATAGGGAGTCTCAGGACAGTCAGAGCCACATAGTGAGACTGTCTTGAAAAAAAATAAATACCTACATAAAATTCTTCTTTGGTCCCTGAGTCTCTTCAGACACTGCAAAGGCTCTTTAGACAGCTTAAAATGCCCTTTAGACGGCTTTTTAGGTCATTCCCCGCCCCCGCCCCCGCCCAATCCCACACTGACCTCCCCTGATTATCCTTTGTTAAATTCTTGCTGCTCTCCTCAGCTGTGTCTTTGCCGTCTCTATTACTACCAGCAGGTGGCAGCAGAGGTCCAAGAGCGTCCCAGAGGGAGGCTTCTAACTAATTCCTGACAGATCGGTGTTTGTAATTTATTATGGCTATTATTTTATGTGCGGATGTTTTGCCTGCATGATTGTTGGTCTGTGCACGACGTGTGTTCATGGTAGCTTCAGAGGCCAGAATATGATGGAGTTGGATCCAAGAGGTGGGTATTTGTAAAGGGTGTGTGTGTGTGTGTGTGTGTGTGTGTACCCCAAAGGTTGCTGAGACTGCCCTCAAACTTACCCGGTAGCCTTAGCAGCCTTTGAACTTGTGATTTCCTGATTCAGCCTCACTAGAAGCTGGAACTCCAGGTATATGTATCAATAGACCTAGCTTCTTTTCCTCCCTTCCTCCCTCCCTCCCTCTGTCCCCCCTCTCTCTTTCTCTGTCTCTCTCTGTCTTTCTTTCGTTTGTTCTTTCTGGGACAGAGTTTTATTTTGCCGTCCACACCATTCTCAGACTTTTGGTTCATCCCCTAGGCAGCTGGGTTCCGCACCTGTTCTACCACAGCTAGCTACTTGTAGATGTTTTACGTTCTCATTTAATATGTTCCAAGACAAATTGCACCAATTTTAATTCACATTCTTTCACCTGCTTAGGCTCTAGATTCCGGCATTTCGGTATGAAGCCATGGGCAGAGCTCGGAATCGAAAATAGGTCATTGTGAGGCGCCGCAGTACACGCCTGTTGAAAGCAAATATTCTTGGTATCACAAAAAGAAACACATGGACCAAGCGAAAGTAACTCAGCAAGGCCACTTTTGTAAGAAGGGTACCGCATGACAGAAACCAGGCTAGCCAGCACACCGAGCCAGGAAGTGCGCTTAGCTTTATCCCACTGCAGATGATAACTGCCTCTTTGCCTCCCTGACTGGGTCTGACCTCACAGTCTTCTGTGATTGGCTAGTTTTAATAGAATTGGCAGCCAGGCTTGGTGGTGGAGGCTTTTAATTCCAGGAGGGGTAGGAAGATCTCTGTGACTTCAAGGACAGTTTGCTCTACATATTGGGCTCTTGGACTGTGGAAGAAAGAAGAGGGGGAAGAGAAGCAGGGAGGAGGAGAGGAGAGAGAGAAGGGGAGGGAGGAGGAGAACTGGCACAGGAAATGGAGGGAATGTGGAAAGAGCTGACCACTCCAGGCCTCTACGTTCGTTAGACATTGCGTAGATTTTTTTTTACAGGGTTTCTGACTTTTTATTTTATTTAGTTATTTATTGTATGTTTGGTTTTGGTTGGGGAGATTCAAAGATTCGAATTCCTTTGCATAAAAGTTTTAAGTGGCGGGGTAGCCACCTTTGATGGGGGGGGGGGAAGCCCATTTGTGGAGATTTATGTGAGTCCATCATTCCATCATCCAGAAAGTTGAGGCTGGAGGATCAAGAGCTAAGGCCAACCTGGGTCATATAGAGACTGTCCAAGAAAGTAAAAGAGCTGGCCATGGTGATGTATATCTTTAATTCTAGCACTTTGGGAAGCAGGTGGGTTTCTGTGAATTCAAAGCCAGCCTGATTTACACAGTAAGACCCTGTCCCAAAAGCAAAGGGGCAGTGAATTAATAAATAAAATAAAAAGTCAGAAACCCTACAAAGGCCTTACCTGGCACCTTGCTCACCCTTGAGCACAAGCTTTAGAGTTCAAGCCTTTCTGAGGGTCAAGGGTGAAGCACTCCGGGTATCCAGAGCCAAGAGGGAGGAGGCAGCCAGCCTTTGGATCAGGCTGAAATTGGGCCCACCTATTGCTTTTACATCTGTTGTTACAAATCTAGGGAGGCAGAATCCTATTTTATACATGTGGTGGGGTGGTGGTGAAACTCACTTTTAATCCCAGCACTAGAGAGGCAAAGGCAGACAGATCTCTGAGTTCAAGGCCAGCCTGGTCTACAGAGCAAATTCCAGGACAGCCTAGGCTACACAGAGAAACTCTGTCTTGAAAAACAAAAGGGGCTGGAGAGATGACCCAGTGGTTAAGAGCACTGGCTGCTCTTCCAGAGGTCCTGATTTCAATTCCCAGCTACCACATGGTGGCTCGCAACCATCTATAATAGGATCTGATGCCCTCTTCTGGCCTGCAGGCATACATACAGGCAGAACAATGTGTATATAATAAATAAATAAAAACTTTTTTAAAAAAAAGAAAGAAAAACAAAGAAAAAAACTATTTTACACAGGTGGAGACAGATCCCTTGAGGCTGGCTCCATAGCATGGTCCTCATCTGTGAATCAGCAGAGCTGGGGCTCCGGGAGTTAACTCTACACCCCTCTGCCTCCCCCGAGTGATCCCGGGTATTTTTAGGCTGCAGATATCCCCATAAGGGGCAGTATTGGCTTGCTTCCTGGTTTTTCTTTTTCCTGGAACTCACGCATCAGAGTGTTCTTATTAAGGTTACCTGGCCTCACCATAGCCGGTGGACTCTAGAGTGGCTGCCCAGACAGAGGCTGGCTTGGTCAGAGCTGAAGAAAACAGAAAACTTTGTTCTTCTAGTGTTGGGAGTGGAGCCAGGGCCTGCCCTAGCTAGGCAAGTGCTCTACCACTGAGCAGCCCGGCCCAAACAGGAGATTAATCCACTGCGATTGAAAGACGGGGATGGGAAGTCTTTGTTTCCAGTCCCTCCTGTCCAGGCAAACACGCAGCTCTGCTCCGGCCATCCCTCTGCCTGTGTCACACTTCCTCATCTCTAAGGTGGCCGCAAACATCTGCTCAGGAGACTATCCAGGCCACCTTGTACCTCCCTGTTAGGCTGAGCATGGGCTTTCTCTCCGCCGGGTTTTCATGGCGTCATCACCTGCTAGCACACTCTATAACATATCTGTTCCTTACGATTGCCTTAGTTCTGCGAGTGCTAGGCTGCTGTGATTACATTTCTTGTCCTGAACATAAACTCTGTGAAGACATTCCTTTTTCTCTGCTTTCTTCATCGCCTTATCCACAGAGTCTAAAAGAATGACTATCACAATAGGAACTCAGTACTGACTGGGTGGTCAGTAGTGGCGCACGCCTTTAATCCCAGCACTTGGGAGGCAGAGGCAGGCGGATCTCTGTGTGTTCGAGACCAGCCTGGTCTACAGAGTGAGTTCCAGGCCAGCCAGGCTACACAGAGAAACCCTGTCTTGAAAAAGAGAGAAAAGAAAGAAAGAAACTCAATACTGAGTGAATGAATGAATGAATGAAAGCATGAACAACGAGCTATCTTCATTGTTACAAGTCACACGTGGACTGGCCCGACAAGGGAAATCTTGCCCTATGGTCAAGTGAAACTGCATGTGAAATTCATGCCCTGACATGCAGAGATATGATCAACCGTGACAGACTATTTATTTACATATTTTTCAGACACAGTCTCACTATATAATTCTGATTGGCCTGGAACTCACTCTGTACACCAGGCTGGTTTCAACTCACAGAGATCCACCTGCCTCTGCCTCCCGAGTACTGGGATTAAGGGCGTGATGGGGCCACCATGCCCAGCAGAGACATCTCTGTATGAGGTTCATGTCAAACAGCGCTTGCTTTCCCTGGTTAGCCGAACCAAAGGTTTGCTGATTTGTTAGTATGTTTATTTCTTTTTGTTTTATTATTATTTTTTGAGCTAGGGTCTCACTCTTAAGCTCTGGCTGTGCTGGAATTCACTGTGGAGATCAGGTTGGCCTGACTATTTTCGTTTCATTTTTCTAGTCTGTCTGCTTCCTTCTGCTCTGATCCTCATTATTTCCTTCCTTCTGCTAACTTTGGACTTTTTTTTCCCCTCTTCAAACACTGTGCTCAAGGGATCCTTCTCTCTAAGCCTCCACCATGCTGAGATTGTCAGATTGTCCCTGTTTGTTCCTGAAGGTGTAATGACAAGCTGTTGTTTTTTTTTTTTTTTGAGACTTTCCTTCACTTGCAATGTCTATTGTTCCACAAACTAGAATCTGGGTGACAATAAACTTCTCTTGTCTCAGCTCATATATTTTTCATTTCTGCAGTACTAGGGATGGAACCCAAGGTTTCTTGCGGCTATAGGTAAACACCCCACCCTTGAATTACATCCCAGCTTGTCTTATAAACTTTGGCATGTTGTTTGTTTTTGTTAATCTGTGGACACTTAATTTTTAATTTTAATTATTTTATTATATTATTATTATTTTAGTTTTATCAGAAATGATTTTTCTGTGTAACTCTGGCCTGTCTATCCTGGAACTCACTCTATAGACCAGGCTGGCCTCAAACTCAGAGATTCACCTGCCTCTGCCTCCTGAGTTCTGGGATTAAAGGCTTAGTTTTTGTTTCTATTTTATTTTATTTTTGAGACAGGGTTTCTCTGTAGCTTTGGAACCTGTCCTGGAACTAGCTCCGTAGATTGACTGTCCTCAAACTCACAGAGATCCGCCTGCCTCTGCCTCCCGAGTGCTGTGATTGAAGGTGTGCACCACCACTGCCTGGTTTTTTGCTTCTTAAGAAAATTTAATATAGTGGTTGGTGTCGGCACACACCTTTAGTCTTAGCACTCGGGAGGCAGAAGCAGGTGAATCTCTGTTCTCTGTGAGTTTGAGTTCAGCCGATTTACAGAATAAGTTCTAGGACAGCCAGGGTTACACAGAGAAACCCTGTCTCGAAAAAAAAAATAACAGCAACAAAAAACTATTTAGTAGTTGGGTTGGGGATAAGCTTGTAGAATGCTTGCGTAGTGCACACAAAGCCTTGCCTTAGAGTCCTTGGAGCCGAGTAGGCTGGGTGTGGTGGCACAGGCCTGTAAGCCCACCATCTGGGAGGCTCCAGAGTTAGAGACCAGCTGAACTAGGTCCTTTTATTTTTTTAAAAAGATAATTGGCCGGGCATGGTGGCACATGACTTTAATCCCAGCACCAGGGAGGCAGAGGCAGGTGGGTCTCTGAGTTTGAGGACAGCCTGGTCTACACAGGAAGATCCAGGACAAGCAGGGCTACATAGTGAGAGCCTGCTTAAAACCAAAAGAAAGAAAAAAATCTAGGGCTGGGTTGAGGCTTGCTTTTGTTCGTCAGAATCAGAATTTTGAGTTAAGGGGCTCTTCAGAGTGGGCGACAGGCTGGATAACAGGGTCTTCTGGGACCCTCAGGAGGGGAAGCCCAGATGCAAATGAGTACCAGGGTCCCCTCAAACGGGCAAAGTGCAACCGTTAGAGATAATGATGGCACACGGTGTTCTGAGGTGTGACCCTGAGCACTCCTGGGGCTTGGCTTTCAATTTCCTCCCCAGGTCCTCTGCTTCAGCACCATCGATGGCTGGCTAGGAGCTGTCAGGACTGGAGCCTCTGGTTCCCACACATTCCTGGGTAGTGGCCGTGAGAGTCTGCCTGGCTTGGGTGAACACCTACTCAGCTTTTGGCAGCTGGGAGGAGGCTCACCTAACTATGTGCCCATCAGCCACCTCCTCCCGCGAGGCCACAATTCCCTCATGGGGTTCAAAAGCTGCTTTCAGCGAGTCAGATCTTGGGGACCACCACTCTGGCTGTGGAGGAGGGTTCTGGACTGTGTATGAAGAGAGAAGGAGCTACTGTACCACACCTTCATTGCCCTCCATTCTTCCCCAGAGACAGCGTGGCTAGCAGCATCAGGCCCCTGCTACCTCGACTGCCACAGTGATGAACTATACCTCAGACTGTGAAGCAAAAGAAACCCATCTTTCTTTCACATGCCTTTTGTCGGACTATTTTATCATAACAGGAAAAGTAGCTATGACATCTGACCCATGCTTGAAGGACCTATTGAAGGACCTCTGTTGTCCTGGGTTTTCAGGATGACTGAGAGGCACACAGGGCCCTGTGGGCATGCTGGGGCACTGTGAGGACTTGGAAGGAGGGCTGGTCTGGGGAGTGAAGGCATTGGGTGCAAAGGGGTCAGGAGGTGTTAGCTGCGGGAACTAAGGGTGTCTGCGGGGAACTGCATCATGCAGACAGGGCGCCTGTCTCTTTTTCATAAGCCATCTGATTTCTGTTCAAAGAAACGGTGAACTCTGAGGTCAGCTAGGCGTGGGAATCCGCAGGCAGCCAGTATCTGCGTGGTTCTCTGATCTCTTTTTAGCTGGGTTGAGGAAGACATCTGCGGCTCCATTTCATGTGGATTCTGCACGAAGGTTTTGCAAAAGAGGTAGAGACCCACTTTCCTGCTTTCTTCTTTGTGTGACAGCAGGGTCACAGTGGAGTGCGGCACCGCTCTGTTCTGCCTCTCACAAGGTGGACGTTATTCTTCTACCCTCGATTTCCAGAGCCAGCTCTCAGGTCTTAGGTCTCCAGTTATGTTTCTGCAGCTACTTTTTGTTTTGTTGCCAGGAGGAGGTAAAGTTCCACTTTCCTCTAACTGAGGATTTTGCAGAACTCGCTTGGGTTTAAAAATGCCCTGAAGCTGGTTAAAAGCACTGGCCACTCTTCCAGAGGACCTGGGTTCACTTCCCAGCACCTACATGATGACTCACAGCTGTCTGTAACTCTGATTCCAGGGGATCTCGCATCCTCACACAGACAGGCATGCAGGCAAAACACCATATAAAAATAAATAGAAGATAGATAGATAGATAGATAGATAGATAGATAGATAGATAGATAGATAGGAAGAGAGATAGATGAAAGAAAGAAAGGAAAAAGAAAGAAAGATTCTTTAAGATTCTTTAACAGTGAAACAAGGTCGGGCCATGGTGGCGCATGCTTTAATCCCAGCACTCAGGAGGCAGAGGCAGGCAGATCTCTGAGTTTGAGGGCACCTGGTCTACAGAGTAAGCTTGCCTTCAAGTGTGTGGACCTGAGTTCAGTCCTTAGGATACACCTGAAGAAAGCCAGGCACAGCAGCACACCTGTAATCCCAATGCTGAGGAAACAGACCGCAGGCTTGTAGAGTTTAGTAGCTAGTCTGCCTAATCTACTTGCACAGAGCTTCAGGACAGGGAGATACACTGTCTCGGAAAGACGGACAGTGCCTGAAGAAACACACACACACACACATACACACACACACATACACACACACACACATACACACACACACACACACAGAGAGAGAGAGAGAGAGAGAGAGAGAGAGAGAGAGAGAGAGAGAGATCTGGGTATAGTGGCAAATCCCTGTGATCTCAGCCTTCAGGAAGTTGAGACAAGAGGACAATGAGTTTAAGGTTAGCCTGGACTACATAGTGGGACCGTGTGTGTGTGTGTGTGTGTGTGTGTGTGTGTGTGTGTTTCAACTCCACCGCAGTGCCATGCTGCCATCTCAGAGGCTGAAGTCTCCCTCCTGCAGTCATCTCTGGTGAAGGCTGGTCTTTGGTGAGTGTATAACTCCACTGTCTTTCATCTCTGCATTTGCTAACTCCTCCTGCGGCACCTACATTCCTGCTGGTTAAACAATGCCCTTTTCTGGCCCCTAGGGACAAGACCTGCGTTCAGTCAAATGGCTTTTGCCAGTATGAAAAGGTCTTGAGTCCGGTGGCAGAAAACTGAGTTTAAACAACAACAACAACAACAACAACAACAACAACAACAACAGACTTTTAGGGGCTGGAGAGATGGCTCAGCAGTTAAGAGCATTGGCTGCTCTTGCAGAAGACCAAGATTCAGTTCCCAGTCCCAGCACAGCAGCTCACAACCATCAGTAACTCCAGCTCCAGGAGACCCCGCATCCTCTTCTAACCCCCCTGGGTACCAGGCATGTGGTACACAGACATCATCAGTAACTCCAGCTCCAGGAGACCCCGCATCCTCTTCTAACCTCCCTGGGTACCAGGCATGTGGTACACAGACATATGTTCCATCAAAACACCCATACACAGAAAATGGTAATAATGATAATAATAAAACATTTTTTAAAACTTCTAATGTTTCTAGTCAGTGTACTTTAAACGGTCATAGGAAGACACAAAGATGGGACAACAACCCAGCAGGTGTTGGACGTATATCTTACATGCCTGTAATTCATAATTCTACCATTCTGTATGGCACAGGCAGGATTGAGAATTCAAGGTTCCAAGTATCAGGACCCTGGAGAGACTGCTTAGGGAACAGTGCTTGCTGCACAACTGTGGGGACCTGCATTTGGATTCCCAGCACCATGTAAAAGGCTGGTCATGGTCACATGAATTATAAACCCAGGTCTAGCAGGGTGGATTCCAAAGGCTCTCTGGCCAGCCAGTTCAGCAGCTTAGGTTATATGGCAAACCCTGAGTTCAAAAAGAGGCCCTGTCTCAGAAAGGACAAAAGGAAGGAAGGAAGGAAGGAAGGAAGGAAGGAAGGAAGGAAGGAAGGGAGGGAGGGAGGGAGGGAGGGAGGGAGGGAGGGAGGGAGGGAGGGAGGAAGGAAGGAAGGAAGGAAGGAAGGAAGGAAGGAAGGAAGGAAGGAAGGGGAAAAGTGTAGACTGAAGAGGGGATCTCGACAGCCACCTTGGCCGCTACACGTGTCTGCATGTGTGAGTTCCAATATGCAGAGCCCACATGCACACTGTCCTAGCTTCACTGCTGTGATAATTATCCTGACCATCAGCAGTTTGAGGAAGAAAGGAGTTTATTCAGCTTACGGTACAAGTTTATGCTGCATCATGCAGCAAAGTCCCAGTGGCAGGAGCTTGAAGCGGCTGGTCTCATCCACAGTCAAGAGCAGAGAGAAACAAATGCATGCATGTCCACTGGCTTGCTGGCTCAGTCCATGGGGCTGGGTGCCTCAGCAGTTCCAATCTGGTGCCTGAAGCAATCCTAAATAGCCCCTGGTCTTCAATCCACCTTGGAAGCCAGAAGAAGCCAGTTCTAATATCACTAATGGGATCGGCAGAGGCAGCAACAGGGTAGATGAACTAAGAAGGAGGGGGATTCTTTTATTACGCTGCTACCAGGAGGTGTCATTCACATTTAGGGTGGGTCTTCACCCACCAGTTAGTACAAGACAACCCCCCCGCCAGTCAAACCACAGGCTAGTATGATGTAAACAGTATTCACTGAGTCTCTTCCCCATAGTTCTAGATTGTATCAATTTGACAAAACTAACACTGTATATCCAAACATATACATTATTCTTTTGTCTGAGGAAGCTTGGTAGTTTGAATAGGGAGGCCCCCAGAAACTCATGTTTTAAAACCCATAGGAAGTGGCACTATTAGGAGGTGTGACCTTGTTGGAGGAAGTGTGTCACTGTGGGGGCAGACTTTGGTGTCTCAGATGCCCAATCTACAACCAGTGTGGTACACAGTCTCCTTCTGCTGCCTGCAGATCGAGATGTAGAACTCTCAGCTACCTCTCCAGCACCAGGTCTGCCTGCATGCCACCATGCTTCCCACCATGACGATAAACCTCTGAACTATAAACCAGCCCCAGTTAAATGTTTTCCTTTATAAGATTTGCCTTGGTCAGGTCTCTTCCCAGCGATAGAAACCCAAACGAAACAGGAAAGATCTCACGATATAGCCCTGGTTAGCCTGGAACTTACTATGTGGACCATGTAAACCAGGCTGTCTTTGAACTCACAGAGATCCTCCTACCTCTTCTTCCTAAGTGCTGGAATTAATGCAAATACCACCAGGCCAGGTTCACACTTGAAAATTTATCTATTATGGCAATTTAAATACATAGTGACAGGATGGTTCAGCACACAGAGTGAGTTCCAGGACAGTCAGGACTACACAGAGAAACCCTATCTCAAAACAACAACAAAAATACAAAAAAATAGGAAGAAGTTGTCTTCCACACACAGGCTATGGCACACGAGAGAGGGAGAGAGAGAGAGAGAGAGAGAGAGAGAGAGAGAGAGAGAGAGAGAGAGAGAGAGAAAGAGAGAGAGAGAGAGAGAGACAGAGTAATAATGTAATAAAAAATTTGTAAAAGATACAAAGCTGTTGCATTGGCCCAAAGCTCTCCCTGGTTCCCTGGTTCGAACCCTGCCCTTGAGCAGGCACTCTGGCACCTCTTTACCGGGTAATGTGTCTCTGTCTCCGTCTCCATCACTTGGAGGAGTCTGAAGTCCGGCTCTTTCAGCCATGTGATCTTAGCTGAGTCACCTCTGCCTTCAGTCTCATTGATAATAGGCAAGGCTGTACCACGTCAATAATCTCCCCACATGCCTCTGCATTCCCCAGTGATGAGGGGCAGGAAGTTGGGATTTTATGGAGTACCGCAGCAAGGAAGTCCTGCGTTACAGAATGATAAAGCGGCTTCCTGGCTGTGACCGACTCCTCAGCCCTTTGGCATCCAGCTCAGGTAAATTAGGGTTCTTTAGTATGAGGTGATCACATGGCCCTTTCCAGATTTACTTGAATCTGGAAAGTTCCCACTATCTCTTTACGTGAGTCAGAGTTCTCTAGAGGAACAGAACTGGTAGGTAGAATGACTCTATATAGAGAGAAAGGGGATTAGAATGGCTTACAGGCTAGAGTCCAGCTAATCTAACAGTGGCTGTCTACCAATGGAATGTCCAATAATCAACTAGTATTCAGACAACAAGGTGGGATGTCTCTGCTGGTCTTCAGTATATACCAGAATTCCAAAGAAGTAGATTCCAATGCCAATGAAGGAATGAACTTGACCAGATTTATTTATTCTTTAATTTTTTGGCTTTTTGAGACAGGGTTTCTCTATAGCTTTGGAGCCTGTCCTGGCACTAGCTCTTGTAGACCAGGCTGGCCTTGAACTCACAGAGATCCGCCTGCCTCTGCCTCCCAAGTGCTAGGTTTTAAGGCATGCACCACCACCGCCTGGCTGAATTTGCCCAGATTTAATCCTCCCACCTCAAAAGATCTCCATTAAAGGTGGGTCTTCATGCCAGCCTGTAGTGGCACGCGCCTTTAACCCAGCACTCAGGAGGGAGAGTCAGAGAGATCTCTGTGAGTTCAAGGCCAGCCGGGTCTGCAGAGTCAGTTCCAGGACAGCCAGAACTGTCACACAGAGAAATCTGTCTCAAACAACGACAACAACAAGTGGCTCTTCCCACTTCAAATGATTTCAGAAAAAATCCCTCACAGGTGTACCCAGCCACTTAAATATTACTTGATCTCAGATGTAGTCAAGTTGACAATCAAGAATAGCATCAGAGAGAGAGATGGGGGAGGGCGTGGGAATGTGCTGTGAGATGTGCTGTTTGGGGTGTTCTCGTAGGTCCGTTCTTTCCTCCCTTTTGAAGGATTATTTATTTTTATTTTATGCATCTGGGTGTTTTGCCTGCATGTATGTCCATGCCCCACATGTGTGTGTACAGCGCCCTCAGAGGGCAGAAGAGGGCATCAGAACCCTGGGGATTGGCGTTACCCATGGTTGTGAGCCCCATGTGGAGCTGCCAATCAGAAATCCCGTGCATGAGCATCAGGTGCTCTTAACCACCGAGCCTCTCTCCAGGCACATCTAAGGTCCTGTCTCGTTAGGAATATTCAGGAATTTGTGCTCTCATTTCTGAAGCTCCTAAGGATATGTCTAATAAGTTTTTGTCCACCCCCCTCCAATAATAAGTTTCTCCATTGGCACAGGAAGCCAGACCAAGCCAAATTGAAAATGTATAACAACAGGCATATTGTAGAAAGCAACTCCCAAGCGGGTTCACCGGTCTCAGAGAACGAGGCCAGAGAAGCAGTGTGCCCAGACTAAGGTTTTATGGATTGTAGGCGAGGGGTGATGACGTGCCTGCCACAAGCTGGGTTTGTACCCAAGTATGGTCAAAAGCTGAGTTAGGTGGGTGGCTGGCATGAGGGGAGGAAGCTGCCATAGTCACCAAGAGAGAGAGAGAGAGAGAGAGAGAGAGAGAGAGAGAGAGAGAGAGAGAATGGGACTTCCTGGGACCATGCAGGGGCAAGTCGGAGTCTCCAACAGAACAAGGTCATCTGAAATTCAGGATGAGACCTTATTTGGGATAAGGTATCTGTTGCGTGACGCTGTTCTTGGGAACTCATGAACAAACATCTACGTTCCCCATACAGGGAACCAAAATAAGGATATCACCGAAGTCCAGCTTGTGAATCAGTGAGTTTTATTTACTTCTAGGAGTATGGGTGAAGGGCTACTTATAGGAACAGAAATGACTCAAAGGCAGCTGCATCACCAAAGTCCACCGTAGCGTGGCTGATGGCTCAAATGGCTGGAAGCCTGTACCACACCGCACAGTCTGTGGGCAGCTCAAGAGTTTAGTGAGTGTCATTCTCAGGGAGCTCCACAGCTGGACTCTGCCTGTTCCATGCTACTTGCCTGATCTGAAAGCAGCTCTCCGTGTCCTTAGTGCTTATACACGCTTGAGGAGGGAGAGACCAGGGGGTCTTGTCAGCCGTTGTGGTGTTAACTTCTGAGCTTAAGGCGTTTCCCTGCACGAACATTTCAAGCTGGTTAGGAACTTCCTTCAAGACGGAGGTTTAACTTGGAGGAAACTGTTGTACACTGTCCTTGCAGAAGTAATTACTGGAAGGTTCTGGTTGGGGTTGAGACCTCAGTCCACGAGGAATGTCCTTATCACAGAGATCTCGCAAAGTCAAAGGGAGAGTTCTGAGGGTAGTTCCCAGCTCAGGGACGCCAAGGATTACTGGCAGCCACCAGAAGCCAGGACAGGATATGGAATAAATTCTTCTGTAAGAAGCCTCTGTAAGGAGCAGCTTGGTCAATACTTTCATGTCACACACCTCTGGCCCCCAGAACTGTGGAAAAATAGCTTTTTGTTGGGGAACCTACCCAAAGTGCGCCATTAGTTACAACAGTGCTTGGAAATGAATATGCCCTTTGATAAGAACCCTGGGGTTGCGAGGCAAGTCTCCTCTGGGTCTCAGCATGTGCCACCCCTGGGGCTAACCCAATGCACTTTGCACGCCACAATCTACTTCTCAGTGTTCTACGACTGGCTCAGTGTTACTTCCTCAAAGAGAACATTCCCGGCCACCTTATCTGAGCAGTCTCCAGTAGCCCTGTACTGCTCTCACCTGCGTTTGGACTTTTTGTTCCAGCACTCAGCACGCAGTACAGGCACAGACAAGGGATTGTTGGGTTAGGTGTGTCTTCCAAGGAGACGAGAATGGCACCCATTTCGATACCTCCTGCCCTCCAGCTACCCCCACCACACACAGTGTCTGATATGTGCTGGAGGGGCTCACTGGCTAAAGAAAGAAAGGAAGAAGGAAGGAGAAAGTGTGTTCACACAGAGAAAGGTTAATGACCTAAACAAAGAGCCTCAGGCTAGCTAGAAACTCCTGACTTAGCACAAGGATCTGGCACCTGCTGGAGGAGAGGAGCAACACAGCAATAAGAACTTCTAAGGCACTAAAGAGCCAGGAAACACCTGACAAGATAACACTTCAAAGAAAAAGGACCTCCTGTGGCTTTTTACGGTCCTAAGACTGGGTGGGGGGAGGGGGACGGAACAGGCCGCAACACGGAAGTAACAGACTTGCCGTCTGCAAATGGAATTTTCGGTTCCAAAGGTTCCCTTTCTTTTCTGCCCTATAAACCTCAGGCCCCTGCACCTCTGCGCTGAGTCTCCCCTCCCGCAGAGGACCTGCCGTCCGGCACGTTCTGATAAGTGACCATCAGCTTCCGCTGAGGTCTGGCTTCCCTTTCTTTTATTTTCAGGATGCACCCATGAGTTTCCATCAACAAAAAAAGCCCCCTCCTTTTGCCTGGGCTGGCTGCCTTTTCATATGAGGTGATCATGACTGCTGTGGTCCACACGTGGTCAATCACCAAGGTCAGATACCCACTATGAACTGGGCCTGGAACTACTTACTTTGGACGGCCTAGTGACCATGATAGGGCCCGGTCCTTGAGGGAGCTTGGGTGCAGAGAGAGAGCTCAAGCCATAAAAGCACAAAACAAGGTGATTTCAGGAAGGGACAGGAAGGGTCGCTTCCTCGGCAGTGTCAGAGGGGTCTCTCAGAGAGGGACAGGTGAGCTGGAGCCCGGATGATGGAGAAAGGCCCCCTCTGAACGTCCACTGGTGATGGAGATGTATGAGTATATAAATTCGCGTTTCATCAAAAGAACAAATGTTCTGAAGCACTGTGAGTAGGCTATGGGAAAGAATTGTGACCGTGGCTGGAAGAGACCTCACCTTGCTACAGGCAGGAGTATGCCCTGTGCCCCAAGTGTGTGGCGGGGTGGGGGCACTAGGGGAGTGAGCACTGTATTTCTGCTAAAGGATTGATTGCCCTGGGGGTTGGGAATACAGCTCAGCTGCCGAGTGCTTGCTTAGTATGCTTGAGGCCAGAGACTCAGTCACCAGCAGTATACGTGTGGGGTGTGGGTAACCAGGCTTGGTGGCCCCTACCGGTAATCCCAGCACTCAGGAAGCTGAGGCAGGAGGATGTCTGTGAGCTTATTGGTCTCCTAAGGCTATACAATGAGTTCTAGGCCAGCCTGTGCCACCAGTATTGAGATCCTGTCTCAAAATTAAAAAACAAAACAAAACAAACCAAGATCTCCCTTAGTGTAGTTGCACAACATGAGCAGCAGGGGGCAGGATGGAGACTGCAGCAGAGAGGCAGAAACCAGAGCGAGAGGCCTTAGCATAGCCTGGAGAAAGCCGGTTTGCAGAGCCTGGAGTGGTCTGATGTAGACAGTGACCCTGAAATAGGGAGAGATAGATGTGGCTCTGTTTGGGGTATAACTGTAAGAAGAACAAGGCAGAGAAGAAGACAGACTTGATCTCAACAGGCTGGGGTTGCTTTATTTGAACAGCGAGGGACTCCAGCCTTTCCGTAGGATGAAGGCTGAGTGCACTCAGAGGGGCTGAGGACGTGTATCATAGCTACCAGGAAGTTGCAGCTATTTCTTTTTTTTAATGGTTTGACTGGGAGCAGGGTGGGTTGTTTTCGGTACCCCTGCATATTGTTTCTACAGGTGGAGCGCACCAATAGGCTTGGGCCAAGCAATTCTTTATGGCTAGGGGTGATTGCCCAGTACACCTGACTCAGTTCCTCATGATCAGAGGCTATTACCCAACAATTTCTGTGCAGGGCTGGTTCTCTTTTGTGCATTAGCCAGAACTAGCCGGCCGCTATTATTACAGTTTTCCCTTATTAATCTCTGTGTGCTCGGAGTGGTTTCTCACTGGGCAGGTGTATGAGCTTTATAACAAAGTCCCAGGAGGTAGGACTAGTGTCGCGGAAGTGAGCAAGCTAGCGCTAGGGCAAGAGAGCCAAAGATAGAGCCTCAGGTCCACTGTCACTCAGAGGTGACAGAGGAAAGAGAAAAGCAGGTGCAGCCAGTGTTGCCGGGGACAGGAAGGCAGAGCTGAGTCACGCAGGCGTGGGAAGATTGTTGGAGCAGGGACACTGGCCTGTGGATCAAACGCTGAGAGGCGAGATCGGAAAATGGGCTTTTGACTTCAGTAGAATTGAGGTCACCAATGCCCCGGATGGAAGCTGTGTCCTGGAATAGTGAGAATAAAGGGAGAGAAATGAAAGTGGGGAGAGGAAGTGGAAGAGCAGATGACAGGGGTCTGAGGCTTCTGAGGAGTCCGGTGCTGGGGCAGGTTATAAACAGACTGGGCTTCCATAAGGGAAGTATCACAGGAGTGAGCTTGAGAGGGAATTGGGAGGCAGAGGGGTCATCCAGGGTCTTGCTGGGTTTCCAGGGCAACAGATGGTGAGCAGGGCTGGGGCAGAAATTAGATGGCCCCCGTGAGATAGCTTCCTTTGTTGTATGCTTTGTTTTTTGAGACAGAGTCTTCCTATGTAGCCCTGACTGTCTGGCCTTGCATTCACTCTGTACACCAGGCTGGCTTTGAACTCACAGAACTGCCTCCCTCTGCCTCCCAACTGCTGGGACTAAAGGTGCGCACCATCATACCTAGCTGGCTTCTAGTTTTTTATTCCCTTGAAGCATAAGGAACTTAAGACAGGGGTATGAGAGGTCTGGGATTGCAGGTCTGAGTGAGCAACCTCAAGGGACTCTGGGGGTGTGTTGGAGGAGCGGGGGCCTCAGGAGACATGGGCTGGATTTGAAAGTGGGTCCACGCACACGGGTGTGCAGGCTCTTGGGTAAAAGACTAATTTAACCAAAACCTGGAGTTGTCCTAGATGAGCTGGGTAGACTTTAGATGTGACAGTCATGATTACAGTATGTGGGCGAGGGTGCTGGGAGGGCTTGGAGAGCTTGGAGAATGGCCAGTGAGCAGCAGGTAGTGCTCAGAATGGGGGGTGGGTTTAGGAGCGTGTCCTGGTTAGCATTACCACTGTTGTGGTGAAACACCAGGACCAAAAGCAAGTTGGGAAGGAAAGGTTTACATTTCCGCATCGTAATCCATAGTTGAAGGAAGTCAGGGCAGGATTTCAAACAGGGCAGGAACCTGGAGGCAAGAGCTGATGCAGAGGCTATGGGCAGTGCTGTTTACTGGCTTTTTCCTCAAGGCTTGCTCAGCCTTTTTTTTTTCTTTCTTTCTCTCTCTCTTTCTTTTTCCTTCCATTCCCCTTCCTCCCTTTCATCCCTTGAGACAGAATTTCTCTGTGTATCTCGATTTGTTCAAGATTGGCTTTATAAGCGGGGCAGTGGCACACGCCTTTAATCCCAGCACTCGGGAGGCAGAGGCAGGCGGATCTCTGTGAGTTCGAGGCCAGCCTGGTCTACAAGAGCTAGTTCCAGGACAGGCTCTAAAGCTACAGAGAAACCTTGTCTCAAAAAAAACTAAGATAAATGAATAAAATAAAATAAATCGGCCTTATACTCACAAAGATCCACCTGCCTCTGCCTTCCTGGTGAGGGATTAAAGGCAAATGCCACCACGGCCAGCTCAGATTGCTTTTTTATAGAACCCAGGACCTCACCCACAACGGGTTGGGCCCTTCCACAGCAGTCACTAATTAAGAAAACGCCCTACAGGCTTGCCTACGGCCAGATGTTAGGGAAGTGTTTTCTCCTGAGGCTCCCTCCTCTCTGACGACTCTAGCTCACGTCAAGTTGACTTAGCCAGAGGCAGGAAACAGAAAAGACTGCAGGCCTTAGCAGACTGTCACAAATCCACCCAGCTCTTCTCTAAATGGAGCCGGAAAGGTATATCCTAGCTTGGCATGGTACTGCATATCTTTGATCCCAGTACCCTAAGGCAAAGGCGATGGATCTCTGAGTTAGGGGACAGCCTGGTCTACAGAGCCAGTTCCAGGACAGACAGGGCTACACATAGGAACCCTGTCACAAAAACACAGGAGGAGGAGGAAGAAGGGAGGGAAGGAAGGAAGGAAGGAAGGAAGGAAGGAAGGAAGGAAGGAAGGAAGGAAGGAAGGAAGGAAGGAAGGAAGGAAGAAAGGAAGGAAGGAAGGAAGGAAGGAAAGAAAGAAGGTCTATTTTACCAGAGACTTAGGAAGGGGCTCATCTCTTTCTTGTGCAAATGGGAAAGCCGAGACCTGGTGATACTGGATGCAAAAGTTGTTGTCCTGAACCTCAGCTCTGGGGTGAGGTAATGACAGCGATGGTGTCATCACTCCTTCCCTTGTCCAGCACCTGCAGTGTCTTCTCCCTGTGTCCCAAGAGCATGCTCCCTGAACTCCTCATTGTGTGTCCCGGCCCCTCTGCCCCTCCCAGCATCCTCAGGGAATTATTAAGGCGGTCCCAAGAGCTTCTAGGTGCTAACCAAGCTGCTTGTTTCTGTACAAGCCTTGGAGGCAAATCCCATCCATTCCCCCACACACTTCCTCCTCATTCACCCACTGTCTTTCATCAGTCACTTGAGAGTCTGGGATGCTAAATCTCCATAAAGGATGAATTCTCACTCATTGACAAACTGGTCATCCAGTCCCCAGCTGGCTACTTCTCACCCAACCCCTAAGACCCCGAGCCCACCGTGAGACCCAGAGGCTGAGTGCATGGGTTTTCCATGTTTTTCCTATGTCTGCAGATATCCAGGCCTTTCCGTGTCTGTTGCTTGTTTATTCCTCAGGGTCATCTCCATGCCCTGTGTGCCACCTGTCAGTCCTCTTGGCCTCTGTCGTCATAACAGGACTGAATATTAGACCAATTGTCACTGATCCAACTTCACCTAGTATTCTTTTCCAGTGCTAATGATTGAGCCCAGGCCCTGGTACATGTCAGACAAACACTAAGCTATATCCCCAGCCCTTCAGAAATTTCCACATCTGCCTATAAAATAAATTCCTGTAAACACATCTCAAATCTACAAAAACAAGGTTTGTTCATTGGGCTAGAGAGATTGTTCAGCGTTTGGAGCTCTGGCAGCTCTTTCATAGGACCCAGCTCAATTCCCAGCACCTAGCTCTGTCTGGAACTCCAGTTCCAGGGGACTTCGTGCATCTTCTGGCCTGCAAGAACACTGCATGCACACTGGTACAGAAACACACGCAGAAAACACGAATATAGAGTAAAACTAAAATCTTAAACTAGGCAGTGGTGGCGCACACCTTTAATCCCAGCACTTTGGGGGCAGAGGCAGGCTATCTCCGAGTTCAAGGCCAGCCTGGTCTACAGGAGTTCCAGGACAAACAGGGATATACAAAGAAACTGTCTAGAAGTGTGGGGGGGAAATCCTCCCCACCCGTATCCACCTGCACACTGCTCCCAACAGCTCTGCTGTGTGGCTCATATCCTAGAATTGTTGGGGCAGGAACTGGGGACTTGGTCTTGCATATGCTAGGCAAGTTCCCTACCACTGAGGTAAATCCCTAGTTCCCTGCCCCCACGCAAGCTTTAAAATTTCGATCATCAACTTATCAACTAAGTCACCCAGGCTGGCTTTAATCCTGCCTCAGATTCTGGAATAGCCGAGACAGCACCTGGCTCTTCTAGAGCTTAATAGATATGTAAAGAAACGCACACACACATTTAACAAATAATGGCAGAGTTTATTAAAAAAAAATAAACTGCTCTGAATTTCCCTTTTCTCCCAACAGTAAAAGACAGATGATGTAGGACTGCACGGCAGATCCTTCGTGCCTAGGGGATGGGCGGTGCTAGTGTTTGTGCACGTGGCTTCCATAGGTCCATGGACCATCGTCACACCCCACCCACCCCAGTGCACCAGCAGAGGTGTATCTCCATGAGGTTTAGTGTGTGGGCCCCTCTGCAGACTTATCTGTAGAACTGCGCCTGATCTTATCCTGGATGCCAGGTCAGGCATGGCACACCTATGTACATGGTGGCATGAATAGATAGTCCAAGATCACCTCTGAAAGGTGACATCTCTTCTCCTCCCACCACTGGAATGGCAATAGAAGTCATTCCAGGAGGCTGGAGAGATGGCTCAGCTGTGAAGAGCACTGGCTGCTCTTCCAGGACGTGGGTCCAATTCCCAGCATCCACATGGCAGCTCACGACCACCTACAACACCCACTCCAGGGGACCCAATGCCCTCACAGAGAAACCAATGACCATTAAAAGTCATAAAATAAGCTATTTCAGTCCCTGAGCTTTGGGGAAGCCAGTCTCTTCAGGCCACACCACTGTTGCTGCAGTCAACGACAGGCAGGTGACCTCCTCTGCTTCCCAGCCAGAGACAGAGCAGTCAGTGAAACTTTAGCAAGTGCATTTGTTTTGTGCGTGCCTGCCGTGGTGTGCACAGTGGGGGCCTGTCTGTGCAGGCATTGTTGGGAGGTGGCTCAGAGTCCATGCAGTTCAGTCTGCAATCTCCTCCAGGCACAGAGGTATGCTTCTGTAAGATGGCAGAGCGAGCCGTCTGGTCAAGATCTGCATTCCGCCAGCAATGCTCTCCCTGCATCCCACGGCAGGCACCCTCAATCTTTAGCTTGGGAGTTGGGACAGAGACTATGGCTCCAGCTCAGCTCCCACAATGAAAAGTCATTCCAGAGTCTCCGAAGTCCTGGGCTTGATCCAAGAAGTCTGGGGGTGAGGTAGCTCAAATGGTTGCGTTTCTCACTTGGCCAACAGGGTCCTCAAGGCTGTAGGGAGGAGGTGGTTCTGTGCGAGTTGACTTCGGAACAACCTGCAGAGGAAAAAGTGTGTACTGGGTTTGCTTCGGGCCTGAGTAAGGCACAACAAAGTCGGTTGGCAGCCCTCCGCATTCCATTGCTTCAACAAGTTGGATAGGGAGCCATGAAACAAGTTAGGCATTGGGACGGAAAGACCCACCTGACTATAGGGTGGTGGGGGATCCAAGTCGGTGACCCAGATCATGGCATCGGAAGGTGGTTCTGGAGGTGCCTGATGATTCGCTCTGACGTTCTGCTGTGGTCTGCACACACGGCAAAAGCGCCTCGCCACGCCACAGATGCACAGGAGAGGTAGCATGACCGCGAAAATGACAAACAAGATCCTGGGGAGGGGATGACATCTCCCTGAGTGCCTGGGCCGCCCCCCCCCTTGCCGTATCCTCTCCACCACCCACCCCCATTCTATTTCTGGTGGACCCAGCGCTCTGTGAATAGTGCTTACATGAAGGGTTCATTTGAAGGATCCCATATCTTTTTTTCTGGGCAGCATCCACTGTCACAGCATCTGAATCCTTTGGGGCAGCTTCTGGTCAAGTGAGATAGAGATGGGGAGACATTGATGACACCATCAAGTGTCACACCAAAGGGTAACCTTGTTTCCCCAGACACCAATGCTCAGGTTGCAAGCCACCCTTAGTGGGTATGGGGTACAGATCTATCCTGGGTTCACTGGCAGGAACTGAGGCCTAGACTTGAGACCTAAGTTTAGTGGGTATGCCATTGTTCCTCAGGCAGAATGATCATACTACTAACTTTACAGGGCAGGCATAGGGGCAAGTGTGGGTTTGCTCTTTTGACTCACCCTCCGGGCAAGAAAGGTTGGGGATTAACAGCAGCCAGAGCTGCTCCAGTCCTGCAGCTCCCAAGGTTGGAAGGTGGGAGAGGTGCTATGGTTTCAACAAAAGTAGGTTGAGTGGAGGTGTCTGTCTCCTTATCCACCATCTGAGCACACACCACTCCCCCCCACCCCCAAGCCTTGATTGACAACTATAGCCCAAGTCTGATACTTACATGGTGGTGGTACATTTCATAACCTGTGGGAGAAGAAAAACACAGCAGAAGTCAGAAAACAGTTCAAAAACTGGGAGTTGGGTACTTAGACTGCTTGCCCAGCACACACTTAGGTGACGGGTTCAATTTCCAGCAACGACAATAAATCAAGTGTGCATAAACCAGCAATAGTGGTTCATGTCCAAAATCCCAGAACCCAAGAAGGCAGGAGAAGCATCCAAGGCTACATAGCCAGTGTGAGGCCACAGTGGGATTCAAGAGACCTTGTCTCAAAAAGAATGGGAGGCTGGTCTCAGACACTGCTCCGTCCGGACATCTCAGGCGGTGGGTCTCAGACAGTCTCTCCTTCCCTCCAGCTCCATGTACAGGGTCAATGATTAGAGCCTGCCTCTGCCTTCCGAGTGCTGGGATTAAATAAAGGCATGCACTACCATGCCTCGCTCCTTCACCCCCTTGTTATTGAGACAGGTGGGGCTTCACTGTATAGCCCTGGCTAACCTGGAATTCTGAGATCTACCTGCCTGTCTCCAGACTGCTGGATTAAAGGTGTGGACCGTTATACCTGGCTCCCAGCTGATTCCCCCTGCCACACATACAGTTGGGGATTGGCCCAGGAAGCCAACTTTAGTGGATGCCTGGCTCCAGAAACGCGAGAAGGCAACCCAGGCCCCGCCCCCTTTGCACCCCATGTCCCAGGTAGAGGCATCTCTAGGAGTTCTCCTGCAGGGGAGATTCAGGGCCTCCATACAGAAATCCATCCCGTTGATAGCTGTGCTGTGTCTAAGCTCATCTCTCAGGTGTCCTCAAGGCATTTTCCTCTCTGGCCACCTCACTTAAAATGACAACCATTGCCAGCTGTGGCAGTCCTTGCCTTTAATCCCAGCACACCAGAGGCAGAGGTGGGTGGCTTTCGATGCCAGCTTTGCCTACATAGCAATTTCTAGGGCAGCCAGGGCTAGACCCTGTCTCAACAAATAAAGAACAGGAAGCCAGCTTTTGGCTTTGCTAAAGTAAAGATCAGTACAATAGCATCTCATGGGGACCAGTGACAGTCACCCCTGGGAATCATTCCCTCTCTCCACGCTCACAGGAGCACTGTTCTTTAGTGAGAACAGGTATAGGAAGTTAAAGACACAGCAAGGGAAGCCAGGTGGTGTGATGCAGGCCTTTAATCTCAGCACTCGGGAGGCAGAGCCAGGCATGTCTCTATGAGTTCAAAACCAGCTTGGTCTACAAAGTGAGTTTCAGGACAGCCAAAACCAAAAACACAACACAGTTAAGGGGCCCAGGAACTCAGTCACATTCCCTGCTCTTCCAAACATCAGACTCTTTCTCCCCTCTTCCTGTACTACATTTTTTTTTGAGTTTTTTTTTTTTTTGAGACAAGGTCTCTCTTTGTAACTAGTCCTGGAGCTAGTTTTGTAGCAGACTGGCCTTGAACTCAGAGTTTGGCCCACCCGCCTCTGTGCCCTGAGGTCTGGGATTAAAGGCGTGAGTAACTTTGGCCAGTACCCTGTTTCTGTAGGTTAAGCAGTGGTAGCAGTGGTAACACCCACCTTAATTCCTATCCACTTTTGGTCCCAGGGCTGAGGAAGCAAAATCGGACCTCTGCTGAGTTCAAGGTCAGTGTTGATAAACTACGTAAGAATTTAAAAAGTAGTGGCTTAGCGGCAAAGTTAATAAACTGAACCAGAGCCAGGCAGTGGTGGCGCATGCCTTTAATCCCAACATTGAGGCAAGTGGAACTCTATGAGTTCGAGGCCAGCCAGGTCTACAAGAGCTAGTTCCAGGACAGGTTCTAAAACTACAGCAAAACTCTGTCTCAAAAAACCAAAATAAATGAATAAACCGAACCAGATCAGGCGGTGGTGGCACACGCCTTTAATCCCAGGACTCTGGGGGCAGAGGTAGGCGGATCTCCTGATCTACAGAGGACTGGCTCCATAGCTACTGAAAAACCCTGGGGGAGATGGGGAGTGGAGGACACACAAACCCGAACCAGGACTATTTCCCTTTACATCTTAACCAGGGGTGGTTCGATCTGGGATGGTTAGGAGCCCGAGTTTTAGAAAGCATAGAATGGGATTTAACGTGGGGTGTATCAGCATTTACTGGGGAGACTGACCATGCCTATACTTGGGGCTGCAGAGAGGGGGTCAACAAAGGAGGCTGGTGTCCAGAAGTGGAAAGAATGCCTTGAACCTGGGTTCACGCATGCCTTTGGACGGAGAGCTTCAATTCTAAACAGCCGGTGAACTGCTCTGAGGAGCAGGCTTGGATCTTCACCCCTAACCCCCAACCCAACAGATTCTCAACCAAGATTGTAAAGTTTTAGTTTTTAAGGCTCATCCTGGCTGAGCAGTGGTGGCACACACCTTTAATCCCAGCACTGAGGAAGCAGAGGCTTCCTCTCTCTGAGTTCGAGGCCAGCCTGGTCTAGAGAGTGAGTTCCAGACAGCCAAAGCTACCCAGAGAAACCTTGTCTCGAAAAACAAAACAAGCCGGGCGGTGGTGGCGCACGCCTTTAATCCCAGCACTCGGGAGGCAGAGGCAGGCGGATCTCTGTGAGTTCGAGACCAGCCTGGTCTACAGAGCTAGTTCCAGGACAGGCTCCAAAGCCACAGAGAAACCCTGTCTCGAAAAACCAAAAAAAAAAAAAAAAAAAAGAAAAACAAAACAAAGACTTATTTGACCACCTCTCAGTTTGCAGGAACCCCAAGATACTTAAGAGAAACAAAAGTTTGGGGCAGCCCTCAAAACCTTGCCTGCCTGGATCACAAGCCAGAGGCCACCCAGCCCAGGTCAAGGGGGCCAGGTCTCCTCAGAAGACAAGAGTGAAGGAATCAAGAGCTTCCTCTTCCCTAGTACACTTAAGAAAAGTCCCCGAGAGGGCTGCTATACTCCCCCAAGGTATATTCTCCAGCCACGGAGAACAGGAAAAGAGAGCAGCCTAGCCCAGACACATGAGACCTCAGGTTCCCCAGCCTTACACAGATAAGCTAGTAAGAGAAGCCACGACAAAAACGGGGGTCAAAGTTCCCACTCAGGGCTGTGGGTGGAGTCAGATCCCACTAAGAACACAACTCGACCAAAACTAGCGACTCAGGTTTCCCCAGAGCCTCCCTCCGAGGTCCCTACCTCCACATTCCCCAAGCAAAACAGAAAGGAAGTTGCTAATTGTCAGTGGTTACAAGGAATTACCGCCAAGGTAATGCGGGGAGAAACAGCTCAGGAGTCTTGCTTACCTCGTTGGCGCTTACGTGTTGGAGACTGGAGAGTAGGCCGAAGAACAGGGTGAGAAGGAAGCCTGGGACCCAGGCGTCCGTCATCCTGGCAAGGGGTCACTGAGCTTCCGTGTGCCTGGAAGGAGTGACAGGGAACGACCTTTCCAACTTCCCTCCACCTATGGGGCCCAATCTCGGAATGAGGGCGGAGTTACCACACCTGAGTTGGGCCAGACTAAGGTTTCCAGTCCGAGCTCAGGGAATAGAAGTGGAGAGGAGCTGAATTTGCTCGAGTCTGAGGAACTGGAAGGTGGGAGCCGCTAATTTAACCACTTTGTAAGCCGGATGTAGCAGAGCACTATGGGAATC